>NC_081360.1:20500532-21720532 GCF_030684315.1 Stegostoma tigrinum | reverse complement strand
GCCAGGCAGCATGTGGAGAAAGGGAAAAGTCAACATTTCGTGTATTACCCTTCTCCAGGACTGGATGTGGGGGTAGTGGGAGCTGCAGTTAAAGTGAGGGGGAGGGTAGCAGAATGGTGATGAGAGGTGGACACTGGTAGTAGGTATGACCTGGTTGGTCACCTGGGAGGGATGAATCTGGTTGGTTGCTGGAAGATTGGGCAATTTTGGTTTGTATTGCTGCAAAAATGTTCATGCATTAATAAGCACTTTATTGCTTATAAGGAAGCCAGGCAGTTGAGGGGATTAAGAGGTACTTGCAGATTGAAATAGAAATGGTCTTCCATCGAAGCGCAGAACTTAGAACTTGGAGTAGACCAGTTGGTTCTTTGACCCTGCTTCTTCATTCATGATGATTATGGCTGATCATCCAAGTCAATACCCTGTTCCTGCTTTCTCCCTTAAACCATTGAACCCATTAGCCTTAAGAACTATATCTAAATCTTTCTTATAGGGATTCACTGATTTGGCTTTAACCACTTTATGTGGCAGAGAATTCCACAGGCTCATCACCTAGAGAGAGTGAAAAAATTTCTCCTTTGTTCAGTCCTAAATGGCTTACCACATATTCTTAGCGGTGACCCTCTGATTCTGGAGTCCCCAGTCATTGGCAACACCTGTCTTGCACTTATCCTGTCTAACCCTGATGGAATTTTATGGGTTTCTGTGAGATCGCCTCCCAGCCCTTCATTCTTTAAAAACTCCAGTGAATATAGCCCTTATTAATCCAGATTAAAAACTGAAAGAACTACGGACGCTGTAAACCAAAACCAAAAACAAAATCCGAATTTGTTTTGACAAAGGGTCACTGGACCCTAAACGTTAATTCCAATTTCTCTTCACAGATGCTGCCACACCTGCTGAGCTTTTCCAGCAACTTTGTTTTTGTTTCTGATCAATCTAGTCTCTGTTCATATGTCAGTCCTGCCACCCACTCTTAACTTGTGGGTATTTTCTTTTAAAAAAGACTTGCTTGGTTTGCACATTGTTTGTTAAACATGCCTCAGAATATTAAGGCTGGAACTTAGCACTTTTTGCTTTCAATATTTTTTTTAATCAACTTGTTAACATATCTCTGTGGCAGTTGGGACTTGGGACCAGGATCTTCTGGCTTAGAGATAGGGACATGATCACTGCATCACAACAGCCTGCACAAGTACCGCTTGAATGAATTAACTGAGTTTCAACTTGTTGTGGAGTTTGAATCTATGATCCCTGGGCCTATGGATAGTGGTAGTCAGTTCAGGGACATTACCGCAATGCCACTGTCTACCTTTTGTCAGTGCAATCAATTAACTTGCGGTTCAGAAAGGGATAAATGTTGATCAGTTTGGATTGTGCAATCTTGTTCCTTCTTGCAGTCGATGGTTGGATATTTTAATAATATCACTTTTTTAAAAAATTGTTCTGTTGCCTCTCTACTGCCTTTCAGCACAATCATTTTCCACTTTATTTTTCTTCCTTGACTTGGTTTGACTTTATTTTACCTTCCTCTCCAACATTCTTGTTTCTTTCCCACTTGTAAAATCTCATTCGGTTAAGGAAGTGCATTGGTTCCAGAATGCACTTAAGTCTTGTTCACTCAGCTCCTAGTGGTTCCTTTTACTCTTCAGTTACCAGCTAGTTAACGGTACAAAAATATTCTGAGCTGAATGGAGTAGGAGAGAGTCTAGCAAATAGCATGCACCAAACTGTTCCATTTCTCAGCAAGATATGATGAAAGTGGGTGAAAATGCATAAATTCCCCCTCAGGTTACAATAAACTTTTTTTCCAGTGGTGACCAGAAGTTATATTTTTGTTGGATATTTGGTTCCAGTAGTTGAGCATAATTTGAGGGTTTGAGGAGTTGTCAAGATTAATCAATTGTTTCTTTTTACTTTTGAAACCTATTGCGACACTTCAGACAATGGTGGGGGTGCGGGGGGTGCATCTCATAGAGACTTAAAATTTTAACGGTACTGGACAGGGTAGATGCAGGGAGGATGTTCCTGATGGTGGGTGTGTCCAGAACCAGGGGTCACTGTATGAGGATTCAGGGTAGACAATTTAGGCAGGTGATGAGACATTTCTTCACCCAAAGAGTAGTGAGCCTGTGGTATTCATTACTACAGGAAGTAGTTGATGCCAAAACATTGAATGTATTCAAGAGATGACTAGATATAGCACTGGGGTGAATGGGATCAAAGGTTATGGGGAGGAAGCAGGATTATGCTATTGAGTTGGATGATCAGCCATGATCGTGAAGAATGGTGGAACAGGCTCGAAGGGCTGAATGGCCTTGTGTTGCACCTATCTTAGATGTTTCTAAACCTGAATTCTCTAACTTGATAATTTTATATGAAATGCAAGTATTCAAAAGTACAGCTAGTTAATTTGATCAGAGCCTAATAACAAACTAATAACAGGCTATTGCTTGAAAATAAATACGTCCCATGATAATAGAGGAAGTTGATTAAAGTGGGGCCTGGCTATTGTCCCAAGAGAGTCTGAGTTTGAATTCTACTTCCAGGATTACATAACTGTCTTCCTGTCAGCAGGTTTCTTGAAGTGGTATTGATGGCACTTGTGGTTAAGTCCTTGGTTTCCGGTTGGTTTCATTGCCTGACTGAAGGGGGCCAGCAGTGGCCACCTTCAAGAGAGAAAAGAACAGTGAGAAACACACAAATACTTGTTTTTGTGATGATGCAAACTTTCTTACAAACTAAAGATGCCAGTTATAAATATATTAATTACACGAGATAAATCAATGAATTGCAATGATTTCTGAAGAATATACCAGACTGCATTTTGTTTTAGCATTGCATCTAACCATGCATTTCTTCTTTGCCTGAAGTTGCTGTGCCACTTGCACGTTACCAACATTGAGCACCAATGGCCTCATCATTATTTTGAAACAAATCTGCCCCCCTGCAGGTTTTGAAAGATGCCTTTTCACTTCACAATTTCACCATTTGACTTAAAAAAAGCTAATGGAATTTTATAATTCTGTTGTACTTTAGATTATTCAGTTGATTAAATTTTCTGTGTCTCCCTGTTATTGTGATTTGTGGTTGCATGGTGAACTATGAAGGACAAATGCCATGTTACTGTTTCAACATTTTTAAAATTGTTAGATGACTCATTTAGCTCGCTTTTGGCATTTACTTTTTTTCAATTTGTAATGGATAGTTAATTTGCATATGGATTGTATGTCTTGGTTTTGAAGTGGCAATCTTTCAAATCATGCTGATATTCAGGACCAAGTTGAATTTTTAAGATATCTCCATATCTGAACAATGTAACTAGAAGTTAAGATCTATAAATTTCACAAGAGCTTTATTTTATATATAAATTTTGATAATTCCAACATATTCCTTTAACTTGTATTATAATGCATGTGCTGCAGGTTAGACGAAAGTTTGGGGAAGTTGCTGCCTAAGGCCTTTTGGCCGTAGTACATCAAGGGGGCTGGAAACTAGGATGGGTATGACTCTATGACATTGTGAATCATGATTATTGCAATTGTGTTGAGGCACCTTGGAGTGGAGCATGATGTATGGAGAAATGTTACAACTGTTGTACTTTATGTAATTTCCTCTTTGAAAATTTTTATGCCCTAGGGTTGTATATCTGAAGTGGAATGTATTTTGTAAATGTTAAGACCATTACAAGCATGTTAAGTGAAACATGTTGTAAGGGGACAAGTTAAATTTCACTGCAAATTTTGTAACGTTCAGGTTGAAATGTTTTTTGCCTTTCTAGTATAAATATCATGCAGTATTTTGGGTAAAGTAATACTTCTAATTTCTTCAGTGCATTCCTTTTCAAGTGTATAGTATGTTGTATCATGCAGTTTGTTTTGCCTTTTTATTTGGCTGCTTCAGCAATTAAACATTTGTCAAAACCTTGCAATGAAGCTTCCTCCATTCATACAGTTTAGTTTATTAATAAATCAAAGTATTTTAAATAGTTCTATTTAGCTCCTACTTCCATAATTTTCTTGCAGTCCGTTGATTATGGAAATCAAATATCCTAATTTCAATTAATTTTATATGGTATATGCATGACTTTTGAGGATTGCAGGTCTGATAAATTATAGTGCTTCTGTGGATGTAGTTGGGTAGCTACTACATGGAAGAAGTGCAAACTATTCAGCAAGTGAAAATACAATAGTAATGAGTTCGAGTACTTCTGCACACAACTAATTGGTGTGCTTATTTTTAAGAGGTAATTACTGGTGCTGTAAATTTTAATATATCTGATTTCAAACTGAAGGGCTTGAGTCACCAGCCAGGCTAAGATGAAGTCTATGTAGTTGTGATTTCCAGTGTGAAATTGTAGTGCATCAGAATGTTATTTGTGTGCAGAATTTTGGATTCGTATCTGTATCAGATTATAATGTCCAATATTCATTGCAGTGTTACAGATATGTTGAAAAGGAAGTTTCAGCAGAAGACAAACTTGATTTAACATTAAAAAGATTTTTCTTATTGTATTAAAACTAACCTTTAGGGGCAGAATGTAATTTTACCTATAGAGTTCACTTATGATAAGGTTAAGGTTAGCCCTATTGTATAGTTTTAAGTTTATCAAAATTAAGAGTTTGAATTATGTAGTGCATGTGTCTAATTATGAAAGTTACATCTACTGTAAAAATTAAAACAAAGTGTTCACTGTAAGGCATTTAAGGCATTTATGTTTGTTTTAGTTTGCAGCATTGGATTTTTTGATGCATTCTTTCTGAGGAGATATTTTCCATCCATATTTTTAAAATTGAGAAGTCTTAGATGTGCATATATTGGAAGATGGTAGAAGTTGAATAAAGTAGAAAAGCAGATGTGTTCAAGTAGAAATAGATTAACTGCAATGAACAAATGAAAAAACAACTTGTAGCAAGGTGAAATGGTGTGAAAATGAAATTTGTGTATTCTTCAATCATGCAACATTATATGGGTCTCTGATTAATGGTTTAGTGATAATACAGCTAGGTCACCACCTAGATGAGATTGGATATTATATACTGGTTGGACTGAAGTGTCTGTTTCCATGCTATATGACTCTATGTACGATAAATGAGCAAGACTTCACAAACTGAATGTTGGCACAGCAATTTCTTCTGTAAAACTCGTGCAAATGGTAGACTGAGTTCCGCTGAACTTCATTCCACCCTATTTTTCTAGTGTGCCATGGGGATTTTACTAATTGATTTTCACTAATGTTTTACATTTTAGAGTATGGATAGTGTTCAAAATTGCTTCAGAATTGAGTATTTTAGTTATTTTAATTCATAGTGTACTGTTTGAATGAGTCAGTGTGATAATGTGAAATACTTGAGGATCATAAAATCTTCATGTTGAAGTGGTGGTCTGGTCTTTTGTTTTTTCCTTTTCTCCCCCCCTTTATTCCTTCCTATCCTGTCCCAGGTACACTGCCTGCCATGTTGGGAAAGGATACCTAATTGGGCGTGCTTTCTGTAGTGATTGGAGCAATGTCAGCCAGGTGGACCTCATAAAAATGAGCTCCCTGATTGCGGCTGCTAATCTGATGTAAACAGGAGTGTCAGTGGTTCTGTTCACTTTAGGAGCCAACTCCTGAGTTAGCTGGATCGGTGTTATGTATTTTGCATATGTAACTAAAGGGTGACTTCGTGATGGGATCCTGGCCCTCGTGGAGTTATTTCACTTTTAGAATGGACTCATCCAAGTCGGGTGGACATTTTCTGAAGAAGGGTCTCAACCTGAAACATCAGCCCTTCTGTCCCTCTGATGCTGCTTGGCCTGCTGTGTTCATCTAGCTTTACACCATGTTATCTCATCCAAATCGGGACAGTTTTCTTCCAACCTAGCAAAATGTTTAGGTTTTAAAAAAAATGTAAAACTTCTATTTAATGTAGAAAGTTAATCATGGATAGTTTACCTATACATTAAACTTGAGCATAAAAGTTGTGTACTTTGTTAAATATTACATTTGATGTGTCTAAACCACAACTTTTTTTGGAGGCAGCAAAGTGTACTGGGCCTTCATTGTGTAGCATTATTACATTTGTGTCAATATTGCCATTTGGGTGGTATCTGAAAAGATTAGATTGTCGAAAGGATTTTGTTGCACATTTCTTTAAAAAAAAAGGCAAATGTGTCAATTCCTTGAATTAAGCGCATTTTAATATTATTAGCTTGAAATTTTTCAAAAAAATCATGAAATGCTGATTTATAGAAAGGAGAAATAGCTCCATTTGACAAGCCCTTTCTGACAAAGGAAGCAAGAGGCAACAGCATGCAATTCAGAGATATTTAGTCATCCATATGCAGTTTTATCACTAAATGTGACTGGCTATATTTACCATGCGCAGTGGAGTTTGTTTTTACATTCTTTTCACTTCAGAGAAAAATATGCAGGTTTTATGTTAGTGGATTAAAAAGTGATAAAAATGAATTTGGACATGCAGCTTAAGTTGCCTGTATTAATTTGAGGCACCAAACTGTACAGTTTAATTTTTTGCATTGATAAGTCTTATGGAGAGCAGTTCAGAACTCTGGGTCTGTACTCATGGAGTCTAGAATAATGAGGGCAGATCTTATTGAATCTTACAGAATCGGGTTTGAAAGTCCTGTACAGAGTGGACACGGAGACGATGTGTTTCCACTAGGAGGAGAGAGTAGCATTTGAGGGAACAGCCTCCGAGTGAAGGGACAAACTTTAGAGCTGAGATGTGCAGGAATTTCTGTAGTCAGGGAGTGGTGACTCTGGAACACATCGCTACAGAACACTTTGGAGGCTAAGGAAGAAGGCAGGAGAATGGGTTTGAGAAATATATCAGCCACAATTGAACGACAGACCGTCTTTTCTCAGACAAGTTAACCAAAACTGCGTACCATTCTCCACGTGTTGCCTACAGTAAGACATTTTTGCTCCTGTACACACGTTCAATAAATGCAGCCCTCAAATTCCAGCTTATTCTGTCATTGACAGTTACTGAAATAATGTGCACCCAATGAACGTCAAGATGCCACTTACTGCTTTTTCCACCCTGCAGCATTTGCATGCTGACTTTCAACAATTGGTGTATGAGGACATCCAGGCCATGTTGCACCGTTGCCTTTCCCAATCTGCAGCCATCCAGATAATCTGCCTTACTTTTTTGTTACCAAAGTGAATAACCTCACATTTATCCACATTTGTACTTCATCTGCTGTATATTTGTCCAGCTAGATGGTCCAAAACACGTGAAGCATCTCTGCATCCTCCTCACACTTCACTTCCCACCCTTGAATGAGAGGTATACTGGATCAACAGTATGACTGTCCCTGTAACCTTATCTTTTTGGAATGTTGTGTACAGGAATTAAATGCTTACGTTTTATTTCATGAAGGCTGCAAAGAAATAGGTGACTGCTTGTATATTTTGTGTTGTACATTTTCAAGTGCACAAGTCCCCAAATTTGTAAAGGCTTAATTTTTTTAACTCTATTTGGAAAGTGAAAGTTATTTACTTTTTCTCAATAACCGATCTTTTCAAACAGAAAATGTCAAATTCTGTGGTGCTTTCCTCTCCAAAAGAATGGGAAATGGTAAAGCACTTAACCATTTTTTCCCCTCAAGTCACATCTCTAGGCAAATTCAGCTTTATTACAGCTGATGTTAATGATTTTTGTTTTGTGTGTAATTGATAGCAATGTCAAGTTATTGCATGTTATTTCAGTAACTGTCAGTGACAGAATAAGCTGGATTTTGAGGGGTGCATTTATTGTCAATGCCACTGCTAGGTGGCGCAGTGACTGCATGTGCGGAAGCAAAGTTTGCAGTGCCATGTCACTGGCAGTGATTGACCAGCAGCTATTGGGAGCAAATAATGAATGACAGTGGTTCCAACATTGCTCCTGTGGAACACCACATCCAACCTTTTTGAGCAGTTATCTAAATATCCCTAGTAAGGAGAGAGAGGCAGGAGCTAAAATCAGTTTGTGTGTTTTGTTTTCATTTTGCTATCCAGTCCAGTCAGTTCGACCTACAAGGAGATCCAAGGTTAGAGTGTGAGCAAATGAGTGTGTCTGTAAGTTATTATCTGGGTTTTGGGACCCTCACAACTTGTCTCTGGAGTTGCTCCATCCAATTGCACCCTCTACCTGGTCAAAAACTCACTAACTGACAAACAAGCAATTATTCACTGGCAGCATTGCACATGCTATGAACATTGCGAGACAATGCACTTCACATGGTTCTCTATCCTCATGGTGAGTAATCCTTGCATGTGTGTGGCGATAAATGTTCTGTTGTAGTAATCTAGCATCATTGGTACCATCTGCGCATGTATGGGTGACCATCTTTGCCACTTTGGCCTTCACCACATTCTGTCTGAAATTTAAAGCCTTAGTTGGCAAATAGCTATTGTGCTCCTGCTTTCGGACCAGGGTATACTACTAAGCCAAGGATCAGCATAACGTCGCATGACCAGCAAGCATGAGTCCCAGACAACTATATGTTAGACTCAAGAATATGTACAGCAGTTGCTCTGTGACTGCAAGTTATCAGTTTGTTGAGTAAGCCTTTTAAAGATTCTGAACTAAATTAAACACATGGTTACTTGCTAATCTGGGTAAGAACGTTGTAATTCTCTTAAGGAATTCAACACAAATAACTATATAACTCTCAACTATAGCTACTACGGTTTATTTAAAATTATGTAATTGAAGATCTGGAGATGAGGCTAATTATGGTATGGCAAATGCCCATGGGCTCCATGTGGGTAATTCCATTTTACATTGAAGCACTGCAACATTTACTGATAGTTGCTTAATTGGGAGGGGAAAACATATCATGTTAGCAACCTGCAATTAAATGAAGATGGTAATGGTTCCTAGATCCTTGTATTTTTTTGTGGTTCTCTTGTGCATCATATGTCTCTTGATGCAGCTTGGAAATTTTACTTTGTCTTGCCCCACTGACTTTGAATGTCCAGATCTATGGCCATCTGGTCTGTTATTTATATGGTCTGAATTTCGGTCACATTAACTTTTGAATTTGAACCTTCAGTCAGTAAGTTCTGCAACGATAAATATTAGAGCTAGACTCTAATTGTCAGGAACTTCCATCAGGTATTAGTCCAACATTGCTCACCTTTTTGGAAATGTTTAGTTAAACATGTATTAAATCTGTTTGGGAAGAAAAAGCATTTTTTTTAAACCATCCACTAGATTAAATAATTTTATTTAACCCTTTTATAGATAGACAGTTGTAGTGTTACTATTAATAAATAGAATGGCATTGATTTGAAGTAGGCATTTCAAATATCATCAGAGAATGCTGCAGCTGCCTGATTCTGGAACTGCTTGAAGTAATTTCATTTTCTTGATATCAAGTCACAATGCAAGGAGCACTCCGACAATATTCTTTTATGAAGGGAGAGATCCAACAACCTGCACCAGTTTGTGACTGTTCACCCCAGTGGTCCCTTTATACACTTTTTATTCGCTTGCAGGACGTTGGCAATTCTGGCTTGGCAAGCGCTTACTGTCCATTCAAAATGTCCCCTGAGAGAGTGATGGTGAGCTGCAGATTGCGTGGTTTACACCCACATGCTGTTAAAAAGAGTGTTCCAGGATTTTCACCCAGCAACAGTGAAGGATTGATGCTAAAATTCCAGGTCGAGTTGGTGTGCAACTTCAAGGGAAACTTACAGGTGGTGTTCTCAATGTCTCTTGTCCTTTTGTCATTATAAGTGATCAAGGTTTATTTGGAAGTTGATGTTGAAGGAGCCTTATCAAGTTGCCACAGCAGATCTTGCAGGTATTTCACATCACTGCCTCTGTGTGATAGTGGCGAATGTGTTAGATTAGGTTCCCATCAAGCACTTTGCTTTGTTTTGTCCTGGATGGTATAAAGCTGCACTCCTCCAGGAAAATGGAAGAGAGATTCCATTATATTCTTGACTTGGGCCTTGTATGTGATGGACGCTCTTCGGGGCGTCAGGAGGTGAGATTACTTACTAATTTGCAGCATCTGACCTTTTAGGCACAGTTTGTGGCTTGTTCAGCTTTTGTTAGTGGTAGTCCTCAGATGATAGTGGCCAATGCAGCAATAGAAATGGTATTGAAATATTAAAAAAGAGAAATGCTTAATTTTCTTTTGTCCAAGGTGGCAATTGCCTAACATCTATGTGACATGAATTTTGCATGCCCTTTGACAAGCCAAGCCTATTGTTTTCCAGATCTTGCTACATGTAAACACAAGCTTCAGTATTTGACAGGAAGTGAAGACATGGTGTTGTTACTGGACTGATAATCCAGAGATCTGGAGATCTGAGGACCTAGGATCAAATCCCACCAAATGATGGGATTTGGATCTTTTTTTAAAAGCCTGAAATTAAACATCTAATGATGACTGTGAAACTGTTCATCGTTGTAAAAGTGTGTCTGGTTCAGTGAGATGAAAAAGGAAATCTTGGCCAGGCCAACGTGTGACTCTGGTCCTGCTTGACTCTTAACAGTCCTCTGAAAATGTCTAGCAAACCACTCAGTTGTATCAAAGCCATAAAGTCTGAAAGAAATGAAACTGAATCAACCATTGGGCACTGACCTCAGTGGAGACCAAGGCTTGTTTCCCGTTGAAGATCGCATCTGTTATGGTGTGTGGTGCCAGCACCATGATAAAGAGAGTAGATTTTAAACATGTGGAGTGGTGAAGACTGGTGCTTCACAGCAACTGGTGGTGTGTGTCATCAGTAGCAAGAGAATTTTACTTGAGCACAATGTGGAAGTTCATGGCCTGGTATGTGTCTCCTTTTACCAGTCAGGCAGTTAAGGACACAGATAAAGTGGGAATAGAGCAGCCTCAGCCCTTGCAATTGTTTGACAATCTTGCAGCTTGTGTGGACAAGAGCAAAGGCTGTAGTTTGGATGACTCGACTGGCTTTAATACTGTGGTGCAGGAAACCATTTATGGAGGGAAAAATTAAAAATAATATATCTTACTACCGATACAATTTAGTTAGATAGACAATGATCTCTGCAACCCAGAGCAAGAATCCAGAGTCCATACTACCTACCCATTGTGCCACAGCAGGTATCTTGCACCTTGCAATGAGAAAGCTGCCATGTGAAGGGGAGGATCCAATTGCTGAGATCTGTATAGATACCATAACATTTTTAGAACTAGGAATGTGTTTCTGCAAAGGCAGAATGTGGAGCTAGGCGCTAAATTAGAAAACAGAGCCTCAAGGCTAATGATCTAAAAAGTAATAATCTCTGGATTATTAT
The DNA here is from genome assembly GCF_030684315.1 of Stegostoma tigrinum. Lineage (NCBI taxonomy): Eukaryota > Metazoa > Chordata > Chondrichthyes > Orectolobiformes > Stegostomatidae > Stegostoma > Stegostoma tigrinum. The sequence continues at coordinate 21,709,262 of NC_081360.1, read as the reverse complement.
CTAAGCCACATGCAAATTGATTTGAGACAAAGATAAATGCATGACTGAAAAACATAAGTTGGAAAAGTGGGTTCCAATTGAAGGGCATTGACGCCAATACCAGGAATGTTGGATATGTCCTATTGGGGTGGGCTTCACCTCAGTAATGCTGGAGCCAGTGTTCTGGTGGTACATGTAACTAGGGACCTAGAGAGGACTTTAAATGTGTCAGTAGGATGGATTGAATAAACTGAAGAGAAATTATTAGGCAGTAGATCAAGATACCCAAAAAGGTAAGAGCAGGAAAGATTGTGATTGCGGACTTGAGTGTGCTAGTAGATTGGGCTGGAATTTATACATCAGTAATTAAAAATCTGAAACGAAGCCTCTGCAGCATTTGGAACAAAACATAAATTGCCAGCTCAAATAGGAATTCTTACCTGTGACTTGTAGCCATGCCTCTGTAATGGCTATCAAGGAAACCAAAACTGGGATCTGAACTTCCAAGACCACATGATATTCAGGAAGGACTGGAAATAAGGAGAATGATGCTGGGATAGCTCTGTTAATTAAAGATGAATTAGTACGGTCGAGGTAAATATGATCTTAGTTCTAAAGTTCAAAGTATAAATCAGTTTAAGTGGGAAGAAGAAATGACAAGGGGCAGAATATTTTGGTGGAAATAGCAAATCAGTGTCTAAATCTTGAATTATAAATGGATGTAATAAAGGTAAAGTAATCATGGGGGGTGAATTTACATTAAGACTGTGTAAACTTAATGCTAATTTATGAAATACAGATTCTCAGAATGAAGCACTATGTTCAGGAACCAACAAGGGAATGGAATATTTTGTTGTTACATTGTAAGCGAACCGGAGTGCACGAAATTGGGAGTTGTGGGGAGGGAAATGTACTCTAATGGATGAATTTATTAATAGAAAGCAGATAGTAATCATAAGCAGATCATTCTTATGTTGTCATGCTGCTATTTGGGGTACCATTACTCCAAGGTAGGTCTGCAAATGTTCACAATCGATGTAAGTATAGATTTATAATCTATATATAAATCTATCAGTAGACCCCTTCCAACTTCTGTCATTGGTACCAACACGGACCATGACCTGTGGCTATTCACTGTTCCCCAGAAAAGTGTCCTGCAACTGTTCTGTGATCTCCTTGGCCCTTGGCCCTGGCCCCAGGGATGCAACATACCATCTTGGAATTGGGCTTATGGCCTCAGAATTGCCTATTTGGTCTCCTAATTACAGAACAAGCTATCAGTATTGCTCTTCCAGTCTCCCTCAGCTCCTGCACAGCTGAGCTGCTCGACATGCTACTGACCTGGCTGTGACCGCATCCCCTTAAGTAAGCATCTCCCTCATCAGTATCTAAAACGGAAAGACAATTTGCAAGCTGGGGACTGCATTGGTGGACTCTACTACCCCTCTGATCCTCTTGGACTTACTAGTGATTACCCTGGCAAATTTGAAGGCACCCTCTAAAGTGCAGTGGACCATCACCTAAATGTGCTTATCCACATTTTGCATCAATGAGGCAGAGGACTGAGGAGCAATCTTTTGGAGGTGGATAATGTGTTAAATTGTTGACTGCTGCAGGTGAAGAAGAATAAGAATGGATAGTGCAACAAGTCACAGTCAGATAAAATATAACTTTTGCTTGGTCTTGTTATTAACTTAAAATACGGAACAGTATAAAACAGGAACAGGCCTTCAACCCACCATGCCAGTGTCAGTCATGATGGCATTCTAAACTAAACTTATCTGTCTGCACCTGATCTGTACCCCCTCCCTGCCTTACCATATGTCTGTCTAAATGCCACTTAAAGATTGCTATTGTATTTGTTTCCACCACCTTCCCTGACGGTGCGGTCCAGATACCTAGATAATAAAATGTGAGGCTGGATGAACACAGCAGGCCAAGCAGCATCTCAGGAGCACAAAAGCTGACGTTTCGGGCTTAGACCCTTCATCAGAGAGGGGGATGGGGTGAGGGTTCTGGAATAAATAGGGAGAGAGGGGGAGGCGGACCAAAGATGGAGAGAAAAGAAGATAGGTGGGGAGGTAGGGAGGGGATAGGTCAGTCCAGGGAAGACGGACAGGTCAAGGAGGTGGGATGAGGTTAGTAGGTAGATGGGGGTATGGCTTGGGGTGGGAGGAAGGGATGGGTAAGAGGAAGAACCGGTTAGGGAGGCAGAGACAGGTTGGACTGGTTTTGGGATGCAGTGGGGGGAGGGGAAGAGCTGGGCTGGTTGTGTGGTGCAGTGGGGGGAGGGGTCGAACTGGGCTGGTTTTGGGATGCGGTGGGTGAAGGGGAGATTTTGAAACTGGTGAAGTCCACATTGATACCATTAGGCTGCAGGGTTCCCAGGCGGAATATGAGTTGCTGTTCCTGCAACCTTCAGGTGGCATCATTGTGGCACTGCAGGAGGCCCATGATGGACATGTCATCTAAAGAATGGGAGGGGGAGTGGAAATGGTTTGCGACTGAGAGGTGCGGTTGTTTGTTGCGAACTGAGCGGAGGTGTTCTGTGAAGCAGTCTCCAAGCCTCCGCTTGGTTTCCCCAATGTAGAGGAAGCCACACCGGGTACAGTGGATGCAGTATACCACATTGGCAGATGTGCAGGTGAACCTCTGCTTAATGTGGAATGTCATCTTGGGGCCTGGGATAGGGGTGAGGGAGGAGGTGTGGGGGCAAGTGTAGCATTTCCTGCGGTTGCAGGGGAAGGTGCCGGGTGTGGTGGGGTTGGAGGGCAGTGTGGAGCGAACAAGGGAGTCACGGAGGGAGTGGTCTCTCCGGAAAGCAGACAGGGGTGGGGATGGAAAAATGTCTTGGGTGGTGGGGTCGGATTGTAAATGGCGGAAGTGTCGGAGGATGATGCGTTGTATCCGGAGGTTGGTAGGGTGGTGTGTGAGAACAAGGGGGATCCTCTTTGGGCGGCTGTGGCGGGGGCGGGGTGTGAGGGATGTGTTGCGGGAAATACGGGAGACGCGGTCAAGGGCGTTCTGGATCACTGTGGGGGGGAAAGTTGCGGTCCTTGAAGAACTTGGACATCTGGGATGTGTGGGAGTGGAATGTCTTATCGTGGGAGCAGATGTGGCGGAGGCGGAGGAATTGGGAATAGGGGATGGAATTTTTGCAGAGGGTGGGTGGGAGGAGGTGTATTCTAGGTAGCTGTGGGAGTTGGTGGGCTTGAAATGGACATCAGTTACAAGCTGGTTGCCTGAGATGGAGACTGAGAGGTCCAGGAAGGTGAGGGATGTGCTGGAGATGGCCCAGGTGAACTGAAGGTTGGGGTGGAAGGTGTTGGTGAAGTGGATGAACTGTTCAAGCTCCTCTAGGGAGCAAGAGGCGGCGCCGATACAGTCATCAATGTACCGGAGGAAGTGGTGGGGTTTGGGGCCTGTGTAGGTGCGGAAGAGGGACTGTTCCACGTAACCTACAAAGAGGCAGGCATAGCTGGGGCCCATGCGGGTGCCCATGGCCACCCCCTTAGTCTGTAGGAAGTGAGAGGAGTCAAAAGAGAAGTTGTTGAGGGTGAGGACGAGTTCAGCTAGCCGGATGAGGGTGTCGGTGGGGAACAGCAACTCATATTCCGCCTGGGAACCCTGCAGCCTAATGGTATCAATGTGGACTTCACCAGTTTCAAAATCTCCCCTTCCCCAACTGCATCCCTAAACCAGCGAGTTCGTCCCCTCCCCCCACTGCACCACACAACCAGCCCAGCTCTCCCGCGCCCCCGCCCCCCCCCCCCACCCACCCACTGCATCCCAAAACCAGTCCAACCTGTCTCTGCCTCCCTAACCGGTTCTTCCTCTCACCCATCCCTTCCTCCCACCCCAAGCCGCACCCCCATTTCCTACCTACTAACCTCATCCCACCTCCTTGACCTGTCCGTCTTCCCTGGACTGACCTATCCCCTCCCTACCTCCCCACCTACACTCTCTCCACCTATCTTCTTTACTCTCCATCTTCGGTCCGCCTCCCCCCCTCCCTATTTATTCCAGTTCCCTCCCCCCATCCCCCTCTCTGATGAAGGGTCTAGGCCCGAAACGTCAGCTTTTGTGCTCCTGAGATGCTGCTTGGCCTGCTGTGTTCATCCAGCCTCACATTTTATTATCTTGGAATTCTCCAGCATCTGCAGTTCCCATTATCTCGTTCCAGATACCTACTGCCTTCTGTTTTTCAAAAAAAACTTGCCTTGCACATAAATAAAAATATTAAATTCAACAGTTTAAGAAGTAAGTCGCAGAAATGAGTTTCTTTTTAAAGAATGTGATGTTGCAGTTGAACTTCAAGGAAAGAAATTCAGTGGGATAGTTTGTAGATTGTTGCAGAGCAATATTAAATCCTGCAACGTTGCAAATTTTCTATCAAGGCCTCTACATAATGAAAGTGTAATAAGATAGGAATGAGAAGTTATTTCTTCACTACAGTTCTTCACATTGATAAATATTCTGTAATATTCACACAAACATTTTTGATTCTAAACTTTGTATTAAGCCCTATGCAAATCTACTGGTTGAATTTGGAATATCTTCACTTCCTTTTCCAGTTGTTTGGCCTTAAACTCAGCAGGGACTCGGAGTTTAGCATGCGTTTATGCATTTTAAAATGCTCCTTAATTGGTTTTGAAACAAGCTAAGTACATAGAAATTGTTTTGGTTGACACACTCCATAGGAATCTTTTGGCTAATGTACTGGAGTTCATCCTGTTCAGAAAATGCGTTTACTGAACAGTCTCCCAAATTTCCTTTTCAATGGATGCTACATTTATGATAAAATACTGCATGGGACATATCCAGAAATAAGTTCATGTTCAAAGTACCTGACGTTTACTTTTCCTTTAGAATTGCCATTACATTGTCAACATGGGGCTTCATAATATTGTGCTTGCAGGAGCTGCAGTTTGGTACAGTTCTCTTCAATTGCGCTTTCTTATGTCGACACCAAATGACCATGCTACTTTTGTACTTTATTTGATCGTTCTTTCGTTATAATTTTGTTCATCTATCCTAATCCACAGCATGATAAGAAACAAAGTGAAGATTAGGATACCTTTCCAGTCAACCATGTGCCCTTTATATAATGTATGGTATGCAAAGTATTGTGGCTGGAGAACAATTGTAATAAAAAAAATCCTGAGTTAATGCCCAAACGTACCACCATGGAAATGCGGAAGAATTCAGAACTGAATCTCGTAAAAGACCAGCATTTTATTTTGAAGCTTGACTTTTCAGTTTGCCTGTATTTATTGAGAGAGGTGGTAGCACTGAAGAGGGTGTGGAGCAGATTTACCAGGATGTTGCCTGGGCTGAAAATTTTATGAATAGAGATTGGACATACTGGAATTGTTTTCTTTGGAACAGATGAGATTGAGAGGGAACATAATTAAGCTGTATAAAACATCTGAAGTGTAGCTGGACTTGTAGTGTTAACCCTGTTTTCTCTCCACAAGTTAACATTTCAAGTCCAGTGACACTTCAGAAGAAGCTTTCTTTGCACAGATGCTACCAGACCTGAGTTTCTTTAGCAATTTCTGTTTTGTATGTCAACAAAATTGATGTCCTTTCATGCCTCATCTGACCTATGACTAGTTATGCACAGCGTTTATTATTGAAGTAGTTGCAGCCAATTTTGAACAAGTTGTCTGTGTACGTGAAGAATTCCTGCACTTTGCAAAGACCACATGGGACTAGTATTGATAACAATGCAGCATTATTGTCCTCATTTGATATTGTTGGCTTATTCACCAATGGATGTTTCAAGGACACATTATGTAGCTGCACTAAAACACTCATGGCAATCTGCCTGGCACTGTTGTGTGAATCAGTATTCTTTGAAGTCATGATCTCAGCAACTTGGCACATTTTAATTCAGTTTCAGTGACATCCGTAACTGCCCAAATAGACGGTGCTACCTTGGGACTAGACACACAGAAACACACAGCTCTCATAAATAACTTTATTGGATTTCATGGTGTAGTAAACTTATCTGTTCTTCGTAACTTCTTCTTCTAAACCTAACTTCTAAGGTTCATTTTTAAAATCTTATCAGGGAAAAAAAAATGCAGTTTTGTGTAAGGTTCATAATTCAGTCCAGTGCACTGGTGAATTGACCTTGGGACAGCAGGAATCAGGACAGATCCGGGTTGGCTACTGATTGCTTGCCTTTCTGGAGTACAGGGGTAACCAAAGGGTAAGAGGGAGTTTAACCCTTGCAACAGCTGCAAAAACAACACCAAAGCTTGAGCAGTAAGTTCTGACAAAGGGTTGCTCCGAGAGAAGGGAGGCACTGATTCCCTGCTTGGTAGGGAACCACAGAGACACTGGTAGAAGCAAAGAACAGCTAACTGTATCTGGAGCAGTAAAAGTCGACTGGAAGGTGATTTTCAGCAAGCAATGTATTGCAAGTGTCTGATTAGGGTACTGTAAGGAAATTGCCCAAAAGAAGGAAGTTAATTTTTTTTTAGATTAGATTCCCCACAGTGTGGAAACAGGCCCTTCGGCCCGACATGTCCACACCGCCCCTTGGAGCATACCACCCAGACCCATCCCCCTATAATCCACACACCCCTGAACTCCACGGGCAATGTCGCATGGCTGATCCACCTAGCCTGCACATCTTTGGACTGTGGAAGGAACCCGGAGGAAACCCACGCAGACATGGGGAGAATGTGCAAACTCTGCACAGACAGTTACCCGAGGCTGGAATCGAACCCGGGTCCCTGGTGCTGTGAGGCTGTAGTGCTGACACTGCGCCACTGTGCTGTCCTGAAGAGTGCCTGGTCTGGCTATTAATACCCTCAAATCTAATGTATCTCAAAAGTTACAGGTGACCGAAAAGATGTATTTAATTTGTTCATGTGTGGATGCCTCAGGCTGAGGCAATGTTTATTACCCATTTCAAATTGCCCATGAACTGAGTGGCTCGCTACTGCTGTTTGAGAGGAGTTAAGAGCTGACAATATTTTTGAAGTGATCTGGAGTACCATGTAGGCCAAAGGTAAGGATGACAGATTTCCTTTCCAAAAGAACATGTAATGAACAAGGTGGATGTTTAAAACAAAATGGTTACGTGGTTGTCATTAACTTTAACTTGAATTCTAACTTCTTTATCGAATTCACATTTCATCAACTGTCATGTTGGAATTGGAATCCTTATCGCCAGAATGTTTCTATGGGATTTCTAGTCCAGTGATATTTAGCTATGTATGTGAGTTTGCTCGCTGAGCTGGAAGGTTCATTTTCAGACGTTTCGTCACTTTTTTTTATTTGAAAAAATATACTTTATTCATAAGATGTACAAAAAATAAAACATTTATACACTTACCCAGTCATGCAAGCCGCTCCGGGTTACCCCGGGGGTACGTACACCAACTAAAGGAAAAAAAAACAAACAAAGAAGAAAAAAAAAACAAAGCAAAGAAAATACCCCGGCAGTCGTCACCCCGCACAGTCCCAGTTGGCCCCCTCACCAGTTGGGGAAGGTGCCAGCTGGGCCCAGTTACCAGATAGGGCCCCTTTTTCTATTCTGGACGAGGGGTTTCATACCATGGTCTTTCCCCACCGCGCCTTGGCGGCGGCTGCCCCAAGCTTTAGCGCATCCCTCAGCACGTAGTCCTGGACCTTGGAGTGCGCCAGTCTGCAACATTCGGTCGGGGTCAGTTCTTTCAGCTGGTAGACCAACAAGTTGCGGGCAGACCAAAGAGCGTCTTTCACCGCATTGATGGTCCTCCAGGCGCAGTTGATGTTGGCCTCGGTGTGCGTCCCGGGAAACAGCCCGTAGAGCACGGAGTCCCGCGTCATGGAACTGCTCGGGACGAACCTCGACAAATACCACTGCATCCCCCTCCAGACCTCCTGCGCATAGTCACACTCCAGAAGGCGGTGATCGACAGTCTCGTCCCCCCCCCGCAGCCACCTCGAGGGCAGCGTGCGGTGGCGCAGAGATTCCGGGCATGCATAAAGGATCTCACTGGCAGAGCCCCTCTCACCGCCAGCCAAGCAATGTCCTTGTGCTTGTTTGAAAGTTCTGGCGATGTGGCATTCTGCCAAACGACTTTGGCAGTCTGCGTGGGGAACCATGTGACGGGATCCACCCTCTCCTTTTCCCGAAGGGTCTCGAGGATACTATGTGTTGACCACTGCCTGACGGCCTTGTGGTCAAAGGTGTTTCCTTTCAAAAATTTCTCCACGAAGGACAGGTGGTACGGAACGGTCCAACTACTCGGAGCGTTCCACGGCAACGAGGCCAGACCCATCCTTCGCAACACCGGGGACAGGTAGAACCTCAGTAAGTAGTGACACTTGGTGTTTGCGTACTGAGGATCTACGCACAGCTTGATGCAGCCGCACACAAAAGTAGTCGTCAGGGTGAGGGTGGCGTTCGGTATGCCCTTTCCCCCATTTTCCAGGTCTTTGTACATGGTGTCCCTGCGGACCCGGTCCATCCTCGACCCCCAAATGAAGTGGAAGATGGCCCGGGTGACCGCAGCAGCACAGGTCCAGGGAATAGGCCAGGCCTGCGCCACATATAACAGTACCGAAAGCCCCTCGCACCTGACAACCAGGTTCTTACCCGCGATGGAGAGGGACCGGAGCGTCCACCTGCCCAGCTTCTGCTTCAATTTGGTGATACGCTCCTCCCAAGTCTTAGTGCACGCCCCAACTCCACCAAACCAAACACCCAGCACCTTCAGGTAGTCTGTCCTGACGGTGAAGGGGATGAAGGAGCAGTCGTCCCAGTTCCCGAAGAACATGACCTCACTCTTACCCCTATTGACTTTGGCACCTGAGGCCAGTTCAAACTGGCCACAGATGTCCAACAGTCTACTCACCGACCGACGATCGGTGCAGAAGACGGCGACATCGTCCACGTACAGGGAGGTCTTGACCTGAAGGCCTCCACTGCCTGGGATAGTCACGCCCTTCAGGCTCACGTCCTTCCTGATGGATGCGGCGAAGGGCTCCACACAGCACACGAACAAGGCAGGAGAGCGCGGGCAGCCCTGCCTGACTCCAGATCTGACGGGAAAACTGTCTGATTCCCACCTGTTGATCCAGACTGCACTAACGATGTTGGTGTAGAGCAGCCGGATCCAATTGCGGATGCCCTCCCCGAACCCCAATTTGGAGAGGACGTCCCTCATGTAAGCATGAGAGACCCTGTTGAAGGCCTTCTCCTGGTCCAGGCTGACGAGGCAGGTGTCCACCCGCCTGTCCTGTACGTAGGCGATCGTATCCCTGATGAGCGCGAGGCTGTCAGCGATCTTCCTGCCCGGCACAGCACAGGTTTGATCAGGGTGAATCACCGACTCCAGGACAGACCTGACCCGGTTGGCTATGACCTTGGCCAGGATTTTGTAGTCCACGTTCAATAGTGAAATGGGACGCCAATTCTTAATTTCTTCCCTCTCCCCCTTCCTCTTGTAAATGAGGGTGATGATGCCCTTCCTCATGGACTTGCACATTTCCCCTGCCCGAAGCGCACTATGGTACACCTCCAGCAGGTCCTGGCCGACCAGGTCCCACAGAGCGGAATACAGCTTGACCGGTAAGCCGTTGCTCCCGGGAGTCCTATTCCTCTCCAAGGACTTGAGGGCTCTGGTCAGCTCGTCCAGGGATATCGGCCGGTCCAGCCACTCCCTCGTGCCGTCGTCTAAGACCTCCATGATAGATAACAGGAAGCCGTGCTGTTCGTGGGCTTCATGTCGTACAGTCCGGCATAGAAGGATCTGCTGATCCTCAAAATGTCGGGCCGAGACGACATCACCGAGCCATCGTCCTCCTTCAGCCGGCTAAGCACAGAGCTCTCTGTGCACCTTCTGAAAGAAGAAACGCGAGCACGTCTCGTCCTGCTCCACGGAGCGGACCCTGGACCGGAGGATTATCCGGAGGCCTCCATGGCGAAGAGCGAGGCTTGCTGGCCCCTCACCTCACGGAGGTCCTCCGTGACATCGACCCCCATCAACTGCAGAAGGAGCAGGTTCTGCACCCTTTTCTGGAGTCGCGACAGCTTTCCCCGCCCCTCTCTCGCCTTCTGAGCACTCTTGAGGACAAAGAACCTCTTGATGTTCTCCTTCACCGTCTCCCACCAGTCGCCCAGAGACTCAGAGGGGTTTCACGGTTCTACAACCGGCGTACTCCCTCTTAAGCTCCTCGACGTTCTCTGGGGTCAACAGAGTCGTGTTGAGCTTCCACGTCCCCTTGCCGGCCGGCTGGGCGTCCTGTAAGTGACAGTCGGTCAGCAGGAGGCAGTGGTCAGAGAAGAACACCGGCTCGACGCCGGTGGACCTGACCAAGAACGCCCGTGACAAACAGGAAGTCTATCCTTGAGCGAATAGAGCCGTCTGGCCGCGATCAGGTGTACCTCTGCTGCACTCCGTCTGCAGGGGCGCTGAAGACGTCGAGCAGCTTGTCTACTCACCGACCGACGATCGGTGCAGAAGACAGCGACATCGTCCATGTACAGGGAGGTCTTGATCTGAAGGCCTCCACTGGCGCCCTTCACCGTGCCCATCAGGAATCTGGATGTGACGTCCAGTTGACTCCCCCCACCCGCTGTCCCCACGCCGGATCTTCCATCTGCATCGGTGATGCAGTTGAAGTCTCTGCCTAGGATGACCGGCCTGGACCCAGCCAGCAGGGGTGGAAGCCGCTGCAGGACGGCCAACCGCTTGCTCCGTACCACTGGGGCGTACACGTTGATCAGCCTCGGGAGCGTTCCTGTAGGTGACGTCAGCCACTAGGAGGCGCCCCCCCCCCCCCCACCACCTCCTGAATTTGAGAGATGGTGAAGTTGCGCCCCCGCAGCAGAATAGCCAGGCCCGAGGATCAACAGTCGTTACCCCCCGACCAGATCGAAGGCCCACAGGTCCAGGCGCCGGACCATTTTCAGTCTCTGCTGTGGTGCGGTATCCCGCACTCCTGCAGAAACAGGAGGTCCGCCCTGACGGTGGTCAGGTAGGCCAACGTGGACACACATCTTGCGGTTGACTTGACGCTGCGCACATTAATGCTTGCAACTTGTGCCCCCATTGTGGGCAGTGACCGCAGTACCCTCCCCAAGTCCAAGGTCCAGCCCCTCTATCTGTCCCTTCATGCCCATTGCTCGGGCTAACTGCTGGACGCTGTCTGGGCTCAGGAAACCATCCGTGCTGCCTTCCGGGTGGCATCACCCCCGTTGGGGGTACGGAGGCAGGAGAGTCCGGCTCTGGGTCAGGCTGGGGACGCGCTGTTTCCTCCTTCCCGCCTGGAAGTTCCGGGGGGCCCTCCAGTGCCCCAGCGGCACGTGACTGGGTGTCGGAGGGAGCCTCAGGACGCCTCCCGTCACCTGGAGGCGCGGTGCTGCTTTCCTTCTCCCTTGAGATGTTTAACTTCTGCTTCAGGCGGGCCCTCTCCGAATCCCCCTCGTCAGAGGAGCTCTTATAGCCCCCCTGTAGCTGCCTCTTCCCGCCTGATGGTTGCGGTTCCTGGGCCCACCGACGCACCTTCCTCCTCGCTTTCCGGACCGTCGTCCACTCCCCTGGGTCACCTGTCGCCGCCTCCATCAACTCCGGGTTGTCGGGGGGGAGCGGAGCCTGCAGGGGCACCTTGCTGGCCTCGGGGCCCATTCTGCGGGGCTGGGCCCTCCTGCACGACCTGGCCCTCCTGCACATTAGTGGGGTCCTTGCAGGGCCCTGGTGCCTTCCTTTCTTCCGGGGGTGCTGGCCCTGCATTGCCCCTGCCGGCGACCTGGGCATAGGTGGTCCCCCGCTGCGGGCATGCCCTATAGAGGTGGCCTGCTTCCCCGCAAAGGTTGCAGCTTTTCTCTTCTGGGCAATCCTTTGCAAGGTGTCCCTCCTGCAGATGGTGGCTTTGCAGTCGGCCGCCACGTGACCTGACCTACCACAGGCATGACAGACTTTAGGTTGCCCTGCATAGGTCAAGTAGCCCTTGTTCCCGCCGATCGCGAAGCTGGACGGTGGGTGTACGACGTTCCCGTCCGCACTCATCCTCAGCGTCACCTTGACCTGCCTCTTACTGGTCCAGATGCCAAAGGGGTCCATGATGTCAGTTAGGTCCCCTTCCACCTTCACGTACCTTCCAAGGAAGGTCAGGACATCAACTGCTGGCACATGCGGGTTGTACATGTGTACAGTCACCATACGGCTCCTCTGCGCTGGCATCACAAACAGCGGGACAGCGGTCAATACAGAGAGGGGGCCCTCACCTCCTTTCTCCTTGTAAACCTCCAGGAAGCGCTCGCAAGGCTTGGCACTCCTGAAGGTCACATCGTAAAAACCTCCTCCGGGGAAATCCTGCAGGCAGTAAATGTCCACAGCAGCGAACCCACAACAGTCCAACAGGACCCTCTTCACGAAGAAGGTGCGGTCCACAGGTAAACCTTCATCCACCTTCTTCATGGAAACACGGATGGTGTTTCGGACCCCCTGACCTGGGGCACGAGCACTTGCTTCAGCCATCATTGCAGGTTGGCTGCTCCCCTGAACCAGCATTAGGCCGAAGCCAGCATCAAGATCCACCGGTTGCAAGGGTGCACAGCCAACCTGACGTCTTCCTTCCACCTCCAACACAGCGCTCTCCTCCTCTCGGTCCACAAGAGTGGGTCTTTATTTTGTTCCGGATGTAAGCTGGTTCACTGAGCTGGAAGGTTAGTTTTCAGATGTTTTGTCACCATTCTAGGTAACATCAACAGTGAGCCTCCGATGAAGCGCTGGTGTTATGTCCTGCTTTTTATTTATCTGTTTAGGTTTCCTTGGGTTGGTAATGTCATTTCCTGTTCCTTTTCTCAGTAGATTGATTTGGAGCCAATGTGTTTGTTGATTTGAGTTCTGGTTGGAATGCCATGCTTCTGGGAATTCTCGTGCGTGTCTCTGTTTGGCTCGTCCTAGGATGGCTGTGTCGTCCCAATCAAAGTGGTGTCCTTCCTCCTATGTATGTAAGGATACTAAAGAATGGTGACGCAATGTCTGAAAATGAACCTTCCAGCTCAGCGAGCAAACTCTCATCCAGAACCTCAACCTGAGCTACAAATCTTGTCAAAACTCACTATTTAGCTATGACTATTTATTTAGCTATGACTATTTATTTAGCTATGACTATTTATTTAGCTATGACTATTTAGCTATGACTATTTAGCTAGCTATGACTAATTTAGCTAGCTATGACTACTTATTTAGCTACCCCCTCCCCCGACCCTCCTAAATGAATTGTTGTCTTTAAGCCAAAATAAGTGATTTTCCTATCACATGAATGGGTAATCTAGTATATGAATTTTGGTACCAATCTGATGCCAGGTGTGTAAACCTTGCAACCCAAACATTGGTGGATTATTATCAAACAGCATATCTCTGTGGCTATTCTCCAAAAGCAAGGAATTGTCAGAAATGAACTAGCCTATGCTTACAAAAGTTGCAGCATGGCGTCTTAACATTAAATGTTATTCTTCAATTGTACAGCATTTGCTGAAAATCTTGAACATACAAGGAATGGTGCGAATATACAACTACGGTTGTGCAACACAACAAGCCTGACTGACAGTCTGAATGTACCAGAAAACACGATGGTACCATACAGGGTAATAAAGTGTGAAGCTGGATGAACACAGCAGGCCAGGCAGCATCTCAGGAGCACAAAAGCTCTGATGAAGGGTCTAGGCCCAAAATGCCAGCTTTTGTGCTCCTGAGATCATGCTTGGCCTGCTGTTTTCATCCAGCTTCACACTTTATTATCTTGGATTCTCCAGCATCTGCAGTTCCCATTATCTCTGGTACCATACAGGCCCCCTGTTTTGCAGACCGAAAGAACATGTATACACACTGTGCCTATTTCAACTCTGCAAAATAGGTGACATCCATTCACTGGTTCATTTCTTGCCATATCAGTCAACATTCCCGCCTTAAAATTTAAACAAATCCTGGCTTTTAACTGTCAATCTGCATTTTCCAAGGCAACACCTCTACCAATTGGATCCCACTTGCCAACCAATGAACCCTGTCCTCTTAATGCAGGATAAATGGTGATTTTCCTCTTGAATCAATATTCATGCTAAGTATCTTAATTGCAGTATGGAAAGTTTTTGATAAAATATGACTGCTATTCTGCAAATTTAAAAAAAATATTTTTAAATCCGTGATTACACTTAACTGACAATGGGAAGGAGCATCTGTCAGATGGGAAGAAACAAGAAAGGCAACAGTACTACACTCTCCAATTGTGCTATTTTTAGACTGCAAATCTGCAGTCTTCGTATCTCAGCAGCTGTAAAGATACAGAAGCAGAATGTCTAGATGACATGTTGGCAGCACTGAAACCAGCACAAGAGTTAAGCAAGTTTTGTTGTTTTTTGCCATTTCTATTGCTGTGTTAGCAGAATAACATGAATGAAATTAAATTTGAACTTCAAGTTTCTGTATCTGTATAAGAGAACCACTAATTTACTTGTACTTGATCAATATCTTTCACTATAATATAATCCAAGGTGAATATTTTCACTGGCAGGTGAAATATATTAATCTTTATGGATTTAATGTATCTACAGTAGAATCTTGGATGTCCATAGCTGGAGATTTTCTGCTTTCGATACATTGACAATCAAATGCATGTGATCCTAGTATGCGACCCTGCTGAGTTCCTGTTTGTGTGTGAATTTTTAAGACACTACTTGAAGGCCTGCATACAATCACAATAGACTTTGTTTCCAACCCCATATAATTTGAACGAAGTAAAATTTTTTTTTAAACTCTTTCATGGACCTGAGGGGTCATTGGTGATACCAGCAATTGTTATCCATCCCTAATTGTCCTGAACTGCTCAGCCATTTCAGAGAACTTTGCTGTATGTCTGGAGTCATTTTTTTGGTTAGACTCTGCAAAGATGGAAAAAAAATCCCCACTCTAAAGGGTATTAATGAACTAAATGAGTTTTGAAAACAACGGTTTCTTGGTCACCATTGCAGAGGCAAGCTTTGAGTTCTGTTTGTTAATTGATTTCAGTTTTCACCAGCTGCCTGATTTGAACTCAAGTTTTCAGAGCATTAGCCTGGTCTTCTGGATTACTAGTACAATGAAGTACCACAACAGCGAGTAATAGTCACTGGATATTTTGAGCTGGTGGAGGGTTTGTAGTGGAGGTCCATATTGAGAACTTTGCTTTTCCTGGAGCATATTTGATCTACATCTTTTATTCCAAATCACTCATTACATTTATAGGAAGGCTGTGAATGCCTTGGAAAGACTGCAGTAGCAATTTACAGGAATAGTTCCAGAGATGAGGGACTTCAGTTATGAGGATACATTCAGACTGTCAGCCAAATATATAACAGTTTGCAACATAACTGTTCTATTATTCTTTGCCACTGTCTTCCCCTAGATAAGACAGTGGTGTGGAAGAAAGGCACAGTTTACACCCTTGGAATAAATGTAATAATGAACCCAAATTTTCTCTTTCAAATAACCTGCTGGTACACTGTTTTAACAGCTGTTATATATAGTATATGAAAATGAGAGTTTGAAAGTTATTCTACTGTGGAAGGTACCACAGCAAGCCATGGTTCTTGCTTCAGTTGATATTTACATTTTTTTGATCACTCTTTTCAGTGATGTTATTACACAACTCTATAGCAGGTGGGACTTGAACCCGGGCCTCCTGGTCCATTGGTAGGGATGCTACCACAATGTTAAAGGTGGACCTTTTCTGGTAATTACATAAACTTTGCAAGGTAAATTTACGTCACTTGATTTGTAACAGTTAGCTGTTGAAAGTAGCCAATTTATTATAATGCAAAAACCAATTCTTGTGATCCAGCCTTAATGAATGTAGCAAATTTACTTTTGGGAGTGCCATTTACTGCGAGACTGAATTGAAAGTGTATGAAACCAGTGTAAGGTCAAGTTAGCTAGCATGGCACAGGTTATAAAATGAGGTGTGGGAGGTTTGATACAGCCTATCATGCTGTAGTTAATTGGAAATTGGAAAAAAATTGGGATGAGTAAGCACTCAGCACTATCATTTCCATGAGCTATGATAATAGTGGAGGGTTGGTGGTGATGTAGCTGTTTCAAATGAGAATTTGTGCAGATTGGTTTATTTTTTCTTTAGGGAGCGCACGGTTGCAGACAAACTTGACTGAAGTAGTCATGCTGAAATTTGTAAATTTGCGGAATGATCCGTCGGTGCAAGAGCAGTAAAAATTGAGATATTAGATGTTAAAATCTAGATGTCAGGCAACAACCATAAGTTCATATGTAGCTTTCCAATTTGAAAGGGAGAATTGTTTTTACTTGGCCTCTGTTCTGGTGTTTGTTGTGATTTTAATGTGTTCTGTGAGCAGTATTTATAATTGGTAAACTGTTTCACGGGACAAAGATTTCCTGTTCTGACTGGGGAAAATCTATTGTCTAGTACGACATGAACTCCTAACAAGAGATTCTAAATTTGATCACTTATGTCTTGCAATAGATCATTTCAGTTGATGAAAGCAGAAGATCACAAAATCATTCCAAAAGAGAAATACTTTTTAATTCATCTAAACATATTCACTCAGAAACCCCTGAAGATTCTCCCAGCCCATTGAAGAATCTAACTATTTCTGAATTGCTTCAAATTTGCGTCTCCATTGCTGTAATTGGAAGTCTGATTTGTGAATTGCTGTTGGCTTCCAACTCTGGAAGAACAAAGGTTTGCGTTATTTAATCAAAATGGAATTCCTGAATCCTAAAGTAGAAACACTTGTCTCATAAATATTTCTCAACTTCAGGCAGATTATGATGACCTCTATTCTTCTCAATGTTTGTAAACATGGTGCAAAAATGGTACAATTCCAGGATGTTGCCTGGTGAGTGGGCGCTAGCTATGAAGTGAGGTTGAGTAGAATAGGATTATTCACATTAGAAAGACGGAAGTTGAGGGGGGACTGATTGAGGTCTACAAAACCATGAGAGGTATAGTCCGGGTGGATAGTAAGAAGCTTTTTCCCCAGATTGAGGGACTCAATTACTAGGGGTCATGATTTCAAGCTGAGAGAGGAAAAATTTAAAGGAGATATGCTTGAAAAGTTCGTTACACAGAGGGTGATGGGTGCCTGGAATGCATTGCCAGCGGAGGTGGTAGAGGCAGGTACGATAGCGTCATTTAAGATGTATCTAGACAGATACATGAATGGGCAGGGAGCAGAGGGATACAGATCCTTGGAAAATAGGTGACAGGTTTAGGCAGAGGATCTAGATCTTGGAGCGCCGAAGGGCATGTTCCTGTGCCGTAATTTTCTTTGTTCTTTATAGAATGTTTCATAGTATTTTAACAGTCTGCAGCAATGACACATTATGGTTGACCTTTGTATCCTTGAGGATTTATTTCTTCTCTTGATCAGCATGCAGTAACGTGGACTACAGAGCATTTTTTTAAGAAGTGTGTAGCAAATTGCTGGATTAGTTCAGTACTGTAGGTCGGGCAGCATCCCTGGAGAGAAACTTGTAATGTTTTAAGCTGGTGACCTTTCTTCAGAACTGAGAAAAGATAGAAATATAGGGGGTAAAGAGAGCAGGAAGAACAAAACAGAAATCTGTGGCAGGTGAGGTTAATGAAAGATTGTGATGCAACAGCTGAGGAGCACAGACTCGCCCAATGTTGATTCCAACTGAAGTTCATCTTTTGTGATTTGAACTCAGAATTACAGGTTCCTTCGATTTACATGCTCCTTAGAGAGATGTACTGCATCCTGAGGTCCACTGAGTGCCGCAAGACACATTATGCACCTCTCGACATCTCCATCAGCACCACCTCATGCTATCAAGTCCCACTTAATTCTCTGGCTTGTTAGCAGTTCTAAGAAAAAAATTTTAATCTTCCTTTAAAGCAGTGTTAAGGAATGCAAAATACCTGTACTCCTCTGAAACCTTCCTCCCTTCTCTTTCTCTCCTTTGCCTTGGTCTCCATCCCTCCTCCTAACCCCATCTCTTCTATAGTATTTACTACCCCTTCTGATCTTCCACTCTGCTGAATGTTCTATATTCAGCAATGGTCTTAGATTTACCCCTTTTGCGCCCCTTGCCTCAATGTATTTCGGGCACAACATGTCATTGAACTTGTCTTTTGTTGTTTCTCTCTGTGCTCATTTCCTTTTGGGCAGCAGTCCTCTCCTTGTCCCACAGACCCCTTCACCAATCTTCAAAATGCTCCCTCCACCTGGATGCCTCCTTCTGGTCTTTATTTCTGCACCTGACCTGTTCATTGACATTGAACTGTTGACATGACATCAATTCTCTTAATTTCTCTGCTCCTCCTCACCCATTCAAACCAATCTCTTTGAGCTGCCTGCACTCCATGCCCCCAGACCCAAATCCAATCCTGACTTTGTCATCAAGCCTGTTGATGAATGATGCTGTTGTCAGGCGCACTGACTTCTTCATTGTGGAGGCTGTCAGTTCTCGGGCACCTCCGATGTCTTTTGGACCATACCCTGCCATAGAACATCTGGCTGTTGTGTCCGTGACAGTCACTAACCTAATCCTATCATCTTCTCCCCCAGCCTCTGTGCTGACAGTCACCAAGCCCGTTTAAGCCAGCTTCTTCTCACTCCCCAAACTCCACAAATGAGCAGTCTCGTTATTTCTGTCTAATCTGGCCCACAGATCTTATCTCTTCCAACGTTGACTTGAATTTTTTGTTTCTCTCTTTCCTTTCCCCATGTCCAGTCCCTTCCCAGGTGCATTCACAATTCTTCTGATGCTTTACATCAGTTTCAGAACTTCTTATTTGTGGGAACCAGCCACTTTTTTTTCCACCATGGATGTCCATTTCCTCTACATGTCAGCCTCCTACCAGGAAGGTCTTGAGCTCTCTATTTTTTTTCTGGAAAGAAGGCCTGAACCATCCCCATCCACCCCACTCTTCTCTGCCTGGCCAAGCCTGTCCTCACTTTGAACAACTTCTCCTTTTAACTCCCCTCTCAGTCTGGAGATAAGTGGTGGGGCTCCAATTATACGTCTGTGGGATATGTGGCACATTCCTACTCTGGTCCCGCCTCACCACATTGTCTGGTGCATTGATGACATTGTCAATGCCTCTTCTCCTTGACATCTGTTTCCGTTTCTGTGCATAGGTTGGTCACTGGTATTGGCTACAAACCCTCTGACTCCCATAGTTCCTTAGACTCTGCATTCTCTCACTCCGCTTCCTGTAAAGACTCCATTCCATTTCCCAGTTTCTCCAGCTCTAACCTATCTGTTCTGATGATGCCGTCTTCAGGATCCATTTTTTTCCACAACTAAAGATTACCCATCGCTGTGGTTAACAGGATACTTAACTGTGCTCAGTACATTTCTCATACTTCTGCCCTCACGCTTTTCTCTCCATCGACACTAATAGGGTCCTTTTGATCCCCGTTCCCCACCCTAAAAGGATCTAGAGAATGATAGACTGCCACTTGTGTCACCTCCAGTGGGATGCCACCATTAGACTCATATTGTCCTCCCCTGCATTGTCAACAATTTGTAGTGACTGTTCTCTTCAAGACACCCTGGTCTGCTCCGTTCCCATATCCCTATGGTCCTTCTCACGCAATCACAGAGATGCAATGCTTGCCTGTTTACCTCTCCCTCCTCTCTAACCATAGCTCCAGAGACGACTTCCAGGTGAAGCAGAGATTTACTTCCACTTCACCCAGTCGAGTCTCCTATATGTGCTGCTCAGTGTGGTGTCCTGGGGGAAATGAGCTGTAAACTGGAACAGCTTTGTGGACACCTATGCTGTATCCACAAAAATGACCCTGAGCTTCCAGTTACCTGCCACTTGAATATTCCACTCTGTTCCCTGGACAATATCTCTGTCTCTGGCCTGCTGCAGTGCTCCAGTGAAGCTCAGAACAAGCTGGAAGAACAGCATCTCATTTCTCCTTGGGGGCCCTGTAGCCTACAGGACTCTATCAAGATCAGTAATTTTAGGACCTGAACACTACTTTCAATGTCCTTTTACACACCATTGTACCCAGACCCTGAATTAATACAGGCTGCTTTCAGCACAGCCAACCCATTTTCACCTACATGTGCACCCCATTGTCAGCTTTTCTTTCTCCCTGGCATACCAAGTGCAATGAGTCCTGCTTTTAGGTTAACTCTGCTTTTTTGTCCTCACATGCTGCCAGATCTGTTGAGTTCCTCCAGCAATTTCTGTTCTTGTTTCTGATTTCCACCATCTGCATTTTCATTGTTTTATTAACCAAAGAATATTGATGGATATAGCAATGAAATGCAGGCTAATTCCAAGTGAGGCATGAATGTCTCCTTGAAGGAACAAAAGGAACAAGCCAGGACAACTCATTAAACAAACAAAAGAAATAAACCTCCAGATGGAGGCAAAGATTATTACCTAAAGTTGTTGAACTCATTGTGGAATTTTAGAAGGCCCTTGATTGCTGTGTTGAAAAAATGCTGTTTTCAACCTATTGTGTAGAAAGGTCATCATGGAAGCAAAATGGACATTTAAAATGACAAGCACCTGGCTGTCAGCTTCATGCTTGTGGAGTGTGAGAAGTGGCCACTCAAACTGAATTTGATCTCCCCAGCGTTGAGCAGACCACATTGTGAACATCAGTTGAAGATAATGTCCGTCATTCACTTGGAATATGTGAGGCTTTGATAGGGAGGCTATTAGAAGGGTGGAGGCAAAAGGAAAGATGTTACAAATCCTGTGCTTTCATGAAAATGTGCCTTAAGAAAGGGTGTTGGAGGTGATCAAGGAGCAGCTCAGTGTGTTGCAGAAGAAACAATTCCTATGGAATGCTGAAAGAGGCGGCCTGGGCGTATGTGGTTACATCATGCAGAGGTTGATTGGCTCAATACATCTGACCTGAATAGGACCGGAATAATGAATCTTCCGCATAGCTGATAAAAAGGCAGGCACATTTGGCACTTATGCAGCTGTCCATAGCGATGTGCCCTGTTGAGCGAAAGTGTTTGAACTAGGAGAAATGTTTCAAGGTGTGAACAAGTTTAGCCTAGCAGAAGAGGCTACTGATGGATAGGGATTGGTTGGACATTTTGTTTGGGGAAGATGTGAAAACTCTGATACCATCCACTTTGAGGATAGAGGTGTCAAGGGATTGGATATTGAAAGTGAAGTGCAGGCAGATGAGGCCAGCAAATTGTTGAAGTAATGCAGAGTAGCAAAAATAGCCACTGATGTAGGCAGGAGGGATATTCAAGGGGAGGAAGAAGCGTTGCCATAACAGGTAGAAGCTCAGAGGTGCATGAACAGACAAAAATAAGGGTTAACCAGGGGTTTTATTTGCGAACCTTGGGAAAGAGGTAGAGCACGACATTTGGGATTGAGGAACCATTAGGATGAAGTTGGATAGCGGGGGGATGTCTGGAAGTTGAGGTTTTTAACTATCCTGGGTGTAAAGGTGTGTTGTTTGGTAGTGATCTGAGAGAAGGAAGCGCTTGACCTCCTGCTTGTTAGAAGTCAGCACTTCTAAGAAGACAACAGCATTACCCTTGCCAGAGTCCTTGATACAATGTTAGCAATCATTTCCCATCTTTTTAGAGTTTTTTTTCTCCACTTTCTTTTAATATTTTGCTGTGTTGGCCTTGTTTGTTTCTTTATCCCCTGTTGCTGTCGGATGGTTTTTATGTAACCATTTACACCTCATTTGTATGTAACATTTTGTTTCTTTATCATATCCATTACCGTTGTCTTTGGCTTTTACATCATGGAATCTTTTTGTTATTACTCTCCCCTGGCCTCCACCTTATCTGCCAGCCCTTCCTTTACTCTTGCTGCCTCCCTTTGAAAGTTTTCCACTCCCCCACCCCCCCCACCTTAATCCCTCCAAACTTGCTTTTTACATTTTATAAAATTCCTTTTCCAGCTCTAATGAAAAGTCATTAACCTCAAATGTAAATCTCTTTTTTTTCCCCCTCCACAAATGCTGTCTGACCTGAGTTTCCCTGAATTTTTTGTTCTTATTTCAGATTTCCTCTATCTGCAATAAGAATTTTGAACTTGGTTCTGCTGAACCCTACATTTAATAAATCATTGCTCGACACTGCCTAGTTTCCCATCTGAAGCATGTTGACCAGATTAAATGTTTAAAATTAAGCTGCCACCCATTAAGTTGAAACTTGGAGATTATCAATTGGATTTTTTTGCAAAATTGTGGTTTCCTTTGATTTTTTTTCTTCAACTTCAGTTTCTCTCATTTTTGAAATTCGCAAGTCAGTCCATACTTTAATTCTGGCAAGTGTTTGAAATTAAGGCTCGGGCCTTGTGTTGTCACTTTTTAAGAAACCAGTTATGAGATACTTTTCATTCTGTCTCTGAAATTGCTGACATTATATCTTGCAAACTCACTTGAATAGGATCTTTGGTGCCATTGATGTCATAATTGTGTTATCAGAAGTAGAGCACCTACTGTAGAACCAGAAATAGTATGTCCTGGTTGCTGTCTCTCCCTGCCATCCTGTTGGCCTCTCCCCTCACTGTTAGTAGCTCCACTTGCCACTCCCTTTGCTGGCCATCCAGTTGTTCTGCTGGCCTTTCACCTCACTGCCATGGGGCAAATTTACTGCAGATGCTGGAATCTGTACTGAAAATGACAAGTGCTGGAGATCACAGCAGGTCAGACTCTTCAAGAAGAGTCAGGGAGACTTGGAACGTTAGCTTGCTGTCCCTCCATGGATCCTGTCTGACCCGCTGTGATCTCTAGCACTTATTTTCACCTCACTGTCATGTTTGCTACTCCCCTTGATGGCTGGCTTCCCTACTTTGCTCAGGGACTGAAGCAATGGATTAGGCACCTGACAGCTCTCTTTGAACACTCCTCTGGATTAAGTTTTCTAGTTCATTTCAGAGCACCAGTTGCTACATGGATAAACACTTATGTATGAAGCTATCACGCAAGCCCAGGGTTGTCACTGGGAGTGACGTCTAAAGAACTTCAACGGCATTATCTGTGTGTTCCTCTTCCAGTTGTGGTGACAATGAACATAGAATCCTGAATCACCCCCCTCCACCCTTGAGAAAAGGAACTAAAATGTTGCAGCAAATTGCTATGCAGTTGTCACAATTCTACAAGAGCTATCTGGAAATGAAGTGGCTATAGGTCAGAATCTCTTTAGGCTGTAATTTCTATTCAGTGAGATGAGAAAGTCAGTATGTGAACAAATCATTTCTGGCTTGGACTGGGCACTACCATAAGATCATAAGACATGGGCAAAATTAGGCCATTTGACCTATCAAGTTGTTCTGTCATTCAATCATGGCTAATGTGTTTCTCAACCCCATTGTCTTGCCTTCTTCCTGTAACTCTTGATCCCTTACAAATCACAAACCTGTCTATCTCTGTCTTAAATTCACACCGACGTTGTTTCCAAAGTTCGTGTTTCCATCCCAGTACCTTGCTCCTAATAACATGCACTCTTTTATCTTATAAAGCAACCTTGTGTAGTACCTTGTCAAAGGCCTTCTGGAAATCCAAATCTATCATGTCCTGGATCTCCTTTATCTAATTTGTTTATTACCTCTTCAAAGAATTGTAACAACTTTGTCAGACATGTCCTCTCTTTGATGAATCTGTGCACACAGTCTTATTTTACTGTGCACTTCCAAGTACTCTGCAATTTCATCCATTTTAATGGTGTCTAAAATCATACCAATGAGTCAGTTCAGGCTAACCAGCCTGTAGTTTCCTGTCTACTGCCTCTTCCTCCCCCGCCCTTCTTAAATAGCGGTGTTACATTAGCCATTTTCAAGGCCTTTTAAACCCTCCCTGACTCCAGTGATTTCTCAAATGGGACCACCAATGCCTCTACAATCTCCTTCACAACTCCAGTGTGTAATCTATCTGGTCTGGGTGATTTGTCCACCTTCAGGCCTTTCAGCTTCCCCAGCACTTTTAGTTGTGGCCACTACACTCAACTCTGCCCACTTACTCTGTTGAAGTTCTGATGTGCTACTGTGTCTTTCTTTGAGAAGACTGATGTAAAGCACCTATTCAGTTCCTTTGTTATTTCTTTAGTCCTATTTCTACTTTTCCAGCCTCATTTTCCAGTGATCCAATGTCCACTCCTGCCTCTGACTTACCTTTTTTGATATCTAAGTAAAACACTTGTAATCTTATTAGAATCCCCACAGTGTGGAAACAGGCCATTCAGCCCACCAAGTCCACACCAACTGTCCGAATATCATACCCCGACTCTGATCCCAACTCTGTCCCTGTAACCCAGCATTCCCCATGGCTAATCTACCTAACCTATACACCCCTGGATATGATGGGCAATTTAGCATGGTCAATCCACCTAATCTGCGTGTAGTCATAGAGATATACAGCACAGAAACAGGCCTTTTGGTCCAACTCATCCATGCCCACCAGATATCCTAACTATATCTTGTCCCATTTGTCAGCATTTGGTCTTATATCCCTTTAAAGCTTTCCTATTCACATACCCATCCAGATGCCTTTTAAGTATGGTAATTATACCAGCCTCCATTACTACTTCTGGCAACTCATTCCATATTCACACCACCCTTCAGTTGCCCTTCAGTTTTGGACTCCCCCACCTTGGGAAAAGACCATGCCTGTTTACCCTATCCATACCCCTCATGATTTTATAAACCTCTGTAAGATCACCCCTCAGCCCTTGATACTCCAGGAAAATAGCCCCAGTCTACTCAGCCATTTCTCATAAATCAAACCCTCTAACCATGGCAACATCCTTGTAAATGGTTTCTGAACCCCTTCAAGTTTCATAATATGTATCTTATAGCAGGGAAATTAGAATTGCATGCACTATTCCAATAGTGACCTAACCAATGTCCTGTACATTTGCAACATGACCTCCCAACTCTTATATTCAGTGCACTGACCAATAAAGGCAAGAACGTCGTCTTCACTATCCTATCTACCTGTGACTCCACTTACAAGGAACTATGAACCTACACTCTTTGAATTGTGGGAAGAAACTGGAGCACCTGGAACAAAACCACTCGGACAGGGGGAGAATGTGTAAACTCCTGAGTTAATGGGAACTGCAGATGCTGGAGAATCCAAGATAACACAGTGTAAAGCTGGATGAACACAGCAGGCCAAACAGCATCTTAGGAGCACAAAAGCTGACGTTTTGGGCCTAGGCCCTTCATTGGGTCTCACTTTGTTACAATGACCGGAGACTGGAATTGAATGAGCGTGCCTGTGAGGTAGCAGTGCTAACCACTGAGGCACTGTGCCACCCTTTTATATTACTAGTTAGCTTACCATATATTTCATCTCCCTCCCACACCCCACCCCCATTGCATTTGTTCTTAAGTTATCCGCTGTTACTTTTTGAAGGCTTCTTAATCTCCTAGTTTCCCACTAATCTTTGACACCTTGCATCCTTCTTTTGTTAAGTTCAGGGCATTAAAGCTGCCTATTCTTTAAACATAGTCATTTTATACAGTCTTTTTCTCCTAATTTTGTCAGTGTTTTTCAGCCTTGCACAGCCTTGCTTAGTGTATTATTAATTTCTTTTGAAGCTTGCATGCTCAAATTCCTATGCATTGAAATTGCTCCTTTAAAACAAAGTTGTTTAAAAAAACTCCTCCTGTGATTAATCGTTGGCATACCATATGCAATAGTGTTTGCGTCAATAAATCGTCATTTGCAGTCAGCAGTGTGTTTTGCAAGCCTCGTTGTCTGGCTCAAACATAAACAGTAGGCTGGAACTCTTAATTTAGTAATAGGGTCGTCCAGGCATATTTATAATTCTGTTTCTCATCATCTCCCTTTTCATTCGTAAATGAATATCTTTAGGTATAATTATTGCCAACCCCCTTTTTGTTTAGCTTTAGTTTTACAGGAAGCGCTGCATAGGTTTGTGGCACATGCGAGCTGTGGTATATATCAATGCAACATTTTTTCACTTAATACTTTACATCCTGTCACAGACCCTAAGTTAACCACAAAGCTAAAACAGAAAGTGGAGAACCATAGGTCTATGACAAAAGATGAATGTTCTGTGAAGTTATCACAGTAACTCCTCCTATTTAACCTTTCTGTCAATTTACTGCCCGAGTAATCCTTACCATGAAAACATCCAACACCATTGCTTGTTTTACATGAAACAAGAATAAATATTTATTACTAATTAACAGTAAAAGTACTTTACAAAATTCTAGGAATGGCAATGATACAAACTCATAAACCAGTAGCTAACTACTAGTACCCCAAAATCCCCCTTTTCTCTCAAGCTGGTAATTTAACCTGTTTCAGTTCTATAGAAAGTTTGAGGCCCAAAACGTCAACCTTCCTACTCCTCTCTGATGCTGCTTGGCCTGCTGTGTTCATCCAGTTCTGCACCTTGTTATCTCTGGTAATTAAACCTGACAGACAACATAAAAGGTTTGTAGATTAGAGATTGAAAGGTAGACGACATAGTGGACTCAAGGATGTATTTGAGTCTCAGGCTACCAGTTTTGGCTTCTGCGTGTACTAAACTCCTCTAAGCAACACTACACACAGTTTTGTATTGAAAGACCTTAAGCCTTCGAAAGGGTTACTGAGTTGGGTTGGTTTCTCCTTTCTGGGCAGTCTCCTCATGGTGCCTAATTGGACACCCTCAATGCTGAAAACCGTCTTGCAGTTTGACCAAACTGTTATCTGTTCTTTGCTTCAAGTAGTGTCCCGGTAGCCCCCTATCAAGTAAACGCTTATGGTCTCTGAGAGCAGTCCATTGTCAGATGTCCCTACTCAAGCTCTAGCCGTTGACTAAACCTCAGGCTGCAGGGTTTGGCTTTACAACGCCAGCCCTTCAGTTTTCCCTCCAGATTGTATCTTGTCTTACTTTGCAAGGTCAAGGGGTTAAACTCCCTCTTGGCTTTGGTTTGCACGTAGTGTGGGGGTAATTAATCAGCTATCAATCCCAGTTCATGCAGATTCCTGTAATCGCCATGGCCGATTCATCAGCGGGTGTGTTGTTTTGAATCCTGAACCTTTTTGCATGAATTTGAGAAGTTAACATCAGAATTTATAGAAAGAAAAGTTACAAAGAACTTTTACCTCAACTACCATAATATAGAACATAGAACAGTACAGCACAGAACAGGCCCTTCAGCCCACGATGTTGATCCTCATGTATGCACCCTCAAATTTCTGTGACCATATGCATGTCCAGCAGTCTCTTAAATGTCCCCAATGACCTTGCTTCCACAACTGCTGCTGGCAACGCATTCCATGCTCTCACAACTCTCTGTGTAAAGAACCCGCCTCTGACATCCCCTCTATACTTTCCTCCAACCAGCTTAAAACTCTGGCCCCTCGTGTTAGCCTTTTCTGCCCTGGGAAATAGTCTCTGGCTATCAACTCTATCTATGCCTCTCATTATCTTGTATACCTCAATTAGGTCCCCTCTCCTCCTCCTTTTCTCCAATGAAAAGAGTCCGAGCTCAGTGAACCTGTCTTCATAAGGTAAGCCCTCCAGTCCAGGCAGCATCCTGGTAAACCTCCTCTGAACCCTGTCCAAAGCATCCACATCTTTCCTATAATAGGGCGACCAGAACTGGACGCAGTATTCCAAGTGCGGTCTAACCAAAGTTTTATAGAGCTGCAACAAGATCTCACGACTCTTAAACTCAATCCCCCTGTTAATGAAAGCCAAAACACCATATGCTTTCTTAACAACCCTGTCCACTTGGGTGGCCATTTTAAGAGATCTATGTATCTGCACACCAAGATCCCTCTGTTCCTCCACACTGCCAAGAATCCTATCCTTAATCCTGTACTCAGCTTTCAAATTCGACCTTCCAAAATGCATCACCTCGCATTTATCCAGGTTGAACTCCATCTGCCACCTCTCAGCCCATCTCTGCATCCTGTCAATGTACCGCTGCATCCTACAACAGCCCTCTATACTGTCAACGACACCTCCAACCTTGGTGTTGTCTGCAAACTTGCTGACCCATCCTTCAATCCCTTCATCCAAGTCATTAATAAAAATTACAAATAGTAGAGGCCCAAGGACAGAGCCCTGTGGAATCCCACTCACCACTGACTTCCAGGCAGAATATTTTCCTTCTACTACCACTCGCTGTCTTCTGTTGGCCAGCCAATTCTGTATCCAGACAGCTAAGTTCCCCTGTATCCCATTCCTCCTGACCTTCTGAATGAGTCTACCATGGGGAACCTTATCAAATGCCTTACTGAAGCCCATATACACCACATCCACAGCTCGACCCTCATCAACTTTTCTAGTCACATCCTCAAAGAACTCGATAAGGTTCATGAGAATCTCATAGCCTCTTACTTGATTTGTCATATAACTGAGATTAGACTTTCTCAGCTGTGCACAACCTGTTCAGGGTTATAACCAAAGAATTTTCAGGTCAGAAATTTCTAAGCAAAACTCATTGTGCTGAGATATCCTTTATTTTGTTAATATTTCAAAAATGCTTTATCCTTTTCTTGGGAGCAATGCATTCAGCTTCAGCTAAGGACCAGTCAGAATTGCCTAACTGAAACCCAAAAGCTTATTTTCAGAGATAATTGAAACGACGTGTTTTCCCCCAAGCCCAAAAAGCAATCTGCAAAACTTGTACCTGAAATCTTTACATAGTACACTGTTTAGTCCAGTCCCTATATACCGCATTCCCTATGCGGATAGCCGACAAGCCCTCCTCCTTCCTGTCCCGCAGGACCGACCTGTCCCCCTCCACCGATACCCTCATCCACTTAGTTGAACTCATCCTCACCCTCAACAACTTCTCTTTCGATTTCTCCTACTTGCTACAGACAAAGGGGGTGGCCATGGGTACCCACGTGGGCCCAAGCTGTGCCTGCCTCTTTGTAGGTTACGTGGAACAATCCGTCTTCGACACCTACACTGGCCCTAAACCCCACCTCTTCCTCCGTTACGTTGATGACTGTAACGGTGCCACCTTGTGCTCCGAAGAGGAGCTCGAACAGTTCATCCACTTGACCAACACCTTCCACCCCAACCTCAAGTTCACCTGGACCATCTCCAACACATCCCTCACCTTCCTGGACCCCTCTGTCTCCATCTCGGGCAACGACCTAGAAACCGATATCCATTTCAAGCCCACCGACTCCCACAGCTACCTAGAAGACACCTCCCACACACCTTGCAAAAATGCCATCCCCTATTCCCAATTTCTTCGCCTCTGCCGCATCTGCTTCCAGGATGAGGCTTTCTACTCCCGTGCATCCCAGATGTCCTCGTTCCTCAAGGACCACAACCCCCTCCCCCCGCAGTTGTCGAGAACGTCCTCAACCGTGTTTCCCGCCACTCATCCCCCTCACCTTGTCCCCGCAATAACTGCCAAAAGAGAATTCCCCTCATCCTCACAGACCACCCCACCAACCTCCAGATCCAACGCATCATCCTCCGACACTTCCGTCATCTGCAATCCAACCCCACCACCAAAAACGTTTTTTCCTCCCCACCCTTGCCTGCTTTCCAGTGGGACCACTCTCTCCGTGACTCCCTTGTCCGCTCCACACTCCCCTCCAACCCCACCATACCCGGCACTTGCCCCTGCAACCGCAGGAAGTGCTACACCTGCCCCCACACCACCTCCCTCACCCCCAACCCAAGCCCCAAGAAGACTTTCCACATCAAGCAGATGTTCACCTGCACATGTGCCAATGTGGTAAAATGCATCCGCTGTACCCATTGTGGCTCCCTCTACACTGGGGAAACCAAGCAGAGGCTTGGGGATCGCTTTGCAGAATACCTATGCTCGGTTCACAATGAACAACTGCACCTCCCGGTCACGAACCATTTCAATTCCCCCTCCCATTTCTTAGACGACATGTCCATCCTGGCCCCCCTCCCGAAGTTTACGGGAACAGCAACTCATATTCCACTTTGGTACCACTGGGCTGCAGGGTTCCCATGTGGATTTTGCAAGCTTCAAAATCTCCCCTCCCCCCACTGCATGCCAAAACCAGCCCAGCTCACTCCCCGCCTCCCTAACCTGTTCTTCCTCTCTCCTATCCCCCTCCTCCCACCTCAAGCCGCATCTCCATTTCCTACCTGCTAATCTCATCCCGCCCCCTTGACCTGTCCATCCTCCCCGGACTGACCTATCCCCTCCCTACCTCCCCACCTAC
This sequence comes from Stegostoma tigrinum, assembly GCF_030684315.1. NCBI lineage: Eukaryota > Metazoa > Chordata > Chondrichthyes > Orectolobiformes > Stegostomatidae > Stegostoma > Stegostoma tigrinum. The sequence goes on along the minus strand of NC_081360.1, from coordinate 21,679,159 downwards.
ACTCACCTCTACTGGCTCCATCCCCGCCCCTTTAACTTGCCTGTCTCCTCTCCACCTATCTTCTCCTCTATCCATCTTCGATCTGTCTCCCCCTCGCTCCCTCCTCCCCTTTCCTGATGAAGGGTCTAGGCCTGAAACGTCAGCTTTTGTGCTCCTGAGAGGCTGCTTGGCCTGCTGTGTTCATCCAGCTCCACGCTTTGTTATCTCGGATTCTCCAGCATCTGCAGTTCTCATTATCTCTCTCTATAGTACACTGTTTACTTTGTTTCGTGGATAAATTCTCCCAAGGTAAATAAAACCCATTCCTCTCCAGAAAGTCTTGATTTTAAAATAAATCACCATGGCTGCAGGAGTTTTAAAGGGTGTGTGCCAAAGGCAGGTGTGTGGAGCTAAGTCTCCGATCAGCCATGATCTCATTGAATGATGAATTTCCAAATATTGACTGGGAACACGATAGTTCGAGTACTATAGATGGGTCAGTTTTTGTCCAGTGTGTGCAAGAGGGCTTCCTGACACAGTATGTAGATAGGCCAACAAGTGGTGAAGCCACATTCGATTTGGTACTGGGTAATGAGCCCGGCCAGGTGTTGGATTTGGAAGTAGGTGAGCACTTTGGTGATAGCGATCACAATTCTGTTATGTTTACTTTAGTGATGGAAAGGGATAGATGTATACCACTGGGCAAGAGTTATAGCTGGGGGAAAGGCAATTACGATGAGATTAGGCAAGATTTAGGGACCATAGGATGGGGAAGGAAATTGCAGGGGATGGGCACGTTAGAAATGTGGAGCTTATTCAAGGAAAAGCCCCTGTGTGTCCTACATAAGTATGTACCTGTCAGGCAGGGAGGAAGCTGTAGAGCACAGGAACCGTGGTTTACGAAGGAGGTAGAATCTCTAGTCAAGAGGAAGAAGAAGGCTTATGTTAGGATGAGATGTGAAGGCTCAGTTAGGGCGCTTGACGGCTACAAGGTAGCCAGGAAAGACCTAAAGAGAGAGCTCAGAAGAGCCAGGAGGAGACATGAAAAGTTGGCAGATAGGATCAGGGTAAACCCTAAGGCTTTCTATAGGCATTTAAGGAATAAAAGAATGACGAAAGTAAGATTAGACCCAATCAAGGATAGTAGTGGTAGATTGTGTGTGGAGTCAGATGAGATAGGGGAAGCGCTAAATGAATATTTTTCAACAGTATTCATTCCAGAAAACAATAATGTTGTTGAGGAGAATGCTGGGATACAGGCGACTAGACTAGATATTAGAAATCCTACAGAGGGTGAAGGTAGATAAGTCCCCTGGGCTGGATGGGATTTATCCTAGGATCCTCTGGGAAGCCAGGGAGGAGATTGCCGAGCCTTTGGCATTGATCTTTAACTCGTCATTGTCTACAGGAATAGTGCCAGATGACTTGAGGATAGCAAATGTGGTTCCCCTGTTCAAGAAGGGGAGTAGAGACAACCCTGGTAATTATAGACCAGTGAGCCTTACCTCAGTTGTTGGTAAAGTGTTGGAAAAGACTATAAGGGATAGGATTTATATTCATCTAGAAAAGAATAAATTGATTAGGGATAGTCAGAACGGTTTTGTGAAGGGAAGGTCGTGCCTCTCAAAACTTATTGAGTTCTTTGAGAAGGTGACCAAACAGGTGGATGAGAGTAAACCGGTTGATGTGGTGTATATGGATTTCAGCAAGGCGTTCGATAAGATTCCCCACAGTAGGCTATTGTACAAAATGCGGAGGAATGGAAATGTGGGAGATATAGCAGTTTGGATCGGAAATTGGCTTGCTGAAAGAAGACAGAGGGTGGTAGTTGATGGGAAATGTTCACCCTGGAGACCAGTTACAAGTCGTGTACCGCAAGGGTCGGTGTTGGGTCCACTGCTGTTTGTCATTTTTATAAATGACCTGGATGAGGGCGTAGAAGGATGGGTTAGTAAATTTGCAGACGACACTAAAGTCGGTGGCGTTGTGGATTGTGACGAAGGATGCTGTAGGTTGCAGAGAGACATAGATAAGCTGCAGAGCTGGGCTGAGAGGTGGCAAATGGAGTTTAATGCAGACAAGTGTGAGGTGATGCACTTTGGTAGGAGTAACCGGAAGGCAAAGTACTGGGCTAATGGTAAGAATCTTGGTAGTGTAGATGAGCAGAGAGATCTCGGTGTCCATGTACACAGATCCTTGAAAGTTGCCACCCAGGTTGACAGGGCTGTTAAGAAAGCATACAGTGTTTTAGCTTTTATTAATAGAGTGATCGAGTTCTGGAACCAAGAGGTTATGGTGAAGCTGTACAAAACTCTGGTGCAGCCGCACTTGGAGTATTGCGTACAGTTCTGGTCACTGCATTATAAGAAGGATGTGGAAGTTTTGGAAAGGGTACAGAGGAGATTTACTAGGATGTTGCTTGGTATGGAGGGAAGGTCTTACGAGGAAAGGCTGAGGGACTTGAGGCTGTTTTCATTAGAGAGAAGAAGGTTGAGAGATGACTTAATTGAAACATATAAAATAATCAGAGGGTTAGATAGGGTGGATAGGGAGAGCCTTTTTCCTAGGATGGTGACGGCGAGCACGGGGGGGTGGCATAGCTTTAAATTGAGGGGTGAAAGATATAGGACAGATGTCAGAGGTAGTTTCTTTACTTAGAGAGTAGTAAGGGAATGGAATGCTTTGCCTGCAACGGTAGTAGATTAGCCAACTTTAGGTACATTTAAGTCGTCATTGGACAAGCATATGGACGTACATGGAATAGTGTAGGTTAGATGGGCTTGAGATTGGTATGACAGGTCGGCACAACATCGAGGGCCGAAGGGCCTGTACTGTGCTGTGATGTTCTGTTCTGTTCTGTTCTAAGGTTTGTGAGGCATGACCTGCCCCTCTCAAAGTCGTGTTGACTGCATTTAATCAAGCCATGCTCTTCCAGATGGTCATAAATCCTATCCCTCAGAATCCTTTCTAACACTTTGCAGACGACAGACGTGAGACTTACTGGTCTCTAATTGCCAGGGATTTCCCTATTTCCTTTCTTGAAGAGAGGAATTACATTTGCCTCTCTCCAGTCCTCAGGTACGACTCCAGTGGAGAGCGAGGATGCAAAGATCTTCGCAAGTGGCAAAGCAGTTGCATTTCTCGTTTCCCAAAGCAGCCGAGGACAAATCTGGTCCGGGCCTGGCGACTTGTCAATCTTAATGTTTGACAAAATTTTCAGCACATCAGCTTCCTCTATCTCTATCCATTCCAGCATGCACACCCGCTCTTCAAAGATTTTATTCACTACAAAGTTCGTTTCTTTCGTAAAGACAGGAGCAAAAAACTCATTTAGGGCTTCCTCTACCTCCTCAGACTCCACACACAAGTTCCCTATGCTACCCCTGATCGGCCCTACTCTTTCTTTGACCATTCTCTTCTTCCTCACAAAAGTGTAAAATGCCTTTGTGTTCTCCCTAATCCGTTCTGCCAAGCCTTTCTCGTGCCCCCTCCTGGCTCTCCTCAGATCATTTTTGAGCTCTTTCCTCGCCTGCCTGTAAACCTCTAGAGCTGAGCTTGACCCTAGCTTCCTCCACCTTATGTAAGCTACCTTCTTCCTTTTGACGAGAAGCTCCACCGCTCTCGTCATCCAAGGTTCCTTTATCGTACCCCTTCTTGCCTGTCTGGGAGGGACATGTTTATTCATCACTCGCAACAACTGTTCCTTAAACAGTCTCCACATGTCTATGGTGCCTTTACCGTGGAACAATTGCTCCCAGTCCATGCTTCCTAACTCATGTCTAATCGCATCATAGTTTCCTCTTCTCCAATTAAATATCCTCCCATTTTGCCTAATCCTCTCCTTCTCCATAGCTATGTAGAATGTGAGGCAGTTATGGTCACTATCACCAAAATGCTCTCCCACCACAAGATCTGGTACCTGCCCCGGCTCGTTTCCGAGCACCAAGTCGAGAATGGCCTCTCCCCTCGTTGGCCTGTCAATGTACTGAGTTAGGAAACCCTCCTGAACACACCTTACAAAAACAGCTCCATTCAAATCTTCTGCTCGAAGGAGATTCCAATCAATATTGGGAAAGTTAAAGTCACCCATTACAACAACCCTACTACGTCTGCACTTTTCCACAATCTGCCGACCTATGCTTTCTTCAATCTCCTTGCTGCTATTGGGGGGCCTGTTGTAAACCCCTAACGAGGTGACTACTCCCTTGCTGTTCCTAATTTCCACCCACACTCACTCGGTAGGCAGAGCTTCCTCGACAATGGAAGCTTCTGTAGCTGTGATACCCTCTCTGATTAGTAGTGCTACACACCCTCCTCTTTTTCCCCCTTCCCTATTCTTTTTAAATGCTCTAAACCCTGGAACATCCAGCAACCATTCCTGCTCCTGAGAAACCCATGTCTCTGTTATGGCCACAACATCATAGCACCAGATACTGATCCATGCTCTAAGTTCATAACTTTTATTCCTGATACTCCTTGCGTTAAAGCGAACACACTTTAACTGATCCCTTGGTTCCTTCCCAGGAAAATCCTTCCCACTAGCTGGTCTACCTCTTGCTATTGCCTCACCTGCATCAACTCTCACCTCCGGTATACAGCTCAGGTTCCCACCCCCCTGCCATACTAGTTTAAACCCTCTCGAACTACTCGAGCAAACCTTCCACCCAGGACATTGGTCCCCTTCCAGTTCAGATGCAACCCGTCCATCTTGTACAGGTCCCACCTTCCCCAGAAGGCATCCCAATTGTCTACATATCTGAAGTCCTCCCTCCTACACCAGCTGCGCAGCCACGTGTTAAGCTGCGCCCGCTCCCTGTTCCTCGCCTTGCTATCTCGTGGCACCGGTAGTAAACTAGAGAACACTACTCTGTTCGTCCTGCTTTGCACCTTCCATCCTAACTCCCTGAAATCACTTTTTATATCCTCAATCCTTTTTCTGGCTATATCATTAGTGCCAGTATGTAACAAGATTTCTGGCTGTTCGCCCTCCCCTTTTAGAACCTTATACACATGATAGAAGACTTTTTGTGATTTAGGGCACCTCAATTACTGCAGGTTGGCCTTCATTTTTTTAAAAATGTTTCCCTGACGTTCTAGACAGTCACGAACATGAAGTCTGGAGTTGTATTCCTTTTCTGGATCTTTTCTCCAGAATCATTTGTCATCAATAAAATTTGCACTTTACAATTTGAGGTGTGTTACTGACAATTGTTTTCTTTTTGTCTTTCAGTATGTAAGACTTGTTTTGGAAATGCAACTCCATCTAAATGTTCACTACTTGATTTTTTTCTTCAATTCTACAATTGTACCAGAATAAATTCCGAAGTGCAAAATGGTGTTTTGGAGAGTAGTCAATTAAAGATATGAAAATCCAAGTTGGGTTTGCTTGTAGTACATAGAGAAATTATTTTGCATCTGAAAGAACATGTCTTTGGTAGATGACATGGAGCTAATCCATTATATGCTCCTAAGAATACAATGAAAGATTGGGCGCCTTATTTATTTTGCTGATTTCTTGCATGGAGAAAATGTAGGGGGAAAGCTTTTTTTTGAAAGAAAAGCCCTACTGATAGCATAGTTTAGTTGTAAAAGCAAATGTTGTGATTTGAAACTGTAGTACAGTACTGTGTTGCAACTAGTGATTGAATAGAAGATAGGTCAACAGAGTGAACTAAGTGACTTGGATGACCAAACCTTTTCTGGAGTGAATGCATTTGGTTTCACTGCAATGAAAAGATATTTACTTGGGCCTAGTTACAATCTCTATTTCCTAACTTCCTGTTTCAAGAGTAGTGTGGAAGTTGGAAACAACAAGAAATTTCTGGAAAATTGCAACAGATCTGACAGCATCTGTGGAGCAAAATCAGAGTTATTGTTTCAGGTCCAGTGACCTTTCAGAACCTATTGCATTTTGTCCGTGTGACAAATGTGCCGGATGAGCAAATTGTATCAAGGCTTTTCTCGTTGTCTTTTGCAATATGCTTATAGCCCCATGCTGAAATAGCTCCATGTTGCCTACCTGGAAGTTTATCCCACTAACTCTGGTGAAATTGTTATTTGTACCGCAAAGAAATCCAACTTAGAGTTGTTTTACAATGTACTGAAGTGTTATAGTACATTCTTCCAAAACAATTTGTGCAGACTGTATCTGCAGTATTTGTGGACCAACTAGCTGGCAGCATTGATTTCTTTTTAATTTAGCTTAATCCTGACGTAATAAATTTGGGTGGAGTGGGAAACGCAGGGTGGAAATCTGTTTTTCTTGAGCTGATTACTTTGAGCTGGTTATACACTTTAAGTTTTAGGATTAAACATTTATTATTCTCTCACAGGGAGCTTTGAGGGTGTGGAAGATACAACAAAGAAGTAGTTACTGCAGAATTCACTGGCATATGCTTGAGAACATATAACCAAAAATACTGTTTGTTGTTGGACCAGTAATTGACTACTCAACACCTCAAACCAGTTTCGTCAATCAGTTTAGGTCATAACAGATCTGTATTTTAACTCCATCTACTTGCTTTTGCTCTGTAAACCTTAGTAATCTTATGATTTACCATATTTTAACAGGAGTCTTAACTTATTGTTTAAACACTGGTTTTGACACCTCAGCATCTGTAAAGTCCCATCAAAAATAGAAGTTGTCTAGTAATGAATGCAGATCTTGAGTGCCTTTCAGTTATCCACTCAGGTGAACCTAATGATTTTATATAACTTCTTTTAATATGGAGAATATCTGAGGAACTTTACAAAAGTAATCACCTAAAAATGCCAATATTAGAGGTGAAGGAGGGCCTTCAAGAGGAATGCAGAGAGACGGAGAGTGACATTAAACCTATCACTAACGTTTGTAAATTAGAAAAAATATTTATGAATATGTATCATTTTGTAAGATAGAAGTTTTATCCTTATGAAATTAAGAGAATTGATGTTGAAAAAAATCATTTTTTCGTAGTTTACCCTATCCTACTCAGAAAACAGATCCCCATTTTAGTATTAGTCAAAATAGTGTTTGAAAAGTCCAAAACAGTAGGAAGAAAATCTTTTAGAACGAGAAGTGTGCACATGCATTTTTAATATAGATCTTAAACCTTAGTACAGTAATTTTATACAAGTTATAAGTAATTTCTGCAGGAGGCTAAAGTTTTCAACTGAATAAAGAAACCTGAATTATTTGAAAATTTGGGAACAATGGTTAATAAATTCCTGATTGAAGTAGTAGGATTCATATTGATGTCACTTCAAATTGAAATGAACATGTGATTTAATGAAGGTTTCGACTTTGTTTTCTTATGGTATTGTTAAAAGAAATTAAAGTTGATGGTAGATTTTAAAGTGAGCAGAAACCTAATAACCATAGGTTGCACTTATTTTTGTTTTGGTGTAATTGGGTCAGTGTGAGAAGTTGTTTGAACATTAGTATTGTTGTGGGGCCTCTGCCATACTTCTCTTGAACACTCAAATATACATGTCTGAGAGCTTTTTGTGGGAAAAGGGGGTGAGTTTTCTTTTGCACATTGAATACTCTACAGAGGGGCAGCATGTGACACTGCACATTAGGTCATTAGTTCCACTATTTTCGTAAGGTTTGAAAAACTGAAATGAAAACTTCTTTTTCCCCTCTGTTTTAAAATGAATAGTGAAAGACTAATTACAGTTATGTTTTGCTCATATTAGATATCCTTTGTATATTTTTAAATTGTGACCTTTTGTATGCTGAAGACTGTGTCAATTAATATTTTGACAGTTGAAAGATGTTACTTTCTTTCGTAATACAATGGGACCTCCCACTGTCACAGCAGAAGGTACAAGTCAACATCCCATGCCAAATTTGTTTGTCGTCTCTCCTTACCCAGTATATAAGTAAGAATCTAAAAGTACTAACAGTCGTAGTTGCACAGTGATTTGTAACTGGATTAGTAATTTACATTTGTGTGAATTTCCACATTGTATACACAGGACTAAATATCTAACAAAAGGAGTTGAAATACCATTCTGGCATTGGAGAATTTTAACCTGCATAATTTAATAAACCTGGAATAGAAAGAAACTAGTTCCTCTTATGAGGATGATAGAACCAATGAAATTTTAAAGAATGACCTGGCTCATAAAGTCTCCTGTCCTTGCCCAGTCAGGCCTAGGTTGAGACTCAAGACCTATTGCAGTCTGATTAACTTTTACTCTCGTAGCTCTCTGGACCATGTCAGAAGGCAGTTATGTTCAAAAAGATGACGACCACCTTCTTGAGACCATTTGGATGGGCAGAGAATATTGGCCTTGTTTGTGCTTGCATCCCATGAATTAATACAAAAATGGTGATTTACATGCGATGGATTATGTTTCCAAAATCTTTCATCCTTGTGTGTAAACAGCATGTATAAGTGTTTTTTTTGAACAGTTTCAACATGGTGCACCAATATATATTGCAAGTACTATGCAAGCTGCGCCAGGTGGCAAATTCCTGGAAAAGGACATACTGTCATTCTCTTTGTTCAGCCATGTTGTGTAGACAATCTGAGAAATGCAGGTCAAAAGCTGTTTATACTGCCAGGATGATTTTTGTTTTCAACCATCCCCAGTGATTTCTATACATTAATGCAAAATAATAGCTATCCATAAATAAAAATAAGAATGTACACTTAAAAATAATTTGAGGACTTGAATTCTGAGACTGTGTTTTTCCATTTTAAGGTTTATTAATAATGGTCCCATGAACCATTTTTGATCCTCTTCGGTTTATGGGGAAGGCTTCTTGTGGGAAGTTGTGAAAAAGGAGAAAAGAAATTGCATGTAAAGAAAAGGTTCATTAGTTTTGCCATTTTACATTGGAAGAGAAGACAAATGGTTTTCCCAAATAACAGGTTAATAATGTTTTGCATGTTTGTTACTAGATTAGTTAGTCTGAAATTTTTATTGAGTTACTGCACTGTAATAATCAGGTGAAATACACACTTTGAGAAAATTTCAGATTTTAGTACTGCATTCAACCAGCTTGCTTTCCTGGTCACTAGGTGGATTTCCTACATTCAAACTGTGGTGAGAGCAAATTAGTTTGCAGGGTTTATGTAAGTCCTGATAGTGAACTGGAGTACAGACTGGCGGTCGGTCATCTGTGAAATAAAACTCCTGGGGATCTTAGTTATTTGTTCCACCTTCTGAAAAGTAATGGAATTTTTTATTCTCCAAGTGGTATTAAATCTTCCATGTGAATCTATTTATTGCAGGAGATGGTTAATATACGGCAGCTGAATATATGAAGAAATGCAGACATCTCCAGACTAAAATAATCTATGCAGCAGATACCTTGTCACTTTTTTGTGTCATCCATTTTGTCAGGAGACTTGAGTTTAAAACCCTTTACAGTCTGGATTCACAGATCAACTTCTTTTGACAAATTGAATTGATAAATGACATTGTGAAGTTCCCTATTATTTGATTTTTTTGTATGAATTTCCACATTGTATACACAGGGCTTAAGTAGTGCAATGGAAAATATTGTGGTTTGGCCAGATGCTTTGTTTACTGAAGGAATTCCCTAGCCCCACCTTTTGAGGAAACACCAGAGGTTTGATACATAGTGGATTGTGTTTACAGTAGCTGATGTTTGATAGCTTTGAGTTACGCATTTTTGATTTTCTTTTCTCTGTAACTTGCTTTTTTCTGTCACTTGCCAATTTTTCTTCCCAAGCCGTTAACATGGTCGTCCCACTGGTGCTCATTTACCCCCCAATGTCTTACAAGCATGTCATTTGGAAGTTAAGTAGACCATACAGCCCTCCAAGTGGATGGTTTCTTAATATGATTGTGGCTGATATTTGCTTCAAAGTATTTTCCCTTCCATTCTCTATGACGCTTGATTCTTCAAGACTAAAAACCTGTCTCAGCCTTGAATAAGAAGCAGCATCTATAGTCATCTGGGCAGAGAATAAAATATTCCCAGCCCTTTTGAGTAAAGAAATTTCTCATCATCTCAGTCCTAAATGATCAACATTTTATCATGCATGTTTTGCCCCTTATTCTAGATTCTCTCGCCAAAGCAGGCAGTCTGTAAAGCTTTTCAGCATATTGTATGGGTTGGATATCCTGAAGAATGGCAATCTCGCACAGATTGCCACTCCACCCCTTTTTATCCCCTGTAGGTGGAGAGCTCTGCATTTCTGACAAGAGATTCCAATCAGGACTCCTTCAGAAATGCGGAGCTGTACTTCTGTTCTGACAGTTCTGTCGTTATGTAGAACTGTCAGGGGAAGTCATACCATGCACTTTCTACCGGTAGTGGTCCTCCCTTAACTTAAGGGTATTAAGACTAATTGTGTCTACAGGAAGAATAGCCTGTAGGAAGGCTGTTGTGCCTACAACTACCACATGTAGAGGATTGGCAGCAAGAACCTTAAACCTGTGGTATGAGCGATCAAGGAGCCTATTAAGCCCTTCGCCAAAATGCAGTTGATTTTGAAGCAGGTTAGATGTCAAAGGCTAAAGACACTAGAACAAGAAAAAAGCTCAAGATGATGCAAAATCTGTCATCATTCAGAATGACCAGTAGTTTCATGTGACTTTGGACCACTGTGGATTTTAACTTTCGTTTTCTTCCTCCTAATGCTGTTTCTCCCTCTGCACTTGCTACTGACTCCTGAAGTAAGAGAAAGTACCCTCTACCTTCCAAGGACTGCCTAGAGAATATGTCTTTTTAATTTACTTGAATATATTTTTGAAAAAAAATGTCTTTATGGTGCTGGAAATGTGATCTGGCAGGTGAAAATATACATTATTCATAAGTACCAAAAGCTAGATTACAAAACATTTCAAATTCTACATTTATAGAAAATACAATTAAATTACTCTTCTCTCAGTTAAGCACTTTGCAGTCTTTGCCTCAATCCAATTATAAAATTGTGACATTCACCAAATATGACATCAGCTGTATAAACTCCATTAGACGCATGCAGCTTGATGAGTTCTATGAGTTACTAGTCCCTCTGTATGCTGTTGAATGGTCTTGAACTGTGACCTTTCCCTACTGCTTTTGCAGAGGCTGCCCTAACTTTAGTGCATCCTTCAGTGTACAGTCCTGGACCTTAGAATGTTGCCAATCTGTAACACTCGAGGACAACGCTTTGCACTGGAAGACCGGCAAGTTTCAGACAGACCAGAAGGCATCTATGACTAAGATGATGATGATCTTCTAGGTGCAACTGATCTTTAGTCTTGGTCTGTGTTCCTGCGAACAGCCAGTAGGGCACACTGTCCTGCATTACAGAGCTGCTCAGGATAAGCCTCGACAGAAACCACTTCATCTCTCTCCAGACCTTCTGTGAAAAGATATATTCCAGAAGATGATATTTGCCAGTCTTGTCACAACTACAGCTGCTCCAAGGACAGCATACAGTGATACAGAGTGGCTGTGTGCTTGAATGATCTGATAGGAAACTCCATTCTCACCACCAGCCAATATATTTGTGCTTCTAGTGATGTGGCAATCTGCCAAATGACTTTTCTGTTCAGGGAACCATTTGACAGGATCAACCATCTCTTTTTCTACCAGTGTCCTGAGGGTGTTACGTGCTGACCAGTGCTTGATGGACCCTTGCAATCAAGCTAATTTTGTTGTGCAAACTTTTCCAAATGAGTCAGGTAACATTTTGAGTTGCTACAAACCATTTGAGTTTAATGTGCCAAGTAACTGTAGAGCATTACCATGTCTCCTGAGAATTAAGAAAGCAAGGGATAAGTGAGATAAACCATGTTTTGTAATTCAAAATTACCAAAACGTTCACATAGACAAGGAATGTCCTAGATGTTATACTTGTTAGCAAGACGTCAGATGGTTTTGAATATTTTACAGAAAGTTGTCACTTCCAAAAGCTTGTCAGTAGTCATGTGCTGAATTGTTTTTCACACTACCTCACTTTAGTTACCACCATTAAATCTAATGTATGTTAGAAAATTGTGTATATCTGGCAATAATTGAATATTACTGGTCTAGTAATTTGCATGAAGCTACTTCACATTGTGAAGGGTAAATGGTCAGGCTCCAGAGAATTTTAAGGACTGCCATTCTTGCTATAGATTATTTTCCCATTCCTTACATCAAATTTAGTTTGATTTTCTTGATTCATTCACCCAAATAGAACTTGGTGAGATATGATTAAATTCTTTGATTTTGTTATTTTACTATGCTGCATAGGTAATTATAAAATAAATGGCTGGAAAGCAACACAAAGGGAAAGAGCTCAAAATGAACAGTCCAGTTTCCAAATGTTTTAAAGAGATCAAAAGCAACAAGTCTGTCTTTTAGAAGCTGTCAAAAGAATGCCAGTACCTCTTTCTGTTGAGTTATGACTAACTAGTAGCTTGCTAAAATAACATAACTTACGAAATAAAATAAAATAATTTGGATGTGGAAGCTTTGGAAAGGGTGCAAAGGAGATTTACTAGGATGTTGCCTGGTATGGAGGGAAGGTCTTATGAGGAAAGGCTGAGGGACTTGAGGCTGTTTTCATTAGAGAGACGAAGGTTGAGAGGTGACTTAATTGAGACATATAAAATAATCAGAGGGTTAGATAGGGTGGATAGGGAGAGCCTTTTTCCTAGGATGGTGACAGCGAGCCTGAGGGGGCATAGCTTTAAATTGAGGGGTGAAAGATATAGGACAGATGTCAGAGGTAGTTTCTTTACTCAGAGAGTAGTAAGGGAATGGAATGCTTTGCCTGCAACGGTAGTAGATTCGGCAACTTTAAGTCATCATTGGACCAGCATATGGACGTACATGGAATAGTGTAGGTTAGATGGGCTTCAGGTCGGTACGACAGGTTGGCACAACATCGAGGGCCGAAGGGCCTGTACTGTGCTGTTATGTTCTATGTTCTAACACCCATCCGTCACATGAGTAGGACATTGATTCAAGAGTAATTTTGGCATATGTATATTTGGTGAAATATATTTGGACACACAGGAGGTGGTGCGGGTGGGTACTAGAGACAATGGGAGACAGAAAAAGAAAGAAGTGGGTAAATTATAGAGGTAAATTATAGAATGATTTCCAGACAGATTATTAACCCCATTGAACTATTTCATTAAACATGGCTGACATGGAGTTCAGTCTGGGTAAATGTGAGGTATTGCATTTCAGGACAACAAACAGGAGTACGACATAGATGATAAATGGGAGTGCTTTGTGTAGTATTGTAGAGCAGAGAGTCCTAGGGGTTTATGTGCATAATTCTTTGAAGTTTGCATCACATAGACAGTGGTTAAAAAGGCATTTAGCACACTTGCCTTCATTGCTCAGTGTTTTGAGTATAGGAGTTGGGAAGTCATGTTGAGGTTGTACAGGACATTGAAGAGGCTCTTGTGGAGTACTATGTTCAGATCTGGTCGCTCAGTTGTAGGAATGGCATTATTAAGCTGGAGAGGATGCAGAAGAGATTTATAAGGATGTTGCCGGGTATGGAAAGTTTGAGATGTAAAGAAAGGCTGGATAGGCTGGAACTTTTTTCGATGGAGCCTAGGAAATTGAGAGATGACCTTTATAAAAGTTAATAAAATCATGAGATGTAAATTGGGTTTTTCTATTTGTCTTTTCCCTAAGATTTCAAGTTTAGGGGATATTTTTAAGGTGAGAGGAGAGAAATTTAAAGACACGAGGAGCAAATGTTTACACAGAGGGTGGGTTGCATGTGGAATGAACTTGATGAGGAACTGGGCAGAATTATAATGTTTAAAAGACATTTGAATAAGTACTTGAAGAGGAAATGTTTGGAAAGATAAGGGCTAGGAGTAGGCAAGTTGGACTAGTTTAATTTGGGATTATGTTCAGGATAGACTGTTTCCGTGCTGTATGACTATATCCTGAAGTGGGACTGAGATTCTGGCCCAGAGGTAAGGGTGCTACTGCTGCACCTGAAGATGGTGAAATAGTTATAAATTGTGATCACTTTAGCTCATCAAATTGAATGCTTAAAGAAAACTTTCAGAGTTAACCTTTTAAAGTTTTAATGCTGTGTCATTATGAAAACAGCTTGTTGCAGATACAAACATTAATGTCCATTAACTGGGAATCACGACTTGATTTTTAAACTGACAATTTTAAAATCTGTTAGATTTCCTTAAAATTGAAGAATAATGCTGAATTTCAAGAATAAGCAAATAATTACTGAAGTGTAGGGGGTCATTTAGTCCAGGATGTGTATACATGCTTTGCTTCTTTCCCTTTAGTCATACCAAATTTTTCTGTCTGGATGCTAATCTATTTCCTTTATAAAAGACAAAATTGAATCTCTCTGCACGCACTGGCAGTGTATTCCCGATTTTTAACTACTGTCTGTTTTAAAAATAAATTATACGCTGGTTTTTGTTCTTTTGGCAATCACTTCAAATTGCTGTACTCTGGTTCTAAGCCATTCTGCTATTGGGAACAATTTCTTCCCATTACATGTTTGAAACCCCTTGTGATTTTAAATGCTTTTATCAAATCACTTCCTAAATGCTCTCCTCTCTGCAGGACAATCCCTATTCTCATGTTTATCCACACAAATCTCTCACTCCTGCAACCATTCTTGAAAACCTTTTTTTGTGCATTTTTCTAGACCCTTCACATCCTTTCTAAACTGCGGTGCCCAGAATCGTTCTCAATACGTCAATTGTGGCCAAACCGATGTTTTAGAAATGTATTCCATCATTTCTTTGCTTTTGTACTCTATTTCTAAAGCTCAAGTGGCTGTTTTTCTTTTGAACCACTTTTTTCCTTTAAACATTGAACTGAATCTGAATTTCAACACGAGGAATAAAGCTTGGAGAAAAGATATGTTTAACATTAAACAAAAGATATGCTCTGCCTTATTGCAAAAGCATGGCTACATGCACGGCATAAGATAAAATATTTTTGTCCGTTTTGTTCTAAAATGGGGGAAAGTTGACTTTTGACTTTTATATGGATCAAGCTGTCTTCTGGTTAGCAAAGTAATTTATTGAATGTCCCACCAAATTCACTGTTTCAACACAGTCACGGCAGCATTTGAAGGAACACAGCAAGTTTGGCAGCACCTGTAGATAGAAAACAGAGTTAATATTTTGTGACCAATGACACTTAATCAGTTCTTCTAACTCACCAGACCTGTTGTGTTTCTCTGTCACTTGTTTTTGTTAAAGATTTCCAGCATGTGCAGTTCTTTGTGTTTCTGCTTTTCTCATTGAGCCCAGTGATTATTAATTCGAAGCTTTTCTTCCCTTTTCGGCTTTAGACTCATGCTGATTGAAAATTTTCTGTACCTATTGTGCTAGAACTGTCTGATTTTTCGCAGGAGGAGAGATTTAATTTAACAGCTTGTACTAGTTGAACAGAATGTATCAGAATGCCCATTGTTGATGTAACATCGAAGTTTAGACATCGACTCTTCCTTCCAACTGCTAACTTGCATCAAGGTTTTGGATGCTGATTTAGAAATCAGACCAGCAGGTTAGAGACAGTGAGAAGAGATTTCAAGTCTTCAGTTTAATGTTAGGCAGTATGGCTGTCATATAAATGTCGTAAAGCTGACAGGTGCGTACTGATTAAAATTAGCATTGAACATTGATTTTGCATTACAGAAATGTGGATAAGGATTTTGATGTCAAATATTGCTCTCTACCTATGCTTATGGCTCTATGGTAGTACTGTCCTCACCTCCCAAGTCAGAAGGTTGCAGATCAGACTCTTCACAGGAAACTTTTCTATATAATCTATGGTGAGATATCAGTGATTGTCTAAGAAATGCTAAACTGTTGGAGGTGCTGTCTTTGGATGAGATGCTAAAGAGAGGCCTCATCTGTCCTTTCACCTGAGCGTGGAAGAATCCATGGAAAATTTACAAAATTAGCAGAGGATGTTTCCATCATGTGTTTGACATATTTGGCATCTAGCTGATAGCATTTGATAAATGATCTAGTTATTTATTGCGTATTGCATTACTGGTAATGGGAGCTCATATTTTAACAATATGACAGTGAAACACTTCAAAGGTACTTCATTTGTTGTTCCTTTGGGATGGCCTGAGTTTATGAATGCTAGTGGCTACCAGCTGGTAAAGAATATACCTAGAACCATATACTTCTGAAAGCTTTTATTCACTGTAATGCACTTCACCAACATAATTGCCTAACCCATCACAGTTTTGTTTTGTCCCTTCTTGTGGGGGACAGAAATAGAATTCTTAGTTAATATCCACCACCAATAGTTGAATAATTAATATACAGTGGAAGGCGCTGTATAAATTTCGCTGTTCTCCTTGTCAAGATTCTGTTTCAAAGGTCATGTTAAAATTTGTAAATTGCTTTGCTTTGTGAAACATTTTAGAAGTAGTTGGTATATCCTGTATGAATGTACAGTATGTGCAATGGTGGGGGATAGTGGTTGGAGAGAGAGAAATTCTTAAAAAAAATTTAAGGCAATAGAAGAATTGAACGAAATTGTGTAACCTCGTGAAATTGAAAATTTATGAAGTTTGTCAGCAAACATCACCCTTCCCAATTCTAATGGCTGTAAGTATCCATTCCTATTCTCCCTTCGTCCATTTTTCTCCAACACAAAACCCATTGTACTCCAAAATACTGGAAATGATAATGTATTACGTAATTTGGTTTAAAGATTAGCAATAAACTGAGTACAGATGGAACAAATGAAGACACAAAAGACTTAGTTGATTTCTTCTTGTGAGTAATGATATGAACGTGCATGACTTATTCTATGCGTTGGAAGTTTGTTCAGTGGGGAAAGGGAAAAGTCTTGCAATAAAACACTGACTGAGGTTGGAATCTGTGGAACAGTATAACAGTGCCGTCTCCTTTTATCAACACTCCATTTTCAACAGCTGCTGGCTAAATGGCTGAGATGTTTCCATATGTTTCTGCTTCTAAAAATTGTTTATGTCTCCATCCCAACAGTTTTCTAAATGAGACTTTTAAAGATGATCTTTTTACATACTTGGGACTGCTTAACCTCTTAACAGATCTAGCTGGAAGTGTTGGCCACTCTTTCTTAGGAAACACCAATTTGATAGGTTGTCATTTCTAACTTGTGTGATATTTTATGACATTTTTATAAAATCACCAACAGCGTGCCTTTATGTAACTCCTTTCATGTAGTAAAATATTGCAAGGCATTTCAAATGAGTATAATTGGACAAAATTTGACACTGAACCATACAAGAGAGTATTATAATGGCGGTCTAAAGGATTGGTCAAGGAGCTAGCTTTTCAGCAGGGTCTCTAACCTAGATGAGCCAAATTGAATTCTGTGGATAATTGAAGGTCACACACAAGTCACTGATAAGTCCAAGAGATTTGTGAAGATGGACTTCTTCCAAAGAATGGCAGAACTACACAACATGAAGAGGAGAATTGCATCATTGTAGTTTAAGGGGAAGCTATATGAGAATATGAAAGAGAAAGGAACAGAAGAAGCAATGTTTATTGGATTCAATGAAGAGGAGTGAACGTGATGTTCACAATTGTTAAAGTAAATGATTTGTTCACTTGTGTGTGACCTTCAATTTTGAGCTCCCCTACTAATGGAAAAAGTTTTCTGTACAAGCAGCCTACCCAAACCTTACATAAACTTAAACTGAATAAGGTCATCCCTCATCTTTTTCTAGGGAAGAAAACATCAGTCCATTTGTAATTTTTTGATAGGTATATCTTAGTTCTATTATGCCGGCTTGTAAAATTGATGAACACATCGACGATAAAATTTAATGCAAAGAAGTGATTCATTTTGGTAGGAAGAATGAAAGGATGTAATGTAAAACAATGGATACAATTCTAAAAGGGCAGCAATACCAGAGACTTGACATTATCTTTACAAATCATTGAATGTGACAGGGCATATTTAGAAGGTGGTTAACGAGACACATGGCATTCTAGGCTATATGAATAGAGATGTGAAGTGCCAAAACAAGAATGTTATGATGAACCTTTATAAAATGCTGGTTGGATCTCAAATTAGAGGATTGTGTCCAGTTTTTGGAAAAGCACTTTTGGGAGGATGTGAAAGCATGGGAGAGGATGTAGAAAAGATGTATAAGAATGATACCCATGATACTCAGTTATGTGATAGAACAGCGAAGCTTCAGTTTTATTTGTTAGAACAATGTTGAGATTTGATGGAACTGTCCAAAATTCTGAAGTGCCACAGAATCATTGAACTATTATAGTACAGAATGCGGCCATAATACCCATTGTATCTGCAATGACTGTTTGAAATGTTTAACTTCATACCAATCTTTGTAACTCTGCACATTTTTTTCTATTTAAATAATCATCCAATATCCTCTCTTGAATGCCTCGATTAAACCTTCACTGCATTTCTTTTTCCCCCAGATTATGCATTCCAGACCCTAGTTAATTAGCTATGAAAAGTTGTTTTTTCTTTGTCTCATGTTTGCCTCTTTTGTAAGACAGTTTAAAACTATTCTATAGTTCTCTACTTATTTTGAGTAAGGACAGTGTTTCCACATCGACTGTGTTCAGACCCCTCATAATTTTAAAAGTTCTACCAGATCTTCTGTTGGCTTTCTCCTCTCCCAGGAGAACAACTCCAGCTTCTTCTTCAGTTTTTAGGGATGGACAACAGGTGCTGACCTAACCAAGCTGATCACATCCAATGAACAAATTTTTAAAAGTTATTTTTGAACTGTCATTACATTTTCTTTAAGGGGTATCTGTGTACAAGTTTCAATCATTGTATATCTGATAGTGCTACTTCTGACTCTTCACTACTTTTAAACACCTGTGGACGCAATACTCTGGTATACTGGTTTTAGCCTCCACAATTAGTTTGATTATCTTTACTATCATTGTGCCCTTTTGATGTCTCCTGTCATGCCTACCACCTTAATACCAAAGGCAAGTTCGAAGGCACAGATATAATTATGTTCCTGACATTTTGCCATTTGCACCTTTTCAGTTTTCTTGCACATCTTGTAGATGCCCTACTTTTTTTTCTCCATGGGCTGTTTCCCATTTAGTACTTTATTTTTATATTCCTTGATTGAGTTCTGTACCTTTTTGACTTCTTTTTGATTTCCTCTGCATTCCATTTTTTCCATCCACTCATTTATTTGTTTGTATAATTGGTATATGCCTTTTCTTTCAACTTTGACTGTGGTTTTCATCGCTGGTGTTTTACTAGAGACTAATTTTGTTGTTGTATTATGGCAAAATATTTTTCCTGAACAAATTGATCACTTTTTAACCTGTTGTTTTGATCAATTTTATTTCTTCCAGTTTACTTCCTTTATTTCCATGCTTAACCCCTCAAAATGAGTTTTTGCCATCTTATATGTTTTTATCTTGTGTTTTGATTTTTATTATAAATGGTATTATGTTGTGATTGTTAGGTTCTTGAAAATGGAGTTACAGGCAGAAGTAGTGAAGAAAATGTTTGGTACGCTTGCCTTTATCAGTCAGTGCACTGAATGTAGGAGGTAATGTTGTGGCTGTACAGGACATTTGTTCCAATGTGTCGCCATCTTTCATTCTGCCTATAGAGAAAGCTAAGTATTTGTCACTGTGCTAATTTATTTATAGTCCTGTAATGTTAAACTGTACAAGTTAGATACTGGTCGGCATGAACGAGTTTGACTGAAGGGTCTGCTTCCATCTCACTATGCTAGTGTCTTGATGTTTCCCTGTATTTTTTAAAAAATGTATAGTTCATTAATTATCCCATTACAAGATGTAAGAATAATTGTATTTCACATATTAGACAAGGAGTTCTGAAAAAAATATGTTCTCTTTCCTTACTTATGGCACTTTGTGTTGGGGTAGTTGAAAATTCCAGCATTATTCTGTCTTTAACTGATTTCCAACACTTGCATGTGTATTTTTTCCTACATCTCCATCAGTAGATGGCCTGCAGAATACTCCATTAGTATGTTTAATTTTTCTTACCATGGGAGTTTTTAAGTGGGAGAGAGAGATTATGAGGAATAATAGAAGTATTCTGCAGGCCATCTACTACGTTGGTGTTTGGGACCCAGAGAACTGAAGATGGAGCATTTGAAATTGATAGAGAGGAAGTTGGAACTGGAAGGATGCAGATTTTCATCATCGTAGAATCCCTACCGTGTGGAAACAGGCCCTTTTGAGGAGGCTTGTAGAAGTGGAGAAGCCTACTACGTTAGGGAACATTGCAGCCATAAAGAAACTGGACAGGGATGAGAATTTAAAATTTGAGCAATGTTGGACAGATTCAAAATTGGCAAGCGAGCATAGGAGTGATGTTTGAATGGCGTTCTGAGGGAGTTAGGAGGCAAGCAGCAGAGTTTGGGATGAGGTCAAACTTGTGTAGAAAGTAAAATTGAGCCAAGGGTAGAGACTGATGATGTTATGGAGATGGATGTGGGTGCTGTTGGTGATGTAGAGGGTGGAGAGGATATGATGTCACAAACTGAGGTTGTGAATTGTTTGCTTCTGCTCCTAACAGTGCATGTGAAAGGGATGGTATTGACGCCCAAGGACCTGAGTTTGTAGTGTGGGCTGCAGGGTACAGTCTGTAGTGTGGGCTGAGACAATGTTTTTGTTATTCCCACTATTGAACAGTGTTTCTGCTTAGTCAGTGTTGAATGCCAGAAAAGCAGTGCAGGGGAGAGGTCAAAGGGAGTTGTAAAATAGCACGGATGTCATTAGCATGTATGTGGAATCTGATACGGTTTTCAGATGTTGACAAGGGGCAGCTTATAGATGAGAAATAGGGGACCAAGGATAGATCAAGGAGAACCTTGTATCGTACTACTTGTCATTCAAAATGAAAATAAGATTTGCATTTGATGACCTTGCTACTGAGCAGTGAAAATATTAGTGGCCTTTGGAGCAGTACAAAGGATTTTCATGGGGCTACTTTTCACTCATGTATATCCTGCTATGATATATGACTACTCAGAGTAGTTCCTTTCATTCTGCCTACAGAGAAAGATAAGTATTTGTCAATGCACTGATTTATTTAAAGAGCGGTAAGGTTAAACTGTACAAGTTAGGTACAGATGTAAAGATCAATTAGCCTATCTCTGTTCATTCACATGGAAGGAATCTGCAGTTTAGACCATAAGACATAGGAGTGGAAGTAAGGCCATTCAGCCCATTAAGTTCACTCTGCCATTTAAATCATGATGGGCATTTCAACTCCACTTCCCTACACTCTCCCCGTAGCCCTTGATTCCATGTGAAATCAAGAATTTGTCAATCTCTGCCTTGAAGGCATCTAAAGTCCCGGCCTCCACTGCACTCCGTGGCAATGAGTTCCACAAGCCCGCCAGTCTATGGCTGAAGAAATGTCGTCTCATTTCCGTTTTAAATTTCCCCCCTCTAATTTTAAGGCTGTGCCCACGGGTCCTAGTCTCCCCACCTAACGGAAACAACTTCCCAGTGTCCACCCCTTCTAAGCCATACATTATCTTGTAAGTTTCTATTAGATCTCCCCTCAACCTTCTAAACTCTAATGAGTACAATCCCAGGATCCTTAGCCGTTCATCATATGTTAAACCTACCATTCCAGGGATCATCTGTGTGAATCTCCGCTGGACATGCTCCAGGGCCAGTATGTCCTTCCTGAGGTGTGGGGCCCAAAATTGGACACGGTATCCTAAATGGGGCCTAACTAGAGCTTTATAAAGTCTCGGAAGCACATCGCTGCTTTTATATTCCAACCTACTTGAGCTAAACGACAACATTACATTCGCTTTCTTAATCACGGACTCTACCTGCAAGTTAACTTTTAGAGAATCCTGGACCAACAGTCCCAGATCCCTTTGTACTTAGGCTTTATGAATTTTCTCACCATTTAGCAAATAGTCCATGCCTGTATTCTTTTTCCAAAGTGCAAAACCTCACATTTGCTCACGTTGAATTTCATCAGCCATTTCCTGGACCACTCTCCTAAACTGTCTAAACCTTTCTGCAGCTTCCCCACCACCTCAGTACTACCTGCCTGTCCACCTATCTTCGTATCATCGGCAAATTTTGCCAGTATGCCCCCAGTCCCTACATCCAGATCATTAATATATCAGGTGAACAGCTGCGGCCCCAACACTGAACCCTGCGGGACACCACTTGTCACCGGTTGCAATTCTGAAAAAGAGCCTTTTATCCCAACTCTTTGCCTTCTGTCAGACAGCCAATCCTTTTTCAGTTTATCTCTTCTCAATCCAGCTCAGAATCTGTGTCCCTTATTGTAGGTTTTTGCTTTGTTTACTTGCCAGCAAGCCTTTTCTTCTATTGGTTTCTATTGATGAATCTCTTGTTGTCAGTCTTACACTTGCTGATTAATGATTCCTTATTCTTGCTAAGTGACGAATTAACAATTAACGTCCAAATTAACATCCTGCCTGTGTTACCTCTCCTGCTTTTTAATGCCTTGGCCCCTGGTGCTACTCTCCTTTTGATTTTGCCTTCCTTTGCATTATTGTCTGACTGGCTCTGAAGAAGGTAATTTTGGTCTCAAAGCGTTAACTCTATGTTTTTCTCTCTCCACAAATGTTGGACATGTTGAGTTTCTCCAGTGTTTTCTGTTGTTATTTCAGTCTTAACTACCAACCTGTTCTACCTGAAGTTGACATTTACAGAATATGTTTGTCCTGAAGAAATGTACAAAAGAATTTTGAATTACACCAGCAATCTCAATGTATGCTATGTTCCTGAAACCAATGACAACAATGTCTGTAAAACAGAAACCCTTGGTCATTAGAATGTGGAACTCAATAGACAAGGAGTAGCTGAGAATAGCATGGATTTTTTTTTAATAGGCAGCTAACTGAAAAGAAGGGAGAAAGATTAATTCAATGTGGTTAGGTGAAAATAGGTGCAAAGAGTTTGTTGTGGAGCATAAGCATCGGTATAACAAAGCGTGGAGCTGGATGAACACAGCAGGGCAAGCAGCATCTTAGGAGCACAAAAGCTGACATTTTGTTCAAAGCTTAATTAAATTCTAGGCCCTACACTTTATCTCGGATTCTCCAGCATCTGCAGTTCCCACGTTCTCTCTTAAGCATCGGTATGTCCAGTTGTTTCTCTTTTGTACATTCTACATTGTTTTATATTGACTTAAATATTATGTTTAACTGAAGTACCTCACCATGGACGTTTTGATAATTACATGATAGGCGTGTCGTGGCGCGTTCATTTATTTAGTTTTTTTGGTTTATATTGTATAAATACTGCTTTTAAAACTTGGACAGTTCTACTCATTGGTTCCTTCTAGTTAAAATTACGAGCTTACTTATCTATTTACCCACATGCTTCAGGTTATTTTCAACCCTCTACATACATTCTGTTTTGTTCTCTTTGTTCTCTCTATTCCTGCCCAAGTTTAGCAATATAACTTTAACCGCGTGGAAGTGAGCAGTAAAATTGAATGATATGACAAAACTGGCACATTTCATCAATACACGTTGCCTTCATAAAATGTTACTATGAAATTTATCTTAAGATCCTCAACTTGATCATTGATAGGAAGACCATTTATCATTGCTGTCTTCTTTTCGACCTAAGGGATTTAATTCTGTACTCCTGGTGTTTTTATCAATTTTATTCACTTTGAAAATTTATTGTAACTGAGAGATTGAAATTTGCTGGAAATAAGGATAATCTTTGAGGTTTGAATCGATTTTGTTTTAACTTCTAACAACAGTCCTTCTGTAATGGAAAAGGACATATTATCTAGAAACATGCTGTCTTATGGACAGCTAACATTCTAATTAGCTTCAGTAATCAACTAAATATGGCCATGTTCTGTAGCCTGTCCATTATCAATACAAATGTAGCATAGACATTCGCGCAAAATTTTCCAGTTTGAGACTTTGGAATGGTAACTATGGTTACACAATTTTAACTTTCATGTAGTGGGGCAACAAAAGATTCGAAGGATTGCAACGATTAGCAGTAATCATGGGGATGGGATGGAAAGAAAAATGGCAGGTTCAGGAGAATACTTGATTGAAATAAATGGTTATGTAAGTAAGATATATAAATTTCAGTGTAAACTATGTCTTAAGGCTTGGACTCTGAACACTGCTTTGGAAAAAAATTTAATTAAGCTTTGAGCAAGATTTTAGAAGATTAGATTTAAAATGGTCCATGACCTTCTCTAATAACATTCTCCCCATTTTATTTGAAACTATTTAAATAGGTATGTTGAAGGTTATGTTTAGGAAATGGTTAATATGATGTTACCTTGATTGATTGCCCCATTTTACTATTGACGCAAAAGGGTAATATACTTTGTGTACATATCTGGCATTGTGTTGATGTTGATGAAGAATTTGCATTCCTGGGCTTGAATCTACAGTCAGTTGGAATTTGAAAACTATTTCCCATTAAATAAAGCTGTAAGACATTTGTTTTATATCTCAACTGTATATTTCTAAAGTTTAGAAACAAAAAGTAACCGGTGCATTTTTGGTGGCTTACCCAGCCATTCAAACGCAATTAAAGCCCTAATTTTATTTTTTAAATTGCAGCATTGACTGAATTATGTGCAATGACCTTGTTTAGGGACGTCTTTCACTCTATTTCATCATTTGCATTTCTTGTTTGGACATCCTCCACTTATAAAAATGATGAGGTTCTTTAAACTAAGTTTCAAACTTTATAATGCTATATAATGTCTGTTACTATGCAATATCATTCACCCTCCACGCTGTTATTAAAATAACTGCATTCACTATCCACTAAACACTATTAACAGGAAGTTGTCACTAGTGGAAAAATGAGAGCATTCTTGCCTTCAGTAATCTAACGACACACTGTGTAATCTTCCACTTCTGCATTTTTTTCCCATAAATCTCCACTGACGAATCCATCTTCTCCTTTTCCCTTTAACATTAAGCAACTTGCAGTTACAAAGCTCCTTTTTTCTGCTAAGAAGCATTGATTTGGAAGTGCTCCTTCTCTGGCCAGTTGCTTGATAGCCAACTGGCTGCACTTGAATTCCTGATTTTTGTTTGACATTAATTGATGCTGATAAAAAGAAAGCTGTCATACCAGCTTTAGTGAGGGTGAAAAGTACACACTGGCTATAATTTGTTCATCTGACAAATGGAATAGCAATTTGAATCTTTTGGAGGGGAAGTATCTTTCCACTCTAGTATAGCATTATATGCTATCAACTGCCAATTAAATATTCATTTTTAATTGAGTTTGGGGCAGTGTGAAATCTGGTTCAGGTTGGACAGTTGTCAAGCCTGCCAGGCATTTTACAATGCTTGGTTCTGAAATTGTGCAAAATGAAATGGTAAACATTAAAGATACTGTCTCTAGATGGTTGTAACACACGTCACATTCCGTAGTTCGAAGTCAGGAGTGAGTGGATCTCCTTTGTCATCAAATAAAAACTGAAAGAATTGCGGATACTGGAAATCAGAAACAAAAGCACAAATTGCAGAAAAAGCTCAGCAGGTCTGGCAGCATCTGTGGAGAGCAATCAGAGTTAATGTTTCAGGTCCACTGACCCTTCTTCAGAGTCATGACCCGAAACGTGCTGTCAAACCTAATGAGCTTTTCTAGCAATTTTTGTTGTTCCTTTGTTATTCGTTCATTTCAGCAAAAGAACTAGTATGCGATGGGAAATGAGTCCCCTCTGGATCAGTTTCCAGCAGACTTCACTTTTCAAATGCGATTGTTTCATGTATCATGGGAGATTCAATCATGCTCTGAACAAAAGGGATGATAATGAGGACTGACCACACTCAATCTTTGGCTATTATGGCTGAACATAAAAAGTACTAAAACTTCAGCATTGTATAATGTCTTCTGAATCCAAGTACAACCTTGAGGAAGAGCACTCACCAATTTCGTCTTGAATATTTAACTTCAGCTTGCACCTCCAAATCTCCCAAATTTTTGTTTAAGTGCTATTCCCCTCTAAATGAGATTTGTGGAATCTTCACTTACGCCCTCATGCATCATGGCATTTTGGTGACATTACTTTGAGCCATCTTATGAAAAGTCATCTGTGGTTTGAACTGTGTTCCATTGTGTGCCTCAGGGGATTTGGAAGCAAGAATGTGTCTGCCAACCGAGTTCCAAGTACAGTATCAGTTCTCACAGGCTCTGTTTGCTGAAGGGGGAACACACTGATTCTGTACGCAGTCTAGGTTGGTCTCCGTGTATTGTTCTTGTGCAGTCAAACCTAGGACCCATTTGTGTCAATATCATAGTCAGAAGACTCTATTGAAGAAGAGAATTCAAAAAATAACTTCTGTTTCTTGAGGCAGATTAGTAGAATTTTGTGATTTTTTTTGCTTGGAAACAATGGAGATGATTTTGTTTCTGCTCCGTCACATGTATAGTTCCTTTGATTCCAGAACTAATTGTCATAGTAAAATTAACCTTAAATTTGATTACTGGAGTCAGAACATTGTTTCCTCTTTGCACCCCTTCCTTAAGAAACTGACCCCTACAGGAATGCCAAAGTTCTGTAGTTCTGCATGAACAAGCAACTCTTGGACCTCATTCTTATTTTGTGAGCAAAGGCTATTCATTCATGATGGGAAATCATCAGTTGAGGTCAGTTGTGTTCTCAGCCAATTTTCATATGTGGACTTTCTAAAATAACTACACAAAGGCAGTATGGCTCCTGAGATGCTGCTTGGCCTGCTGTGTTCATCCAGCTTCACACTTTGTTGTCTTGGATTCTCCAGCATCTGCAGTTCCCATTATCACATCCTGTCATCAAGTCACCCTCGATTTACTCATGAACAGTGCTTTCCTTTAGCTGATTCTGAAGAGGCAGTGCTATCAGAGTGGCAGTATCTCTGACAGCCCCCTCCTCTTTCACCTACCAGCCATGGCTGCCTGATTGAGGTTGTTAACCTGGTCCAGTCAGGGAACTCCTATTCCATGATGTCCAGCTGGCTGTCCTTGTTACAATCACAACACTTTTTCAAGCAAGGATCATTGAATAGAGATTAGGTGCATACTTTTGTTGCAGGTATCATTAGTGGGCTGAAAGGCTAGTGGAAAACTCAATCTTGTGTGAAAGTAGAAGTCCTACCCATTGATAGCTGCCAGTCAATTGGAGGCCATCAGCTTTTACACTCGACACCACAGCGGAATATAGCGAATTACAGAGGACCAGTGAGTAAGGCAAGTGATTCTGGGTTGATCGACAGTAGTTTTATGGTCAGGAGTCTCTGAGAAAAGGGGGCAATGTTACCAGAAACAAGGACGGGGATATCTTTGCTTCTTGTTGTGTTTAATTTCTCAATCAGGCATTGGTTACCTTTGGTGATTCCCTCCCCCAGCTGACAAGCTGCCCAAACAGGTTGACCTGTTAAGCAGACTGTGTGCTGACAGGAAGGTTTGCTGCTGGGTTAATCTTTTGCCCAGACTGAGGCTGTTAATGGTTCTTAATTAGCCATTTATGGACCTCCATATGCAGTAGGACAGGAAGGTTGACCAGGGAGCTTTCAACCCTAAAGCTCCATGTCAGTGCAGTAGAAAAGGCAAGGTTTTGAGCATATATGATGTTGCTTATTAGGTGTCCTTTCTGCCTCCAAGTTCACCACATCTGGCAGCAGAAGATTCTGACCTAGGCATGGGAAGAGTGAGAGGTCTTTTTCCATAGAGAACACCTAACCATTTATAGAAATTTAACTACTATGTTTGATTAAAATTGGCTGACTGAAATAATTAATAGAACTCTGGACATCCAGCTCCCATGGTTTGTCTTACACTGGATGGTGCCTCTTTACAAAGTTACAAGTTATAAACTTTAATCATTTGCCTATATTTGCTGTGACTGTTGTAGTTTAATTGGAGTTTTGGAGGCCAAATCTTCCTGTGTTATTTGAGGTAAGGTTACCTGATGAATGAAACTTTTGGAAGGGTTGGGGCAGCATGGTGGCTCAGTGGTTAGCACCGCTTCCTTAGTGCCAGGGACCTGGATTCTTTTGCAGCCATAGGCGACTGTGTGCACATTCTACCCGTGTCTGCATGAGTTTCCTTCGGGTGCTCTGGTTTCTTTCCAGTGTCCAGGGATGTGTAGGTTTGTAGGAACAAAAACAACGTTGCTCGAAAAGCTCAGCAGGTCTGGCAGCATCTGTGGAGGAAAAATCAGTTAATGTGTTGGGTTCAGTGACCCTTGCTCAGAACTGATGGTGGCTGGGAGAACATCAGTTTATATGCAGAAAATGGGGAGTTAGGTGGGGTTGGGAGTAAATGATAGAATAGAGCCCAAAGAGAGAGAAATACAGTTGGACAGACAAAGGACTTGCTAACGATCAGGGTGGGAGGGTGAATGGGTGAGGGTTAATGGGGACTGTTGGTGACTGACAGCAGGGGGTGTGTAGTGGCAGGCTATGTGGTAACAAGGCCTGGTGTGTGGGGTAGGGGTCTAGGACATGGGAGACTTTAGGCCTTAAAATTATTAAACTCAATATTGAGTCCGGAGGGCTGTGGGGTCCCAAGCGGAAAATGTGGTGGTGTTCCTCCAGCTTTCACTGGGCTTCACTGAAACACTGTAGCAAGCCAGAGACACAGATATTGATCAGGGAGCAAGGTGGTTCCTGATTTACTCATCCGCAGTTCTTTTGGTTTTTATGTAGGTTTGTAGGATTGGCCATGTGAAATGCAGGGTTACAGGGATACAGTAGAGGGGTGTGTCTGGGTGGGATGCTTTTTGGAGAATTGGTGAGGACCTTTTGGTGCAAATGGCCTGTTTCCACATTGTGTAGGGATTCTAAATTTTATGTACACCACATTATGTTTAAATAAATTTGCTTAGTCTGCAGCTGGTCTGGTTTAATAGCTTGCTAATGTAATTTCAGGTTGGAGGCATGAATTTAGATCTGTTCAGTGAATTACTGTGGAGAAGTCTTAACCACAGTGACTTTCCACTTTCATTGTGATGTTTCATAGAGCAAAGCCTTTAAATCCATAGAGTGTGAATCTTTGATACCCCAAGCCATTAGACTATGGTAAGGTTAACATTAGCTTCTTTCTATTTTTTTGTTAGAACCCAAAGCCGTTTAATTAGGGTATGCACCTGAGGGTATGATTGAAGATGTAATGGAATAAATGAATAGCAAACAGGGTCGCAACTTCTGAGAGCAGAAGGGAACAAGGGAGTAATGCCTGTGAATGAGACTGAGCAGAAATTCCAGATACAACAGCTTTAGGAAGGTCTAACCTGTGCTCTAAGTCACAAAGCTCTTGGTGCGTTGAAGCCTGTCCATCGATCCTAACATGTATGTAGTTTTAAGTTTCCTCTTGTATATTTTATGCAAGTCATTTGAAAATGTCAATAAGTGTCTGTTTTTGGGAGCATTCATTAATGCAAATTGCACTGTTGGCTTTGTGATTTGGGGAAAAAAGACTTGCATTTATATAGCACCTTTGATGACCACTACATGTCTCAAAAATATTTCTTAAATTCAGTGAAGTACTTTGCATACAGCACTGTGTTCTGATGCTTTGCCCAAATTTGCCATGCATGTTTTTCCCTTTAATACTTGTGCTACATTCCTAAGTAGTACTTGTTTGTTATACAGCTTTGTCTCTTTGTAATCAAACTTTTAAGGAAACTATATATTTGAACTGCTAGTTGTTTGTCTCCATTAGTGCTCTTCAGTCTCTTTCCATGCACACACAATGTACTGTTGCTGTTTTTCTTCCAATAATAAAAAAAATTCAGTCGTGTCTCAAACATTGTTGTCGGGCTAGATGTAGTTGTTTGAAAGGAAAATGCTCAGGATGTTGGAGATCTGAAATAAAAACCATGTGCAGGAAAATCTGAGCCAGTCTGTAGGATCTGTGGAGAGAGAAAATAGACTTAATGTTTCAATTTTTAAGTGAGTTAGTGACACAGTATAATGTCACCGAGCAGGTAATCCAGAGCCCTAGCTAATATTCTGAGAACTGGGATTCAAATTTGCTAAATATCTGAAATTAAAAGTTCACAACTATCTAGAGTTGCTTTTTTAAAAAATCCAGCTGGTTAACTGATGAAGGGTCTAGGCCCGAAACGTCAGCTTTTGTGCTCCTGAGATGCTGCTTGGCCTGCTGTGTTCGTCCAGCCTCACATTTTATTATCTTGGTTAACTGATGTCGCTTTAGAGAAGAAAACCTGTCATTAAAGTCAATGTGACTTCTCGAGGTAATGTGGTTGTTTCTTATCTACCTTATATATTGGGACAAGCCAGTCTTTTCAAGGGCAGTTAGGGATAGCCAATTAATTTGGCCTTCCCAGCAATGGCCAGATCAGGAACAGATACTTAAATGTTTGGATTGAAGAAGAGTCTGTTGAAAATGTAGTTTTTTCTTTTCAGATTGGTGGGCTGAACCTGCTTGATATCGGTTCGTACTTTAGTCACTCTGTGGAGAACCAGCCCAACTGCTGGACACTCGATTCTCTCAGTAGGTCATTTGTCTCTGGAATTCACTTCCCCACAATGCAATGAATTCAAGGTCAATGAATATTTTAAAATTTGAGTCAGATACATTATTGATTTGGCAAGAATTGGAGTGTAAGGCAGTGCTTCCCAAACATTTTCTGTTGTGACCCTGTTTTCATGCCTCCAGACTTTGTGATACCCCCTGTAAAAAAATTTGTGTGGATCCAAGAGTTGTTTGGGCAGTGGGGGGAGCTTAAGTTTTTGTGTAAGCAGGAGAGGGTGGTGTTGTATTCACACTACATTCACCAATGTCTCCCTTCCCTTCACCAAATTCCTCCCATTATTAAACCCCTCCCATCTCTGTCTTCTGTATTGAGGAAAAGCAAGTGTCACCGAGACAGTTCATTTCTAAAACTGTGTAATTTGTGGGTGTCCATTTCTACAGTTGGTTTTATAAACTTAATTGTTTATTTTTTTTTAAAGCTCAGTCAGTGTTTTAAATTTTACTGCCCACTTATGTATTTAAATACCTTGTAAGACAGTGACTAGAGACACTCAAGCACTGACAGGATCAAGAAGCACAAGGTATAATTTCATCACAAGCAAGTGGTGATATTTGCAGTTTCACTTCTAGACAATGAAATGTTTAAGTTAGCCTGTGTGTCAGCTTGTTTCTAGGTGAACTTGTCCCCAAACCGGCGTATTATGTAATTGACATTGTACCTCTGAACATGGCACTTCCTTAAGAGTAGAGAATTTTCCTAGTATGCTGACCACTATAATTAACAAACCAGATTAATTATTCTGACTTTCTGGGTGTGGAACATTGCCGTTGCAGAATGGCTGCTCTGTTTTTCAACCGTTGTGCCGTTTCAAAACCTTGCAGACATTTGCCAATTTATAATGTAACTGGGTCTTGTTCAGCAGAAGCATTAGTGCCAGATGACTGGAGGATAGCAAATGTTGTCCCTTTGTTCAAGAAGGGGAGTAGAGATAACCCTGGTAATTATAGACCAGTGAGCCTTACTTCGGTTGTGGGTAAAGTGTCGGACAGGATTATAAGAGAAAGGATTTATAATCATCTAGAAAGGAATAATTTGATTAGGGATAGTCAACACGGCTTTGTGAAGGGTAGGTCGTGCCTCACGAACCTTATTGGGTTCTTTTGAGAAGGTGACCAAACAGGTGGATGAGGGTAAATCGGTTGATGCGGTGTATATGGATTTCAGTAAAGCATTTGATAAGGTTCCCCATGGTAGGCTATTGCAGAAAATATGGAAACATGAGATTGAGGGTGGTTTAGCAGTTTAGATCAGAAATTGGCTATCTGTAAGAAGGCGCAGAGGGTGGTGGTTCATGGGAAATGTTCATCCTGGAGCTCAGTTACTAGTGGTGTACCGCAAGGATCTGTTTTGGGGCCACTGCTGTTTGTGATTTTTATAAATGACCTGGGTGAGGGCGTAGAAGGATGGGTTAGTAAGTTTGCGGATAACACTAAAGTCCGTGGAGTTGTAGATAGTGCAGAAGGATGTTGCAGGTTACAGAGGGACGTAGATAAGCTGCAGAGCTGGCCTGAGAGGTGGCAAATTGAGCTTAATGTGGAAAAGTGAGAGGTGATTCACTTTGGAAGGAGCAACAGGAATACAGTGTACTGGGCAAATGGTAAGATTCCTGGTAGTGTGGATGAGCAGAGGGATCTCAATTCCATGTACATAGATCCTAGAAAGTTGCCACCCTGGTTGATAGGGTTGTTTAGAAGGCGTACGGTGTGGTACGTTTTATTGGTAGAGGGATTCAGATTCGGAGCCATGAGGTCATGTTGCAGCTGTACAAAACTCTGGTGCGGCCGCACTTGGACTATTGCGTACAGTTCTGGTCGCTGCATTATAGGAAAGATGTGGAAGCATTGGAAAGGGTGCAGAGGAGATTTTCCAGGATGTTGCCTGGTATGGAGGGAAGGTCTTATGAGGAAAGGCTGAGGCTGTTTTTGTTAGTGCGAAGAAGGTTAAGAGTTGACTTAATAGAGACATGCAGATGATCAGAGGATTAGATGGGTTGGACAGTGAGAGCCTTTTTCCTCGGATGATGATGGCTAGCGTGAGGGGACATAGCTATAAATTGAGGGGTGATAGATATAGGACAATGTCAGAGGTAGGCTGTTTACTCGGAGAGTAGTAAGGGCGTGGAATGCTAACTTGCTAACTTTAAGGGCATTTAAATGGCCATTGGATACACATGGATGATAATGGAATAGTGTAGGTTAGATGGGCTTCAGATTGGTTTCACAGGTCGGCGCAACATCGAGGGCCTAAGGGCCTGTACTGCGCTGTAATGTTCTATGTTCTACGTTCTACGTTCTAAGCAGTCGAGGATTTAATAGGATTTTTAAAACTTGAAAACAAATATAAGCTTTTTTTCCATTCTAAATTACTTCACAGAGGAGCACTTAACTCCGATAGTTGCTACTGCAATTGTTGCTCAATATGCTGTCGGCACAGACAAGTCCGAAATTGCAAAAATTGTGATCTGTTAAACCCACCAGCCATAACTTTCCAATTGTAAACTGTTGTAGCAGAGTCCTACCATGCTTTTGAAAACATGCTCTTTGTAAATTTTCTCAAGTTGTGACATTCAGTTAATACTGGGGATCAGGTATCTGTTACGATCTTCAAATTTCTACACATGCCTAAAGTGGTGATTTGATGAGTTGATTTCTTGGAACCTGGAAAATTCCTGAACTAGAATAAATGGTCGAGTTCTATTGATGTTGTAACTGCTGTACTGTGGTGTTCCTTAATGATAAATTGGCCTTCTGTGTGTTCTTTTAATGGGATTAATAATATGCCCCATTTCTCTCCAGAGTTCAATGAACATTGAAGGCATTGCAAACTATTGTGTTTTAACATTGAAAATGCATTACATCTCAAGACAAAAACACTCAGATCATCAAAAGGTTACAGCTCTCCATTTCACCTTGAGAACTGGATTATGGTCAATCAATTTTAATATATATTTTTGCAAGCATGACGTCTATAGCCAAGTTTCAGAGTGATAAAGAATAGTTGAACTGCTTAAATATGGTTACTTTTGTTTCAGAAGTTGATGTCATTGATCAACGATCGTTGATATTGATCATTGTTAAGGTAAAAATCCCATGATGTACAGTTAATCCACTTTTTAAATTCAGCTAATGGGCAACTTCGTTCTTTGTCTTTTTTTAAATTCAACTACAGGACCCACTATATTAATTTCGTAGAGCATTGTATAGTCTTTCTGAATCTAAAATATATACATTGTAAAAAAGAATATGTACCCTCTTCCTTTTACTTTCTCTTAACATGTTGTCTCATGCCTCTTGGAATCTCTTCCTCTGGAAAAATTTCACTCTCTTTTCCAAAAATTCAATGCAGCCTGAAATGCCATAGATTGTTCTTTTGCAACACAAGTTGCTGACTAGATTGTGCTTTTTCATTTGTTTGTTACAGTTCAACTATTCTTTATCACTGTGAAACTTGGCTAAAGACGTCATGCTTGCAAAAATATATATTAAAATTGATTGACCATAATTCAGTTCTCAAGGTGAAATGGAGAGCTGTAACCGTTTGATGATCAGTATTTTTGTTTTGAGATGTAATGCATTTTCTGGACTTTACGAAGGGACATGAAATAACTGACAGATTGTGTCAGTTGCAAAGATTGAAGGAAATGAGTGTAAGGACATTATTTTAAACGTGCATTGATAAAGCTGTGTTGCATAACCATGCAGTGTCCTTTAAATAGTAGCCTATTAGAGTTTGTGACCATGACAGCCTTGGCTCATAGATAGCAGTGTCAAAGTATAGCCAGAAGGTTGTAGGTTTGATTCCTGTAAACACTCAGGTAAATAATCTAACATTTCAGTCCTATACTGAGAGAATGCTGTGCTGTTGGATGTGCATATTTCGGATGAACTAGAGCCCATTTATCCTCTTTTTGGTAGAAATAAAAAATCCCATGGTGCTTTTTAAAGAAGAGTAAAGAAGTTATTTTGGTGTTGTAGTTAATGCTTTCCCTCAGCTGATATCATTACGGTGGATTCTCTCGTCATTTATCATGCGTAAATTACTTACTATATTCCTCCACACTACAGTGAATACTCTTTGTTCATCTTGTTCAGGACCATGTGCTTGTGTATTCATCTTCTGGCTGGAGCTTAATATTGATCAGGACATATACAATTTTTCTTGTGCCTCTGTTTCCTGGCTGGTAATTTCATTGGTTTTTTTTTAGAAAGAAACTGATGACAACTTACTTTCTCTTGTTTACAAAAGTATTAATTTTTGCTGGGGCACTGTATCTTTGTGATATGGATTATGAATAGAAATGGCCTGAAAGGTGCTCTGTTTTTATCGCCAGTGCCATACTTACCTATGTAAAATGAAGTCTGGTACCCACTTCTAATATTTCAAAGTATAATTTGATGGAAATTGGAACGCATTCTGTAAATTGAGTGAAACATACATGTTACTTTAGATTTCTGTTAAAATGTTGTATTTAAATGCTCTTCTATAGAATGATCAAACGCAACTTTTTATACCTGTGATTTCATCTGCTTAAAGCACTCAGTTTCAGACAATTGGGTAACACCAAATTAGTATGAAAAATATTTTCCTAAATCAGGAACCTAACTGGCATATAAAGCAACTGAATTGGTATTGTATGCAGACCTAGAGCAAAATAGTTTTACATCTAAAATATAT
The DNA here is from genome assembly GCF_030684315.1 of Stegostoma tigrinum. Taxonomy (NCBI): domain Eukaryota; kingdom Metazoa; phylum Chordata; class Chondrichthyes; order Orectolobiformes; family Stegostomatidae; genus Stegostoma; species Stegostoma tigrinum. Next base: position 21,644,079 of record NC_081360.1, on the reverse strand, counting down.
TTTACATCTAAAAAATAGTTTTTAATCATGGTTTGCTCTTACCTTTGATATTTTAATTGTTCAATCATTTATTTCTTCTGCTGATGCTTCAAACGTGAGGTAGAAGAATTTTTCCAGTAGATCCGTTTGCAGAAACAACAGAGTTTTATGTTTGGTCTAATTATAGGACAGTTACTTTTAGTACCGGCGCAGACGACGTACTGTAGACTAATTGTTAAGCTGTTACTGACCATTGTGAGTAGGGATAGTGAACAGTTGTTTCCCTTGCATGTCCAGTTCTGAAACTTGTGGCTAAAATGACTTTGTGAATCTCAAAATCTTTTCACTGAATGAAGTGCATGTCTCCCAGCTGTTCTGGTGCTTAGGCATTTGCCCCCAAGTGCTTGCTTGAAATCCTTTCCCCTTGTGTGTTTGCCAACAACTAAGAACTGTACTTTTGTCAAGGGAGCACAGCTGATGACACTTGCAGCTGAAGCAAGGCTTTACTTAACAGTCATGAACTGTGCAATACTGGAGCAGTCATTTCTGCCTCTTGGTAAATTAAACAAGTTTGGTAAGAATTTACACTTGCATTAAAACAAGTGGTAATTTATGTGTTGTCAACCTAAGGCTGCATTTTCTTTCTTTAAATAGATAAATATTAGTTTAGCAAAGTTAATTGAAGGAGTATAGAGGAAAGAGGTAATGGTATTGGTGGTGCCGTAAGGATTTTGAAAGAAAAACTTGTATTTCAAAAACGGCATTAAGTCATAAGTTTTTTTTTAAGAACAGGCGCAGAGTTAATTAAATTCATGTCAACATTAAAAAACTGTACTTGTTGAATTACTGGGCCTGTATTTTCAAAGAAGAAAACAACAGGAAACAATTGCATTTTAACTTTGACTATTAGTTGGGATGTTTTTATGGCAATTTTTCTTTCAAATTGTCTCTGGTAAGTACTTGTAAAGGGACTTTACTAACCTTTTAAAATATCAGTAGTTTCAAATGTTCGCTAACTCATTGGTGAGAAACCACGTGTACTCTGTAGGTGTTATTCTACTGTATTTTTCCTAATTCATGCAAATTCAATTCAAAGTATCATTAATTAAAGTACATTTTGGTGAATCATTTTTCCTTGTTTGCAAGACATTCTGACAATCGGTGCATATTATATTTAAATAACATTAGTTCAGTATCTCAGATTTCATACACTGTAATTTCTCACAAGTTGCAATTGTCAAATACTTAATATTTAATAAACAGAAATCTATTCCCTACTTGCCATGTGGAGCAGTAGTATTAAATGTGGAGATTTATGTTATCCACACTTCTGTGAACTAAAGGCTGTATTGTTATTTAACCATGCTAATAGACTGGTGAACACCTGTTGCTGATCACCAACCAAAAACAAAAGTGTATTGGAAGCAAAATTGTTTACTGCTCTTTATTTGCATTTATTGTCTACTTGTTTCCAATCATTATAGGATTAGTCAGAATGGATTTCTTTTTCACTTCCTCCAAATCTGTAGTTATGTTCCTGGTTGAAGGAAAATTTTCTTGAAGTGCTTCCACTGTTTCACCTGCCTCTCCTGCTTCTGATGGACTTGTTGTTGTTGTTGTTGTTGTTGTTGTTGTTTGCACATGCCACTGCAGATAATAACTACAAAATTATCTTGTGAGTAATGTGGGTCAATCAGGTAAAATGGTACTCTGATAGAAGATTTGCTGAACCAGTGTAATGCAAATTGGTAATAACACAAAACATTTGCTGCCATTGAATGACTTTGAAGTCAAGTGGTAAGGAGCTAGATGTTTGTAGCCACCTGGAATTACATATGGGGCTGTTATTGATACCTTCCTCCAGTAACTGTAATCTATGTACTGGTTGACAAATTTTTAAATGGGTTGTACTTTAATGTATGTTTTGTGTAGATTACTACAGCTAGGTTTATTCTATTTTAATTTTAAAAGTTCTGCTAACTTTATATATTACTGTTCATTTTTACAGCAGGTTAATACATTTTACGATGCCCAAAATGTTACAGCTCATGGTAGTATACTAGCATGGATAAAAAATTGGATAATGGACAGGAAACACCAAGTTGGGATAAGTGGTTCTTTTTCAGCTTGGCAACCTGTAACAAGTGACGTTCAAGAGAGATTAGTGCTGGCACTGCAGTTGTTTACAATATATTATTGACTTGTAGGGAGGAAGTGAATGTACTGCAGTCAAATTTGCAGATGACAAAAAAAGTGGAAAAAGAAGTTGACAGAAGGAAACAAAGTTTACTGAGAGATACTGATGGATTAGATAAGTGGGCAAAAAGAGTGCCATTAGGGTTTAGTTTGGAAAATTATGAGATTGTTCATTTTGTTATGAAGAACAAAAGAAAATTTAATCAATTTTGGGTAAAACTGCAGAAAGCGGATTATGATTGGCATTTGGGGTACTTGCACATGAAACATGGAAAGCGAGCACAAAGTTGGTGCAGCAGGTAATCAGGCTGATGGAACAAGAACAGAGGTGGCTGGAGGGGTTCAGCGGGTTTGATGCATTTGTGAGGGGCTCGTGGAGGGTTAACATTTTCCGTCCAGTGACCCATCTCTTGGGATGGGGTAGAGGGATTTACAGCATTGCTCTGGTTTCTCTTCTCTGATACTGCCAGATAGATCTGCAGAGTTTCTTCAACAATTTCTGTTGGTTCAGATCTTCAGCATCTGCAGTTCTTTGTTTTAGTTTGGGCTAATGGAATGTTGGCCCTTTTTCAAGGATAACAGCAGGGAAGTATTACTGCAGATGTACAAGGTGCTAGTGAGACCACATCTGGAGTACTGTGAACAGGTTTGGTCCCCTTATTTAGGGAAAGATAACATTTCACTGGAGGTAGTTCAAAGGGCTGGCACGGTGGCTCAGTGGTTAGCACTGCTGCCTCACAGCACCAGCGGCCTGTGTTCAATTCCATTCTCAAGCAACTGTCTGTGTGGAGTTTGCACGTTCTCCCTATGTCTGCACGGGTTTCCTCCGGGTGCTCTGGTTTCCTCCCACTCTCCAAAGATGTGCAGGCTAGGTGGATTGGCCATGCTAAATTGCCCATAATGTTTAGGTATGTGTAGATTAGGGGGGTGGGTCTGGGTGGGATGCTGAAAGAGTCGGTGTGGGCTTGTTAGGCCAAAGGGCCTGTTTCCACACTGTAAGGAGTCTAAGGTCACTAGGTTGATTTCTGGTATGGAGGAATTGTATTAGAGCAAAGGTTAAACAAGTTGGGATTACTCCCTGGCATTTAACGGAGTGATCAGTGATCTCATTGAAACATATCAGATTCTTAAGGGGCTTGAGAGGCTCAATGTTGAGAGGATGTTTACCCCTATGCGGAAGTCCAGGAGCAGAGGGCATAGCCTCAAAATAAAGGGATGTCAGTTTAAGCCTGAGATGAGGAATTTCTTCTGTCAGAAGGTTGAATGTCTTTGGAAATCCTCACCATAGAGAGATGTTGGGGCAGAGTCCTTGTACATATTTAAGACTGAGATATAGATTCTTGATTGGTAAGGCAATCAAGGGTTATGGGGAAAGGGCAGGAAAGTGGAAATAAGAGTTTTCGATCAGCAACGATGCTATTCAATGGTAAAACAGGCTTGAGAGACTAAATTACCTATTCCTATCGCTGTTTCTTGTGTCTTATCTACTCCAGCAAAGCTATTTTTCTAAACGTCTTCCTTTGCCTCAGTTAAGAATTCCCCTCCATTGTGGTTGATGTGTCAGTTCCATTTCCCATCCCAGAACTATAATAAGGGGGGCCTTAGTCCTCGCCTTCCAACCCACTAGCCTCCATGATCAACATTTCTATCACTGTTCAAACATGTATTCCCTTCTCTTTCAGATATATAAAGGGAATTATCCCCCAAAACGCAGGAGATGCATTATTCAACACCCTGGGTGAAACATTTATTTGCACTACTCTGAATAATGTGACATTGAAGAATGTTTCTTATATGGATTCCACTCCTTTTGCTTCTTTAAGTAGCCTGCATTTAGTTTCCTCTTCCAAGTATTAATTCCCTTTTCCTTGAAAGTTGTTAATGAAATCTGTTTGCAATTCTTGAAGGCTGTGCATTCCAAATCATCACGACTTACTGCATTTATTAAAGTCCAGCCACCTATTTTTATCCTTGGTTATTTTTATTAAAATTTTTGACCTGTGCTTACTGACTCTACAGCCACTGAAAACAATTTTTTTCTTATTTTCCCTTTTGAAAATCCTTGATCAATTTGAACATATCTAATAAATTTTCCGTTAACCTTTTCTGCTGTATGAGCCTTAGCTTCTCCAGTTTTTCCATGTAACTGAAGTCTCTCACATTCAGAATGTCATTCCAGAAAATCATATTGACTGCCTTTCTCAGAGTCATAGAGTTCTACCGCAGAGGAAAAGGCCCTTCAACATATCGTGTTCATGTTGGTCAAAAATAACTACTTAATTATTCTAATGTGTATCAGTGATAATGGGAACTGCAGATGCTGGAGAATCGGGTCTAGGCCCGAAACGTCAGCTTTTGTGCTCCTGAGATGCTGCTTGGCCTGCTGTGTTCATCCAGCTTCACACTTTGTTAACTTAATTATTCTAATCCCATTTTCCATCACTTGGTCCATGGCCTTGTGTACTTCTATCAAGGCCTTTAACATCTTCTGTAAATGCCTAGAATTGGGCACCATACACCAGCTGGCACCATGCCAGTTATTTAAAAAGCTTAGCTTAAATTCATAGCTTTTATGTTCAACCTTTCTATTTATAAAGCAAGGGAACTCATGCTTATTTTCAAAATGCTTCTCAATCTGTCCTGCCACACTTAAGATACTTGTCCAAGCATTACGCCAGGTCTTTGTTCCTGAATCTACACTTAAAATAATACAATTTAGTTCTCAGCTCAACTGCAGTGCAGCTACCCATTTTACTATTCTGTCAATCCCCCTCAAGTTACTGTTCGCCACATTGTTTATTGTATTTGAGTTAATTCGTCATCTACACACTTTAAAATTCTGTCCACTATCCCCAAGTTCAGGTGTTTAATATATATCAAAAGCAGCAGTGTTCCTAATACTGATACTTGTGACATACCACTTTTATATGCCTGATAACTAGTTTGGTGTAAAAAGTCAATTTTGTTTGCGATGGACTTATTCACAATGAAATATTATGAGTATATATCACTTGATTCCACTCCACTCTTGGGTGAGTAAAAAATCGACAAATCACTTTTCTGTTTACACTTGTTTTGATAACCCACCACATAATCACCTGTACCACAAATAAAATAACAAGTTACAAGCATTGCTCTCCAGGGGCAGTGCAACAACATCAAGAAAAGAAGGTAGGGAAGGTGGAACGGCAAGGGGTGCATGCAAATCAAAATGGACCCTTTTATCTTTCTGATATTTTCTAATCGCCCTGTTCAGAGATGTTATTGCGCACACGTGGAGCAGATGGGACTTCAGCCAATGTCTCCTGGCTCAGAGTTCTTTATACTTGTTTTTAAAAAAACCCTCAGGGTGATTTTTCCCACCACCAAATCACCAGTGTTACTAATTAAAAGAAAATTAACAAGTGCTACATACCAGGGACAATGACTCTTGTTACTTTCTTTTTCAATATCCCAAAGTGCTTTTGCACACGACTGAACTTTTTTTGGCCCCATCACTAAGTCACTCTTGGTATTTTTTTCCTGCCTATTAAACGCTACCAGTAAATCAGCTGCATTTTCCTATTGATGAATTTACATACAAAGACCATTACGAGCAATGTAAACTGTTAATCGTGCAGTAGAATGAGGGGTCTAAATCAAAATTGAGTTGGAAGGGGTCTCTTTACATTCTGAGCTCAGACCTGAAATGTCAGCTTTCCTGCTCCTTTGATGCTGCCTGGCCTGCCGTGCTCATCCAGCTCTACACCTTGTTATCTTTATACTCTGTTCTTTTTAAGTCAACCTGTTTAATTCTTGATGGTTTTTTTATTTTAATCAATTTTCAGTCAGTCTGTTCAGAGACGTTATTACACACCTCTGGAGCAGGTGGGACTTGGATCCAGGCCTCCTGATTAGGGATATGGACATTGACTGCACCACAAGAACCTGATGGACTCTCTTATATCCTTTAACCATCCAGATAATGCCCGCCATTTGTGTACTTCAATTGATACCATTAACAACCACTGTGTACTCTCTTCCAGTCTGTAAAGACACAACTGTTCATCACTGTTGTCATCTTCTCCCTCTTAGAATGCTTTATAGCCACATTGCCATTGACTGCTGAGTCCAACAGTTTCAATTTTTCTCGCAAATTATTTTGTGCAACTTACTTAAACATCTTCTGGAAGCCTATTTTCAAATTCAACTGTACAACTCTCAACAAACTCAATAGCTTCATCCAAGATCTCAATAAAATGAGACTAACACTACTTTTAACAAGTTAACGCTGTCATTTATACATCCATATTTCTCCAAGTGACAGTTTAATCTATGATGGCCCAAGTTCAAGTTCCAGTTCCCTCCAGAGGTGTCATAACATGTTGAAACAGATTGATTAAAAATATCTATTATTTTGATAATATGAAACTATTGATATTAGGCTGTTCCGCTCTCGTCAGGGTTATGCATTTCTCCTTTTTTTGAACAGAACTGTAACATTTGCAATGATCTGGCCCTGTGGCACTGATTCCATGTGAGCAGAAACCAGAGCCTTTGCCCTTTCTACCCTTGTTTCTCTCAGCACCCTGGAATGCAGCTCAGCTGGACTAACTCTTCTTATTTGTGTACTGTTGACCTTTTTAAGTGCCTGTTTATTTCAGATTCTGTCTGATTTTTCTGCCAACTAAACTTTGGTCCCTAAGAGGATGAAACTATAGAAATAATAATCAGCCTCATGGACAAGAGGAAGAACCCTGTCTATAACACAGGTGGTTTATTTAATTTTCTTCCTTTTTTAAAAAATAACATAAAATGATTCACAGCCAACTCTTTAGTGTTACTACAAGTCTGGTGGGAATGGTTCATAATGCACCATCAGTTACACTTGCATTGGAGAAAGAAAGAAAAAAGAAAGGACCTGACAGAAGTTACTAAATACTTAAACTTGAAGATATTGGAGTTTGGTCAAGTCAGTGGTCATTTCTTTCTTCCCATATCTTTTATTCTGCTGTGCATACAAGCTCTTTTTCATAACAACAGAATAAGATTGGCACATTTCATTTTCTCAACCCTGCCTTGTCATTGAGTAAGATCATAGCTGAGCTGCCACAGGCTTCAGCTTTTTTTGTCTCAGCTCTGCATAGCCCTTAACTCCTTAACACTTCAAAAATCTACTTGCCTCCTCATTAAATACTTTATGATCTAGGTTCTCAGCTCCCTGGGTAAAGATTTTCAGCTATTCATAACTCTCCAGGTAATATTTCTTCACATCTGTTTTAAATGAATAGTCTCCTATTCTGTAACTCTCCCTAGTTCAACATTCTGTAAATTGTGGAAACATCATCTTAACATGTACGCTGTCAAGCCCCCTTAGAATCCTGTTAAATTTCGTTAAGGCCACCCCTCAATTTTTAAACTCTAATGAGTTTAAAGGCCTAGTCTGTCTAGCCATTCTTGATAATTCAACCCCTTCATCCCAGCCATCAGTCTAGTGAATTTCTTCGGAACTGCTTCCAATACCATTATATCCTATCCAAATATGGAGACCAAAACTCCACACAGTATTCTAGATGCAGCCTCAACAATGCAATTCAAACAAATCTGTATCAGGCGTATCAGGCATATCAGTGGGGTTTCGGGTTTCATAACAGAGAGGGATGACCTAAATTCAGGAGTCTTGAATGTACAAGTAATCTGGTTCGAGATGAGGTATGATAAGGGCAACAAGTCACTTGTGGGAGTTGTGTACAGGCCCCTTAACTATATAAATGATACAACAGGGTATCAAGGAAGAAATAATGAGAGCTCATCAAAAAGGTACAGCGATCTTATCATTTTTACTAGGAGATGGTATTGGCATTATTGCTGGAATGTTAATCCAGAGACCCAGGTAGTTTTCTGAAGACTTGGATTCAAATCACATCATGACAGATGGTGGAATTTGAATTCACTAAAAGTCTAGGATTAAGACACTGATGACTACTATGAATCCATTGTTGATTGTCAGAAAAACCCACCTAGTTCACCATTATCCTTTACGGAAAGAAATCTGCTGTCTTTACCTGGTCTGGCCTATATAAAACTCCAGACTCGCAACAAAGTGGTTGATCTGGCCAATTAAGGGTGGGCAATAAATTCAGGTCTGTCCTGTGACACCCTTAGCCTGTGAATTTTTAAAAAGCCATAGAGCAGGGAATTTGACCTACATACACACACTGAAAAATTGGATTGGGTGTACAAAGTATTCTAGCTGAGGAATTCATTGAATATTTTCAAGTCAGTTTCTTATATCAGCATGTTATGGCATCAACCAGAGGGCAGGTCATACTAAGATAATAAAATGTGAGGCTGGATGAACACAGCAGGCCAAGCAGCATCTCAGGAGCACAAAAGCTGACGTTTCGGGCCGAGACCCTTCATCAGAGAGGGGGATGGGGTGAGGGCTCTGGAATAAATAGGGAGAGAGGGGGAGGCGGACCGAAGATGGAGAGTAAAGAAGATAGGTGGAGAGAGTATAGGTGGGGAGGTAGGGAGGGGATAGGTCAGTGCAGGGAAGACGGACAGGTCAAGGAGGTGGGATGAGGTTAGTAGGTAGATGGGGGTATGGCTTGGGGTGGGAGGAAGGGATGGGTGAGAGGAAGAACAGGTTAGGGAGGCAGAGACAGGTTGGACTGGTTTTGGGATGCAGTGGGGGGAGGGGAAGAGCTGGGCTGGTTGTGTGGTGCAGTGGGGGGAGGGGTCGAACTGGGCTGGTTTAGGGATGCAGTTGGGGAAGGGGAGATTTTGAAACTGGTGAAGTCCACATTGATACCATTAGGCTGCAGGGTTCCCAGGCGGAATATGAGTTGCTGTTCCTGCAACCTTTGGGTGGCATCATTGTGGCACTGCAGGAGGCCCATGATGGACATGTCATCTAAAGAATGGGAGGGGGAGTGGAAATGGTTTGCGACTGGGAGGTGCAGTTGTTTGTTGCGAACTGAGCGGAGGTGCTCTGCAAAGCGGTCTCCAAGCCTCCGCTTGGTTTCCCCAATGTAGAGGAAGCCACTCCGGGTACAGTGGATGCAGTATACCACATTGGCAGATGTGCAGGTGAACCTCTGCTTAATGTGGAATGTCATCTTGGGGCCTGGGATAGGGGTGAGGGAGGAGGTGTGGGGGCAAGTGTAGCATTTCCTGCGGTTGCAGGGGAAGGTGCCGGGTGTGGAGCAAACAAGGGAGTCACGGAGAGAGTGGTCTCTCCGGAAAGCAAACAGGGGTGGGGATGGAAAAATGCCTTGGGTGGTGGGGTCGGATTGTAGATGGCGGAAGTGTCGGAGGATGATGCGTTGTATCCGGAGGTTGGTGGGGTGGTGTGTGAGAACGAGGGGGTTCCTCTTTGGGCGGTTGTGGCGGGGGCAGGGTGTGAGGGATGTGTTGCGGGAAATGCGGGAGACGCGGTCAAGGGCGTTCTCGATAACTGTGGGGGGAAAGTTGCGGTCCTTGAAGAACTTGCACATCTGGGATGTGCGGGAGTGGAATGTCTTATCGTGGGAGCAGATACGGCGGAGGCAGAGGAATTGGGAATAGGGGATGGAATTTTTGCAGGAGGGTGGGTGGGAGGGGTGGCAGGTCATACTAAACCTGGTTTTGATCAACGACGTAGGATTAATTGCTGACTTCATGGTGAAAGCAACCCTGTGTAGCAGTGACCATATATGATTAAGTTGCTCACAGCATAAGAGAGAGAAGTGTGGCTGCAAGACGACTACTGAATTTGAACAAGGCCAATTATGAATGCATGAAAGCAGAGGGAGCACTAGTAAACTTGCAATTTAGGTTAAGAGGGAGATCAATAGAGATGCAATGGGCAAACATTTAAGCGGATATGACAATGCAGAATAGATACATTTTAACAAATAAAAATTGTTCTAAAGGATGGACTAGTCATCTGTGGTTAACCTTTTTTGAAAGCAAAAGGTCAAAGGTAGTATCCTCCCTAAAAAGAGTGGATTGCCTATGAGTGAAGGCTAGAGACAACAGGCCTGAATCGTCTGGAGTTTCGAGTTAGAGGTGACTTAATCGAAACGTTCAAGATCCTGAGGGGATTTGACCGAGTGGATGTGGAAAAGGATGTTTCCTCTTTCGGGAGAATGTAGAATGAGGGATCATAGTTTAAAAATAAGGAGTTGCATTTAAGACCGATGAGGAAACAAATTTCTGAAAGTTCAGTGACTTTGGAATTCCCTTCAGGTAGATTTTTGATTACCAAGTGGATGAAACATTATCGGGGTATGCCGGAATGTAGAGTTGAGGTTAAAATCTGATCAATTGTGATCTTATTTAATGGTAGAAGAGGCTCAAAGGACCAAGTGGCCCTCTCTTGTTCTGTAGTTGTAGGTTAAACCATTTGGCTAACAAAGCAGATTTGGTTCCTTGTGAGAAACCATTGATTTTTGTAGCATGTAACTGAGGATCTATTTGCACCAAGGCAACCAGTAATGGGCTCTGATGGTCTCCTTTGTTCACAACTGGCTATGGTCGAAATCTAGTCTACTGTTCCTTTGCGTTAGCTTGACTACAAGTAATGAGACATTTCTGATGTTGATGGGCTTTCTTGTCCTGGTAATTGCTGAAAATGTCAAGAAGCAGTCAAGTACCATCTTGTGTTCAATAGCCATTTTAAAAACCAGTAAGAGCCTATTTTAAAAACAAAACACAATTTAAGTGTGATATACTTTTAAAATTGGGTATCTCTCTTACTGCTCTCTGGTCATTACATAGGAAACTAAGATATGGCAGAGAATTTGAACAAATATTTTGCATCTGACTTCAGTAGTAGACAAAAGCACCCCAATTGTGGTGGGAAGTCAGAGAATGGAACCTCCTGAGGGAGGAACCTTAACTGGGAACAAAATAATAACACAAAAAGATATGTGGCTAAAGGCTAGAGTCCCTTAGACTGTGTCATCCAAATCTAAAGGTGGTGGTATAATCTTTTCATCTAAATCTTAAAGGTGGTGATGGCAGAGATGGTGGATCATTTGGTTATAACCTTCCAAAATTCCCTGGATTCTGGCTAGGCCTCACTGATTTGACAACCGTCCTTAAATTATTTTGGGAGACAGAAAGCAGGAAGCTATGGGCTCATTAACCTCCTACTTCACAGATAAGAGTTCATCATATTGGAGGTAGTATTTTGGCATGGTCAGGAACTATCAAGTGGGGGATAAGAGGGTCTTTTTCAGTCAGGCTACCCTTGATCAGTGGGATTACACAAGAATCAATTCTTGGTCTATAACTATTTATAACATTTGTTAATGATGTCAACAAAGCTAATGTACTGTTGTCAAATTTGCAAATGACACTGCCTGTGAGGGGTATAGTTTACAGATATAGTGATGGGTTTAAATAAATGGACAAAAAAGTTGGCAAATGGAGTATAATATGGGAGAATACAAAGTTGTTCATTTTAGAAGCGGGAACAAAAGAACAGAATACCAATTAATTGGCAAAAAACTGCATAATGGGCGTGGGGGGAGTCTTGTGCTAGCATTCTTTGCTTTGGGCACACAGGCAGGGTAGTGGATTGTCCACCCTTATTTCAAATGGGTTGGAGTATAATGCTAAAAAAGTACTACTGCACTGTACTAGGTGCTAGAGAGAACACATCTGGAGTACTGCAAACAAATTTAGTTATCTTATCTAAGGAAAGGTAGCATTTCATTACTGTCAGTTCAGAGAAGGTTCACTAGGATGATGTACAGTATGAAGGGATTGTCCTATGAGCAAAGGCTAAACAGTTGGGACTCCCCTCACTGGAGTTTAGACGAATGAAAGGTGATCTCCTTGGAACATGCAGGATTCTTGAGGGGTTTGACGTAAATGTTGAGTGGATGTTTCCCTCATGGGAGTCCAGGCCTAGGGGGCACAGTCTCAGAATAAAAGGATGTCAGTTTAAGACTTAGATGAGAAATTTCTTCTTTCAGAGAATTGAGCGTCTTTGAAATTCCTTGCTAGAGAGCTATGAGGGCAGGGTTCTTGTATATTTAAGGATACAAGAGAGATTCTGGATCAGTAGGGAAATCAAGGTTTACAGGGAAGGGGCAGGAAAATGGATATGAGGAAAGTTGAATCGGACATTTCCCCCTTCCCCCCCCCCCTCCCCCCACCGTCTCTCTCTCTCTCTCTCCCTCTCTCTCTCTCTCTCTCTCTCTCTCTCTCTCTCGTCCGAGTTTCTGTAGCTATGTAGCTATGTAGCCATGTAGCTTTGCTATGCATATTGTAGTCTGGAACGTTTATGCTGGTTTAGTTGATTTCCCCAAAATCTTTGTAATATTAAGGTAAAATGCAGAACCTATCTCACCAAAGCAGCCACTTCAAATAAACTGGCCATTCCAAAATACTTTTTGAACCTTGATTGTTATATATCCCTAATTTGGAAGTACACTGAGTTTAAAGTAGTTGATGAATTCTATGGTGAGGACAGGTTAACTCATTCGAGGTATTTGAGCCACATCTTATCACCTTTCACTTCATGCCTTGCCGACATTTTTTTTAATATGCCGACCACTCCCAGTGTTCCAAAGTAAACGCCTGCTCTTCAGTCCTCATTCAAACATCTGTTGTAACTGCTTATCTCTTGCACTGATGCTGAGTACTGAAGAGCTTACTGAATGCGTATCTGATAAGTAATTTGTTGTATAGCTTTTTAGCAATCCTTCTTTAATAAAAGAGTTGAAATTGAAAATGAGATAAGTTTTGTTTTACATGTTCTGCAAGTACTTAAGTTGGTTTCTTCTTTTTCAGAGAATAGTGCCAGTTAGTTTATGAAAGCGATGCTAAAACGTTGTACCACTGTTTCTGAATAGGTAAAAGTTACACAACAATAGTTCTTCATGTGGCATATACAGTAGTGTTTTGCAGTTTGTTACCTTTTGTTACCTTTGTTTTTAACTGGAATTACGAAGATATAAATGATTTTTAAACTGCTGTCCATTAGAATGGGTAATAGTAATTGAATATTCTATATTTACCCCTCTGGTTAAATTGACTTGACTTAACTGCAGGCTTTTATAACTGCAAACTGAGCTGGGTAACAGGCAAAAAATAAGAATAATTGAAAATACATTTTTGAATGGAAACTGTAGTCCATTTCTTTTTCAAGTAAATGAGGGAAATTAATGCTGATCAATTGGTGCATTGAACTTTTGAGGGCATTGTTTAGATAGTTGATGTATTACAGTTTAACAGATGAGATCTATATCAATTAGCTGCCCTAATGATTAATGGAGAGAGAATGTGTTACTTGTTGTGTAGATCTGGGAAATTTTGTTATTAAGCAACAGTTTTGCAGGAATTACTCAGTAAAAATGGTTGTTCTGATAAATGGAAAAATGACCTGTTTTTGCTTTGTTTAGTTTCATTTAATTTATCGGGCAATCAGACATAATTGTTTAAGCATATCTTTCATGTTATAAATTTGCTACTACAATAATATTGCACAATTTCCTGGTTAAATGTGTGTTTGGTGTCTGATAGCACAATACTATGAGGATGTTGTTTGTTTTATCTATGGCACTTTAACTGATTTGGGGAGAAAAATTAATGAACAACAGATTAAAAATAGATTATAAAGTTTTACTTATTGCAGCAGTATCTGCAGTCTTCCAGTACTACTTGATTTGCTGTGTTTGTGAATGTTTTTGTATTACTAAGATGGTCGCTACTACTGATTGTGTTTTGAGCAGAACAAATTAAAATCAGTGGCAGTATCTTCATTTATGCAGTGACCACAGAAGTGAGCTTCTCTCATCATTAGAATGATTTCAATTCATTGCATATGTATGCATGTAAAACATGGTGAATCTCATGGAGGGATGGGTAAGAAGTTGATCCCCTTGCTGTTACTCCAAGTGTGCAAAGATTCTGGTTGAAGGGTACTTGGTTAGACATTTCATTCCCTGCAGTCCAGCAGCATTACTTGGGCTCTCTGAAGTGGACACTTGCAGCTAAATATTCTGGTCCTTGCGCCTCCCTGATCTTCCCTCTCGCTTGGTCAGACAGAGTTCCAACCTGAGCTAGCTTCCTTGAAACATGCCTGTTGCGCTCTAATCTCCCTCCTTCAGTTACGTTCCACATGTTATGTAACTTAGATTACCAACACCTGATATTAATCATGACATGGCATAGACAAAACCTCACTAAAGAGTGCAAAGCAGTGGCTACTCGGTCATAAGCCCAGGAAGATGACTGCCTTGCCAGTGACATGCCTCTTGGGTGCAGCTGGGAAATGGAAGGCATGTATTGCTGATTCACGGAAAACTTCTTCTCTAAATGGAACTTGATTGTGGCGAGTTGCCTTTTAATGAGTATGTATGACATGTAAACGCATACAAAAGGATTTTCTGATACTAACTGTTGGAAGCTTCACCCACATTTACGGTTCAGTGCTTGCAAACTTTCATTTTGCTCTTAGAAATCTGATATTAGCCTCTTGTGTAATTTGCCTTCTCACCCTTGCCTTGCTTCCCATTAACAGAGAGCAGTAGAGAATTTTGCCCAGTGTTAACTTTGTTATCCTATTCACCACAAGCAATTGACATGGAAGATCACCATCCAGTACTTCAGATTTATAGTCTCATTTTTCAGTAATGTGATCTAATCAGGTTTATATTTTGTTATTTTGACTCTGGGTAGTAACTATCTTATAATAACTACCAAATAAAAGTTACAGTTATAAAAGGATTAAGTGACAGTCATGGCAGAAAAATTTGTTGTCTTTTGATTCAAGATTTGATCTTTGTTATGTTAACAGATTTCCATTAGGAAGATACTAGATATGTCAAACAGGTCATGACACTCTGGGCTAAAGGGTTTAAAAATTGACCGCACCTAACCAATATTCATTGGTCTTTCCTGCAAATATGCATATCTGATGAAGGTTCCTCCTTTTGCTGTGATGTTATCAGTAATATCAACACTGAAACTTGTGAATACTCACAAGCATGAAGCAATAGAAGGTAAATGATGTCTATGGAGCTATACATTGGAAAAGTACTGGTTGTCTTTGAGAAATGAAAAATACAAAGTCAAGAAGCTTCCACTTATCAGTAATCTTTGCAAAATCGGCACCTCATACACGAGCCTTGAGAGCTCATTTACTGCATGCATAAGAACATTAGAACTAGGAGCAGGAGGAGGCCATCTGGCCCCTCGAGCCTGCCCCTCCATTTAATAAGATCATGGCTGATCTTTGAGACTCAGCTCCACTTACCTGCCAGCTCACCATAACCCTTAATTGCTTTACTGTTCAAAAATTTATCTAGTCTTGCCTTAAAAACATTCAGTGAGGTAGCTTCAACCACTTCACTAGGCAGGGAATTCCACAGATTCACAACCCTTTGTGTGAATAAGTTCCTCCTGACCTCAGTCCTACATCTGCTTCCCTTTATTTTGAGGCTATGCCTCCTAGTCCTAGGTTCACCTGCTAGCGGAAACAACCTCCCTGCCTCCACCTTGTCTATTCCCTTCATAATCTTATATGTTTCTATAAGATCTCCCCTCATTCTTCTGAATTCCAATGAGTATAATCCCGGCCTGCTCAGTCAGTCCTCATAATCCAACCCTCTCAACTCTGGAATCAACCGACTGAATCTCCTCTGCATCCTCTCCAGAGCTAGTATATCCCATCTCAAATAAAGAGACCAAAACTGCACACAGTATTCCAGGACCTATACATGGATGAGGCAGGCCCACTACCATTATCTAAAGGCAGCAAAATAAAATGCCAGTCGTGTTGCTCTTGCTGTAGTCCATGATTTAATTTATTTGTTCCAAATAAATTCAATTGGCTTTGTTACCATTTGCACAGTGCCTACATATGCTGTTATTTTAAATCGGCAATAAATAATCTAGCCGAATTTATATGGTTACTCACATGCATAGTCTGATTTTTGTTTTAAGCTGTGTTTCTGGAAAACCTGATTCTGCTAGAATGCTAGTAAAATAAAGGGTCTACATTTAATAATTTTAGCAGTCCATTTATCACTGTTTTTGTTTCCCAGAATCAATATTCAAACCGCACCAATATAAAAGTCACCAACATGAGTTGTTCTCTTAATTATTTTGTATTCTGTGTATTTGTGTATGTGGTGGAATCTAATTTATCGGTTGTTTGAGTTATGTATTTTCATAAATCCTTTGGAAATAGAAATATTATTCAGTTTTGTAATTCATCCTTTATTGGTATATTGGCATTGTTTCTAGCATTACATCTTTAAAAAGTATTTTTTTAATATGGGACATATAGGAGGAATAATAATCCAGTAAAGCTTGTGGAATTTCGTTATTGGGCATAGTAAGTTAACTGATACAAGTTGATAGACCACAAAAAAAGCTGTACATTTCAGAAAAGATTAGAACAATACTGTCTTTTCGTACTTGCGTCAGCACATTACGGTTATTTGGAGTTGAGTCAACACCACACTCCCATGGGTTTTCAAAGCTCTTGAATAAAAAGATATGAAACGTACAAGAATAGTTCCCAAGGAAATTGTGAATGACATAATGATTGGCAAATTAGAGATAGTCCGCTGTAAGAGGAGAGTTTCAAGAAGCATCATGCAACAATGTGCACAGTACTGTGTCTATAGATTTCTTTTCTTCCCCCCCTTCCTAATAGCCATGTATTAGGATTAACAAATTAACATTTTGTTATTAACAAACTAAATATCTTTTTGTTAGCTTCTGTACCTTCTAGAAAACCAGTGAATCAGACACAAACTTTTGAAAATTTGGGGGTTTGTCTTTGATGTGCAGTAAGAAAACAAATATCCTATAATGTCACTGATTAGATTCACCTTGCCGCAAGTTGCTTTATTCATTGGCGGTACAGTAGCAAGGCTGCATGCACGGTCTTGAGACCGGGGTTCATCTACTCCTGATAACTTCTGTACTACTTTATTTCTTTCTAATTCTTTTTCTCTTTTTTTCTTGTTTGTTTTATTCATTTTTCTTTTCTTTAAAGCTTTTTGCAGCTGGTTAATCAGCAACATCAGCACAGCAGCAAGAGCAGGCCATGCTCAGAATGGCAGCAGCCTCCCAGCGGTTGGAGGCAGCAGCAACAAGGACATCCTCCTGGCATTCGGGCGTAGCAGGTGCAGCAGACTGTGCAAGATGGTGATGTTGGCAAGGCGACATCTTGAAGGAGAGAGCCTGGAGTAGGACTGATGGCACAACGGCGACCTGGCCTGGCAGCTGGTCCAGGGACGACTTGTTGCAGTAGCCCATAGCAGGGACTCTTGGTGTCATCAAGGCAGCAGTAGAACCAGGGACTCCTGGTTATGGTTACCGCAGGTCCGGAGCAGGAACTCCTGGCCATCAAGGCAGCGATACCTCCTGGTTGCAATAGGCCGAGACCAGGGACTCATGGTGGCAGGGTGAGTGTGACTTTAGCACAGGACCTGTTGGCAAGTTGGGCCTAGTAGCAAAAAGATGGCGACCCCTGCTTTGGTGGGCCTGGTGCAGGCAGTGGTGGAGACGTGTGTGTTAGTGAGCTGGCTCTGGACTCATGGTGGAGATAGTGGAATAAAGATAGACTTTCTTTCTTTCTGTATCTCCTCAATTCTTTTTATTTCCTAAACTGTTCAAAATGGTGCCAGATTTTGACAACTGTTGAAGCTTTTTCACTGTATTTTACAGTATTATCCACTGTAAAATGCAAATGACAAATAATTCAATTCATTGAAAAGGAGGTTTTAGTTTACATATAAATCACGGATATACAAGATCTGGAACTTTTAATATTCATGCGTATCTAAAATTTAATCAAAACTATTTTCTAGCACTGTTCTTTCTCTTCGTGAAAGCAAATGAAATCAGTAAAGAAGTGAGACTAAACTAGGGAATTCTTCAAAGTTGCACCTGATTTGGGAACTAGTCAAGACTGTTGAGAGCAAGAATGTAATGCAAATCTTATCTGAATTAATATTGTATTAATAATCTTATTTAAGACTGGCTATAAATTGCAGCAGTGGAAAATAGAAATGACAGGAAGCAGAGAGTGAATTTGCTTAACTTGTAGCTTTTGATGCTTGAAGTGGGGCAACTGATTATTCTCTGCTACCTGTGTGGATGGGCAATGACACAGTGCAAAAATTAAGATGATTAGATTCGCCAACTTTAGGTACATTTAAGTCGTCATTGGACAAGCACATGGATATACATGGAATAGAGTAGGTTAGATGGGCTTGAGATCGGTATGACAGGTCGGCACAACATCGCGGGCCGAAGGGCCTGTACTGTGCTGTAATATTCTATGACTACAAATGTGGGCAATGCACGTTGATAATGTCAGGTTATTTATTTGATTTTTTCTTCTTGAACAGTCTTTGAATTCTGTAATGCAGCTTTTCAATAAGCCATTAGAATTAGACTTTGATTTTCAGTCTGTGGCAGTGCATCTTTTAAACACTGCAGTAAGAATTTAATGTCAGCGGTATGCCAGTTCTCAACCAATTGTTTTGAAGATTTTTGAAGTTAATGTCATTCCTCTGTTCAAAAAGGGAAATAGGGACAATCCAGGAAACAATAGACCAGTGAGACTCTGGTTGGGAAGCTATTGGAGAGATTTCTTAGGGATAGGATTTACACACGTTAGAAAATCATGGCCTAATTAGGGACAGCCAACATGGCTTTGTGCAGGGCAGGTCTTGTCTTACAAACTTGATTGAGTTTTTCAAGGATGTGGCAGAGGTGATCAGTGAGGGTAGAGCAGTGGATGTTGTCTACATAGATTTTAGTAAGGCTTTCAACAAGGTCCCTTATGATGAGCTTATCCAGGAGGTTAAGATGCCTGGAATCTACTGTGACTTTGCTGTGTAGATTCAGAATTGGCTTGCCCATATAAGGCAGAGAGTAATGTGGAAGGGTGTTTTCCCAGGCTCAAGGTCTGTAAATAATGGTGTTTCGCAGAGATCCATACTGGGACCTCTGCAGTTAATGACGTACATTAGTGATTTGGATGCAAACATAGATGGGTGGGTTAGTAAGTTTGCAGACAATACAAAAAGATCGGTGGAGTTGTGAATTGTATAGAAGACTGTCAAAGGATACAATAGGGTGTAGATCAGTTGAAGATATGGGTGTAGAAATGGCAGATGGAGTTTAACCCAGGTAAGTGAGGTGCTGCACTTTGGGAAATCAAATGTTAAGGAAAAGTGCAAAGTTAATGGCAGGACGCTGAACAGTATTGATATACAGAGGGGAACTTGGGGTTCAAGCCTATAGCTTCCTGAAAGTAGTCATACAAGTCGTTAGGGTGGTAAAGAAGGCATTTGGCATGATTATAAAATGTGAGGCTGGATGAACACAGCAGGCCAAGCAGCATCTCAGGAGCACAAAAGCTGACGTTTCGGGCCTAGACCCTTCTTCAGAGAGGGGGATGGGGTGAGGGCTCTGGAATAAATAGGGAGAGAGGGGGAGGCGGACCGAAGATGGAGAGTAAAGAAGATAGGTGGAGAGAGTGTAGGTGGGGAGGTAGGGAGGGGATAGGTCAGTCCAGGGAAGACGGACAGGTCAAGGAGGTGGGATGAGGTTAGTAGGTAGATGGGGGTGCGGCTTGGGGTGGGAGGAAGGGATGGGTGAGAGGAAGAACAGGTTAGGGATGCAGAAACAGGTTGGACTGGTTTTGGGATGCAGTGGGTGGGGGGGAAGAGCTGGGCTGGTTGTGTGGTGCAGTGGGGGGAGGGGACGAACTGGGCTGGTTTAGGGATGCAGTTGGGGAAGGGGAGATTTTGAAACTGGTGAAGTCCACATTGATACCATTAGGCTGCAGGGTTCCCAGGCGGAATATGAGTTGCTGTTCCTGCAACCTTTGGGTGGCATCATTGTGGCACTGCAGGAGGCCCATGATGGACATGTCATCTAAAGAATGGGAGGGGGAGTGGAAATGGTTTGCGACTGGGAGGTGCAGTTGTTTGTTGCGAACTGAGCGGAGGTGTTCTGCAAAGTGGTCTCCAAGCCTCCGCTTGGTTTCCCCAATGTAGAGGAAGCCACACCGGGTACAGTGGATGCAGTATACCACATTGGCAGATGTGCAGGTGAACCTCTGCTTAATGTGGAATGTCATCTTGGGGCCTGGGATAGGGGTGAGGGAGGAGGTGTGGGGGCAAGTGTAGCATTTCCTGCGGTTGCAGGGGAAGGTGCCGGGTGTGGTGGGGTTGGAGGGCAGTGTGGAGCGAACAAGGGAGTCACAGAGAGAGTGGTCTCTCCGGAAAGCAGACAGGGGTGGGGATGGAAAAATGTCTTGGGTGGTGGGGTCGGATTGTAAATGGCGGAAGTGTCGGAGGATGATGCGTTGTATCCGGAGGTTCCCCTGCAACCTCAGGAAATGCTACACTTGCCCGCACACCACCTCCCTCACCCCTGTCCCAGGTGCACATTCCACATTAAGCAGAGGTTCACCTGCACATCTGCCAATGTGGCATACTGCATCCACTGTACCCGATGTGGCATCCTCTACATTGGGGAAACCAAGCGGAGGCTTGGAGACCGCTTTGCAGAACACCTCCGCTCAGTTCGCAACAAACAACTGCACCTCCGAGTCGCAAACCATTTCTATCCCCCTCCCATTCTTTAGATGACATGTCCATCATGGGCCTCCTGCAGTGCCACAATGATGCCACCCGAAGGTTGCAGGAACAGCAACTCCTATTCCGCCTGGGAACCCTGCAGCCTAATGGTATCAATGTGGACTTCACCAGTTTCAAAATCTCCCCTTCCCCAACTGCATCCCTAAACCAGCCCAGTTCGTCCCCTCCCCCCACTGCACCACACAACCAGCCCAGCTCTTCCCCCCCCCACCCCACCCACCGCATCCCAAAACCAGTCCAATCTGTCTCTGCCTCCCTAACCTGTTCTTCCTCTCACCCATCCCTTCCTCCCACCCCAAGCCACACCCCCATCTACCTACTAACCTCGTCCCACCTCCTTGACCTGTCCGTCTTCCCTGGACTGACCTATCCCCTCCCTACCTCCCCACCTATACTCTCTCCACCTATACTCTCTCCACCTATCTTCTTTACTCTCCATCTTCGGTCCGCCTCCCCCTCTCTCCCTATTTATTCCAGAGCCCTCACCCCATCCCCCTCTCTGATGAAGGGTCTAGGCCCGAAACGCCAGCTTTTGTGCTCCTGAGATGCTGCTTGGCCTGCTGTGTTCATCCAGCCTCACATTTTATTATCTTGGAATTCTCCAGCATCTGCAGTTCCCATTATCTCTGATACTATTTGGCATGATTGCCTTTATTACTCTCGGAATTGAGTACAACAATCAAGATGCCATGTTTCAGCTTTATAAGATTTTGGTTAGGCCACACTTAGAATGCTGCATTCAGTTCTGCTCTCCACATTAGAGGAAGGACGTGGAGACTTTGGAGAGGGTACTGAAGAGGTTTACCTGGATGCTGCCTGGATTAGAGGGTATACACTATAAGGAGAGGCTAGAAAAACTTAGTTTGTTTTCTCTGGATAGGTGGAGGCTGAGGGGAGACTTTACAGAAGTAAAAATTACAAGATGCAAAGATATATTTGACAATTAGAATCTTTTTGCAAGAGTTGAAATCTCTAAAACAAGGGGGTATACACTTAGTGAGCAAGAGAAAGTTAAAAGGAAATGAGGGGCAACTTTTTTTACACAGTGTGCGGTAGGAGTGTGGAATGCACTACCAGGGATTGTAGTGGAGACAGATATGGTAGGGGCATTTAAGGGACTTTTAGATAAATGCATGAATATGCCAGGGCACGCAGAAGGAATAGCTAAATTTGGCATCGTGTTTAGCACATTGTGGGCCACAGAGTCCATTCCTGCGCTGTGTTGTTCTGTGTTATAACATATGTTATCTTCATGTCTGTCTACATGTTGGACTATTGGGAAAGAATGCTTTCGGCCAATCTCCTTCACTGTGCAAGAGAAAAATGTTTGCAAGAATACATGTTGACTTCTTGAATCACTAAGTCACAGTATTGCAGTTTGTGGCTGTGCTAGACTATGTTCAACTTCATTAGCTTTGAGAGAACTTGCCCCCGGTGTAACAATCTTTGCGCTTTCTGCCTCTTTCTCTGAAATCTCTCTCATCAAAAGGTGAGAGTTGAAAACCCACTAGAAGCACTTATCTCTGCAAATTAAGGATCCATAAAGA
The DNA here is from genome assembly GCF_030684315.1 of Stegostoma tigrinum. Classification (NCBI taxonomy): domain Eukaryota; kingdom Metazoa; phylum Chordata; class Chondrichthyes; order Orectolobiformes; family Stegostomatidae; genus Stegostoma; species Stegostoma tigrinum. The sequence continues at coordinate 21,621,746 of NC_081360.1, read as the reverse complement.
AAAATGTGAAATCTCTACCTCAATGTTCAGAAAAGGATATTCAGCCCACCAGACTGATCCAGGAGGAAATCTCAGTGCTGATAGCTTTTATGCAAAGTGTCTTCAGCTACAGAACAGCATTTGCTCAATGTATGCATAGTTATTTTTGTGCATTTTAATTATTACTTGGACAAAATACTTTGTTTTACATTTTTTTCCAGGTTTAAAGGGGAGTCTTGGTGCTCAAGAATGATAGTTGTATAGATTTGCACAGTTTAAACTGTTTGTTAATAATCCTTGCATGAGCAAACTTGTTAATAATAACCTCAACTTTATTATTGAAGGAACCTTGGCACTTTTTTCTTATATTGAGCTATATCCAGTCTTTAGTTTTCATAGCACCCCTACGGTGCAGCTAGTATGGACCATTGAATCTACACCGTACTTCTAAAGAGCATTGCACCTACCCCCGCCCTGCATTTACCATAGCTAATCCATCTAACCTACACTTGCTATGGAGCAATTCTAGCATGGCCAATGCCCTAACCTGCAAATCTTTGGACTCTGGGAGGAAACCGGAGCACCCAGCAAAAATCCACACAGACATGGGGAGAGCATGCAGACTCCAAACAGACAGTCATCCAAGGTTGGAATCGAACCCATGTCTCTGGTGCCCTGAGACAGCAGTGCTGAACACTGTGCCAACATGCCTACTGGTTGCTGTTTTAAGTTTATAAAAAGAAGCTATCAACTGTTCACAAGTAAAGGAAGAAAGCTAATGTTCTGCAGTCACATCCTGACTTGGAATTAGATTTTTCTTCTATTCATCCATGGGCCAACACACTAGGCTACCATTTATAGCCTATCCCTCATTGCTTGGAGGGTAGTCCAGAATCAACCAAATTATATGCATGCCAGACCAGGTAAGCAGGGCAGATTTCCTTCTGTAAAGTGAACCAAATGCGTTTTGTAGGATAATCTACAGTTGTTACTTGGTTGCCGTTAGGATGTCTTTTATTTGAGATTTTACTAAATTCAGTTTTCACTATTGGGATTTGGATTTTGGGTTCCTCATCAGTGCTGTTACCACTACACCATTTGTTAATTGTCATAAAAACCCATCATGTTCACATTAATGCCCTTTGAGGGAAGAAATCTGTCATCCTTACCTTGTTCTGGTCTGCATGTGGCTCCAGATGTACTGTAATGTAGTTAATATTAACTACCCTCCCAGATAGCCTAGTGAGCTACTCAGTTGGACCAAACTACTACAAAGCTTAAAGAAAGGACCACTTGACCGGAAATAAGACCGTCAAACACAATCCCGTCAATCCTGCAAAGTCCTCATAACTAACATCATGAAGCTTATGCCAAACAAAGCTGTATCTGACCAGTTAGCCTAACAGTCATACTCACAAATATATATCCTAAACACTGGCCCAAGATACCACTAGCACCAGCCCAGTCCTACCAGGAGGACAGACCCACCAGAGGTGGTGGAATACTAGTACACAGTCAGGAAGGAGTTGCCATGAGAATCTGCAGCATTGACTTTGAACCTTGCAAATCAGTTTGGTAACCGATCCCAAGAAAAGGAATTCATGGAATATCTATTTTTAGGAGCAGCTTGCAGTAGAAGACCCTGAGGGACAGGCAGTTCTGGATTTGGTGATGTGTAATGAGGCAAACCTGACAAGGGAGTTTAAGATGAAGGAACCGCCAAGGGGCAGTGCCCATAATATGATACAATTCACCCTGCACTATGAAAGGGAGAAGCTAGAATCAAATGTAACGGCATTACAACCGAATAGATGTAGCTTCAAAGACATGAGGGAGGAATAGGCCAGAGTTAATTGGAAGGGGAGTCTAACAGGGAAGACAGTGGAGCAGCAAGGCAGTAGTTTCTGGGGGTAATTTGGAAACCATATCAGAAATTCATTCTAAAGAAGAAACATACTAAGGGGAGGATGAGGCAACCTTGACTGACGAAGGAAGTCAAGAACAGCTTAAAAGTAAAAGCATACAATGTGGTGAGGACTACTGGGAGTCTAGAAGAATGCAAAACATTTTAAAAACCAGCAGAGGACAACTAAAAAGCAGTAATGGGAGAAAAACAAAAATTGAGGGTAAGCTAGCTAGTAATATATAAAATTGCCAAGTTTCTTTTAAGATCTCTAAAAGGTTAAACAGAGGCAATAGTGGACACTGGACAGCTGGAAAATGAGGTTACAGAAATCGTAATAGGGAACAAAGGAATGTGGAACAACCAAAAAGGGACTTTGCATCAGACTACACGATGGAAGACGCCATTAACATAGCAGAACTTTGAGTCAGGGGTAGATGTGAGTATTGTAGCCATCATGAAGGAGAAGGTGCTTGGGAAGTGGAAAGGCCTGAAGGTGGAAAAATCACCCAGGCCAAATGGTCTGTACCACAGGGTTCTGAAGGAGGTAAGTAAGGAGATTGTGGAGGCATTGGTGGTAAGCTTCCAGGAAGGAAGAGTCCCAGAGGACTGGAAAATGGCTAATATAACCCTCCTGTTTGGGAAGGAAGGGAGGCAGAAGACCATGAACTCTAGGCTGGTTAGACTAACTTCAGTTTTTGGTAATATTTTAGAGTCTGTTAATAACGATGAGATTATGGAGTACTTGGAAGTGCATGGTAAAATAGGGCTGATCAACACAGCTTTGTCAAGAGGAGGTCACGTCTGACAAACTTGTTAGAATTCTTTTGAGGAGGTAACGAGCAAGTTAGACAAAGTAGAGCTGGTGCACATGATCTCTTTGGATTTACAGGAGGCCTTCTCTGCTGCTAAATAGGTAACAGCCAATGGTGTTTGAGGCAAGGCAAAAATGTGGAAGGGGCATTGGCTGACTGGCAGCTGGCAGACATTAGGGTAGTGTTTAGTAGTGTTTTTCAGGTTGGCAAGTGGTGACCAGTGGAGTTCCACAGGCGTCAGTGTTGGGGTCACAACTATTCACCTTCGACGTTAACAATCTAGACGAAGGAACTGAGAGCATTGTTGTTGGGTTTGCAGGTGACACAAAGCTGGGTGGAAGGGCAGGTTGTGTTATCGAAGCAGGGAGTTGCAGAAGAGCTTCAACAAGTTAGGAGAGTGGGCAAAGAAGTGACAGATGGAAATCAGTGTGGGTCAGTGAGAGGTTTTGGACTTCGGCAGGAAGAGTAGAGGCATTGACTATTTTCTAGCATGGATTCGTCAAGGGCAGGTCGTGTCTCACAAACCTCATTGAGTTTTTTTGAGAAGGTGACCATGCGTGTGGATGAGGAAAGGGCGGATGACATGGTGTGCATGGATTTCAGTAAAGCTTTTGAGAAGGTTCCACATGGTAGGCTATTGGAGAAAATACAGAGGCACAGGATTGAGGGAGATTTAGCAGTTTGGATTAGAAACTGGCTTTCTGTAAGAAGGCAACGAGTGGTGGTTGATGGAAAATATTCAGCCTGGAGTCAGGTCACTAGTGGTGTGCCTCAAGGATCTGTTTTGGGACCACTGCTGTTTATCATTTTTATAAGTGACTTGGACGCAGGCATAGGTGGATGGGTTTATAAGTTTGCAGATGACACTACAGTCAGTGGAGTGGTGGACAGTGTGGAAGAATGTTGCATGTTGCAGGGAGACTTGGATAAACTGCAGAATTGGGCCGAAAGATCGCAAATGGAGTTCAATGCGGATAAATGTGAGGTGATTCACTTTGGGAAAAATAATAGGAAGGCAGAATACTGGGTCAAGGGAAAGATTCTTGGTAGTGTGGATGTGCAGAGGGATCTTGGTGTCCATGTACATAGATCGCTGAAAGTTGCCACCCAGGTTGATAGTGCCGTTAAGAGGCTTACGGTGTGTTAGGTTTTATTGGTAGAGGGATTGAGTTCCAGAGCCATGATGTCATGCTGCAACTATACAAAACGCTAGTGTGGCCTCACTTGGAATATTGCGTGCAGTTCTGGTCGCCCCATTACAGGAAGGATGTGGAAGCATTGGAAAAGGTGCAGAGGAGATTTACCAGGATGTTGCCTGGTCTGGAGCGCAGGCCGTATGAAGAAAGGCTGAGGGACTTGGGTCTGTTCTCGTTGGAGAGAAGGAGGCTAAGAGGGGATTTAATAGAGACATACAAGATGATCAGAGGATTAGATAGGGTGGACAGTGAGAGTCTTTTTCCGAGGATGATGACTTCAGCCTGTACAAGGGGGCATAGCTACGAATTGAGGGGTGATAGATTTAAAACAGATGTCAGAGGCAGGTTCTTTACTCAGAGTGGTAAGGGCGTGGAATGCCCTGCCTGCCAATGTAGTTAACTCAGCCACATTAGGAGCATTTAAACAGTCCTTGGATAAGCATATGGATAATGATGGGATAGTGTAGGGGGACGGGCTTAGATTAGTTCACAGGTCGGCGCAACATCAAGGGCCGAAGGGCCTGTTCTGTGCTGTGTTGTTCTATGTTCTAACCGTTGTGAAGGCTTAGGAAAGCTGAAGCAGAAAAGGACTTGAGACTCCTTGCTCAGGTTTCTCTTAAAGTTAACATTCAGGTTCTTTTTGCAGTTGGGAGACAAACGCAATGTTAGCATTCATTTCAAGAGAGCCAGAATGCAAGAGCAGGGATGTACTGCTGAGGCTGTGTAAAGCTGTGGTCAGATCATATTGGAATATTTTCAGCAGCTTTGGGCTCCGAGTCTAAGGATGGATGTGCTGGCATTGGAGGGGGTGCAGGCAAGTTTTGCTGGAATGATCCTGGGATGAAGGCTTGTCATATGAGGAGGAGTTGAGGACTCTATCTATACAGTCTGGAATTTGGAAGGATGAAAGCAACGATATTGAGAGCCTGGATAGAGTGGACATAGAGAAGGTGTTTCCATAGTAGGAGAGTCTAGGACCTGAGGTCGTGGCCTCAGAGTGAAGGAACAACCCTTTAGAACTGAGATGAGGAATTTCTCCAGCCAGAGGGTGGTGAATCTGTGGAAATTATTGCAGCAGAAGGCTGTGAACGGCAAATTATTGTGTGTGCTTAAAACAGAGATAGGTTCTTGATTAGTAAGGGGATTGTGAGTTACGGGGTGAAGGCAGGAGGATAGGGTTGAGGGCCATCAGCCAAGATCAAATGTTAGAACAGACTCAGTGGGCGATATGGTCCAATTCTGCAGTTATATCTTATGGTTTATTGTTTGGGTCACTTTTTGCATCATTCCAATCCTATGAAGTGAGTTGTGTAATTTTTGTAATGTTTTTGGGGATGATTGTTTAAATGTCTCCAAAAATATTGCTGTTAGAAGCATAACTATATTAAATACAACACTTCTATGTAGAAGAGCTAGTAGGAACTGCAGATGCTGGAGAATCTGAGATAACAAGGTGTAGAGCTGGATGAATACAGCAGGCCGAGCAGCATCAGAGGAGTAGGAAAGCTGAGTTTCCGGCCTGAAGGGCCTAGGCCCAAAACATCAGCTTTACTGCTCCTGTGATGCTGCTTGGCCTGCTGGGTTCATCCAGCTCTACACCTTGTTATCTCACAACTATGTAGAGTTTGTGTTCGTGATGCAAGTGGTGTAGAAAATGAAGACAGCTACCAACTGCTCGTATCATGTTGGGTTCAAATCAGCTACAACTGCACAAGACGTCTAGAGCAAGGAGGAACTGCGTGAGGCCAACTGTTCCAGTGATGACTCTCCTTTTGCTCATATACACGAGATGGCATGGAAATTCCTGAAGACACAGCTGCGAAACTTACACCAAGTTGGATGACACTGTGCACTACACAATAATATAGATGGTGAAGTAATCATAGAGGCACTACTTTGCTCAACCAAGGGAGCCCGTGACACTGAAGATTCTGATGAATGCCCATTCACTCAACTATTTGCTTCCAAGATAAAGCTGCAGAATACTTGGAGATTTCAAAATGCACCACGAAAACACGAATAACATTTGACTACACCAATTAAACCAATTACGTTGTGCACCTGCCACACACTTCCTGAGACAACACACTTAAGCACTCCATAGCTTTTCTGGATCTAACTTCTAACATTTTTAATGTTTCTTGCTTTACAATGCCAGGCCCTTTAATAACGTGGACAAATGGAAAATCTGTTTTCATATATTTGCACTTTTAATGTACTTTCATTTATTTTTGACATTGAGAGCAGTTGTGGGCATATCAGATTACATGGGATAACAAAGCGTGGAGCTGGATGAACACGGCAGGCCAAGCAGCATCTTAGGAGCACAAAAGCTGACATTTCGGGCCTAGACCCTTCATCGGAAAAAGCTTTTTCTGATGATGGGTCTAGGCCCGAAACATCAGCTTTTGTGCTCCTAAGATGCTGCTTGGTCTGCTTTGTTCATCTAGCTCCATGCTTTGTTCTCTGATGCTCCAGCACCTGCAGTTCCCATTATCTCAGATTACATGGGACCTCCTTGGCCGTCTTGAAGGCCCATTTAATATGAGTTTGTGGGCAGGCCCATTGCAATTCGACTGATTGTGAATTCACTGTTATAAGCAACATATCTAGTCTGTCAGTAGCACCTGTACACTTGTATCTACATCGGGCCTGATGCTTTTCACAAACAGTTCATGCACAGTAGCATATCTAATTCTCACAATCAGCAGCTTGCTCTTTGTTCCAGATGGTAGGATAAGGTTGAAGTGTTGTTCTAGAGAGCCCCAAAGGTAGGAACTTGATGCTGGATGTTCTTGGTGACACATGGTACAGTGACTTCTGTCAAACTGGCCCCATAATAGTGAACACAGTTTCTCCTGGGGTTTGGGTGATGGTGGTGTGTCTGTTCTCTCTTTTTTCCCCCCATTGCAATCTCTGCATTCAGAGTCACTTCCTTGCATGTGAAAGGCAAAAGTGTATCATTGAATATATTGCAACTTGCTTGATTCAGCTATGTCTGAAAATTCTCAAGTATCTGTAAGCTATATGAAGTGAACATAGTGTTGGCATCATAGGTTGATATTTTGAAGTGTTATGAAGCATCTGAAAGTTGGGTCAGAGTCTGGACTGCTTGGGACTACTAATGAGCGAGTGGGGATCTAGCATATTAAGTAGCAGGAGAAGAATCTGATGTGGTAGGCAGAAGCTGTTAAATGAAGGTATGTTCCTCGGTCTTGATCACCTACCTGTGGTCATTGAACTTCCTTCCAGCACTGCTGCCAGATCTAAGAGCCCAGACTCTAGGAATTTATCTCACTTGCCATTTGCTTACCTTTCTTTCTCAGGTTGCTCATTTAAGTGTCTTCTGATATGGGGGAGGCAATGGCCTAGTGGTATTATCACTAGACTGTGTTAATCCGGAGACCCAGATAATGTTCTGGGGACCCAGGTTTGAATCAGATAGTCCCAGTTTATCATTACTGTCATGCGCCCTTTATCCGCTAGTAGGGTTATGATGTTTTTGTCTTTTTTTCAGTCCTAATAGTGCCTTCTTTGCTGATGTGTTGAGAGTGTCAAGTTCGCTCCTTCTGATCGTTGTCAACACCGCTGTCTTACTTATGGCTTGTTGCGTTTCCTCATTGATGCCATTGTTCTTCAGTTTGGCTTCTAGTGTGGCTAGAAATTCTGTCTTGTCAGTGTGACTAGTGTCCTTCAGGGAAGGAAACTGCCATCCTTATGGATGGTCTGGCTTATATGTGACTCTAGATCCACAGCAATGTGGTTGATCTTGAACTGCCCTCTGGGCAATGAATGATGCCTAGCCAGCGACACCCTCATCCTGTTAATGAATAAAGGAAAAAAAAATCCCCAAGTAGGATGATTGCTTCTTCTGCTGACCCTCTAAACTATGGTCTCCAGCACCACATCCACCTGGAATTCTTCTCTTGCCTATTAGCTCATTTTGGTTTCCTTACAGCTGTGTGCAATTTAGGTAGACAGTACAAGTTCCTGTGGAATGAGTGCAGCTCCCCTTTAAGGTAGAAAGCCTGCCTTTCAGAGGTTTAAGATAGCTGAAACACATGGTGGCACACACGTTATAGGTCATCTAGTTGAACTGTCAGCCAGCTGCACTGGTTGCTGTCAGCTGAACACTACAATCTCCTTCAGCAGTACTAAGAGGGAACAATTTACAAGTCACAACTTGCATGTCTAGAAACAGGAGCTATCTAGTTTTTAGCCCATGCTGTTTAGTACCTGTCTTATCTTGTCCATAATTATTTTTCTTTCCTTTTCTTTCCCACAATGAACATCATTTCAGTGTGGTTTTATGTGTGGTTTTCAGATTGGATTCTCTTCCTGTGGAGAACAGGATGCCCACAGCCCAATGGCCTAGACATGGAATGCACCAGTTTTAAAACCTCCCCACTGCCGGCCTCATCCCATGTCCAACCCCCCTCCTCATCCCCGCTTCCTTGACTTGACAGAAACTGTCCAGCTTCTCTTCCACCTATCTGCCCCCCCATCCCACTGATGCCACTTCCTATCCGCACTCACCTATTACTATCCTGCCTACCTTCCCCTGCCCCACTACTCTTCTCTCTCTTCATTTCCCAGCTCCCTTCCCCTTTCCCATTTCTGAAGATGGGTCATGACCCAAAACGTTAATTTTCCTGCACCTCTGCTGTCTGGCCTGCAGTGTTCCTCCAGCTCTGCACTGTGTTGCCACTTCAAGACTCTGTCAACTTGAGATGCAATTTTTTTTTATTCAGAAGAGCTTGGAATGACTCATGACTGGCATTCATTTGACTCTTGATCTGTTAAGAGTAAATGAGATTGCTCCATACACTTCGTTTTTAAAACAAGATGAGGGTATTGTAATTCTTCCAAAAAGAAATGGCAATTTCTTTTTATTAAGTGTAGAAGGCACCCATCGAAGATTTGTGTGGAGAGCATCACAGCTTAATGCCGTTGTTTCCTGATGTGCATGTCCTAATAATTGTAATTGGGATACAGTCAGAAAGTAGGCATCTTGGTCACTTTAAAATATTTTCATAGCTGCATATTTACTTTTCGCCCATTATCTCCTGAGAGCAGTAACAGTCTGGCCATTACTGACTGGGATCACAAAATTCAGCATGGACTAGGAACTGAATTAAGAATATTCTGGTTGGTATACCACAGGATCATATAACACAATACGTTTCCTTTTAAGCCATTGGAGGAAGTTGAGGGTGTTGTTCTTTTTCATTAAACCATCTTTTCAGGTTCTTCACAGTTGGTCTTGCTTAAATTTTCATTTGGCAACAAATATTTTTATTTCTTGCTTAAAATGAGCAGTGGTAGCCAGTTACAATTAATGAATAAACTGCACAAGGCTCAATAGACTTAGTTTAGTAAACACCATGAATTATGTTTAAATCTGTACATAAATAACACGAGTATGGAGCCGGAATCACTGGTCATAATATGGAGCCTTGTCACAAACTTATTTTTCTTCTTCTTCACATGCAAATATGATATTGTTACGCATTATATTAGGCTTTTTGGGGATTTGTGATCACAGTTAACTAATGTAGGTATTAAACCATTAATAAGGAATTTTCAGGCAGTTAATTATATGTAAGAAAAGGTTAGATGTGATAAATTAATGCAGAAAATTTACAGCCAATAACAGATTGAAGTGGTGGAGGCAGCCCCCATGTTTTCAGCCAAAGAGCTATTTAGGTCATCTTCCTCTTTTGCTGGCCCACCTTCCATCTGAAGAAGGCACTTGATTGTCAAGGACTGCTCCCTCACAAGGGCATCCCCTCTAGTTTTGAGCACTTGTTGATATTACCATGTTTTTGGGTTAGCAGTCTACACTATATCTGTCACATGTCTGAATCCTTTTAGCCAAGGAGCAAGAGACAACTACTAATAACGCCAGAATATTTAATGTTCATCTGTCCACTTCCAATGCAAAGTCAGTATAGATTTTCCTAAAAACAAACCCTTCTGATTTCCCTAAACAACTTGGGGCAACAGACATTAGTGGCTTGGTAGCCTTCATTACTATTATGTTGAACTTGCTTTTTGTCCTTGTTTCAGAATCATTTATGTCTGGGGAAGAAAAGTAGCTATTGTAGCGGCCATTAGCAGCCAAGTCTCATGTTACAAAGGATATACTAGTAGAGTTAAATTTTGAAAGGACCCCAATTTCCAAGTTAAAATCAGAACAGCTCTTCCCAAATATGGTAAACATGACAGTGACACATAGGTGTGTTAGCTATAAATTTTGTCACAGTGTGGTTTAGGAAGGAGTGTGACAACCCAATTTTGTTCAGCCATTCACGACATTTCAGATGTACCATTTAAGTATCACAGTGCTGTAAACTTTCTATGAAATTCCCCGATAAAAAGCTGTAGTTTGGTGGAAAACGGTAAAGGCTGATTAAAAGTAAATGAGACTATTAAAATTCAATCTCAGGTTTTAGATTTGTGTTTTTCCTGTCTCTTCATTGTCTTCATGGTTCAGGAGATGGCCGTGATTCCTAGAATAGAAGTGAGATCATCATGTCAAGATCACGACCACCATTGAAACATAATATTGTATGGATATAAATAATTAATTTGTTTGTTCTACGTTGTTTTGTTTTGTTTATCTAAACATTTCTTAAACAGCTTTGTAATTTCTTTCCTTAAGTTTTAGGAAGAGGAGGAACAGCAAATCAGACTGTTTCTTTTATTTTTAAAATTAACCTGTGTTGCTACTTTTATGAACTTGGGATACTTCTAAAGTTACTGGAGTCTCTTATGTACATTATCAACCATCAGATTTTGATGCTTCATACTGGTTGAATATTGAAAAGATGCCATCGTCTTCTGTAGCAGACCATGAGTGTTGATGGAACAGCTCAGTTTGAATAAACTGCTTTTGAATTGGCATTTAACCGTCATGAGATGTTGTAGGAGAGTTTCGCTGAGGTTAAGCAGAGGAAATGAAGTAGTTATGGATGACTCTATCGTTGTTGTGAAATTGAAGATAATGAAGCAAAACAAAAACTCGTGGTTCATTCTGCCTACATATTTCACATCAACTTGGATGATGGGCAATAGCATTGGAAGTAATATTAGCAAATACAGCCCGGTTGATTCTGAAAGGTTCTCCTAACATCTGGGGCTAGTGCTAAAATTGGGAGAGGTGTCTCAATTTAACCAAGCAGCACGTAACATAATCATACTCGCAGAATCATACTTTGGGAGGGAGTTGCCTACATTGACTCCAGTCCCCATGAAATTTCATGAGATCATGTCAAACATGGATGAAGAAACTTGCTGATGATGTCATCTTGCCCTCTTTTGCTAATGAGTCATTACTCCATGTTGAACAACACTTGGAGGACACACTGAGGATAGCAAGTGCGCAGGATGTAATCCCTGCAGAGGACTTAGTGAACACCATCAAGATTGGTTTGGCAGGACCACTATGGACCAAGTAGGTCAAGTCCATGGGACATTAGTTGCTGGATTGTCTGATGGCAGGTGCTGAGGTAACTAATAAGTTGTGAATAACTAACTTGACCTCATCATGACCAATTTGCATGCTGCAGATGCATCTATCAATGGCAGTACAGTAGGAGTGACACTGTCCTTGTAGAGAAAAGTTCTGTCTTTGTGTTGAGAATGCCCTACATCGTATTTGTAGCACTACTACCGTGCTAAATCAGTACACTTCGTACAGATCTAGCAACTCAGGTGCTTTGGTCTTTCAGCAGCAGAATTGTACTCCAGTACAATCTGCAGCCTCATGGCCTGGCATATTCTTCACTTTGCCATTGTCATCAAGCCAGGAGTGCTATGGGGCATGTGAGGAGTCAGCCTACTAAAGTTACAAAGCAACTATTTGTGCTCCAAATAGCAGAAATAACATACGACAGCCAGAGGAGAGCAATTTGCAAACAATGGATCAGATCTAAGCTCTGCAGTTCCGCCACATCCAGTCTTGAATGGTGGTGGACAAATAAACAACTCATTGGAGAAGGCTCCACAAATATCTCCATTCTGAATAATAGAATCCCAGCACATAAGTACAAAGAATAAGACTGAATCAATTATGACAATCATCAGCCAGAACTGTCAAATGGATGATCCCTCTTCTCTTCCTTCAGAGGTCCCCAGCATTACAGATGCCAGTTTCAGCCAATTCAATTCACTCTGTCATATCAAGAAAAGAGCCAGGTTTCTGGGTACTGCAAAGGCTGTGATCTCTGACAACATCAAATCAATAGGCCTCAAGGCTTGTGTTCCAAAACTTGCTAAGTTCTTCCAGTGCAGCTGCAACAGTGCCATCAACCCACCAATGTGGGCAACTGCCCAGATATGCCTTGTTCATGAAAAGCAGGACACATCCAATCTGGCCAATTCCAAGCCATTCATGTACTCCAATTATATTAGTAAAGTGATGGTAAGGCAGACCTCACAAGCACTGTTTGCTTAGCAATAACCTAATGACTGAAACCTAGTTTGGATTCCACCAGACCACTCCAGTTCCCGACCTCATTACAGCTGGTTGGCATCATCCTGCCATGAATGAAGATAGTTGTGGTTGTTGGAGGTCGGTCCTGGCACTGAGGACATCTCTGGTGCTGTCCTAGGCCCAACTATCTTCAGCTACTTTCATTAATGACCTTCCCTCCATCACAAGATCAGAAGTGGGGATGTTCACTGACTGCACAAGGTTCAGTAACACTCATGACTCCTCAGATACTGAAGCAGTTCAAGTTCATGTGCAGCAAGACCCAGAAAATATACAGGTTTGGACTGATAAGTAGCAAGTATCATTCATGCAATGCAAGTGCTTAGCAATGACCATCTCCAAGACTGATTGTAATCCCCACCCTGTGACATTCAATGGCATTACTGTCACTAAATCGCCACCGTCAACATGCTTGATGGTAAGCATTGACTAGGAAATAAACTGAACAGAACTAGCTGTGTGAACATGGTAGCAATAAGACCAGGCCAGAGACCAGGCGTTCCATAGTAAGTCATCACCTGACTCTCTCAATCTGTCCACCATCTAAAAGGTGCGAGTTAGTTAGAGGTAACAAGAACTGCAGATACTGGAGTCAGAGTCAAAACAACGTGGAGCTGGAGGAACGCAGGTTAGGCAGCATCAGAGGAACAGGAAAGTTGATGTTTCAGGTTGGGACTCTTCATCAGAACTTACTTAGTGCAACTAGTTCTAAAGTTATAAATTAGAGTTCTGATGAAGGGTCCCAACCAGGTACAGGTTAAGGGTGTGATGGAATAGCTTCCACTTTCTGGAACAAGTGCAGCTCCAACAAAACTCTAGAAGCTCAACGTCATCCAGGTCAAAGCAGCCTACTTGATTGACACTACACCCAGAAACATTCACTCCTCCTCTAACACCTAAGTAACAGCAGTGTACCATCTACAAGATGCACTGCAGAAATTCACCATGGCCCCTGAGGCAGCACCTTCCAAAAGTACAGTTTGGAAGGACAATACATGGTAGATAGCTGAGAACACAACTGCTTGTAGGTTCCACTGTAAGTCACTTGCCAGTCTGAGTTGCAACTATGTCGCTGTTCCTTCAGTGTGACTGGGTCAAAGCCCTAGAGCTCCCACATCACGTGGGCTATATCAATTCAAGAAGGCAGCTTACTACCTCATTATCGAGGAAAATGTGAAATAGGCAATAAATGCTGACCCATTCAGCAATGCCCACATCCCAATAACAAATGAAAAAAAAATCCAATGTCCCCTTGAAACGTGGATTTGCTACTTTTGTGACATGGATGTATTTAGTGCAACTAATTCAAAAGTTACAAAAAGAGCTAAATGCATATGATCTACAGAGAAGATCAACTGTAGAGAGAAGTGATCAGGGCTAGGAAGTGATGAGAGTTAAAATTTAAGAAGCATGGACAATGAGTTGTATTGACAACAAAGGATAACATCAGTATATTAATAAGGGAGGATCTCCAATTGGGAAGAACAATATGTGGAATAAGTTTGGTTGGGATTAAGTAGCAGCAAGGTGCAGCAGACATTGTTTCATAGGCCAGTAAAGTGTAGCAGCCACGTGGGATATGGTATTAATCACAAAATGAGAGAAATGTTTAGCATGGACAACACAGTAATCATGAATGACGCCATCAACATATAGACTGGGTAAATGAATTGAGTACTAAAGCTGTGAATTGCATGTTTTTGGAGTCTGTTTGGGATGGTCTCCTGGAGCAGTATGTTAAGGAACTGTCTAGGAGACAGGCTATTTCAAATTTAGTATTGTATAATGAATAAGAGCTTGTGAATAAACCTGTTGCAGTAGAACCTCTAGAGATGAATGACCATATAAAGCTTTTCCTGCTACTACTTTACTTTAAATCTGTCATCTTACTGTCTATCTTTTCATATTGGCTGGTACAATAATACATTTAAAAGGCATTTGGGCGGGTATATCAATAGGGAGGGTTTGGAGAGATATAGGTCAAATACTGGTAAATGGGACTATATTAATTTAGGATATCTGTTTGGCATGGACAATTTGGACCGAAGGGTCTGTTTCCATGCTATACAACCATGACTCGAAATGCATTCTGGGACTGCAAGTGAAATGACGAGCTGAAATTTTGGGACTCTGCGTTCTGAGGCAGCAATAAACATTGTGGACTTCTGACAAAGTTATATCAGCTGTGGTCCCTCCCTTAATAGATTCCTACTTTTTTGGGCCCCCAGTCCCTTTCACATAGTTCTCGTTGAGGTTCACAGTAATTTTCAAATATTGACGTGGAGTCAGTGGGAAAAAGTTTAGGAAGCACTGGTATACCATTTACAATTATGGAATGTACATGATATTTTCAATATTACCTTTGTAGAAAGGTAGAAAATAGGAGTAGGCCAATCAGCCCTTCATGCCTGCTCTGCTACTCAGTATGATTTACGGCTGACCATCTAATTCAGTACTGTCTTTTAGCTTTTTTTAAATATAACAAGGAAGACAGAGGTTAAACTGAACATAGGTACCTTAGAAAATGAATTTGGGGAGATAGTTGTCTGGCATAAGGAAATGGTAGGGGAGTTAAACAGATTTTTTTTTCACCCATCTTCATAGTGAAATATTCTTTGAATATCCCACTCATACTTAATTCCTCTCCAAGTTAATAATTAAATACCATCACGAGGCAAGTAATATTAGACAAACTCGTGGGGATAAGGGCAGATAAGTTCCCTGGCCCTGATGGCTTGCATTCTAGGAACCTAAAAGAAGTCATGACAGAGAGAGTGGATGTGTTGATAGGATTTTTGGAAAAATACATGGATTCTGAAGAAGTATCAGAGCATTGGAAAACTGCCAATGTATACCCATATTCAAAAAGGGAGGGAGGCAAATAAATAGGCCAGTGAGCCCCTCATCCTTGTTGGAAAATTATTGGGATCAATTATTAAGGAAGTAATAGCACCACATTTGGAAAATCATAATGTATTTAAGCAAAATCAGCATGGCTATTTGTGACTAATTTGTTAGAGTTTTTTGAGGAAGTCTTGACCAGACTAGACATGGGGAAACTATTTAATGTGTTGTATTTGGACTTCCAGAAAGTGTTTGACAAGGTACCTCTCAAAATGCTAAGTTGTTAAGATAAGAGTCTATAGTGTTAGGAGTGGTATGTTGGCAAGGATCAAGAATTGTCTAGCGGGCAGGAAACATTGAGTGGGGATAATGGGTTGTTTTTCAAATTAGTAACCTGTAACCAGTGGGTTCCACATAGATGAGTGCTGGGACCACACTTGTTTACAATGTATGTTGGTGACTCGGATGAAGAAAGCATATGTACTGCAACCAAATTTACAGAAAATACAAAAATAGTTAGGAAGGGATACAAACAGTTCAGAGCGAGAAGTAAGTGGACAAAAAGTTGGCAGATGGAGTTTATTGTGAGAACATGTGAAGTTCATGTTGGAAGGGAGAACAAAAGAGCAGAACATTTACTTAGCTGTCAAAAAGACTGCGGAAGCTGCAACACAATGGACTTGGGGGAATCTTGTGCACAAAGCACAGAAAGCTAGCACACAGGTGCAGCACATAATCGGAAAGGCTAATACAGCGTTGACTCTCATTTCAATGGGGTTGGAGCGTAAGAGTAAGAAAGTCATACTGCAACTGTACAAGGTGCTTGTGATACCACATCTGGAGTACCATGAGCAGTTTTGGATCCCTTATGTATGGAAAGATATTTGATTGAAGGCTGTTCAGAAAAGATTCACAAGGATGATTCCTGGAGTGGAGGGATTGTCTTATGAGCAAAGGTTGAACAGGTAGGGCTCTTCTTCATTTGAATTTAGAAGAATGAGAGGTGTTGGACCAGCCATGATTCTACTAGATAGTGAAGCCAGTTCAAGGGCCAAACAACCTACTCCGATTCGTATTTCTTATGGTCTCAAAGCATTCAACAGGAATATTTCCCATGATACCCTAGTTCGCTCCTCCATCACTTCTAAAGCTTCCTTACTCAACCATAGCACCTTTCCATGTGATCGCTGAAGTTATAATTCTTGCCCATTCAGCACATGTCTCTTCATTACCCAAGGCCCTGAGCACATCTTCCAGGTGAAGCAATGTTTCCCTTGTACTTCTTTCAATCTAGTCAACTGCATTTGCTGCTCACAATATGGTCTTGTTCCACCTGCAATATTAAATGCATATTGGCTGTATGTTTTGTGGAACACCGCCATTCTGTCTTTGGCATTCCTGTTCCTTGTCATTTTAATAAATCACTTTACTGTCATGCAAACGTTTCTGTCCTGGAAATACTGCAGATGCTGGAAGTCTGAAATAAACGTGGAACGCTGAAAACATTGAGCAGGGCTGTTCCAGTGAAGCAGAACACAGTCTCAAGGAACAACAAAAAGCAAGCTGAAAGAACTGCAGATACTCAAAATCAGAAACAAAAACAGAACTTGCTGGGAATCCTCAGCAAGTCTGGCAGCATCTGTGGAGAGAAAACACTTAGGAGCACTCTACAGCCTCATGGACTGAATTCAATAGCGAGGTTTGAGAAGATTTGTAGCTCAGGTTGAGGTTCTGATTGTAAGTTTGCTCGCTGAGCTGGAAGGTTTGTTTTCAGACATTTCGTCACCATTCTAGGTAGCATATCAGTGAGCCTCTGGTGAAGCGCTGGTGTTATGTCCTGCTTTCTATTTATGACATCAACACAGGAAATCACATCACCAACCCAAGGAAACCTAAACATATAAATAGAAAGTGGGACATAACACCAGCGCTTCACCAGAGGCTCACTGATGATGTTACCTAAAATGGTGACGAAACGTCTGAAAATGAACCTTCCAGCTCAGCGAGCAAACTCACATCCAGAACTGAATTCAATAACTTCAGGAACTGACCACCTTATGCCTGCCTTCCATTCTTTTTTGCATTTTGTCTCTCACTGTCTCGCGCACGCACGCACTTACTCTGCACCTGGTAGCAAAGACTAATTTTTCTGTCTTCACATGTAAATTGAGTATGAATTAACACCTTTTTTTTTCCCCTTTTCTCCACTATTAACAGCCCTTTTCTTTTGCATCAGATCTCTATTCCATCTGCCTTCTTGCACCTCCTCTGTCTCTGTCAAAAGTATTAAGAACCTATTTTCTAACTGCCTTTAATTCCGAAGAGTCATACCAGACTTGAAATGTGAACCATGTTTCTCCCCCTCAGATCCTAACAGCCCTGCTCCAATGTTTTTAGCGTTCCATGTTTATTTCAGACTTTCAGCATCGGCAGTATTTTCTCTTTATTCATGTGGATGTTTTTTTTTGTTGTAAGTGGATTGTAAATCAAATATGACACATATTTGCAAAAAGTAACTTAAAAATATTTGACTGCACTTGGCAAGTCTTGACTTAACAGTACATAAGATGATTACAAAACGTACTTAATTGTAGTCAATTGTATTTGAACCTACTTTACACATAATGGGTATGCACTAACCACACATTGTTCTAATATGTACTGGAATTTATGAACAATACACTTGGCAGCGGCAGCCACATTTTTCAGGGTAACCCTATATATTGAGTGTTTTGAAAACGGATGCCTAATGAGGTAGACAGTTCAACATAATGTTTATGAGAAAGGCTTTCCACCCTCAGGCGACTGTCTGTGTGGAGATTGCACATTCTCCCTGTGTCTGCGTGGGTTTCCTCCCACAGTCCAGAAATTTGCAGGTTAGGAAAATTGGCCATGCTAAATTGCCTGTAGTGCTCAGGGATGTGTTGATTTGGTGGATTACAGGGGGCATGTCTGTGTGGGATGCTGTGAGGTTCGGTGTGGACTTGTTGGGCCGCAAAGCCTCTTTCCACATTGTAGGGATTCTATGTTGATTATTGTTTTGGAAGCTAATGGGGTCATGTTGGAGTCAGTTCTGAATATGAAGTTGCAGGAAAATTCTGGAGATTGGATTGATTGGTGAAGAGCTGTAACACATTAGAGGCTGAATTTATTGTGTCAGTTTTCACAGCCAGAATACTATGACAGTCATCTAAACAAATATTGAAGCCATTTTGTGCATTGTGTGGCCTGAGAGGCTCCAAATGAATGAGTGAGCAGAGAGAGGAACACTGGCAACTGCTTGACTATTTCCTATGTTGGGCCTATTTTAATATCCTTCTGAAAGTTGCAGGATTCTCTCTGTACTATATTGCACTGAACTGAAATGTTAATCTAAAGATGCTGAAAGTACTAGGCAGATCTGGTAGTATCTGTGGTAAGAGAACTAGAGTTAACATTATGAGGCAATTTTAGAACTGTGAAAGGTAAGAGATGTATTAGGTTTTAAGTTGGTCAACTGGAGGTAGATATAAAGGGGAATGTTGATAATTGGGTGGAAAATGGGAGATATTAAATGGCAAGATTCGATGGGGTAGAGTCTCTGGACATATTATGGCATATCTGTATGGTCATGGCATCCTGAGTTGGGACTTAAGTCAGAATCTCTGATTCAGAGATAGGGACACCTCTACTGCACCTGAAGACCTTTAGAATCATGCTTGAGGCTTATAGGCATCTTATTTCTAGAACACAAAGAGACAGATAGTACTGAGGAGGAAAAAAAAAATCAAGTTAGTTTTGAAGGAGAAAGAGCTGACAGAAAACAGATGAATTTAGTGCCTTAGGCCAATAATGTATTCTGTCCTAGAACAGTTCACAGGATTGTTATTGGATATAAAAACAGAAGAATAAACCAAAGACAGAAGACATTGGGTTCTGTTGGGATAGTTTACTAGGAATGTCTTAAAGGTTTAAGGATGGAATGTAAAAATTATTTTAAAATTACAAGGTTCTGAGTCTAGCGGGTAATGTAGGGCAGGAGTGTTGTGGTTTTAGGTGAATGGGACTCCGCACAAGTTAGGATATGGGCAGCAGTGTTTGGGAGACCTCTGGTTTGTGGAGAGACAAGGAGGCAGGCTAAGAATGCACTGGAGCAACTGAATGTCTTGAAGCAGATTGAAACGAACTGAGCAATCCTAAATGAATTGAAGTATATGGTCTTGATGATGTAGAAGAAGTGTCTGATTCTCATCCCAACAAAATAGGACACCAAAGTTGCAGATTATCTGGTTAAACCTCTGACCAAACAGATGGATTAAGGCAGTGGCTGAGAAATGGTGTTTTTGACAATGACCCAAGAATTTGGTCCAGATTTTGTGTGTACTAAGGTTGGCAAGCATTCACAGTAGGAGTGATTTGGACACCAATTTCAAATGATTGCACCTGGATAGTGAAATGCAAAAATCAACAAGTTGCTGTCAGGGGAACTGGCTGTGCTAGCAGCTAAGCTTTTAACAGCATTTCATCTTTCAACCATATGTAAGGGTTATACGTGGACTACCAGCATAGGTGGTGCAGTGGATAGTGATGAAGATTATCTGAGTACAACAGGACCTTGATCAGATGGGCCAATGGGCTGAGGAGTGGCAGGGGGGTTAAATTTAGATAAATATAAGGTATTGCATTTAGGTAAAGCAAACCAGAGCAGACTTATACAGTTAATGCTAGGGTCTTGGGAAATGTTACTGAACAAAGGAGCCAAGGGGTGTAGATGTGTAATTCACTGGTAAGCAGGATGGTAAAGAAGGGATTTGGCATGCTTATCTTCATTAGTCAGAACATTGAGTATAGGAGTTAGGAAGTCATGTTATACAATACAGTATAGCACAGGAACAGGCCCTTTGGCTCACCAAGCTTATGCCGATTCTTTGTCCTTATTTAGATCTGCTACTTATGGCCCATACACCATTTCTATTCTTTTGTTCGCCTCCAGTAATGTGTCTATCAAGATACAACTGAAACATTGTTAACATGCCTGCTTTCACCACCTCCACTGAGTGCATTCCAAGCACCCACCACTCTCTATGTGAAAAAAACCTCCCTGTACTACTTCTCCAAATTTCCCCCTCTCACCTTGAACTTGTGCATTCTTGTGGCTGATCTTTCCACCCTGGGAAAAAGCCTCTGAATATCCACCCTATCCGTTCCCTTCAGTTTTGTAAACATTTATCAGATCACCCGCTCATCTTCCGTCTTTCCAGTGAAAATAATCTGAGGTTATCCAACCTTTCCACGTAACTAAAATCTTCCAGACCAAGTAATATCCGGGAAAACCTTCTCTACACCCTCTCCATGGCATCTGCATCCTTCTGGTAAGTGTGGCAGCCAAACTACATGGAATATTCCAAATGTGGCCTGACTAAAGTTTTATACAGATGTAACATAACTTAGCAACTTCTTTATCCACTGTCCTGGCTGATGAAGGCAAGCATGCTTGTATGCCTTCTTGACCACCTTATCTGCCTGTGTTGCCACTTTCAGATTTCTGTGGACCTGTATGCCCAGATTCTTCTGAATGTCAGTGCTCCGAAGCGTTCTGCCATTTGTAGTATAATTCGCACCTGAATTTGATCTTCCAAAATATGTCCGCTTATATTTGTCCAGATTAAACTCCATTTCTGCAAAATCTACAATCTATCTATATCCCGCTGTGTCTTTTGACAGTCCTCCTCACTGCCTGTAACTCTGTCAATTTTCATGTTATCCACTAATTTACTAATCAGACCACCTATGTTTTTCTCCAGATCATTTAAATACTTTACAAACAACAAAGATCCCAGCACTGATCTCTGAGAACACCATTATTTACTGATCTCCATTCTGAAGAGCACCTTTCCGCTGCTACTCTGTCTTCCATGATCAAGCCAGTCCTGTATCCATTTAGCCAGAATAGCTTGGATCCCATGAGACTTTACCTTTTCTACAGCCTGCCATGAGATACGTTATCAAATGCCTTACTAAAGTCCATGTAGACAACATCCACTACCCATCCCTCATCAATCATTCTTGTCACCTCAAACAACGCAAGTAGATGAGAGATGACCTTCTCCACACAAACCCATGCTGCTTATCACTAACAAGTCCAACAAATAAATCCTGTCTCCTGTATCATCTTCAATAACTTCCCCACCACTGGTCTATAATTACCTGGATTATCTGTTTCCGTACTTAAACAAAGGAATAATACTGACCATTCACCACTCCTCTGGAATATCACCTGAGACCACAGAGGCCAAGATATCTGTTAAGACCCCAGCTATTTCTCCTTGCCTACCACAGTATTCTGAGATAAATCCCTTCTGGCACTGGCGACTTGTCTACCTTAATGTATTTATAGACACCCAGTATTCACGTCTTCATTATGTTGACCTGCCCGAGAGTATTCACACACCTTTTCCCAAACCTTATCGTTTATTGTATCCCTCTCTATGGTGAATACTGATGTAAAGTACTCATCGAGGATCTCATCTATTTCCTCTGGCTCCACACACAACCTCCCTCCTTTATCCTTGAGTGGGTCTACTGTTTGCCTAATTACTCTCTTGCTTCTAGTACATGTATGAAATGCTTTGGGATACTTCTTAGCTATGCTGGCCGAGGGCATTTCAAAGTCTCTTTAGCCCTGCTGACTCCCCATTTTAGCTTATTCCTCTATTTTCTCTACATTCTTCAAGGACTGTCTGTTTTTAGTTGTCTAGACCCTGGGTATGCTTCTTTTTGATGAAGCTGATAATTTCTCCTGTCATCCAAGGTTCCTGAATTCTGCCATTTCTGTCTTTCATTTTTGTAGGAATGTGCCAGTCCTGCACTCTAATCAACTGACTTTTAAAAGACTCCCAATGTCAGATGTAGATTTACTGTCAAATTGCCAGTCCCAATCCACATATTCCAATTTTTGCCTAATTTGGTCACAGTTGGCTTTCACCTAATCAACATCTTCATCTGAGGTCCACTCTTGTCCTGATCCATAGATATTTGAAAATGTACAGATTTATGGTCACTGTTTCCAAAATGCTCGCCCGTTGAAACTTTGATCATTGGGCTGGGCTCATTTTCTAATACCAAGTCCAGTACGGCCGGCCTCCCTCCCTCTTGGACTATACACATACTGTTTCAAAAAATCCCTCCTGGACACACTTAACAAATTCCTCCCCATCCACCCCTGGCACTAAGTGAGTTCAAGTCAATATGGGGGAAGTTAAAGTAACCCGTCAAAACAGTCCTGTTATTTTCACATCTTTAAAGAATCGAACTACATATCTCTTCCTCTGTCTCCCACTGGCAACTGGGAGGTCTCTGGTACAATTTTAGCATTGTGATTGCACCATTTCTATTCCTGAGCTCTACCCATAATGCATCGCTGCAAGATCTCTCCAGGCTGTCCTTCAGTACAGCTGTGATATACGACCTAACCAGTAACACAACCAGCTAACTATGTTGTAGCTCCACAGGACATTGTTGGGACCATTTTTAGAGTGCTACATACAATTCTGGGTCAGCCTTCTATAGGAAAGATATTAAACTTGAGAGGGTGCAGAAAAGATTTACATGGATGTTCCCGGGACTGGAGGGTTTGAGTTATATGGAGAGGCTGGGTAGGCTGGGCCTTTTTACACCTGGAGCATCAGAAGTTGTGGGGTGACCATATAGATGTTTACAAAATCATGAGAGGCATGGATAGGGTGAATAGTTGAGGTCTTTTCATCACACGGGGGAGTCCAAAACTATACGGCTTGGGTTTAAGGTGAGAAGGGAAGGATTTAAGAAAAAGACCTGAGGGGTAACTTTTTCGTACAGAGGGTGGTGCATGTCTGGAATGAGCTTCCTGAGGAAGTGGCGAAGACGGGTACAACTACAACATGTAAAACTAAAAATTATCCTGGTGGGCAAATGAATAAGAAGGGGTTAGAGGGATATGGGCCAATGCTGGCAAATGGGACTAGGTCAACTTGGGATAGCTTGCTGGCACAGAGTGGTTGGACCGAAATGGTCTGTTTCCATGCTGGATAACTTTGTAATTTCCACCAAGCATGCTAAGAAAGAATTTTAGCTTTTCCATTCACATGCAAGTGATTTTTTTTTACACAATTTGATGCTCCCTGCTGAATAACTGCTATGGGGCTGAAGGTTAAATTTTGTACATATGGAATTCCATTCTTTCAGAGCTTAATTATTGGCGGTTTTAATAAAGTTAAATTTAAATTTTTACATTAATTGTTAGGATTATAATCTAAAGAGGTAAAATACAATGTTTTTCCTCCCTTTTTTATTTTTTCTGTACATGATAAATATTCTAATTTTATTCTTTCTGGTTTAGACTCTCAAGATTCTTCTTTCTAATTTGTTATGGTGACACATAGTTGTTTTCCTGTTCATACACATTCAAAATATCATGTAGTGTGTGCCATGCTATTTTAGATTGCTAATGTCTGTAGGCATATGACATTATAATAACTGTGAAGAGTCATTCATTTGCTGACTACAAAGTGTAGGCCGCTGACTTCTGAATATTTATTTTCCGAATGTTTGTTTGGAGGAAATTTCTGGTCAACCAGAAATTTAGACAGTGGACAAGCAGTTCGACAATTTAGAGTTCAAGAGAGTTGGTAATTAAAAACTCACTCCATTCAAGACTCATTAATTAGACTTACCAAATTTGATTAAGAGTTTGCCAAGTAGAAAAGCCAATGAAATAAAGTAAATCTTAACTCACTTTAAAACATGGAAAAATGTGCAAATTTACCAATTTAACATTTTGCTTTTGCAATATACTGCTCTGTTATTGGTCACCACTATTATTACAAGATATGGTTGAATTTTCTTTTCTATTTGCACATTGAATCTCATTGACATGCTTGGGCTTTGTTTGATTTGCAGTCACTTCCCCCTATTCTTACCTCAAGCTACTTGGTTGAGATCAGAAATTTGCATTTGTGGGGAAGAATCTGAGTACTATAGTCTACTATATTTGTACATCAGCTTGCTATGGTTGGTTTTGTGAAACATTATTGCTTTAGTGGGTAAGTAAATCAGTGACCACACCTGAAGAGAGATTGACTGAACATACAACTTGGATCTTGCTTAAATGAAAGCTACTCAGATTAAACAGACAATGCTTGTCGTGGAAAAAAAAATCCAGGTTTGAAATTAAGCAAAAGAAACCAACTTAATTTAATTTTATTCAGCCAGTACGTTCTCTATCATTTTGAAAAGTTTCCCCCCCACCTCTGTTTGTTAATTAAAATATTTTAATACCATTATTGATTATTTTTATCATGTGAATGTTTGTTGATTTGAGAAGAATAGATAATAATATTGATATTCTAAGGTGTCTACAGCAGTATTTAATATATTATTTTGATACACTGGATATTTTTTGAAACATGATCTAGTTTATTGTGCATTAGAGACTGGGCTTAAAAGGAAATGTGCACACCATACTGGTATTATCCACTTCTTTCTGTTTCTAACTTCAAACTATGCATGCAGAGCATTCTTAAAAAATTCTCTCAAAACAGAACTAGTTTCCTTAGCTGTACAAAAAAGGATATTTTTGATTAAAACAAATCTGTAATTCTCTAACTTGTTAAAGTTAGAACAAAATTGAACATTAGAATCTTATGAGTATATACCTCCAGTGGTCATATACTGAACAGTAAAAAGCAACTGTTGAAAAAGTGTTTCCTGTAATATTCAGGATGGTTGTAATGCAGTTGGTACAGCAAGATTAGTTGCCTGTAGCTTGTTTTTAATACCCATTATTTTCTGGAAGGAATGCTTAATCTGATTTGTTATAGTTTCTTCTAATAGTGGGTCTTTGTATTCTGGAGCACTACCTACTGTTTTTACATGTTCATGCTCTTAAAATAATCCTTTGGCCAGTGGCATCATGGACAGAAATAGAAATTAAAATCTACAGTTTTCCTTAAACTCTTTCCATGATTATAATTTCAGCAGTGGAATTGCTTCTACTATTTTCACACTATTTTCTGTTTGGGGCTAAACACAGATGAAAATTCTCATGCTGTGGGACACGTCATCCATATTTCTCCTAGATAGCGCATCTTTTGGGAAGATTGTGGACCTTGCTGCATCACTATACATAAGTGATTCCGATGATGTAATTTCTTTTTCTGTATGTTTTCACTGTTTTGATATTTCAATGACCTCCATCCTGTTAACGACTGTTGTGGATCTACTTTATTGGGAAGTGCCCAATTTTAAATCTGTATGTGTGTTTCACTGTTTTTACTACATGTATTTGTGTGAATGAAGCAAACTCCAGAAGGCTGCACTACATATGCCACTCTTTACAGTTAAGCCTTGAGCATTTTTAATAGCTCAAGGCATCTTCCAGTCAAAGGAAAATATCCATTTGAAGTTCTGCATGGAATTTAAACACACCGCACATTCTTGCGATTTATTCAATAGGTTGATAGCTCACCTGGAAAGCAAACACTTTGAGGCAGCTGACATTTTTTTTATTGATGCCTCTTAGTTTCTTTTTCTTCCTTCATTTCTTCCCCTACAGTCTCATTTCTAATATGGATACAAACTGATCCACGTTAGTAGAAATTACTCTCTTCATAACTTATTATCCTGTGAAGTAGAATGCTAACTTGGCTCATTTTTGTTTATATTTCTTATTTGGAGGTTTTTTTCATCCCAGTTGTTTATACCTAACCAATTATGTGTAAATATTCAGAACTGTTTATAGTTATTACAAAAAAATTCAAGTGCACCAAGTTGTTGACAGCAGGCCATTGTAGTTTCTGCAGTTTCTAAGCCATGAACCATGGAATTACTAAATGGTAAAAGAAATCTAATAATAATGTTTTCAGTTTTATTTTACCTCATGGTAAATGTATTTATACAAGTCAAAACAAAACAGCTCCACAGGTACTAAAATGTGAGGCTGGATGAACACAGCAGGCCCAGCAGCATCTCAGGAGCACAAAAGCTGACGTTTCGGGCCTAGACCCTTCATCAGTACTGCTGGGAAGTGTTTGACATTGACAACGTTGAATATCTAGTACCTTTAGATTTGTCAAATTACATTTGAGTCTGTTCATAACTAGTTCCAGATTTCTAACTGCCAAGAGCCTAGTACATTCTAGTAAAGGGAGACTGAATAATGTCCAGTTCTGATGAAGGGTCACTGGGCCTGAAACATTAACTTTGCTGTCCCTCCACAGATGCTGCCAGATTTCCTAAGCGTTTCCCTCAATTTCTGTTTTAGCTTCTAATTTCCAGCATCTAGTTCTTGGGAGAGTGTAAATAATGGTCTGTTGCTTCTGTTGCATCAGTCAGGAGCTTTGGTAATTTTAAATAAAAATACAATTTATATTATGTTCATTCGTACTCATTTCAGGTCTATTTACTGTAACCAAGAAACTGATTAGAGCAGGCTAGATTCTGTATTTCTTTCATATCTGCATTACACTGAGTGGAAAGTCACTTTAAGTACTCTTGCCAGTACTACTTATACTCTCAGCTGCTGAGCATATCTCAATAATTCAGCTTCTTAGGTGACTTCATATGTAATACCGGTTGACTACTTATGGTATATATGCTATGCCCAGTTCTACTTTTATATAATACTTAGTAGTTGACAAGATGAAGATGGAATTATTTACTTTTCTTTGACCACATGAAATCTCAACCCCCTCTATTTCACAATTAGTTATGTATCGTATTCCTCAAGCATGATGCATGTGTGATGAGGTATAATTTTTAGCACTTGTAATATAGATTAGCAGATGAAGAGTTTACCCCTCGAAAACCTGTATGTGAATGTTACATGCATATAAAATTCAGCAACTTGTAAAAATAAAAATTCTGTTCAAAGGTTTTACAAGGAAATCTTGACAACTGTATCAGAACTTTTTGTGGATGTAACAAGTGGAGTTGATAAGAGGGAGCCCAGTGGATGTGGTTTGCTTGGACTTTCAGAAGAGTTTCATTAAGGTCCCACGTAAGAAATTAGCATGTGAAATTAAAGCACATGGTGTTGTGTACTGAAATGGATAGGGAATTGGTTGACAATGGGAAACAGAGTAGGAATAAATGGATCATTTTCTAAGTGGCAGCAGTGACTAGTGGAATCCTGCTGGAATCAGTCTTGGACCCCATCTGTTGACAATATATATACACACTAATGATTTACAAGAGGGAACAAAATGGAATATTTCCAACTTTGCAGATAACCACAAAACTGGGTGGGAGGGAGGTATGAGGAGGAATGCAGAGCTGCGTTAGTGTGACAAACGTGAAGTTGTCTACTTGGTAGCAAAAATGGGAATGCAAATTATTATATGAATGGTGATAGATTGGGAAATAGGGAGGTGCAATAAGATATAGTTGTCCATGAACGCAGTCACTGAAGTTAAGCATGTAGGTGCAGTGAGCAGTGAAAAGGCAGATGGTGTGTTGGCCTTCATCGTGAGATGATTTGAGTGTAAGATCAGGGATGTCTTTCTGAAATTGTACAGGATCTTGGCGAGATACATCTGAGGTATTGTACGTAGTTTTGGTCTCCTCTATGAAAGGATATTCTGGCTATGGAAGAAGTGCAAAAAATGTCTACCAGACTGATTCCTGGGCTAGCAGAATTAACATATGAAGAGAGTTGGAATTAGTTAGGACCACATTCACTGGAGTTTGCAAAAATGAGGAGGGAACTCATAGAAACCGCTAAAAATTTCAACAGAGCTACATGGGAATGAAGTTCCCAATGTCCGAGGAGTCCCGAACGAGGGGTCACATTTTAAGAGTACCAGGAATTTTCTGCTGCAGTAAGTGGTTGAGGCCAAAACATTGAATATTTTCTAGAAGGAGTTCAATATATTTCTTAGGACTGCAAGAATCACAGGGTATGGGGAGAAAGTAGGAACTGGGTTTTGAGTTGGCTGATCAGCCATGATCATATTGAATGACGGAGCAGGCTTAAAGGCCCAAATGGCCTACTCTTTCCTTGAGTATTTGACTGCGAGGCTTGGCATTCATATATGTGGAGTGGTATGAAGCTGTACCATTTGCTGGTCATCAGTGGACTTGGCAAAGAATATTGGGCCCTGATCTTGAAGTTGAATTGTAAATTTAACAGTAAGGTGAGCTTTAATTACTTACAAAACATCTCTCTCACTGAAAATTTACTTTACAAACCTGGGTCCTTAATCTTCTAGTTACTGTTGGAGATTTTAAGTTTAGATTTTTAAAAAAAATTTCTGTCCTTTTGTTGTTCTTTCTGTATGTCTCTCTCTCTCTCAATTCTGTATTTCTTTGTCTTTTTCAATTTGGCTGCATGATTTTATGTTGAAAAAATTATTTTGACTAGCACCTCATGGTTATAACTCTGCATATCTCAATCAGTATTCCTCAAACATGTTGAAGAGAGAGATGCATCATTATTTAATTTTTTTCACCAGGCCTCTGATTCATTTGTAAAGGGTTAGGTGTCATGACTGACTGGAGCACTGCACTGGAAATCAAGATCTGCTATTCCTGGAGAAGTCAGAAAAGTTAATGACTTTTTTTAACAGTTTACCTGTATTTTAGATGCTAATTGGTGGAAAGCAGAGACTGAGTTTCTGTACTTGCAAGAATTCCTATTTATTACAAGTAACTAGCTTCAAGCTACCAGTGAACTGATCTAAACCATTGGCATATAACACTATAAATTAAAATTCTAATCCCCGTACAATTTCCCCTATACACATACAGATGTGGACAGAAGGAAATAATATCAGACAGAGGAAACCTGGGAAAGCAGTTAGGTAGCCTTTGATCACAAGATCTGTTAGAAGGTTTCTTAGTGGTTTTCCATTTCCAAGTGCTTCCACTGTTTTGTGAGAGGTGCAGGGTGGCTGGCTTACTTGGAAAAGGTCTCTGACTTATCATTTAAAGGTCACAGTTTACAGCAACTGCTGAAGGAAAGTTTTCAGGTTTAATGTAGCTTACTGCAGAGAATGATTAGAGACAGTTCCTGAGCTGGTAGAGATCTATATCCTGTTCTCAGCCGCAACTGTTCAGTAATCTGAGAATCAATTACAGAGTTGCTGGCAGGAAAACTGCTCTTGTCATCAATATCTATTCATTAGTTCATAGACCAAAGTTGCCAACCAAAGATCCATATGAATACAGAAACCCTTAGTTCCCCTAGGTCTACAACTGTTTCAACTACTGTGCATTCAAACAGATGTGTAAGTGATGGCTGCCATGTATGGCTAGTTTCATGTTTTTCAAAACGTGCAGCAAAGTTTGCAAAATACTGATGTTAAAAGTTATTTCTCATTTCAGTCCACAATTTTAAGAGCATAAAAATAAAAAAAAAGTTTTTACACAGCACAGTTTGATTTTCACATTAATGAGTGAATTGTAATTTGAGGTAAAGTTGGTGGAAAAGTCTAAGTATAATAAATGCATTTGTTTGCTGTAAAATTCAGGCCATTGTCTTTACTGTACACATTCTCTAAATACTATCAGAGATAATGGGAACTGCAGATGCTGGAGAATTCCAAGATAACAAAATGTGAGGCTGGATGAACACAGCAGGCCCCTGAGATGCTGCTTGGCCTGCTGTGTTCATCCAGCCTCACATTTTATTATCTCTAAATACTATAATTATGTTGATCAGACTTGCAAAGAAACCTCAAGGTAGCGAAAAGGATCTGTGGAAGTGAATATCATATATCAATAAGGTGTTTACAGCCCGACTCCAGGTTAAAACACTGACAGATTCAACAGGAGGCAGTCAGTGAGCTATTTTTAGGGTTGTTACTTATAAATTCAGTGTTGGCATACCTGCTGTTTTGCACTCTGTCCAGGTCTTGCAACATTTGGACATGGACTGCTTCT
Source organism: Stegostoma tigrinum (assembly GCF_030684315.1). Taxonomy (NCBI): domain Eukaryota; kingdom Metazoa; phylum Chordata; class Chondrichthyes; order Orectolobiformes; family Stegostomatidae; genus Stegostoma; species Stegostoma tigrinum. The sequence continues at coordinate 21,591,617 of NC_081360.1, read as the reverse complement.
GTATCTGAGGAATCATGAATAGTGCTGAATGTTCTGCAGTCTTCAGTGAGCATCCCCATTTCTGAACTTTGATGGAGAGAAGGTCATCAATGAAGCAACTGAAGACGATTGGGCCTAGGACAAAATTATTGTGCCGCAAAGTTTAGGTTAGCCATGGAAAAAGATAAGTAACAGTGCAGAGTAAGGATAATTTTATTGGAGAAGATACAGTGTCGCTTGGGTTAATAAGAAGTCTGGTCCTTACAAACTGGAAGCAATGATTGATACAATGTACCTGTGCAATGAACTACCTTTAAAGAAGAGAGACTTTATGTACAAAAAAATCTACTTCTAATGCATCAGAATATATTGAATTTCCATGAAAATACTTACATTTCCTGAACAGTAACAATTTGTATTTATATAATGCCTTGAACATCACAAAACATCCCAAGAAGCTTCAGGACAGCAAAATTTGACACCACAACACATGGAAATATTAGTACAGATGGCCAAAAGATTGGTCAGAGAGATGGATTTGAATGAACATAAGACATAAGAGAAGGTGGAAAGTCAGAGGTTTAAAACTTAAAAATTTTAAAAGCCTTAGTGCTGTGCTCCTGAAGGTGTGACTGCCAACGGTGGGTTGAATTAAAATCAGGCATGCTCTAGAAGGTAGAATTAAAAGACCATGGATATCATGGAACAGTCTGTGACTGGCAGCAATTACAGATAAGGAGGGGAATGACTGCAGGATGATGGAGAAAAGTAAATGATAATTTTAAAACTGAAGCCCTGCTTTATTGATGTATTGATGGAAATTGATGTAGGCAAATGCAATCAGAGTTGATCTGCCATCATGAGAAATTAAACTAAAAGTTCAAAGAACAAAAATTTGAAAGAGTTTCACATTTATGCTTTCTGCATAAGTAAGTTGTGGGCTGTTTCTTGCCTGATTTGAATTTAAATTATTTTATTATTGTGAATGAAGAGTTGAGAGGTTTTACCGGGAGCTTTGGATTCTGAAGTGGGATGCAGCACTAACCTTTTAGAATCATAGACGACTTGTGAATTTGTTCATAATTGACAATCAGTAACATCTCAACAGGAGAATATTTGTCTCTGCCAGTAAAAGTGTGATACCCAATTATTATAAGGTTTTTAAAAATTTCCAGTGTTTGCTTCCAGACTTCACATTGTGAAGACTACAGTAATTCTTCATGTATGAGGCCAGTATTGGTTTTGAAAATAATGAACAGATATACAGTCTGTCATTGATCATCCTCAATCGTTTTGTTTCTGAATGTTGTATTTGTTAACTACTGTAGCATGTCACATGGGTGTCAGTTTAATGAATTTAAATAAGTGAATATCAACTGTAAAATGTAGTCAATGGTATTGCAACATATTAGGACCCTTTTGTATGAGTTTACTAAATGTGGGGTGACAACAGCAATTAAAATATAATGGCAAAATATAAACTTTTCACTGCACTCATTCGAGTGCAATTGATAATAAAGGCTATTAAAATTCTAATTCTAAGAATATACAAAAGAAATGAGTGTGTAACGCTATAGAGGAATACCAGTTTTATTGAATGATTTGACCAATACAAAAAACATTTGGCTTTGGAACCTCACGGCGTGGAGCCAAAGTCAAAATAATTTGGGATATCACAGGGTTTCTGTTGAGATTTTCTTAAGAGTTACTTTTTCATTCTCACTAACTCCATTATTAAGTTTTGTTGTTGTCTGGGCCGTTTTGATTTGCACAGAAGTGGGATTAGAAAAATTCAACAATATCCACAAATGTCACTTGCATTCCATTTAAGCATAAAGCCACCACACAAAAGAAAGCATTAATTTCAAGACAATGCAGTATTTAAATTGGCACGTGATAAATGGATTAGTTTGCAACAAATTTATTCAAAACCAAATGGAGCACATTTATATACACCAAAAGTCAACCCTATAAATATGCTCCCCATGGACTGGGGAGGTCGTAGCTAGGTGATCACACGTTAGCCTCTAACGCAGTTACTGCATTATATATTCAGTGTGTGAGATGCTTGAGGGGGTAAATTGTTATCAGGGATAGGCAAGAATGCAGAATTGAGGTTACAATCAGATCAACCATGTTCTTGAATGACAGAACAAGTTTGGGGGACTGAATGGTTTAATCCTCTGAGTTCATGTGTTCATATGTATTTTTCGTGTGCATGCATGTTGAGATGGGATAACATAAATGTAAACCTGAAATGAAACTGTTCAATATTGAATTATCCAGTTAACGGTGTTGATTGTCATAGAAACATGCTTCGTTGAAAGGTTCAAAACTGCACGCTTCTGTTTGCTGCTATGTACTTTCTGCACTGTTTTTTTTTTTCAATTTTTGCTGCCCCTCTTTCTCTTCTCCATTTTTGCACCTTCACTCAATCACACCACCCCCGCTCCACCCACCCCAACCTTTCTGCTGCTGCATTCTCCCCTTACCCCTTGTAGGCCTGCTACACTGGAACTCCAGCTTGCTCCTTGGCACTTGCAGCCTCATTTCTTGCCTGCCCTACTGCCCCACTGCCTCAAACATGAAGGCATTTAATATTCTGCTGAGCTCAGCCTCTGGCATGACCGCAACAACCTTACTCATTGTTTTGTTGCCTTCCCTCTGCATTTTCATTCACAAACTGCTCCAAATCCATATTGGATGCTCATAGATTCACTTACATAAAGCAAGAGAGTGAACCAGTGAACAGGGCCCTGATTGGATGAATAGCTCAGGACAGATTCTGACTGTTTCACATTTGGATAAGAGATATTTTATTGCCCCAATTTGTGGATTTTTCTGGTTAATTTCTCAGTTCTGCGCCCTAATGCATTTGAGTATTGGTGTCTGGATTATTTTAGTCTCAACGTAGTCTTTCTTGCTTAAATGCATTGAGAAGCCCCTTTTGAGTAAATTTTAAATAATGAGTGTTTACAGCTATAGAAACTGTGGTCTTATAGCAGTAGTTGCTGAATGTAAGGTTAAGACTTTTATAACATATTAAATCCACGATGACTGTACTGGCTACATGGAGGAGTTACCTAAATATAATCACTGTCTTGTCCTGTGAAAGCACAGTATATGCTAATGAAGGCCGCAGCCGTTATAATTCTTGTGCAGCGGTGGTGTCCATATCTCTGAGTCAGGAGGCCTGAGTTCAAGTTCCAACTCCTCCAGAGTTGTCTGATAACAAATCTGAACAGGTTGATTACACAATATCTGAGAGATCCTGGCATTTTTTCTAAGATGCATAAAGTTAAGTAATCAGTGTAGTTATGATGGACCCTCAAATTTTTACACATTGCTCTTTTGAAAATAATTGACTATTAATATTTGGACTTTGTGCTCGCTTTAGGCCTTCTGAATGCTTAAGCTTCACAGTACCTTGAATACATAGCTTTTGGGAATTTTCACAGGAATTATTCATCATCCAGTGAATAAATTTTCATCAACTCGGGCATACATTTGATGCAGGATTCATATAACTGACTCTTAATTATCCTTTGAAATGGCCTAGTAATACTTGATTCAAAGACATTTAGGGACGAGTAACATGCTGACCTTGCCAATAATGCCCACGTCCCATGAAAGATAAAAATCGCATAAAACGGTGGCACAGTGTCTCAGTGGTTAGCACTGCTGCATTACAGAGCTAGGGACTGCATTCAATTCTACCCTCGGGTGACTGTCTGTGTGGAGTTTGCTTATTCTTCTCATGTCCATATGGGTTTCCTCCAGGTGCTCCAGTTTCCTCTTAGTCCAGAGATGTGTGGGATAGTTAGATTGGCCATGCTAAATTGTCCAGTGTCCAGGGATGTGCAGGGTAGGTGGATTAGCCGTGGGAAATGCAAGGTTACAGGGATAGGTTAGGGGGATGGTTCTCGGTGGGATGCTCTTCAAAGGGTTAGTGTAGGCTTGATGGGCTGAATAGTCTTTTTCCACACTTTAGGGATTCTCTGATTAATATGTACAATTAGGTTTGTGATCTGATTTTTCAATTGTTGCACTTGATAAACACATCCACTATGATATTTCGGTATGGTTGTTAGCAAAATGGTAAAGCGAAAGTACAGTTAACTGTATGTGCTGTACTTCCATGGTTACTGCCTAATGCGTAGCTCATTAAAATTGTGCACGTTGGGTGAAAATGTTAGACTGCAACACCACTGAAATATCAATGTTGTTTGCAGAGCGGTGTTATCATGGTCAGATCAATAAATAGCAAGACGGTCCTCCCTACCTATGGAGCATGTCTACCAGATTTAAGCACTATATACGGCATGATATATGAAGAAGGGTCCCGACCGGAAACGTCAAACTTTCCTGCTCCTCTGATGCTGCTGGGCCTGCTGTGTTCATCCAGCTTCACATTGTGTTATCTCAGATTCTCCAGCATCGGCAGTTCCTACTATCTGTATATGGCATAACTGTGAGAGACAAATAGTGGAGTGAAGTAGTGGAAGCATAATGAATTCTGGATAATCGTGTTCACAATGTAGGGTCTGATTCAAAAGCATACATTGATGATTTCATCAACTTTATTGAGATTAAAGCCGTGGAACTGTAGGTATCTTGTCAGTGAAGTGTGGACTGTCATCTTTGAATGAAACTGGAATGTGTCATCTCAATTCTATTATTCTGAAATTGCATTTAGCCTCAATTTCTTTCATTACTTTGCATCTTTATAATTGAATCCATGGCAATGACAAATGATTAGTCATTAGTGGGTGCTCTTGTGTACCTATGTTGCAAATTCTAGGACTCTGCAGTACAAGAGTGCGGTTATGACTGTTGTCTATACAGTCCAGTCTGTGGTTGTGCACCTGCTTTTGGCTTGGTAAGATCCCACAATGATGAGATGAGTGACCAATTACATAGAAATGTAGAAAATTGGAACTGGAGTAGTTCATTTGACCCTTCGAGCCTGCTTTCCCATTCAGTATGTACTTGGCTGTTCACCTTACTTAGTATCCTGTTCGTGCTTTCATCCCATAACCTCTGATCCATTTTAACTTTCTTTTGGAGATTGTTCAACTGGAAAAAAATGGTCAAGACGCACACTGGTTTTCTTTTCTGGTAGTGCAAGGGAATTTTTTAGTTGACTGGGAAGCAATCTTTCACAATGCAGCATTCTCGCAGTACTGTACAGAAGTAATGGCTAAGACTAGCTTTTGAAGAAGTGCTTGAACGGACAACCACCTCACTCCAAGTGCTGAAACTCAACAAAACTGGTACAAAGTATTTTCAGAGAAGTCAGATGGATAGAATTTGCTCCTTGTGCAACATCACTGTCACGTAATCAATGATGAAGTTGCTCACGTGGTTTACAATCTTTTTTTTGTTTCAAATCTTTCTTATCACGAGTGTTGCTTCATACAAGAGTGGGATCATTCCCAATTAAATCATATGGGTTGACACAAGATTTTTCATTGTTTCAGAGGAAAGTAGGCCGTGTTTTTAAAAGTTTTGGATACGTTTGGCTATGGTGATTCTGATCAAAGTGTTGACTTCGAGGTGTCTAGCTTCAGAGACTTCTCTTGCACTCCAGCATTTGTATTTTTTTTTTAAAATGGTGGATGCACACTGATGCAGTTCTTCTACTTTGTCATTTGAATCAAGGCAAAAGGGTGGTTTTATTAGCAAAGAGATGTGGTTGCGGTTGTTTGGATAATGAAAATGTTTAATTATTGCCGCAACAGTAATAACCTGCACAGTAGCATTCTGGAAAATGTATTAGGCATTTACTTTAACAGCTATTGTTATGGTCTGTTTTCATTTATTGGCCATGTTCTGTTCTCAATGACCTTTAAAATTAAACATTGACTACATCTGGAATATTGTTAGAGCTGTTGTCTTTTCAAAATGACAGTATTGTTATGACACTTTGTAACAGATTGCTCACTTGAGATACCCTATAGTTTCCAGTCTCATCTGGGGATGTACGCACCAATGATTGATTTATTATCATGTGTACCTAAGTACAGTGAAAAACTTTGTTCACAAGCACTACAGTCAGATTATAGTAAGCAAGGGACATACAGATCATTGGGTGAAAACAACTAGACAGAGGTGAACAAATTCTATCACACAGGGTATGCACTAGACCAGATCAACATTATTTGAAGTTAGGGAGTCCATTCATCAATCTAATAATGGCAGGGAAGAAGCCGTTCTCGAACCTGCTGGTGCACGTGTATTCAAGCTTCTGTATATTCTGTCTGGTGGAAGAGGCTGTAGGAGAGCATTGCTGGGGTGCGATAGGTCTTTGATGGCAGCCTTTGTGCAGCAACGGGCCCTGTAAATGGACACCGTGGATGGAAGGTTGGCTTCTGAGATCGGCTGGCTGTGCTCAAAACCTTCTGTGGTTTCTTACTGTCCTGGGCAGAGCAGTTGTCCTACCAGGCTATTATGAGCCCAAACAGTACGCTTTCAGTGGTGTATTTACAAAAAAAATTTGGTGAAGGACCTTGTGGACATGTCAAATTTCCTGAGGAAGAAGAGGGGTTGTTGTGCCTTCTTGACTGTCACATCTACATGGGAAGACCAGGACCAGGACAAGTTGTTGGTTACTGTCATTTCTAGGAACTTGATGCTCTTCACCTTGTCAACCTCCACTCCGTTGGTGTAGATGGTGTAGGGCTCTACTCCCTTCCTTCTTTCTGAAGCCAATAATCTGTTCTTTAGTTTAGATGACATTGAAAGAGAGGTTGTTCTCATTGCACCACATCACTAAGCCCTCTATCTCCTTTCTGTATTCTGACTCGTCATTGTTTGTTATCCATCCTGCCATGATAGTGTCATCAACAAGCTTGCAAATGGCATTCGTTCAGAATTTGGCAACACAGTTGTGGCTGTACAAGGGGAGCACAGTAGAGAGCTGAGGACATATCCTTGGGTTTTGGGGGTGGGGGCTCCAGTGTCTGAGTGTTATTATGATGGAAGTGCAGTTGTTTATCTTCAGTGATTGTGGTCCATGGGTCAGAAAGCTGAGGATTCAGCTGCAGAGGGCAGAGCCGAGACCTAGGTCTCGGAGTTTTGAGATTAGTCTGAAGGGAATTATGGTATTGTAGGTGGACCAGGATTCTGATGTAGGTGTTCTTGTTGCCCACATGTTCCAGCGTTGAGGGCAGTGCTGGGGAAATGGCATCCTCTGTGGACCTGTTGTGTTGGCAATGAAATTGTAGAGCATCGATACAGGCTGGAAGACAATGGGCCATGACCAGCCTCTCAAAGTACTTCATGATTATAGAGGTCAGAGCCACTGGGTGGTAGTCATGAAGGCACGTTGCACGTGCTTTCTTGGGTACTGTGATGGTCATCTTCTTGAAGCAGGTAGGGACTTTGCTTTGTAGGAGGGAGAGGGTGAAGATGTCGGTGAATACCTCTGCCACCTGGTCCACACAGGACCTAACTGCTCGACCGGGGACTCTGTCTGGGCCTGTGGCTTTCCTGGGATTGAGCCTCAGGAAGACTGATTGGATGTCTGCAGTGGTGACAGTGGACATCGATACGTCCGGAACTGTTGGGGCATTCTGCTGGAACCAAACGTAGAAAGCATTGAGTGCACCAATGGTAAATTAATCTGTTTTTTCCAATTGATGTATATTTTTATATCCATGAGCAAATTTCAGATACTTACATGACTTTTGTTTAACCAGTAGCAGAACGTTGCAATGTAAACAAGGCATCTGTTGCGTTCTGAACACCAGTCATGGAACTTGAACATCATCAATATAAAAGTGGTGGGTTTATTGAGAGAGTATCAAATCATGGGCAGTGACAAAGAGAATAACAAAGAAAATTAAGCATGGATTTGGTAAATAAGCAGGAAGATTGAAGGGCATGGGAATTGTGGTGAAGAAGCCCACCTGTCATTGTATTGTCACTCTGGTTAAGTTGAATTGAGTCAGAAAATTGTAGGTTATTCCCGAGAGAACTTAGTCTTTGTTGCCACCTCCATGCAGATCAGAAAGTATTCCTTTTACTGGAAATGTTGTCTTTCAGATTGAATGATAAACAGAAACCCCATTGGCTTGCCTGCTTCTGCACTCCTCAGTATTACAGATGCATTTTTGGTCAATTTGATTCACTTAACATGATATCAAGAAACATATGACAGCACTAATTACGGCAAGCACTATATGTCCTTACACAACTCTGGCAATAGTAGTAAAGGCAACAGCTCCTCAACCTGCTGTGCCTTCATCCAAGCAGTTCCTGTAGAGTTACAAAACTGGCATCAACTGAGCCATGTTGAAAATTGCCTGGGCCTTTTCAAACGTAGAAGGCAGGCCAAATCCAACCTGGCTAATTTACTGCTTTAGTAGACTATTCATGGCCACCAGTGATGGAAGTTGCAGAAGGGGCCACTGGCAGTGTTTTTGATCAATGCTTGCTCAAAAATAACCTGTTTTCTGATGCTCGGTTTGGATTCTGCCAGGACCGCTCAACCTCTGACCTTATTATAACCTTGACCTAAACACAGACCAAAGAACTGAAGTCCAGAGATTAGATGAAAGCGACTGTTCTGAACACCAAAGTATTACTTGATTGGATGTGATTAACTTTCTGCACTCCAATATTGAGTTCAACAATGTTAGTGCTTGAGCAACTTCTCCATACTTTACCCCAAACCCACGTACCAGATCTTGTTATCGCACAACCTGCTGTTACACACAACCCATTGTTAGGAGCAAATTACTGCAGATGCTGGAATCTGTACTGAAAAAAAATGTTGCTGTAGATCACACTGGGTCAGGCAGCATAAATGCAGAGAAAGCAAGCCAAGGTTTTGAGTCCAGATAACCTTTTATCCACTTATAGTCCCCATTAAAGCTATTCATTCTCCTAGGCTGACCATTAGCCACCTGTCTGTACAACTGTTTTTCTCTCTTTTGACTGTACCCATCCCCCTCCATCTTCTACATTAAAAAAACAACTTTTTCCTAGCTGTCGTCAGTTCTAAAGAAGGGTCACTGGACCTGAAATGTTAACTCTGATTTCTCTGCACAGATGTTGCCAGACCAGCTGAGTTTTTCCAGAAATTTCTTTTTTTGTTTATTATTTGAATAGAGATGCTCATGGTAGTGCCCTAGACTCAACTATTTTTTTAGTTGTTTCAGCAATGCCATTTCCTCCATCGTAAAAACTAAGTTGGGAGTGTTTGCTGGTAGCACAATGTTTAGCAACATTAGCACTGACTGCTTCAGAATGCGTCAGTGTTAATATGCAGCAAGACCTGGACATCATCTAGATTGTGCATGAGTGGCAAGTAGTATTCACATCATAAAATTACCAGACAATGACCATCTCTAAGAAGGCAGAAATTAACCATCTGTACTTGGCTTTCAATGATATTACAACTGCTGAATTTCTCACTATCAACATCCTGGGGGTTACCAGTGAATTAGAACCTCAACTAGATCAGCCATATAAATACAGTGGCTACAAGACCAGGTCAGAAATTAAGAATTCTGCAAATCTCCTTCTCTGTCCCCATTGCCTGTCCAATGTCTACATGGGATAGGACTTAGGAGTGTGATGGAATACTCCCCACTTGCCTGGATGAGTGCAGATCCAACAATGTTCATGAAGCTCATCACCTCTAAAAAATAGAGCTTTTTCGATTGGCACCCCATTCACCATCTTCCACATTCAGTCCCTTCACCATCATATAGGGGTAATAATGCATACTGTCTACAAAATGCATTGCAAAAACTCTCCAAGACACACTTCCAACAGCACCTCCAAACCCAGAACTTCTACCATCTCGAAGTGCAAAGCTACAAAGCACCCCTCCAATCATGTATCGATACGACTTAGAATGATATTGCTGTTCCTTATTATTGTGTCAAAATCCCGGAACTCACTTCATAACAGCATTTTAGATGCGCTTATACCCCAGGGACTGCAGTAGTTCAAGAAAGCAGCTCATCACAGGGCAATTAGGGATAGGCAATAAATGCTGACCCATTAAAAAGGTGTTGATCACATCCCTTGAACAAATAAGAAAATGTAAAAGGCTTAGTGACACCAAATGAAGTAGTGTACATGCATTTTGATGGTGTCCTGGATATCACTTCCTATTGTTTTACTGTTTGCTGTTTATGTGACCTTCTTTATACACACTTTGGCAGTTACATCTACCTACGTAACAGTGACTACTTGCAATTCCAAAATAATAGTGACAGTGAAAATCACCAACAGCACATACAGCACAGAGCATAATCTGCAAAATATGGATATTGAGGCAATGAAGATTTTGTAAAGGATAATAAAAAGCTTGATGAAGGACCTAAATTAGTACAGGGAGTTGTTGAGGTAGTAAATTGTTAGGTATGAATTTCAGACCACTCTTTGGAAATTGATGACAGGACAGATGTACAATAGGTCACCATCTAGCTGGCCTTGTAGGCCTGGAGAAGGTTACAGGTACAGGAGGACATGAGACCATGAACAAATTTAACCCCTAGGCTGAGGATTTTAAATTTGGAGGCACTGGGGACCAGGAATAATGTGGATAAGGACCAGGGTTATGAGTGTACAGGAATGATGTGGTAAAATGGGGCAGCACAGTGACTCAATGGTTAGCACTGTTGCCTTACAGCGCCAGGGGCCTGGGTTCAATTTCACCCTCGGGTGCCTATCTGTATGGAGTTTCCACATTCTCCCCATGTCTGTGTGGGCTTCCTCTGGGTGCTCCAGTTTCTTCCCACAGTCCAGAGATGTGCAGGCTAGGTGGATTGGCCATGCTAAATTGTCCATAGTGTTCAGGGATATGTAAAGTAGGGGGTGCTCTGAGGTTTGGTGTGGACTTGTTGGGTCAAAGGGCCTGTTTCTGCACTGTAGGGATTCTATTATATTCTGTAAATATTTTGGATAAAGATAAATTTTGTGAAGGATGAAGCCCAAAAAACTAGCTGCAGATAAGTGGAGGGAGGTTAAGACATAAAAGTTGAGGAAATAAATTGAGGCTTGAGTTCAAGCAATCAGGGCAATAAACAGTTATTCATGACAAGCATTTGAATCTTGTGACGGGTAATGAAGATCATGGGATTTGCCCTTGCCAACATGGAGTTGGAGGAAATTTCTTGTCACAGTTGTAGATGAACAGTAATCCTGTAAATTTGAATTTGATTTGATGCAGTTATAAGTATTGTTTTGTGTGCTGTACAGATCATACCATAGAAAATGCATCAAGGTAGCAGAACAGAGTATAGAATACCGTGTTATAGCTGCAGAGAAGGTGCACAGAGAGAGAGAGTGTGTGTGCAGAATTAACATTTAAGAGATCTGTTTGAAAGTCTGATAACAGTGGAGAAGAAACAGTTTCTCAATCTGTTCTTTTTTCTATTCATTCGTGGGATGTGGGTATCACTGGCTCGCCAGCATTTATTGCCTGACCCTAGTTGCCTTTGAGAAGGTGATGGTGAGCTGTCTTCTTGAACCACTGCAGTCCACCCGCTATGGGTTGACCTACAATGTCATTAGGGAGGGAATTCCAGGATTTTGACCCAGCAATACTGAAGGAACGGTGATATATTTCCATGATAGGGTGGTGAGTGGCTTGGAGGGGAACTCGAGGTAGTGGTGTCTTCTGCCCTTGTCCTTCTAGATGGAAGTGGTCATGGGCTTGGAATTGTATACAAAAAAAGGGACAGGACGTACTTAGGCAATATTCCACATTGCCTGGTAGATACCAGTGTAGCTGTGCTTGAACAGCTTGCCTATGGGAGTGGCAAGTTCTGGAGCATGAGTCTTTAGTACTGTTGCTGGAATGTTGTTAGGGCCCACAGCCTTTGCAGTATCCAATGTCTGCACCTTTTTCTTAATATCATGTGGATTGAATTAAATTGGCTGAAGACTGGTATCTGTATTGCTGGGGACCATTGGAGGAGCCGGGATGGATGGTCCACTCAGTACTTCTGGCTGAAGATTGCTGTGAATGCTTCAGCCTTTTCTTTTGCACTGATGTTCTGGGTTCTTCCTTCATTGAGGATGGGGATATTTGGTGGAGCATTCTCCTCCAATGAATTGTTTAATTGTCCACCACCATTCACGACTGGATGTGGCAGGAGTGCTGAGCTTAGATCTGACCCATTGTTTGTGGGATCTCTTAGCTCTGTCTGTGACTTGCTGTTTTTGCTGTTTGGCATGCAAGTAGTCCTGTTTGGTGGCTTCACCAAGTTGATACCTCATTTTCAGGTATGCCTGGTGCTGCTCCTGGCATGCCCTCCTGCACTCACCATTGAACCACGGTTGATCTCCTAGCTTGACGGTAATGGCTGAGTGAAGGATATGCCAAACCATGAGGTAGCAGTTGCGCTGAAGTACAATTCTGCTGATGTTGATGGACCACAGTGTCTCATGGATGCCCAGTCTTGAGTTGCCAGATCCTGTGTGAAGGATGGTTTAGCAACGCAATGGAAGTTATTCTCAATGTGAAGGCGCGACTTTGTCTCCACAAAGACTGTGCAATGGTCACTCTTAACAATACTGTCATGGACAGATGCAACTGCAGCTGGCAGACTGGTAAGAATGAGCTTAAGTATGTTTTTCCCTCTTGTTGGTTCCCTCACAGCCTGCTGTAGACCTAGTCTAGTAGCTATGTCCTTTAGGAGCCAACCAGCCCGATCTGCTGCTGAGGGACCCTGGGGGGTGGACATTGAAATCCCCCACCCAGAATACATTTTGTGCCCTTGCCTTCTGTAGTGCTTCCTCTAAGTGTTATTCAACACAGAGGAGCACTGATCCATAAGCAGAGAGAGGATGCTATGTGGTAATCAGCAGGAGGTTTCCTTGCCCATATTTAACCTGAAGCCACGAGACGTCATGGGGTCTGGAGTCAATGTTGAGGACTCCAAGATCAACACCGTCCCAACTTGCTGCTACCTATGTTGGCTCTGTCCTGCCATTGAGACAGGTCATATCCAAGGATAGTGATGGTGGTGTCTGGGACATTGTTTGCAGGTCTCATTGTCTGAGTACGACTGTGTCAGGCTGTTGCTTAATTAGTCTGTGAGACAGCTCTCCCATATATGTTAGTGAAGTGGAATTTGCAGTGTTGATAGGACTATTTCTGCTGTTGTCTTCTTCCATGCCGAGGTCAATGCTAGGTGTTCTATCCGGTTTCATTTCTTTTGAGTCTTTGTAGCTATTGGTACAACTGTGCGGCTTACTAGGCTGTTTCAGAGGGCAATTGAGAGTCAACCACATTGCTGTGGGTCTGGTGTGGCCTACATGTGAGTTTAGGTCTACAGCAATGTGGTTGACTCTTAACTGGCCTTTGAAATAGCCTGGCGAGTCACTCAATTCCAGGACAATTAGAGATTAGCAATAATTAAACCCTCATCACACAAATGAAATAAAACTCAAATGATAGCAAAATCAAAATAGGTGGAGTTGATGTGTTATCAGCATACAAGTGTTAGCTAACCCCTTGGTGCTTATGTATTTAGATAGTGTTGACAAGGTACGGCAAGTAGATAAAGAATATGGGGCTCAGGATAAAATCACAGTCACAGTCCTGATTTCTGTTTATTAATAGCTTTTTTAAAGAAAAGTAATTATGTCTAGATTTTTCCGGGTGGTTTTATACCTGTACATTATTTCTCTTGTATTTTACATTGTCGTACTATGCTTCCAAATTCCTCTGTCTTCCAATCTAAACAGGTAACAAATCATTAGGGAAGAGCAATGATTATACAAGATAACTCTGTTAACTTATAATTCATTCCATGAAGTGCCGCAAAAACGTATACTGTACATGAAGACAGTATACAAACTTGACTTTTAAGACCGGCTTAAAGAGTCACTCTAATCTTATATCTGAGCCAGTGTGATGTCCTTTACAGGAGATCTGTGGCAGTGAAGAAAAAGTGAGGTGTTCAACCAGATTGATGAATCTTCATTGAGCCACCTGCCTAAATTAGATTTAAATCAAGACAGAATATTTCTAATATTGACGAAGATTGGGAAAGACAGATGGGATGAGAAAGAGAATCTAAACAGATAGGAAAATCAAACCCATTGTGACACTAAATTTATAAAATTAATGCGTTGGGACCAGAGAAGCCATATGACAGTAATTATTAATTATCACATTGTTAGAGATTTACTTTCACTTAAATGTACCAGCCCTGTCCTTTACAGCTAACCTAGTGGGAAATGTTCACTCTAAGCCAGTCTAAGTTCACTCTATTGCATGTCTTTCAATGTTGAGTCAAATGGCAAGCTCTATTACAGCAAACCATATGAAAGAGTGGATATCTCTGACCATCACTTTTTGATTTCTCTCATGTGTAGAGTCCAGAAGTTGCCGTGAGATTTACTCCATAGTAGTTGTGAGTGTTAGCTTCACCATCGTTATTAATATTAAATCTAGACTATTATTTAATTTGAATTTTTGGTTTAAATGTAATGTCATGTAATTTTTTTTCACTTTAGCCAAATGTGCCATACAATTGGCTGCAATTTTTTAGTCTGATATTAAGAATATTACAAGCCATATGCCAGAAGCGTTGAGTATGATACTTTCATTGCTATTGCTTCATAAGCTGTGGTACAAGATACAGGTAGGATACGAAAGACTACAGTCCAACCAGTGTCATAGTTAAGAGATGTCAGCAATGCTGCATCACAGATTCTATATAAATCTGCATTTGCAAATAGTTTTGATTTTTGTCATGAAGTAAAAATGCTTTAGCACTATTAGTTGTATTGAATAACTATTTTAGTAAACAGCTTTATTTTGTCTAAAATTACGTTGTCACACTGTCTTTTTCTGTGGAGTAAGATAAGCAAATTAAATGTTGATTCTGAGTTGAGTTAAGTTCCAAAGCCAGCAAAAGGTAGATGGAGTGGCAATTATTTGAAAGCCCACAGGTGAGGTGGAATGGGGCCACAAAGAGCCCTAAGCGCTCTCATGAATTGGTATGCAGTAAAATCAGTTTTCCTGCTATGAAATCTCTGCTTACTACTTAAAGCTAACAAGCCACTCTTTCTAGTCATGTAAATTTACTTTTACTGGCAAAAGGAATTGATACACTAAAAATAAATAGATACTCTCCATATGGAATTGGAAGCAATGTAGAAAAACATAGCTGTCGAATTTGCATATCTGTGCATTGAATTCCTACACAACTGGATTTAGTGCAAGATTTCTATAATAGACCTGTAGAAATTGAGAGGATCTTGAACAATACATGTTACCACATGTATTCTACTTGAAATACTTAGTCATTTCATTGTAGGAACTTATTACACAGAAGGAAGCCGTTCAGCCTATCAAACTTTGCTTGGAAAGGGACAAACATCCAGAAATGGATTCTGCCATTTGATACGGCAATATTATATTCCCCCAGTCATGCTCAGATTGGAACTTGAGATCAAATTGTGACTTGATCATGAGGAAATCTTTTCGCCTTTTGCTGTTCTGTGGTGTGAATGCTTTTACCTGTATCACTCAACTACAGTTTCAAGCTGATTACAAGCCACATTGTTAGTATGATCAAGCAGCTTATCGAAGAGCACCACTTTTGAATATGGGCAAGCAGTGGGCTAGTATTTTAATGTCAGGCTCACCCCAGCTTGTTGACGTAGCATATTTACTCTGATCTCAGTCATAAGTTTGGACAGACTGACTCCTGAATACTACATCAATGATGCAGTACTATTGGACACTATTCATGGTGGGTGCTTCAGTTAACCACTACCAATGATCCATGGGAACATTCCCTAACCAAGGCTAGTCTTGGACTTGTGATGGTGGCACTTGGTCCAGGGTCATTGCAGCACACAGCTTTACAAATTTAATAGACGGCTCGTGTATCTCTGTGCCCACAAGAAAACCTTTTGAAAACACAAAAAATCGTTTCAGGCTGTCTGTCTGGTGACCTCTACATTGATTATATTTTGTTTTTCCCATACATTCTGTCTGTAGGGGTAAAATGGTGTGTCAAGTTTTACATTTTTACATAAGTAGAAATGATATCCAGAAGAGTTTACTATTTTAATCTGTTGATTGTGGAATGAAGGACAATGTGAATATTAACATGCGTCTAAAATTAAGTATCAATCTCAGAAAGAAAATCTTGAGTCTTTGGATTCTTCTACTTTACTGGTTTGTTGCCAAAAATAAATATGTCATGCACTAACATTCTTTGCTTAGGGAAACAGTGGAGAAATTGACTGTTGCATAGCTGCAGGCCAAAAAATTGTTTAAGTTGGTTATAATTCCAGAGTTTCTGTATACCCAGTATTAATACCTAACTTTCATTACGCTAGCAGGAAAACATTTTGTGGTCACATCATATTTTAATTCTCATTATGAAAGTACATTTATAAAAGTTGTGATTTCCTTTCAATTGCAATAAATTTGACATGAATGTGCAGCATGTTTTGTTTCATTTGCCAAATTATGCATGTCAAATTCAGACATTTGTCTAAGATATTTGCACACCAAACATGTTGTTTGACTACAGATTTTATTCCTCACCAACTCTCTTAAGTAGATAGACTGTTTGTTTTAAATTTTCATCCGAATAAGGTAAGTTAAATCTTGTTAATTAAGCCATGGCAATGTTTTTAAAATAATCTTAAATTAATCTCAAAATGAACCTTAACAGCAAGAAGAGAGTTTAAATGTTAATGCAGATCACCAGTGAAAATAAAATTACCTATTGTATATTTGTACAATTGAATATTTTTGGCATGCTTTTGTATCATTATTTTATTGAGAACTGAGCAATGTTTTGATTTAACTCTGGAGGTGGATTGTGCTGTCCCCATCATAAGTGCTACATTACAAAACCGCCAAGAATTTGATGATTTGAGAAATTTGGACTTTTGGTCAACTCTAGGAGAACAGAATCTGCTTGGATTTTTTAAAAGAGTATCTGCTGTGTCCTGAGCTTGAATAGTTTTTTTAAAAAACTTCATTCAGAGAAGGTGAACTTTGCTGGCTGGGCTAACAGTTTTTGGCCAATCCTTAGAATATGGGAATTAGCTACTGCCATCCATCTTTTATCTAGATATGCCCTCAGTTTTTAATAGTGGGGACTCGAGGATCTTGACCCAGTGCCACTGAACGAATGGCAATATATCCACTTTAGGATGGTGAGTGGCATGGAGAGGAGCTCGCAGTTCAAGGAGTTCCTTTGTATCTGCTGCCCTTATCCTTCTAGGTCATGTTCGGAAGGTGCTGCTGTCTAAGGAGTTTGGGTAAATTTTTGACAGTGCATCTTGTAGATGGTAAACACTGCTAATAACTATGCATCGGTGGTGGAGGGAGTCATTTTCTGTGGATCTGGTGTTAGTCAAGCAGACTGCTTTGTCCTGGACGGTATCAAGCTTCTTGAATGATTTGGAGCTGTACGATCTAGGCAAGTGGAGAGTGTTCCATCACACTCCAGACTTGTACCTAATGGTGGTGGTAGAAAAACACTGGGGAGTCAGGAAGGTGAGTTACTTGCTGCTTACTGAGATATCTAACAAAGCAAACATTTATTTACACTGTCTGTTGATTGCAGTAAGCTTGTTACCATTGTTTTTCAGTCAATCTGTTAAACTCCAGAAGAAAGAAAGAACACTTACAGCAATAATACTAATTTACAATTTTTGGTTATTTTAGCTGAGGGGATGGTAGTGCACAGATTTTTAAATGGATTAGTGGTAGTACATATTCATGAAGCCCCATTTAGAATACAGTGTCCAATTTTGGGCCCCGCACCTCAGAAAGGACATACTGGCCCTGGAGCGTGTCCAGTGGTGATTCACACAAATGATCCCTGGAATGGTAGGTTTAACATATGATGAACGGCTAAGGATCCTGGGATTGTATTCATTAGAGTTTAGAAGGTTGAGGGGAGATCTAATAGAAACTTACAAAGTAATGTATGGCTTAGAAAAGGTGGACGCTGGAAAGTTGTTTCCATTAGGTGCGGAGACTAGGACCCGTGGGCACAGCCTTAGAATTAGAGGGGGTAAATTTAAAACTGAAATGAGACGACATTTCTTCAGCCTGAGAGTGGTGGGCTTGTGGAATTCATTGCCACGGAGTGCAGCAGCGGCCGGGACGTTGGATGCCTTCAAGGCAGGGATCAACAAATTCTTGATCTCACAAGGAATCAAGGGCTATTGGGAGAGTGCAGGGAAGTTGCATTGAAATGCCCATCAGCCATGATTTAAATGGCGGAGTGGACTCGTTGGGCCAAATGGCCTTACTTCCGCTCCTATGTCTTATGGTCTTAAGACCGATTGTGTACTATTTATGTTAAAATGAAGAGGATAATAACACAGAAATTGGAATGCCTTCTGTCGACTCATGTATTGTTTCACATTCACAAAGATCAATGAAGATTAGGCTCGGAAATAGCCAAGATTAGCAGAACCAGGTAGAGATAAATTTAAAGAATTGATAATTTCTCTGTAAGGAATACCTCCTATTAGTGCATTAAATGGAAGTTTGATCTTTCTTTGTAGTCTGGTCATAAAATAAAATTTGTTGAACCTTTGAAGAATGCTGGTTTAACAACTTGTCAAATCATCAGTTTTTCTTTGTTTTTCTCCAGTATAACACCATTTCCTTTTGGATAGGCTTCAAGTTTGTTGCAATTGGATTTATGAGAATTATTTTTTGTAAATAAAATGACGTACTTGCAACTAATTACTAGTCAATTTATACCAAGTTAATTTTGAAGTATTTCTGGCATTGTAACAATACCTTTTCTCCTGTTAACTGTAGTTGATAACAAATCTTGGTGTACAGCAATATTAAAATAATCCCTAGTTTCGGTAGTCATATTCCAAAGGGTATGCATCTCTTTCCTTTACTTTATAAATTACTAAACTATTAGAACAATGATTTTGAAATGTAAAGAAAAACAATATTTTATGTATTCTCTGATCTACATCTTCAATGCATTAAAATTTAAAATTTCCTACTCATCAAATTATTGCTATGTTCAACCTCACATCTGCAATGTTCTCCTTTCCCAAGTCAGTGGTGTCGTCTTGACATTCCTGTCTGTAAATCCCTGCTTTGTCCAGCTATTAAACGCAAAGGCCACAGTGACCCTGACTTCTCTTCTGTGAAATTTTCTTTCATCTCCTCAAAATGTCATTTGACCAAGCTATCTGTCCTCCCCTAACTTCTTCCCCAGCTTTGCTGTTCAATTTCTTTTTGAATTTGTGAAGTGCTTTGGGGTATTCTTTTACTTAAAATTTATAATGAAGTAGTATTTATTGTTATGTAACTTTGTTATCTTGTAGAATTGCTACTCGATTGACAATGTCGATCAGTAATTGCTATCAGTTTAGATTAAGTATTTTAATGAATTGAGAATTGCGGCTATTAATGTTTTATTGTCATGAGCTGCCATATTGAATATAAATACCCTTCATGGCAACTTAAGAAATAAATATGGCTACTTCATCTACAAATACCATATGTTCTTGTGTAATGATTTTATAAATTGGCTCACGTTTAAATTTATAACGAAACTAATAATTAATATTAGGCTGTTGTTACTTTGGCTCGCAATTACTTTCACTGTCTTAACTTATGCATAATGTTTTCCCCCCAGTGGGTTTCCTACATAAAATTTGCTTATGATATATGCGGAGTAAACTAGTTCGCGCAATTTGCAATGTGCTCATGTTGACGGCGGACATCTTAGCAACATACGTATTCAACAGAGTATAGGTCCCTTTTATATTCTCCTAATAACTGCAGACAACTTGACAATAGCAAAGTGGAAAGACCTTCCTCGGCACAGGGAATCTCTGAGATTGGGGGTTTGTACCCATTCTCACGGCCATCTAGTTCAACTACCACTATGAACTATGGTTTGACCTGCCGGTTGCCAGTAGTGCACGCATGTTTATAAGGAAGTTATGTAACAAAATTTGGGCACATCAGGAGCGAAATGAAAATCCCATTTCATTCGATCAGCAATATTTTGTTGCCGAAGAAAGGCTTAATTTGCTACTTAGTTTTTATTTTTGAGGGATTTTGTGGAATTCCAAAATCGCAAAAAATAGAGGGGGAATAGGTACACTAATGCATAATATGGATAGGACTTCGTGAACTCCCTGTGCTTTTCGATTTTGGCTGGGGAATGGAACATGAAAGCTGATTGGGTTCAGCAAGTCGCTTTCTATCGCTTTCAATGTAAATAATATGCGACGCAGCTTGACTTTGGCGATTCCACATTGAATAGTGCTCCTTTGCTTGCGGAATATACAATAACTTATTCAGTTCGTAAGAATTGAATGAAATCGGGTCATTTCCTTGCTGATTGCGTCATTATAGCCTGCTGCTGGAGGTGCTTTCTGTCTTTTTACAATGCATTGGTGAAAACTGTCAGAACAAACTCGGGGGGTGAGGAGATATTCATTCTTTTCAGTGTTTCATATTTTAAAAGAAGCGGCGTTACTTACTCAGGTGTCGCAGTAGATAAGCAGTTGATTGGATTTTATGCAAGGAGTTACAATGCAGAAATTTTCCAAGTCGCCTGTACTGTATAGGAGTCACTGTAAATGGTACGTGCAATGCTTCTCCAAGCCGGTCCTCATACTTTGATTGTTAGATATTTTTGTGTGGCCTTGAATATGCAGTAGACGGTGGCTTGCATACCAAAAAAAGTATTACCATTGCCTGGCTGTTCCGAAAAGAGTCGAACAACTTCCCTCGTTGGGCCAAGTCATGGAAATGAAGCCAATTTTTTTTCCCTCTGTTTCTATCTGATTTACGCTTAATGTATTGTAATGCCACTTCGGTTGTTATATTACATTTTTGTATAACTAGAGTTTTGATGGCCTTCCGACGAGACGAAATTTGTTTTAAAAACGGCAAGTAAACTGTAGCACCTCTTTCGCCAAAGAGTTAAATGTGTGAAGAGCGAAGTGAAACTGGAGATCTGACAATCGAACAGAGGCGAATTCCAAAACAAGTTGAACTACTGATAATTGTTTCTTTTGCATTAGTGTGAAGCTGAAAGGAATCTGAAAGTCAGTCCAATGCCAGAAAGGTTCACAAAAATTTAATTTTAAAACGAAAGCCTAATCTTGCTGTAAAAACGGTTGTCATAAATCTGTACCCATCGAGCAGAGAATGCAGAATAGGGTAAGATGGCCCATTATATGTGCGTGTAACAGATGCAGGAGTTAAATAGTGTACGACTCCTGTATGTAAGGCGATTTGAAATAAATGTTATTCTCTCGATTTCATCTTTCAATCTGACGTTTCCTGACCATAAACAGAGTTGTTTCTCACTGGCCATTGAGGCCTGACATACTGCGTCCCTCTTGAGTTTATGCATTTTAATCTCCTGCAATGTTCAGGCTATTTTTAGCTCCCACTCCCAGGGTTCGGTTTCTGTTAACAGCAAGCCACATTGTTGGTAAATCACATGTAAAATGAAATGCCTATCTTTCTCTGCTTCCCCAGTACGTACGTCTGTGGCGAACGGTTGATATTGTGTTTTCAGTCACTTTGTCAATTACAAATGCATATTAGGATACAACTTGGAAAACATCGTGAAATTCTGACAATTTAAAGAAATGAAATATTATTTATTCCGAAAGGGCTCCATTGTTTATGATTTGAAGATTGGCTCCATGCCTAGGTAGGCGTGCGGTCTATGTAAACTTTGTGTAAAAGAAACAATCAGTTAAAAGTACTATTCTGGAGAGTGATTTTTGTCCCTACCCCGGCACCCCGCGCTGTTAGAAACAAAACTGCCTGGATTGCAACAGATACTGCAGACTGTAATTGCGACTGAATCCTTTTCAATTTCAGATGGACTTTCCGGTCGAGATCAGTCGATTGAGTTGCTGACCCCTTCAAGAGTGAATCACACGCCCAGTACTGGTAAGACCAAATTTTTAATTGAGACATTCATTTACCAAATAAAATCAAGTCACGAACTACCTTCTAGATGTTGCCAACCCCCAGAATGGAAACTATTTTACAATGAAGAATTGATACTGTTGGCTACTTAGCTGTGTTTTTGTTCATTCCGAAGTGTTCCTTTTTCACTCATGGGACGTTGCTGGTTGGCCATAATTTATTCCCCGTCCCCAATTAACTTTGAGAAGCTGGTATCGAGCTGCCTTACAGAAACGCTGCAGTCGATCTGCTGTGGGTTGAGCACCATGCCCTTGGGGAGGGGATTCCAGTATTTTGACCCAAAGAGAGTGAAAGAACAGCAGTGTATTTCCAAGTCAGGAATTCCAGGGTTTTAATTAGGATGGCAAGTGGCTTGAAGGAGAACTTGGAAGTAGTGGTGTTCCCATCTATCTTCTGCCGTTGTCCTTGTAGATGAGCAGTCGTGAATTTGGAAAATGCTGCCCAAGAATCTTTGAATTTTTGCAGGGTATCTCGTAAACAGAACACACCGCTGCTACTGAGCATCCGTGGTGGAGGGAGTGGATACTAGTAGATGTAGTGTCAATCAAACAGGTGGCTTTTTCTGGACGGTGTCAAGCTTTTCTTGAGTGTTGTTGGAGCTGCACCTAACTAAGCAAATGGCTAGTACTCTTTCAGACTCCTGACTTGTACCTTGTAGGTGGTGCATAGGTTTTGGTGAAGCAGGAGGTGAATTACTCACTAGTATTCCTGGACTATGACCTATTTTTGTAGCCACCATGTTTTGTAGCAAGTCCAGTTGCGTTTCTAGTTGATGTAACCCCCAGGGTGTTGATAGTTGGGGATGGTAGCACAATTGAATGTCAAGGGGCAGTGGTGAGTTGGTCATTGCCTGGCATTTATGTGGTGTAAATGTTACTTGCCACTTGTCTAGATCTCGTTGCATTAAAACATGGACTCCTTCTGGAGCCGAGCAATTATGAATAGTGCTGAACATAATCTAGTTGTTGGCAACATCACCACTTCTGGCCTCATGATGGAGGGAAGGTTATTGATGAAGCGATGATTGATGGTTAGGCCTAGGGCACTATCTTGTGCAACTCCTGCAGAGATGCCCAGAGCTCAGATGACTGACTTGCGACAGCCTCAGCCATCTTCCTTTGTGCCAGGTATAACTCCAACCAGTAGTGAGATTACCCATTATTTCCAGTTTTGCTGGGACTTCTTGACGTCATACTTAGTTGAATGCAGCCACAATGTCGACAGCTGTCACTCTCGCCTCACCTCTGGAGTTCAGTTCTTTTGTCCGTGTTTGGGCCAAGGCTGTAATGAGATCAGGAGCTGAATGACCTTGGCAAAATCCAAACTGGGTGTCACTGAGCAGGTTATTGCTAAGTAAGTGCAGCGTAGCACTGTTGTTGATATCTTCCATCACATGATACTGATGATTGAGAGTAGACTGATGGAATGGTAATTGGGCAGGTTAGATTTGTCCTGCTTTTTCTATACAGGACATACCCGGCCAGTTTTCCACTTTGTTGGTTAGATGAAGTCATTGAATCATACAGCATAAAACATACCCTTCGGCTCAACTCATCCATGCCAAAAAGGTTTTCTAAACTGAACTAATCTCATTTGCCTGCAGTTGGGCTAAATCAGTCAAAACCATTCCTTTCTGTGTATCTGTCCAAATGTCATTTAAATGTTGTAATTGTACCCACCCGTACCACTTCCTCTGACAGCTTGTTCCATATATGTGCCACGAATGTGAAAATGTTGCCCCTCCAGGTCCTTTTTAAAATCTTACCCCCCATTTTAAACCTATGTCTTATTGTTTTGGACTCCCCTATCCTGGGGAAAAGATTAGCTATTTACTTTATTTATGCCCCTCATGATTTTATAAACTTCTAAAAGATCACCCCTTCGCTTCCAGCCTATCTAACTGCCCCTTATAACTCAGACCTTTCAGTTTTGGTGACATCTTTGTAAATCTTTTTCTTTTGCACCCTTGCCAATATAATAACATCCTTCCTATAAGCAGGACAACCAGAATTGTACACAGTACTCCAAATATGACCATACTAGTGTCTTGTAGAGCTGTAACGTGATGTCCCAATTCCTGTACTCAGTGCTCTGACCGAAGAAGGGAAGTATGCCAAACGCTGCCTTCACCACCCTGTCTACATGTGATGCCACTTTTGAGGAACTGTACACCTCCACCCCTGGGTCTCTGTTTGAAAATTCTATCCAGGGCTCTGCAATTAACTGTGTAAGTCCTGTCCTGGTTTGTCTTACCAAAATGCAACACCTCATATTTATCTGCATTAAATCCTATCTGCTATTCCTCAGCCCACTGGCACAGTTGATCAAGATCCCGTGGTACTTTTAGATAACCACCTTCACTATCCACTATTCCACCAATTTTGGTGTCATCCGCAAACTTACTAACTGTATCTTCTATCTTCTCGTCTAAATTCCTTATATAAGTGAGAAATAACAATGAACCCATCATCAATCCTTGACTGCTGGCCTTCTGTCCAAACGACAGCCCTCTACACCACCCTCTGCCTCTTCTTACAGTCGAGCCAATTTTGTAATCAATTAGCTAGCTCTTCCTGGATCTCATGTGATCTAACCTTACTGACTAGTCTACCATTGCTGCATGTTGTCCAGTGTCTTGTTAAGGTTCTTGCAGGCAATAACTACCACATTCCCTTCATCTATCTTCTTGGTGACCTCTTGAAAAAAATCTCAATCAAGTTCCTGACATGTGACTTCCCATACACAAGACTATCCCTAATCGGTCCTTGCCTTTCCAAATGCATGTAAATCCTGTCTCTCAGAATCCGCTCTCACAACTCAGCCACCTCTGAAGCCAGGCTCACTGGTCTGTAATTCCCTGGCATTTCCTTGCAGCCTTCCTTAAATAATGGCACGACATTAGCCACCCTCCAGTCTTCCAGCACCTCAGTCGTGGCTATCGATGATACAAGCATCCCTGCTAGGTGCCCCATAATATCTTCCTTAGCTTCCCAATATCCTGGGATACACTTCATCAGGTCCCAGGGAGTTATTTACCTTTGAGTTTAAGACCTCCAACACCACCTCTTCTGTAATGTGGACACTTTTCAAAACATCCGCTGCTTATTTTCCAAGCTCCATTGCTTCCAAGTCTGTCCCCACAATAAATACTGACTTGAAATATTTGTTTAGGATCTCATCCATCTCCTGTGGTTCCAAGTATAGATGTCCTCAATCTTTAAGGGACCCTATTCTTTTCCTAAGTACTCTTCTACACTTAATATACTTGTAGAATCTCTTTGGATTCTCCTTAACCGTAGCTGCCAAAGCTGTCTCATGCCCACTTTTTGCCCTCCTCATTTCCCTCTTAAGTGTACTTCTACATCCCTTCTACCCCTCAAGGGATTCACCTGATCCCAGCTGTTTATCTCTGATATATGTTACCTCATTTTTTTTTCTTGACAGGAGCCTCAATATCTCTGGTTATCCAGTGTTTCCTCCTACTGCCAACCTTGCCCTTCGGTCTAACAGGAACATGCTGGCCTTGAACTCTCATTTGTCTCGCTTTTGAAAGCCTCCAACTTGACAGATGTCCCTTTGCCTGTGAGCAGCCTTGTCCAATCATTTTTTTTTTAAAGTTCCGTTCTAATTTCATCAAAATTGGCCTTGTCCCAATTTAGAACTTCAACTTGTGGACCAGGCCTACCCTTTTCCATAACTATTTTCAAAGTAATAGAATTATGGTCCCTGGCCTCATAGTGCCACCCGACTAACACCTCAGTCACTTGCCCTGTATCATTTCCCAAGAAGAGGTTGAATTCCCCACTTCTGGTCTCAGGCCATCTGCATAATAAATAAGAAAGTTTTCTTGAATACACTTAGCAGATTCCTCCCCGTCCTACCCCTTAACAGTACCGCAGTCCCAGTTGATGTTTGGAAAGCTAAAAAGCCCCTACTAATGCATGCCCCCTTTTTATTTATCAGTTCCACCCATACAGCTTCACTGAATGATCCCTCAGGAGTATCCTCTCTACTATCATGTTTTCCCTAGCCAAAAAACTCCATTCTTGCCTCTGCTTCTGCCCTTCGTATAGCATCAGTAATCTGGAACATTGTGCTGCCAGTCCTGTCTCTCCCTCAGCCATGTTTCTGTAATAGCTATGAACTCTCAGTCCCATGTTCCCATCCATATCCTGAGTTCATCTGCCTTAATCTGTCAAGTTCTAGCATTGAAACAAATGCACTTTAATTCATTATTCATCCCTTGTTCCCTGCTGTACTGTTGCCCGCCTTGTCTACTTAACTTCCTTTCTTTAACTTCTGTCTTGTCTTACTGCTGCTGAGGATTCTACCTTCACGCTAGTTCAAAACCTCCCAAGTAGCTCTCTCAAATCTTCCTGGCAGAATGTTGGTTCCCCTCCAGTTCAGTGCAACTCATTCCTCTTATGTGGGTCATTTCAGCCCCAGAAGAGATCCTAATAATCCAAAAGTCTGAATCCCTGCCCCAGCTGCTCAGCCACTCAATTCAGCTGCCTGATCCTCCAATTCCTACTCTATCTAACATGCGGCACCAGAGTACTACAGTGATTAGTACCCTTTAGGTCCTGCTTTTTAACCTCCTACCTTACTCCCTATATACCCTCTGCAGAACTTCATCTCTTTTTCTACCAATGTTGTTGGTACCAGTGTACAACTTCCTCTGATTGCCTGTGCTCCCCTTTTGAGAATTTGCTGCTGCTGCTCCATGATGTTCCAGACCCTGGCACAAGGAAGACAACGCGTCACCTTGGAGTCTTGCTCGCAGGTGCAGAAACGCCTGTCTTTGTCCTGACTAGAGAGTCCCCTATCTTTGAGAGGAGAAAGATTTTAAATGAGCCTGAGGACAATTTTTTACGCATAGGGTGGTTCATATGTGGAGTGAACTGCCAGGAGAAGTGGTGGATGCAGGTATAGTTGCAACATGTAAAAGACATTTGGATGAGTTCATGCATAGGAAAAGGTTTGAGGGAAATGGGCCAATCACAGACAAATGGGACTAGTCTAGAATGGGAAATTTGGTCAGCATGGACAAGTTGGATCTGTTTCAGTGCTGTATGACTCAATTGTTGCCTTGGACTTTGCCATGCCTGCTTTACAGCAGAGCCAATAATGGTGCCAAAGACTAGGCTGCTGTTTTCCCCTGAGAGGCCATTTCCCCCCAACTGTATCCTAAACGGTATACTTGCTTAAAAAGGGAATAATGCAGCAATGTCCTGTGGCTGCCTGCCCTCCTCTTCTGGCAGTCACCCATCTACCTGACTGAGCCTGAAGGTGACCACCTCTTGAAGCTACTATCGATCACGTTTTCTGCATCCTGTGTGCTGCTCAATGCTTCAAACTCCTGCTCCAACTAATCCATGCAGTGTGAGAGGAGCTGTAGATGGAAATGCTTCCTGTAGACATAGTGCCACGAACACTTGACTGCTCCCTGACTTTTCACATGAGATAAGAAGATACCAGCCCACTGACTGCTATCTCTGCTCCTTTAACAACTGACAGACTTAAAGGGCGAGAAAGAAAGGTCTTATCTTGCCCTTGCCCTTACCTTGTGGCTGCTTGCCCATCTTAAAAAAGCCAGGCATTCATCCAAGCTCACTCTTAGATCCAGCAGCACCTCAACCATAAAACAGTCCCTTGCCAAAAAATGGCTGGAACAACACAGCAATGCCTCCCATTCCAGTTCTCTAAACTTCCATACTTAGCTCAAATCCCAGCATTTTCACTCTTGCAGTTTGCAGTCCATGCTTGGGAGCATTTTAGGCCTTGCTTTCATACTGGTAATGTCTGCCCTGCTACAAAAACCAGATTTAACCAGTTTATTTAATTAATTTAAATAAGCTTTCCCAGTGCTGTATCTATTAAACTTGCCTTAGGCCTGAAAGAAAAACTAACAACTCTTAAATGCTTACCCTTCCCTTATCAACAGTTTTAGATTTTAAGAAAGCAAAAGGTTAAGATTTATGTTCTTTAACCCTCACGCTCAGTTCATCTCCCAGCCTGTTCACTCTTTTGCAGTTCATATTCCATGCCAGTGATTGAGCTGTATTGGAACGGCTTGGCTAGGGGAGTGGCAAGTTCCAGAGCACAGGTCTTCAGAACTATTGCTGAATGTTGTCAGGGCCTATAGCCTTTGCAGTATTCACTGCCCCCATCTGTTTCTTGGGAGCACATGGAGTGAATCAATTTGTCTGAAGATCTGTATGTGACGCTGGGGACCACTGGAGGAGGTCTAGATGGATCATCCAGCCGGTACTTCTGGCTGAAGATTGCTCCAAATGCTTCAACGTTACATTTTGCATTGTAATTGATATGTTGGTCTCTTCCATTATTGAAGATGTGTATATATGTGGAACCTGCTCCTCCAGTGAGTTACTTAATTATCCATCACCATTGACAACTGGATGTAGCAGGATGACAGAGCTTAAATCTGGTCTGTTGGTTCTGGGATCACTTAGATCTGTCTATCCCCTGCTGTTTATGCTGTTTGGCATCCAAGTAGCCCTGTTAGATGCTTCATCAGGTAGGGACTTCATTTTTAGGTATGCCTGGTGCTGCTCCTGGCATGTCTTCCTGTACTCTTCTTTGAAGCAAGTCTGATCCCCGGGCTTGGATGGTAATGGTTGGAACCATGATGTTGCAGATTTTGCTGGAGCACAATTCCGCTGTTCATGGCTGACAGCACCTCTTAGATACCCAGCCTTAGGTTGCTAGATCTGTTTGAAGTCAGGCCTATTCAGCATGGTGATGGTACCACACAACATGATGGAAGGTATTCTCAATGTGATAAATAGGCAGCAGCAATATTTTCTATAAAATGTCTGAACAGTTCAAACAGATTAATTTTCTGTCATTAGCTCACTAGTGCACTCATGTAATGTTAACATTATATATGGGTAGATCGAGTGATCGACACTGATGTAGATTAGATTAGATTCCCTCCAGTGTGGAAACAGGCCCTTCGGCCCAACAAGTCCACACCACCCCTTGAAACATCCCACCCAGACATGTATTGACTGAACTTCAGCTTGGCTGTCTTCAGACATACCTTGGAGGGGGGGGGGAAAAGCCTGTGGTTTCATTTTTTGCCCTCCAAACATTGATTCTCTTTATATTTCTTTGCACTTTCATGCTTGAAAGGTTTCATTGCAAGCCCAACTACACACAGTGAATAACTCAGTAATTTCTTTCATTTAATTTGAAATCCATGAAACTTTTTAAAAATAGTCTTTATATAGTGTCACTGTTACTCTATTTTAATTCTTTGCGTTCATCACCCTGTCCCCAGTAATTTTCCTTTTCCTTTCCTTTCGTTTTGGAACCATTTTCTTTGAGCAGAGATTGTTCTCATGCCTTGCCCAAGTGATCATTCGTCCTGTGATTGCATTGTCAAATGCTGGACTGTACAGAACATGTTGGACAAAGTTGCTGCCCTAATTCAACACCATACACTTGCAGTTCAATGTTGATTTCCATGTAGCAATCGAAAATGCTATGAAGCAGGGTGTTTGATATTCATAAATGTTTAAATCTGTTTTCATGATAATGTAATCCAATTTTCACTGCAGGCCAATTACCTTGTAAACAAGGGCTTACTCTTGTTTGAGAGTTAAGGAAAAACTGATTTATCACATACATTGTGGTTTATCTTTCACTCTTGTAACTCCAAACTAGGTTTAGAATATTGTAGTAGTTCCTGTAACATTCCAAAATGCAGAAATAAAGGAGAGCATTGCATTTAGGCCCCTGATTTTAGCTCAATATTGGCAACTTTGTTATTATTCAACAAGGTCCCAACAGTTCCTTTGCCAAATCTCCGCTTTGAGCCTTCACCTCTCTTCTCCTTAATGCTCCCTTTTTTTCCTCTTTAAATTAGCTGTCCCATTTCCCTATGTTATGAGATCAATGAATATACTTCTGAGTATATCACTGACTGAAATACTTTGCAATCCCTGTGTTTGCAAAAGGCACTGTACAAATGTAAGTGAGTACTTTTCTAAGTATGTCTGTTTTCTTTCCAGTACTTCCAAAGTAACTTGTGACATATTCTTTGTTAAGGGCACTGTATAGGTGATGGTAGTGGTGATTTGAAAAAATTTGAATTACAATGAAATGTGCTGGGCAATGTAGCTTCAGGGCTTCACAGAACTGTAGAATTTAGTGTTGCAGGGGAGGGGTATTAAAATTGTTGCATCTTTCCAGGACCAATAAAGGTAATCTCATTGCCCTTCCTCTTTCTTGATATCATTTTCAAATTTTTCTTCAAATATTTATTCTTCTCCAAAAGCTGCTTTTGATTCCACTTCCATTATGCTTATCATAGAGATATTCTATGCTGACACCTCCCTGTGCAAGGAAGTTTAATTAACCTCCTTTATTTTTGACTGGAAATTGTTGCTCTGTGGTTACTGTTTCACTGACCATGGAAATAATGTTATGTGTTTGATTTATATTGAACATTTAGTTTAAAAACTGTCTCTTATCAGAACTAAATTCTTCAATTCATTTTGTCACCTTTGTGATTGCATAACTGGTTCACTGTGGTCCCAATGTCATTGATCATAGAATCATAGATCATCGAATCCCAACAGTGTGGAAATGGGCCATTCGGCCCAACAAAGTCTACACTGACCCTCCGATGAACATTCCACCCAGACACACCTCCCTGCCATATCCCGGCATTTACTATGACTAATCCACCTGACCTGCACATCTTTGGACTGTGAGAGGAAACAGGAGTACCCGGAGGAAACCCACGCAGACACTGGGAGAATATGCAAACTCCAGTGGACAGCCACCTGAGCGTGGAACTGAACCTTAGTCCCTGGAGCTGTGAGGCAGCACTGCTAACCATTGAGCCACTGTGCCACTTCATGTCCTTCTGAAAGGGCATAATATCCTATTTATATGTCACCTCAGAAATAAGAGAAAATGCTGCAAATTCTTACCTAGTCAGCAGCATGTCTGGAAATTATAGAATTAATGTTTTAGGTCAGGGGTCTTTTATCAGAGCTGGAAAATATGACAAATATATCTCCTTTTAAAAGAGTGGGAGTAGAGGAAAGAACAAAAGGGAAAGTCCGAGGGGCAGAAGATATTAAATGATAAAATGTGTGACATTGCAAGGTAAGAGAGTAGTGAATGAACAAATCAAGAAATAAAAGATTCTTTTAGAGGAGCAGTAAATGGAGACAACTTGTCCGTGAATGCAGAAAATGTATCAAAATAGTCTGTAGCAGCAGCATTCTGCAACCAAGCACTCTCCAAAACATGGGAGGCAACAGCAGAAATAATGAAAAGTAAGAAGTAGATGCATCTTGTAGTCCTGGTAGCTTGAATCCTCTTATGTACAAAGTGCTTTTGGCACAAGGAAATCAAAGGCAGAAGCCAGGTAATTGGAACAGAGAGGCATGAGACAGAAGAAAAAGAACTCGAAAACAGGCCCCAGAAAGTATGTTACAAATCCTGGGGACAGAAGTGGAGACAATGAGACAGAGGAGTTTAGGCTAAGATGTAGTGGAAGGCAAAATGATGCAGAAATTAGAGGCTTTGGGGTGTAGTTGCAGAATAAATGAGAGAATTGGGGTAATGAAAAGGAACAAAACAACATCTGAAAATCAACTTAGTGTCATTGGACTTGACAGTATTGAAATGTTGTTTGTAATCCTATATTTTGTCATTGCCAAGTCACCATATTTAATGAATTATTCAAAAATGCGCAGGATGAATTGATCGAATATAGGATAAATGGAAAGGATATGAGAAGGAATTGGTGAATAAGGCTTAGTTATTTGCAAAGCAGAAATGTCTTCCTTTAAGAGAGATTCTCACTGACCAAGAGGTGATTGATTTTTCTTAGAAAAATTGCAGTTTTTCTCCTTGCTTCGCTTCTGTACAATGGAGAAGCTGTCTGGCATCAAGCTTTCAGTCTCTCATTCTCTTTTTTGCTGTTGTTGATGAAGCAAATGTGATAAACATTAGTGCCTTTATTTTCTGGATATATAAGAGAAGGTACAGAATTAAAAATAAACAAACTAATTTATTACCTTTTTTCTTAGATTTACCTGTTTTTCTAATCAACGTGTTCTGAAATGTTGTTATATACATCTGGAGCAGGTGGGATTTGAACCTGAGCATCTGGGTCTATGGGTAGGGACACCACCACTACGCCACAAGAGGGTCTTAAAATTAGTGTGTCAAAGTTTATTGATGGCTGCCTTCAGAATTTGGGCATTTTATTTGTAGATTTATTTCTTCGAGATTAAATCTCTTACTCATTGCAGCTGTAATTGCTTAGTTTTGGCCTTTGAAAAAAGCAATTGTAATGTTTTCAAATATGTTGCTGCTACAAATGTAGATGAAATTTGAAGTTGTGAATAGAGTACAAGGAGGTTTCGAAGGAGGTTTGAGTTCACTGAAAGGGCGGGAACATGACATATGGAACACAATGCTGCTATGGCAGGGTTTTCTTAGGAGAGTACATGTATTGTCCATGGCTTTAAAGAATAAGACACATCTCACTGAAACTTGTAGCATTCTTGCAGGGTGGTTGAAGATATGACATTTCTCCTGACCAGTAAGTGTAGAACCAGAGAAAAAATAATCTCTTGGGTATGGCCTAGGCACTTTAAGACTCCAGAAGAATTTGTTGTGAGGGTTGTGAACCCTTGAAATTGTCTGCCCCAGATGTCATTGCATGTTCAAAACAGTGCCATATGGAAAATGGCATTGCAGTGAAAGATTAGCCATGACCTAATTGAGTGACAGAGCCAGCGCAGTGGTCCCTGTGGCCTACCCTGTTCCTATGTTTTGATTTTGCAATTGAAACATAAAGCGTGGAGGTGTGTAACAATGCAGTGTGTCAAAGAAAACAATCACAACACAGCATAAGAATTGCGAATACTGCTATTAATTCCAATGTTTTTTCCAATGTTTTTAGCTATGTACTTTGTGCACTAAGGAGTCTTTTGATCTGTTCATTTCAATTTGAACTATAGATGATTTGAATTAAATTTAAAATTAAGGCTTTAAATCATTTGACACATCAATTTGTATGAACTGTACACATTGTTCTGTTATGGACTGTACTCCACTTGGATTTCTGAGAGAAAGTTGTAAGTATATCCTCTTTCATCTACCAGTAAAATCAAACAATTGTCTGCAATATTCAACCCTGACCAGATTGGGTTTTCTCCAAGTAGCACTGACCCACACCAGGTATCAACAGAGCAGTCTCATAAAGAACTGGCAGAAACTGGATCCTCATTTTTTTTGAGTGTCGCCCTTTGTGTTGGGAATAATATTTAATATAATTAACTATAACATCAGAACTTAATTTAGAGGGTCATAGTACTTGAAACTTTCTGTTTTCTCACTACAGTTTCTACCAGACCTGTTGAGTTTCTTCAGTTTCTGTTTTTGTTTGTGTCAGATCTGTAGCATCTGTAGTTCTTTTGCTTTACATCTGTTTCAAGCGTTTGCAGTTTGAGCAATTTCATATCAGTGTTGAGGATGTCGAGTCCGAGCTGCAGATATTGCATGTCATCATCGAAATGGAAAGTCACCCAGACACTTTGTTCCAGAATGCAGCCATATTCCTTAAATTAGGTAGTGTAGGCTTGGTCTGTGAACAAGGACAGGAGGCTATGATTGTAGGTGAGGCAGGTTTGGAGACTTAAGGAGTGGCTCCCGTGCAACCTGTGTTGATGAGGGTTGAGATGGTAGGGAGGATGAGTGACCTGACCACAGCACTGTTGTACTGGGAGCCATTCAAATGGATGAGGAAATAGGAATGTAGTGATGGTAGGGCTCAGTATAATTGGAGTCATGGATACTGTTCTCCGCAGCTGAACGTGAGTGCCGAAGGCTGTGTTGCCTGCCTGGTCCCAGGGTTAAAGATATCACACTGGGGCTGGTGAGGAACTTTGGAGCAGGAAGGAGGGATCAAGTGTTATTGTCAAAGTTAGTACTAATGACATTGATAGGACTGGAAAGAAAATTCTAATGAAAGATTTTGAACAGTTAGGAGCTAAACTAAAATTCAGAGCCTCCAAAGTGATAATTTCATGATTGTTACCTGATCCATCAGCAAATTAGCACCGGGTAAATGAAGTCTAGGAGTTATATGCATACTTTAAAGTTTTATAGGGGAGGAATGTGTTTCAGTTCTTGGGAACTGGCACAAGTACTAGGGAAAAATTGAGCTGTTCTGATCAGATGGGCTTCGATTGAACTGTGCTGGGACCAGTGCCTTTTCAAATCAATAACTAGGGCTTAGAGAGGGCTTTAAACTAGAGGATGAAATGTAGGCTTGCAATGCAAAAAAAAAGGCAGTGTTGCACAGCAACTATTTTGACAATTAAGTAAGTCTGTGTACACTGGAAAGGACAGAATATAGAAGCATGAAAAAAGACTCAGTAAATAGCGACAAAGGGGAAGCAAAAGGTAAAATTAATGACTTTTTACTTAGCCATCATGGAGACATGGATACAAGGAGATCAAAGCTGGGAACTAAATATTCAAAAGTGTATAACCTTCCAAAAGGACAGACAAGAGTGGTAGAGTAGTGGGGTGGCCTTATTAGAATGAGATGGAATTAGTGCAGAAGCAAAAAATGATCTTGGATCAGATAATGTAAGATCCACATGGATGGAGGTAAGAAATAACAAGATGATGAAGATACTATTGGAAGTAGTCTATCATCACAATGACAGAAGCTGTTCTGTCGGACAAGCAATAAATAAGAAGATAATGAGGGCACCTTTTTAAAAAAAAAATTAATTATAGGTGACTTTAATCTTTTATGTGGATTGGAAAAATCAAATTGGCACAGGTAGCCACACTCATTGAGTGTATTTAGCATAGTTCCCTAGAACAACCAGGGGTTAGATGTGAATCTAATCACTTTGGACCTGGTAGTGTATATTAAGACAGATTTCATAAATTACCTCAGAATAAAAGATCCCCTAGGAAATGGTGCCTTTCACATGACAGAAATTAAATTTAGTTTGAGACTGAGAAACTCGAGTAAGAACCAATTGTGCAAAGGATAATTACATGGGAATGAGGGCAAAATTGGCGGGAGTGCACTGGGAAAGGTGTTTAGCAGAAAGGCTGATTGATTTAACAGTGGCAGATATCTTAAAACAAAGTAGTGACTTAGGCAAAGATATATCTCGGTGCGGAAGAAGGATTCTGGGAAGGTGATAAACTGATCCTTGTTAACCAGAGGAGTTAAGGACAGTATCAAATTGAAGAAAAGGAACAGCCAGTGTGGCAAAGGTTACTGGTAAACAGAGGATTGGGAAAATTTTAAAAGACAACCAAGAAAACAAAGAACCATGAGTGCAAGCTAGCATATCATAACAGCGGGCAGTAAGAGCTTCTTTGAATATGAGAAGGAAGAGAGGGGCAACAGTGAACATAAGCTTCTTAGAGAGCAAGGCAATGGAAGTAATTACTTTCTCTCTCATGCTTTCTCCTGTTATAGTTTTGGGGCAAAAAACTGGTAAGTCCCTTTGACTGGATGGGTAGCATCGAAGGATTTTAAAGGAAGTCGCGACCAGAGTTAGCCGGTACACTGGTAGTAATCTTCCAGGAATCCTTAGATTCTGGAAAAGCCCAGAGGATCGTAAAACTGTTACTGTTATCACCCTTATTCAAAAAGGGAGAGAGACAAAACGGGCTTATCTATAGGCAGTTAGCGTAACATTGGTCATTAGGAAACTGTTAGAATCTGTTATAAAAGATGTAATAACAGCATTTCAAAACATAATCAAATAGTCAGCATGGCTTCATGAACAGTAAATCATGCCTTACTAAATTTATTACAGAATTTATTATTTGAGGAGGTAGCGCACATGGCAGTTAAAGGATGATTATGCTTGGACTTACAGAAGGTGTTCAGTAAGGTTCCATACACAAGGCTACTTAATAAGACAAAAGCCCATGATGCTAAGGGTAGTACATTAGCTTGGATAGAGGATTGGCAAACAGAAAAGTTGAAATAATGGGGGCATTTTCAGGATGGAAATCTATAATTAGTGGAGTGTCAGAGGGTGCTGGGGCCAGGATTATTTACAATATGTTAATTACTTCTCTCAAGTAAATATACTACTGCCAAATTTCCTGATCAGACAAAAATAAATGGGAAGGCAAAGTACACGGGCAAAAATTGGTGGATCATAGTATTGCTATAGTGTGGAAATAGCCCATTTGGCCCATTGAGTCCACACCAAATATCTGAAGAGCATCCCACCCAGATCCACCCCCTACCCTGTCACTGTAGTAACTGCATTTACCATGGCTAATGCACTAAATCTACACATTCCTGGATACAATGGACAATTTAGCATGGCAAATCCATCTCATCTGCACGTCCTTGGATCGTGGGAGGTAACTGGAGCGCCTGGACGTAACTCATGCATACATGGGGAGAGTGTACATACTCCACACAGACAGTCACTTGAGGATGGAATCAAACCTGGGACCTTGGCACTGTGAGGCAGCAATGATAACCACTGAGCCAGAATGACACCCTAAGATGGAATATAATGTAGGAAAATGTGAGGTGCACTTTTTCAGGAAGAATAGAAAAGATGAATATTATTTAAGTGGAGAAAGCTGCAGCATGGTGTTTTACAGCGCCAAGTACGTGTGTCACACAAAGCTAGCATCCAAGTTCAGCAGGTAATGGAAAGGCAATAGAATGTTAGCCTATTCAAAAGGAAATGGAGTATAAAAATAGGGATGCCTTGCTCAAACTATTCAAGGCACTGGTCAGACCATAGCTCGAATGCTGTGAACAGTTTTGGTCACCTTATCCAAGGAAAGTTATACTGCCATATGAGCAGTCTAGAGATTGTTCACTTGTTTGTTTATACCTTGTATGTGGGGTTGTGGTAAGGACATGGAAGAAGGTGCTGAAGCCCTAAAATTGCAGCAAACCCAAGACGGGTGTTGGCCATGGAACACTGGTATATTGAAACGACTGGCAACTGGAAGGTCAGGGCCATTTTTGCACACAGAATGTAGATGTTGTGCAAAGTGGCCACCTAGCCTACGTTTCATTTCCCCAATGTAGAGGAAATCCCATTGTGAGCAGTGAAGACAGTAGACTAGATTGAATGCAGTGTAGGTGAAGCATTGCTTCACCTAAAAGGTGTGTTTGCACCATGGATGGTGAGGCGGGAAGAAGGAGACAGGCAGGTGTTACACCTCTTGGCCGCAGGGCCGCAGCGTCCCAGATCTTGCCATCACATGGGTTGCTATCACAAATAACCCATTGTCGGCTGCTAACAGTCCCCGTTAACAGCTATTCATTCTCCCAGGCTGACCTTAACCCAATCCTTTGACAGTTTCTCTGGGTTCTGTCTCCATCTAATATTTACTCCTCCCCACATTCTGCTCAAATACCAACCTTTTCCTAGCTATCATCAGTTCTGAAAAAGGGTCACTAGATCTGAAACGTACACTGTTCATAGATGATGTCAGATCTGCTGAGTTTTTCCAGAAATTTCTGTTTTCATTTCTGATTTCCAGCATTCACAGTTCTTTCGAATTTAGTCTTCTAATCGTTTATGGAATCAGGAGTTATGAGAATAAAGCAGGAAAGTTGGCTGATCTGATAATCCAGAACTCCATAACTTTATTGAATGGAGGAGCAGACTCAATGATCCGATTTGGCCTACTTCTGCTCGTACTCTTATGTTTTTTTAAAATTCATTCATGGGATGTTGGTATTGTTGGCTAGTCAGCATTTATTGCGTACCCCTAATTAATTAGTAAAGAATCAATCTCACTGCTGTTGGTCTGCAGTTATGCAGGCCAGACCAGCAGTTTTCTTCCCAAAAGGACATTAGCGAACCAGTTGGGCTTTTCCTGATGATTGACAATGGTCATCACCAGACTCTCAATTCCAGAGTTTTATTGAGTTCAGTAATCTGATAGGGTGGAATTTGGTCCACAGTTCCTAGAACATTACCCTGGGTCTCTGGACTAACAGTCTAGCAATGCTAATACCACTAAGCCATCACCACCCCATGGTAAAAACAAAAGGTGGTCAAGTCTCTGAAATAGAACATAGAACAGTACAGCACAGTACAGGCCCTTCGGCCCGCAATGTTGTACCAACCTATTATCCTACTCTTAAGATCAAAACTAACCTGCATACTCTTTTATTTTACTATCATCCATGTGCCTATCCAAGAATCACTTAAATGCCCCTAATGTATCTGTCTCTACTACCAGCCTGGCAGTGCATTCCATGCACCCACCACTCTCTGTATAAAGGTCCTATCTCTGACATCTTCCCTATACCACTTCCCATCCTTCAAATTATGTCCCCTCGTGATAGTCATTCCTGCCCTGGGAAAAAGTCTCTGGCAATCCACTGTATCTATGCCTGTCATCATCTTGCATACCTCTATCAAGTCATGGT
The DNA here is from genome assembly GCF_030684315.1 of Stegostoma tigrinum. Taxonomy (NCBI): domain Eukaryota; kingdom Metazoa; phylum Chordata; class Chondrichthyes; order Orectolobiformes; family Stegostomatidae; genus Stegostoma; species Stegostoma tigrinum. The sequence goes on along the minus strand of NC_081360.1, from coordinate 21,553,233 downwards.
TGGATGGTTGGGCTTGTTTGAAAAAGATTATGAATGCAGCTTGAAGCTAAAACCAAACTACTACAGATACTCAAGTCTGATCATGTTTGGAGAGAGGATTTGTTAATTTTTAGGTAAATGACCTTTCATCATTTTTTTGTTTTTCGGTCATAGTTTACAACTTCACTCTTGCACAAACTTGAGACAGCGAGTTAGAGATTTAGATTTGAATCTTTTTCCTGTGGGATGAGGGATAAAAATGGGACCCCAACATGTATTTAATGACTTTTTAACTTGTTGTCGTAAAAGAACAGACTTGGTAGATACCAAGAAAACACTGCCACCAAGTGGTGCTAATAATTTGTCTTCCCATCTGATCAGACAATGGTACAATGAATGAATGTCCTTTGCATGTCAGCTAAATTAGCCAGTCAGCACCTTGTTAAGGACCCCGATCTTTGGCTCCCTGAAATTATAAATTTATTGTGCTAAAGCCGGTCATATGCCTGGTTAGTTTTAACGTATTAAGTCACTGAGCTGAGACAAACTGAGTTAGATAGATATTTGACGAGGGAATCAAAGGGCTATAGGGAACAGGCAAGAAGGCAGAGTTGAGACAACAGTTAGATGAACCATGATCTTAGCTAATGATGGAATAGGCTGAAGCTGCCTTGTCCTGCTCCCAGTGTTGATGTTCTTATAATATCAAATCATAAATATCCCTACTGGTGATCGTGTGGAATTTCACTTGCAACATGTGCCAAGCAGCCTTCAATTTGGATCATATTTTCCTGAATTTCTTACATGTTTTAAATTGAATCCAATATAATGAAATAAGTAATGGATTACTATATCAAGGCTGTACTTTGAATATGTCATTTAAATTACAGTCATTTCTATTTTTATTTGTTGATGTAACCAAGAATGGCTGTTAGATTGTCTTAATAAAAATAGAGCTGAGCAAATTGCAGCTGAAGTTTTAGGAAACATTAAGAATGCTATTCTTCCAACTGTTAAACGTCTTTTACTGCAGAAATTTTACATATCATATTTGTCGGGAAGAACTTACCTTTACAGTGAGCAATCCGTCATATAGCAGCCAATTTGGGCTCATTTAGGTTGCACAAATCATAATTGAATATCTGGGTACTCTGTTTTCTGTGGTGTTTGTGAGGATTGTAGATCAGGGTATCAGAAGAGCTCCCCCGCTGCTCTTATTTAAGTCATGCCATGAGATCTCCTACCTCCAACAAATACACAAAGCTTGATCAAGAAACTAACCCTTTCAAAATTGCATTGTAGGGTAGTGTGACTTGGACTGCCATTCTTCAAATTTGGAGTTGTGAGTGCTACCAATTAAACAAAGCTGATGCTTCATAAGGTATTTTGTTCCCAATCTATGATTATAATCGTGAAAACCTCTCCATTTTGTTTCTGTTGTTAGTGTGTTTTAAGTAGGTTATGCCAATGTCTCAGAAGACCAGTAAAGTATTTTCAGAAGTAGTGAAACCATAATCATCCATATTCTCGCACCTCAGTAGCAGTCCTGAAAAACAGATATTTCAAGCAACTTGCTGTGTCATCTGCTGAATGTAGTGTGCAAAAGAGAATATGAAAAGTGCTTCTAAGGATATTCACAAGGATAAAAACTCTTGAAGAACAGTATTAAGACTGCTCAATTTGTATTTTATTGCTGCCACTTATGATTAAAGATGGTGCTATCTCCATATAGTATCTGGATCTTTTTCCTGCCCAGCAATTTTTCTGTTCATTCTCTGAAATTTAGCTAATTATTTAATGTTGATTTGTCATTAGTGTGTGTCTAATTTTGATTTATACTTTTTCTGCTGTCTTGGGACATATTATTACATTAAATGTGTTATATAAATACAAGTTGCTGTCATCCCAGGGGTTTTGCTAATTAAACTTCAGTTGACATTATTTGATTAAATAGTAGATTGTGGTTTAATTTTAAGAATAGGTTTATTTCATTCTTGTGTTTCGATATTACTCCTGTGATTCTGAGATTGGGAAATATCCCTGATAGAATTCTTCCCTGTACCTCAAACATTTGTTGAGGCAGGTTGGCCATTTTTTAAGGTTACCCATTTGATATACAGCAAACTGTTTGTTTACTTGATGTTTAGGGAATGATGTCGGCTGTTGTTTTCTATTACATTAACCACTTGTTAGTTGTGAATGGTCATTATGAATGCTTTGGTTATTGAATAATGTTGCATATTAAGTAAATTTTTGTTGTACAAAGTATGTTTATCAGCATTTTGTGCATTTTTTTAACATTGTCTTATACTGAAATTAGCTCATGTAGCTAAAACTGTCACTGATGCATGTAGCTGGTTAGGGATTTAAATTGGGCAAAGGTGGTGCAGGAAGGTTCTCGGAGGAAGGTTTAAACGTAGTTTATGTGAAACATGTCCAGCTGTGCCCTGAAAAATACTTTCTGCTAATTTTAGTTTAGTACTATGAATTCCTTGCCTTTTTTCCTTGATGTGTACTTGTGAATATGTTTATAGAATCCCTGCAGTGCAGATAGAGGTCATTTGGCCCATTGTGTCTTTACCAACCCTCCACAGAGCATCTCTCCTACCCTGTCCCTGTAACCCTGCATTTGCCACGGCTAATCCATGTACACTGCACATTTCTGGGCACTATGGGGTGAATTATCATGACCAATCCATTTAAACTGCACATCTCTGGGTTATGGAAGGAAAACTGAGCACCTGGAGGAAACCCATGCAGACACGTGAGTGTGTGCAAACTCCACGCAGACAGTCATCCAAAGCTGGAATTGAGCCTGCGTCCCTAGCACTGTGAGGCAGTAATACTAATCACTGAGCCACAAATGTTTTGGTTTCAGTACTGCTGATTTAGTTTTGCTAGCTATTTTATTCACTGTTTGACGTGACAGAGTATGATATAGGAACTAAACTTTAGATCACAGTCTGTTGATAACAAGATGACATTGCTTTTTAAAGTTAGAACTTGCAGAGCAGCGTACTTTCCTCTGTGTCCACTTTGCAATTCCCCACATATCATTTATTGATATTGAAGGAAAAAGCTGTGGGCCTACAGCACAGGTTTCCTCATGATTATAGCGTTTGTGAAAGAAACCTCACTGTGAATAGATCTGTTATTTGTGAATATTGATTTACCTGATGCTAGTTGATTCTGGGTGTGCAGGGCTGTTTCCCGCAGTACAGTCTACAGGTGCATTTGTACTGGTGAGTATATGTATGTAGGGCTTTCTCATTAAATCGATCCAGTTTCCAAACATGGCTGCCTCAGCAGAAATGTACATTTTGTTTGGAGCTTCAGTTGTGGTATTAGGATAACCACCTAATGTTGTGTCTGCCAAAAACATTTTTCTGAGTTAATGCATTAGTTCATTTTGTTCATTTTGTATTCTGATGAAAAATATCATGAAGATTGCCTGTCTTGTAATCATTCACAGGATGCATCACTGGCTAGAGCAGCATTTAATGACCATCCCTAATTGCAATTGCTTGTGTTGGTCATGAGCTGCAGTCCATAAGATGTAGGCACACCTATAATGTAGTGAGGGAGGATGTTCAAGCATTTTGACCTAATGACAGTAAAGGAGCATAGCAACATAAAATCATTTAGGAGCAAGCCTGGAACCTAGCTGATCCTGTATCTCAATGCCATAGCCCTGCTCTTGCCTCAGAACCCTCTGTGGTTTTAATGTTATAAATTGGTTTCTTTCTTTAAAATAATCAGTGACTTGGCCTTATGTGATGGAGACTTCCACAGAATCTTCACCTGAGTGCTAAAGGGCATACTGGGTATCCTGAAACAGTAATTTCCTGTCCTCGATGCCTGTTCACAGACAGGGAAAACATCATCCCTGCATCTACTGCATCCAGCTCAATCTGTATATTGTACATTTGATGAGCTTCCCTCTAATTCTTTTAAAGTCCCGTGACCTTAGGCTTAGTTGATCTCTACTTCTGCTCATCCGACCGACAATTCTGCCATCGCAGGAATCAATCAGGAATAAACCTTTGATACACACCTTCCTTGGCATGTATACTCCTTTTACAGCCATGAATTCATCAAGTCTATTTTCCTATGCCTGATTTTTCTAGCACATGGCACTGAGAGTAATCCTGAGATTACTGCCTTTGAGATCCTACTTTATAATTCATTTTCTAACTCGTATTCTGCTTGCAGGACTTCAGCCCTTTTGTTAACTTACCCAAAAATGTACCAAGTATGGACTATTTACGGGTGGCATGGTGGCTCAGTGGTTTACACTGCTGTTTCACAGCATCAGGACCTGGGTTCGATTGCACCCTTGGACATCTGCCTGTGTGAAGTTCGCACAGTCGCTCTGTGTCTGCATGGATTTCCTCCAGGTGCTGCAGTTTCCCTTCTCAGCCCAAAGATGTGCAGCCTTGTTCGATGGATTGGTCAGGCTAAAATTGCCCGTTGTGTCCAGGGATGTGCAGACTAGGTGGGGTGGCTGCGGTAAAAGCCAAGTTATAGGGATAGGGTAGGGTTGCTATTGACTTGATGGTCCAACTGGCCCACTGCCAGACTGCAGGGATGCTATGATTCTATGTCTTCTGGCTGTCCATTTAATTTAATTTGTTGCATTATTGTCATACGTCACGAGGTACAGTGAAAAGTTTTTTGTTTTGGTGCAGTACAGGCATTAGATTAATAGAACAGAACGAAGGATACAATGCTATGGCTGCAGAGAAGGCACACAAAGAGCGAGATCAACATTTAAATTTAAAATTTGAGAACTCTATTCAGAAGACTAATGTCAGTGGAGAAGAAGCTGTTCTTGAACATATTGGTACGTGTGTTTTAGCTTCTGTATCTTATGCAAATTGGAAGAGATAACTGGGAGTGGCACGGGTCTTTGTTGCCTTTCCGAGGCAGCGAAACTACTGACAAAGTCAATAGTTGGAAGATTGGCTAGTGTAATGGGCTGGGCTATGCTCACAAATCTCTGTAGTTTCTTGTGGTCCTGGGCAGAGCAGTTGCAATACCAAGCATCTGGATAGAATGCTTTCTATGGTACATCTATAAAAATTGGTAAGTGCCTTTCTGGACATGCCAAATTTCGTTGGCCTCCTGAAGAAGTAGAGGCATTGTTGTGCTTTCTTGACCGTAGCAGCATCATGAGTGGGCCAGAAAGAATATTGGTGAACATCACTTCTAGGAATTTCGACCCTCTTGAACATCGCCACCTCGGCAGCATTGGTGTAGAGAGGGGCATGCCCTCCACCTTGCTTCCTGAAGTCAATGACCAGCTCTTTTCACTTCGCTTTCACTGAGGAGAGATTGTTAATTTTACACCATGTCACCAAGGCTGTTTACCGTCCCCTATCAGAATGTCCTACAGTTGCTCAGTGACGTCCTTCACCCTGGCAGCAAAGGGAACATACCATCTTAGTATCATGACTACAGCCACAGCAATATCTGCCAGTCTCCTTAATGATTGAATCCTGTAGTGTTACTGATGATTCACCTACTGCCACCGCCCTGTGCAGGTGAGTTACTTAAGGTGTCATGGACTTAGATCTTGCTGAATTCCCGTGAGAATCCATCTTAAGAGTAGGTAGGTGGGATAGCAATATTAGTAAAGGATAAAATCAGAGGGGTAGTGAGAAGGGATATTGGCTGAACAATATGGAGGGAGAATCCATCTGGGTGCAGTCAAATAAAATGAGGGATGGAAAACGTTAGCTGAAGTTGTCTATCGGTGTCTTTAAAAAGTAGTGAAAGTAGGGGATGGCAAACTTCTGCAGTATCCAAATCAAAAACACGGTTATAGAAGGAGATAGCCATGGGAATGGGAAGTCATTGTTGAGGATTACTTAAGACAGCTGCATCCTGAATCTGTGCCGCAATCTCTTGGACGTTGAATTATACTTTACAGTGAGTATGACTGTCAGGATTTTGCTTGCCTAACCTGTGGGACAGACATTGTTGGCATAGATGTTAACAAAAGCTTTGCTGGATTGTCAGGGCTGTGTGCGCTATTGGTGTTTCCAATCCCTCGATCAATGCTCTAAGGTCATCTGGTTTCAACATTTCACAGTCAATCATAGTGCTGGAGAGCTCGTCACATGTAGGCCAGATTGGGTGACGAGATAGCTTTTCTTTCCCTAAGACATTACAGTACTGAACCACATGAGTTTGTATAAGAAGCAACAGTGGTTTCATGGACATCATTAGACTAAATTTTAATCCCAGGTTTATTGATTGAATTCAGATTTCCCTGTCTGCCAGTGTAAGATTTGAACATTAGTCTAGGTTTCTGACTAACTAATCCAATGACAGTATGCTACTGTGATCTATTTATCATCACATTTCCAGGTTGTCTTAATCAGTTTGCAGACATAAGGAATTTCAATGTTAGAATGTTTCATGCTGTGCTTGGATTGCAGTTGCCGTATGGATGAATGTTTTTAACATGTTCAAGTTCAGTTTCTTTTGCTAGTTGCATTGTTTATAAGGCTGAATATTTGTAACTTTCTACTTTTTAACCAAATGAATGTTCTGTGAATGGGATTTTCAAGAGCCTTGAAAAGTTAACATCTACACCAAGCTGGGCATCCAGGTTTATTTGTGTAAGTGTCTGGCTGAGTTTGTCTCTTTACATGCCTGGACCAGTTTTTTTAATGAAGGAATCAACTCTGTGTATGTGGGTGGGGTATTTCGCTTCTTGGTTCAATGTTTGTTTTGTAATTACTGTAATTTTAGATCTGCACATTTTAAATTCCCAGCACAGCCATGCTGCTTTTTTTTGTAATTTAGAGCTTTATGCATCTGTTATTTTTCTACTTGCAAGCTGCTGTGAAGGCCCTGCCTTCTTAGCCTCACCCTTCACCAATGCGCACGCTCTCTGGCGCGCTCTCGCTCGCGCGCTCTCTCTCTCTCTCTCTCTCTCTCTCTCTCTCTCTCTCTCTCTCTCTCTCTCTCTCTCTCTCTCTCTCTCTCTCTCTCTCTCTCTCTCACTGTCACTGTCTCTCACTCAAGAGAGACTTAGAGACTAGTCCTATGGACCACTGAGACCATGACAACTTTACCAATAATGCTAACACTACACTTTGAAACAAATGATAACTAGCAATAGACCTTACGTAGCCACTTTTTTGCAAGATCTATCTTTCTACCTTTATCTCTGTTTCTAGGAGTATGTCTAAAATCACTTTATTAAAATATTGAAATAATTGGCAAGTTCTTTCTGCAGCACAATTCTTCAGTTACCTTTAGCTACCTTTGCCAAATGGCTATTATTTGTGCATGACAAATGGCAGCAAATTTAAAAACTAGCTATCTAATTACAGAGAGCACCACAATTAAGCCAATTGTTGTGTTGGCCCAACATTGGCACTGCCACATTACCAGCAGGAATTACTTGATTGTAATTCAGAGCAAGAATTCTGCTAGTTTGTTTTTTCTGCATCTCTATGATCACACTAACTCCATTTACTGCTGTTTGGGAAACCCAATATCTAACTTGGAAATAGGCACACCTTTGCCTTGTGGTGAATTTGAAGCTATAACACTGAAAATACCTTAAAATTTATAGGCAGTCATTGATCTACGTGTTTGTACACAGGTGGAGAATTAAAAATATTGTAAAATTGCATATAGTCAGTATCATATTCCTTGTTCTTTCGAAGGAAATCCAATCTCTTCGCAGAAATACGAACCTGCAGTTGTACAATAGCTTTAAAAGTGTGCCAAGACTCTTTACAATGCAGAAAGGTGACTTGAGCTGTGGAGGGCTTGAAAGAACTGGTTAAAATACACTCTTAAAGTAGGCTTTGGGTAGGAAGGATGTGACAAAGTGACGCCTTTGTTTTCTGAGCCTTTCTTGCTAGCTTTCTGTTGCTAATATACTGCTTCTTCCAGCTGTGGCACAGGGCTCACATTCAAGGATTGTGTGCAATAGAATGGGAGAAGTAATCTGATCAAGTAAATAACAAATCTCACAACAAAAGAACTGTAAATGCTGTAAATCAGGAACAAAAACAGAAGTTGTTGGCAAAGTTCAGCGGGTCTGGCAGCTTCCGTGAAGAAAAAAATCAGAGTTAATGTTTTGGGTCTGGTGACCGTTCCTCAGAACTGGACCCAAAATGTTCTAGGCCCGAAACGTCAGCTTTCCTTCTCCTGTGATGCTGCTTGGCCTGCTGTGTTCATCTAGCTCTATACTGAATTTTCACAGATTCTGCAGCAGCTGCAGTTCCTACTGTCTCCAAAACACATGCTGCTCCACCTGCTGAGCTTTTCCAGGAGCTCCTGTTTCTGAACAAATGTCACACCATAGTGTAGCATTGGAGGTTGAACCTATCATAGGTTAGTTACCATGGAAGTGGAAGTGAAAGTAATTCTTTGGCAACCTAGGCAGTACATAAGCTGAAAGAAGTTGAGCAGGATTTTAAAAAAAAAAACAAGGGTGGAAAAGGGGTAGAAGAAAAGAAAATGGTGCTTAACCATTCCTAGATTTAAATGCAAGTATATTGATGCGCAACATAAAAGAAGCAGAAATAGGAACTAGAATCATGGATTAAAATGGAAACTGATGTAATAGCAGCTTGTGAAACCTGATGGGAGTTTAGTTTGAATTGTTAATTAAATCTTTTAATGTTTTTGAGATAGGAAGGGAGAAATATTAGGTGTTAGCAATTGAACAGTAACAGTTTTAAATGAGGTATTATACTGATAACAGTTTTTGATGAAGAAAATAGTGAAATGGGGAGGTTTTCTTTAATAAGGATTTTTGACCAACTTGAGAAAAGTAAACATGAATAAACTTAAGATTTACGTTGGTAACCTTGCAGATTCCTGATTCCTTTGAACTAAGTTGAGCTTTTATGCCTCAATGACCAAACTGGACTGCGAATTCCAGACATCTACCACCATCCACATGTAAAAGCTTTTCCACGTCTCCTCTCCTCTCCTCCTACTGATCGCCTAAAGTCTGTTCACCCCAGTAATTGAGCTCTTTCTGCTCAGGATATAGCCCCTTCCTGTGCACTCTGTCCAAGCCTCTTGTTGTTTTGCACCCTTCAGTCTTTTCTAGGTAAAACAACCCTAGCACCAATCTCTAACTGTAATTTTCAAGGCTTGGCAACGCTCTTGTAAGCCGTCTCTCAATTTTCTCTAGAGCAGTGATATCCCTTGCATTATGTGGTGATGAGAACTGTTCACCAAACTCTTGCAATCTAACCACTGTCTTGGATGGTTCCAGCATTAGACCCCTGCTCTTGCATATAATACCTCACCAAATGAAGAAAGCATTCCATGTGCCATCTTTATCACCTTACCTATGGGTCATGCCACCTTCAGGGATCTGTGGGCATAATTCAAATGTGTCTCTCTTCCTCTATCCCTCTCAGTACATTTCTGTTCTGTTCATTTTTCCCCCGATTTGCTTTTCCTCCCCAAATGCACTCTGGGTTTTGTATCCAGTGATCCGAGTACCGGAATGCAAAGTACTGGGCTAATGGTAAGATTCTTGGTAGTGCAGATGAGCAGAGAGATCTCGGTGTCCATGTACACAATCCTTGAAAGTTGCCACCCAGGTTGACAGGGCTGTTAAGAAGGCATACAGTGTTTTAGCTTTTATTAATAGAGGGATCGTGTTCCAGAACCAAGAGGTTACGCTGCAGCTGTACAAAACTCTGGTGCGGCCGCACTTGGAGTATTGCGTACGGTTCTGGTCACTGCCTTATAAGGAGGATGTGGAAGCTTTGGAAAGGGTCCAGAGGAGATTTACTAGGATGTTGCCTGGTATGTAGGGAAGGTCTTAAGAGGAAAGGCTGAGGGACTTGAGGCTGTTTCGTTAGAGAGAAGAAGGTTGAGAGATGACTTAATTGAGACATATAAAATAATCAGAAGGTTAGATAGGGTGGATAGGGAGAACCTTTTTCCTAGGATGGTGATGGCGAGCATGAGGGGGCACAGCTTTAAATTGAGGGGTGAAAGATATAGGACAGATGTTAGAGGTAATTTCTTTACTCAGAGAGTAATAAGGGAATGGAACGCTTTGCCTGCAACGGTCGTAGATTCGCCAACTTTAAGTACATTTAAGTCATCATTGGACAAGCATATGGACATACATGGAATAGTGTAGGTTAGATGGGCTTGAGATCAGTATGACAGTTCGGCACAACATCGAGGGCCGAAGGGCCTGTTCTGTGCTGTTATGTTCTATGTTCTATATATAACCTCACAGTTTGCTGGACTGAATTTTGTTGTCCACTATTCCGCCCACTCAACCAAACAATCAATATTTTCCTGCTGTCAACAGCCAACTTCACTGCTTGGACAATTTTTATTTTGTTGCCTGCAAATTTCATACCAAAAACTGCAATACAGAATTCTGCGAATGTAAAAGATCAGATATAATTGTAGAACTTTTCAATAATGTTCTTCAAAGAGAAACAGTGCTTTTATGAGAACATCTGCTTAAGGTAGAGAGGTTGCAGACACCTTTTGGTTGTACAAGTATGTCCCAGAGAGTGGGCACTGCAGTTCCGAAGAAGAGTCATGCCAGAATCAAGGCATCAACTCTGTTTCTTGCCACAGCTTTTGCCAGACCTATTGAGTTTCTCTGGCATTGTGTTTCTTTCAAAAGGCAATTTGATAGGTATAAGTGAACGTTAGCATGTGATTAAAATAGGAATCTTGTGCAAAGAAATATACTAACTTCAACATGAGCTAAACAGCAAATTTTTCTGCTTAGGTTTTCTATACAGTGTTTGTGTTATTTTCCACTATATAATAAATCTTCAAAGAAATGGATTAATATTATTCATATTTCAATGTTTATGGTAGAGGAGCAGAGAAGTGGGGGTAGTGTAAGTTAGATCCTTCTGACGGAAATGCAAGGTGTTGTTAGACCAGGTTAAGAGTCTTCTGATTCATGAACACTCAGAACTGGAGAATTGTCTGTAAATTATTAGTTTTTTTTAAACTAATTATGTTGTAATTGGTTTGTCAAGATTTAATAGTTAGCCTTAATGCTTAGCCTTGGCTTTCACTGCTGATGAATTTGGCATGTTGTAATAGGTGATTATGTTGTATCACATACCTTGATTTATTTTTTACATGTTGAATGTCTTAAAATGTAGTACAGAACTGCCATTTCAGATATTCATACATACATGAAAAATTAGTCCATTGCTATTTTTGGATGCAACACTGAAATATCTGTCAGTCTTGAAGCTAGAAGTTTTGCTAGGCAATGTTTCTTTGTTTCACTTTGCCTCCAGCAATTCTAAAAATAATTGAGCTGAATGAGAAATGAAAACAAGGGTTGATTAATGTTCTGTGGAAACCATAGGGAAATACCACCTTACTTCTCTTTTTTTTTAAAAACGTTAAATGTAATTTTCCTTAATTCAGTGCACCTGGTCATCAGTCGATTTTCACAATTTGCCAGAACAGTTCATTTATCATAAAACACAAACATTCTTTTGGGAAATATTTTTTAAAAAGTAATTCCCCAGGCCAGAAATAGCCCTGCAAAGCAGGAGAGCAGGAGTAGGCAAGAGGGAGAGAATAGGAAAGTCTGAAATACTTGGCTAATATAGTCTTTCTATATAGATATTGAAGTACAGCAAATTTAGGCATTTTGTGAATGTACAATTTATAATTTCTCATCAGCTGGCTTTCAGTTCAAGAATTCTGCTTTGTGCTGTCTAGTGACTAAACAGGCTAATTCTCAACACTGAGATCTTTGGATACATGGGGCCATATTTCCCATCAGGCCGTGGGATCTGGTATGCAGGATTTGTTTCTTTTTATATCTTTCTTTCTCTGCTGCTATTGTACCTCATTGTTATGATGTTGCGGTTTTAAGCATGATACAGCTCGATGGAGATGTTGGCTCCATTTTGAATGGTTCCTAACTAGTCCTTTCCGTCATTAATGACAATATTGCCTTGCCTCAGGAGAGCTTCACAATGTTTTTGAAGCACTTTCTTTGTCATCCCTTAGCACGCTAGCCATTTGACAGCTAGGAAAACAATTGGTAAGGAGTTGGTGCACCGCCCTCAAAGTGCATTTTGCAGAATGACCTGCCATCCCACCCCCGTTCCCCACTGCTCAAAAAGGTCCCTGACTTCAGGAGTGTGCAAGTTGCAACAGTCAACATGAAAGAAGTTGAATTATGTAGATATAATTTGTACATCAGTTAGGCAATATGAGAAATTAATCTGTGGCTTCTAACTTTATTTCCCCATGATCCTGCTTCAGTAATGTACATGTTGGAGACCTAGCATGCCTTTAAAATAGTCATCCTGATGAGTTATCATTTTTACAGTACATGCACTGAGCTGTAAAATGCCGATTCTTTGGTGTGCATGTATCTGTATGTATAGCTAGAAACAAAAGTGTTTTGTTAGGCACTGCAGTTGAGCAATTTAAGGTCAGCTCATCAAATTCTTGAATTTGGCTTCAATGCCGGCTCCATTCCAGACCACTTTGAGGTTAACCAATGCTGATAACATCTCTGAATGCAGGCTGTATTCTGTTGCGTGCCATGGGAAATCGAGACAACTTCTGGTTAGTGTTTATGCTCCAAGAATTGGAGCAAATAAGTTCCAAAGCATAAACCTACATTTAAATGAAATTAGTGTGTTTTTGATTTGCTGTTCGTCTGGCTATCCTATAGTTGGATGGTTTCTGGAAAGAGGTTGGCACATACAGAGCATCTTTTAGTCATGATAATAAATGTAATATCCATTGTATAACAGTTTTTGAAGGAAACCTGGGACCAATATTGTATTTAAAACATTTCAGTCTCCTAATTTCAGCCATTTTAAGTTTAAAGTTTCTGCCATTTGTGCAAAATTGACTACATTTTAACATCTCCTCTACATTTAGCAAACACAATAAGCTTTTTCAGCATTTAATAAGTAAAAGCAACACAACCCAATTTCTGTTTGCTTATGCCTCAATGCCTAACTGCATTACATGGTGCCTTGAGGTCTGTCAGCTCAGTTGGCTGATTTGTGATGCAGAATGAGTCAATAGCATGGGTTCAATTCCCAGACTAGCTGAGGACTCATGAAGGACTCCCCTTCTTTTCAACCTTTCCCCTCGTCTGACGCTTGGCAACCCTCAGTTTAAATCACTACTGGCTGTATCTCTAATGAGAGAGCAGCCCTGTAGTCCAGTAGGATTGTGGCATTTATCTTTACATGGTGTGTCTTCCCATTGAATTTATAGTAACTTTTTAAGTGCCTAATTTCAGTGGGTGTACAGCGTTTGGTTGCTATCATTCACTGTCTCATTGGCAGAAAAGGAGGGAAAAGGATCCACCAGGTCTCAGCCCCTATTGCTGTGGTTATTCCTGTGGTTTGCAAGTGTGAATATTGAGTGGAGGCAGGTTTGGACTTGTTTGTGATTTCCCCTCTTTTGCTACCTCTGAAAGTCAACACTTACTTTCAGTCTTACAGTGCTGTAGAGTGTGCCTTCAGGAAGGAAAGAAGGGAAGAGAATTACTGTTTCAAATCAGCAAGTTGACATTTGGAAGAGAGAAACAGACCAATCATAGCCCTACTTGATGCAAGCATCCACTTTGAATGAAATAAATAAGAATATATGGGCGGTACAGTGACTCACTGGTTAGCACTGATGCCTCATGGAGCCAGGGACTCGGGTTCAATTCCGCCCTCGGGTGACTGACTGGGTGGAGTTTGCACATTCTCCTCCTGTCTGCGCTGGTTTCCTCCGGGTGACCCAGTTTTTACAGGATAGGTGGATTGGCCGTGCTAAAATTGCCCGTAGCGTCTAACGATGTTTAGGTTAGGTGGGTTAGTCATGGGAATAATGTAGAGGCAGGGGAATGGGTCTGAGTAAAAAGCTCTTTGGAGGGATGGTGTGGACTTATTGGGCCAAATTACCTGTTTCCACACTGTAGGGATTCGATGATTCTTGGAATATTGGTGTCATAGGGCTGGTATTTTTAATGCATGTGCCTTGTTTGTCCTGAGAATGTGATAATGAACCCTCTTCTAATCCTCCATAAGATGTAGAGATACCTAATTCTCGGCTGTGTGTTAGGAAGTTCAGGATTTTTAACCAGTGACAGGAAAGGAATTGATTAGATTTCCAAATCAGAATGGTGCATGACTTGAAATAAAATTGCTGTCGTTCTTATTGGCCAATTTGGAATGTGTGGGAGGGAAAAAAATCCTTAGTGATGACTGCAGTGCGTTCTGTGGACAGTACGTGCTATGACGACGCTAGGCTGCTGTGGATGTTCAATCTGTTGGATCAAACAAACTGCTTTGTCCTAGATGGTATCAAACGGTTGTTACAGCGGCAAAAGAGAATATCCATCACCCAACTGACTTGTACATAATGGAGAGGTTTTATATACTAAAGAGATTAGCCATTCACTATAGAATATCGAACATCTGAACCAATCTAATAACTAATAACAGTTGGGAGATGGATATTCTCTTTTGCTTGGATGGATGCTGCTGTAACAACCGTTTGATACCATCTAGGACAAAGCAGTTTGTTCGATCCACCAGCTTGAACATCCACAGCAGCCTAGCGTCGTCATAGCACGTACTGTCCACAGAATGCACTGCAGTCATCACTAAGGATTTTTTTCCCTCCCACACATTCCAATAACTACAGCACATCTGAGTATATCAGGTAAGATTCTGGCCAGCCGCAACCACCAAAGTATTGTGGCGACAGTGATGGCAGTTGAATGTCAGTGGAAACTGGTTAGGTGTTTTGTTGAAAATGTTCATTGCTTGGTACTACTATGGCACAGACATTACTTAGTATTTTTCAGTCTTTTAGATGTTGTCTGGGATGTCTTGACTTCAGAAGAAGCTACTTTATCTGAAGGCCAAAAAATGAAAGTGGACATTGTGTAATCAGAAAACAGCCTCCCTTCTGATTTTTCATTGAGCTAAGTCACAGACTAGCAACAATCCATCCTACTAAGGATAGCTAGACATCTGTGTCTCTCCATAGAATTGGATCTGTCTCCCCCTACTCATTGATTAATTTCCTACAATTTGTCACAATTTGGACCTGGAAGGACTGCAGAATTTTAGTCTGTTTTTATCTTCTGGTATTGTTGATGGCTTCCAATATGCTGTTCTGCAGTCTCATTAAACCATGTGTGGTCATCTGGTTTGATAGAAATAGAGTATGGAATGCATTGAGGGATGAAGTTACTGATTTCAATAGAATACAATTTCTCAGGTGCCAGTACTCAAACCACCACATGGATTCCAACTTTATAGCTACTTCATCTCTTAGCATGCTGCTAATTTCATCCAACACTATGGAGAGTGTCCTCAAGGATTGATTTGTGGCCAGTCTTCCTAACTATATCGATGGCAGATTTTTAAGTGCAAATCAAAATAGGTTTCATAACAAAATCAATCTGGCAATTATGTTCTTCTTCCCTCTGGTAGACTAATGAGCCATTGGGTTTTTCTGATAAACATCTAGGACTTTTATTACTGAAAATACCCTGATGGGGTTTGAACTATAATTTCATAAATTATTCATTCAAGGCTCCAGATCAGAAGTCCATACGTAATTAGTGTACATATTTGAATAAATCAACATGTTTTGATACATGTCAAAAGTTTAGCTGGCTGGGAGTGTAAGGGTAGTTTGTTTCTTGTGCTGACTATTTCAGCCCATTCAGGTACAGTGCGACAATGTGTACTTTCAGGTGTATTTCAGAATGCTAGTTGTCTTTGTTGTCAGTGATCTCCAAACTGAATTGCTAGTTATTAATCTGTCCTTAGTTTAAATTCCAGCTGCTTATTAGTCACTGGTGTATTTTGACCTGCGAAATGATGATTATTGCAACTTGAGATTCTGGATTTTGCATTTGATTGTTTTTAAACCATGTAAAAGAAATTTGATAAGGTCTAATGTAGGTAGTAAAACTGATTTCATTTTCTTGAGCCATGTACTTTAAAAAGGCTTGTCACATTTGTGGTTTTTATCCCCTGTATTCATAATCAGCGTTCCATCAGACAGTTGAAGTTATGTTTGAAGAACTGTAGGTTTACTATTGATAGCTTACAGGAAACCAAATTTAGGTCATTTACCAATTTTCTGTTTGAGACTAAACGTGATCTTAGTAGTGACGCACATTTTTGCCAATCTTAAATTTTAAATTCAGTTGGATGCTGTTAATTCACATTTTTACAAGCTTGCCAAAACCACCTTGATGAAACTTGAATGCAGACTTTTCCATGCAGATTAGTTTCATTTTAATATTTTGCCCAGCAGCCTTGATTGTAGATCTTTGGGAACAGTATTATGTTCTCATGATAATTTTCTGCTGGTCAAACAGTTGTTATGCAGCATTGATGGGAATTTGTGCATGGCGACCCTGTGGAATCCCTTTTCCAATTGAGTATGAAGGAAGTGTCTTTGGAAATTAAAGTTTCCACTGGGCAATTAATCAGTCTCATAATCACTGCTGTGTGGAAGCAGGCCACTCGGCCCATCCAGTCCATATCAACCCTCTGAAGGGCATCCCACCCAGACCAACTCCCATACCCGATCCCTGTAATACCTTCGCTGTCCTGTCTACCTGGGAACTCCACTTTCCAGGAACTATGAACCTGCACTCCAAGATCTCTGTTCATCAGCACTCCCCCAGGCCCTTACCATTAAGTGTATACTGAGATGCTGCTTGGCCTGCTGTGTTCATCCAGCCTCACATTTTATTATCTAAGTGTATAAGTCCTGCCCTGTTTTGCATTTCCAAAATGCAGCACCACACATTTATCTAAATTAAACTCCATCTGCCATTTCTTGGCCCATTGGCCTATCTGATCAAGATCCCGTTGTACTCGGAGGAAACCTCCTTCGCTGCCCACTACTCCTCCAATTTTGATGTCATCTGCAAACTTACTACGTCCTGTGTTCACATCCAAATCATTTATATCAATGATGAAAAGCAATGACCCGTCACCGATCATTGTGGCACAACTACTGGTCACAGGTCGTCAATTTGAAAAGCTGCCACAACCCTGTCTTCTGCCTTTGAGCCAGGTCTGTATCCAAATAGTTAGTACTCCTGTATTCCGTGTGATCTAACCTTACTAACCAGCCTGTCATGAGGAACTTTGTCAAACACCTTACTGATGTTTAGAATCATCTGTAAATTTTTATTAAAGATCAGTGGCTTTAGATGTTTAAGAAGAATTTAAGTCGAATATTTACTTGGGGAAAAGAGCAAGACTGCTAAATACCTAGTCGAATGCCTGAATTTAACTAACCACATACTCCCCTCATACTCCCAACTACATCACCTATCGTCCTCAATTCCTGATCTATCACCCTAGAACCTTACGCCCTACACTGCCCTGGGACCCAGAAACCGCATCCTGCCCTGGGACACTGACAGCCCCTGCCTCCCACTCTTCCAGAGGATCTCACACTTCCCTTCATGGGATTCGATACCATACTCCACCCAAGCTACCCTCCTTAACCCTTACGTGACTGGCACTCTGTATTGCCCCCAAACATGTGGCACTCTGCCTTCCCAATGTCTTAACCTCACTCTTGCCTTACATACTTACAGTTTGACACCAGCTGTCCTTTAAATTTCTAAATACAGCAGCCTACTAGGTGAAAAGCGGTTTGATAGATCTGAGGATGGAACTGCAGCTCTGCATTTCTGAGGGCAACCTGAGTAGAATTTCCACTTAGAAATGTGAAAAGGGTTAGAATGTGAGATTGCCGTTCCCCAGAAAGTCTGGCCCAATATTTCTTCTACGGAAGGGAAATGTGAAGACAAAATCCAGGCATATGACTTAGCCAAAGATGGCGCATTTTTGTTTATTCTTTAATCTTACTGTTCCTACCTTGATAGGGGATACATCTGAAATGAATGCAGTGACTATGATGATATAATTGTGTTCTTTTTGATAGAATTCTAACATGATGGGTGGAATGCTTTCAGTTTAGTTTCCAGCTAACACTATTTGTATAAAAATGGATACATACGGTGAGACCAGTTCACAACTGCGGGTAACTACAAGTTCACAACTTCTTGCTGAAGTTGATTTGGCTCTTCAAGTCTCTTTTGAACTGCTTTCAGCATAGCAGGCTGATTGTGTTGTAGTGCCATGCTTATTTGTAGAAATTGTGGCCAATCTTCCTGCATTGAGATTGTTATCCTCTCTACACAGAAACTGGCTATTATAAAATTATCAATCTGTGACAGAGCAGGCACAGATGTGTTTGGCAATACTGTATTTGCTATGGAGAAACCAATTTTACAGGTTTCAGGGAAACTAGTGACATTTGCAACTTAAAAACAAACACAAGCATTCTTCTTGAACAGTTTAAGCCAGCTAAAAAAATGTTTATCTCCATTTTGTCAACAGCTGCACAAATCCTACTGCAAGGGAGCTGGGGGCTAAAACTAACGTCACTTGCTTTAGAGTTGGAGGTACACTACACTTTGTGCTAAAGACTATGTAGACGAATGATCTGATTAGTCTGTTACTTTGGTTTTCCAACAGAGATCGATGCAAGTTTCAAACAACTCTAATTCCTGCATTTCATTGTTACAAAAAAGTTTCTTGGGGATGAGCTGTTCTGATCCTAGCCCAGCAAAAGGAAGTAAAACCAAAATAGTAGGTCACACTTCAAATGAGAAATGAGGAATTATTTTAAATAGATTTTTGTACTTTCCTCTTAGATGGAAAGGAAGAATTGCACTGAAGTCTTGAGCAACTAATAATTGCTTTTTGGCACTTTTAACCATTAAGTACATTGACATTTTGTTTATGTCCAAATTTTGACAGTCTAGGTTTCCATTTCCTTTTTTTATATATTTACTTCTGGTGTCATGGCCTTTGATTAGACTTGTCATGACCACTGGTCAGAATCCTGAAGTACTGTGGTTGTGTTTAACTTGTAAATCTAATATTTTTTTAAAGAAAGTGTTGGTGAAGCCAAAAATGGCCACAGAGGTAAATTTAAATGGCTGTCTGGAGAGTGAGACTTGAGATCCATAGAATGTCATGCCTTGACATGTGAAAGGAATTTCAAACAACCTCCCTTCAAATTGGAAGGAGGCAGCTCAAAACTGGCTGTAATCACAAGGGATCACAGTCAACGAGAACAAGGGTCTAATGACGCCCCTGCTCAACAGCAAGTTACCCACTGCAGATTATGTTCCAAATTGTAGACGCATTTTGACTTTCCTTTTGAAGAATACACAGGAGAGGGGTTAAAATGCCAATTTTGATTCTACTGAAGTGGCCTAACAGGACTTGACGTTCTTGTGAGGCTAGTGGGATTGAGATTCTTGTACATCTAGCTTTGTTTTGATCATTGGTGTGTTGCGAAGGTCAGTTATGCTCTAGTAACTCCCATTACTAATACCCCCGATTCATGTAACAGAGACTTCCTCTGTACTCTAGAAGTCAGCTAGCTACCAGCAGGACAGAACGACATAGGATGACAGCACCGTTTCTGAACCCGAATGCTGGAATTCAGTAATGATTAATATGAATCAGAACAACAGAACTTCAATCAACCTGCAAGATTAAGAAGTTTGAAAATGGCTGTTCAACCACCAATGTCAAGGTTACTGGTAACTTTCACTGCAACAACCATAAAGTTAACTATTCTGCTCTTTGTGAGCAACTTGGACTTTAAAAAAAATCAGGATCACTGTTATCTTTCTTGACTCACTTCTGATATCTAGCCTGTGTGTATGTGTTACTATTTCTTCTCACATTTAGTAGTTAGTAAACCTTCTGTGAACTCAAGAAAACCTAATTAGATTGGATCCTTTTAAAACATAAGCTCATTTCAGTCTGGGAGAAAGGTATCCATAAGAGATTTTTAATTTAGCACTGTTAGAAACAAATGAAGGGTGAGATGAATAAAGAAGTGGAGTTGGTTCACCACTCCTTACCTCAGAGCTTATTGATTTGGGGTATCTTTTCTGGAACCTCACCAGGGTACAGGCATATACAAACCCTGTCATCTTTCTGGTGACTTATACCCAACCCTCCAACTGTGAAACTGCAAGAGATTTCATGCATTCCACCCAGCCAAAGATTTCAGAATTGAGAAATCCCTATAAAACCACAGATTGGAAGACAAAATGTTCCTCAAGCATAATTTTAAAATTACAAAAGTTAGAAAAATGTTGCTATTCAAATTCAGGGAAGTTATGATCATTTTTGTATTGATCAACTTTTGTCATTGAACTTTACGATGGAAGCTAAACATCGGAGCTTTCAAATTATGGACCAAAATTAGAAAATTTGTAAGGAGTATTCAGAGTAAGGACACATTTTTACACAAATGTAACTGTTTGCTTGGATGAGTGCAGCCCCAGCAACACTCAAGAAGCTTGACACCATCAAGAACAAAGTAGACCTCTTGATTGGCACCACATACACAAGCATCACTCCCTCCTCCACCAACACTCGGTAGCAGCAGTGCGTACTGTCCACAATATGCATTGCAGAAATTAACCAAAGATCCTCAGACAGCACCTTCCAAATCCATGGCCGCCTCCATCTAGAAGGACAAGGGCAGCAGACATATGGAAACGCCACCATGTCCAAGTTCCCCTCCAAGCCACTCATCATCCTGACTTGGAAATATGTTGATGTTCCTTCAATGTCACTGGGTCAAAATCCTGGAATTCCCTCCCTAATGGCATTGTGGGTCAACCTGCAGCAGGTGGACTGCAGTGGTTCAAGACGGCAGCTCACCATTACTTTCTCAAGGGAAGATAGGGATGGGTAAGAGATGCTGGCCAGCCAGTGATGTCCACATCCCACAAATGAATAAAAGAAAATGCTTTCTGCTTCACTGTTGGAAAAACTGAGTCAGGTTTAAAAAAAAAATCTGATTCCTCACGACATTCAGAACTGGAAAGTGTGGTGTTTAATTCAGTCCCAAATCCTTACTTCTTTAGTTTTAAAGTCCTAAGGAATAAATGTCACAGGACTTCAAACTTGACTTTGAAAGAGGAAGTGAGAATGCATTTGGAATAAGCTGTATAAAGCCACACTCCAAACCCACACCAATCTTGAGTGATTCATTATGAGATATAGTGGCACAAGGAAAGTCTCCTTCATTAAAAGCTTGTAATAATGAAGCCTTTACTTTGCTGAGAGAAAGTTGATGTTTGTCAATACCTCAACACAATTGCCCTTTTTTCTTAAAAAGGATCCACTTTCTCCACTTCTTTCTTTGCGTGCTCATTAGAAGTTTTAAGATTTTTAGAAAATCTTCCATTTTTCATAACCAAATTGAATATCGGATTAGAACCCAGGTTCCTCCTATTCTCAGTAAATGTCTGTCTGCACATTTTTCTTTCATGAGTTGTTGAATTGATAGCAAGTCTGGCTAATCTTGTTTTTTTTTTATCCTGCTTCCTCCTTTTTGGATTCAGTCAACCAATAATTCCACTTGGATCTAGAACGGAACATCAGCCCGTCTTGACTTAGTGCATCACTAGACTTCTTCACACCCACTAGATGGTAGGGAGGAAAGAGGGACACAATCTAATTTTAGCCAACAAGCCAGTTAATAATCTTGGCCATCCCTTGGACTGAGGATGACTTGTCTCCACTTCAGTTCATTGCATTCTGAGATGAATGATGAGTGCAATGTGCCATTTGTAGTTGTTGTCTGGCATTGCTTCCGAATTATCCAATTGTAATCCTGTTAAGGTGCTCAGTGCCTTCCTGAATGCTCATACCAATATTTTGGGTACTATCAGCACAGAGCTTCACGTAACAAAGTTGATTGAGGGAAAGGCTGTAGATGTCATATACATGGACTTCAGTGAGGCGTTTGATAAGGTTCCCCATGGCAGGCTGATGGCGAAAGTGAAGTCACATGGGGTCCAGGGTGTGCTAGCTAGATGGATAAAAAACTGGCTGGGCAACAGGAGACAGAGGGTAGTAGTAGAAGGGAGTTTCTCAAATTGGAGACCTGTAACCAGTGGTGTTCCACAGGGATTTGTGCTGGGACCACTGTTGTTTGTGATATGTGTAAATGATCTGAAGGAAGGTGTAGGTGGTCTGATCATCAAGTTTGCTGATGACACTAAGATTGATGGAGTAGCTGATAGTGAAGGGGACTGTCAGAAATTATAGCAGAATATAGATAGACTGGAGAGTTGGGCAGACAAATGGCAGATGGAGTTCAGTCCAGGCAAATGCGAGGAGATGCATTTTGGAAGATCAAATTCAAGGGCGAACTATACAGTAAATGGAAAAGTCCTAGGGAAAATTGATGAACAGAGAGATCTGGGTGTTCAGGTCCATTGTTCCCTGAAGGTGACAATGCAGGTCAATAGGGTGGCCAAGAAGGCGTATGGCATGCTTTCCTTCATTGGGCGGGGTATTGAGCACAAGAGTTGGCAGGCCATGTTGCAGTTGTATAGGACTTTGGTTCGGCCACATTTGGAGTACTGTGTACAGTTCTGTTCGCTACATTACCGAAAGGATGGTGATGCTTTGGAGAGGGTGCAGAGGAGGTTCACCAGGATGTTGCCTGGCAGGGAGGGTGCTAGCTATGAAGAGAGGTTGAATAGATTAGGATTATTTTCATTAGAAAGACGGAGATTGAGGGGGGACCTGATTGAGGTCTACAAAATCATGAGGGGTATAGACAGGGTGGATAGCAAAAAGCTTTTTCCCCAGAGTGGGGGACTCAATTACTAGGGGTCATGAGTTCAAAGTGAGAGGAAGAAAGTTTAAGGGAGATATGCGTGGAAAGTTCTTTACACAGAGGGTGGTGGGCGCCTGGAACACGTTGCCAGCGGAGGTGGTAGACGCGGTCACGTTAGCGTCTTTTAAGATATATTTGGACAGGTACGTGGATGGGCAGGGAGCAAATGGACACAGACCATTAGAAAATAGACGACAGGTTAGACAGAGGATCTTGATCGGCGCAGGCTTGGAGGGCCGAAGAACCTGTTCCTGTGCTGTAGGTTTCTTTGTTTCTTTGTAACTTAGTGGGCATGTTAGATCTTGGCTGTTGCTTTGTCCTCCTGGGGATCACTTGCTGCATAGTTTGAAGAGTAGTTGTGGCACCAGCCTAATGTCAGTCATACGAACAAATGTGCCTCGTCCAACAAAGCAGGATTAGATGATTAACAATGTGATACTGGAAATGTTGGCTTGGGAGAGAATGCTGAATTGCATTGCCAGTGAGATTGAAGTAGTTTATAGAAATAGCATTTTGTTGTTTTTCTTCAGTGCCTGAAGGTGCCTGCTGTAGATGTCCAACCCTCAAACATATTGGAGGAGAGCAGAGATTACTGCTACCTGACAAACTCTGATCTTAGTTTGAGGTTTGAAGTCCTGGACCTCAAAGGGTTAAGCGATTAACTTGATCTCTGAGCATGTACTCTAAGCAATTCCTGCACCTCACGAATGAATACATAAAATTATGGGGGCAGGTTGTGTAGACTAGACTTGTACTTAGAATGTTAAGAGTGTTTAATAGTTTTTTTTAAAGAAACTACTTGTACATGGATGGAGTTGCAGTTAAGACTGATATTTATCAGCAATCCTCAATTTTCCTTTTGATAAAGTGGCCGACAGTCAGCTTCTGAATTGCTGCAGCCCAGGTGGTGTATGGACCTTCACAGTACTGTTAGGAAGAAAGTTCCCTGGTCACAACATAGTTCCACGTCAGGATGGTGAGTGGCTAGGTGGGGACCTTGGAGATGGTTGTGTTCCTACCTGTCTATTATCTTCGTATTTCTAGCTTGTAGAGGTTGCAGGTTAGGACGATCCCATTGAAGAGCTTGCTCTGCTGCCATTGTGCACTGTTGATGGAGTGAGTAAATGTTTAACACAGGGTACTATTATAGCAGACTGTTTTGTCATGGATAGTTTCAATCTTATTGTTGGAGCTGCACTCCAAATCTGTGCCTTGTAGACAGTGACAAGATTTACTTCAGAATTCCCAACCTCTGACTTACTTTTACAGCCCTGGCATTTTTATGGCCAATCCAATTAACCTTCTGGTCAGTGGTAACTCCTGTGATGCTAATGGTAGGATTCATATAGTAATATTTTTGAACATTGAGGCAATGTAGTTGATTATCTCCAACATGAAAATCTATTGCCTGGCTATTGTGTGTTGTGAATGTTTCTTGGATATTGACATTGTTTTTGTCTTGCTGCATGTGTACATAGACAGCTTCGTTATCTGCAAAGCTCCAAACAGGGTTGAACATATTGCAGTTATCAGCTAACATTCCCAGGATGGAAGACCATGAAGTTGTTGAAGATGATTGGGCCTAGAACCATGAGAAGCCCCCGACAATAATAATCTGCAATGGGAGGATACAGTGAAACACTTTTTCTTCTAATGCGAGAATTAGAAGTGGAGCATAATTTCTTGATCAATTAGGCAAGTCAGAAAGTAGCTTTTCCCTCACAGATTATGATAGAACTGGAAAATTCTTACTAGAGTTTTCAACATTGAGATTGTTGGATGAAATTATTAAGAAAGTAAGTTGAGCTACATGATCTAATTGAGTAGCAATATTATATTGACGAGATGAATGACTTACTCCCATTCTAGTGTGACAATATAATTCGTATGGAGAGGCAGTGAACCAAGAGAAGCTGAAACAGTTTAAATAATGATCTTTCACTGTCAACCATAATTTATTATGTACATTTCTTCAATTCATCTCCAAAGATGAAGGCCATACTAAGTCTTAGAAATCTTTCCTGACTAAAGTGCTCTTTGTTTTATCTTTTCTTTTTTAAAAAAGAAATGCAGCTGTTGCTCATTTGCCATTAACTGCATTTCTACTAATTGTTTAGGAGTGATTTTTCTGTACATGTCCAAAAATAAGATTTAAGATTTTCCCTGGTTTTGATATGCATCATTTTTCAGTCATAATTTTTTGTAATGTAGCTGTCTTGAAGTTTTTTTTAATCCATTGGTGAGTTTTGAAAGAATTTGCAGAGTGTTGAAATATTTGATACTCAACTTATCTGGCCATTTTATGAGCGCACTTTCCTTGATCATCAAGTCTTGGAGTTGAACTTGAATATGGAGCTTCTGCCTCAGTAGAGAAGTGATCCACTGTATCACAAGATCTCCTCTTGCAATATAAAGAGTGTACATTCTGACATTTCTAGTGATAGGTTATTAGAGACATAGTCTATACAACTTAGTTACTTGCAGACTAACATTTTGTGGCTCATGCGCTAGATCTCTCTGCATCTCAGAATCGTCCTTTCATTCTCCATTTGATACTTTGTTTCATTCTTCCTGCCAAAATGAACTTGAATGTGGAGCTTCTGGCTCAGGTAGGGATGTGACCCACAGTACCACAAGTTCTCCTCTTACAATATATATGGTGTATATTCTGAAGTTTCTAGTAATAATTGTATAGACTATGTCTCTCTAGCATTCTTAGTTACTTGTGTGACACCTTGTCAAATACCTTCTGGAAGTACACTATATCTCCCCTTTGTTCACCTCACACTTTACTCCAGTAAATTGATTAAATATATTTTTCCTTTTTAAACCACGCTGCCTTTTCCCAATTGCTGCAGGTTTTTCAAGGTGCCCTGCAATAATCACCTTAGTGCTTGATTCTAACATCTTCCACACAGAACATTAGTGAGATGCTTTTCTTTGTTATATCAGGAATTGAATGTGGAACTTTGGATGTTACAGTTCAGCTATACAAGTCCTTTGTGAGACCACATCTTAAACATTGTGTGCAGTTTTGTTGTCATAAAAGAGAGACGTAATTCTATTGGAGTTCAGTGGAGTTCCAGGTTGAACCTGGAATTGAGTGAGTTATCTTACGAGTATAGGATGGACAGGGTCAGCTTCACCTTCAATCAGCTGGAGATAGATTGTGGCGTAATGTGGTTGATATGCAAAGATCGTGAATTATCATGACAAAGTATACATGCAAAGGATGTTCCCTCTGTGGGTCAGTCCAGAGCTAGAAGGTGCTTTTTTAAAATTGCACATCAACCTCTGAAACAGAGATGAGAATTTTATTCCCCAAGTGTTATGTGACTTTAGAATCTTCTACCTCAGAAGACAGTGGATATTTTTAAGGTGGAGGTAATTGGTGATCAAAGCTTAAGAAGTAGATGGGAATTTGGAATGCAAACAGATTAACCATGATCTTATTGAATGGCAAGTTCATCTTGAAGGGCCAAGTGATCTAGTTCTCCTGTTTTGTAAAGTGCTTGTATGTAGTTGAGAATACACGCGTTTGCCGAACAGAAACCAGATTTATCTGTGCCCACTGAACAAGAAAATTTAAAGTAGAAGTAGGGTGACCTAACAGAGATTCAATCTGTACGGTGGTCACTGAGGGTAAAAATGTTGAATTTTTATTTCCAATAGTTTGTAATTGGATCATTTTTGAATAGCTCGTGTGGTGTAAAACAATTTGGTCTTAAATTTTATTAAAAATACATTGACACCCTCTTGTGAATACGTTCAATAATGGACCATCATGGTAAGCAAATTTCAAAACTAAAATTCATGGCCTACCATTGTTCTGGTCTTGCTGCTTGTGTATGTGGGTTGTTTCCTCATCTGCAAAGTTGCGAACAGACTGAACATTCTGCAGTTATCAGCTAACATTCCCAGGAGGGAAGATCATGAAGCTGTTGAAGATGATTGGGTCTAGAACTATGAGAAGCCCCCTCCAATAATGTTCTGCAATGGTATCAAGCTAGTTTCATTTTTGAATCTGGCTTGTCCAGTATTGCCATCAGTTAGGATCATAACACGTTGTAATCAGAAGTAACAGCTACAATACCTTTGAGGTAAGTGTGCTAATTAATGGAAACCTAAATACACAATATTAACATTGCATCTATTCAGCTGAGAAAAATCTGGAGTTCTCTTGTTTATTTTTCCAAAACAGTCCATGTATATGGGCAGAGATGGTAGGAACTGCCAACGCTGGAGAATCTGAGACAACAAGGTGTAGAGCTGGATAGCATTTCTGAAGAAGGGGCTAGACCTGTAACATCAGCTTTCCTGCTCCTCTGATGCTGCTTTGTCTGCTGTATTCATCCAGCTCAACACCTTGTTGTCTCATGTATATGGACTTTGTTTTTCGAAAGTTGATGTTTATTGGTTCGAACAAATACTACCTTAATACTCGAATAAATGTGATATTTGGAAAAGTGAATGTCAGTGTTTTGAATATTTGTGTATTAGATCTTTGATGTTTAGTAGTTGTGTTATACAAATGCAGGTTTGCTACATTATCATATGGGTTTGAATTGTAACTGTTTGGCAAGCCTTAGGAATAACGTTAAAAGTGTCTTCAAGGGTTTGAATTTCAAAGTACTGTTCTAATAATTTAGGAACAAAATACTATGAACACTGAAACTCTAAATTAAAAACCAGTTCTCAAAGCATCCATGAAGAAAAAGTTAATATTAAGTTGTTGATTTTTGTCGGTTCTGACAAAAGTTGTCAACCTGAAATGTTAATCTCATTTTCTCTCTATTTGAGGGATGTTGCCATACCCACTGAGAATTTTGTAGTGTTGGTGCTGATAAACTAAAGTTTAATGCAGCCATTCTAGTATAATAGTCACTAATTTCTGAAACTGCATTATTAGGTAAATTCAGTCACAGCTTTATTTAAAAGCAGAAATCAGTAACCGCAGACACCATCCTAGATCTGGATCTATGATTCCAATTTCTTGTTATGTAGCATTGATGCTTCAAGTGAAACTTTGTTCATTTCTCTTAAACTGTAGTGCAAATGACATTAGAAGGCTTTTTTTAAAACCTCTCAATGACCGTTGGTTTTGAATCAAATCACATTGTACATAAGGTAAAATGAATAATTGAATTTTGGCATAAGGAGTTTGGATCTTCTTCTCAAAGATTCTCTGTCTTTTCCAGAAGCCTGTGCTTTCTGCATATACTGGTGCCAAAGGTAATCATCATGACTTGGCAACAGGTGCCGATAGGTTTTGTCGTGTTAACTGTAAATGAACTACAGGATTCGGCGTAGAATGGCCACCTTCTGCTGATGATTCCTGTGGTGGCTATTAGGTAGAGCTTTCTAACTAATCCTCCTTCCTGTTCTTTTTCGTATAGCATTATAACATTGTGGGGCCCAGTTGGGAATGGCTAGTAAGCAATGCTAGCATAGGTTCAACGCCCACATCAGCTGAGGCTACCATGAAGGTCCCACCTTCTCAACCTCACCTGAGCATGGTGTACCCTCAGATTAAACCACCACCTGTAATCTCCTACTTATGAGAGAGCAGCCCTGTGATCCTCTAGCACCATGATGATTTATCCTTTACTTATAATGATGTTCAAGGTATTTATCCACCTTTGTTTTGAATAATGCTATTGGCTCTGCTTCCACCACCATTTACAGCAGCACATTCCACGTAGAAACTTGCTGTGTATAAACTGGAGTTCCTCATGTAACCTCTGGTCCTTTTTCCTAAATTCTGTGGTAAGCAATGTTTGCTGATCTTCCTGCCACTGGAAATAATTCTTCATTTACTCTAAAACATTTACGATCTTCAAAATCCTATCAAATTTGCTTAAACATCTGTGCCAGGTAATTGGTTCTGCTGTCTTTCCATATAACAGAAATTCTTTATTTCATTTATCATCCTGGTAAATCTTTTATGAATCCACTTCAAGATTTGACATGTTCCTAAATTGTGATGCCCAGAACTCAATGCAATACTCCAGGCTGAGGCTTGTATAAAACTTATTTGTTTTTGTACTGTATTTCTCTTTTTCTAAAAAAAACAAGGATCTCATGGTTTTTTTGTGAAGTGTTAAACTTTACTGTTTTCAAATATTGTGCACTAATTTGGTTTGTTTCCCATTTACTTAGCTTCTTACATCTATGTGTCTCACACATCTGTCACTTGGTCAATTGTATGTAAGGTAGTTGTTTGACTCCTTGAGTAATATGAATGAATTATTGAGGAATTTCAATTTTTATAACACAGTAAACTCTATTGCCGATGGCTTAAATCAAATGTTCTCTCCACTGGTGTGGATGGTGGAGATGAATAGATGGGTGTACTGCTTAGTGGTTAGCACTCTGTTGTTTGTGCGGCTGAGCTGTGGTGCATCAAACTTATACAAGTAATAAAGCTAGTGACGTCTGTTGCATTTCTAATTCAGATGTTGGGTTGGTCTCCTGGACATGATTTCTTCTCGTGATGGCCAGCTCACACCTAAAAGTGTCACTATCAAGGGTAACATGATAAAATGGAGATTATGTTTGTTTTCTCTGCACTTCAGAATTATTGTCTGAACAATATTAGCCTGTTCACCCAGCAAATCCTTTTGATTCTGGGATAGTGTGATGAGTCCATCACATAGTTTATGCTCCATTTAGCAATTAGTTTCGAAAAGATTACTTTAGTATTTTGGAGTCATAAGAGGCCTACAGCGCAGAAAAATGCTCTTTGGCCCATCAAGTCTGAACCAATTAAAACAGCTATCTAACCCCATTTTCCAGCACTTGTCCATTGCCTTGGCATCACAAGCGTAAGTCTAAATACTACTAAAATGCTTCTTCCCACCTACTCTGACTATACCCCTTGTAATTTTACACATCTCAATCATACGCCCCAGCTGCCTGGCCAAAGTTTCGTCTGTTTAAAGAAAAACAATCACAGCCTATCTGATCTCCTCATAATTAAAACTGTCCAGCTCAGGCAAATCATCCTGATAAATCTCCTCTCCAGTACAATCACATTCCCTCTAATTACGTGCATTCCAGGACTGCATACAATACTCTAGTTATGGCCTAACCAGTTTTTTTTTAAATACAGCCCCAATATAACCTCCCTACTCTTAAGCTCTTTGCCTTGGTTAATAAAGCTAAATATTCCATATGGCTTCGTAACCACTATCTACCTGATGTTCTACCGTAAATGACCAGTCGACATGCACGTCGGGGTCCATCTGGTCCTCACATTTTCCAGAGCCTTACTATACATCATGCATTCCTTTGCCTTGTTTGTCCTGCATCACTTCACACTTACTGGGGTTGAATTCAATTTCCTACTGATCAGCCCATCTAATCTGTCTATATCATCTGTAATCCAAGTTTGTCCTCCTCAATGTTTACCATCCCACCAATTCTCATACCATTCATGAGCTTACTGATCAACCCTCCTACATTCAAGTCCAAATTATTTATTTATACACCTCAAACAACAAAAGCCCCAACACTGATCCCTCCACAAACACCCTTGGCAGATTTCCAGTCACAAAAACACCCTATAATGATCACCATCTGCTTCGTGCACTCAACTGATTCTGGATCAAATTTACCGAATTTCCCTGTTTGCCATGGGCTGTTACTTCATCTGTCTCCCATGCAGGATCTTATCAAAAGCCTTGAAGTCGAAGTAGACTATGTCAAGTGCATTGCCCTCATATCTGGTCATCTCTTTTAAAAAATGCAATCAAGTTTGTCACACACGACCTCCTCTTAAAATGATATTGACGGTTCTTGATGAATCCGGGCCTCTTGCAAGTGCAAATTAATTCTGCCCATCAGACTTGCGATAATAGTTTCCCCAGCACTCGTGTTAAACTGACTGGCCGGTGGTTTCCTGGTTTATCCCTTGCTTCCTTCCTTAAATAATCACATTGGCTATCCACCAGTCCTCTGGCACCTCTCCTGAGCCCGGAGAGAAATTAAAAATTATTGCCATCAATCCTGTGGTTTCCTCCCTAGTTTTACTGAACAGTCTTGGAGATATTTTGTCCTGTCATGGGGACTGGTCAACTTTAAGCCTGTCAGACCACTGAAGATCCTCCTCTCTATGTGTGTATATAGTTTTTGTTAGATTTTTTTTTAAATGTACTGAACAGATTGAATATGGCAAGTTTGCATCTCCCATAGATGTATTCAGGCTCCCCTTCATTTTTTTTGATGATTGGAAACTTGCACGCATAACTGGGAGGAAAGGGGAAAGTGACTGCCATGGAAAGTTAACAAATCAGTTGCAATTTAGGATGAAGGGTATGGTAGAATCTCATGTGACCATATTGGATCAGTGTTGATATGATGGGTAATTCTGGCATGTTTTGTAGATCTTCACCACCTTCAGTATTGTTGTGGATTCCCCAGCCAATACACAATTTCCTTTATCATAGAGTTGCACAGCAGAGAAACAAACTCTTCAGTCCAATTCACCCATGCCAGATAACTCCAATTAATCTATTCCCATTTTCCAGCATTTGGCCCATATCCCTCAACCCTTCATAATTATGAATCCATCCAGTGTATTTTAAATGTTGTAATTGTGCCAGCGTCCACCACTTCCTCTGGTAGTTCATTTCATACATGCACCATCCTCTGCATGAAAAAGTTAGCCCAAGGTCCCTTTTAAATCTTTCCCCTCTCACCTTAAACTATGCCTTCTAGTTTTGGACTTCCCTGCCCTGGGGAAAAGGCCTTGACTGTTCACTCTATTCATCAGATGTCTTGTGCATTCTATGCCCAAATGCTCAGAGTATATCTGATAAATGTCCCAGTGAAGGACTTCAGGTACAAGTGCCTACTTTCCTACCTCTTGAACTATCTAGTTCAACTTTGTGGCCAAAACTGTTTTAGAATGTTCGCCTGGTATAATACAGCCCAGAATAGTTTTCCATAATAGCTTTCAGTCATGGATAATATGCTGTTGCATATGTTGACCTAAACTCATCATCAGATCAGTGTTGAGTACATATTCTGTTTGGGAGGTGATCTCATTAAAACATAGGATTCTTAAGGGACTTGTCAGGGTAAATGCTGAAAGGATGTTTCCTCCCTTGTGAGAGTCTTGGACCAGAGAGCATTGCCTCAAAACAAAGGGGCACCAGTTTAAGACCAAGATGAGGAGGTATTTCTTCTCAAATGGATTCTGTCTCTTTGGAAGTCTGCCACAGAGAGCTATGGGGCATGCAGTCCTTGTGTATATTAAGGTTGAAATAGATTTTTGATCAGTAGGGGAAAATAAATGTTGTTATGGGGGAAAAGGCAGGAAAGTTCATGTGTGGAATAGTGGGCCAGCCATGATTCTGTTGAATGGCAGAGCATGCTCAAGGGGTGGAACAGCCTACTCCTGTTAGTCATTTTTTAAAAAAAATCTTACTTCAATGTCTAGGCCACAGAGATTGCGAAGCTTTCCTAAATCAGCGCTATTTCTGATTAATGAAAAATATCATGAGCTACTAAAACATGGATCCATATTTCCCAAATATAATGATACATCTTTAAGTACACTGTGTTAAAAAGCAAATTTCTTTATTTTTCAAGATGGAACTTAATACTACCAGTTGTGCAGTAGTGTTATGTAATCTGGTTTGTGTCCTGAGAAGGCAACCGTGTTGAAATGTTTCATATGCTCATTGGGTCAGGCATGTTCAAAATTTGCATTTGATGGAATGTATCAAAATAGGTGAATTTACAAAACTTACAAAGATGGAGATAGAGCTAAAAAGGGAAGCTGCTTTGCACATTATTGAACTTTTCCAGTGTCCACAAGACTCCAGTCAGCTTTCAAAATGACATTACCTTGATTTAAAATTAATCTCCATTTCCCAAAGTGACTCAAAGTTAAACAGCATACTAATTTGTTCCGAAATGTCATTGACGTACACCTTCATAAAATGATTTGAAGTAAACATTATGCAGGGCTCCAGCTGCACATAATTAATAAATCTGAACTCTTTGACAAGCAGCGGTTTCCTGATCAAGCTTGGCCATGTCCAGGATCTCAACAGCAGCTTCAGTTTCTGCCAGCATTTGGACCTCCGAAGAGAAACTTGCATTTTTTCTGGACTGGGCTGTACATTAAGTTTCAATTTGAAAGCTTTCACTACACTAATCATGCTCATAATTGATTTCCGTTTTCCTTGCAATTTGAAGTTCAAGGCGTTCAGTTTCTGTTGTATCTGTTAAAAATGCCAAATCAAGCAGTCATGCAGTGTTTGTTAACTGGGTGCTACTGTTGTTTCTTGACTCTATGGAAGCTTTGGTTTCTGATAAAAGTGAAAGAAACTGACAGTTTTCCTCTGCTAAACTAATGGATTAGTGTGCAACAAAACATTGTGAAATTCAGATGACAGTTCCGTCTGTGTTGCTTAGCCTTTGCACAAATTGAATAATTCTAACAACAGAAGACACACTACTTTGTCACAAATTGCCCAATGATAAAATTTAGTTCAAGGTAGGCAGAATATCAGGGTCTGCTTTACACTATGCAATGAAATTGTCATGATGCCCAATTATAGGTGGCCTTCCTTTGGTTGCAGTTGCCACTAGTTTTTCCAAAGACACAATTGTTTTTGCAAAAACAAGTCTCGACCCCTGTGCACATCAGCTCCTCTGTTTATGGATTCAGAGACAACAACAGAATTCTCCGAGTGGTGAAGCCTTTGAACACCATTCAGATGAACAGTGCCAGCTGGGCAGCATTGTTTGTGTCTACCTGTTCACGCTGAATTAAAAACCACTTGGATTCACTCAAATTTCCAACCGTTCTGTCACATTGGTTGATAATGCAGGTAACCTGCTTGTCATGGTGTTTGCTGCTAACTCCACATCTGAAATGGGAATAAAATTTTAGGCTTGTTTTCAAAATCTCAAAATGAAGGCTCAGTCATCGGAAACATTGCATGTTTAATCACTGTCTAAAAATGTTCTTGGTTAAATAATTGAAAGAGGCCTATTGTCATTAGTTTTCTTTGGGTGCTTTGGTTAAGGAAAGAATCATCATTGCCACATTATATTTTCCAGAGGCTCACGCTAAATTATTTCCACCTGTTTGTTGTGAGCTTCCACTACAAAGAGCTGTGTGGACAATCTTGTGATCTCAAAACCAGAGTGAATGTCTCATGCTGGATGAGAGAAAAATTGGACTGCACACATGATAGATTTTTGAATTTAAGTGCAGTGGGTTTTCCATTTTTATGTATGTTCCTTATTTTATGATGTGTCGATTTCTAAGGCCATCCCCTTTCTTGGCTGTAGTATTGCAGAATACATTTGTCCTGAGATATGTTGTGTGGGTCCCCCTGTTTACACTTCCTTCCGTACATTCTTCTTTAACAGCTTAAGTGACAGAACTGAAACAGCAAAAGTGGGTAGGTGTGAGGTTAAGAAGTTGAAGAATCCAAGACACTTCTGCAAGTGCTCTGTTTTTGCCTCGTGGGGTGTAGGGATATGTTGTATGTCTTTGAGCTTGCCTAGGTCAGGACACAAACAGAGCTGAAAAATTTAACCTTATCCATATTTACCTTCAAAATGAACCCTTCAAAATGAAATTCTGGTCAAACATTTTTGATATTGTGGTGATAGGCAAAATCATCAGAATCTACATGACATCTCGGAGCACTGTGCTTCTTTCCGTATGCTGTTGAAACAGATCCTAATTAATGGATAAGCTAAATAGGTAAACCTTGGAACGAGTACCTTCCAAAACATGTTGTCTTGAAAGTATTAATATCTTGAGAAGGCTCTGCCAAATGAGCAGACAATATCTTTTTACCATCCAACTTGAAGAAAACCTTGGCTCCTGTGAATTTGAGATTCGGTTCCTATAAATGTTGTAATCATCTGTGGGCATCTCTTGAAGAATATCTTGATTGTGCCAATTTTTAGTATGCATGCAATACAACTGTACTAGTTAGCATGTTCATGCACACAACAGGATGCTATGATGCTCCACATCATTCAACTGCCTCTTAGCTTTTCCTAAAATGTGCACTGTATGCAAAGGGGTTCGATTGATAAGAGTTGCAATCTCTGAATTGTGATACAGCAGCACCTTTCAAATTTCCTATAATGTTGAATTTGTGTGTATCAGTTGCAGGTCATGTACTGATTCTGCTACAATTCATGCATTGTTAAATCTCGCGTATTATGATTGCTATGTTAAATTCTGTACACACTGGTAACCCTGCTACTGCTGGTGCTCTCATACCCACCAGTAGGATACTTGTGGTTTCCATGCAGGATGGGTGCGAATTCAATTTACGGGTAATCCTTATAACTAATTAATTAGTTTTGCTGTAGTAGGTTGTATCTAACTCCCAACAGTGAGATATGCTTCCTGAAGGATTTTGACTTTTAAGATGTTTGATTTCACACCACTGTCAACTGTGAACAATGTCAATATGCGTTTGCTGCTTTTCCTTGTAGTGATTTAGTGGTAGCAAATGCCTATTTGACTTTATCAAACTGATCAGTTGATTCTAGTATCTGTTGTCTGTAAGTCATCATTTCCAGCATGCTCCACAGCTTAGAGTTCTTATGATCCTACTCAGATGAGTCTAAAAGGGCTCTGCAACACACAACTACCGATTGCTAATTTTAGTTTCACTACGTTTCTGATTCTACATAAATAAATACAAGAAGTCTTTTTAAAAGCTCATTTACAGGCTGGGATTTGCTGTTAGTCATCTGATATTCCCTGGCTTTTAAAGACACTGCTAACTTTGCAGGTTTAAAACTTGTCCTGGGAGAGATTCAGTAACAAAACTTATTTTCCTTCTTTTATTTGCTTCCTGCTTCTTTAGCTTGGGTTTTTAATATACTCATCCCAGTGGCACTGATTTCCTGTTTCATGTAATTTTAATGTTGGAATCACATGAAGATTTTTGTGACCCTGCGGCTCCTCTGCTAAATTTATAATAAAGTTACTGTCCCAGTCACCACCAAATCAGCAGTCCCACAAATTGGGTTCTCGCTGTTTATGCAAAATACTATCAGTAGAGGGACTCATTGTCTGCATTGCTGTATTCTCTGTGGCTTTTGTCTTCAAACTCCCACTACTGCCACCATGTTGCATTTCTAGTTCTTTGAACTCACCAATTTCTCAAACAGGACAAATAATCTAAGTATGTTTGATTTATTTGAAAGCTCCGACTGATACTATAGGCTGGCTTAAAACAGAGATCTTCTCTAAGGAATCAATAATTATCACTCATGGCCGCAGCTATAACACCTATTCCGCTAACAGGCTACAGATAGTATGTTGCTTTATATCCAGATTTTTTGATCATTTGTATATTCTAAATGATATCACAACATGTACTATGAGTTTCAGGTGCTATGAGGAATCTTAGGAATTTTAAGAGGAAACATTAAATTTCTAAATGTGAGCATTTGTTCATTAGCTCAAAACTACAAACTTTCTTCTCATGGGATCTTGGTATCGCTTAGAAAACACTATTTGTTGCTCATTCCTGGTTGCCCTTGATAAGCTGAGTTGGTGTTGAGTTTCCTTTGTAAACTGCAGCAATCTGATATGGGCATATTTGCCATATTATGGGAGTTTTTTTAAAGTATTTAGATCTTGCAACAATGGATAAGTTACGATATTTCTAAATCAAACTACTGTTTAATTTTAAGGGGAAGTCGCAGGTGATGGTGGCACCATCTACCTGTGTCTTGCTAGGTAGTAGCATTTGTTGGTTTGGAACGATGGATTTTAGTGTTGGGGGCACAGGAAGGCATGTCCAATATGCTACCGGAGCTTTGATTCAACAAGTGATAGTTTGCCCAACCGTTGAACTGAGACACCATTAACAGCAGCATGTGGAAGGAGTTCCACAAGTAAAAGAAACTATGTATGAAATTTTACCTCTGGTATTCTAACTTCTGGCTTGTGCAAAAACCTGAGATGCAGTTGCTGTGATGGTTTGACATAAACAAGACTGGCATTGCTAATGTTATTGTGATAGTCTAGATGCAATCTTGGAGCTGACTTGTAACCTGGCCACGTTGCTAATACTGTTGCAACAACTCTGCTGCAGGAAGTTCTCATCAGATTGGCATGACCTAGATGTTGTACTGAATCCAAGACCATCTTGCTGTCTTCCGAAAAGCACAGGAACTTCAAAGCTTTTTGTTAGTAAATATAGGGCTGAACATTGGCACTTGCAGTTCTTCCAACTCTACCAGTAGTTTCTTTCCTGCAAACATTTATTAAATGTGACTCACTGTGGAACTGAATGTTTGTTTCTAGTTTGTTTCCAAAAATATGCATGTAAAAGAATTTGTGAATTAATGTCTTGACTTCATTGAAATACTCAGTTATTTCTGATTTTCCTGGCCTCCTTAAGTAGATTTATTCACTGTAGTTATGTCTAGGTGGTCTTCAAAAACAAGATTTGAACTGGAATGGCATTTTCACTGAAGAAAATGATGTAGGCTTTTACTGACAAATGCAGGACAGTTAGGAATTGTGACAATGTTAAATTTGCTGTAAATGTGTGCTTTACGAAATGTATTTTCTGTTGTAGGGTGCCCTCTAGTGGAATCGTAGATAGCTGGCTCATTGGAACTTTTTGGCTGTGCCTCACAGTTGTATACTTTTTAACGGTTTTTAAAAATACAGGTGCAGTCATACTGTTTAATATCCCTAAGTTTATGCTATATTTATACCGTTTATGCTATATTTATACCGTTGTCTAGTTTACCTTTAGAAATGTAAACTTGCTTACGTGCTGCAATTTTAGCAGGAAAGAATCCAAAGATCTGATTTAAATTATGTCAGGCTCTTTAAAAAACGGTGATACTTAACATTGTCCTGGAATAATTCTGGTTTGCTCAAAGTCTTTTGAAACTCTTTCCCTACTTAGTATAATGTGCATGCTGTAGCTGGGTTGTTTGGGGTGTGTTTTCTATTTTGCACAATTCTTTTGCACTTCTGCACTCAAAGCAGGATGTGTTTTTGGCATTCGCTTAGTCATAGGTTTCCTTTATTGTATAATAAGCTGCAGCTAAAAAAGCAAACAGATTGGTACATTGTAAACATTGTGGTAGGCAGATGGGGCTTGTGTGGTTGTAAAGGTTATATTGGGTATCTCTAAACTGCTGAAAACAATTTCTAATAATGTAATGTTGATAGCTGATTAAAACTGGTATCAACATGTCAGTTTAAGTCAGTTTTTGCAGTGTTAAAAGGAGAACTAGCAATAAGTAGTAAGGTCGAAGCCCAAAACGTCAGCTTTCCTGCTTCTACGATGCTGCTTGGCCTGCTGTGTTCATTCAGCTTTACATCTTGTAATCTCAGATTCTCCAGCATCTGCAGTTCCTACTATCTCTGAAATAAGTATAATCCCTCAGCTTCATAAATGTCAGCCCATCTTTTCTCCCTGATTCTGCAAGTTTGACCCTAATAGAATTTGAATTCTCTTGAATTTCTTGAAGATTTTCCATCCTCTCATTTAGAATTATCCACATGGATTAAATGCTGCTATTTCTCTGTGCAGCCCTGGTCGCTTTCCCTGTCATTCAGTCACCAATGCCATTTCCTAGGAGCATCTGAAAGCCTGCCTCCATTCCTTTTGGGGACAGGAGCTCTAGAATGTTTTTGGAACACTGGCCTTCATCAGTCAGGGCATTGAGTCTAGAGGTTGGGAAATTATGTTGCAGTTGCACAAAACGTTGGTGAGGCTGCCCTTGGAGTATTGTGTTCAGCTTTTGGTCACCTTGCTGTAGGAAAGATGTTAGACTGGAAAGAGTGCATAAGAGATTTACAAAAATGTTGCCAGGATTCAAGGGACTGAGTTATAGGGAGAGGTTGGACAAGCTAGGACTTTTTAGAGCATAAGTGATTGAGGGGAGAGTAGAATCTCATAGAGATGTATAAGATCATGAGAGGCATGGATAGGGTGAATGCACTCAGACTTTTTCTTGGGTTGGGGAATCGAGGACTAGAAGGCATCAGTTTAAGGTAAGAGAGGAAAGAATACGTGGGAAACTGAGGAGCAAATTTTTTTTTTATTTACAAGGAAGGTGGTACACATATGGAATAAGCTGCCAGCGGAAGTGGTTGAGGTGGGTGCATTAACAATATTTAAAAGGCATTTGGATCAATATGTGGATAGGAAAGGTTTAGAAGGATATGGGCCAAGTGCAGAGAAATGAGGTTAGATTGGATGGACATTTTCGTTGGCATAGACTGTAGGACTCTAACTCTACAAGCAACCCTGTCACCCACCAGCTGCTCAATACAAGTACACCTATCTCACTGACAGGCACCAAGGCCATTCCACTTAGAAGTATAGAAAAAGTTATGGCACAGAAGGAGACTGTGTCTGTGCCAGCTAAAAACATTATACAGCTTAATCCTTTAGGCTCTTTGATATGCAGTTGAGAGTGCTGTTAAGAAGACCAAGCCAGGCTAGAAATTAGTTAATCAACTGCATTGGAAAGGCAGGAATTATTGCAGTTTTGAAAAAAGATCAGACAAGCACAAACTTTTTAAATTAGCAGTAATCTTGTCCTTCTGACAAGGAGAGATATTTTAACTGTATCTCAGATTTTTGATAATTTGCAAGAAAATAGATCCCAAAACAACTATCTTGTCCTTTGAAAAGCTTTATAAGCTATACAGCAATACATTTCTTTCCCTAAATATAATATTTAAAACCTATGTCACATGAAATGCCTCTTTTCTTTTGAGAGAGATTATTTAAAATTGCCGTCACAGTTCTTCATTCTGTGGACGGAGTTTGAAATTTAACCAAAAACTCAGGGACAGAGATATTCAAAGTGACCTAAGATTTAATTCCCAATTTGCTGCCTGCACTTAATCGGAAACCAAGTACACACATTTATGGTTTTTTGTGCATGTAGAATTACAGGAAGCAATAAATTTACTGTATATACTCATCTAAAGGTTAATCTCATGCTAAAATCAGCCATGTGACTTTTGACCTAAAAACCACACGTTTCATATACCTAATACAAATGTTGAGTCTACTTGCTCAGGATCAAAGGTCGTTGTGAATATGAATTACTTACTGGCAATTACTATGTTTCACTAATTTGAAAGGTGCATGTGGGAACCTTTAGATTCTTCCATCTGTCAATTCAAGCTCCCAACCAATTAACAGGACTAATGTGTACCACATGATGCAGTCACATTGCTTTTGGAGAAGGAACAAGAAGTAGCAGGTAAATGTAAAATGAAATTAGCATTTGCCAAG
The DNA here is from genome assembly GCF_030684315.1 of Stegostoma tigrinum. Lineage (NCBI taxonomy): Eukaryota > Metazoa > Chordata > Chondrichthyes > Orectolobiformes > Stegostomatidae > Stegostoma > Stegostoma tigrinum. Next base: position 21,513,241 of record NC_081360.1, on the reverse strand, counting down.
GCAACTAATTATGCAACAGCAAAAGAAATGAATGTTGCCGGTAAGTAGTTTGAGGTTAGAAGATATCCAATTAATGGAAAAGCTGCAAAAAATAAATGGGCCAGCAAAAATAAATTGTGGTCTCACCGTAAGACCATAAAATATAGGTGTAGAAATAAACTTCATGGTCCATTGAGCCTATTCTGCCATTCGATCATGGCTGATGTGTTTCTCAGCCCCATTCTCTTGCCTTTTCCATAACCTTTGAACCACTTGCTAAAACGGTTGTCACTGCACTCGGAGGCTGTGCCCTCAGATCCTAGCCTCTGACTATGAAAAACATTTTCTCCATGTCCACTCCTTCCAGGCCCGTCAGTATTCTACAAGTTTCAGTGAGATCCCCCCTCATCCTTCTAAACTGCTTTGTGTACAGACCCAGAGTCCTCAACCATTCCTCAAATGATAAGCCCTTTAGTTGTAGGGTTATTCTTGTGAGCCTACTTTGGAACCCCTCCAAGGCTCGCTCTTCCTTCGATATGGTGCCCAAAACTGCTCACAGTTTCCCAAATGCTGTATGATCAAAGCTTTATGCAGCCTCAGCAGTACATCTCTGCTCTTGTATTCTAGCCCTCAAAAGCAATGCTGACATGGCAGTTAGGAAGGCAAACGCAAAGTGGAACAGCATGTTAACCTTAAGAGAATCCTAGAACACCCAGGTATTTATGCTTCAGATTTCAAAGCCCTTCCTCTATGTAGAAAATAGTCTATACCTCTATTCTTTTTGCCAAAATATACAACCACACACTCCCACATTGTATTCTGCCATTCCTTTGCCCACCCTTCCACCTTGTCGAAGTCTTTCTGCAGCTTCCAGGCTTCAACATTACTTGTCCTAAAGAGAGAGGGACATTTGCAAACTTAATGCTCTCCATTTGTTTATCTAGATCCTTAACATATAACATGATTAGTTGCTGTCCCACACTGATCCCTGCATCAACGGGCTGCCATCCCTTTTTTTTACTGCTTTGTCTTCTATCAGAGAGCCAGTCCTCTATCCATACCTGTGCCTTGCCTTGCATACCACAGGCTCTTATTTTGCTGACATCTGTGCAGCACCTTGCCAGAGATCTCATGAAAATATGAATTGATCATTTTCACTAGCTCTCCCTTGTGTAACTTGATTTGTTATGTCCTCAAAGAATTCAGTAGAATTGTTAGGCATGGTCTCCCCTTGACAAAGCCACACTGACTCAGCCCGATTTTACTAAACAGTCTGCAATCTCATCCCTAGTTATAGGAATCCAAAATCTTACCAACAATTGAGGTCAGGCTAACCAACCTATATTCACCTATCCCCTGCCTCCCTTAAATAGGGGTGTTACATTAACCTTTTTCCAGTCCTTTGGTACCCTCCTTGACTCCAGTAATTCCTGGAAGATCACCACCCATGCCATCACAGTGTCCTAAACTATCTTGGATAAGATAGAATTGACAATGGGGTAATAAGCATTGGCAAAATGGTAATATTACCATCTGACTCGTGCCCAAAAAAGGGCATTTACAAGTCAAAACAAATGCTGATAGTGCATCTGACTACTCAAAAACACGTGACTTAGTCAGAAAAAAAATTCTCAGCATATACCTCAAACTCATAAAAGTCATATAGTTAAACGTCCAATATCAAAAGGAAAATGCTGGTTGACAGGCTTGAACTTGGAATATATATAAACATGACTGAAATTAGACACGCCAGCAAATGAGACCATTACCAAAATGGGTTAACAGATGCTTTCGTAAGGAGACTGGCCATGGGATGTATTCAGTTTTTCCATCTTGTACAGCGGTTAGCACGTAATTAAAGCCAGTGTTGATATTCAAATACAAAACTATGCCTAAGTAGAAATTTCGAAAAGGCATTCTTGTTGCTGTTTTTGAGAAAGATTGGTTGGATGAATGTGCTTGCAAAAATTGGATCAAGGAAGTGTGGAACTTGAGGGCAGGAGGACTAAACAAAGAAAAGTTTGCTTTTGTGGCATGTGTTTAGATCCCATCTGCCAATAATGAAGTCCAGAATAGTATGTCAACTAACAACAACATAGCATATATTCCCTATGTGTTCATGAGTTTTGTTCAGCCTTTGATATGTGCATCACTAAACTTCAAGGATAGGAACTAAAAGAACAACTGGACATTGAAAGTGAAAAATTACTAGATGCAAAACCATGTGGAAACCCTTATTAGGAACATTATGTTAACAGGTCGTAAATGCATGGAATTACATCAACCCCGACATGGTCAACAAAAAAGTCTAAAATGTGAAATATTGAATACACTTGCCGATAGCGAGTATAATTACTTGTAGATTACCGATGCCAAGTTTGCTAGTACTGTTGATGATGATGAAGACAAAGAAGATATTTACAGTCAAACCTGCTGAATTTTTAAAAAGTACTTGGATGAGCACTAGAAAAGTCATAACATTAAAGCCCATAGAACAATACAGCGCAGAACAGGCCCTTTGACCCTCGATGTTGCATCGACCTGTGAACTAATCTAAGCCACACCCCCTCCCCACACTACCCCATCATTATCCATATGCTTATCCAAGGACTGTTTAAATTCCCCTAATGTGGCTGAGTTAACCATATTGGCAGGCAGGGTGTTCCACGCCCTTACCACTCTCTGAGTAAAGAACCTGCCTCTGACATCTGTCTTAAATCTATCACCCCTCAATTTGTAGCTATGCCCCCTTGTACAAGCTGAAGTCATCATCCTCGGAAAAGGACTCTCACTATCTAATCCTCTGATCATCTTGCATGTCTCTATTAAATCCCCTCTTAGCCTCCTTCTCTCCAATGAGAACGGACCCAAGTCCCTCAGCCTTTCTTCATAGGGCCTGTGCTCCAGACTAGGCAACATCCTGGTAAATCTCCTCTGCACCTTTTCCAATTGGGACCTTGCGCTGTAATGTGGGACTAATATAGTTTTGCAGTACAAACATGATAAGCCAAAGGACCTCTTCTGTATGATTCAGGGATTCATAGAGTATTGAAAAATGTATGTGTTATGTTGAATTTATTCCTAGCAGAAAACAGTAACAGCCTATGTTATCTTAATGGCGAAGTGATCAAGTCCCAATTTCTGAACTGCGCAGAACAAGAACAGCCCTAAATTCAATTCTAACCGTTTCAACCAGTGTTGCTGTAGTGTCGCTCTAGGCTGTTGCAGAGCCTCAAAATAGTGGAGTCTTTTATTTCTGTAGTTGTTCCCCAATGCCCTGACTTTGGCAATGCATTTACACGAACCTGGAATTGGGTGAGAACAGATTAAATGTCAATAATGCTAATCTCCAATGTCAATTAGACCAACATGTTAAATGTTAAAACATATTGCCATTTGGATGACATTGCAGGGGGCATCTTCTGTCTTTGAGACTTTAACTCCATGTTTTCCCTCAAGGAGGAAAGTCCCACTTGTGTACTGTATGGCAGCTTGACTTTAGATCATGATTTTGATAAACCGAAGTGTTGACATGTGACATTGAAGAGGTCAGCATTTTCTGTCCGATCTACTAGTAAGTAGATCTTCAGCAGAAATGTTTTATAATTCAAAGCTGTCCCTGTTCTGGAAGGGTTTGATGTGTACAGTGTAGAGGGAGGTTTACTCTGTATCTAGCCTGTATTATCACTGTTCTGGCAAGATTTGATAGGGGGTACAATTTAGAGGGAGATTTATTCTGTACCCAAGCCAGTTCCGTCTTGGGAGAGTTTGATTAGGACAGTGTAAAGGAAAAAACTGATGAGCTTTTCAATGTTTAACTTAATAAAACGAATGACAATGAAATGAGGATAGAGTTAGCTAAACTGAGCTGGGCAGATAGATTAAAGACAGTGAGCAAGCACTGCTGACATTTAAAGAGGAAATTCATGACTGTCAGTAAAAATATGTCTCTGTAAGGAAGAATATTCTAAGAGAGGGATAAACTAGCCATGGAAGTGAAGGAGAGTATAAAGTTGAAAGGAATGATGCCAAAGTCAGTGATTACTCTGAAAACTGGGATAAATTCAGAATCCACTAAAGGAAGAACTAAAAAAAATTAGAAAATATATTACAAGATCAAACCAGCGAGGAATGCAAAAACTGCCAGTGAGACCGTTTTTAAATATCTGAGAAGGAATAGAGCGATCAAAGTGAACATTGCCCCCCTTTGAAAATTAATCAAGGGGAACACGAAAATGAAGGTGTTAAACAGATATTTTGTATCCCTCTTAACGGTAGAAGATACTGTGAACATCCCATTAATACTAAGGAATAGTAAGATAAATCATTGGCTGAACAGCATGAACCTCAGGAACGGAGGGATCCTGGAGTGTTTGACCACAGTTCCCTGAAGGTGGCAGGATGGATTAATAAGGTAGTTACGAAGGCATGGGGAACACTAGCCTTTAATCAGTTGTGGCATAGATTAGAAGGAGGATCATCAGGAAGTTAGAAAGGAGGATGTACTAGAGATTTTGAAAAACATGAGAATAAATAAGTCCCCTCGGCCGGATGGGATATACCCAAGGTTATATACAGGAAGTGAGGGAAGAGATTGCTGCCCCTTTGGTGATGATCTTTGCGTCCTCACTGTCCACTGGAGTAGTACCAGAAGATTGGAGGGTGGCAAATGTCATTCCCTTGTTCAAGAAAGGGAATAGGGATAATCCTGGAAATTCCAGACCAGTCAGTGTGTCTTCTCTGGTGGGCAAATTATCATTGTAGAATCCCTACAGTGTGGAAACGGGCCCTTTGGCCCAACAAGTCCACAATGACCCTTGGAGCTTCCCACTCAGACTAGTCCCCTTATAATCCATCTAGGTTACATGTCCCTGAACATTATGGGCAATATAGCGTGGCCAATCCACCTAGCCTGCACATCTTTGGACTGTGGGAGGAAACCGGAGCACCCAGAAGAAATCCACACAGACATGGGAAGAATGTGCAAATTCCACACAGACAGACGCCAGAGGGTGGAATCGAACCTGGGTCCCTGGAGCTGTGAGGCAGCAGTGCTAATCACTGAGCCACCAAGCCGTATTGGAGAGGATTCTGAAAGATAGTATTTATGATTGTTTAGAAAAGCACTGCTTGATTAGAAATGGTCAGCATGACTTTGTGAGGGACAGGTCATGCTTCATAAGTCTTATTGAATTCTTTGAGGATGTGACAAAACACATCGATGAAGGCAGAGCAGTGGATGAGGTGCATATGGATTTTAGCAAGGCATTTGATAAAGTTCCACATGGTAGGCTCATTCAGAAAGTAAGGAGACATGGGATTCAGGGAAATTTGGCTGTCTGGGTACAAAACTGGCTGCTCAATAGAAGACAGAGGGTGGTAGTAGATGGAAAGTATTCAGCCTGGAGCTCGGTGATCAGTGGTGTTCCACACGGATCTGTTCTGGGGTCTGTTCTGCTCTTTGTGATCTTTATAAATGACTTGGATGAGGATGAGGAAGTGGAAGGGTGGGTTAGTAAGTTTGCCGATGACACAAAGGTTGGTGGAGTTATGGACAGTGTGGAGGGCTGTTGTAGGTTGCAATGGGACATTGACAGGATGGAGAGCTGGACAAAAGTGGCAGATGGAATTCAACCCAGAAAAGTGTGAAGTGATTCATTTTGGAAGGTCAAATTTGAATGCAGAATACAGGGTTACGGCAGGATTCTCGGCAGTGTGGAAGAACAGAGGGATCTTGGGGTCCACGTCCATAGATTCCTTCAAGAAGCTACACGAGTTGATAGGGTTGTAAAGAAGGCATGTGGTGTGTTGGCTTTCATTGGCAGGGGGATTGAGTTTAAGAGCCGTGAGGTTATGCTGAAGCTCTATAAAACACTGGTTAGACCACTCTTGGAATATTGTGTTTAGTTCTGGTCACCTCATTATAGGAAAGATGTGGAAGCTTTAGAGAGTGTGCAGAGGAGATTTACCAGGATGCTGCCTGAACTGGAGGGCAAGTCTTATGAGGAAAGTTTGAGGGAGCTAGGGCTTTTTTCATTGGGGCGAAGAAGGATGAGAGGTGACTTGATAGAGGTGTGCAAGATGATGAGAGGCATAGATAGAGTGGATAGTCAGAGACATTTTCCCAGGGCAGAAATGATCATTACGAGGGGGCATAATTTTAAGGTGATTGGAGGGAGGTATTGGGGAGATGTCAGAGGCAGGTTCTTCACACAGTGGTGGGTGTGTGGAATGCCCTGCTGGCAGTGGTAGTAGAGTCAGATACTTTAGAGACTTTAAACAACTCTTTGATAAGCACGTGGAGGATTGTAAAATATCGGATATATTGATCTTAGTAAGATAATAGGTCGGCACAACATTGTGGACCAAAGGGCCTGTACTGTGCTGCACAGTTCAATGTTCAATGAAACATTTTTCAAAGATATGATTCAAGGCTTGTTTTTTTCAAGATATGGTTAATCTAGAATTGAATTATTGTGTTAAAAATAGCTGCAAGAATAGGTTTGCCTATTGCACTAAGAAAGTACTTGAGGATTCTAGCCGTAGAATATATGATTGGATGTTCAAATACAGATTTTATTAAATTAACTACAATCTCAATAGATCTTTCTATATTACAAGTCAGAGTCTCCAAAAATCTACCAATATCAGTTCTATATTTGCTCTGAGACTCTCAGTCTATCAAAGTTATTATTTCATGATTTTTAATTGTAATTGATTACATTGAGAGACACATTTACATTTACACCATGAAAATGTTCTCTGAAAAGAGCAATTGTTACCTGAGACACGTACCTCAAATGAACTGGTGGGCCTAAGTGTTTCAGGCTGAATTCTCTGCCCATCATCTAAAGCAATGAATGACAAGGTGAAAAAGTTTGTGATATATGGTGTAAACATAAGTAGCACCTTAGTGCTGATTTGTCAGGCTATTGTGTGTGTGATAAGTTGGCATATGTCACCGATTTTTATTGCTTTATTGATTAATGAGGACATGTTAACATTCTTGAAACTGTTGGATGGATGGCAGTGTGTTCCTTGAATAAAGATAACCAGGCGTCACTGATGACCATTCTGTTGGGGAATGTTATCGTTGACAGATTCTCGTAGCCTCCCTGAAATTCTTGTATCCCAATGTGTGATAGATAGGAAAATTTTAGAGTTGAACCATTGGATATGGTTTACAAGAACAGACTTGTGCTGTTCACTATTTTTGGAGTGGATTTGATGCTCCTTGAGTCTAATGTGTAGCCCATGGCCTGTTTCCACAGCAGGTGCTGAGTTTCACAGACTTAATCTAAGAGATTCAACTCTATTCTCCGTACACCCGTAAGAAAAGAAAGAGTGTCATAACAAGCTAGCAACTTAGTGTATGTAATGTGGTTATGGACTCATGTATTACTAGAGTCAATTTGAATTCCACTGTCCATGAAAGAATTCCACATATCTGAAATTGTTGACGAAAAATAGATATGACATGACGTGACGTGACACATCTGTGGAGCAGGTAAGACTTGAACTGTTCTGTTGATTCTGAAACAGGAACATTATCCCTTTGCCGCAAAAGCCCAGAACTCCACAAATGTACTTGCCTACGCTTACCAACAGTTCAGCTTTATAAATGCTTAGGAATCAGGCTGTGGACAGTGAAAATCAGTTGCAGGCTGGTGTAAAAGGTATCTCGGACATGTGTAAGATGTGGAATTTTTTTCATACCTAGTTTGAATTACACAGGATCTTTTCTGTCTGCCTCTTTCCCTCTCTTTCTATCTGTATTGGTCTGTGGTATCAAATGGCAGTGGTGTGACGCCACTTTCTTCCGAAATGTTCTCACCACTTTTCTCTGAGTCAGATTGGACCTTGAAGTAGCTTTGGGATTGTGAAACGGAAACTAGTTTCAATTTACTTGAATTGTCAGCCAGAATAGTTTAATGGTTTCAAAAACCTTGGAATAGAAGTCAGAGGACTTTTTCATGCATAATCATAGCCAGCAAGAATATGCATGTATAATAATCGTTCCTGCAATGAAATCAACAAAAAACATTTCATTTTTATTTTGATCAACAGACCTTTGGGTGAATTTCCTGACAAAGCTTAATTTTATTTGTGACTTAAAATTCTATCCAAATGTGAGTACTAAATCTCCTTTACTACAAATATGTTGTAATAACTTCCAAAATTGCTACTTACGTGAACACACCATAGCATCCTTCATGTAAACGCACGGCTATTTTTAGCAAAGTTTTTTGATTGCCATTGTGCAAAGATTGTAATTGGCAATTGAGATCTCTGCTCCAAAACCTATCTGAGGTATTGAATAACAACTTTTTAAAGTGTGCTAGATCACGTGAATATTTGTGGCATAGTACATTCATTCTGCCTTCAGAGCGAGTTATCGCTCTGAACCAACATCAGTAGTTACGGTGTCACAAACATATACTGGATCTTTGAATCAATGATCTGCAGCATGTAAATTAGTGAATGATTATAGTGCTTTTCAAGATTTGGCCATTATTGTCTCCTGTAAATTTCTTTCATGTGAAGTGAAAATGAAACTGTTGCCTCTTGCAAGTGAACAATAACAGTTTGCTATGATTTGCAAAGTAATTGGGATGCATTTAGCAGTAGTTTTTAAACTAATTTTTCTCCATCTATTGTATGAAATGTGAATATTACCTTGTATTCTTAAAATTATTTGTCCACTTCAGTTTTGTTCAAGGCTAGTACTTCACAAGAGAATGAATACTGTCTGTCAGTGCAGGTACCACAATAAGTACAATGGCAGTCATTTTACCAGATAGAAAGTGGGATGGGCGAACATACCATATTCAGTAGTAGCTTTTCTCCTTGGAAGAGGTTATGAATGTGAACATGAATTACCACTGTACAGCAGATAACCCTATAATTACATCTTGTTTAGTTTCATACCAATAAAATACTGAGCACTGGTAATAACATAGTAGTTATGAAATGTAAAATGGTCCTTTAATCATTTTATTCGAATATAAAGCATTTTGAATTAAATTAGTATAAACAATTTTTAAAACAAAAATTATCCATGCAGTTTTGTAAACCAATTTGTCAGTGCCATTCATGTAAACCAAAATGGGTCCATGCAAAATGAAGCTCCTGAAATCACGTTGGATCACAGCTAGATGGCTGTCATTGAGCTATGAATCTGTCATATACTTGCTGTTAGATATTAATTGACTGTAAAATGTACAGTAATATAGTTTTCAAAAATGTATTAGAAATTTGTAAAATACTAAAGATTCTAAGGTTTTGGAGTAAATCTGTAGCTCGGGTTGTGGGTGTTGAGCTCGGTTGACTTGCCGAGCTGGTTTGTTGTTCCGCAGATGTTTCATTACTCTGCTTGATAACATCCTCTGAAGAAACATCGGTGTGTTTTTCGGCCTGATTTTTAGACTCTGGCGTCCGTTGCGATGGATTGCCTCACTTCGGGTTTCCTCTGTAGTGGAATGTGTATGGGGTCAAGTTCAACGTGTTTATTAATAGCATGCTTCGTGTAGTGTCATGCTTCCAGGAATTCTCATGCTTGCCTCTCCCTAGCCTGTCCCAGGATCTTGGTGTTGTCCCAGTCAAAGTTGTGATTCTTCTTGTTCATGTTGATTGAAATGAGTATACACAAACTAGCTACAAAAAGACACGACCAGTACTCACTCCTGGTGTCCAAAAGGAAAGATGATAGCACTTATTGGGATTTCCGTAAGGTCATGGAGCATGACATGCAGTTAATCACCGATTATTTATTAAAGCAAATTCTCAGACTTCGTCTTCGAGCAGACACATTGATCTGAGGCTGCAGTAGCTTGAACTTGGCGCTATATTGATTTCAGCATGATTGGAATTATTGCTAATTGCTCTTCTGGCACTATTTGAATGCCATGCACTGTACTGTTTCAAAAAAAAGCTGAAATGTTGTTTTCTGAATTGATTTGTGATTTGTACGTGGAAGCATTAGTGATGTGCACCTTTTGAGAGAGGCTAGCTGTGAAAGTAGGGGTAGCCCACTTCTCAAGCCTGGTGTCCTTATACAATTTAGAAAAAGATTAAACCTATTCTAAATTATTTTTAGTAAAACCATGCAAAGTTAGCATTTGTGTGCATTTGCAATAGTTTGCACATGGGCAGCCGCAGTCAGATCATCTAAGAGGGTGGGGAATTTTTGCGGGGTTATTTTGGTTTAGCAGAGATGTGTTTTTTGTTTAATTAATTAGTGCACCAGTCCTACCTCTTGCTTAAGGCCTAAAATTGTAGCTTATATGTGTGAATGTTTTGGTTCATACAGGTGTGTTTTGTAACTCACTTTAATAGATTGATTGATGTTGTATCTAAATGTCTGTACTGATAGTTTAACTCAGATTACGTTCAGACCAACCCTTGGTTTGAGGTTGCCTCTATCTATTTAATACATTATTTTAAGATGGAGAATATTGGTATGCAGTCAGAAATCCTGATACTCCAGTTAAATATTGTGGTATGGCAGCAATTGAACATAAATCAAATGACTTGATTGAAGGAGCCTGCTATCTTTTATAGTAATTGGAAGTGTAGGTATTTAGTAGAATAAGAATTGTGTAACCAATAATTAGGCTCATTTCAATTGAATTTTGATCTCTTTATTTAGCTTTGATAAGAAAGGTCTAACTGCACTGATTAAAGTGTGGCTTTTGCAGGATCTGCCTAATTACATAGAATCTGAACAACTTGTAAGCCTTGATAATAAAATGTGAGGCTGGATGAACACAGCAGGCCAAGCAGCATCTCAGGAGCACAAAAGCTGACGTTTCGGGCCTAGACCCTTCATCAGAGCTCCGGAGGGAGGAGGGTAACTTCTTCAGGTTTGGGTAACCTGGGGGGATGATTGGTGGTGTTTCAAGCCCAGGTGACAACCAAAACAAAGGGTAAGAAGTACAGTAATAATTGTGGTGCATAGTTAAAGAACTGCTCACACTAGCATGCCAAAAATTAGACGCTAGAGTCACAGACTGAAGGCAGGGAAGAAACAACATTAAAACATCTTGGAACAGAATGGTGGCTGTGGCTGGATAAAGTCTACTAGTGGACAGCTGATCTCATCTGATTCCTCTGCTATCAACAAGTCCCAAAGTCCAGAGCCAGTAGTAGACAGCTAGATCCAGTAGCCTTGGGAAGAACAAAGTATCCGCCAAGACAAATTGTCTATAAATTTCTGGAGGCCAAAACAAAACTCTCAGTTCTTGTTTTTTCTAATTATCTAAAGCACATTTTTGACACACAGGCAGCAAGTTCTTCATTCTGCATTACACCAATACTATACTGACAACTTGAAGCAAAATATTATTTTAATGCCCCAGGACATTATTCATTTGAGGTACACAGAAATTATTCAACTTGGTGGTTAAAAAAAATGCAAACACACTTCCCCACATTTTCAAACCAAGGCTTACAAGTTTCAGAGATAATGGGAACTGCAGATGCTGGAGATTCCAAGATAATAAAATGTGAGGCTGGATGAACAGTTTGTGCTCCTGAGATGCTGCTTGGCCTGCTGTGTTCATCCAGCCTCACATTTTATTATCTTGGAATCTCCAGCATCTGCAGTTCCCATTATCTCTGAAACTTGTAAGCCTTGGTTTGAAAATGTGGGGAAGTGTGTTTGCATTTTTTTTAACCACCAAGTTGAATAATTTCTGTGTACCTCAAATGAATAATGTCCTGGGGCATTAAAATAATATTTTGCTTCAAGTTGTCAGTATAGTATTGGTGTAATGCAGAATGAAGAACTTGCTGCCTGTGTGTCAAAAATGTGCTTTAGATAATTAGAAAAAACAAGAACTGAGAGTTTTGTTTTGGCCTCCAGAAATTTATAGACAATTTGTCTTGGCGGATACTTTGTTCTTCCCAAGGCTACTGGATCTAGCTGTCTACTACTGGCTCTGGACTTTGGGACTTGTTGATAGCAGAGGAATCAGATGAGATCAGCTGTCCACTAGTAGACTTTATCCAGCCACAGCCACCATTCTGTTCCAAGATGTTTTAATGTTGTTTCTTCCCTGCCTTCAGTCTGTGACTCTAGCGTCTAATTTTTGGCATGCTAGTGTGAGCAGTTCTTTAACTATGCACCACAATTATTACTGTACTTCTTACCCTTTGTTTTGGTTGTCACCTGGGCTTGAAACACCACCAATCATCCCCCCAGGTTACCCAAACAAAGCCATAACTGAATGTCCCTGCTCACCTATTATTGTTTCAAATAATAAATCTGACTGCCAATCACAACATCCTTTCTGTTCCAAGGACAGCATCTCCAGAATTCCAATGGATTACCCATGACAATTCCCCCTGATATTTCACTTTAGAATGTCCAATCATTTACATCCTTATTGGATAATCTTGGCTTTATAAATTGACTTCTTGGTAGCAACCAATACTTCTCAAACATTTTCTCCACTGTAACACCATTTTAATGTTTAAGAATTGATGTGAATGGTGAGAATGGTGAGGGTAGAGAGCTGTTGAGCAGGTACTCCTGATTTTGCCCACAATTATTTTGAAGGTTCTGAGGTTTTGGAGCTGAGACTCGACAGGTACAAGTAATCAAGTTTTTTGCCAATCCCACCAGAACCTCTGTTGAACAATAATTATTAAAACCACAGTTTGGGAAACCCTGACCTATCCCTCATAAGGTGCACTGCAATATTTTAACCTCTTCCACAAGCCTGTGCCTAATCACCTTCCTAATTCTTTTCCTGGCTTCTTGTATCTCCTTTAAAATCTGTCTAGCACCTATCCAGTGGAGATGTTCAGAGCCATTTCCTTAATTCCTTCCTTCTGTCAGTCTGCACCGAGATTCATTCTCTGATTTCTTACTTGTCTTGGCCCTTTTATCCCTTGCATCCTGTAAAGCTTTCAGCATTCCCACACTTCAAACTATGAATATTGAATTCAAACCCTCACTTTCCAATCACTCCGTAGCCTTACGCCTCCTATTTCTAAAGCTACCTTCTGTATTCCTCAATTTCTGACCTCTTGCACATCACAGTTTTAATTGCTGCATTATAGGGGGCTAACGTTTCAGTTACCAAGATCTCTCACTTTGGATTTCCTACCAGAAATTGCTGTGCTGCCTCAAGTCCATGTGATATCATTTTGAGTATGTTTGATGCAAAAGTGATGTTGTCAACCCTTGCCAAGTTGGGCACCATTCTATTAAATGTTGTCCAGCATTGTTCATCTTTGCCGAGACAGTCTATTGCTTTTAGATCAAAGAGCTAACCCTAATCTTCTCTGATAAACTAACTGCCTCCAGACAAGCTGGATGCTTGAATTGCTGTCTTTTTCTTTAACAACAGGTACGAAGAGTTTGTGGACTTCATTGTTTTCCAGTGAGAAACCATTGTTGCTATCTCACCTGCTTGCTATCTTGTTATCTTGTCATCTTGTCCAACTTGCAATCCTAGCAAAACTCCAACTCTTTCTAGTTTGCACTATTTTACCTGCAGTTTGCCTCTATGGTGGCAAAGTGGTAATGTCACTGGACCAGGAATCCAGAATGCCAGACAAATCTTCCAAGACACGGGTTTGAATCCCATCATGGGAGCTGATATCTGATGAAATTTGGATTATAGTAAGTTAGTCAAAAGCAACCACTGTCAATTGCCAAAAAAACCCCTCGAGTTCGTTCAGATCCTTTTAAGGAAGGAAATTTGCCATTCCTTATCTGGTATGGCCTATATGCAACTGGTGACTCACGGTAATGTGCTTGACTCTTAACTAAGAGATGGATGTTAAATGTTGACTTTGTCAGTGATGCCTGTGTTCAACTAATTTCAAAATGCATCTTGTTCAAGCTTATAGGATATTTTTTGACTTTAAACAAAATAAAAGTTCAGTTTTCTACTGCAGCTGTGAGCCTACAACTTATAAGAATTAGTTTACAGGCTCAGCTGGCATTTTTTCCTTCCCATTAATTAGACCTGGATTTAGTCTAGTTTGAACAGTTAGATGCACTGTGCTCATTTTGTACATCTAAACCAAGTTACTTTGATTAGTTGCTTGTTTTCATACATTCAAAACACTGGTCACTGATTCAACAAAAATACAGGAGAACCTCTTAAAATAATTGTCCAGTTTATCCTCACTTGTTCACATTTGCTGAGTGGAGAGATGAGAAATTTCTTAAGTTAGAGCGTAGAATGCCTTTTATCATAAGGTGCAGTTTTTTTCAGAAACCATTGCAACAGGGAGAATGGATAACTGTTTACAGCAGGTGAAAACAAAGCAGTCTAAGAAGACAACAACACAACTGGAATAGTGTTAGATTGTCCTCATTGAATGTTGACGTAGACATGAGAGTTAAATGACCCTGTAGAGTTCAGTGTTTTGTCTGTTCAACTGTAAACCAGTATTTGCAAACACAGTTGTCAGCTCTAGTATGTGCACTTAAGAAATATGAGCTGTGAACTTTTTGTCGTCTTCTCCATGTATTTTACATGAAACCTGTCAACAGAAGTTTGTTCTTCATCCCTCAGTTGTAAGGAATATGTTCATTTAATGATGTAAATGCTTAAAAGGTGAGTTTGAAGAATGTTAGTGGTCCCCAAGCCTCCACTTGGTTTCCCCAATGTAGAGGAACCGCTTTGCAGAACACCTCCGCTCACTTCGCAACAAACAACTGCACCTCCCAGTCGCAAACCATTTCCACTCCCCCTCCCATTCTTTAGATGACATGTCCATCATGGGCCTCCTGCAGTGCCATAATGATGCCACCGAAGGTTGCAGGAACAGCAACTCATATTCCGCTTGGGAACCCTGCAGCCTAATGGTATCAATGTGAACTTCACCAGCTTCAAAATCTCCCCTTCCCCCACCGCATCCCTAAACCAGCCCAGTTCGTCCCCTCCCCCCACTGCACCACACAACCAGCCCAGTTCGTCCCCTCCCCCCACTGCACCACACAACCAGCCCAGCTCTTCCCCTCCCCCCACTGCACCCCAAAACCAGTCCAACCTGTCTCTGCCTCCCTAACCTGTTCTTCCTCTCACCCATCCCTTCCTCCCACCCCAAGCCGCACCCCCATTTCCTACCTACTAACCTCATCCCACCTCCTTGACCTATCTGCCTCCCCCTCTCTCCCTATTTATTCCAGAACCCTCACCCCATCCCCCTCTCTGATGAAGGGTCTAGGCCCGAAACGTCAGCTTTTGTGCTCCTGAGATGCTGCTTGGCCTGCTGTGTTCATCCAGCTCCACGCTTTGTTATCTAATATTTGGTTCAGGTGGTTTTATATAAGTGAGCAATTTTGTACCCCAGCTCGAGACCAGTTGAAAAGTTTATTTCCTTTGCTATGATTCTTGAGGAAGTTTTGTTTGGTTGGTTTTATCAATAACATTGTAGCACTTTGATTTGTTTGTTTTGTTTGGAAAGCTATAAAAACTGCATTTATTTTCAGAGTAAATTTAGGAAGTGTATTGAAGCATCACCATTCCAAAGCATCAATAGACTAGAAAACACTCATTTGCTCAATTCTAACTGTTTGTTTCAGATGGTTTTAAAATGTTATTTTGTAAATTATTGAGATTTTGTCTTTTAGAAAGTTTCAGTTTATCATTTGCCCTAAATTGTAGTAAATTTAAAACCAAGACTTTTTCAATCCCCAAAGTCTGTTACTGAGTGTTAAGTATGCATGTCAAAATATCTTTCTTCAAGCAGTAAGATTTGATTGGCTGTATTATAGAAGTGTTAACCAGTGGGTTGCTAGATTTAATGATGTTGGCAAAGCTATAGTAGGGTACGGCTGCTCAGGGACTAGCTGTATTCACCAAATTTCCAGGAAATGGGCGACTGTGCAGTAAGTGCTCAGTATGCTCGGGAGAGTGTTCTGATGTCATCATCACTAAAGAAGCAAATAACACAGGCCAAAGCTGGCTTGTTCTGACTGAAACTTAATTTCTTTCCCATTAACAATTACCTCAAGTTTCGAACTGCAGTAAATGGGTAAGGTAACCATGGGTACAGTCTGCCTCATACACTGAATGAGTGATTTGTCTCGGCTTGCATTAGCTAGGAGAGAATTTTAACTGTTGTACAAAAGGAAAGCTGAAGAAACCATTTGCAGCTTGTAGACATCAGATGTTAGCAGGGAGCGTCCTGGAGCACAGCCTCATTTTCTGTTCTTTGCTGCAGCGGAATGTTGCTCAGTCTAGTTTCCTGAGAATATCTCTACTGCATGAAGTTATGGTCACTGATATTTCGATGGTAAGAGAGGACTTCCCTTTCAATTTCCAATAGTAGGATACTATTTTTCCCCTTCTATTGAGCTGCTAGGCAACATCAAAAAATGGATTAATCTTAGATTAACTGGCTTAATATAGAAGCTGCAGGCTGTTCAGTTCTAAGGGTTTAGAGTAAAATATTTCAGTTAAAACAATTTCTTTCTGATTTTTTTTCTTAGAAAATAGTGATAATTTATCTGTTAAGAATTTAAGGCACTGTGTTTTCTTCTACTGTGCTTTCTTTGCAAAAGAGTGGAAATGTGACTTAATTTTATTTTCTCTGTTTGGTGTATGGGTTCAGATATTTTTAAGTTTTTTATGGTTTTACCTCTGATTATTGTCTGTTTTGTGTGTGGGTGTCGCAGTCAGGTGCTGCAGGAGCAGTAGGAAGAACCTGTAGCTAAAAATAACCCTGATATCATTCCAAGGCAGTTATTGACATTTATTGCAACGTAGACTTTAACACATCAAAATTGTTGCTGTTCCTTTTCATTTTCTTACTAGGCAGCTAGGAGGACACTAACACAACAATGTAAAAATAATAAATATGCCCAGACAGGAATGAGGTAGAAATGTTGCTATTTCTGTGGGTCATATATTTAATATGACACTGTTTTCATTGGAAATCCAGGATGTTTAAAATTATGTGAGTAAAGCTTCTATTTTTATTTCAAAATGTCTTTTGTATGGAGGTTTCAGACTATGCCAGATTGCCACTAGTAACCACCACCTGTACCTCTCATTCACTTGTCCAAAAAGGAGTTATAGTCACCTTGCCATGTCCTGTACTTGTTTAAATGAATTGAGTAAAGTTATCTTTTGAATATGTACATGGATATATCAATGTGAAATTTGAATTGTGGAACTGTGCTGATAAATGTTTTACTGGCTTAATGTCCGGGTTTGCTGCATGATACCTATCTCTTAGATGACTTGACCTTATTTAAGTTGACCATTTGACCATTCTTGCAGAAGTGTGACTTCCTTAGTTCTGATTTTGAGCCAACAAAAATATCACTGTAATTGGGATATTAATATAAATTTATGGTTTTGTGCTCTGGAATATTGATAAATTTAAATTTTTCACTTGAGTAGGAGAGAAAAATATCCCACCTTAACCCTATTAAATAATTAGAAGACAGTAGAATTGCACTGGAATTTGAGGTAGATGTTTCTGAGCTCTAGCAGATTGTTCTGTAGCAGTGGGATACTTGGCTATTTGTCATGTATTGTTTTAATCACTTGGTGACTGCTACAGATTTGTGCACTTCTGTACTCCATAAATTTTTGCTAATGGCCTGAAAGGTAGTTCATGGCGGCCAGTCCATGCATGTTCTGTTTTTCCCCGTTCTCCTTTATCTTTTGTTTAATTTTCTCTTCAAGATGGTGATTTTTCAGAATCAGCAGAACCCACCCATTCTAAACTTGTGTCTCTTTTGGTAACAATCACTCAAAAACAATTCCAGGAACAAAAAACTAAGATAACAAGATGTAGAGCTGGATGAACACAGCAGGTCAAGCAGCATCAGAGGAGCAGGAAAGCTGACCCTTTGGCTCTAGGCCCAAAATGTCAGCTTTCTTACTCCTCCGATGCTGCTTGGCCTGCTGTGTTCATCCAGCTCTACACCTTGTTATCTCAGATCTCCAACATCTGCAGTTCCTACTATCTCTGAAACAAAAACTAAACTGCTTCTTCTTCCTCCCATTGAGGTGGCCTTTCTGTGCTTCCAGCTGGGAGCTACTAAAAGCACAGACGAGTAAAAAGAATCGCTGCAAGTGTTGTTATCTTTATTGCTCAATAACAAGCTAATACAGTGTATTGTGTACTAAACCATTGATAGAATTAAGATTTCCCATGCTTTTTTTAACAACAGCCTTGACTTAGTTATATGTTGAGTTGCTGTAATGTTTTAAAGTGATTTAGGTGGTGCACTGTACTTAAAAAAGGCTACCTGGCAAAGTCGTACTCCATTACCTGGGTAGAAAAGAGACCCATTGCTGGCAAAGTTTGGATAACTGCAAACCTTCAGTGCTTCAAGGGGCATTATATTCTGTCAACAAATATTCCAACTTTGCTTAGTATGTGAAAATAGAAAGCATGATTGTAACAATTATTGCTATCAGATTTGGAAAGATCTAGGATCATTGGTGACCAAACCAACAAATGGCTGATGTAATTTAAGATTGGTTAGTGTAAAATAATTAAAATGAGAACAAGAATTAAAAGGAGGAATTTTACTCAATAGAACATTGACATTCAGTATACTCATAGAAAGAAACCTGTGATATTATTGCAATTACATTCCTAAACTTGCATCCCAGTACTTGGAAGAGTTAAAAGGCAAACGAGAGGGTGAATTATAATATTACAGGGACATAATAGAAATTAAAAGACTGCACGTTGCTAAACAACTTACTGAGCAGATTCTATTTTGATTATTGTTAAAATGAACATTTTCCTTGAGCGCACAGGCAAACCACAGTACTTGGTATCGGTAATTTAGGGAAATTAGTTTCTACCGAGACTTCTGAATGATATCCTTAAGTTGGCCAAGAAATGATTGTGCAGTGTTTAAATACAGGGGACGTGAGATTAGGAGGATAAACATGAATCAGAACGTTGAAGGGCCACTGACTTGTGGAACGTATTGTTTGGTAATCATTGAAGCACAGCAAATAGCATAAATCAGTTCAAGAGGTAATTAAATGCATCTCTGGAGAGAGAAGAGATTGAAACACATGGTTAGGTTGCTGAGTAGGGTCAGATGATTAAAAAGGGAGTTGGTTTATTGAGACCTAATGGCTTATTCGTATTACTAACAAGGTTCTATGATTCTAGCATTGAGATTTCTACAGATCCCAAATATAGTGACATCATTTATCCAGTTTAATTAATGTTTCCTCATTCTCCACATAGAGCTATTTTTAATGTATATATTTTCTTAAATCTTTATGTTTCTATTCATTCACTCTTAAGTGAAAAGTGAGCAATTTGTTTTATCTGTGAGCTGATTTGAAAAAAAATCTTGAGTTGGAATCACTGATTGGACTTGAGTGGTCCCTTTCTGTGAAAGTGAGTGAAATGTGTGGGACTAGTATGAATCGAGTTCATCAGCCCAAGCTACAGTATAAACCTGTTGTAGTTTATGAATAATTAATTAATGGCCTTGATCTCAATTATAAACCAAGGCTATAAAGAGGCAAGATTTTTGCCTTCCCAACAATGTTGTCTTAATATACCACTGAAAAACCAGAATAAAGCAGCCTTTACTTGTGTAAAGAGCTAAAACTCACTGCCATCCCTCTTTCTGGTATTGCAAACAGTACATAATGTTTGCTGTGCACGCTGCTTCAGCTGTTTATAAAATCTCTCTGCATATTTTTCTGCTTTATTTCTCCACCTTGACACGACTCATCCGGAGCTCCATTTCATTTGTTACTTTGAGTGAAGTGGCCAAACAGCAGCAGGGGCGAAGACAGTAGGTTTGAAGTACACAGAGTATTCTTTTGCAGCTTCTTTTGCTCTTGGAGCAGTCCAAAGAGCAGCAGCTTTTACACCTCCAACATTTGGAAAATCACCAGAATGGCAGATTTCCAAAAATAAAAGATCTCTCAGAATTGTTATGCATGTAATTAGGAGCTGAATTGTGGCTGATTTACCAGAGCCAGTTTACTAATACATGACAGAATCAGAATATCAGTCAGCAGTTATTTGATATCTGAGCTTTGCTTGATACTGAAATTAGATATAAAATGTTGTTCTCAAAGTATGTGATGATTTATAAACTTCTGCAGAAAACAACGTCTTATTTTAACAAAAAGTAGATGCTACAAGGTGAACGTGGTATGTTTTCTCTGCTGTGTGCTGTAAGATTAATAGAACTTCATGTACTGGTGTCAATTTGGAAAGGTGTTTATCCAAAACAGACAGAGAAAGATTTTATGTCGATGGCTTAATTATCTAGTCACTGCATTGTAATGAGTATTGTTAAGATTTTAGTGCTGTGACACAGTATGGGAGGAGCACTGAAGCACAAGGTGAAGGAAAGTACAAAACCCATGTTTATTTTTAGATTCCATTTCTGACGACAGGACTCTGGGGTTGGTTAAACTGAACTTATGGCCTTATCATCTGCTGTTTTAAAACCTGCAGTGTTGCCCATCTTCAGTTTGGCATTCTTTGCTTGTGTAGCTTTTTGATAGTACCAATTTGCTAATATTAGTATACCAATGACTCCCCCCAAGATTATCAGCTGTACAAATGTAACACACTGCCAAAGCCAGTATGACTGCTTTGCTATTACATGAGATGATATTGAAGCCTATTATCATAATTGACATCATTACTATAGGGTATCGTGACTGAAGAGGTGAATGGATAACTAGTCAATCCAATTGGTCAAGAAAGCAGAGTGGGGACTGATAATATAGTTCAGGAAAGGACAGCCATTTCAAGTTAATACGCGTTGATTTTGAAGTGATGGTTAAGGTGGATGGGAAGTATCAAATCATAGCAAGTTCCCTGTTTGTGGTTCCAGAATGTCTGTTCCCAGTGCAAAAATGAAAAAAGTAATCCATATGCACATGCACACTTACATCCATGACTTCATTTTAGCACAACATTAAATTTCAAGCTAGTCCTAAGATTCGGAAAATCACAATAGCAGTTATAGTATGCATATAAATTTATTTGCAAATTCACACTTTTGATGGCTGTTACATATCCTGGATTCTCTACTGGTGCAGTGTGACGTTTAAAATGTGACACAATCATAACTGTACACCAGAAGTGCCAATTTGCAAAGAAATTTGAAAACCACTAATTATAATTGTAGCTGACTTTTCCAAGATGTTACAACTAATTTCATGTAAAAAAACATGTTATTGTCTGAATACTTGATCCCTGATTAGAACAAATTTTAGTACAACAGGCACAGGGTTTTTGTCACATTGGAGTGCAACTTTGGCCCTTTTGAACTGCAGCAGTGTGTCTACCACTAGCATTGCCAATGAACACAGCCTTACAGTTCCATCACAAGCTATACAGGTACTAAGGTTGTACCACCTCTCTGCCATCATTAGTTATCATGTATTGACAGCAGTGTATGCTGTTGTCCAGAATGTTTAGCTTCCCTAAAATCAACGTGTTCCACTGTAATTCAGATTTCAAATATTCTTTGGATATGTTGCCTTGTTGCAATTCTTTTGCTGAAATCCGCTAGGCCAGCATATTGATGGTAAGCATTATGTGAAAGTAATCACATTTTGGAACTTCTTTTTATTTACTCATGGGATGTTGGCATTGTTAGCTGGCCAGCATTTATTGCCTGTACTTAGTTGCCTTTGAGAAGTTAGTGGTGAACTGCCATCTTGAACTGCTGCAGCCCATGTGCTCTAAGTTAACCCACAATGCTCTTAGGGAGGGAATTTCAGGATTTTGACCCAGTGACAGTGAAGGTGTAGGATATATTTCCAAATCAGGATAATGAGTGGCTCGGCGGGCAACTTGAAAGTGTGGATGTTCCCATGAATCTGCTGCCCTTTTCCTTGTAGATTGAAATGATCGTGGGTAAGGTGTTGTCCAAGGATTTTGATGAATTTCTGCAGCGCAGCTTGTAGACAGTATGCATGGCTGCTATTGAGCGTCAATGGTGGAGGGAGTGGATATGGTGCCAGTCAAGTGAGCTGCTTTGTCTTGGATGGCATCAAGCTTCTTGAGTGTTGTTGGAGCTACACCCATTCAGACAAGTTGAGAATATTCTATCACATTCCTGATTTGCACCTAATAGGTGGTGGACAGATTTTGGGGAGTCA
This sequence comes from Stegostoma tigrinum, assembly GCF_030684315.1. Classification (NCBI taxonomy): domain Eukaryota; kingdom Metazoa; phylum Chordata; class Chondrichthyes; order Orectolobiformes; family Stegostomatidae; genus Stegostoma; species Stegostoma tigrinum. The sequence goes on along the minus strand of NC_081360.1, from coordinate 21,491,171 downwards.
GGAGGTGAGTTACTTGCCACAGTATTCCTAGCTTCTGACCTGCTCTTACAACCACAGTTCAGTTGAATTTCTGGACAATGGTGACAATGATGTTGATAGTCGGGAATTTGGTGATGGTAACTTGCATGGTGTGGAAAACAACATGGAGTATCTTAGGCTCTGTGCAGAATTGAAATGGCAGTTTTCATATTTTTAATCTTAATTGTAATTTTGTTACATTCAGATGTGTTTGAACTGGAGTCAACAGATCATACATTTTAATTGAAGTATGACAGAGTTGTGCTCAAATGATTAACTATTTTGTCTGTCTTCGGTTTTCAACTTGATGGAGGAGACTGGTGACAGCAAAGCTTAACTGCCACTAAAATACAAAATACAGCAATTTTTTAATTGATCAGCATCAAGGGACCGGTTTTAAAATATTCTCGTTGATCGTCAGGTCCACATAATCACTGTAAAAACACACTAAGAAATATAAATATAAAGCAAGGGATATTCATGTCCCTGTTATACTTTATTCATAGCATAAATTACTTAAATAATAATGCAACTTTGCCTTCAATAAAACTTAGTGACGGAGAACCTTCTCATTTGCACCCACAGCTGACGGTTCAGATATCAGGGAGATTGCAATAATACAGTAAACTTTTGCTATTTGTGTACAAATTTTGCCGGTATATTGAGAGTGCTGGTTCATAAGGTGGCGGATAAAACAAAGTTTGCTGTAGTATGTATGATGCTTAGGGGAAAAAGTGGTGTGGAACCTGAGAAGTTAAGTCTGTTGAAGGGAGGTATATGTCAGGAGGGAAGTTTGCATAGGGAATTGTCCAAAAATTCAAAAAAGGATACAATAAAGGTAATCTTGAGAAAATTAAACTGCAGAAAATTTTTGGTCAAAATTGTTTGCACTGAAGTTCCAAGAATTGCCCTCGAAATGATTTAAAATGAGAAGCTAAAAGAGAATTTGTTTGTGCCACTGCCATCAATACTCATCCTTAATAAGCTAAATGTTGTGGCATAATAGGAGCATAAATAGATTTTGATGCATGGTGATATAGGACGTGTAAATATTGGCTTTTTGGAAATCTGTGCTGGAAGTCCTTTATTATTAATTCCATAATGAAATCAGATGTTTTTGACCTCTAATAACTGCTGGAATTCCACAGCACAGCTGTGCTCTTGGTTAGATGTGTATTGTGCAAACTTAAATCGAGTTGCACGTATAATGAAGACACAGGATCCATACTGGAATAAAGGACCTCGGTTTGCTCCAATTCATGCTGAAAAGAGGAGAAACTTGGCTTTATAAAGCAGTGTTCACAACCATCCAACTGGTCAAAGCACTTGCATCCAAGTGCAATCACTGTTGTAATGAAGGACGTGCAGTTTTCAGTTAGCATACTACAAATTTCTATAAATGGCAACGTGACCATACCCAGATAATCCACTTTTGTGATGTCAGTTGTGGGATAAGTTGTCAAACAGGGAATAAATCTGCTTTCGAATAAATCCACCTGAATAGTCCAAGAGGATTTTAGTTTTTAATATCTGATCCAAAAGATGGCACCTTTGAAATTGGCAGCCCTCTGAGTGGAGTGTTGAGATGTTATTTTTCGGTCAAGTATCATAGTGGGACATAAAGAACTTTGTGGCTCAGCTGAGAGTGCAGTCAACTAAGCCATGGTTAACACAAGTAATTGCCTTATACTTCAAACTCCCTTTTGAATGTTTTGTAAATTAATTAATTTGGGGAAGAACAGGAAAAAGGCAGGAAAGTGGAGTTGAAGATTATCAGATCAACCATTATCTCATTGAATGATGGAGAAGTCTTGATGGTCTAAATGGCCTGCTTCTGCTCCCATGTCCTATGGTCTTGTGTCAGCATAGAACCTTTGCAGTGAATAGCCAACAGATTCTTGACTGGAAAGTCTGAAGTGTTTCAATCTATGCTTTCTATAGTGTTCTTTAGCATGTAGCATTGTGGTGATTATATGTAGATATTATATTAAATATATGTAATTATGTACTGAAGTAGTGTACCCATTTCTATTTGACGCTAGATTACCCATTGTTTTTGCAGCTCACTTGCTGGTTTTTCATACAGCCATTGTCTGAAAATTGGAATCTGAATGTAGCTTTTGTGCTTTCATGACCATCTTGAATACAGGCTGTTTTCATAAGTTCTTGAGGCAAATCGTATGAAAGCAGTTTTCTATTTTGCCATAAAATATTCATGAAATACAAGCCTTTTGTATTGATGTGGCTTACATTAAGTAGAAAACTTCTTTCCAGATTTCATGAGGGCAGGAGGAGGTCAGCTGTAATCAACGTTGCTGTCAGGAACTTATGGCATTTGACTTGTTTCACGACCATAGAAATGTACGAGTCACGGCTAATGCATCAACAACAGAGCATGGCATTTAAATTATCAAGAACTCCTGAATTTCAAAGCCAGAAAATGGATAAATTAATTAACAACTCTTGAGCTATGGCTAATATGCAGCAGGTAAAATTACTGAAAGCATTCCAAGTTCACTAAGTAACTGCGTTTTTTGAATCAGTTAAGTCTACATTACAGAATTTCCAAGTTTTTTTATACACAGTTAAAAGATTGCATAATGAAGAATATGGGATAATAGACGAGATGCAAATCTGACCCACTGTTTTAAGTGTCTTGATAAGAATGGTGGTATTCAGTTCTCCACAGAAACACACGAGGGAATGGAAGGCAATAAGAAATTGTTTCACTCAACTGTGTTATTGTCTGCTTTTAATGTCACCTTTTACTGTCTAGTTCAAAAGAGATGTCTGCATTCAAATTATTTACTTGCCCATTTTAGTGACAAATTATGCATATCTGAGACGTAGAATATGTTAATAGAATTCTAAATAAAAATTATACTGATGTTGATGAGCTGTTTGTAAAGATTTATATACATGCTAAGCTGAAAGGTTTCAAGAAAAATCTGGCAACATGTGAAAAAAAATTAATATGAGGCCATATAATGTTGACTGAAAATGTAGTAGGCCAGTGATCTGCATTTGGACTCCTTATTCCAGATTATGACAGAAATTGAGAGTTCTCAAGTGGAAAGGAACTTCCAGCTTTAGTCAGTGTCTATTTCATGTCTTTTTAATGTGGCAATGATAATCATTTAGAAGAGGCATTGTTTGCCCATTTTCTTCTTCAAATCCCAGTTATCACTGAATCTGGAATTGGCACAGATCAATCTTTCTACTATTAGAGGATGAATGCCATTGAGCCCTCTAGTTAATCATTCCTGCTAAAAGAAAAAAAATCCCTCTAATATTGCATAGCATTGTTCAATTTATCTTATAGCAATAATGAGAGCAGAAGTCTGGAGCAGTATTAATTTTGGTACATTAAGCAAATGAGGCAGCTTTCATTTAGCTATATTAATGTGCAAAATGTGTTGGCATTATATGCTTTTGTGTGGAATACTTAAAACTATTGTAGACCTCTTGAAATACTTTGAGAATAAATAGAGTATAAGCAACAAATAATTTTCCTGAGGTTGTATAGGTGTAATAAATTCCCAATCAGAGAACAAAATCTGGTGTCAGTTGACATTCAGTCCTACCTATTCTTATTGAGAGGAGGCTTGCCATCTGTTGTTTAAACACTGTTTCATTACATCCCTTTTAATGTAGAAGATGGTATGGGAAGCAAATCTTTTTATTAATACAGATAGCATTACTGTAAATTGATCTATATCAGGAAATGTTTTTCCCCTCCTCCTATGTAGAGGAAGGTTTTATTTTTTAGTGTTCCTATCTTATTTAGGGTTTCTATTCTGAATAAACCTTGGTAAAAAGTGAAAGGATTGTCTTTTGGATCATTTTTGTAACTCCAGTCCGTTTAACACTGTGGGCACAAAGAAGTAGTTGTGACACAAATGTTGTATGTGGGTTAATGAGTTTGTTTTAAAACAGTTTATAGTAAAGCATGCTTCTATTTATAGCAAATGTCAAAACTTAGAAAATAACCAGCAATATAAACCACAATTTAAAAAACAAAACCTAGCCCCGATTGTTATGAAATTGTTTACAGACCAAGTCTGAGTCAAAAGTCTTATATTACATTGTCCTGCCAAAATGCTTTAAGACAGTTGTAAAATATCCAAACATTACAATACGATGTTGATTCAATAACTTATAAGTAACTTAATCACACTCAAACCTGGATTGTAAAACTATCTTAGATACCATTCTGGAATATATGAATGACTCACTTTTTTTGTTTTCTGTTTGTGTTAAAATCCTCCTTAAATTTATCAATTAAATTGTGGTCACCCCAATTCCTTAGACAGTTGCCATGTTTTTGTGATGCTATGAGAAGGACACCACAGAGCTTAAATTTCATATTCATTTAAACTTTTCAGGATGTTTCCATAGACAATCCTGCAGGATCTTACTGTGGTTTAATACAGCACTGTCTTACCTTTGTCGAAAATCCGTCAAACAACTTCTGCTAACTACACAAACATGATGTCACATGCCCACAGACTTGCATAATCATGAATTACCAGTGCCCCCCATAGAGCAGGTAGAAGTTACTGAATGAGAAGAAGAAACTGGAAAGATAAAGGTCATTCAGCATCTGACAAACAAATTGCGAGGTTTTGTTGGGTACTTTTGAAATGTTTTCTTCACTGTACAACCTTTGTAAGAAAGGTATTGGTTATACAGTACTGCTATACAGTTTGTGATATTGATTAAGTATTACAAATCATGTCAGCCTTGTGTCCTGCAGTACTTTGTGTTGAAGAATTTATGAATATTGAATACGAATGACCTCATTCAATCTGCTGTAACATTTCAGGTAAGTAGCAGATTGCTGTGTGTGAAACAGCGTTAATCACGAGGGTTTGGAAGTTTACCTTTCTCACACTCAAGTACGATCGTGATGTGGAGGTGCCGGTGTTGGGCTAGAATGGACAAGGTCAGAAATCACACAACACTAGGTTACGGTCCAACAGGTTTATTTGAAATCACAAGCTCTTGGAGTGCTGCCGCTTTGTCGGGTGAAGTAAAGAGAAGCACTCCGGTGTCTATAGGTGATCAAGAGTGTCAGTCGGTGTGAGTAAAGTGTCCACAACTTAATAGCAGGTGAAGAGATGACACATAATTAAGGTAGATAAATAATTACAAAACACTGAAAATGAGGCAGTGCTGGAGACAAACCAAATGACCAGAATAACAGAAAAGGTATAGGAGTTGCGTGCTGAAGGTTTAACTGAAGTAACAAGTAATCCGAAACTGTATAAACTAATTAAGCCAGAGATGGATCACAACAAGTTATCAAGGTGTTGCTGTCAAAACCAGACAGTAAGAATTATTTTATAGATATAGAACAGTATGATGGGTCACATGTGGTGCAGCATGAACCCAAGATCACGGTTGGAGCCACTTCATGGGTACAGAACTCGGCTTTCAGTTTCTGCTGAGTGATTTTGAGTTGCTGTGTGTCTCGAAGGCCACACTGGAGGATGCTTTCCCGAAGATCAGTGACTGGATGCCCTTGACCACTCAGGTGCTACCCGACTGGAACCTGACAGTCTTAACCATTAACAGGCACCTATTATTTGACCTGTGACACTTCCATTCACACCATTTCAATGATCTTTTGATCTCTCTGGTTATAAATTCTGTGCCTGAGTGCTTCTGTTCATTTTGCTGGACAAAGCGGCAGCACTCTGAAAGCTTATGATTTCAAACAAACCTGTTGGACTGTGACCTGGTGTGACTTTTCTGGCCTTAAGATCATTTAGCTTCCGCCTTGCAAAGGCAGCTGTGCAGATGTTGATTTGAAATTGAACTTTCCCCTTTGTGGTTTTGTGTTTTAGAAGTTTTGGAGTACAGTCGAAGAACACGCCATCCTACATAAACAATGTAAATAGATCCAAATGGCATATTTGGTACACGTCACAGGTGGTTGGGGTATGCCACTAGTAAAGGGTAGAATCTTGCGAAGAAAAATTTAAATGTGACTACAAATTACAATCAGTCTCTGTTTTTCCTGTAGATGCCATACACACTACAGGTGTAGTAGTAATCTGCTTAAAGACAGGTCCTCCGTTCATTTCTCCAGGCCTTATTGACTAGCATTTAATTCTTCAGTTGGTCATAGGAGCCTCCGATTTGCAATTTCAAGTTGCTTAATTTCATCAGTCTGTTCTCCATTCTGATTTTCTTCAATCATCACCTTCAGCAATTCCCATGCTTTAGAATATGATTAGTGCAGTCTTTGCTTTTTCTTGATGATATTCACAAATAATTATTTCTCCTCCAAAATCTTTAGAATTTCTTCATTGTTTTTGTGTTCTGTCGAACCAATCCCCTCCGTCCTTGTCCAGCACATTCATAATTTCTAATCTTTTGACCATCCACTTCTCTTAAAGTCTGCAGTTTGGCCATGTACAATTCCAAGTTGCAAATCTTGGTAGTTCTTTAGGCTTTCTACTCACTCTTATACTGAGCAGTTCTGTTTGGGGAATATATTCTTTGCTACTGCGAATCTCTTTTTGATTTCTTTGATGGTAGTCATCTTCTGACGTGATGCTTCTCAGGTTCTTTCATTGTAATACCTGTTCCAGCTGTTAATTAATGATTGTAGGCTTGATGCCTACTATCCCATTATCACTTCTTCCAGTCTTTATAACTATCATCTTTTTTACATTAATTTTCATTCCATAAATCTTCACATTCATTTATTTTGGATTCTTAACTTTGTAGATTTGCTGTGCTGATCATGTGCAAATCTGACCCCCTACATTAATTGACCTTCTACTTTCTGACTCCTTTCTGTACATTGACTAGTGCTTCCGCTGTGATCAATGCAGAGGTCCAGGATGAAATTTATTGCCTAAGGCTGTAATCATTTTTCAGATGCATTATATTGTGTTATATTGAGACCTATTTTACACATTGCCTCAGGTAGTTACTTTTTTTTAAACATGTGAACAATGAAAGCCTAGATATAGTTGCTTCATTCAATCAATAGCATTTAATCATTCTAGCAGAGAATGGAATACATTTTAATGTGAACAGCTTAACTTTGTATTGGTAGCATGAGGAGGGGTATTGCTAATAACTAAATTTTGCTACAGTATTTTCCTGTACCTTTGAGTTTCAGAAGGAATTTCTGAACCAGCTGGTGCTCCCTATATAAGGGCCTCAAATTCTCACTTGAGAATTTGCACCTAGTTGCTGTTGTCATTGCATGCCCTCTTCCTCCTCTTAAAGCATAATGTTGATACTTGTCAATGTTATAATAAACTTATTAATGAATTTAAAATTATAATAAAGGAGAAACAAGTGAACTAATGGGGCAGATTCTTGTAAGATTCTGAGTGATGTGGGTTGTGGTGAGATTGTTAGCTAATGCATTGAGGACCATCTGAATGTAAAGGGTCTCTCCACCATCTTTTTACACTTTTCACAATGCTATGGTGGGATTCACATTGGGCAGTCGCAAGATTCTAATTTACAGGGATTGTCATTTGTTTTCACTCCTTATTAACACTGCAACTTATTAATATAAAGACTCCCATCTTAACAAGCTCACCAGACAAGCTAGACGTCAAGAAAGTTCGACAAAACCAAAGCGAACTCCTGATAGATTCTGCTTACCACTTTCTCTGAACAAAGTCCATATTGAAAACTGGGCAGCAATATCTGAGCACACTGTCTATGGGTACCAGCCCCACACAACCATTTGACTCCATGGAGATTGGCATCTGTCATGTGCCAGCCTCTAAGAAGACTCATCTGCAAATCTCTTGATGCTTTTGTATTTCAGTGCTGTACCTCAAACTGCACTGGCAGCTCTAATTGTATTACTGTATCAAGGACACTGCAACAGGGACATGCTCCCTGCTCATGGACTACTTGACCAAGCTGAATCACTGGCTTCTCTGCTCGATGTCATATGCTGACTCACATTGACTCTATCTGGATGCTCCCAGCATCCCTGCCATGCATGGCCTTGCCTTTTTGTACGTTATCCTCTCAGCCAGAGACGCCAGGATTGTATTACTGCTGTCTTGCTTTGCCATTTAGTAAAGGCACAACGCTAGGAGGCTTGTCATAGTTGTCAGCAGGTCTCTATCAAGTTGGGGGAAATAGCCATTGCAGGGTTCTTCCAGCACAATAAACCAAGGGCAGATGGTGATACTAGTCCTGGTTGGTGTTGTCCAAGACAAGACCTTCTCAAAAAGTGTGAGAAGCCAAATGGCAGGCAGAAAGCAACCTACCTCAACTCTTTCAACCGTATTGTGGTCTGCATTCCTAATGAAAGCAAGGCAGGTGTTTAGGACAACGGATGTGAGTGAAACAGCTATTAATGTACATTGGGAGGGTCTTGAGAAAGTGAGTAGGCAGCACAGAGGGCATGCAAGGCCAATGTTTTGAGGGCTGGAGTAGGTGAAGCAAGTGGTAGAGTTATTGCAGGAAATAGTGAGACGGTATGAAGAGAAATAAATCCACCAGAACCATTAGTATACTGGAACAATAATGCCGCAGCAGCAAAAAGGAACTTAGTATATGATGTCTACGGTTGATAATCCTTCACAGAAGTAAGAAAGACACCATTCTGCAATATTGACTGTTCCTATCCAAGTTAACGTATGTGTCATCTTAAAAAACACACCAGCTTGTACCAGTGAGCCTTAGGGGTTGGATATAGTAGCAAAGAGATAGCGAGTGTGAGTTATTGGCAAGAAGTTTGTGGCACTTATGCTATCAGTGTGGAGAAGGATATTGACCTCCTTCCTACAGGGCTGGCATTCCTCCAGACAACTGTGACTGTTTCAACCTGCGTGACAATGTCTGGCCTCATGCCATCCACTGCTGGTTCTTGCAGAAGAGGAAATCTCCTCTGTGCCCTATTCCATTCAATAAGACAGACATCCAGAACTCTGACCACAAAGCATGGCACCATTTTTTTTTCCCCCCTTGTCTGGGGTAAATTTCAGCAAGTGCGGTGCACACCTCCGCACTGATAGTGCAGTAGGGTTAGGGTTAGATTATTGAATATTGGCTTATTGAAACCTAGTGTGAATGCTTCTCCCAGCAGATTTCAGCATGGGACCTGAACCCAGACTTAGCCCAAAGCTGCCTCAATATTTCCCTATCCAATTCCATTTAAGTGGAGTGTCACTGTTCCAAAGTTATTAGCTGCTTCAACTAATTCATTTAGGTGTCGTATAAGGATTCTGATGTCATGTGTAAGAAGTTAATGTATGCTGGTACATCGCAGGAAGCATTCAGTTATTCACATGTAATAATAGAGGAATCTTGCATTCTAAACCAGTGTTTGCAAACTTCTGCATTTATTCTCTATGCATATCTTTGTCTTTTCTTTGTCCTTTTAGTTGCCCTTAAGGAAAAATGTTTTTGAATGGTTTAGCTTCAGATTATTTCCAAACACAGGACTCTTAACAGTGCAGACTATTACAATAGCTTGTTATGAATAAGCATGAGTAGGCAAGTATCGTGTCTGCAATGTCTGCAGAACAATTGAGATTATACATTATGAATCAACTGTGTTCCCGTTATGTGTGCCCTCTGAAACCACTGACACTTGACAGAATTTTAAAACATGTATTACTGTTCAGAGTTTTATTTGTTAAATTACTGTCATCAGAATGATCTTAGTACTGCCAGGGATTTGGTAGCAGTGTAGGGTGGTACTCCTCGTGAGGTTGAAGAGGAAATTGGTCATGAGCATTTAGGTTGTAAAACTGTTCCAAAAGTTATGTAACCACATTTTCAGAAGTTAATATTTTTGCTTGTTCAGATTAATTTTCGGAAATTAATTCTATTGTTTGTGAAAACACTCATTTGTTCAGTATGTAGTGATAAATTGTTTGTTCCGGGAGGTTGATTTTGAATTCTCAGTACATCAGTCCTTTGTAGTCCACATCCTGTTTACTTTCTGTGAAACTGATGACAAAATAGCAAGTGGAAATAGAAAACAGGTGTTATTGCACAAGGATTCTGTACGCTTCTTTTAAAATCATTCAAATCTTTGGCGGGATATACTGACAGTCTTTTTTTAAAAACATTTGTCACTTTTATATTTTTTGTAAATTTAAGTTGTGCTGAGTTGAATATTTGTACTTACTGTATTGCAAAATACATAATGTAGGTAAAGGATTAGAATCTCTACGACTTAATAAGTGCATCATTACCAGGTGCCATCAGTGAACATGATTTTTTTAATATATATATGGCTAGACAAGTTATTATCACTGTCTAATGGCAGTATCATCCTGAAATTTCAAAATGTTGAGCAATTCTTCTTCAAAATCAAATCCATTTATCTGCAATCCGAAAAGAGTATATTCAGAAAGCTCCTAAGTTGTTTTAAAATGCCAATTGTACTATAATTAGCCATAAAAGGAATGCATGTCATTTCATGTGTACAATTCAGTGGATATGCAAGGTTTTTAAAAAGTAAATTTTGATAGAGGCAGGAACCTCAGAAGTTAGTGGTGTATTGCTTGTTTTTGTGGTGCTAAAGGATCCTTGCAGCCTTTGCTGCAGTAGGTTAATTGATCTTCTCCACTGCTATCCAACTGGATGGGACTGCATTCACCTGGTTCCAGCCACAGGATCACCTGCAAGGGCTTCTTGTCCTGCTCCTGCATCTGCACCTCGAATCTGGTGCCTCTTAAGGATGTATCCTTGTTCTCCTCTTCCTTGTCATTTAATAGCTTCATTTGGAAAATATCTATTGTACATTGCCATCATCTTTCCTTGACTTCTCCACTATGCATAAATTGTTGTACTGGTTGTCTGACATTCCATATTGAGTGAGCCAGATTCTCTCCAGTTTAATAATGGAAGACTTAAAAAAAACCACCATTTCAAACTTCACCACAAAAGATGTTCCTTAACACCTATCACTAGCAGTTGCCTGAAGCTGAACCAGACTTAGTGTTCATATGGACCAACTATAACACCAAGATTTCCACTGTTTCATCCAATTCTGATCCTGACTCGGCTCATTTGCTGTTGAAACTTGTGGTTCCTCAAAATGTAATTTTTTACAGCACACCCCAAGCTGGCCTGCTATGTTGTACTCTCTGTAAACTTGAAATTGTCCCATACTGCCCAGGCCTTACCTCTCAGCGAGTCCTTTTTTCCCATATCATCCCTGTTATGGCTTAATTATAAAATTCTCATGCTTCTTGTCAAATGCCTCTTTTATCCTGTCCTCCCCTTCTCTGTAACTAGTGAAGTATCCCATCTCCTACCCAGAGAAGAACCTCATTAAACCCAAAAAGCAAGTGAAATCATGGTTTGCCAGCATCATTAAACTATTTAAATAGCTAATTGCCTCTTTAGGATGAATTGTTTAATACCATTGTTTTGAAACCTAAAGCTGGGAGATTTGAAGGTTACTTGGACTCAGATTTCAGGTTTTTAAACTGTTCAAGTAGCTTGCGTAGAGATTTTGCCCGCTGCAGCTAAGTGAGATTTCTTTGAATGTAGTTGAGGAGCTATTAAGAGCTGCACTCTCTCAAATCCTCAGTCCCCTTTGGAGGGAGTTGGGCTGCTTAGATTGATGATTGTAATTTACAGTGTAAATGCACACAGAATCTGTGGGCAAGTTAATAAACAGTGAGCCCTGTTCCAGTGTTGTAAACTGTTCCCCTCTAGCACATAGTGAAATGGAATGTTTATGGCGACAGTTATACTGTGATTTTGATACCATGTGAAAAACCCAAAGATTGTAACTTCACTAAGTTTTCGATGGGCTGGAAAAATGATGCTGGAGAGTGCTGTTTGCTGTAAAAACAAAAGTTGACTAATAGCCTCTTCAGAGAAATATATATATACATACACAGTTTATCCCACAGAAGAATCAAACACTTGACTCTGAATGTGCTCAATAAATGGCCAATAAATGTTTCTGCTTAGCATTATCCGCACCTTAGGAATGATTTTATGGTGGGAGACTGCACTTAATCCTGGGCTGCCTAAAGTGCCAATAGTGGAACAAACTATCTTTTTCATTCTTAGCTAATATTGTTCTCTCCCTGAAACAAGTACAAGTGCTCATTTTCATGATAAAATTTCACTGAATTTTGTATTTGGAATGGCTTGATGTACATGCTAAATAAAGACAGTAAGTTCATGGTTAACAATCCCAAGATCTACAATTGCTGATGAATTATACTTGAGATATGTTAAACCCACATGCCCAGCCCAAGAATGCTGTGATGCTGCCCGAATGCAACTGCACACTCTCTGCATGTCTAGTTGAGCCCACCAAGTATTAGGATGACCCCCTTGGAATAGACATGCCATAAGACGTGTGTATATTTTCATTGATAAAGGAATTTCTTGGCCAGTATCTCTGCTCTTCCTGCTAATAATTCGATGGAATGAGAATCAATAGTTACAGAAGAAACAGAATAAACAAACTTTAGAATTAAATAGCAGATGAAATGTGCTAAAATGTAAAAGATTCCCTTTACCCTACAACAATCTCCACTGTTCTAATATTTTCAATAGCAGCAGATTCTCTTCGACGTACTTTGTTCCATTGAGGGAATGGAAGATCTTCAATTGTGTTGAGTCATATGAACCTTGAAAGGTCAAACATTTTTTCTTGACATTAATCATGCTTTAAATGCAAATTCAAAGAATTGACTTATTTTCTTCACCTTAGTTAATGTGCGATTAACTGTGACCTTGCGTTCAACAACTTGGATACCTTTGAATAATAACATCCTCATTCTTAGTCCACTGTTAAACCTATGTAGACCAGAAGTAGTATTGTTCTGTACATCTAGTAAAAGTCAGAAGTCACATAACACCAGGTTGTAGTCTGAGATAACAAGCTGTGGAGCTGGATGAACACAGCCGGCCTAGCAGCATCTTAGGAGCTGGAAAGCTGGTATTTCGGTCCAACAAGTTTATTCTAAACAAGGTCTCATACCTAACATCCATTGTCTGACCTAAAATGTCACCTCTTCTTTACACCAATAGAACCTTCAGTTCTCTCAGGACAGTGAGTTGAAAAGAATTCAGGGATTTACATAAAATTTTAATAAATTAAAACCTTACGGCTGATTAAAGATTTAACAGTGTCTTGGATTGCTTAGTACATCCTCATCAATGGTGTGAATTTTCATCTTTTACTTACAAATTCTGGACTGATAGTACCACTCTCAATAACCTCTAAAGAAGGACTGAGGCTACAAAAGCTTTTTTTTCAAATAAACCTTTTGAACTATAACCTGGCATCATGTGATTTCTGACGAAGATCATTTAAAAGACCGGAACAGGACTAGGCTGTTTGCCTTTTCAAGTTCTCCATGGTCACAACTGATGTGATTGTGACTAATTAATCCACTTTTCCGTCTCATTCCCCCATAACTTTCAGTTCCCTTGAGAGAGATCAAAAATCTGTCTAAATTGTCAGTCATACAGCATGCAAACAGACCCTTCGATCCAAATCACCCACACTAACTAGAAAACCTAATTTAACTTAGTCCCATTAGCCAGCATTTAGCCCATATCCCTTTCAACCCTTCCTATTCATATACCTATACAAATGCGTTTTAAATGTTGTAATTGTTAAGCTTCTTTATTTAAGAAGACCATACTGTATCCAACAGTGCAAAGTACTCAAGATGTGGATTCTCCAAATCCCTATGTATTGAAACAGAATTGCTTTTTGTATATTTTTGTAATTTCTTCATCTTGTGAAAATAGTACTGTTGGGTCCTCTAATTTATTTGTTTAATGCTAGCCTTCCGTAGTTCATGGACTAGGACGCTAAGATGCCTCTGCAATCTTTCACCATTTAGATAATGTTTTTTATTGTTCCTGCTGAAAATGGCCTTTCAGGAATGAAATTTGCCATCCTTACCAAGTCTGGCGTACGTGTGAATGAATTTTTTTAAAAAAAGGAAAATTTCACATTTTTTCTGCATTCTCTCCTATTTTCCACATCTTTGCCCATTTTTGTAGCCTTCTTATAATCTCTTTTGGCTTACTTTCCTACCCATCTTTGTGCCATCGCAAATGTAACAACCATACCTTTGGTTCCTACATCCAAGTCATTTGTATTAACTGTGAAAGGCCGAGGCCCAAGCATTGATCCCTGTGGCACACCACTCACTCACTACATCTTCCCAACCAGAAAGTGACCCATTTATTCACTGTACCTCATTAGCTAGTCAATTTTCTGTCCATGTCAATATGTTTCACCCTGCACATTGAACACTTAGTTTCCACAATAAACTTTGCAGCATCTTGTCAAATGCTTTATGGAAATATAAGTACAATCCATCTATAAGTTTCTGTTTTTCTACAGCATGTTACTTCTTAAAAGAACTCCAGTAAGTTAAACATGACTTATTTTTCGCAATACTATGTTGACTGTCCCTGAATGCCATTAAGTTTTCAAAGTGCCCTCCTATAATGGCTTTAATATTAATTTCTTACAACTTCCCTGCAGCAGATCTAACCTAACTAACTTGTAGCTCCTGCTTTCTTTCCTTCCCTTCTTGAACTAGAGAATTACATTTGCTGTTTTACAATGTAACTGAACCTTCCCAGAAATGTGGAAAGTTTTTTCAGATTTCCGTGAAGAGGAAAACAGATTACCTGAGGAAATAGTTATTGGAAAGATGGTCTTCAGTAAGGTAGATTGGAGCACTGTAGAGATTAAATTACTTTCTGATTAATTTTATTCAAGGGAATTTCGTAGTCTTTTCAGTCATGCTGCAATCCTCTCCCTAAAACAGTCACTTTCTGCACAACGCAAATTTGTGCATACATGTCAATTTTTCTTAAGTTCATCCAACCAAGCCCATTTACAAATCTACCTTGTGTCCAGTTCACTGGAGTCCATTTTCCAGAGTGAACTGGTCTTGGATTCCTGTTCATATTCTGCCCTGTTGTGATTTACTGTGCTGCTGAAGTACCTTCAAAACGAGTGGCACTCATGAATATGAAGGAAGTCAGTTACATTTAACTGTTTATAACACAGATTGTGTAAACAGGAGAAAACATGTTGCGACCAATCTTATTAAGCAGTTACCTATGCCTTCAGCAATAGTGATCTTGTATTTGTGAGTGTTTCTTTATGATTTTGAGGCTGATAAAAACAACATCTCATTCTCCTATTTTTAATTATGTTGTGTTCTTTATTTATAGTTGATATAAGCACAGCATTGCCTCCACAAGTCCAGCCCAGTACACCAATGGATCTTCGCCTTGATCATCAGTTTCCAGTGCCAGCTGCTGACCCCAATGTACAAGAACAACAACTACAACAAGAACTCATTGCTCTGAAACAAAAACAGCAAATCCAACGTCAGCTTCTAATAGCAGAATTTCAGAGACAACATGAGCAGCTCTCACGACAACATGAAGCCCAACTGCAAGAACATATAAAGGTAACCCAAGACATTAAAACCACACTGACCGATTCAAGCTGGACCTTTGACTTTTTTTTTGGTCATAATGGTGTGTGCGTTCTGAGCTCCAGTATAAGGATATAGCTAATCTGATACTGTCATTTCAGCTATTGTTAGGGATTATTTTTGACAGCACCTTGTATTCCTTACAACATTGAACGGAGTCATTATATAAAATGTCTCAAGGTGCTTATGAGCAATATGAATAAACAGCTCCAACCTCATCGTTCCCCAACCTGGCACCGCCCGCTTCTATCTCCTTCCCAAAATCCACAAACCTGCCTGCCCTGGTTGACCCATTATCTCCGCCTGCTCCTGCCCCACCGATCTCATCTCCACCTATCTGGACTCCATTTTCTCCCCCTTGGTCCAGAAACTCCCGACCTACGTCCATGACACCCCCCACGCTGTCCACCTCCTTCAGAACTTCCAAATCCCCAGTCCCTAACACATCATTTTTAGCATGGATGTCCAGTCCCGATACACCTATATTCCCCATACAGATGGCGTAAAGGCCCTCCGCTTCTTCCTGTCCCGCAGGCCTGACCAGGCCCCCTCCACTGACACCGTCATCCGCTTCCCCGAACTTGTCCTCACCCTCAAGAACTTCTCTTTCAATTCCTCCCACTTACTACAGACAAAGGGGGTAGCCATGGGCACCTGCCTGGGCCCAAGCTGTGCCTGCCACTTTGTAGGTTATGTGGAACAATCCCTCTTCCACACCTACACTGGCCCTAAACCCCACCTCTTCCTCCATTACGTTGATGACTGTATTGGCGCCACCTCGTGCGCACCCCACCGCTGCAGTGGTCGAGAATGCCCTCAACCGTGTCTCCCGCATTTCCCACAACTCATCCTTCACACCCTGTCCCTGCAATAACAACCAAAAGAGAATCCCCCTCATCTTCATGTACCACCCCACCAACCTCCGGATCCAACGCATCATCCTCCAACACTTGCACCATCTGCAATCCGACCCCACCACCAAAGACATTTTTCCCTCCCCACCCTAGTCGGCTGTCTGGAGGGTCCACTCTCTCCGTGACTCCTTGTCCACTCCACACTCCCCTCCAGCCCCACCACACCCAGCACTTTTCCCTGCTACCACAGGAAGTGCTACACCTGACCCCATACGCCCCCCTCACCCCCATCCCAGGCCCCAAGAGGACTTTCCACATAAAGCAGAGGTTCACTTGCACATCTGCCAATGTGGTATACTGCATCCGCTGTACCTGTTGTGGCCTCCTCTACATCGGGGAAACCAAACGGAAGCTTGGGGACCGCTTTGCAGAACACCTATGCTCAGTTTACAATAAACAGCTGCATCTCCCGGTCGCAAACCTTTTCAACTCCCCTTCCCATTCCTCAGACGACATGTCCATCATGGGCCTTTTGCAGTGCCACAACAATGCCACCCAAAAGTTGCAGGAACAGCAACTCATATTCCACTTGGGAACCCTGTAGCCCAATGGTATCATTGTGGATTTCACAAGTTTCCAAATCTCCCCTCCCCCCACTGCATCCCAAAACCAGCCCAGCTCATCCCCGCCTCCTTAACCTGTTCTTCCTCTCATCTATCCCCTCCTCCCACCTCAGGCCCCACCCCTATTTCCTACCTACTAACGTCATCCCGCTCCATTGACCTGTCCGTCCTCCCTGGACTGACCTATCTCCTCCCTATCTCCCCACTTACACTCATCTTTACTGGCTCCATCACCGCCTCTTTAACTTGTCTGTCTCCTCTCCACCTATCTTCTCCTCTCTCCATCTTTGATCCACCTCCCCCTCTCTCCTTATTTATTTCAGAAGTCTCTTCCCCTCCCCCATTTCTGATGAAGGGCCTTGGCCTGGAACGTCAGCGTTGCTGCTCCTATGATGTGCTTGACCTTCTGTGTTCATCCAGGTCCACACCTTTTTATTTTGAATAAAAAGGCAGATCCACAGAATGAGATACCAGAACGGATGCACCAAAAAATCTTATCAAAAGCTAGGTTTTACCATTTAAACAATGGGAACCATGTATCAAACCATCTAAGCCCATTTTAAGAAACCGGAACTATAATAATTACTTCCTGTTCTTTCAACACAGTATGGGTATAAAGATAAATATTGCTGTAAAGTTAAAGGTGTATTATGATAATGGCACAATGACCATGAGTGGTCTTCTGCTGTCGCCTGAAAATTAAGTCAGTGATATTGTTTGGTTCTGATTTTTTTTGTTTGAGATAAAGACTTGTAAAATCTGTCTTTGGCATATGTGATAATTAAATAGTAGCCCAACATGCTAATTGTAATGTCACTGCTTCTATACTTGCGTTGGGAAGCGAACTTCATAAGTATGGTGCCGAATCTTTAATTGAGAATTGGAACAGAATGTTGGTACAAGTTCTAGATCTAACCGCACTGCAATTTTTAATGTACCAGCCATTTAAAGGTCAGGCTTGCCATCTGGTTGATCACAGTGTACTGCTCCAACTGGCTGAGATCAGCAGCCCAGGTGGAGTCATTGGTGCAAGGATGCAGCCAGTGAGGGACATGGGAAATTAAGCTTTTTTTTTTCAAAATGCAAGTTCTCTGGTCTTTGATTAGATTCCCTACAGTGTGATTCAGGAAGGGCAACTCTTCTAGAGCAAGGCCAGAGGCAACAATTAAGGAGCTGAAGGATGGGAAGTGATCCCTCTGTTGAAGCGCCACCTCCCCATTTACCTCCCTGACATGCTCCAGGTCAACCCATGTAAACTGCATTGCTGACTGGCCCAGTCAGTGTGCAGTCGGGGTCTTAATAGGTGATTTAATAGATTAAATTCTGAGTAGCCCAATTTGGCCACCTGTTGCTTGCTAGTGGCAGCCTACCTAAGCCAAGGCCAGCCTTTCTCAGTCAGTTGGAATGTTGTGAAGAATTTCATGGAGACTGCCAGTGCTAAATTGCACACTTGCTCAAATTTCAACTGGACCTCAGCGTTTCTTTTTAACAATCCAACCATGAAGTCAATTAAAGTCCAATTAATCTGACTGAAGTTTTCCTTGGATTGATAGTTGCTTAATCGCATAGCATAGCTTCAATTCCTTCAATGTCAGAAAAACACAACAAATTAATTTCCTCAGAGATAATGGGAACTGCAGATGCTGGAGAATCCAAGATAATAAAATGTGAGGCTGGATGAACACAGCAGGCCAAGCAGCATCTCAGGAGCACAAAAGCTGACGTTTCGGGCCTAGACCCTTCATCAGAGAGGGGGATGGGGTAAGGGCTCTGGAATAAATAGGGAGAGAGGGGGAGGTGGACCGAAGATGGAGGGAAAAGAAGATAGGTGGAGAGGTAGGGAGGGGATATGTCAGTCCAGGGAAGACGGACAGGTCAAGGAGGTGGGATGAGGTTAGTAGGTAGGAGATGGGGGTGCGGCTTGGTGGTTCCTCCCACCCCCAAGCCGCAGCCCCATCTCCTACCTACTAACCTCATCCCACCTCCTTGACCTGTCCATCTTCCCTGGACTGACCTATCCTCTCCCTACCTCCCCACCTATACTCTCTCCACCTATCTTCTTTTCTCTCCATCTTCGGTCCGCCTCCCCCTCTCTCCCTATTTATTCCAGAACCCTCACCCCATCCCCCTCTCTGATGAAGGGTCTAGGCCCGAAACGTCAGCTTTTGTGCTCCTGAGATGCTGCTTGGCCTGCTGTGTTCATCCAGCCTCACATTTTATTATCTTAAATGAATTTCCTCTTTTTTGTTAGTTTTCCGTAAAGTGACAATGGGAATGTTGTAGGCATTTGAGGGCCAAATGGCCTACTGATGTTTGTGTTACTGATATTCTCTATGAATTGCATCTTCATAAATTACACCTGTGTAACTTCTGACACGATGTTCACTGTTCACAATAAATTCAGGCTTTCTGATGGTTAGGATTTTGCATTTTGCTTAGGATTAAGATTTCTCTGCAGCAAAATAGAGACAAAACTGTTTTGGTATCCTGCAACACAATACACTAGAGCTGTAATGTGCATTATGATTCTGCTCTTTTACTGCGTCTCACATAAATTCATTTTTTTGGATGAATTCAATATTAGTGAGCAACTTTTTTTCAATGAAATGTTCTGTAGTTCCTCAGATATAAGATTTTCTGTATAAATGCAGTACCGTACAAAATTAGGGCTGAATTTCCCTATCTTGAAGCCATGTTGACTCTGCTTGATCATTTTATGTATTTCTATATGTTTTACATCCTTTATAATGGACTTCAACATTTCCAAATAACAGGCTAACGAACCTATTGCTACTTGTTTATGTCATTTATTCTTTTAAATAAAGATGTTACATTAGAAAAGAACCAGAAGAACTGCGGATGCTGTAAATCAGGAACAAAAACAAAGTTGCTCGAAAAGCTCAGCAGGTCTGACAACATCTGTGGAGGAGAAAGCAGAGTTAACGCAGTTCTGAAGAAGGGTCACCAGACTCGAAACGTTAACTCTGTTTTCTCCTCCACAGATGCTGCCAGACTTGCTGAGCTTTTCCAGCAACTTTGTTTTTGTTCCTGATGTTTTCCAATCCTCATGGAATTCTCCAGAATCTAAGGATTCCTGGAAGAGTATTGCTAGTGCATTCGTTACCTCTGTAGCTATTTCCTTTTCCGTCCTAGGATGTATCCCAACAGGTCCAAGGAACCTCAGCCCTGAAGAAGGATAAAACCCAAAACTTTGACTGTTCCTGTCCTCCAGATGCTGCCTGGCTTGCTGTGTTCTTCCAGCCTCCTATCTGTCGACCTTTAATTCCAGCATCTGCAGTTTTGTTTTGTCTTTAGGTCCAAGGAACTCAATGGTCTTTAGCCTCTTAGTTTTCCCCAGCATATATTCTTATGTTGATAGTTATTGCATTTATTCCCTCTCCTCTTTTTTTCCTCCAGAAGACTTCGTAATTTTTGAATGCAGTAGCATTCTACAGCAGTGTCTTCTACTGTGAAGACTAATACAAAGTATTTTTTCAACCCCTCTTGCATTTCCTGGTTTCCCATTATCATTTCCCCACCCTTATTGTCTTAGCTGCCTCGGTTCACTTTGATTTCTCTTGTCCTTTTTACATATTTAAAGATACTCTTGCAGTCGGTTTTGATATTACTTTCAAGTTTATCTTCAAAGTTTATTTTCTGCTTTATCACTATTTTCTAGTTGCCTTTTGTGGTTTTTACAATTTTCCCAATCTCTGGCTTACACCTAACCTTTGTCACATTTTGTATTTTTTTTCGTTCAATCTGATGCTATTCTTAACAACCCTGTTTAACCATGTTTGGCTTATCCCTTTCCTAGGATCCTTCTTCCTTCCTGACTGGAATATATCTTTGTTGTGTGCCATGTATTATTTTCTTAAATATCTGCCGTTGTTCCTCAATCATTCTTGCTGTTAAACTTCTTCCCCAGAGCACTTCAGCCAAATTCACACTCATTCCTTTGTAATTACCCTTACTTAAGCTTAACACA
The DNA here is from genome assembly GCF_030684315.1 of Stegostoma tigrinum. Lineage (NCBI taxonomy): Eukaryota > Metazoa > Chordata > Chondrichthyes > Orectolobiformes > Stegostomatidae > Stegostoma > Stegostoma tigrinum. The sequence continues at coordinate 21,470,236 of NC_081360.1, read as the reverse complement.
GTTGCTTCCAACCCAAGTTCCTCCATCTCTAATATATTACACAGTGTTATTGTCACTGTTTCCAAGGGGATCTTTTACTCTGACACCTTTTATTAACTTACCTCATTACGCATCATCAGGTCCAAAACAGTCTGATCCTTGGTTGAATGCGCAATGCATTGTTCTATGAAACTGCCCTGAATGCTCCCTATGAGTTTTTCCTCAGAACAACTTCTGCCAATCTGACTGCCCTATTCAATATAAAGATTAAAGCACTGCATTTGTAACATGCCCTCATTATCTCCTAATTTATTCTCTGCCCCTCCATTTAACTACTGTTGGGGAGCCTGTAGACTGCTACTACCAAAGGCTTTTTTTTTAATTTCATGCCTCCACCCATATGAATTCTGCATATTTTGATTCAGGATCATTTCTTGCTGTTGTGCATATTCCATCCTGCACCACCAAATACTACTGCACCACGTTTCCATCCTGTCTGATCTTTTGAAAAGTCACATGCCCCTGAATATTGAATTCCAGGCTTTCATTTCCTTGTAACCATGTCTCTTTTATGGCTATAAGATTATACTGGTAAACCTGTAATTGTGCAGTTAAATCATCTATTTTATTCCAAATATGATGTGCATTTGAGTAAGGGGCCATTATGTCTTCCTAATACCTCTTTCCCCCCCCTTGACCCTATTTACTGCTGCTTTTCTATGGTTGTAAACTGTTGCTTTCTGTCCGACTCTGGACATCGTCATTCAAATAGCTGGCCAGTAATTCTGCCAAATTTTCTTGCTTTGTAAGCATGTATTTCCCATCTCCCAAACCTTCCCCCACCATTCTGATTCTGCAGAAGTCTTTCGTGGAGTTCTGGGAAAGCTGTGTGTTTTTTGGGAGATAGAAGTTCTTCAGTGTATTACTGTAGCCAAAGGAGATGTTGGAGATGGGACGGCAGCTGGTTTATTGACGTCTTGGGCTCAACTGTTTGCCTTTGAGGGTGATAGCAGATTTTAATGAGAGGAGGACAACATCTGAAAAGTGGGAACTGTTCACAATATTAGCTGACATGGGGCAAGGATAGAGAGTTGAGATTGATGCTTGTTAAGAGCAGGACTTCTGGCCAAAATGAGCCATGTGAAGTTCACCTGACAAAGGAGCATCACCTTCCCTGGCAGTGCATTCCAGGCTCCAACCACCCACTGTGTAAAATAAGGACTTGCCTCACACATCTGCCTTAGTGTTTCCCCCTGTCACCTTAAACCTATACCCCCTGGTATTTGACATTTCCACCCCAGAAAAAGACTCTTGACTGTCTACCCGATCCTTGCTTCTCATAATTTTATATACTTCTATCAGGTTGCCCCTCGGTTTCTGACACTCTAGCTAAAACAATCCAAGTGTGTCTACCCTTTCCTTATAGTTAATACACCTCCAATCTAGGCAAAACCCTGCTAAATCTCTTACACACCCTCTCCGAAGTCTCTACATCCTTCCTATAGTGTGGAGACCAGAACTGCATACTACTCCAAATGTGGCCTAACTAAAGTCTTATACAACTGGAACATGCCAACTTTTATACTCTTTGCCCCAACCAATGAGCATGTAGTGCACCACCTCTACCATCTCATCCACTTATGTTGCCACTTTGAGGGAGCTATGGACTTGGACCCCAAGATTCCTCTGTATATCAGTGTTCCTAAGGCTCCTGCTATTTCCTGTATACTTTTCTCTTTGTATTTAAAATCCCAGAAAGCATCGCCTCACACTTGTTCAGATTGCACTCCATCTGCCATTCCTCCACCCAACTTTCCAGCTGATCTACATTCTGCTGCATCTTTTGATATCCTTCTTCACAATTTACAAATCCAACAATTTTCTTATTGTCTACAAACTTACTAATCAGACTACTACATTTTCACCCAAATCATTTGTATTTATTGCGAGCAAAGAGGTCCCAGCACACATCCTTGTGGGACACCACTGGTGACAGACTTCAAGTCAGAAAATGACCCTACACAACTACCCTTTCTCTCTATGTCCAAACCTGTTTTGGAGCCAACTTACCAACTCATCATGGTTCCCATGTAACTTAATCCTCTGGACCACTCTACCAAGAAGGACCTTGTCAAAGGCTTTACTAAAGTCAATGCTTTAGTAAGTAGATAACATCCATTGCCCCACCTTCATTAATCATCTTTGCCACTTCATCAAAATCCTCAAACGAATTTGTGCAACAAGATTTCTCTGCACAAAACCATACTATTTCTAATAAGTCTGTTCTTTTCCAAATGTGTGTCAATCCTGTCGCTTAGAATCTTCTCCAAAATGTTTCCCTACCAACGATGTAAGGCCTATAATTTCCTAGATCATCCCTGTTACCCTTCTTAAAGAAAAGACATTAGCTATTCTGCAGTCTTCTAGGACATTGCTAAAGAGGATACAAAGTCTCTGTCTAGCTGGAAAGATTGTTATGCAGCAAAGCTAAGCAACTACCAATCTAAAGAAACTTTCAGTAACAATATTGGTCTGAAATTGGCTTCAGAACTTTATGTAAAACTTCTCCACTCTGAAAGTACACAAGAAGTGGCCTTAAAGGAGGAAGCTAAGTTAATGTTTATGTATTGTGCATGCTTTTAGACTGTGATTACTAATTTTTAAAATATTTGTTCACTGGATGTGATCATCACTGGCAAGGCCAATCTTTTCGTCTCTTCTAATTGTCCTTGAGAAGGTCTCCCAGTGAGCTGCCACCTTAAGTTCATAGAGTCCATATTACAAAAAGTTACTGGTTTAAGTTTTCATAAGTAACAACATGACTATATCATATCATTCTAGAATATATCAACATGCTGACCTGTAAATAACAGCAGATTCAATGTAGGAATATTGTCTATGATGCCTAATTTTTTAAAAAATTACATATAGAAATATATATGACCCGTCATAATAGGAAAAAGAGCAAAAATAAACAATATATATTGGGCAGTCAAAAGGAACAACTCAGGTTCAGTAAAGAAAAAGCTGAATGTGAATAAGAAAACTGAAGGTGGTGTTTGAGATCTCCTTTACTCTCCAACTATATTTGACTAAGCTCCATCTGTGTCCATACATCAATTGATAGGAATTTCGGGTTGAACTGATAAGTAAAGAAAATTTCTGCTTGGAGTATTTTGTCCAATGCATTTATTTAACCTCCAAATACATATAAAAGTTACCTCTCTTTTAAGAGAGTTTTCAATTTACATTTTTGATCCCCTCTATCTTGTCAGGGAGCAACTGTTACACCATCTTTGTGTGTGACAGGTGGTGATAATAATCCATGCGTAATGCAAGAATGAAAATCGTATCAAAGCTTTAACCAGTATCACCACTAAAGTTAAAGTACAGACATCTGGAGTGGCTTCAATGTACACTAAATTGACTGTCAGCAATGTTCTGAGGAGGGGTCACCAGATCTGAAACGTTAGCTCTGTTTTTTCCTTCACAGATGCTGCCAGACCTGCTGAGCTTTTCCAGCAACTTTTTGTTCCTGAAAGCAAAGAGTTAGTTTTTCACATCTGTTGTCATTACCCAGCAAGAATGAAGTTGCGTGAACAGAGCATGTTAAAACAATAGAATACACTTTAAATCTGTAGTATGAAGTGTTTTCGGTATTGCGTATATTCTTATTCATACATTGGAAAAATAGTGAATGGGGAAGGATAAATTGCCTAATGTAAAGAGTTCTTGGACCACAGTTTTGGAAACATGTTTAAGATGTTTAAAATCATTTTGTTGTCAAACAGTAATATAAGAATTGCTCTTTTTAAGGATGTCAACAAAATGTGTTTTTAGACTTGACCTAATGTGACAGCACTACCCTCAATTACGAAAATACTTCAGAAGGACATATTTAGAAAATTATCTATGATTCAGTATTCCCCATTTCTGCTTCAAAATATAAAGTAACATGTAATAATGACTTCTGAGTTTCATTGAATGGAGACATAGTTCAATGAACCCACTTCGTAACATCACTGACCATGACTATTTTGACAAGACTGTTCGGGTCCTGAATCGTCTTAATTTCTCTACTCAATCATGAACATAATGACCACCACTTACTTGCATTGAAGCACTCCAGAACGTCGAAGGAATCTCAAAATTATCTAAGATAGAGCAGCCCACTTAATTAACCTAGCTAAATTCAGTATCCAGCTTCTACAACACCCACCACTGTGGCTATAATATCTACTCTGCATAGATTGACAACAGTCCTGTATAGCCCAGAAGCTCTGCCATTGTGAAAAACAAGCAGCAAATCAATGAGCATGGCAACACCTACAAATTTCCCTCCAAGTTGCGTATCATCCTCACTTGGACATATATCACTTCCTTTGTGATCACTTGATCTTAATCTTAGAAATTTGCTCCCTACACCATCAGGAGTATCATTAGACTGAAGTCATTCTGAGAGAAATTCCACCATTACCTAAGAAGGATAACTATGAATGAACAGTAAACGTGGCTTTTCTAGCACTGTTTACATTCTGAGAACGGAAAAGAAACTCCATTTTAAATAATGGTTATCTAAATCATTTAAGAGCTTATGCAAAACTGCTTATATCATCAAAGCCAGTCTCAAGTCATAATCTTCCACCACTCCCCCCAGCCAGGCACCATTGCTTTAGTTACCCTACTTATGGAATACGCTCCACCTACAATTTTTGCAACAGGGTAGATACTTGTCGCTTGTCAGGTTGTCGAGATATCCTAAAACATTGACTGTTTTCCCTGTGGCTTATTTGTTTGATATTGATGTGCCATAGTACAGTCTAATATCAGCTGTTACAGAACCAAACATTGGCAAGTGCAAAGTTGACTTCCAACTTGCAGGTGGTCATTGAGCAGTACTGAGTATGTCAGAAAAGAACAGTGTTGATTGGAATAGGCTGTACTTCAGAGGGCCTTGATATGCATATTACGGAAGGATGCCATCCTGGAACACATCATACATTTTGGTATGTTAGCTGTTATTTAGAAACTGTTATTTAGAAATTTTGCAGTTACGGAGGATTTAGTGCAAAGATTTGCATTGGTACTGTAAGGAGGGGTTCAGTTATTATATCATTCAAATGTAAATGTAAACTGCTTACTAATAATAGAATAGAATCCCTACAGTGTGTAAACAGGCCATTCGACCCATTAAGTCCACATCAACTCCAAAAAACATCCAAAGCAGATTCGCACCTCCCATGGCTAATCCACCTAACCCCCATGCTGCTGGACACAAGGGACAATTTAGCATGGCCAATCCACCTAACTTGCACGTTGTTGGACTGTGGGAGGACACCAGAGCACCTGGAGGAAACTCTCACAGACACAGGAAGAATGTGCCACCTCTACACAGACAGTGCCCAAGAATGGAATTGAACCCAAGTCCCTGGTACTGTGAGGCAGTAGTCCTAACCACAGAGCCACTGTGCCAGAGATGATTAAGCTGGAAGGAATTCAGAAAAAAATTACCAGGATGTTGCTGGGAATGGAGTGTTTGTGTTCTACACATAAGCTGGGACTTGTTCTTTTTGTCTGGAGTCCGAGGTTGAGAGGTGACCTTATAGAGGTTTATAAAATCATGAGGGGTAGACAAGGCGAAAGGCAAATGTCTTTTCCCTAGGGTGGGGGATTTCAACTAGGGGGTGTATTTTTAAGGTAAGAGGAGAAAGATTTTAAAAAAGACACAAGGGACAACTTTTTGCATAGAGTGGTTCGTGTGTGGAACAAACTTCCTGTGGATGTAGGTACAGTTGGAGCATTTAAAAGACATTTGGATAAGTACATGGATAAGAAATGTTTAAAAGGATATGGACCAAGCGCAGGAAGGTGGCACTAATCTAATTTGGGGTTTGGCATGGACTGGTTGGACCAATGGATGTGTTTCGTGCTCTGACTCCATGACTCTCGCTGTTTTTGTTTTTTAAGCACCAGCAGGACTTGCTTGCACTGAAGCACCAACAAGAAATTTTGGAACAACAGCGTAAACTGGAACAGCATCGCCAGGAGCAGGAGATGGAGAAACAACACAGAGAACAGAAGTTAATGCTGCTAAAGAATAAAGAGAAAGGAAAAGAAAGTAAGACATATAACAACTGTTTAGCTTTAATAGGAATATCTCGCAAAATATACGACTGAAAAAGAGTTTTGTTGCTCCAGTAGTTCACATTGTAAGTTAAAAGCATGTCTGTAAATCATTTAGATATTCTTTACACTGCATTTTAGTACTGTATTTGTCTTAGTAGTTGATTTTCATGCTGTGCTTACTTTATCTGAACTCTAATTAGGAGTTTATTTGTTTTTTCTGGTTCAGATAGATATATTGGTGTAGCAAATGTACTATCTGCAGTTTTCATGCCCTTTATTTAACCAACTTGGCTAAGTGCATTGACACTGCTTTTGTAGTATTTATGATGTTGGTAACAGAATCAATTGATCATTTTATCAAGAAGTATTTCTATTCTGTTAAAATCTATTTACAACACAATAAAGATATATAGAATAGCATTTTTATTTTTGAGTCCTCAGTTTTGCTTACCATGAACCTGTTATCCAACAGAAATATTGAGGAAAATCTTGTAGTGTTGTGTATATCGTTGGCTTTTCCATTTTTGTGGATCGAAAATACATGATTTAATTATTTTTTAGAAATGATTTATGCACCAAATTCACATTATATTCGATTTTCATTTATTTATTCAAAAATTTCATTATTAAAGATCTCTCCGGCAGTTTATATGTGAACATAACCTTTGAACAGATTTATGAGGGACAAGTAACTAACACCTTAATTTATAAACACAATTTGTTGAACTAGGCACTGCAGTTTAGTGACTGTATTGTAGATCTGTAAAGTGAAGTTCTAAATACATGCCATAGATAAACAGTGAGTTGTAAGATTATAATTGAGTTTACATAGCTTGTTTGTCATCAATGACTTTTACAGTAGATGAGAAACATTTAACATTTATGTCCACCGATCTGCGGGATTAAAATTTCAAGGGTATTTTGTGTGGTAGCTTTGTCAGTTATATGTACATTATTGTCATTGAAACTCCTGTGTTGATATCCAGTTTATGTTTAGTTCATATGTAAGGTGCATACAAAGCATTTGAGCATGAATATAAAATGATTTTCTCAAAAGTATGCAAAACAGTTGTGCAGAGAATTTTTTCTGGTAAGCTTTATTGCAGCTCGCACCTGATGGAGATCAAATCCTTTGATTGTAATGAGATTACCAGTTTAATGTTGCACTTCTGACTTGATGTGAAACTAATGCTTAAATCTGTCTGTAGTTTAACAATCTCAGTTGAATGTTACTGTGATAGTTACTCTAGGAAATTGAATAGGCAATTTTTGGACAGACCATTTCCACCTGGGAACACTTCCTATGAACATTTCACCTAAAATAAAGTAGCCTGAATAATCCTTGCCTTCGTTGTAAACTTAAGAAAAACGTTATTCTTTTAAACAGTAATTTGTGTCTGGTCACATTTAAGTATTTCTGCTCGCCTATGTTTACAGTTTTCTGTTCTCTTGCAAAGCTTGCTTTGAGTCAAAACATTGGAGTTTTTTTCACTGACTCTCTTGTGATTTTAATTTTGGTGCAAGTCCTCACTGGTGTTCGCTAAATTCAAAATGTTCATCCTTTAATTTTTTAAAAATTCATTTGTTTGATGTCGGAATCACTGGCTTGCCTATATTTATTACCCATCCCTAGTTGCCCTTGAGAAGGTGGTGGTGAGCTGCCTTCTTGAACCACTGCAATCCACTTGATGTGGGGTGACCCACAATGCCATTAAGGAGGGAATTCCAGTATTTAGAGCCAGCGACAGCAAAGGAACAACAATATATTTCCACGTCAGGATGGTGAGTTACTTGGAAGGGAAGTTGAAGGTGGTGGTGTCCACAATACCTGCTGCCCTATCCTTCTAGATGGAAGTGGTCATGGTTGGAAGGTGCTGTCTGAGGATCTTTGGTGAATTTCTGCAGTGCATCTTGTAGATGGTACACACTGCCACTGAACATCGGTAGTAGGAGGGGTGGATGCTGATGGTGGGTTGCTTTGTCCTAGATGGTGTCAAGCTCCTTGAGTGTTGCTGGGGCAACACTCATCCAGCCAAGTAGGGAGTATTCCGTCATACTCATGACTTGTGCCTTGTAGATGGTGGACAGGCTTTGAGTCAGGAAATGAGTTACTCACAGTACTCCTAGCTTCTTACTTGCTGTTCTAACCACTGAATATGTGTGGTGAGTCCATTTGAGTTTCTGGACAAGGATAACCTCCAGGATGTTGATTTTAGTGGGTTCAGTGATGGGAACACTGTTGAATGCCAAGGGATGGTGGTTAGATTGTCTCTTATTTGTGCTGGTCATAGCTTGGTGTTTATGTGGCATGAATGTTACTTGCCACTGGTCAGCCCATGCCTGGATGTTGTCCAGATCTTGTTGCACTTGTACATGCAATGCTTCAGTGTCAAAAGGGTCACAAATGGCACTGAACATCATGCAGTCACCAGTGAATTTTCCCACTTCTGACCTTATGATGGAGGGAAAGTTATTGATGAGGCAGTTTGGGCGAAGGACATTACCTGAGGAGCTCCTGTTGAGATGATTGACACCCAGCAACTAAGACTATCTTCCTATGTGTCAGGTAAGACTCCAACCACTGAAGAGTTTGCCCCCTAATACTCATTGATCCCAGTTTTCCTAGGGCTTCTTGATGCCACACTTTGTCAAATGCAGCCTTGATGTCTGAGTGTAGTTGAGGACACAGTACAGAGGTTCATCCCAAAGAAAAGAAAGGTTATCCGGGGTGGGATTAGACAGCCATTACTGACAAAGGAAGTCAGGAAATATATCAAAGAAAAAGAGACAGCCTATAAAGTGACCAAGAGCACTGGGAAATCAGAAGATTGGGAAGGCTACAAAAACAAACAGAGGATGACAAAGAGAGCAATAAGGAAGGAGAGGATCAAATATGAGGGTAGGCTAGCTAGTAATATTAGAAATGATAGTAAAAGTTTCTTTCAATACATAAGAAACAAACGAGAGGCAAAAGTAAACATTGGGCCACTCCAAATTGATGCTGGAAGGCTAGTGATGGGAGATAAGGAAATAGCTGAAGAACTTAATAAGTACTTTGCATCAGTCTTCACAGTGGAAGACATGAGTAGCATCCCAACAATTAAGGAAAGCCAGGGGGCAGAGTTGAGTATGGTAGGCATTACAAAAGAGAACGTGCTAGAAAAGCTAAAAGGTTTAAAAACTGATAAATCTCCTGGCCCTGATGGACTACATCCTAGGGTTCTCAGGGATGTGGCTGAGGAAATAGCGGAGGCATTGGTTGTGATCTTTCAAAAGTCACTGGAGTCTGGGAAAGTCCCAGATAACTGTAAAATCGCTGTTGTAACCACCTTTGTTTCAGAAAGGATCAAGACAAAAGATGGAAAATTATAGGCCGATTAGCCTAACCTCGGTTGTTGGTAAAATTCTAGAATCCATTGTTAAGGATGTGAGATTTCTAAATTCTTGGAAGTGCAGGGTTGGGTTAGAACAAGTCAGCACGGATTTAGTAAGGGGAGGTCATGCCTGGCAAACCTTTTAGAATTCTTTGAAGACGTAACAAGTACGTTAGACCAGGGAAACCCAGTGGATGTTGTCTATCTAGACTTCCAAAAGGCCTTTGATAAGGTGCCTCACTGGAGGCTGCTGAGTAAGGTGAGGGCCCATGGTGTTCGAGGTAAGCTATTGGCTTGGATTGAGGATTGGCTGTCTGATAGAAGGCAGGGAGTTGGGATAAAAGGCTCTTTTTTTGGAATGGCAACTGGTGACAAGTGTCCCGCAGGGTTCAGTGTTGGGGCCGCAGCTGTTCACTTTATATATTAATGATCTGGATGAGGGGACTGAGGGCATTCTGGCGAAGTTTGCCAATGATACGAAGATAGGTGTCGTTTATCTCAAGAGGGTTGGAATATAAAAGCAGTGATGTGCTTCTGAGACTTTATAAAGCTCTAGTTAGGCCCCATTTAGAATACTCTGTCCAATTTTCGGCCCCACGCCTCAGGAAGGACATACTGGCGCTGGAGCGGTTGCAGCGGAGATTCACACGGATGATCCCTGGAATGGTAGGTTTAACATATGATGAATGGCTAAGGATCCTGGGATTGTATTCATTAGGGTTTAGAAGGTTGAGGGGAGATCTAATAGAAACTTACAAGATAATGTATGGCTTAGAAAGGGTGGATGCTGGGAAGTTGTTTCCGTTATGCGGGGAGGCTAGGACCCGTGGGCACAGCCTTAGAATTAGAGGGGGTGAATTTAAAATGGAAATGAGGTGACATTTCTTCAGCCTGAGAGTGGTCGGCCTATGGAATTCATTGCCGCGGAGCGCAGTGGAGGCCACGACGTTAAATGTCTTCAAGGCAGAGATCGATAAATTCTTGATGTCACAAGGAATCAAGGGCAACGGGGAGAGTCCAGGGAAGTGGAGTTGAAATGCCCATCAGCCATGATTAAATGGCGGAGTGGACTCAATGGGTCGAATGGCCTTACTTCCACTCCTATGTCTTATGGTCTTATGGATGTTGAGCTGTCACTCTCACCTCACCACACCTCTGAAATTCAGTTCTTTTGTCCATGTTTGAACCAAGGCTGCAATGACATCAGGAGCTGAGTGGCCCTGGCGGAACCCAAACTGGGTGTCTCTGAACAGCTGCTGCTTGATAGCGCTGTTGATGACACTTTCCATCATTTTACTGGTGATTAGGAACAGACTGATGGGACGGTATTCGGCTGGGTTGAATTTGTCTTTTTTTTTGTGTATAGAACGAACTTGGGCAATTTTTCACGTTGCCTGGTAGATATCAGTGAAGCTGTACTGGAACAGCTTGGCTAGGGGAGCAGCAAGCTCTGGAGCACAAATCTTCAGTACTATTGCCGGAAAGTTGTCAGGGTTTGTAGCTTTTGCAGTATCCAGTGTTTCCAACTGTTTCTCGGTATCACATGGGGTGAGTCAAACTGGCAAAAGACTGGTATCTGTAGTGCTAGGGACCACTGGAGGAGGCCAAAATGGATCGTCCATTCAACAGTTCTGGCTGAAGATTCCTGTGAATGCATCAGCCTTATCTTTTGCACTGATGTGCTGGGCTCTTCCACCATTGAGGATGGAGATATTTGTGGAGCCTGTTCTTCCAGTGAATTGTTTAATTCGCAACTGGATGTGGCAGGACTGCAGAGCTTACACCTCATCCGCTGGTTGTGAGATTATTTAGCTCTGTCTATCAGTTGCTGATTATACTGTTTGGCATGCAAGTAGTCCTGTTTGGTGAATTCACCAGACTGACACCTCATCAAGTATGCCTGATGCTACTCCTGGTATGCCTCCTGCATTCTCCATTGAACCAGGATTGATCTTCTGGCTTGATTCAATGGTTGAGTGGGGGATATGCTGAACCAAGAGGTTACAGATTGTGCTGGAGTGCAATTCTGCTGCTGTTGATGTTCCACAATGCCTCATAGATGCCCAGTCTTGAGTTGCTAGGTAGGTCCAAAGTCTGTCCCATTTAGCACAGTGATAGTGCCACTTAACACGATGGAGGTTATTCTCAATATGAAAGCAGGATTTGGCCTCCACAAGGACTATGAAGTGGTCACTCACTGATATTGTTGGGGACAGATGCACCTGCAGCTGTCAGATTGATACAGATGAAGTCAAATATGTTTCTTCCTCTTGTTGGTTCCCTCGCCACCTGGCACCGATCTAGTCTAACAGCTATGTCTTTTAGGACCTGACCAGCTCAGTCAATGGTACTACTGCTGACCCACTCTTGGTGGAGGATGTGGAAATCCTGCACCCAGGGTACATCTTGTGACCTTGCCATCCTCAGTGCTTCCTCCAAGTGGTGCTCAACATGAAGGAGTACTGACCCTCAGCTGAGGGATGATGGTATGTGGTCATCAGCAGGAGATTTCCTTGCCCATATTTAACCTGAAGCCGTGAGACTTCATGGGGTCTAGAGTCAATGTTGAGGACTCCTGGAGCAACTCCCTTCCGACTGTATACCACTGTGCTGCCACCTCTGCTGGGTCTGTCCCATCCAGGAGATATCTAGGATCATAATGGTGTTTGGAACATTGTCTATTAGGTATGATTTTATGAGGATGACTATGTCAGGCTGTTGCTTGACTAGCCTGTGAGACAGCTCTCCCAAGGGGTACTGGCCCCCTGATGTTAATGTGGAGGAGTTCGAAGGGTTGACAGGACTGTTTCTGCCATTGTCTTTTCCAGTGCCTAAGTCGATGCCAGGTTATCCGCCTGGTTTCATTTATTTGAGACTTTGTAGAATTTAGTACAACTGAGTGGCTCGCTGAACCATTTCAAAGGGCAGTGAAGAGTCACCCACATTGCTGAGGTTCTGGACTCGCATGTAGGCCAGACCAGGTGAGGATGGCAGATTACCTTCCCTGAGGGACATTACTGAACTAGATGGGTTTTTCCACCAATCGACAATGATTTCACAGTGATCAGTAGATTCTTAATTCCAGATTTCTTTTATTGAATTCAAATTACACCATCTTCCATGGGGGTATTCCCCAGATTAATAGCCCAGCAATAATACTACTAGTATTATACTATCACTACACCTGAATGCAAGTAAGTCTGCATCTGTCTAATCAAGAAAATTTGATATGAGTGTTGCAGCATGGGAAGTTATGGTTTGCAGTTTTTACAGACAAGTAAGAATTACCTGGAATTATCGAATACCTCAAACAGACAAAATCCACTTAAATATATCCTTTCCAGTCTTCCGATCCTATCTATCAAGTTTGATCATTAATTCCTTCTTGGTTGTTTTCTCTGCTTGTTTAATCTATGGAAATACCCATGCTTTATTCTGCTTCCAGCTAACCTGTTCCTAATGTGGCTAAGAAACTCTCAGCAATGGCTTCTCCCCACACTCCTGCACACATTGCTCAAGAGCATCTGAAAATATATTTGTTTTGTCCTTTTTTTAATTTGGTCAGAGAATATTGAAGTTGCTGGCAAGGCTAGCATTTATTTCCTACCTCTAACTGCCCTGCAGAAACTGTTGTCTGTAGTAAAATCAGTGAATGGTAATGATTCATTCAGGCAGGGATGCTTTTTTCTCTTGAGTTTTGTCGGGGCTGTTGTCTTTTCAGGCAAATGGAAAATGCTCCATCACATTCCTGATTTGTGGCTTGTAGATGATCAGCAGGCTTTGAGGAGACAGGAGGGATGTTTGGTACCTTAAGTAACTGTCCCTCTTCTACTTCCCACCTGATTAAATGACCCCAGCTACCATATTCACCATGGTTCGGAGATAATAGGAACTGCAGATGCTGGAGAATCCAAGATAACAAGGTGTAGAGTTAGATGGACACAGCAGGCCAAGCTGCATCATAGGAGCAGGAAGGCTGATGTTTCGGGCATAGACCCTTCTGTGTAAGAACAGCCTACTGAAATACCTTCTGCTGCTTTTATAATTCTAATTATCTGTTTACATTAATGTCAAACACCTATCTTAATCTGTGTATAAAAGGCTGGCAGATTTTTTTGTGCCAAACAGCTACTGCTGCATGTTGCTTTCCTCAGACTTTTAAATACAACACGAGTTATAAAGAAAATACCAGAACCTTTTCAGTTGCAGAATCATTTGATTCCTTTACAAAAAGACAGAGCCTTCTTCTTTCCTCACAGCCATGTATCCCCCAGGGATATGAAGCCTAGCCATCCTGTAACTAAATAAAGATGCACTGAGTGGCTTATTGCAATGTCTCGTTATTTTTAGGGGAAAAATGTATTATTGTGGCCTTGTTGAACAGTGATTAGGTTTGGTGCCTTGTTTTGCCCTTGGTGCTTTCAAAAGCCTTAATATTGAACACTAAACCTGTGCTGTAAACACCCAAAGGATCACAGCCTGAATCTACTTAATAAAGCTCTACGCATCTAAAGGCTTCAGTTTTGTGAACAATTCCAAATTTGGTGACCTTTTTGCATGTCTTTCATTTCTTCTTTTTCCTGTCCAGTCCTATCTCTTGTAATTCATCCACTAATGCCCCTTATGTTACTCATACTCCATACCTGCTTGTTAACCTTTATGATTTCTTCTCTGACTTTGTGTAGAATGTGTGGTTGCATTAACATTATCAGGATGAGTTCCCTTGTATATGAAGAATAGCGCCAACCATGGTGTTCCCTTTCCCTGGAAGAATAATAAGCATAATTAGCAAGTGGTTTTGCACGAGAAATTGAAACTGTTTATTGGGAGTGAGAGGCTTGTCAAAACAGGAATGCATGAGTGAACAATGTGACAGATGAACAGATTTGGAGACTGATCGCACGAGTTGTTCAATATGGCTTTTTAATGTACCATATGTGATTTCAAAAAAAGGACTTGAAGGTCATTGTGACAAGAGTACTTCATGGAAATCACTGTCAGACTTTTCAGTTCCCTTTGATCAATAGTAACTTCCCAGTTAATTTCGATCAGTAAGAGATTTCCTCTTTGAACAACATATTTTAAAATATAAACAGACTGTTTCCTCCTATCTAAATATAGTAAACTAGTTTGTGCAGTTGTGTCAAAGTTAGTAATAAGGGCTGATCTTTCCCTTACAGTGTAGATTAAACTTAGAATGAACCTTGAGAATCGGAAGTGGTTGAGGCACTTGAAACTAGCTTGAATATTTATATGTTCAGTGTCAAAACTCCAAACTTTTCTGTGAGGTTTTTTTCTCATCCCCAACAGATAAAATTAACGGACATATTTGAAAAGATTAGATTAGATTAGATTCCCTACAGTGTGGAAACAGGCTCTTCGGCCCAACAAGTCCACACCGCCCCTTGAAGCATCCCACCCATCCCCATTCGCCTATAACTCACACACCCCTGAACACTATGGGCAATTTAGCATGGCCGATCCACCTAGCCTGCACATCTTTGGACTGTGGGAGGAAACCGGAGCACCCGGAGAAAACCCACGCAGACACGGGGAGAATGTGCAAACTCCACACAGACAGTTGCCGAGGGTGGGAATTGAACCCGGGTCCCTGGCGCTGTGAGGCTGCAGTGCTAACCACTGAGCCACCGTGCCGCTCAAGGTCTGATTTTCTGAAAATGATATCTGTGGAGTGTATATAAAATTTGTATAAAAACACAGCAAACTTTCGAGTTTGCTTTATTTTTTAATTAAAGTTTTATCTGGCAGTAATACTGGAACACTTCATAATGATTTGCAGACAGTTATTAACTATTTTCTGAGCAGTAATTAAAGAAAAATATTTGCAAATTTCCTCCAGTTATTGCTTATCTAAATTGCATCAATTGCTCCCGTTTCAACATAGCTAAAGCAGTAAGCAGAGGTTGCAGCTCAGTAAAGCTGCAAGACAGTTTATGGTTATTAGCAACAGGGGACTTCAGACGCCACATGTGCAACATACGTTTATAGATAGCTTGACAATACTACGGCTTCAAGAGGTCTACTTTCTCCTTTTTATTAAATGAAGAAAGGTTAAAACAGAGTTGTTGAGCAGTCTGCTCCAAAGCCAGTAAAGTAAACAGCTTGAAAGGGCTGAGCTATTTTTAGAAAGGTTGGAACAATAGAGGCAGCCTGACTGGGTGAGATCAAGCTGCTCTAGAATCAGGAATCTTTTTTGTTTAAGCTTTCAGTAGCTATTGTTGTTGTCTTGAAGCTGGATGTAGAAGCTCTTATTCCTCTCTCTGTTACATCTAAAAGCTTGACTTCTCTTCCTTCTGCTAGAATTGTATGTGAGACAATCCATTTTACTGAATTTGCCTTTGCCAAGGCTGTGAGTGAGATGTTACTATGTTGTAACAGTTAATAAATAGTGATTAATATATAATTTTGTGAAGTATTTTGGTGGTGTTTCAGTTAGGCCAATTTTCTTTTATTTTTATTTTGTATTTTAATTATAGTGTATGAATGAAGTGAGTTTTGTTTCAAGCCTAGTAGTTTACCACTTGACTTGTGTCTGGAACACAACGCCTTACACTTAGCTTTAAAATAAGAATAAGTTAGGATATAGATTATCTTATTAATATATTTTGAGGAAGTTCAATCTAGTCTTTTTTTTAAAAAAGCACAAAATGGGGGTTCTTGTCAAGTTCAAAATCTCTAATTCCAGGTTGGGTTTAGGATTATTGGCTTCAATGGCAGTGAATGGTGAATGTTTGTGTTCTCTTTTGGATGTTGAATTCAGTTGATTTAAATAGGGTGTGCCTTGTATAGTTGCTGTTCTTTCAATCATTAAAGAGTTCCCCGGGATTGGAAAATGTCACTTCAGGAATTTTGCAGCAAGTGAGCAAGGCAAAGTTTTTGGACTTGACAGAGAAGCTGGATTTGGCATTGCTTTTGTGTGAAAAGAGGTAATTGCAGCAATAGCTTGACATTTCCAATTGGTGGAAATGGCTAAAGTTCAGTTGCCAATGAAGCAACTTGAACATGAAACAATTTGAATTAGAAATAAAAGCAGAGGAAAAATAACATAAAAGAATGGCCCTTGCAGGAGAAAGAAAGCTTTTGAACTTCGAGGGTTGGAACTGAAGACTGAGTCTACTTAAAATGGCAGAAGTAGAGGTGGAAGGCAGAAGTAGTGCTGACCGCAGTGATGAAGGGCAATCCTCTCGTAGCCAAAGACCTGGTGGGGATCCGTTTAAATATGTCCAAGTGTTGTTTGTGTTCAGTGAGAAGCATGTAGAAGCCTTTTTCATTTTGCAAGAAGTGGCTAAACAAATCAAATAGCTGGTGACCATGTGGGTATTGTTGATCCAAACAAAGCTGGTAGATAGAGACTGTGAGGTATTTGCATCACTGAGAGAAGGTATCTGGGGAGTATGAGGAGGTGAGAAAAGACATTTTAAAGGCATACAAGCTAGTACCAGAAGCCTACAGATAACATATTAGGAATTTAAGAAGGGAACCTGGTTAAATGTACATAAAGTTTAAAATGGTCAAACAAAGTACTTTTGATATGTGGATAAGGGCATTGAAAATAGGTCAAATGTTTGACACTCTCAGGGAGACAGTTACTTTGGAGGATTTCAAAATTCATTTCCTGAAGTTGAGAACTCACGGAATAGCAGAGGGTTAAATCTGCCTTCCACCTCTACTGCAAGATTAGCAGCAGAAATGGCAGATGATTATGAGTTGGTTCATGAATCAAAGTTTGGCTTCCACCATCAATTTTAATCTGAGAGGGATAGAAATTGGAGACGAGAAATCCTCAGGCGCTGGGGGAAAAGGATATCTAACTGAAAATAGGTTACCAAAGGTAACCCTTGGTTGAGGGGGTTGGGATGGTGGGTGATGTGGGGAGGGAGAAGTATAAAATCTCTGGTGTTTTCACTGTATTAATATAGGCCATACGAAGTCTCAGCGTTGGTGATTTATAAAAAGCAGTGGAAAGATGGATGTAGAAAAGCAGAATTGGCCAGTAGGTTTTGTTGAATTAATAAATGAAAGCACAGTAGGAGCTAAAAACCTGCAAACGAAGTTACACCCTAGTCAGGGATTAGTTGAGAAGAAAGTGATCAATCTCTTTAAAGAATTTACTTGTATGGGTAAGGTTTACTTATGTATGTCAGGAGAAATATGTACAGAAATTAAGATTTTAGGAGGTAAGGGAGCAAATCAGTTTTTGTTGGAGAGGTCAGAAGGTATGTAATGCAGAAGGAGTATTGTCAGAAAATGTGGTATTGCGTGGAATTCATGGTGAGAAGCGCAAATGCTCTACAATGTAAAGTGAGGTTGGAGAGTCTGGTGAAAAGTGTGGTAAGAGTAATCGAAAAATTCACAGTTCGCAAAATACAGTTTATCCTTGGCAAAGACGTAGCTCAATCACTGATGGGTGTGATGCCTTCTGTGGTTGAACAGCCAGTGGAAAATCAGACAACTAAGATGGTACAGGAAATTTCTTGACTCTGTGGTAACAAGGTCACAAAACCACAGGTAGAAATAGGAGGAGAAATCCAAGAGTAAAGTTAAGAGTTGAAGTTCAATTGTCAGAGATTATGTTTAATAAAGGTTTGAGAACAAACAAGAACATGGAGGATAAAGAGATATTTTTAGCTCAGAAATTAGCTGAATTACCACCAAGATGAAAAATAAAGCAGTTGTATCAAACATCATATACAGAAGAAAAATCTGAGTGTATCCCAGAATGTTACCATAATGTCTTGATGAGGAAATGGAAACCATCAGACGTTCAGGCGGATGAGAAATGGGCAGAAGTTCAAATATTACCGGTGGGTTATAGGAAGGTGGTGTTGTGGGAAGCACATGAATTAGCAGTAGGAATTCATTTGGGAGTGAGAAAAACTCCAGCCAAAATATTTGTATTGGCCTGGACTACACAAGAATGTGGTTGAATTTTGTCATACACATCAGGCAATTGGAAAACCTTAGCAGTGATAAACTCAGCACCCTTAATATCCATTCCCATATTTGAGGAACCTATTACAAGAGTCTTAATTGACTGCGTAGGACCTCTACATAAAGCAATAAATGGAAATCCGTATTTGTTGACAACAGTGAATGTATCTACGAGATTTTGAAGGGCCATTCCATTACACAGTATCATGACTATAAAGATTGTAGAAGAGTTAATCAGTTTTTTTTAAAACTAGATATGGACTAACCACAGAGGTACAATTTGATCAAGGGTCAAATTTTACATCAAAATTATGCAAGGAAATTATGGATAGCTTAGAATATAAAACCATTCAAATTTACATACCATCCAGAATCGTAGGGAACACTAGAACAGTGGCATCAAACTTTGAGGGCCATGTTGCGGGCTTATAGTGAAGACTATCCACAAGATTGGGATAAAGGGATTCTATTTATGCGTTTTTCAATTAGGGCTGTACCAAATGAATCATTAAATTCAGTGCATTTTAATTGGTTTTTGTGCACGACGTGAGAGGACCTCTAAAATTAAGGAGAAATTAGTGTGTCAGAGTTCAGAGACTGCATATTTGGACTGTGTGTCAAATTTTAGGGTAAGATTAAATAGAGCAGTTTGTTAGGCAGCATTTGATATTAGCACAGCATGTGATGAAACAGGAAGCAGACAAGTAATCAAAAATTTGTAATTTTGCTAGGAGGTAATGTGTTAGTGTTACTCCCAGTGGTAGGTGAACTTCTAAAGATGAAGTTTAGCAGGCCTTATCAAATCAAAAGGAAATTGAGTGACGTGACTTATCAGATAAGAATGCCAGATAAGAAGAAATCGGAGTCTGTCGTGTGAATATGCTCAAAAGATAATTTGATAGGGAAGGAAAATAAAAGGAGAACATGTTAGTGGCTACAACACGGAGTAAAGAACAAGTTCAGATGGTTCTAGTTTGACCATTCCTCAAATTAAATTGGACACTGAGGAAGTTCTCAAATTGGGATAAATTGACTTACTTTCAAGAGGAAAATCAAAATGTCCTGCAAGTTATGACAGTCATATGGGGAGATATATGGGTATAAGCTGGAAATTACTAATCTAATTGCTCCTGAGACACATTTGGAAATGCTGTTCCAATTAAGTGATATCCTTATAGAATTACCCATCTCAAGTTTGCACAGGTTTAAAAAGAGATTGAACACATGCTCGAAGACAATATAATCAAAGTGAGTTTCAGCAAGTGGAAGTCCCCCATAGTAATAGTGCCAAAACCAGATGGTATCCAATGATTGTGTGGACTACAGTGAAATCAATATAGTTACAAAATCCGATTCATATTCTGTTCCACATTTGGAAGACTGTATTGAGAAAGTGGGACAAGCAACTTAGATTTCTAAATTCGACTAGCTGAGAGGATAATTTTATAAAGGTACCTTTATCTGAAAGAGCAAAGGAAATTTTGGCTTTCAACACCGAATGGACTATACTGGTTTAAAGTCATGCCATTTGATATGAAAAAATGCACCAGCCACATTTGAAAGATTAACCAATAAAGTCATTTCTGGATTACCCAATTGTGTGGTGTATATGGACAATGTGATCATTTTTAGTCACACATGGACAGATCATGTGTAGCGTTTATCAGAATTGTTAATCAACTTCGGGAGGCAGGCTTGATGATAAACCTGAGTGAATTCACAAAAGCACATATCATGCTCCTGGGCCATATCATTGGACATGAAAAGCTGTCCCTACAGGATGGGAAAACAAAGGCTACTGGGGAATTTCCAATATCATTGAAGAGAGAAGCACTACAATTCCAGGGGTGAGTGGTTTTCATCAGATGTCTGTACCAAATTTTAGCAGTGCAGTTGCTTCACTGACTGTCTTGTTGAAGAAGTGCAGAAAATGTTCATGTACAGTGGAATGTCAAAAGGCATTTCACAGCCTGAAAGCTGTGTTAACCACTGCCCCACTTTTAGCCACACTTAGATGGCCGCCTGAATGGCTTTGCGAATTATGTAGGTGATGTGGGTGTCGGTGCTGTACTCTTGCAAGAGGGCAGTGAGAAGATAGAAAGACCTATTTGGTATTTTCCCAGAAAATTAAATGCTCATCAACAGGAATAAACCGTGATTGAGAAGGAAACCTTGTGTCTTGTATTGGTGTTGCAACTGTTTAACATTTATATTGCTGGTAATGGGATGAGACAATTACATAAACACTGATAATCATTTTTGGAAGTATTTAAGGATAAGATTTCCAGACAGTTGAGATGGAGCTTATTATTGCAACCAGTTTGAATATTATACACGTGGGGGAAACAAGAGAATGTAATTACTGATGTGTTTTTGAAATTTTGATGAAAGAAACTGTTGGTGGCAGGATAAGCTGGACTGAACTGGTAAATGTTTGTATGCTTAGAGCCACTGTAATGGAACTGTATTGTAGTGTACTAAACGCACAAGACTAAAGGTTTTGAAAAATGAAGCCATCTTTGCACATTAATCCTTTTTTAATATAAAGAAGGTGCTTGTGAGAGGTGTGTTTTGTCCTTCTTTAAAAAATGACAAATGGTTGATATAGGTGATGAGAAGATTGCTCCAAAACCAATAAAGTAAACAGCATGTGAGGGTTTATTAACAGAACCAGTTTTTTTTAAAGCTTCAACTTAGAGTAGCAGTAGTTAGGGTCTTGTAGCTAGAAGTGGAAGCTGTTATTCCTGTTAGAGCTAAAAGTTGGGGTTCTCTTCCTACTATTAGAATTGCTTGTGAGACAATCAGTTTTACTGAATTTGCCTTTGCCAAGGGTGTGATTATGGCATGTATTAGGTTGGAACAGTTAATTAGTAGTGGTCTATATATATATATAAAATTAATTTTAAGAATTTCAATACAGTTAAGCCAGTTTTTTATCTGTATTTTGTTTATAATGTATGAATAAAGGGTTTTGTTTCAAGTCCAGTAGTTTGACCAATCAAATTGCATCCAGAAAACAACATTTTTCACTTATCTTTAAGATAAGAAAGTATGTTACGTTCTAGATTGTCTTAATATTGTTTTGATGTGGTTTTGACTGGTCCATAACAATAGATATGCTGAAAGAGGAAATGAAATGGGAAACGTTGATCTGGGATATGCAAGACTCGGGATGTGATTACAGGAATATTTTGACTGAAGCAGTGGATCCACTACATTAACCTCAAAGACCATTGGCTAAAGAGGCAGCATCACAACAAAAATGCAGGCTCTTAATGTTCCCCTACAACTGGATATTCTTATCTCATGCTGAGTACAATTTCCAGGCATAAGCCATGCATAACTCTCTTAAATAAGTACAGTAGTGTCAGTTAAAAGAGTATTCATTTTGGATGAGCGAGAGGCACTGAGCCTGCCTCAGTTTGGATTACTCAATAGACAAAACCTTCAGACCATTTGTTTATGGCATATGGATGTAAAAGGTCGGCATTTATTGCTTGTCCATTTGTCCTTTGGGAGGAGAGGAGAGCTCTTACCTTGAGCTTCTGTTGTTCATATGGGACAGATAATCTCTGTGCTATTGGAGGAATGTTCTAGGATTTTGACCCAGTGACTGTGAAGAATCAGCAATATAGTTTCAAATGAGAATGGTATGTAACTTGCAGGGACCTTGTTTTCACACACTTGCTGCCCTTGTTCTCACAAGTAGCCTGTGGTCAAGGGCTTTAGAGGGTGCTGTCAAAGGAACTTCAAGCTGCTACAATACCTCTTTTCAAAAAAGGATACTGCTGCCACTTGCTGGAAGGAGTGCATGTTAAGATAGTGGATGGGATGTGGCTCAAGCAGGTTGTTTTGTCCTGGATAGTGTTGAGCTTAAGTATTGTTAGAGTTACATTTGTTCAGATGAGTGTTAGATTCCAGTTTTCCAAATGCTGTCATGATATCAGAGGGAGATATAGAGTTCAGCTATTCTGTCCACATGTGGACCAAGACTATAAAGAGATATAGAATCAAGTAATGGTGAGATTAAATTATGATAGGAACCACAAGCAAAACCCCAGTAAAAGGTGAATAATTCCAGCATCTTCAGTCTATCCACACATCTGAAATCCTTCATTCTTCAATTCTGGAATATTTCCTGTGCCTATCTCCAAGACCTTGCCATTCTTCCAAAAGACTGGTGCTCAGAAGAGAATACCAGATTCTAGCTGAGACGTAACTACTGATGTATAAGGGCTTACCATAACTCTTTTTGTACTCTATCCCTTTATAGATAAAACTAAAGATCATTTTTTATTGCTATTTCAGCACACCAAGACACCTCTCAAAAAAAAACTGACCTAGTTCTCGGTAGCTGCACCAGGCTTAAAATTGAATGAATTGATTTAAAGTGCCTCTTCTAAATTGTTTTCTTTTGAAGATGCATCAATTCATGTGTTCTGCCTGCACTATCATGTGCCTGCCAATTCCCACCTATCTGAGCTGTCTTGAAGCCTGTTACTATCATTGGAAATGTAGTAAACAATGTCAGTGTCAGTCTTTGTGTCATCTGTAAACATTGAAATTATGTCCAAATTCAGGTGATTAATGTATCAAAAACGCTAGTGATCAAAATATCTATTGCTAGGGGACACCACTGTTTGATTTCCTCTGTTATGACATACAATTGTTCATCACTGCCCTTTGCTATCTGTTACGCTATTTATGATTTTATGCTGTTATTACCTCTTTTATATCATGTGTTTACATTTGCTGACATTTCTATTCTGACGCCCAGGCAGAACACCTGAGAGAAGCTTTTTAGTCAAGATTTTACTTAACATATGATGTTTCTAATGTTTGTTTTAATTGTGTATGTCTGTATAGATTCTTGTATGTTTGCATAATAATATTCATTATGCTGACACTCACTGCTATGCTTTCTTCTCTCTGCTACAGCTATTCTACATGATCCCTACCTACAGTATAGTTGGTCAGTAATTGAAACCTGGTTGCTGTTTCACACTGCACACAGTTGTGGCTCCAAATTATTCACTGCATGAGCTACCAGTAGCCAGTGCTATTTTAGCTGTTGGTGTTTTGCTGCAGCTTAAGTCAGTTATCTAGAGGTTCTTGTTATGGATGCCAGTCAGACAACCTGCCTCTTCCTGTGGTTTGTCGTGGTTTCCATGAATGAGACCAAGTCTGAAGCATGGACAAGTATAAAATTGAGGAATTTTACCTTAGTTCAAATATCCTAAAGCCTGTAATTATCGCCCCTGTGTCTTAGAGTGCATTCATTAGTGAATATCTTCCTGAAGGATGCTCTCACTCTGAGATATCTACTGCAAAAGTCAATAAAGCGATACAGTAGAATAAAAGTGGCAAACTAAATGATAAAGATCTAATTCTTTTGGTACCAGATGGTATTTTCTTGTGCATTCGGCTACTCTTGGCCATTGGTTTCAGATGGACACTTGAAGATTGATTTAATGGAAACCCGATTCAGCAACTAATATCCTTTGCCCCTTCCCTTCTCAAGACCATCATAACCCTGTGAAAAGTGTGTAGTTATGTTCTGCCAGCAGCAGTGAGGCAATGGAAGTTGCAGTTCTAAGAATTGAACGTGTAGATCTCCTAATTCACTAAGAAAACATTGGCAGCTAGATATATTGAGATATTTGGCTACTTCGTGAACAGTTACTTTTTGATGCAAATTGTGACTAAAAGTTAGGCCGATATTTTGAGTGAGGTAGATGACAACGAAAACTCTGGAGTCAATGAATTAGAGGAAGTTAGATCCTGTGACTAGGGAGCAGGCTGTGGTTGCTGGGGTTCCCTAGGAGGAAGTGAATTTGGTAGCGCAAATTTTATTTGAATGAATGAATGAATCTCTCAATCTGAACTTGCGTGGATTGTAATTATTCCATTACAGTGAGCTTGTAGGCTATTGGGCTATGGAGTTATCAATCTTATTTATGAAAGTAGTTAAAGCACCCACTTTGCTGGAGAACACTTGCTACAATAATCTGCTTGTTCTAAAATTTTGAACCTTGTGATAACCTGATTTATGTTTATCTGCATGTATTTCTTAGGTGCAGTAGCAAGTACAGAAGTGAAATTAAGACTTCAGGAGTTTGTTCTGAATAAAAAGAAAGCTGCGGCACACAGGGCGATAAATCATTCCATTCCAAATGACCCAAGATTTTGGTACGGGTAAGTGTATCTGATTAGTAACAATAATATGATCATGTTTTCACTGACGTTTCTACAGCCAACTCAAACATCTGATATGTAGAGACTCATATTAATTAAAGACTTCCAAATCAAGCCACTGAATAATCCACACAAGTGAGCTTTTTGCTGGCCTTATACTTGACACAAATCCTAAATCTCCAGAAACCTTCTATTTTCTCCTTTGCAATCTCCGATACTTTGAATTTCTCCTTTGGGGTGATGGGTGCTGTGAGAAATACAGGAGTGGGAGGTTCAGAGTAATGAAAATAGGGACGGAGTTCAGAAAATTGGAATGTGTGCACCTTCTTTCCTCATGCACTAACTTTTAGGCTTCTTATTGCCCAACTTTCTTTCCTTCCTCCTTTTCTATGCTACAGATTCTAGGATGACATGTGATTTAATAATGCCTCATGATGTTGATCAGGAAAGTACTGCGGTTGAGCATAGAAAGAGGGAAAAAATATAAAGTAAAAGCAGATAATTAATATGGAGTATTTCATCTTTTTTGTTTGAAAATAGCAGGGATGCTGGAAAAAAGCCCATGTCAACAATCTGTAGAATTGTAAGTGTAAGGATCTGAACTTTTCAGAAGCTGGTGATCTTTAGTTTAGTGCTAGCATGAGTTTGTCATGTTAAAGATGTAGGTGAGAAAGGAGTAATAGTTTGAGGTAACATTTCATTTCACCTCAAGCTATAGGATGGTTGCTACGGTAAGAAATTGGTAGTTGGTGTATGATCTAATGCTGAATGTGCAATTAAGGATTAGCATAAGAATCCATTGGTTTACTTGAAAAGATGGAAACCATATCACATTTAGTTACTACTACAAAGTAATGCCTGCCAATTATAAATTTGCCAGGTCATTGTGATATCCCAGGATCAAATCTCGTCCTATTTATTTTTGGTGTGAAGCTGGATGAACACAGGCCAGATTCACCCAGCTTCACACTGTGTTATCTCAGATTCTCCAGCATAGGCAGTTCCTACTCTACCTACTTATTTTTGCTTAGGATGTAATAGTTATATTTTTGGTTTAAGGTGTTCCCGTGAGTCACTATCGGATTTATTTATTGGATTTCTGTCTCAATTACAATAACTATGATCTGGGCAATATAAGTGATGTTGGAAGTCAAAGACCTACTAACACTTGTGCTGAAACCTGGACCCTAGGATTTGCTGGTAGCCATTTAACCATCTCTGGCTGTGCAGTGATTGAGATGATCTCACTTCACATTTCTGTCATAGTCATCTCATAATATAGCTGATATTAATATACAAATTATTGTTACTTTTCAAATTAAACAAACTTGACCTTTTAACAAAATTGTGTTCAGAGACATATCAGAGTGATAGATTAGAATACTATCATTACTCCTTAGAAGTTAATTTCTAATTAAACCAAGATTAAAGTCAAGGAAAGCTAACTGTAAAGACTCTGCATACTCATAGAAAAATGAACTTGGGGCTCCCATCTAACTCCAAGCATATGTCTGTTGTCTTAACAGGCATAAAATGAGGATATTTCTGCATTTTGCTATACTATAGATTAATCTATCTGTTGTTGAAATAAAATTTTAGCAAAATGTATGTCTAAGAGATTACACAGTATGGTATTGGAAGATCACAGTAGGCCAGGCAGCATTAGGTGAGCAGGAAAATTGTCATTTCGGGTCAGGACTCCTCTTCAGAAATCGGGAGAGGGAAGGGAGCTGAGAATTAAATAGAGAGGAGGAGTGAAGTTAGTAAGAGTTGTTTTTCCACTTTTGATCAAGACACAAAACTGGTGTGATCAGCTAGCATTTTCAATTCGAATTGGCTGTCCTAATTCATCTTTCTTCGTTTATGCCTGTGCTTATGTCCAAAAATAGAAGTTATAAAGGTTGATGAAATGTGAACAATGGATTAACAGGCCATTGAATAAACAAAATAGTCTGATCACTCAGTTATAGAGTCATACAACACTAAAACAGACCCTTTGGTTCAACCAGCCCATGCTGAACATAATCCCAAACTAAACTAGTCTCACCTGCCTGCTCCTGGCCCATATCCCTCCAAACTTTTCCTATTCATGTACTTATTCAAATATCTTTTAAATGTTGTAATTGTACCCACATCCACCCCTTCCTCAGGAACTTCATTCCACATGCAAACCACCCTCTGTTTAAAAAAAAGTTTACCTTTTTATGTCTTTCTTAAATCTCTGTCCTTAAATTAAAAAGGTGACTCCTAGTCTTGAAATCCCCCATTCTAGGGCAAAGACAACTACCATTAACTGCACCTATACCTCATTATTTTATGAAATTCTACCAGGCTGTCTGTCTGCCTCCTATGCTCCAGTGAAAAAAAATCTCATCCTTTCTTTATAACTCAAACCTTTCATACCAGGCAACACCCTAGTAAATCTCTTCTGAACCCTCTCCAGTGTGCTAATATCCTTCCTATAACTGGGTGACCAGAACTGGACACAATATTCCAGTTTATATCTAAAATAAGATTCTCTTTTATTCTTGACTAGAACCTCAATGTCTTTATTCATCCATTGTTCCTTAATCTTACCAGCCTTACCACTCACTCTAACAGGAATACAATGCCTTTGAACTCTTGTCCCACTCTTGAACACTTCCCACTTGCCAAAAGTTCTTTTACCTGCAAACAGTCAACTTCAATCAACTTTTGAAAGTTCTTTTATCACTAAAATTTTCCTTAATTGAATTAAAAACTTTAACTTTTATGAAAGGCTTATCCTTTACCATAAGCATTTTTGAAGCTAATAGAATTATGATCACTAGACCCAAAGTGTTCCCCCACTTACTTCAGTCACCTGGTCTCTCTTATTTACCAAAAGAAGGTCCAGTTTTGCTCCTCTTTTGAGAGAGCATTGGCAGATAAGGATACTCCAAAAAGATTCTACAAGTACATTAAGAGCAAGAGGGTGACTAGATAGAGGATAGGGCCTCTTAAAAATCAAAGAGGTCATCTCTGTTGAACGCAGGAGATGGGAGAGATACTAAATGAATATTTTATGTTAGTCTTTACAGTGGAGAAAGAAATGGAGTCTAGGAAATGTAGAGAAATAAACGTTGATGTTTTAAAAACAGTTCACATTACAGAAGAGCATCCACATATTGATAAAGAAAATTTTCCTGGATGCATTTGGCAAATTCTTCACCTTTAACGCTGCGGTAGCCCCAGTCAATGTTTGGAAAATTAAAATCTCTATTATTGCAACCTTATTATGCTTACATATATCTGAGATCTCCCTACACATTTGTTTCTCTCTTACTATTGGGAGGTCTATAGTGCAGTCACAAAGTGATCGTTCTTTTCTTATTTGTACCCATGTCATTTTACTGGACGTTTTTTCAGAAATACCTTCCCTAGTTAGAGCAGTAATGTATTTCTTAATCAAAAACAACCCCCCCCCCCGCAACTCTTCTTTCCTCCTTTTCTGTACATCCTGTAGCATCTAAAACCCAGAACACCGGGTTGCTAAGTTTTGTCCATTTCTGAGCCAAATTTCTGTAACCCATGTTCTTAAACAAGGCCTGAGTTCAGAGCCTTATCTCTAAGACCCCCTGCATTGAAATGATTGCAGTATAGTTCTTCAGAGTTACTACATACTCTGACTGTGTCATCTTCCTTTTCAAATTGACGTGCTCTCCTCACATTCAGTACCTTCCCCATCAATCCTTCTGTTTACACTGCTACTTTAATTTCCTCCAGTCCCCCTCCATCACTATAAAGTCCCCCTTCATGGAATGAGCAAATATCCCTACCAAAATGTTGGTCTCTTTCCAGTTTAGGTTAGGCCATTCCTTTTTGGACAGGTCTTTTCTATCCAAAAAATAGTTTGCAGGAATATTATTAATTCTCAGATATTAAAGTCCTATCTCAAGTCTAAAATTCTCTGTCTCAGGCTTTGCTGGTAATCTGAAAGTTCCTGGTCCATAAAGTTCAGTGCTGTTTCTCATGGCTTTCATTGTACCTGGAGCTTGGACTTTGTTTGCCCACTGGCAGTATTATATCGTGAGGTTTTACAGAAGACTACTAAATCTGACAATGAACAATTGCAACTTAAAATGTATTGGCCTGTGGTAGATTCAAATTTTGTTTTCATATTAATCTATCTTCAGTTTTTTGTGTTGCTGCTGTGCTTTATTTTAACTGTAAACTTGGCTACTAAATAGTTTTAGTCTCTATCCATTATTCTGATAACATTTTTGGCTTTCTTAGGAAGTGTGTAGTGATCTGAAATGCACTGCTGAAAGCATGATGGAAGGACATTGCATCATAACTTTCAAAAGCCTATTGAATGTTTATTTGGCAAGGAGAAAATGCATAGCCACAAAGAAAAACCCAGAGATGGTGTCTAAAAATAGATAACACTTTTAAAGAGGTGGGATGTGCATGGCCATCCTTCCGTGCTATATTATTTCATTGAAAAAGAAATTGTAAACATGGTTGGCATTCCGTAAGCTATCCAGAAATTGACACCACAGCTATGCTGTTCATGGCACATAAGGGCTCAAGTTGGGCTCACAGTGCTACTTGCTTATAAAAGCCTATTTTGTTGCTGTGAGCACAACACAAGGATTTTTGGCAGGGAACGTGAGCTATAACAAAAGGCACAAAACATAGTTCATCCCTAATTTATCACAGAATCCAGAGGGATGACTCATAGTGAAACAGTAAAGTTACTGATTCATTGGAGACAGTGTTGAAGAATATAAAAAGAAGAGCTTTACCTTGCATTTAACATAAACTTGACAGTGGCAGTAACAGTTGAATAAATCTACTTCATGTCCTGGCCATACTGTCCAATTCTTTCAAAAATACAAATGAAGGGCTGATTCATAAGGAAAACCAGCAGAATGCATGTGTTACTGCATGAGGAATCCAAAAGCCTGGACCAATAATTTCATCATGACAGCTGGGGAATATAAGCAGTTCATTAAATAAAATGTGAAATATGAAAATTTGGCATCAGTAATGGCAACTGTAATTACCAGATTGTCGTAAAAATGTATCTGGTACTTTAAGATCCTGTTTTTCTAACTCCTCATTTAGCAAGCTGTTCTAATACAGGTACAACAGTAACATCTATCCAACAATTGGCCAGCTACGTCCTATCCACAAACAACAGAACAAATCCACTGACCAATTACTATTCATAGGTCTTTTCTCAAACATAAGCACAGAGATGGAATGGACCATTGATAGTGCCTCCAGCACCATTTGCAAAGGAGTAATCTATTCATTCTGTGTTACACTATGGCTGCTCAGCTCATGTTCTCGTAGTAGCTTTGATGTATGCATGAAAACAAAGTAATCTCTAGAGGTGAGCTGTAAGTGACTGCCCTTGATACATCAGAGAATCTTTTTGCTGGTTGGACTTGCATCTAGAATAAAAGGAAGGTAACTGTTGTAATTTTTAGAGGTTAATCATGTCAGCCTCAGGGCAGTTACGTAGGCCTAACCATGAGCTACTTCCTCAGTAGCCTTCCTTACTCCGTAAGCTCAGAAGTGGGAACGTTCACAATCGATTGCCCAGCATTTGTGACTCCTTAAATACTGAAGCAGTCCACGAAAGTCTGTGAACATCTGCAGCAAAATCTGGATAATATCCAGGCTTGGGCTGATAAATGGCAAGTGCAAGTAGTCCTTGATTTATGAACGTCTGACTCATGGATACTCATACGTATAAAACAGATCCTGTACTATGGTGTGTTAATATTAATATGGGGGGAGTTGCTGGCTTAATGGTATTATTGCTAAACTGTTAATCAAGAGACCCAGGTAATGTCCTGAAAACCCAAGTTCTAATCCTGTCATGGCAGATGATGGAATTTGAATTCAATAAAAAAAATCTGGAATTAAGAGTCCAATGATGGCCAGAATCCATTGTTGTTTGATGAAAAAAACCAACCTGCTTCACTAATGTCCTTTAGGAAAGGAAACTGCCACCCTTACTTACCTGGTCTGACCCATATGTGATCTAGAGCGACAGCAATATGATTGATTTTTAACTGCCCTCTGGGCAATTAGGGATGGGCAATAAATGTTAGCCTAGCCCGTGGCCCTTGAATGAATTCAAAAAAAAATTAAGATCCAACATTTGCTCATAGTTACGAATGGCTGTTCTATATTGTACTGCACTGTGCTCTGGTTTGTTAACAAATCTGCTTCCAAACATACTCAAGAATAGAACCCATTCCTATCCAAGGACAGTGCCTGACACTTGTGTGGTATGAATGACCATCTCTAACAAAGAAAATCTAACTATTGTCTCCTTGATGTTTAATGATATTCCTATTAGCTGAATCCCCCACAACCAACATCTTGGGGGTTACTATTAACAAGGGAGTGAATTGAATGGCACATACAAATACAGTGGTTGCATGGGCAGACTAGAGCCTAGGAATTCTGCTGTGAGTAACTCACCTCTAGCCCCCAAATGCCTGACTGGCACCTATAATGCACCATTCAGGAGCGTAATGAAATACTTCCCACTTGGATGAATTCAGCGCCAACATCCAGAACCAAGCCTCCTACTTGATTGGCACCTCATTCTCCAGCGCCAACATCCAGAACCAAGCCTCCTACTTGATTGGCACCTCATTCTCCCTTCATCAATGTAGTGGCACAATCTACAAGATACACAAATCAAAATACACTGCAGCAACTCACCACGGCTCCTGCAACAGCATCTCTCAAACATGCGACCTCTACCAGCTAGAAGGATTTTTTTTTCACAGATGCCACATGAACACAATCCTGACTTGAAAATACATCTTCACTGTTACCAAATCAAAATTCTGGAATTCTCTTCCTGATGGCACCATGGGTATCCCTACCCCCAAGGACTGCACCAGTTCAAAAAGGCAGCTCAGCTCCATCTTCTCCATGGCAATAAATACTGGTCTAGCCCAAGATGCCCACATCCCATGAATGAATTTTTTTAAAAATCCCATCTGCCTAAAATATTGTTGGCTCTTAATTCCCGTCTGAAATTGCCTAGCAAGCATTCAGAAGGGCTTTGGAAGTGATCAATTAGAACTGACCCTGCCAGTGTTGCCCATGATTTGTGAACAAATGAGAGAGAAAAAATGCTGTCAAAATGAAAGTTTTGAAACGCAAGGTTATTGCAAAAGGAAACAACTTG
Source organism: Stegostoma tigrinum (assembly GCF_030684315.1). NCBI lineage: Eukaryota > Metazoa > Chordata > Chondrichthyes > Orectolobiformes > Stegostomatidae > Stegostoma > Stegostoma tigrinum. The sequence continues at coordinate 21,438,427 of NC_081360.1, read as the reverse complement.
AGAACTAAATCTGAGAGTATTCAATGTAAACCCTGAGTGAAGTAACTCCCCAGAGGCCGGTATCCCATCACCAAGTCTCCCTTTATTTACACTTGAATCGTCTCTGTCTTTGGTACTGCCTCATTCATAGTCTGGTACCAAACTCTCTGTTTCTCTGACACTCATCCTTTTTATATGTCAGCCAGGGCTCCCTGACTGGAACAGATAAACAGCCCCAAATCAAGGAACTCATTCTGTGAGGTTCAGTTGGTTTCCTCTTTACAATTACTGCATTCCCTCTCCCCAGTCAAAGGCATAAGCCAGTGCTTTTTCTAGGAGACCTGCCTGGAGCGTTTCAGCACTGGGTCATGTTCCTCTAACTCGGCATTTAGTATGCATGGAAGCCCACTTGCAGCAAGAAAGCCTTGGTAGAATTTCAGTTGTCTTCCAGCAGCAAAGGTGTCAAGATGGCTGCTTCCATTGTGTCCACCTCTGAGTCAGAGAACTCGACAGGGTGAATCCATGTGTTCCAGCAGCATTTCTGAATGTTACGAGAGGCAGTGCACATTTTGCTTCTGTACTGTTGTGAATTTGTGGCTTTCATGTGGACCACTTAGTTGTTCAGGACCATTACACCTACTCAAAATTTAAATGTCACCTGTCCTGATCTTACATCGACCATGCCTCTTACTCATTCAGGGTCATTTCCTGATTCAGTGATACAGCGCACTTTGTCCCCTTTGTCAAACTGTCTGTCTCACTTGACAGAGTCTGGTGTCCGGCATTAGAGTAATGGAATTCCTAATGGCATTTAATCCCACCCACAACTTCAAAACTGAAACAACTGGACCTTTCTATTTCCAAAGTCTGATATTGTCACCTGTGAATGGGAGTGTCCAGAAAATTTAATGCCATTACAGACTCGTCAGTTAGAGGTCATACATGTCGTGTATCTGCCAGTGAGAGACAGCTCAACGCATGCACATTCACTGCTTGACCTCCCAGACAGTATTCTAATTTGTGGTTATAAGCACCAAATATTAGAACCCACTGCTCAATGTGGCCCAAAGCAACGGGTGGCACTACCTTGTCCTTTTTAAGGAGACCTAGCAGGGGTTTGTGGTCCACCATTATTCCAAATTTACCTCCATAAAAGGTATTGGTGGAACTTACTGATCCTAAAAATGACTGTCAATCCTTCTTTGCCTATTGTGGTATATTTATACTTTGCATAAGCTATTGGGTACTGCTCTTCATTAGGCTACCAATGAGTTAATACTGCCCTGAGGTATTGCGTGTTGATACCAGACCTTCCTTGGGATCATAGTGTGCCAACTCCTTACAGATTAATATCTATTTCTTAAGCTCATTGAAAACTAGGACTTGTCTATGCGACCATTTCCAAGGCAGACTCTTTTTTTTCCCCCATAGCTGATAGAAAAGTGCCAGAATGGATGCCAAGTTACATAAGAACTTTCCATAATAATTTACCAGCCCAAGAAATGACTTAAGCTCCTGGACAGATGTGGGAGTCGGTGCACTTTTGATTGCCCTCACTTTATCTTCCAATGGATATAACCCGGTCCAATCGACTCTGTAGCCTAGGTCACCTGGGTGCCTAGAACACACATTTTTCCCTTCTCAGGTGTACATCTGCGTTGGAAAAATGCCTTAAAACTACTGTAAGTGTTCCTTATTAGTTTTCCCTGTTGGGACATCATTGCGGTAAATGGCAGTCTGAGGTAAGCCTTGCAAAATGTTCTCTATTGTCTGCTGGAAAATTGGACAGGCTGATGATTCCCCAGGTTGCAGTCTCAGATTGGTACAAGCCCTTATGGGTAATCATTGTCATGTACTTCTGGGAAACCTGGCCTAAAACACAATTGCAAGTAAGTGTGGCTCATGTTCAGCTTTGTGAAGGACAGCATCCTTGCCAGCTTTGCTTGTACATCCTATATCCAAGGGATTTGGTATTTATACAGCTGTGAAAAGCCCTTTACCATTTAAAATCCCCACAAAGGAAGATCCATTGGGCTTCAAAACCAGTATCACCAGGGCTGCTCATTCTGCAAGTAGGACTGGTTTGATGATTCCTTCTCTTTCCCACCTTGTGATTTGCACCTCTACTTTTGCCCATAAGGCACATGGCACTGGGCGTGTCTTGCAGAATTGTGGAATTGCTTCCTGGTCAACTTGCATGGTGGCCATGGCTCCACTGACTGTCCCCAGACCTCCCTGGAAAACTTTAGGGCACTTAATTAGGACTTCACTCAGGCAGCCATTTTCTAACTGAAAAATGTTGAGCCAATATAGGTAAATCTCTCAGTCAGTTTCACCTTGTCAAGTTTAGGTCCAAGCCTTTTGCTAGAGTCACTGGTAACTGAATCAGCTGCCTTTCATATGAGATCACAACAAAGGTTGTACCCTTATTCTGTAAAGGCTCCCTGGTACAGGCTCTCAGCCTAGTTGAAGTCTTAAGACAAAGTTATGGCCTGGAGTACAGAACGAATTCTGATAAAGGCTGGTTCTGCAATCATTGATACGGCCATGTCGGCGTCAACGTTCGTTTTAACCAGGTGACCAGTTAACTGGACACGTATCTTGATTGTTCTGATCGTGATGTTGCTAAGCAATTTACATGTTCCAAATCAGATGTAGCTCGAATTTGCAAGGTAAGAACTTTCTTCGATACTCTCCCGGATACCAGCCTATGAGTTATCTTGCTCAATTTAGGTGAAATTTAGAAAAGCTCAGCATATCTAGCAGCATTTATGGAGAGAAATCAAAGTTAATGTTTTGAGTCAAGTGACCCTTCCTCAGAACTGTTATTAGTTTTGGTGAAGTGTCACTGGGCCCAAAACGTTAACTCTGATTTCAGTTCACGGATGCTACTCGATCCGTTGAGTTTTTCCAGAAATTTCTGTTTTTGTTTTGATTTACAGCATCCACGTTTCTTTTGATTTTTATTTAGGTCTTTTGGGATTGTTTAGCCATCTCTAGTCTGCGTACCAGCAACAATTACAATGGTTTGCCAACCTGATGAAAATTTTAACTATTTGGCCGAGGCTTGGCTTTGTTTTGGGGTGCTGTAGGCTGACCTAGAGCCCCTTTGTTCAGCATACGTCCTGAGTGAGTTTTGCAGTTGCCTGCTCGCAAGGGGTGTGTCCCAAGCTCAATCAGACTGGCGAAGGTGTCCACTTCGATCGGAATACCCTGCAACTCATAAGCTCCACTTTCCACATTTTCCAGTAATAAAGCCAGCTGTTTGATGTTCAGTTGGCCTTCAACTAGTAGGTATTTTTGAATAATTACATCATTAATCTCGCATACCAGACTGACAGTCTCTGAGCATCTCATCAAAGGTTTATCTGAAGATACAAGCTCTGTCAGCTGTCTTAACCTAGTCAAAAATCCCAATGCAGATTCCCCTGCTTCTTTCACTGCAAGTAAAAATAATAGCATCTCAGAATTAGAGAATGCTTGGGGTCATAAAATTCCTTAATTATATCTGTCAATTCTTGAAAGGTTTTAGTATCAGGTGCCTCAGGGAACGTTAGGTTCCTGAGGACAGGAAAACGTGTAGCTCCACAGGCCATCAGGAGAATCACCTGTTTTCCATCTGCCACAATGTCATGTGCCCATCCTTGACAGCAAGGTCAAATGAGCCAAGCTTCCTGAACAAAGGCATGATGGGGAAAATGCTACTTCAACTCAAAGATGACATACAAACAAGTTTCTTCAGGATTGTGCTTCACTGCCTCATTCAGAGTGAGGTACCAGAGTATCTGTATCTTGGCCATTCACCCTATTTATGTCAGCCAGAACTCCCTGACTGGAGTAGATTAAATCCCCAATCTGGGAACTCATACTCTGAGATTCACCTGGTTGACCTTACAATCATTACACTGGGATAATTGTTCAAACTAGGCAACATATGCTAGCTGTAATTGATCAATAAAGTCCTTTTTTATTTCCTTCTCTCATTGTCACTTATTAAAGTAGTATATCCTCAGTGGCCAGTCAGCCTTCCTGAAATTATTTCTATCAGAATGGATGTCAGATAATTTGTTAATTCCTCGTCACTGATTTTCCACTATGTGAATAGAATATTCAAAGTTAGCATTTTTAAACTAGCTCCATATGAGATCTCATCTATTTCTTCTTTTTGAACTACAGAGTATCTCCCAAACCCATTGCTTTCTGACTTGTAACAGTGTCAGTTGAAAAGGACTTGACACATGTAACTGTAATCACCTCCCAAAGGTGATTGCTCACTTTAGGTCTCCCAGCAATTAATACCATTTGCAGTGTTGACTCTTGTTGGAAGGATCTTGTCAGCTGTCTGGAGATCCTGAGACACCTCCACTACCTCTTCCAGGAAAGTCCTGCTGAACCACATGCTGATCAGACAGGGGCAAGACCAAGACTAGGCTTTCTGCCAGAATCATGATCTGGCAGAGAGGTGTCCTGCCCAGCAAGAGATGCAGATGGTGCTTGCATTCAGCTATACCACAAGAGCAGTTGACCTGTCAGGTCCACTGATGTAAGGCTAAGCCTCTTAAGTTATCCTTAATTGGCCACTTAATGGCTTCAACTGACAGCAGGACTGCAAGGTTCACTATGGACCTTCCTGACCAGAACATAATCTTGGGAGAGACAAGAAAATGATGGGAATTAGGTAAGTCACTACCACAACTAAGTGCTTCCAAACATGCTCCCTTCAGGAGCAGAAGATTCCATCCACAGTACTTTGTTTTTATTAAGATTCCTGTGAATGTTGGAGATCTGAAATGAAAACAAAAAATGCCAAAGAACCTGTGGTTAGCACTGCTGCCTCTCAGCTCCAGGGACCCAGGTTCAATTCCAGCCTTGGGCGACTGTCTGTGTGCAGTTTGCACGTTCTCCCCGTGTCTGCGTGGGTTTCCTCCGGGGGCTCCGGTTTCCTCCCACAGTCCAAAGATGTGCAGGTTAGGTGGATTGGCCATGCTAAATTGCCCGTAGTGTTCAGGGGTGTGTGGATTATAGGTGAAGGGGTCTGGGTGGGATGCTTCAAGGGGCGGTGTGGACTTGTTGGGCCGAATGGCCTGTTTCCACACTGTAGGGAATCTAATCTAATCAATTGTGGACTGAGAAACGGTTAACACGTTGACTCCAGTGTAATGCTCCTTTGGAACTTAAGGAAGGGGATCTTAAGATCTTTGTAGCTTTCTGAAATACATTCCCTGCAAGTACTGGATCACATATTATCACTTGCTTGGAATGACCTTTATAATTTAATATCTCATATCTGTTGCTGTCTTTTATCCACTCAGTTGTAGTCCTAATACACTTTTCAAAATTGAGGTTTGCAGCTGTGCTGTCTGTGTACTTGTATACCAATTTATTTTCCTCTTTTTGAGGTGAGGCACTGAAATTAATGTTATCAAAAAAAGCATTTGTCCTCTTTCAGTTTTCGAACCAAAGCTCTTTCCTTTAGCTCATGACCTTACATTGCAGAGGACAGCACAAGGTCTGTTTCCAATTTTGCTTTTCTTTGTCAAGCAGTCCTTTAGGCTTCCTGATTTACTTTTCCTTTTGTTGTCCCTATTTTCAACCACATTCATTTCACGAATCACAGACTTTGGGTTTTCTTTTCGGTTTATTTGATTTCCTTCAGTCTTCTTTCCTGAGTCATAGATATATCTTGTCTTATGATTCCAATGTACCCCAGTTATCCTGTCATAATTCCAAAGTGACTGCTGTTCTATTGTGATCTCTGGCAGATGGATGATGGAGAGTGACTGAACTGAATGAGACATCACGACTAATTTCCGTGTTATCAATAATATGGACAAAATTGTGCTTTGTGAGGGAAATTGAAAAATTACCAGGACAGTGATTTCTGGTTTATTTCTCCCTGCCTTCCTCCATCTCTCAACACGCCCACCCCACCACCAAAAATAGCCTGGAACCAATTTGTGCCCTTACTCCTGCTGAGAGCAGCCAGCTGTTTAAGATGCGTTTTTGATTTAGTTCTATTCTGATCATTGTATTTCATGATTATTCTTTCAGAGAGCAGTGACTCTGTGGCCATACTAATATCCATTGGTGCCTCTATGCACACAGGTGCTGAGATAACTGATTCTGGAATCACTATCTTAACTACCATTCCTTCACTTCATAATTTTGTAAGCTGCACCATGCACTTGTACTTGTGTGCCATGATGTTTGCCCCAGTTTTTCACTCAATAGAAAATAGGCTCACAAAGAGAAATGGAGAAAGGTTTCAGTGCTAGCGGGCAAGGGTAGGAAAATTTTCGAATATCTTCTTCAGAAAGTTGTCATGGATATGATGTGCCATACGTGACTTCCTCTGTGCTGTATGTTTCAATGCTGTTTGTGGCTATCAAGCCTACTGAGAAAGCAACAGCAATTTATACAAATGTGAGCTTTCACCTTAATAACAGATTGCTAATGCTAAGGTACAGCAGTTAAAAGTTCATGAATTAATAAATAACTGTCAAGAATCTAAATAACTGTCTATTTTTAAAAATGTGGATTGTGGGAAGTTTCACAAAAAATAATAATTGTTAATGATTTTGAAGCTGAAGAAGTAATTTGAGAATGTGTTGCCTTCTATACCTCTCTCTACAAAACCAAACTGCCCAATTATGTTTTCTGGTTAATAAAAAATCCCAATTACCTTTACATAGAAGCATGATTAGCTCATTTATTTGAAAGAAAAATGTAAGGAATTCTGAATTAATATAGATTGGAAATGTCCATTTTGCTGAATTACACCAGTTCATCGTTCTTTAATGATGTTATCATTAGTCACTGTTTAGAAAGGGAATTGTACTCTTGGGGAAGATGCAGTACTCTGTGTAGTTTTTCTTCTGTCAGAAATCGTTCATTGATTCAAAGAAGAAAATGTGGCTCAAAATGTTGCCTATTTGGAAGAATACACTGCTGTTTGTGCTTGACAAAAAAACAGAGCTAGCATCTTGGCTTTTTCCCATCACCACTCCACTGCTGGCTACTTTGTGGATCTGTCAGAAAAAAATCAACTAAATTTTGGCTGGTTGCAGCGAGCAAGGAGTATTATTCCAAAGTAGTGGTATTGATGCTACCACAACAGCACAAATTTCTTTTTTTTTCCAAAAGTGCAGAGTTGGACAAGGGCCATAGTTGACATTCAAGTAGCACGATTACATAGTGAAAATGCTGCTGAGCACATTGGCAACTAGCCCAAGAGTAATCCACTGACTACATTATTTACATGGGTCTTTTCCTGTTTCAAGGCAAAATAAACATATTCTTTACATTTAAATGCCTTCTCTTTTAAACATATCACCGAGGAAGACAGTGCTTTTAATTAATCGTTATTTTATGAAAGAAATACCTCCTTTGGTAGATAGATAGAGTTTGGAGAAGTCATCGTGGTACAGGGATACTTTGGAAGTTGGAAATAATAAAATATGGTTCAAAGTTTATCTCATTTCTAAGGCATCCCGAAGATGACAACTGTCGTATTTAAAACATCACCAAACTGGGTGGTCATAAGTGTTTATGTGTAGGTTTAAAAAAAAGCATTTGTTGATTCACATGCTGTTCAGTTATCCACGAGAGGCTTAATTTCCAGCAAATAGTAATGCAAAGGTTGATCTTGGCTATATTGAAGCTGGTGAGACTGACAGAGGAAAGATATGTGCCAGAATGACGTCTGTTTTGCAATACTTCAGTGGGTTCTGTAGTGGCTTTGAATGTCCCCACATAGCTTGTATTCTGGGGCTTGAAACCTTACTGAAAAGTAACTAGGTATTTAAAGGGTTTTCCTGTGCTAAGTATCTCTGCATCGCAGCGGTGATTGTCAATGGATTTATTGAAACAAGTGTTTTCTTAATAATATTACTTTAAAAAATTAATCTAAAACTTTACTGTACTTTATGTAAAACTGTCTTTTCATGTAATGTTACTAAACAAAAGAAAATAAACCCTGTAACAGTGGAAAAAATTCTGTTGATGTATTCTAATTCCTCTAAACAGAGTTGAAAATTAGCAAACTTTTGAGATTCAGTAGTGGTGGCAGGAGTAGAAATGAAAACCTAATCCAGATGGATTGCATTCAATTTCCAAACTCTCTTGTATTTTCCATTTTGGCTCATACTTTGTTCCATCCCGCATCGTCTTGGAAACTGATTATATCTAGGATAGTTCTAATTCCACTAATATAGAATGGGGTTGGAATTTTTTTCTGGTATTTTGGGATTGTATTTTGAGATACAGTCACTCTTTCTTTGAAAATTGTATATAAGCCATTTATATATTGCATGCCTGAAGTACGAATTTGTATAAGTTTAAATAAATATTTATTGCCTTTGTCAAATACATTGTTTCAGATTTTTATATACCTTGTGTGCTATTTTTCCTGATAAAAGTCTTACCACTTCACTTAATGTGATTGAACAAGTCAGATACAAATGTATCTCTTAAGCCTACTAGAGTTTAAACCTAGTTTATGAAACATGGGTCTTCTATAGCATTTTACTCACTTGTAACACTCACTGTCTCTTGTGCTAATTGAAACAATTTTGTGTTAAGTATTCCTTGAAAGTTGAGATGTCCATTTTTATTAATGCATTGAGCTATATTTCTTCTCATTATTTGCTTTTATTCAGGAGGACAAAAGATACTTGCTAAAAGACACTGTTCAATGTAACACTTTTATCCAATTTCAACAGTTGTGGCAAGTGAGACCAAGACAAGAATTAAATAATTGCTCGGCTCTTCATTTTTCCTATGATGCTTTCAGTACAAATTACATAATGACATTCAGGCCCACTCTCAACTGTAATACTGAAAAAGCATAATCAATGCATAAGTGTAGATTACAAGAATTAGTCTGTCATTCACACGTGGCTAAGAAGGGGGAATACTGCTGATTGATTCTGACCTAAATCAGTTTCCCAAGAAATGCATTTCTAGTCCCGGTTTCTGCAAGGAGTTCAGAAGCAGAAGTTCTACATGATGTTCCCTTTCCTAATGCAGTTGAATGTTTAACCAGAAAATGCAATTTAGGATCATTGCAAGTTAGGAACAAGTTTAGGCCATTGAGCCTAATTAGATCACAGTTAATCATTTCCCTCTGTCATTTTCCCCTCACTATCACTATATGCCTTGATATCATTAGTTTTCAGAAATTTATCGATTTGTCACGTACGTACTTAGGCAGCTTCCACAGGATAGAGAATTCCAAAGATTCAGCACCCTTTGTGTGAAGAAATTCCTCTTCAGCCTTAAATGACTTCCTCATCCTGAGATTAGGATTTCCTGGTTTTTGAATCATGAGCCACTGGTTACCTCATTCTTCAAAACTCTTGGGGCTATAGATCTAAGTTCTTCATAAATCATTCCTGCCATTCCCAAGGATTAATCTGGTGAAACTCCACTGCACTCTGTCTATGACAATTATAATCCCTCATTAGATAAGGCGACTAAAACTGTATACAACACTCCAGGTGAAGGTTTTATACAACTTCAGCAAGACATTTTGACATCTGTACTCAATTCCCTTGTGATGAAGACCAATATGCTATTCAGTTTCCTACTGTCTTGCTGCACCTGCATACTTACTTTAGTGATTTATGGAATTTCTGTCTTCTTTCTTCTACCACACTTCATATTTATTGTAATTGTTTTCTGACTGCCATGTTCTAGTCCATTCACATAGTCTGCCCAAGACTTCTTGAAACCTTCTTGTATTCTCCACACAGGTTCCATTCCCCCCGTTTGCCATCAGCAAATTTGGATTAATTCCAATTAGTTCACATATGAATCATTTATATAGATTATGAATTGCTTTTGACCTGGCATGGAGCCTTATAACACCCATCTTGTAACAGCCTACCATCCTGAGAATGATCCATTTTTTCTCCCACACTCTGCTTAATGTCTTAACCAATTCTCAATCCATGAAAGTACACTTCCCCAATCCTATTTGACAAAAAGAACAAGAGAATAGATAAGTTTTTTTTACTGTAACAAATTATTAACTTGAATTCACTGCCCAACCGGATAGTTGCGATGATTTCAGAATTAATTTTATTAAGAAATTAGATATATAATTAAGAAAGAGAAAAAATAAAGATTTGTGGAGAGAAGATAAATGAATTGACACAGAATGCAATTGTTGTAAAAGTTCAAAGTAAGTAGAACCTGTTTTCATTACAGTTTACAATAATTCATTTAAATTAAAATGCCAGGTGCTATTTAATCTGTTAATCTGAGTTTATAAATGTTACAGTTGCTTTCATACCTGCACATTTTGCAAGGGTTGCAAACTGATTATTTGATAATGGCTGTTTTTTTTACTGCAGAAAAACACAGCATGGCTCGTTAGACCAGAGTTCGCCACCTCAAAGCAGCATATCTGCCTCATACAATCATCCAATGCTAGGGATGTACGATCCCAAAGATGACTTCCCGCTCAGAAAAACAGGTAACATTTCATTAATGTGAAGATTTTCATAAAACCACGTCTGGTTTGTTCATGTGAAAATGGAACTTTTTTAAGTTGCATTGTTTTGGTTGTAACTAGAATCAAGTGGCTAATTTTTAATCCTGCCACCTGAAATAATTGCACAGAAACCAGCATCCCATCAACAAGTCACCCTTATTTACACATGCACAGTACATGGACTCTGACCAACTAGCCACCAGAGCCAGTCTGGAGAGTGAGGAGACTCTTTGAATCTCCATTTTCTATCTGTCGGCTGGGGCTCCCTGTTTAGCCTGGGTTGACAGCCCCAATCAGGGATCTTGTAGTCAGAGACCTACCTGGCCCTTATTCTAATCACTGCACCTCCCCCACACCCCAAGTCCTCGGACGTAGACGTGTTCTTTTTCTTGTAGCTTCTCCTGGGATGTTTTTGTCCTAAGTCCAGTTCTTCCAACTCTGACCCAGATGTTGGCAGCATGTATCGGACCAAAACCAGCCTCTTGCACCCAGAGCATCTTGGAAGAGATTCCTACTTTCTTCAAACAGTAATCTTATCAAGATTGTGTATATCTCGGACACCATGGTTTCTTGGATGCTAGGCATAGGGCAGACCGCACAGTTTTTGACAGCTTTAATGGCCGTTCTGAGTGGCCGCGCATGTTTTGCTCTTGCCCCGTTGCAAAGTAGCAGCTTTCGGATGACCCGCATGTTTGTTCAGGACTGCCTCACTGTCTGAACTTTGTGCGTCACAGGACTTGACCTCATATCGACGTTGCCTCGTACCCATACTAGGCCATTTCTGTGGCTCCGGAACTGAACTTTGTCTCCAGAAGTAACTTGTCTCTCTCGCATGGAGGAAGCACATGGTCAGCATTGGTGTTCCTGCTGCCATTTCACTTCCGCTCCCAGGTCTGGGAATATCAAGTTTAACCTGGTGTGAAGTCATCTTCCCATCAGCAACTCTGGTGGAGCTAACCCTATAGATATGAGCAGTGGTCCTATAATCAAACAGGAACCAAGACAGTTTGGTATTGAGTGAAGCTGTAGGCTGTTTGCTTAAGCCTTCAACATTTCGACCATGCGTTCTGCCAGACAAATGAACAATGGATGGCATGGAGCTGTCTAAACATACCAAATAAAGCTGATAGCATCTCTGAATTACAGGAGGCTTGGGGTCATAACATTCCTTGTCTAAATTTGTCAACTCTTGAAAGGTTTTAGTAACTGGTGCTTTAGGGAATGTTAGGCTCCTAATAACCAAAAATGCTACAGTTTTCCAAGCAGTCAGGAGTATTTGATGCTTTTCATCTGACACAATATCATTTGCTCAGAAAAATTAATGCATTTTTTTCCACATGAACAAAAACAGAAGTTGTTGGAAAAGTTCAGTAGGTCTGGCAGCATCTGTGAAGAAAAAATTCAGAGTTAACATTTTAACATCAGAACTGAGGAAGGGTCACCAGATGCGATGCTGGGGACCTCAGGAGGAGGCCTGATGTGCCATTTCAAATCAAGTATGATGACCAGTTAATACTAAAGTATTGACATTACAGCCATCATGTACTCCAGAGAGTTCTTTTAATAATTATTTTGAGGAGTGAAAGGTGATCTTGATTATTTTTCAGGATTATAGTGCTGTTTTGGAATTTCACATTGGTGCAGCATTGAGCTATCAAATTAGCACAAGTCCTTTTTCCTATTTTGCAACAATTTCAAAACCATGAATATGATTTTAAATTAGGGTAATTTATTTTCAATATCTCTGAGATTTGAGAAGATGGGAGCATTTTTCATTTGTATACTCAGTATAAATTAATCATCATCTCAGTTACAGCACTGGCATCAACAAAGCAGTGTAGAATATTACCCAGATATTCCCCTCATCACAAAATGTAAGACACATCCAATATGAGCAATTAACATTTTTAACAATTGATTCTCAATATCAGCAAAGTTATGGAAAGTGTTGCAAATGTGTTTTCAAGTTATACTTGCACTCACCTATATCCTGCTGACTGCTGCTCAGTTTAGGGTTCTGCCAGGGTCTCTTGGGGTTTTGACCCAAAACATTGACTTCCCTGCTCTTCAGAAGCTGTCTGACCTGCTATTCTTTTCAGCTCTACATTTATTGTCTCTTAGCTCCAGATGTCATTACAACCTTAGTGTTAATATGGATAAAGGTGCTGAAGTACAAAGGTTAGGTGAGAAGGCTATCTTTGATACCAAGGCAACAATTAATCAAACACAGCTTTCGGGAGATTCACAAAAACTGTGGCTCCGAGGAAAGCTCTTCTCTGTTAGAGCCTACCCATCACAGGGGAAGATAGTTGTGATTGATTTCCAGTCATCTCAGTCAAAGGACAGCACTCCTGGTGATCTGCAATCAACTTGTTCAGAATGTTATTACACATCTCTGGAGCATGTGGGACTTGAACCTTGGCCTTCAGGCTCAGAGCTAGGGACTCCAGCATTGTGCTGCCAGAGCCTGTTCTTCAGCGTACTATCCGAGGCCTAACCATCTTCACCTGCAACATCAATAAACTTCCCTTCATCACAAGGTCAGAAGTGCTAATTATTGCTCAGTGTTCCATTCAAAATTCCTGCCATAATAAAGCAGCCTGTGCCCAAGTACAGCAAAACTGGGACAGAATACTGGCTTGGACTGGTAATTGGCAAGTAATGTTAAAGGCACACAATGACCATCTTCTTTAGAGTCTTGCCCACACCCTTGATAGTGAATGACATTCCCATTGCTGAATCTCCCACTATCAGCACAAAGGGAGGTTATTTTTGACTAGAAACTTAACTGGATCAGCTGTGCAAGATCAGGTAAGAAGCTACATATTCAGTTGTGAGTGCCTTATCAAGTGACTTTCTCAGCCCTGTCCACAGTCTGCTAGGCAGAACCAGGAGGCACAAATCAATTGGCACCTCTTTCACCCACTTTTAAAAATCACTCATTAACCGTGTACCACCTACAAGGTACATTTCAACAGCTTCCCAAGGCTGCTTTGGAAAACCTGAGACCTTACCGCTTAGAAGGGGAAGGTAAGCAGGTACCTGGAAATACCACTACTTGCTGTTCTCCTCCAAGGCACATGCCATCTTGCCTTGGAAATATGTGGGGTTTTCATTTATCATCTTGGGATTAAAATTTTGGAACTTCCCACCTAACATGACTGCAGTAGTTCAAGACACGAGTTGCTCAAAGACAATTTGTGATGGCTAATGAGTGAGGACCTTGCTAGTGATTTGTTGAGCAGCCTTCATTCACAATGTATCCACACCAAAGATTCTTATAAAAGGTTGTATTCTATTGTGGGCTGACACGTCATCAGAAACAAGATTGAAATTGGCTAAACTGGTTTTGTTCCTTTGCTTCTTTGTGAAATTAATTAGTTTGTAGTGCATTCTATTGCCAGGTCTCAAATGAGTAAGAACATTGTGCCAACTTATTTACCAATAATACCATTTTATACAACTTCGATTCTATCATATGCAATGTTATTTTTCAATGCTATAGAATCTAACTAACCATCACTTTGTCAAGAGTGTCCAAGAATGGACGATAAATGTTGGCCTAGGCAGCAACATGCAAATGATATGAATGTTATATTTTGAATAAAGGCAACCGCATTTCAGAGATTCATATTTCACTGATCTGTTAATAATTCATTTGTTATCCACATACTTGAGTGATGAAAATTGGGTGAGAAGTTATCAATATAACAAACTCATCAGTTCCACTTTTCATTGACAGCAATTTATGCTGGTTGCTTTTATCTTGGCCTTTTTCATTTTTTTCATAGGATTTCAGTTCCCCATCAAGACATTTTAGCCCTTAATATTTAGTCATCTTTTTTCTCTGTGAAGCATATTTGACTTGTAGCAGTCATGGCCTTGTAATTGGTGCTGCTATGACATCATCTACATCTTCCACCATCTACAATCCAACCCCACCACCCAAGACATTTTTCCTTCCCCACCCTTGTCTGCTTTCCGGAGAGACCACTCTCTCCGTGACTCCCTTGTTCGCTCCACACTGCCCTCCAACCCCACCACACCCGGCACCTTCCCCTGCAACCGCAGGAAGTGCTACACTTGCCCCCACACCTCCTCCCTCACCCCTATCCCAGACCCCAAGATGACTTTCCATATTAAGCAGAGGTTCACCTGCACATCTGCCAATGTGGTATACTGTATCCATTGTACCCAGTGTGGCTTCCTCTACATTGGGGAAACCATGCGGATGCTTGGGGACCGCTTTGCAGAACACCTCCGCTCGGTTTGCAACAAACAACTGCACCTCCCAGTCGCAAACCATTTCCACTCCCCCTCCCATTCTTTAGATGACATGTCTATCATGGGCCTCCTGCAGTGCCACAATGATGCCACCGGAAGGTTGCAGGAACAGCAACTCATATTCCACTTGGGAACCCTGCAGCCCAATGGTATCAATGTGGACTTCACCAGCTTCAAAATCTCCCCTTCCCCCAATGCATCCCAAAACCAGCCCAGCTCGTCCCCTCCCCCCAATGCATCCCAAAACCAGCCCAGCCTGTCTCTGCCTCCCTAACCTGTTCTTCCTCTCACCCATCCCTTCCTCCCACCCCAAGCCGCACCTCCATTTCCTACCCACTAACCTCATCTCACCTCCTTGACCTGTCCATCTTCCCTGGACTGACCTAACCCCTCCCTACATCCCCACCTATACTCTACTCTCCACCTATCTTCTTTTCTCTCCTTCTTCGGTCCGCGTCCCCCTCTTTCCCTATTTATTCCAGAACCCTCACCCCATCCCCCTCTCTGATGAAGGGTCTAGGCCCGAAACGTCAGCTTTTGTGCTCCTGAGATGCTGCTTGGCTTGCTGTGTTCATCCAGCTTCACACTTTATTGTCTTGGATTCTCCAGCATCTGCAGTTCCCATTATCGCTGCTATGACATCAGTTGCTTTTGCTGTTTCCATTACACACGTAACTTGAATACAGTTCAGATTTTTTGAATACAAAGACTTTGGGTTTGCATTGTGCACACTAAGGCATATTTTCAAGTCTGCTTTTCCAAACAATGGTTTGTTAAAGTAACAGACATTAACACTGAGTGGAGAGTTGCTTTTCACCAAAAATATTTGCTAATATATCCCGGTAACAAATGTACAATAATGTATGATAAAATGTGAAGAACTCAGCAGGCCTGGCAGCATCTGTGGAGAGAGAAATAGAGTTAACAATTTAGTCTGGTATAACACTTCTTCAGAACTATAAGGAGCTGGAAGGTGATTTTTTTTTCTGCTGTTGACAAGAAGATGAAAAGTCACACCGCCAGGTTGTAGTCCAGCTGGCTCATTTGAAATCACAAGCTTTCGAGGCATTGCCCCTTTGTCAGGTGAAATGACTTCTGACCTTGTCCACCCAGTCCAACACCAGCACCTCCACATCATTCACAGAGGAGGAAGAAGAGAAAGTGAAATAAATGGTGAGGTGCTCGGACTAAAAATCAAGGAGATTGATAGTGATGCTTGCACCAAAGTGGACCTATTTTCTCCTTTTCACGTCTAACATTTATAATCTGTTTCACAACCACCAGCACCCTTTGCCACTCACTCTTGCTGTTCCAATTAGAGGCTCGTTCTTTTCTTTGTCCTGTTAGGTTCATAGCAGCAGATGCAGAAGAGATGTAGCCTGTGACTGGAGGACTGGCTCCTCACCATTTCCTTCCAATACATTTCTGAAGAGGACAATGTCTCGGCAAAAGTTTGATGAATGCCTTCCTTCTAACCTATCTGTTTTTCCAGCTGAAGCCACATAGTCTGTAGAAATACTTGGGGATTTTGCATTGGAGCACAAACACAAGGGAACATCTTTAGCTGCAGTGAAAACAGAACCAATTACATTGCACTTGTCCAAAGGCAGCCACTAAGCAGTAAAAGATCACTGTGCTTTTCCAAGGCTAACTCGCAGCATTTCTCAATGCCTTTTATTGCACAATATCAGCATTAAGATATGAACAAATGAAACTAGAGACATCATTCTCATATTTGCTGTGCCACTGTTTACATTTGTTTCTTAGAATGTGTTTGTAGACAAATTACGTATGTAGAGGCTCCCTTGGCTGTCTCAGAGCCCTGTTTTAACACTAATTTGTGGGTAGGCACCTTACATTTCAACTATTTTACAGGACTACAATTCAAACAAGATTTTGGAAGTTTTGCCACAGCATAAACATAATCAAATTAATTCTGATTTGACTATATAAATCCTGCCTTAGTTAAACTGGAGTACAAGATGGAATATCTCATCCTGCTTCTACCATCATTTTATTGTCTTTTGTTATATATTTTTCTCTAACTTGGAGCAAATAAGCCGAGAGCTATTGTTTGGTCCATCTGGCTGGACTTAGTGTATTTTTAAAACATGACATACTCTTGCCACCTTCAGGTACTTCCCTGTAAAATATGCAATTCCCGCTTGAATTTAGTAATTTGTCTTTTTAATTATTTTGTTCTCCACACAGTAAATTACTGTTTGAGATGTAAGCCCTAAGAAGATACAGGTTTCCAGATTAGCAAATTCCAAAAACATCATGCAGCAAATACTACTTTACAGTCTAAGCTTAATACAACATGGAATCATAAGATCAGAAAAGTTATGAAAGGAAGCCATTCAGCCCATTTAGTCTTTGGTTTGCTTCACAAAGATCTAACAGTTGACGCAGTGTTATTGTTCTATCCCATAACCCTGCAAGTCTTTTCCTTCAGGTGTCAATCCAGTTTCCTTTTGAAATCATTGATTGTCTCCATTTCCACCACTCTTGTGGTCAGCAAGTTCTAAATTATTACCACTTGCTATTTGCAAATACCTACTGAATCTTTTGCCCAAAACGTCGCATCTGGGTGCACTAATATTTATACCATCAGCTATTGAGCTTAGCTTTTCTCTGTCTGCCTTATCCAAACTTATGATCATGTATACCTATGCCAAATCTCCTTTACTCTAATAAGGAGATCAATCTCTCTGCCTCCAACCTAACCTTGTAGTTGAATACCCCATTCCTGTAACCATATTGTAAATCTCCTTTCAAGGACCTTCCTGAAGTATACCAATCAGAACTGGATAGAGTGCTCTTGACATTGCTTAAGCAGGGCTCCTTCTGGCAAAATGTGTCACTTATCATTTCTTTCTTTAATTTATATGCCCACTTGTCTGCCCATTCTGCTAGCCTGATGGTATCCTTTTGCAATCAGTAGGTACCATACTCACTGTTTGCTGCACCTCCAAGCTTGGTAACATCAGAAAATTTTGATATTTTACTCCGTATATCCAGGTAATTCCAGTATGTTTTTAAAAAGTGGTTCATGCCCTGAACCTTGGGAACACCACTCTTTACCATCTTCTAAAATGTAAAAAAGACACTCACCACACTGCTTTTTTTTAGCCACTTTTGTTTTATCCAAGACGTGGATCCTCATTTCCAAGACATGGTCCCTCATATCAATCTTCTGTCACTTCATCAAAAAGTTCACTTAGATTGAGCAAGCACTGTCTGCTTTTTCACAGTCTGTGTTGACTGTCATTCATGAATTCAAACCTCTCTAAGTGTCAGTTGATTTTATTTCTGTTCTCCACAACTTTCAGTTACTGGGTCTGGTCTAGAGCAGTCTTTGGAGTAAAGCGTGAGCAGAAATTTGATGGAGCTATTTGAAATCACGACGGATCTGGACAATGTAGATCAGAAGAAAGCCTCCCGTTCTTGCAAGGACCAAGGGCAAGAGAGTGCAGATTTAAAATAATTAGTCATAAAGCAAAAATGACAGGCAGTGAATGGTTAAGGTCTCGAATGCACTGCCTGAAAATGTGGTGAAAGTAGATTCAATTGAAGTATTCTGAAAGGAGTTAGACTGAAATCAGAAAACAAAGAATGTGCAGAGTTGTTGGAGAAGATGAGACCGACAGTAGATGATTTGCTTGTTTGGAGAACTACTGCAGGCATGATGGCTGAATCGTCTGTTTCTGTGCTGTGGTTCTATGAAGTAAGAACATTTGATTTGTTCAGCTCTGCTTTTATTTGACTTGGTTGAAAGGAGTAAAATCATAATGATCCGCTGATATAGTTTTTGTTGAGTTATCAGTGCCTAATTGGCTAATAATCCTGATCACTATAATTCTTTACAGTCTAATCACTTGTTCATAAAATTCAGGCATGTGATCTACTTCAAATATTAACTTATTCAGGGAATGAATTGTTACTGAAAATCTCACTGGAATTACATTTGTTGATATTGAACAGTAAATTCTTATATAAAAAGAAACACCTTTGGACCAAGCCTTTAATCATGCTATTAAAGCTACTTGCTGTACAACTTTTGAAACTTAAATGAATAGCTAGCATTTTTATGAGTGAAAAGAGCAATCTACTTTTGTGTAAATGTTGCAGTATAGTCTTAGTGCCATATTTTCCTGTTATTTGCGGGTCATGATTCAATTTACATGATGAGTGCTGTTAAATTGTGTTTAGTGCTCATTTTTAGAGAAGTACAGTGTTTTCAAGCAGGTAATACCAACTAAATTCAGATGAAAATGAATAAAAGCATCTCAGTTGTGAGTAGATAAATTGAAGGCTTTTTGCATAGGTCACCACTATTTTAGAACAACAAAGCTTGCACCATTGAGAGTACTGTGATTCAAAGGAAGCTGAAACTGCATGAGTGGGCTGATATTAAGAAGCCTGTAATTTGTGTAGCTGCTTTGTTGAGCTTAGCATTAAATGTTCTGTCTGTTGAGTTGAAGAGGTGATCTTTGACATCTGCCCACACACATTTCCTGTCAAACAGCAGACCAATCACTCCCGTTCTATCTGCGCATTCATTGTCCAGCACCCACGCACAGTCAAACGGAATATTCTTATAACTTGTCATTAAAACTGAATGCTTACTGACCCAATGGGCCTTGTAATCGACAAATAATTTGCTGTGGTGAACAAGAGATTCCCTGGGCCAACACTTCAGGGAACGTGCACACAATTTCATCTTCAAGCCAAGGGATAGCAACTGTTCTTAAGTTGTTTAGAATATGTTGTGAAGAATTAATAATTACATGCAATTTTTTAATCACACTCTTCTGCAGAAGTGCTTGTTCTTGAATCAGAACTGTGTTTATTGGACATGCTGAAAATCTAAAATAAAAACAAAAGATTTCGAAAATGGAGAGAGAAACAGTTACTAATTCAAATCAATGAAATTTTAATCAAATGGCATTTATTTACACTTCAAGCATTTTGAAATTTAATTGCTTAATATTGAAGTTGATAAGCAGCTACGTGTGTTTTGAGGAAGATGTAAAACATTTTCTGGATGACTTAGAAAAGCTTAGTGATTGGCCAAGAATATGGCGGATGGATAATCTCACATGTCTCCATGTTATATTCTATTTTGATGGAAAGAACAGATTTGCAGAGTATTTCTTAAAGGGCAAGAGGTTGAAAAGTGTAAATGTACAGAGGGGACCCAGCTATCCTCTCCAATAAGTCACTGAAGGTTAATATGTATGTGCAATAAACTTATTGAGAAGTCTAATGGATTGTTAGTCTTTATCACAAGTGGACATGAATACAGGAGTAGGGAAATTTTTGCTTTAGTTGTATAGTGGTTATACCCCACACTTGGTGTACTATCTGTAGTTTTGGTCTCCTTATCTCAGAAAGCTAATATCTTCAGAAATGGAACACAACAAAGGTTCACCACGCTAATTGCAAGGTTGGCAAGACTATCTTTAGAGAGAGATTAGGCAAAAACATAAGGACAATGCCACTTGGGTTAGAGATAAGGATATGTTATGTTACTTAGAGGATGTGAAACTTTGGCATTTGCTGCCCCAGTGGACTGTGGATACTCAGTGTTTAAGTGTATTTATAGTCAAGATGGATACATTTTTGATGATCAATGGTGTAGTGGGATAATGTGAATAAATGAAATGTTTGTTCAGCCCTTATAGTATTAAATAACAGCAGGCTCGATGAGCTGAATGGCCTACTTTTGTTCCTATGCACTAAATTTCAGACTGTTCTTTCAAACATGATGTCTTTGTTTCCCATCTCATATAAAGCCCATGAGAAGCTGTTGGGGAGCTGTATTCTTGAACTTTGCACTCCTTGGAGATTAGAGATACATACAGTGCTATATGGAAGGAAGATCCCAAATTTTGACTCAGCTGCAGTGAAGGAACGATGGTATAGTTCCAAGTCAGGGTGGTGTCTAATTTGAGGGCACTTGCAGCCTGCACTGGATCCGTGGATCTGCTGGCTTTGTCCTCTTGGTGGTAGTGGCTGTGGGTTTAAAAGGTGTTGGTATAGGACTCCTGAGAGTTATGGCAGTGCATCTTGTAAATGATACACATTGCTGCTATTGTGCATCTGTAGTGGGTGGAAGTGGATGTTGAAGGAGATAGGTGTGGTGCCAATCAAGCCAGCAGCTTTATCATGGATGATGTTTAGCATCTTGAGTCTTGCTGAAGTTGAAAAAACCAAGCAAATTGAGAGTGGTCCATTACGCTCCTGACTTGTACTTTGTAAGTGTGGACAGTCGTTAGGAGTCAAGAGGTGAGCTACTCACTACAGAACTCCTAGACTCTGTCCGGTCCTTCTGGTCCCAGTATTCAAGTGGCTGGTTCAGTTCACTTCTTGTCCATAGTAAGATCCCAGATTTTGATAGTGATGGATTTAGTGGTGGTAATGTCATTGAACATCATGGTGAATTCTTTCTTGTTTGACACTTGTACTGTGCTCATGCTGCTTGCCATTATCAGTCCCAGACTTGCTGCACATGACTGTATGATGCATATTTGCGATATTTCTTTAAGAGTTTGGGATTCAAACCAGTGGCATATGGATTTTGGCCTTTTTTTTCCCCTGAAGCAGTTTAAAAATCAGCTCTGTCAGTCTTTCCAAACCCATTATCCTCGAGTGTTCGTAAAAGTTTAGCTATGGTACAGTCTAGAATGAGCAAGTTTTTAAAATTTAGATTAGAAACTTTTGGACAATTTCAAGGAGACCTGACTGGGTCAGAAGCAAGTATAGTCTCTCCTAGAAAAGGAGATTTTCCCGAGCAGTTAAGGAAACAGATTACTGTCATGAAAAGATGTAGTTTGTGAAACATCCAGACTAGGAATGTTTGGTTATTTAAAGGTTGAAGAATTCTAAGCTCTCAGTTGTATGAACAGTCAAGGGAAAAGGCTGCAATTCTCATGAGACTGGAGCTGAAAAGAAACAGTTAAGTCAAAGCCTACAGATTTTATGGAGAAAATAATTCTCTGATCTTTTGAATAACTATGATGATGGTGTTTGGGAGTAAATGGAATTTGGTTCTGCCGCATTTTTAAATCTTTCAAACTATTACATTTTATTTGTTCTTTTTTGTATAATGACATCTGTCTTATTGTTAAAATCAAATCTGCAGCCTGTGTGCTCGTGTTTCACTCAAACCTAACATATAAGCAGCAGGAGTAGACCATTCAGCTCCTCAAGCCTGCCAAGTCATTCTATAAGAAGTTGGCCAATCTGCACCAGACCTCAACATTTCTCTCTGGGGTAAGAGTGTCAGACATTCACTTCACTCTGAGAGAAGAAATTTCTTTCATCTCAGTTTGCAATAAGTGTCCCTTTTATTTTGTAAGCTCAGTATGATCCCTAGTTCAAAATTCCTCCAGTTACAGAAACATTTTCTCAATATTTATCCTGTCAAACTCCTTCAGAATCTTGAATGTTTCAATGAAATCACCCCTCATTCTACTAGACTCGATGAATAAATGCCTAATCTTTTTAGCTGTTCTTGATAAATCAACCCCTTCACCTTAGGAATCATCTAGTGAATCTCATTTTGTCTGCCTCCTGTGCCAATAAATCCTTTCTTACAGGACAAAAACTGTACACACTTCTCCAGGTGCAACTTCAGTAACACCCCATGCAGTCGTAAGACTCCCCTGAACTCCAAACCCCTAGCAATCAAAGTCAAAACTCCCTCTGCTGCCTTAATTACTTGTTGAACCTGGATGACAATGATTTGTATTTCATGTACAAAATCATCTCGATCCCTCTGTGCTATCCAATATCCACTACTGGAAGTGTTTAATCAAGGACCATCCAGTGATCTATCGCTTTAAATAATAATCTGCCTTTGATCCTTCTGGCCACAGTAATGACCTCACACTTTCCTGCATTAAATTCTATCTGTCAAGTTTTTTCCGATTCATTCAACTTCTCTTTGTCCACTTTGCAGACTCCCTGTATCTTCATAACAATATACACTCCCACCTATTTTTGGATATTTTATACTCTGTTCCCTCCTCCAACACACACGGATAGGTATTTGAGGCAGTAGGTTCAATTTTCATGGCAGTCTGCTAGTTACATCCTACCAACCTGAAAAAGACCCATTAATCCCCACTCATTGGTTTCTATGTGTTAAATAATCTTCAGCCCAGTCATTATGCCCAAGACTGTGAACTCCTTTCTTGTGCAGTAACCTTTTATGTGGCAATTTATTGAATGCCTTTGGAAATGGAAGACTGCAGCATTAAATTTTTTAAAATGTGGTCTGTCAGGCCAGGTTTTCTAGTGGGATCTGACTTGCTTAGTAATAACAACATTATCTGGGGTCATAACAACACTTCAGTATCTGTGGAGTTGTGCATGTGTCCATGGGTCATATACTCTGTACTTCTGGCTGAAGATCAATGCAAGTGCTTCAGCTTTATCTTTTATCCTGATGTGCTGGATTCCTCCAGTATTGAGGTTGGGAATTTTGTGAAATGTCCACCTCCTGTTGGTTGTTTAATTATCCGTCACTCTTGCAATTATCATTGAACAGAGTTGATCTTCTGGCTTGGTGGTAACAGTAGCTTGGGGAATATGCCAAGCCATGAGGTTACAGATCTTGGTTGAATAGAATTCTTTCATTCTGACTCAATTTCAAGTACATTTATCTGAACGTTTATAATGGCACAGATCATTTAATGATAAAGTTTTGTTATTTCTAAATATTGAGAACTGAGTCACAAATTCCTTCAAAGATTTCCAAAGGGAACGTATTTGCTTTTCAGCTGTATTTTTTCCATTTTGAATCTGCATAGATTTTTGATAATGAGCTCTTGTATTGTTATAATTTGAAAGTAGATGAAGATTCCTTTGATATCGAGCTCAGGCAGAGTGATTCTATTTAAATATGATTATTCATTCATAGCTTCCTAATATTTGTTATATTATAAATGCAAGATAACACATGAGCACGGGAATTTGATGAATGAATCTGAGACTGTAAGACATGAGCAACAAAGTGCAGCCATCACAATAGGGTATCCTGTTCAGTATTCAAAGTTCAGAATAATGTCAGTACAATTCACAGACACCACTTTCCCTCATTTCCTGGTGAATGTAAAGCAAGTTTTATCGGGAGACGATAGTCTAGCAGTATTCTTGCTGGACTGTTAATCCAGAGACCCAGGTAATGGCCTGGGGACCCAAGTTTGAATCCTGCCATGGCATATGATAGACTTTGAATTCATTAAATATCTGGAATTAAGAGTATAAAGTTGACCACGAATCCATTGTCAATTGTCAGAAAAATCCTTCTGGCTCACTAATATCCTTTAGGAAAGGAAACTGCCATCCTTACCTAGTCTGGCTTACATGTGACTCCAGGCTCTCAGCAATTCATTGACTCTTAATTGTCCTCTGGGCAATTAGAGATGGGCAGTAAATGCTGACCTAACCAGGGATGCCCACATCCCATGAATGAATAAATAAAAGGATTATACACAGGTGAACAACAGAGCGTGAAGTACTTTTCTGCCCAGCAAGTAATGGTGTGACAATGTTGGCATTACACCTAGAACAGCACCGTCTTAACTGTATTTATCTCAGACAATGAATGCAAAAGTGAACAAAATATTACTGTCCCTATTTTAGGTAAACTGGTGTACTTCTGAAATACTGAGTGAACAATGGGAAACAAACAATTCTTGGTTGAAATCATAAATTAGAATCTAAGTTTGAAGTGACAGATACTCATTTTCACTACTACTTTGAGCATTTTACAAACGAACTTATACAGGTACTTACTGAACATCAATGAAATTGATTTCATTGTTTGATTTCTGGGGGTGGGATAAGTACAATTTTAGAAGTGAATCTAAATTATGTAAATTGTGTAGGATGCTTAAAATCAAAAATGCTACTTAATTTGATACGATTTTTAAATGCCAAATAATTGCTGCTCATCTTGAAAATAATGAATCTGACTCCCTCAGTGGGAAGTGGTGTATTTCTTCTGGTGCAAAAAGGTGGAAAAACACATTCTTTTGTTGTACATTTGCCAAAGGATAATATGATAATCTATTATCTCTAAACATGAAATTTCATACTCAAAATGTACTTGTGTAGTCTGTGTAACTACATTTCTAACACCCTATCTGCTATTGGATTTGGACAAATGGTTTGATAGAGTGGTATAAATAGACTAATGACATATTGTATCAATTGTTCCTTTAACTGTTCAGTCACTCGTTTTCATAACCCCTACAGTATTTTCTAGAGCAATATAATTCTCTACATGACTAAATATAGAAATTTGATGGTATGAAACAATATTTTTCTTTTTCTTTCACTTTCCCTGATCATAAAGTTAGCATGTTGGAGCATGAATGACAAAGAATGGTAAGCTACATTTTGTCCTCATAGTGTGACTAAATCACATACCGTTGTCAAGGAACAGTGCTGAACAGAAGCAAGCAACTGTGGATAGTACAAAGTTGCCAATACTACTGCCACTCCTGGAGCTAAGTGGTACTTCCAACATCTAGGTACAGTGTGAAGAGACTGTTTTCTCACCTTCATACTTTTAGAGACCTTAACTTGGATGTGTTATCTTCTGCATTACTGAACAAGTCCTATTTTTTGCATGAAGCAATATTTTGGAAAATTTACTGAACCTAACTTCCACCTTATTCTCTCTTCACAAGCTCCTCTTTTGACAGCATTGTTATTCACTGTTTGAAAGCACCAGGTGCATTCTGGCACCTTGCTGAAGACTATGACAACCTTGGCGTTGAGTGTTACAGATTATCGGACACCTGCACTCTGATCCTATTCGACTGAACTTGGAGAAATTGCTGGTTACAACAAGGAATAGGAGCCTGTAGTTTTGCTCCCTAACTGAGGGTTGCCAGTGTCAATTGTAGACTTGTCACATTGTCTGAAATTAGAAACTACCTCTGACTTGATAAACTATTATATGGCAAAATTCAGAAAAGATGGGAAATGTGGATTTTTTTAAGTTAAAAGTATAACCAATACAACAGCTTAAAAGCACTTTCAACTTCATAAAACATTTCAAGACACTTCACAGGAGAATAAAGAAACAAAATATCAAATCACATGAGTAAATATTATGTAAAATAAGAAAAGGCTTGGCCAAAGAGTAACTTTTAAGAAATGCCTTAATAAAGGAAGGTGAGGTATAGAGGTTTAGGGAGGAAATTCCAGAATATTTGTCCGTAAGATGAGCTTCTGATCACATTTCATACTATCACTAAGGCCACCAACCTCTCCCTGAATAACATCATCTGACACTAGTCTCAGACCTTTGCTGAATATTTTGATCATGTCTTTGCTACATTCAGACTTGACTGTTCCGATACACGCCTGGCTGGTTTATCCCCAATCTCTGTAACCGTGATGTCACGTCTTGTGCTCCCAAGGATTAATCAGTGACCATCTCATTATTTTTCACGTTCCCCTGAGTAACGTCATCCAAAAGCACATAAATAGTTATCAAGTGTGCTGCTAATATTATGATCAACCTCAGTATTCTTGTCTCATGCTCTGTTGCTAAATTATCAGATTGCATATCCAGCATTCATTCCAGCAAACATTTTCCTATTAACAATTGTTAAAATATAAACCTTTTTTTGGGTGACTGTTCCCTACTCCCTCTCTCTGGCAATAGTGAAAGATTAAACCCATTTGGAGAGAAATCATGGTGAATTGAATTGGAGTTAGAAATTACTGTGAATGATAGATCTTAAAATCTCAACTGTGCTTGAAATTACAAATTTCATACAGTACGCGTTAGGAAATGTTCATGCTTCACTTTTTACGTTTTGTACATAGTTAATTTACAAGCTTAAAATTAAATATAAAAGAAACAAGTTAAACCATTAGGTTTACAGCGATCCCAAATTCTAGTCCAAAGCTTGAGGATGTAAACTTAAAATTGAAATGAAACAAAGATTTCTTGGGTGAATTTGCATTATTAATAAGTAGCTCTTGTCAATAATTAATATCTAGTAACTGACTGAACCATCTAAGCTTTAAGAACAAATACAATTCTAATTAATTTCTAAATTTACAAATTGACTATAAAACATAGGTGATCCTTATCTTTCATTTCAAAGAAGCCAGTTTAACCCAAAGCTTATTGAAAGTGTCTAAAATAGCTTTTAAGCATGAAATGCACTTAAGAGGCACAAAAATCCAGAACTGAGAGTGGCTCATTGTAATCTCCTTTAGTGAGAAGCCCTTTTGATTATTTCACACAGATGATTTATCTTTTTTTAAAAAAGGAGGGGAAAGCTTGTTTTTAAAACAAGCTCTATGAAGATAAATTACAACTTTGACATGAGGCAGCTTAATACTGGTTTTTGTAATAAACCTTCAAACTTGCTGAAAGGTTTGAAATGTAGTAGCCAGGCTTGCATTTTAAAAGTGATGCATTTGTTGGTTCTAATGGTCTCTTTGTGCTCTTAATTCCTGTTTTCTTTTCCCTTATCTACGTGCGTAAGGACCCTAGCATAATTTTAAACATGCATTTTGTTAACTGGTTACGCACATGGACTTTGCATATTGTGACCACTGAGTCATTCCTAGTTGCTGAAAGAGCATCATAGTATTGTGTCATTGAATATATTGTTATTAGTGGGCTACTTGCCTTAGCAGAGACAAACAAACATTTTCCATAGGCAAAAAGAGTACTGTCAATGTCCAAAATGTGAAATATAAACAGAAAATGCTGGGTCACTACCTGAAATGCTAACCCTGTTTCTTTCTTTCACAGATGCTGCCAGAGTTATTTTCAGTATTTTCTGTTCTTACAACATTTTTGCAGAGCTAGTCAGTTGTAGCATTGTAACCGATTACAGTAATCTGCGGAACACTAAGTGCTTATTAATATGATGGTTGCAGCCCTTTAATGATTTGCCAGGTTCATCCAGTGATAAGGAATAAAGCTAAGATGTGCTGAGTTTGGTAGTAAATTGTATCGCATGTGCCCTGATTTAGCAGAAAATCAACATGTACAGACCTCAGACAAGGTTAGGTTCAGTTGTAGTGCTGTGAAACTTGACTGCCAACACTTGAGTGTTTTACTAGGTAGAAAATAGTTTGTACAACAAAGAGTCAGCACTGTGGGAAGAGGAGGTTGATAAATTTAAGAACGGACCACCTATGATATCCTGATTTAAAAATTGAACATGCCCTACAGAATTATCCTTTACACTGCTTGAGAGTCTTTTAAACAGAGTAAACTGCTGCACAGTGAGTTGTACTTTTATACAAAAAGGGTCAGTATTGTTGTCACAAAATGTAATTTCTGGTGTTTGATCTAACAGCGTCAGAGCCAAACTTAAAGGTACGCTCCAGATTAAAACAGAAAGTGGCAGAAAGAAGAAGTAGCCCTTTACTTCGAAGAAAGGATGGCAGCGCCATAACCACACTTAAAAAGAGACCCGTGGATGTTCCAGGTAGGACAATAGTGGCTGTCAGTGAACGGCATTCTTTAATGTCCTCTTGCTTACACAACGATGCCGATTCCTGACGCACATGTGCTGATATGAGCCATTGTAACTGTTTCTGAGAAAGGTTCAAACCTGCTGCATCATTCAGTAAGATTGTGACAGATCTGATTAATCCCCATTCCTGCCTGTCTAGGATAACCTTTCACTCCATTATCTGTTAAGAGTCAATCTGTTTTTGCCTTAAAAATTTTCAAAGATTCCACCTTTTGCAATACCACTGCAATCCGTGTGCTATAAATAGGCCTGCAATGCCGTTGTGGAGTGAATTCTGGAATTCTGACCAAGCGACATTGAAGAAGCGTCGTTATGTTTCCAAGTCGGTTCAATGAATGGCTTGGAGGGAAACTAGCAAGTGGTAGTATTCCCATGTATCTGCTACCATTGATCTTCTAGATGATAATGGTTATAAGTTTGAAAGGTGCTGACTAATCATCTTTAAACTAGGAAGCAGAATATAATGCTGTCTTCTGAACAAATCCATGAAAACATCATTCTATTAAAATGGACTTACCTTGGTGTCTCTTTCTTTCCCTACTACTTCACTGAAGCTGTTGACTCCTTGCCTAGAGTATTCTTCTTTATATAAATTTAGAAAGTGAATGTCACCAGTCTGTTCCCCCAAAGGGCAAATTGCATCTCTGATCTTGTTCAATGTTCAAATGTTCATCAGGATAGTTATTATACTCTCCAGTGAGAAAGAACAAAAGGTGATTTTAAAAATCTTATATTTTAATATATAGTAAATTATTTGGCTGAAATAATTGTTTTCTCTATTTCAAAATATTTGTGGTGGACATCCAGTTTCACCTTTCTTCATTAAACATAAATTTTTGAATCAAAATGTAACCATATCTGGCATTACTATACAATGTTTTAATTAAATTTGGATTAATTGACATATCGTTGATATTGCCTGCTTTATAATACTCCCTTCTCTAGATCTTAAGGGCATTAGCTCAGGAGGTCCAATGAAGATATTCCAAGCACAATTTTGGGTTTCCCAGAGTGTCACTCTGATGTCAAAAATCTGAGCCACAACATGAAAGAAATATCCTGGTTATGGATTGGTCCTTTGTTGATTTGTTCCAGGTACCCTTCTGCTAGTTACAAGAATCTTCTGAGATGAGAATTGTAGTAAACAATGACGTGTTATAAAGTTGAAAAAGGTGGCAATGGGCACTAGTTCCCTGTTGTTATCTGTACTTTGCTTTTGGAGCACTCCTGGATTCTAAGTTTTTGTTCCTAACTTGTTACAAAATAATTATATTCACGAGTTGTTCTGTTCAGAATGGATAACAAAAATATTCACTGTGTCTTTGATATTACCCAGACCATGGTGAAAGAGAAGAAATTCAATAATGTTAAGGGTTTAAACTTGATAAGGAAGTGTTATTAATAGGCTATTTTTTTACTTACAGTTGACAAGGCATCTAAGGATATTGAGGGAAGTGAGAGTGGACATTGGGGAGGTGCTGACAATTATTTTTGGGATGGTATTAGAGAATGAGAATTGCAGACATTACCTTTGTTCCAAAAAGTGTATGCGAATAATCACGGCAACTAGAAATCAGTTCAACTTCAATGGTGGGAAAATCTCTGTAAATAATAAGTCTGGACAATGTAGACAAGTGTGATGTTTTAGTCGGCAGAACATGGAGAAACAATAGAAAAAGAAGGTGCGTCACAAAAATAAGTGAGGGAGCTGAAGAATAAACCATTAAAAGGTGGCAGGAATGGTTGGAAGGAGCAGTTAATAATGTGTACAGATCCTAGGCTTTATTAATTGGAGCACAAAGTATGAGAGTAAGGGGGTTATGTTGTACTTGGGTATGTCACTAGTCCAGCCTCAGGCAGGAGTATCGTGTGAACTTCTGAATATCAAATTTTTGGAAGGGTTTGAAAACATAGGAGAGTGTGTGAAATATGATTATGAAAATTATTTCAAGGATGAGGAATTACAGTTGTGAACATTGGTTGGTGGAGGGCTGGGACTGTTTTCCTTGTTGAAGTGAAGATTGAGAAGAGAATTGACAAGTATTCTATATCGTAAAAGGGGAACAAATGTTCTTACTCCAGAAAGCATGAGTAGAACAGGGCATAGATTTAAAATAATTAAAGAAACCAGAGTAATTTGTGAAAAAAAAAATTCCTCATCAGTGATTAGGGCCTGGAATTCATTGCCAAAAGAGTGTGGGGGAGAAAAGTTCAAGGCATTCAGTACAGAATTAGAGGACTATTTGAAAAGAAACAATGCTCACAGTTAGGTAGAGAAGACAGGAGAATGACGCTCAGTTAGATGTCCATTTGCAGAGCTGGCACAGACATGATGGTCCAGTTCTGTGATCCTTAGGTGATTTTTGTCAGTGCTGGATGGTTGACTTTCATATAACGAACCTTGCTACATTATTCAGGTTCCCAAAAATGTTCATATCTAATGCAAATAAGTTCCCTGACAACTAGAAAATGAAATGTTGCTTCTGCAGTTTGAGCTAGGTTATTAGAAGCAGAAGAAGTTTTCATATCTATGGCATCTGCTGAAATAACCTATCATTAACAGTATCACTAGACTCAAAATGTGAACAGTTTTCTCTCTACAGATGCAGTCAGACCTGCTGAGTTTCTCCAGCAATTTGTTTTTGTTTCAGATTTCCAGCATTCATAGTTCTTTGTTTTGTTTTATTTTATTTTAGTTAACTGTAAGATGAGCCTCTGATCACATATCCATTCCACCACCAACAACGATAACTAATCTACTTGTTTGCTTGTCAAGTTTATAAAACTTGCTTCTAAATTTGTCAATAAAAAGGCGTAAATGTATTTAATTATCAGTCTTATTGTAAGGCTATTTTATTTCACTCATTCAAAAGTACAGGAGGATGTGTAGTGCCATCTAGGTTTCAAGAAATAGAAATACATTTAAGTGCAAAACATAAGTACTCTGACCACCTCACGTTAATTTTATATTAATTCTCTAAAAGCTCAGAGCAGTGCTGTGTTCATGACCAAGAAAGAACCTATTGATATTGGCTGAAGGTTATTAGAAATCTCTTCAATAGAATGATGCCCTTTCTCTATATGCTTCTTAATAACTGTCCAAAAGACCAGTAAATTAAGTTAGATAACACAAGTGGAACTTTAAGTGCTGATATGAGGACAATCTCTACCTACAAAGTACCACAGGGTGTGAACAAACTGACCCTAAAGATTGGCAACAAATTATTTTGAATTGCTGCCATTTTACACAATACCACTTTCCCATCTGTGCAAGAGTTCAAAGAGTACTTCATAAATATGATTCACATTGACGGGTGATTTCTGGGACTCTCTGTACATTTGATTTATACAAGAAGGATGTTGAGGTCTTAATTCGATTTCACATTGTCTCCTGAACAATTCAGAGGATGATGTCCATGGCTATAGTATTTCCTGTGTTGCAGCAAAATTTTGAACACTCTGATATATGATCGAAAAGTAGCTAGTTTGTTTCTTGTAAAGTAAGGAACATTTCCAGCTAGGAGAATGGACCTTGCCAAAAGAATTATTGAAATAACTCCTCAGAGGCTGGCATCCCTTCACCAATTAGCCTTTATTCACAATTGCATAGCCTTTGACAAAAGCACTGTCACTTACTGAGTCAGATATTCAGGGGTTTGATTCCCTGATTTCACCCCTTTATATCAGCCAGCTCTCCCTGATCGGAGCTGTTAATCTGGTTCAATCAGGGAACTTATGAGGTCCAGCTGGTTGACCTTGTTATGATCATTACATTGCCCCCCGCCTCTGAGTCCACAACCACAGGGTGCCCAATTCCTGTGGGGGTGTCAAAGGGTCCAACTGCTTATTCAGGATAGTCGCATCTACCCACACTTCAGGAGCCACTGCTCTTGATCTCACGTTGATCATGTCACTTACCCATACAAGACCACTTACCTGATTCTTGCATCAAACTGCGTCTCCCTCTTGGCGGAGTCTTGGGTTCAGCATTGGAGGTCCAGATGCCATTGTCATGGCCCAACCCAGTTCAGGAAGACTGTACTTAGCCTGATGTGGAGTCTTCTACCCATTAGCAATTTTTCTTGTGCTTTTCCTGTAGTCGCACGAAAGGTAGTCATATAATCGACTGCGAACTGTGACAGCTTGGTATCTAGTGAGGCCATAGGCTGTTTCTTCCAACAACCTCCAAAGCTCGGACTGCTTGGATGATGGGTGGTATGGAACTGTCCTAATGCCAAATCCCATTCAACTTTAGTTAAAGTCTCTGCTGGTAAATGATGGCCCATTACTTGTGACCAGTGACTCCAAGGCTCTGTGTCACAAAAGATGTGCGCAATTTTTCTATCGACGTTCCAGCATTTGTTGAATTGACTCGATGTACGTCCAACCATTTTGTCGGGCATCTACAGTGACTAAAAGCATCAAACCATGAAAGGATCCCCATAGTCAACATGCAGTCGAGTCCAAGATTTACCCGATCATTAACGTAGATGTGCGGGAGCTGCTGGCAGTAATTATTGTCCTTGTTGACCTAAGCACTGTCCTACCAACATGGCTATGTCTGCATCCAAGCCTGGCCAAAACAGTGCTCTTTGCGAACACTTCATTTTGGAGACCCATGGATGGCTCTGGTTGAGCTCAACAAATATTTGACAACAACCTTGGCTTGGGACAATTGCTCTCACTCTCCCTCTCCCTAACACTGTGCCATCCTATACTGTGAGCTGGACCCTGTAGGTCCAAAGAGATTTTATTCTAGCTGCAATATCCCTTTGGTTTCTCCCATTAATACCAATTGTTTCAGTTTTTTAAAGGACTGGATCCTGATATTGTTAGTTGTGACAGGTAGCGTGTCCAGAAATTCAGTATCAAGGCTCACTCTTCCATTGGTTCTGCAGTTACTAGAATGTCATACCAGTATTGAACTCCATTTGAACCGAATGGCCATTTAACTAGACATTTATCCTGATTGTTTCTGATTTTGATGTTGCTACGCAACTTATCTGTTCCAAACCCGATGCAGGTGGAGTTTCCAGCGTGTGAACTCTCCTGGACATCCTTCTGGATACCAGCCTACAAGTTATCTTACTCCATTTAAGTCTAATAGGACTCTGTTGCTGTCCTGAATCCGCATATCGACAACAATTAGTGTCTTAGCAGACAGAATCCTGAAGAAAATGGTAACTGTTTGGCCAGGACTTGGCTTTGTTTTGGGGTTGTTGTTGGTCTCATAGAGTTACTCGTATTAGGATATTTCCCAAGGATACTATATGCAATTGCCTGCCCTCAAGTGGTGTTCCCCAACCTCAGGAGAACGAGCGAGGGTGTCCACTTGCATTGTAATACCTTGCAACTCAAGTGCTCCTCCTGCTGCAGTTTCTAATGATAAAGCCAGTTGTAGCAACTTTTTTTTTTAAGTCTAGTTGAACTTCAACCAGTTGGCATTTATGCATAGTCATATCATTAATCCCACATACTAGACACAGTTCTAAGCATCTAAGGGTTAAACAAAATTCACAGCTGTCTATTATCGATGCTACTACTGTATGTGCTGAAGTTCTGAATAATGAATGCTACTGAGACAGTTTAACTTGTTTGGTTTTTGTTGAATTCCCTTGTCAAGGAGATTAGAATTTAAGCAGAAATTATTATGCTATGCAGATATTGTAAAAATTTTGTATTGTCCTTCAATAAGAGGTTCATGGATTTCTCTTTCCTGTAGAAAAGTCTCTGAAAACAAGTCAAGGGTGGCTTTGTCAATTTTCAGAAGCATCAGACATTGTGAGAATTGTGCTAGATGACTGTAGGCTGCCATACGTCGTACCCAGTGCACACACTGCTTCACAGAATTAAGCAGATGACTTTTTAGACCAAAGGAGATTCTGCTGTAGGATCTGGAACAAATGGAGACAACTCATCATTTGGTCTCTGTCTGCTAACTTACACTCCATAAAAAAAGTCCTCAAACATTCATATTACTTTGTTACTGGTGGATATTCCAATGACAGAGCAGAATATTACTATTTTACAGCATTAGGAGCAAATTATTGCAGATGCTGGAATCTGTATTGCACTTCAGCTGTGATGAAGAGTTATCTAGACTCAACATTAGCTTGCTACCTCTCCGTGGATACTGCCAGACCCACTCTGATCTCCAGCATTTATTGTTTTCATTATTTTACAGCAAGTTGGATGTTTTTTGTTTTGGTGAAAAAACATGAGAAACCATCAGTGAAAACTATATTCCTCTTTTCTATTAAAAAGTAAACAAAGTGAAGTCCTGCACAGAAGATCAACACCAGATGATTGGCTGCAGCAGAAGTAATTTTTTTAAATGGCGTAAATGAGAAAATAGGGGTTGTGTGGTGAAAAGCCCAGGTTTTAAAAGCCATGAAATTCCAGGATGGAGTTAAGACCTTGAAATTCTGGTGACGATGTTCAAGGGATGTGGGCTTCATTGGCTGACTCAGTGTTCATTGTCCATCCTCAATTTCCCTGGAGCAATGTCCTTTCTGTATTGAAAATGGAGATTATGGAATCGGTGCAAGAATTGAGTATTTGGAACTTGGAAGGAATAAAATGGGATGGTCTGAAGAAGATTATTTTTGTAGTACCACAGAAGTAGAAAAAGACAACATGGGTTGTAGTAAAGAAAGATGGGTCACCCATCAGTTATATCTTGTATCCTGTTCAGAAAAACAAGACAGCTGCAGGAAGAGTCTTCCCAGTTATGGCAATAATATTCGAGATTTGGATGGAGTTGTAGAGGGTAAAGATGTATTTGGCATGAAAGCATAAACTATATTGCTCAGAAGTAATTTTAATAAATTGAGATGGCAATGTCATTTAAGTTCAGAAAAGATCTATGAGGGCACCTAGATGTTCCTGCACTACACCATTCTGAAATCTCTCCATTTAAATAATACTCTGCTTTTTATTCTTCCTGCCAAAGCAATCAACTTTGCTTTTTCACATGTACTCCATTTGCCAAATTCTTGCCCACCCACTTAAGCCGTCTGTAACCCTTGCAGACTCTTCATATCCTCAAAGTCTGCTTTTCTTTCTTTTAATCATCAACAAATTTGGTTAGTTTACACTGTTCTATCATCATAATCGTCTCCCCCAAAACCGAGCTTTCTTTTGAGTTTTAAATACAACCAATACGTTTTGAAAATCCAAATAGCCTACATCAGTTGTTGCCCTTACCTCCCCTGCTCATCAAATTCTAATAAATTTGCCAACTAAAGTTTTCCCTTAAGTTTTTTTTTCCAAAACCAAGTTGCCTGTGCTAATGTCTTGATTTTCTGATTCCTCAATCTATGCCAATATACTGTCTGCAATCAACGGACACTCATTGTGTAAACTGTATTCTTTCATTTCAAAATAAGGAAAATGTTCAAGATCCCAATTGTTCGCTTTCTAGATTGTATGTCCACAATTCTGATTCATAGAGTTATATACTTCATATCCAAATCAAAAGGAAATGTATTCCTATTGGCATTTGACTTCAGTTTGAAGTAGCCAAATGCTTGTAAATAGTGACTGTGTCCTTACCTGACCAGGTAATGTCCTCAAGGTATCTTGCAGGTTTTGGAACATTTAGGAGCTAGTGTTTTACCTTGTGTCAACTTTTGTTTTGCCTGACATCTCTGAGTTTAATGTTCTTTTAATTTGTAATATTTATATAATGCTCTGTTCATCATTCTTTTCAGAAATAAGATTGGTTGTTATTTATCATCTCAGATGTTTTAACTTATTGTGAGAATATCCTTTCTTGAGATTCCTAAGGATCTGCAATGCATTTCTGCTCTATTCACTCATTAGAGAGCTTAATTGAAGCATTATAGGGGAACCTCCTGACACCTCAAAGGATGGGCATTCAATTCTGAGTGGGAAGTGGAATTAACTTACTGACCATTTCAAGCCTAAATCTCATTTACCTCGGGGACAGTAGCTTCAAAAATGTGGTTTATGTTTTTTCATCAGTCTTTCAAAACTTTGCATTTTAAAAGGCTTAGTAATGAAATACAGTAGTATGTTGCCTTCCATAGCTAAAGAAAATCAATTGTAATTTTCATGCCTGCTTCCCATTGCCTTTGAGTCATACAGCACAGAAACAAGACTCTTCAGTCCAACTTGTCCATGCCAATCAAGCTTCTCAAACTAAACTAGACCCTTGCCTGCATGTGGCCTATATCCCCCTAAACCTTTCTTATTCATGGATGTACTCAAATCTCTTCTAAATGTTGGTGCTCTCTGTCATGCTCTCCCTCTCTGTGTCTCTTTCTCTGTCACTTCCTCACTCACTCTTGTCACTCTCTCTATCCCACTCTCACTTGGCTTCTTTCTGTCTCTTTCTCTGTCTCTCTTTCTCTGTCTCTCTCAATCTCTTGCTCACTCCCATTCTCTCTCATTCTCTGTTATAATGTCCAGAGACAACACGGAGACAGACTGACTTCAAACAGCAGCTGAACCACAACATCGAAGTTTCAAATTCACACCCAGATCCTGACTAAACTATAAGGGTTACTCTGCAATTCTAACAAACTTTCCACATCCTCTCACTTTAGAATTTTACAAAGCAATCTGAGAGTGGTACATTCAATCCCTGAGCAGACTTTGAAACTTATTCTTTGTTGCTGCACATTTTGTTTTAAAATCTACAGAGAGGGGCTGTGCTCCCAGTTTAAACCAGGAGGAAGCTACTGCCTCCAGCTGGGGAATCTTTACAGTTCCCCAGCATTGTTAGATCAAGCCTCTCTCTAACTAGGTCTTGATACAGCAAATTTGATGACACTGCTCTCTGAGGAAGAGAGTTCAAAAGCCTAAGATGTCGCAGAGAAAATTCCTCCTCATTTCTGTCTTCAGTGGAAGAACCATTATTTTTAAACGCAGGCACTTAGTCCTAGATTCTCCCACAATGAGAAACTGTGTTAGTACTTATCCTTAAAATCATTCATGTTTGTACAATATTGCAATGGCCATAATGGAGGAAGTTTTCATTTTATAACCTCTTGGTCATGTTTTTGCCAATTAGATTATGCAGCAAGTTGGAAGAAAAGAGTAATGATAACAGGAGTAATTAGTGGCTCTGAACAAAGGAAATGTTTTGTTTTTTAATAAGTATAGCAGCAAGCGTCTGGTTTAATTTGTTTTGTCCAGGTGGCCTATTTGTTTACATGTGCAGCACTTCTTAAAAATTCTTAAAAAGATGTCTTATGAGTGGACGCACAAAAACTTGTGTGTCTTTCAGAACACAAGAATGTACACCATCAGATCCAGGGGATTTGTTGGATTTTAGTACCTTAAGTTTCTCTACTGTTTTTCTACTAGTATTCATTTTCTTAATGTCTGATAAGAGTAACAAGATTTATGTTTTGTCTGTTTCTGGTGTGGAATTTGTGTCTTCAGCTGAAGACGGACAATATTTATTCATTGTCTGTGCCGCTTCCTCATTCCCTATGATAGTATATTCAGCCTCTGCCTCATGGAGACCATGTTTAGCTGGTGTGCTTATCAGTAACATCGTAATCAGCAACAAATGATCATTACTTGTATTCACTTATGATTTAACAAAAGTAGCTTGAAGTTTTAGTGAGAATTTGCTAATTATTTTCTTGTTTGTTCAGATTCAGCTTGTAACAGTGCTCCTGGATCTGGCCCAAGCTCCCCCAACAACAGCTCCAACAACATCACTACAGAAAATGGGATTACAGGATCGGCAACCAACATGCCAACCGAGGTAACCTTTCTGTGGCAAATGTCACTCCCACGTGTGTTTATGTAAAAGAAATCCAGTCTTGCTTCAGAATTTTGTTTTTTGCATATCCTTTTTTCTCTATACCTAAAAAAAAATGTTTAGACACACTACACCAAGTAAATTGTCAGTTACTAAACTGTTTCAACAGCACTTCATCGCCCTCAGGGAATGCATGCTGCAGGTAAAAATAAGTCTTTCAATAAGTCAAGACCATCTGTACAGATTACATGAGGTTATTAAGGTCACTAGTAAAGGCCTGTTGTTTAAAAAAAACTCACGTGATTCATGGATATTCATAAACATCTATAGCACAGAAAAAGGCCAAATAAAAACCAAACGAACTACTCGTGCTGTAAATCAGGAACAAAAACAGAGGTTGCTGGAAAAATCTCAGCAGGCCTGGCATCCATCTGTGAGGAAGAATCAGAATTAACGTTTCGGGTCCAGTGACCCTTCCCCAGAGCTGATGGTACCTGGGAAAATGTCAGTTTATATACAGAAGATGGAGTGGGGGAAGGAGGTAAGAAGTAAACGATAAGTGGGGATAGAGCCCTCGGAGAGAGAAGAACAGTTGGACAGACAATGGAATTAATAACGATCTGCCTGGGAGAGTGATTAGCTGTTAATGGACACTGTTAATGGCTAACAATAGGTAGTGTGTAATGTTAGGCTATGTGATAACAAGGCCTGGAGTGTGGGGTAGGGGCTAGGACATGGGAGAGTTCAGGCCCTAAAATTATTGAATTCAGTATTGAATCCAGAGAGCTGCACAGTTCCCAAGTGTAAAACGAGTTGTTGTTCTTCCAGGTTGCGCTGAGCTTCATTGGAACACTACAGCAAACCTGAGATAGATGTTGGCCAAGGAATAGGGTGGTGTGTTAAAATGGCAGGCCAGCTGGAAGCTCGGTCAATTTTATAGAGGGGAGGTATTCCAGAAGGCAATCAGTTTGTTCCACAAAGTATTGTGCTTTGCCTTTCCGATGCAGAGGAAACTATATTGTGACACCAGATGCAGTAAGCTAGGTTGCTTGCACTGCAGGTAAATTGCTGCTTCTCCTGGAAGGGGTTTTTTGGGTCTTGGATAGTGAATAGGGAGGAGGTAAATAAGCAAGTATTACACCTTCTACAACTGCTTGGGAAGCTGCTGTGTAAAGGTTGTGGGGAAGTGGATCACGTGTCCCGGAAGGAACCGTCCCTGCAAATGTTAACACTCTACACTTG
This sequence comes from Stegostoma tigrinum, assembly GCF_030684315.1. Lineage (NCBI taxonomy): Eukaryota > Metazoa > Chordata > Chondrichthyes > Orectolobiformes > Stegostomatidae > Stegostoma > Stegostoma tigrinum. Next base: position 21,399,156 of record NC_081360.1, on the reverse strand, counting down.
GTCCTCAACTCTGAGATGTGTATGTTAATTGTAAACAATTGCAGTCCCAACACTGACTCTTGAGGCACATCACTAGCCACTGACTACCAACCAGAAAAACACCCATTTATCCAGGGTCACTGGACTTGAAACATTAACTCTATTTTTAGAGACGCAGAGTTGTACAGCATGGAAGCAGACCCTGAAGTCCAACTCGTCCATGCTGACTAGATATCCTAAATTAATCTAGTCCCATTTGCCAGCATTTGTCCCGCATCCCTCCAAACCCTTCCTATTCATATACCCATCCAGATGCCTTTCAGATTGTACTAGCCTCCACCGCTTCCTCTGGTAGCTGATTCCATACACACATCACCCACTGTGAGAAGAAGTTACCTCTTGGGTCCCTTTTTAATCTTTCCCCTCTTACCTTAAACCTCTCGTTCTGGACTCCCACACATACGGGAAAAGACCTTGGCTATTCACCCTATTCACCTAGTCACACCCCACATGATATTATAAACCACTTATAAGGTCACCTATTAGTCTCTGATGCTCCAAAGAAAATAGCCCCAGCTTATTCAGCCTCTCCCTATAGGTCAAATACTCTAACCCTGGCAACATCTTCGTAAATCCTTTTTGAACCCTGTCAAGTTTCAGAACATCCTTACAGGAGGGAGACCAGAACAGAATGCAATATTTCAAAAGTGGTCTAACCAATGTCCTGTACAGCCTTAACATGGCCTCCCAACTCCTATACTTAATGCACTGACCAATAAAGGCAAGTATACCAAATTTCTCTCTACACATGCTTCAAGATTTGATGAGTTTCTCCAGCTCTGTCAGTTTTTGTTCCAAATCTCCAGCATCTGCATTTCTTTGTTTTTGTTTAGTAGTTAATTCACTGCCACATGTCTTCCAGGTATGCCCACCTTGAGGTTCTAATGCAGTTTCTGACAGCACTTTTGTTTGATTTTTTTCTTCTTGCTCACCATCACTGCTTTCATGTTCCAGTATCCTAGTATTGGACAAGGAAATTTGCCGCAGCCACGTCTCATTTCTACTAACCCTGTGCAATTCTGATTTGCCCCATGTGGGTACAAACTAGAGTTTCACCCTTAGTGTTTCAGATCCATCTAGGATTATCCAACTATCTGTGTGATATACAACACTGCTCAGACAACTGTTCTTGCTATATCCTGATATCCAAATTCAATATCGCCATGTGAATTCTTTCGACCTCTTTCTCCATCAAAACTTGCCCATGCTATCTCCAAGCTATTTATTTTATTGGCTCATTCAACATTTTAAGAAGAAAATCTTTCTCTCTCTTTCGAGCATTAAGGAATAAGACACACACATGTCACACATGCATGACAGCCACACACTTTCCTGCTTACTTCATCCCTGCTCTAACCCCACTTCTTGTCGGGTATTTACCATACCTTCTAACCTGCCGATTGACGTTAGTTCCTAGTGAAACAAAGCCTCTCTTGCACATTTCTCATCATTATCTTCAGATTCCTCTTAAGACCTCTCTATTCCTATCTTTATAATCTCTTCTGGCTGTACAGCCCTCCAGTTCTGCCCTCTTGAGCTTCTGAGATCTTAATAATTTTACCATGGGTTGTCTTGCCTTTAGCAGCAGAGACCCTAAGCTCAGTCTCAGAAAGAGGCATGCAAAGGAACGTAGCAAGTGAGAAAGAGGGTGTCCATAATAATGGGATTGCCCTTAGATACCAATGAATGACTTGACAGTCACACAGAGATGACAGAAACAAAGAGGTGATTCAGTTCATGACTTCTGTGTCGATGCTCACATTTCAACTGCAGCAATTTACTCTAAACTTGTTGCTCTGCCCTTCACAGTATTACTTAATGTTCTTTGTTTTAAGTAAATAGTTAGCTTCCTTTTAAGAGGTACTTTAGGCCCTGCCTCAGTGTCCTATCGTGTTCCATATTCTAATGACTCTTGCCAGAGAGGGCAAAAATCTTCTAATACCCTTCTGACATCCTAATAATAATAATGCATTTATGCCTCCGTGGTCCAAAGAGGAAACTGGTGATAATTCAAGTTTTGATGCGCTGATTCTGAAGTTTGAGTTTTATAATGTCACAGAAAAGTCAACAAATATCACATAAGTAACAATTTGATATTATGCTTTTTATTGTTGAAATTCATGTCATCCCTTTTCTGTTTCAGTCTACGATGCCTCACAAACTCGTTACTCGAGATGGCTCAGTGACACAATTGCCTCTGTATACTTCTCCATCTTTGCCCAACATAACTCTAGGTCTGCCAGCCACAGGTCCCTCTAGTGTAAGTACTGAACCACTGATGTTGCTCATGTACCATAAATGACAAATGATAGTGGAAATATCAAGCAGACATCAATTAAATCAGCTAGTGGCTCGATTCCATTTCATTTCTTTCTTTAGCTGTTATGACAGAAAGTTTACGGATGGTTAAGGAACAGTAAACCGATCCCAGCAATTGTGTTAAACAATCCTCCAACCTGCAGTTGTGAGAGCCTGGGAGCATTGCCATAACTCCTCCTCACCCCACTTCCATTGTATAATTCGATGTGGTGAAGTTGCAATTTAGGATGATTCTCTGAATATTTCAATGTACATTAATTCTGTAGTTTTAAAGCACAGGTTCACACTTTATATTCTCCACATTGCAGATTCCTGATTTTGGCTGAGCTAGTTGAAGCACCAGGTGAAGGTGGGGTGAGATTGTAAAGTTGTACTACCCTGCCCCTCCCAATTCTGCAGACATTTAGTAGCCTAAAGCAGTTGTCTAAAAACAGATAGTATGACTTTTGAACAGAAAATCCAAGAGTGCTATATTGGGAAAATCTTGTGAGATAGCCTTACTTACTTTATTAATTTTTGGTATACTCCCTACACTGAATAGCACTCAAGGCACAGCTACATACTCTGATGCCAAATTCTGAAATTCACTTGAGTTTTTCGTACTTCGAAGAAGGAACCTTGTTCAAGTTTTAATTGCTTTTGTCTGAGTACTCCACCTTTAAGCTAATTGCAGATTGAAAAATAGGCAGTGATCCACTGTACATTATGCAACATTGATTCTCCCAATCTATTAATCTGCCTGAAGGGAAACAAAATAGTTGTAGAAAGAAATTTTGGAGTGTGGACAAAATTGGCAAAGCCCTGTTTGTTATCATGAAATGATTAACATTCTCCTTAAACTACTACATTATATGTAGGAATACTGTTCCAACAATTGTCCTAGTCATGGCATTCCAGAATATTTGCCCAGTGATGACAAAAGCATGATGGCAAGTCACACATTCTCAAGAGGAATAAGGGATGGTCAGTAAATGCTGATTTTAGCCAGCAAAAAAGGTGCACGGCATTATAGGTAATGTATCAGCAAGGATGGAAGATTGGGTAACCAACAGAAAGTGAAGAGTTGGGATAAATGGGTATTTTTCTAATTGGCAATCAGTGGCTAGTGATGTGCCTCAAGGATCAGTGTTTGAACTGCAATTGTTTACAATTAACATAGATGTCTTAGGGTTGAGGACCAAGTGTAGAGTGTCAACATTTGTAGATGACATTAAAATGAATGACAGAGCAAAGTGTACAGAAGACACAAAATTTGCAGAGGGATATAGATAAATTAAGTGAATGGGCAAGGATCTGGCACTTGGAGTATGATGTTGGTAAATGTGAGGTCATGCATTTTGGTAGGAGTAACAACAAAATGAGCTATCACTTAAATGGTGAAAAATTGCAACATGCGGCGGTGCAGAAGGACCTGGGTGTCCTGGTGCATGAATCACACAAGGTTGGTTTGCAGATGCAGCAGGTAATTAAGAAGGTAAATGGAATATTGTCCTTCATTGTTAGAAGGGTAGACTTTAAAAACAGAGAAGTTATGCTGCAACTGTTTATGTTGTTGGTGAGGCTTCACCAGGACTACTGTTTACAGTTTTGGTCTCCTTTCTTGAGAAAGGACGTACTGGCACTAGAGAAGGGGTGCAGAGGAAGTTGATTCTGCAATTGAGAGTCTTGGCTTATGAGGAGGGATTGAATAGACTGGGAGTTTACTCATTGGTATTTAGAAAAATGATAGGGGTTTCTTATAGAAACATATAAAATTATGAACGGTGTGGCTAATATAAAAACAGGGAGGTTGTTTTCTCCAGTGGGTGTAACTAGAACTAGGGGGCATAGCTTCAAAATAAAGGGGAACAGATTTAGGATTGAGGGGGAATTTCTTCACCCAAAGGGTTGTGAATCTGTGGAATTCCCTACCCAGCGAATTAGTTAAGGCTCTCTCATTGAATATTTTTAAGGCAAAAATCGATAATTTTTTAAAAGATAAAGGAATCAAGTGTAATGATCTGCAGGAGGGTAAGTGGAGCTGAGTCTATGAAAGTATCAGCCATGATCTTATTGAATGGTAGAGCAGGCTTGACAAGCCAAATGGCATACCCCTGCTCCTATTTCTTATGTTCAGCGCCCACCTCTTGTGAATTTTAAAAATGTATCAGGTTGGTCTGCGGTTTGGAAAAGATCCCCAAGGTGATGCAGTAATCACAACACTGACTGTCATCATTTTCCATAGTAAAGGTTGGAGAAGAGGTTTCTTTGCGTTCACAGTAACCTTAATGAGTTGCTAAAGTGCACTATTGAAAAGCCACGTCACTAGTGGTAGTGTAGGTGGATTTTGTGCTGTAGTGAGACAGCTCCTCTTTGACAGTTGCAGCTGCATCACATCTCATTGGCATTCAGCTTGTGTTCACATTGGATCCATGCTGTGGTGAGATCAGACATAAAGTTATTTTAATGAACTCTAACCTGAGAGTCCGCGAGTAAGGTATTCATGAATGGAAAATGGCACTGTTGGGACGTAGAGGGCCTAGTTGTTTTATTGCTAGACTAATAATCCAGAAACTTAGCTAATGTTCTGGGAACCCAGGTTAGAATTTCACAGCAGCAGATGGTGGAATTTGTATTCCATAAAAAAATTCTAAATTTAAGAATCTCCTGATGCCCATGAAATCATTGCCAGTAGTCTGAAAAATCCATTTAGTTCATTAATGTCCTTCGGGGAAGAAATCTGCCATCCTCACCTGAACTGGCTTATATGTGACTCCAGACCCACAGCAATGTAGTTGACTCTCAACTGCCTTTTGGAATGGCCTAGCAGTCACTCAATTAAAGGACAGCCATGAACGGCCAGTAAATGCTGGCTGGCCAGTGAGGCCCATGTCTCACTTTTTTTTAAAATTGCCTTATTGGTGATTTTATGGAAATTGGTAGGATAGTAACTATCATCAAGATTTGCCCTATTTTTGATAGCACATTACTACACTATTTATTTTAGTTACCATTGTCATATTTTTCCTGGAACTGCACAGCTGAAAGACAGCAAGTTGTCCGTTTTATAGCCTACATATCATTACAGTCCATAGAGTTTTCCACATCAATTGTGTTGATCCGTTTCTCTATTGAAGTGAACCCAGGCATTGGCCTAAGGAAAAAAATGGAGTCCAGTCATGCATTCAGTCTTGGCTGATGACTCTAGCAAACACTTCAGCCTGGTCTCTTGCAATCTAGTGTCAGTTCAGGTTGGGCTTATTTTGTAAATTGGATCAGCTTAAAATGGATATAGAAGAAATTCCAACTGTGACATATCATGCAATTTGTACTTAATACTGTTAAAATGTTATTTGTGATTATTCACACAAAAGATATATGAAATTGTTCAAAGTGTTTTGTATTTACGTGCAGGGAGCCTCTGGGCAAGCAGAAGGTGAAAGAGTTGGCATACAAGGACTCCCATTGAACACTCCATTTATTGCTGGGACTCATCTACCGCATTACATCACCACTTTGGATAAAGATGGCAGTAGTGGGCACACACCTCTCTTGCAACATATGGTCTTATTGGACCAATCTACACCACAAAGTCCACTCATAACTGGTAGGTAAATGTATAAAATAGCCTTGAATGATTCAGCTGTGTGTAAAAGATATAACTTCTCTAAAGTACTATCAGGAAAACTAAGGAATGAACAATGTGAAAAGAGTATCTGATATGTATATTTAATAATAAAAGGAAACTTGATTTCTGTGTCTTTGAAATTTCACAATATAAAGATTGGAATGGAAAAGAGCATGTTTATTTGAAATTTATTTGCCCATTATTTGATAGGGATGTATAATGAACATAATTGTGCTTTTGAAGTAATAATCCAAGGAATTTTATTAGTATGCATTGAACATCCATAAACTAGTAATCATAGAAGCATAGAAGATAGGAACAGGAGGAGGCCATTTGGCCCTTCAATCCTGCTCCACCATCCTTGACAATCATGCTTGATTGTCCAACTCAATAACCTGATCCCGCTTTCTCCCCATAACCTTTGACCCATTCACCCCAAGTGCTATATCTAGTTGCGTCTTGAATTACATTTAGTGTTTTGGCATCAACTACTTCCTGTCGTAATGAATTCCACAGGCTCACCACCTTTTATATGAAGAAATGTCTCTTCATCTCTGCCCTAAATGGTCTACCCCAAATCCGCAGACTGTGACCCCTGGTTCTGGACACACCCACCACCAGGAACAATCTCCCTGCACCTACCCTGTCCAGTCCTGTTAGGAGACACATCCCCCCGACACAGACGCATGTGCACACAAACGGACGCACACGCACACACACAAACGGACGCACATTCTGACATTGTTCCTTTTCCTGAATCTGTGAATACTCTACTCAACAAAACACACACAAACGGACGCGCGCGCGCACACAAACGGGGACGCGCGCACACACGCACGCAAACGAGGACGCGCGCGCACACACACACACAAACGGGGACACACGGACATGGACACTCAGGGACACGCGGACACAGGGACACAGACACGGGGGGGGACACACGGACATGGACACTCAGGGACACATGGACACACACGGGGGGGCACATACACCGTCTGTCTAAACCCTAGTGAACACAGTACATCAGACCCGCAACCCCTGGAATCAGCCTGGTAAATCTTCACTGCACTCCCTCAAGAGCAAGAGTCATGATCTTAGCCTGTTTATTTGCAATATAAGGTTGAGACAGCCCAAGTCGCTCTAGTATACCTACTAGCAACTGGCTTAAAATCTGTGGCAGAGGCCGAAGAACTGATTGCCTGTCTGCTTGCTTGTTCAAGCAACAATACTGGGAAGGCAACAAGAAGAGAAAAAGAAACTTCAAAATTGTCTTTATATAAACATAGTAATTCTCTCCTTGGTGCACGTGGCCAAATTTTGTTAAGTTTTGCTCCTGACTAGAATATATCCTATTTCTGCAGGAGTATGTGTTTCAATGCATTGTTCCTTTTCCTGAATCTGTGAATACTCTACTCAACAAAACAAAGAAACTTGGACAATAAGCTATACAGCTGATTGAAACATTGCTTCTTTATTTAAGGCCCTGGGTTTGAACTCAGCTGAAACTGATCGGGTATCTACTGTTTCTAACACTGTTTAGTACCCTATGTTCTGGTGCATGTGAATTTCACCACTGTAGTGTTTCCTATTTGCCACCATACTTGGTTCTACTTTGTTAGCTTTAGTCAAAATTGAAATACTACCTTAGTGTGTTATACAAAATGGTGTCCTGAAATTGGAATTAACACTCATTTCCTTATGGACGTAGACTTTCTGCCTGTTTCACATGTTCCACTGGATATGAAAGAATCAAGACTATTGGATGAAAAATGGCGTCTTAGGCAACATTCTTTCTCCCACAAGCAAATCAACTGGTTATTGATCTCTCATTGAAGGGCTCTTACTGATCGTAAAATAGTCATCCTGTTTGTCTACATGATGATCAAAATTTTGTTTCATGCATTTCAAAATTCCTACAAAGCTTTTAACATTAACAATAATGATTTTTAAAATATTAGGCGGAGCAAAGGGAACATATTGTATATTTGACCTGACTTGAATTTGTGCTTCATTCTGACAGGCACTGATTTTCAATGTCTATACTCCTAGCTTTTCCAACTTTGAATTTTAATGATTAGCTGAGATTGCTGAACTTCTTTAAGTGCCAATGTTGGGTGTAATGAAGTAGTAGACAATGGTTTTGGTATCCAAAATAGCAACATTTTGCATTTTCCAGCACTTGGAAACCAAGCTCCGCACAATGTTCAATTTCAAATAAAAACTGAAAGAACTGTGGACCCTGAAAATCAGGAACAAAAACAGAAATTGCTGGAAAAGCTCAGCAAGTCTGGCAACATCTATGAAGAAAAATCAGAATTAAAGTGTCAGATCTAGTGACCTGCGATGTTCAATTTCAGTTTTCTTTTTATCAAAATTCACTTGGTTTTGGTGTATTTTTTCTTTTCCCAAGACCAAAGAGAAGCAATTTTTATGACACTTCAGTCATGAGGAAAGACTGGAGAAGTTGGGACTGTTTTCCTTGTCACTATTCAAAATATCATTATTTCAATTTGAATTTATTTTTCTTTGAATCCAAACCACAGAATTGTTATGGGTGCAATTCAGCCCTTCATGTCTGCACCAGCTTTCTGAGCATTTTACCCTGGCACTAAACTCCTGCCGTTTCCCTGTTGCCCGTACGTTATTTCTTTTAAGCGTCTAATGCCCTCTAGAATACCTCATTTTGAATCTGCTTCCACTACATTTCTAGGTCTTTCAGACCTTAACTGCTCACCGTGGGGAGGGGAGAAAAGTTCTCAACTTATTTTCCTTCTCTTGCAGAACATTTAAAAACTGTACTCTCCAGTTCTCGAGCTTTTTGCAAGCAGTAACAGTTTCTCCCTCTCTTCTCAATCCGAACACTTCATGATTTTTTATAACTTTTATCAAATTTCCTCATAGCCTTCTTTCCAAGGTAAACAGTCCCAACTTCTCCAGTCTTTCCTCATATTCCTGAAGTGTCATTCCTGGAACCATTCCCACAAACCTGTTCTGCACTCTCTTCAATGTATTCACATCCTTACTATAAGTATGGCATCCCAGATTGTATAAAATACTCCAGGTGAGGTCTAATCAGTGTCTTATATATGCGTTCATCTTGACCTCCCTACTGCTGTACTCAATGCTGCATTAATGAAGCCCAGAAAGCCTTCCTAACAGGTTTCTGTATTTGTTCCAATCCCTTTAGTGACTTACCCCTTTAGAAATTATCTCTGCAGGCCGATTCTAAATGTTTTGATATCTTCCCAATATAATTTCCCACATATCGTTGTCATCTGCAGAATTAACCACCAGGCCTTTGCTCCCCATATCCAAGTCATTGACATAAATTTTTAAAAATTGGCCCAGCACAGACGTGTGGAGGACTGCACTTGTGACAACCTGCAATCTGAAAAAGAATTAACACGCATGCTCTGAGATTGTGAGAGCATGGAATGCGTTGCCAGCAGCAGTTGTGGAAGCAAGGTCATTGGGGTCATTTAAGAGACTGCTGGACATGTATATGGTCATAGAAATTTGAGGGTGCATACATGAGGATCAATGGTCGGCACAACATTGTGGGCTGAAGGGCCTGTTCTGTGCTGTACTGTTCTATGTTCTATGTTCTAATAGTATACATAGTTTATACAATCTCTCCGTGTATTTTTTTATCTGTCACTTATCCACTCCCCACCAATTTATCAGTGTCTTTTTGAAGTTCTGCACTGCCCTCTTTTAAAGTATGTAAGTATCTCCAGCTTTGTGTCATCCACAAACTTTGGAATTTTTCCCTCATACCAAGATCTAGATCGTTTATATACAACAGAAAAAGCAAGATCGCGATATCAACATCTGGAGAATTCCATCACAGACTGACTTCTAGCTCAAAAAAAACCTCATTAACCAGTATTCTCTGTTTCTTATCCCTCAGCCAATTTTTTTATCACATTGTTATGTCCCTTTTGATCTGTAACTTAACCTCACACATCTATTGTGTGGCACTTTCGAATGCTCCCATAAACCATATGTGGCCTTGCTCTCGTCAAACCTGTCTGTTACTTCTTCAAAAAGAAATCCAATAAGTTAGTTAGAAGTGATTTACCCTGAACAAATCCATGCCTTCAAAGTCTCTTGAAGCCCTGTATTTTTCCATGTGACCACTAATACAAATTGTTTCTAGAAGTTTCCGCACCAACAAAGTTGACTGACAGAATTGCAAACCGTTTTTCTCTGGCATCACCCCACATCAAGGGAGGATTGAAAGATTTTTGCCAAAGTCTCTACAGTTTCCACTTTTGCATCTCATCTGGTCCCGTTGCGTTATAACTTGTGACTTTAAGTATTGATGGCTTTACCATTGCTTCCACCAATTTATCAATTTTAAACCCTCTATTGATGAAGTTGCCTTCTCTGTCACGATGGCCTGGGCATAATCTGCCTCATGTTCAAAAAGAGATGCAAACTATTCATTTAACATCTCAACCATGCTGCTTTTCTCTAAGTGTAAATCCCTGTTTTGGTCTCCAATTTGCTGTACTCCTCCATTTGCCATGCTTTTACTATCATTATGCTTATAGAAAATATTGTGATTTCCCTGTCTCATAGCTGCCAGCCTTTTTTCTTTCATGATCCCTGTTTGCTTCTCATATTTGCTTTCTCACCTCTTTTCTGAACCATTTGTATTCAGCTTGGTTCTCAACTGTATTTGCTACCTGACACATGTCAGATGGGCGCAATTCCTTCGTGAGCGCAAGTTCTATCTCCTTTGTCATCCGGAGAACTCTGAATTTGTTTGCTCTACTTTTCCCTTTTGAGGGAATATACCTATTAGCCAGCCGATCTTCTATCCATGCTGTTATGTTAAACCCAATATCCTGAGCTCATATCATTTCCAATCACTTTGATGTGGCATCAATTCAGTCAGAATTTATCCACAACACGTTACTTCCTCAAAGAATTCGAAACAATTGGTTCAACATGATTTCTCTTTCACAAAACCACATTGACTGTGCCTGGTTACCTTGAATTCTCAAAGTGCGCTGCTCTAATTTCATTAATAATTAGACCATAAGACATAGGAGTGGAAGTAAGGCCATTCAGCCCATCGAGTCCACTCTGCCATTTAATCATGGCTGATGGGCATTTCAACTCCACTCCCCTGCACTCTCCCCATAGCTCTTAATTTCTTGTGAGATCAAGAATTTATCGATCTCTGCCTTGAAGACATTTAACGTCCCGGCCTCCACTCTGCGGCAATGAATTCCACAGGCCCACCTGTGGCCTGAAGAAATGCCTCCTCATTTCCGTTTTAAATGTGCCCCCCCCCCCCCCCCCCCAACCAATTCTAAGTCTGTGCCCATGGGTCCTAGCCTCCCTGCCTAAGGGAAACAACTTCCCAGCGTCCACCCTTTCTAAGCCATACATTATCTTGTAAGTTTCTATTAGATCTCCCCTCAACCTTCTAAACTCTAATGAGTACAATCCCAGGATCCTTAGCCGTTCATTATATGTTAAACCTCCCATTCCAGGGATCATCCATGTGAATCTGCGCTAGACACGCTCCAGCGCCAGTATGTCCTTCCTGAGGTGTGGGGCCCAAAATTGGACACAGTATTCTGAATGGGGTCTAACTAGAGCTTTATAAAGTCTCAGAAGCACATCACTGCTTTTATATTCCAACCCATTTGAGATAAATGACAACATTACATTTGCTTTCTTAATCACAGACTCTACCTGCAAGTTAACCTTAAAAGAATCCTGGACCAACACACCCAGATCCCTTTGTACTTCTGCTTTATGAATTTTCTCACTGTTTAGAAAATAGTCCATGCCTGTATTCTTTTTTCCAAAGTGCAAAACGTCACATTTGCTCACGTTGAATTTCATCAGCCATTTCCTGGACCACTCTCCTAAACTGTCAAAATCTTTCTGCAGCCTCCCCACCACCTCAATACTACCTGCCTGTCCACCTATCTTCGTATCATCGGCAAACTTCGCTAGATTGCCCCCAGTCCCTTCATCCAGATCATTAATATACAAAGTGAACAGCTGCGGCCCCAACACTGAACCCTGCGGGACACCACTTGTCACCAGTTGCCATTCCAAAAAAGAGCCTTTTATCCCAACTCCCTGCCTTCTGTCAGACAGCCAATCCTCAATCCATGCCAGTAGCTCACCTCGAACACCATAGGCCCTCACCTTACTCAGCAGCCTCCCGTGAGGCACCTTATCAAAGGCCTTTTGGAAGTCTAGATAGACAACATCCACTGGGTTTCCCTGGTATAACCTACTTGTTACCTCTTCAAAGAATTCTAACAGGTTTGCCAGGCACGACCTCCCCTTACTAAATCCATGCTGACTTGTTCTAACCAGACCCTGTACTTCCAAGAATTTAACAATGGATTCTAGAATTTTACCAACAACCGAGGTTAGGCTAATCGGCCTATAATTTTCCATCTTTTGCTTGATCCTTTCTGAAACAAGGGGGTTCCAACAGCGATCGTTTGGGACTTTCCCAGACTCCAGTGACTTTTGAAAGATCACAACCAAAGCCTCGACTATTTCCTCAGCCACCTCCCTCAAAACTCTAGAATGTAGCCCAATGGGGCCAGGAGATTTATCAATTTTTAGACCTTTTAGCTTTTCTAGCACTTTCTCTTTTGTAATACCTACCATACTCAACTCTACCCCCTGATTCTGCTTAATTGTTGGGATACTACTCATGTCTTCCACTGTGAAGACTGATGCAAAGTACTTATTAAGTTCTTCAGCTATTTCCTTATCTCCCATCACTAGCCTTCCAGCATCAATTTGGAGCAGCCCAATGTCTACTCTTCCCTCTCGTTCTTTTCTTGTGTATTGAAAGAAACTTTTATTATTATTTCTAATATTACTGGCTAGCCTACCTTCATATTTGATCCTCTCCTTCCTTATTTCTCTCTTTGTTATCCTCTGTTTGTTTTTGTAGCCTTCCCAATCTTCTTATGCTGTTTCTCACTTGTATTCTCATTTGTGAAGACTGATGCAAAATTCATCAGTTATCATCTTATTTTTCATTATTATTATTATTTTCCAGCGTTATAACATGATCATTATTTGCATTTGCTGAAGGGAGCATTTAGACTGAGTAAAACCAAGCAATGACTCACATGAGATTGGATGTTCATTCATTGGATAATGGTTCAGTGCAGATCTTTGTCCAATGAAAAGTCGAAATTAAATGTAATTTCAGTTGCCTTTGTGATGTGTGTGTGCGTTGTTTAGATGAATGAGTGTCTGTGGCTTATATCCTTTGTTCCAAAAAATTGTAAGTATATTTGAAGTATTTTTTATAGAAACTGCTGGGCTCCATTGATGGTATTCCTCAGTTTAGGAAAGAGGGAGACATAATTGAAATGTTATAGAAGGTGACATTGCCCAAACAGATGCAATGGAGATGGAGAGATGAGAAAAGTAGGAAAAAGTTCTTTGTCATTTGTGCTTGAATAAAATCTTTGTTTAAGTACTTACTGCTGCTAATTTAGTTAATATGCCATTCACAAGGAATGCAGGGTTCAGTGGTCAAAGGAGGTCATATTTACAAGAATAAATATTGTGATTAACTTACTAACTGGAACTGCAGCACCAAACAGGGTCACTAATAGGCAAAAAATAGTGTTGTATTTGCAAACAGCCATACATAAAAATGGAAAATGCTGGAAAGCTTAGCAGGACAGGCAGCACCCAAAGGAAGAAAAAAAAATTGATGTTACAAGTTGAAACAATTTTCTAGTTCTGACAAAAGGCTAATAGATTGAACAGATTTTTAAAAAGCACAGAGATGGGGGAAAGAGCAGGTGACAATAATATTTACTTTTTAATGGAAAATTCTGAGTACAGAATAATGTGCCATGACCTATTGATTCAAGGTGAAATTAAAGAGAGGACAGAATCAGGCTAGAGTATGACACCCCATTACTAGTATTGAAATCTGCCCAAGTTCATTGAAGAGGCTCATGTTAATGGTTAATTGGATGTATTATGGAAGTGCTACTTTTGGAATCATATGTCAACATTGAGTCAAATACTTTAAAGCAAAAATACTAAATTAGTGAAGGAAAAATGGGTTTATTTTCTAATGGGCTTTTATTCACTGTTTTGAGTTGCAGATGTCTAACAGATTAGAATATTTCTGGTTTTAACATGTGGAATTCAACTGAAATAGTTATAGGTTGTATCATCGAGAACCAACTTTTTAATCGTCTTGTGTCTTAATAAGATGATATATATATAGAAAATGTTGTGAAAACTGATATTATTATTAACTACAGCTCCACCTTCAACACCACAATTCCAAACAAACTCATCTCTAAACTCTAGGGCCTAGGTCTCAGTATCCTCCTCTGTACCTGGATTCTCGACTTCCTGACCTATAGACCGCAGTTAGTGAGAATAGGTGACAACACCTCCACCGTAACCCTCAACTACCATGCCCTGCATGGCTGCATACTCAGCCTCCACAGGTGCTGCACCTCCATTTTCCGGGTGGCATCATTGTGACACTGGAAGAGGCCCAGGAGGGACGTGTCGCCCAGGAAGTGGGAGGGGTAGTTGAAATGGTTCACAACTGGAAGGTGTTGTCATTTGTTACAGACAGAGTGCAGGTGGTCTACAAAGAGGCCGCATTGGGAGCAGCAGATACGGTGGATCTGGGTGGGATGCTCTTCAGGAGTTGGTGTGGACTCTAGGGGCCAAATGACCTCTCTCTGCACTGTAGAGGTTCCATGATTCCACATCTTGACTTCCTCAGGAAGCTAAGGAAATTTGGCATATCCACAGTGACACTTTACCAACTTGTATTGGTGCACCACAGAAAGCATCCTATCTAGATGCATCAAAGTACGTATGGAAACTGCTCTTCCCAAAACCACGAGGAACTACAGAGAGTCAGGAACATAGCCCAATCTATCATGCAAACCAGCCTTCTATCCACTGCCACCATCCATACTTCCTACTGTCTCGGGAAAGCAATCAATGTAATCCAAGACCCCTTTGAACTCCGTTTTATTCTCTCCCACCCTTTTATGTGGGGCAGAAGATATAAAAATTTGATTACATGTATGAACAGATTCAAGAACAGCTTCTTCTCTGCTGCTATTAGACCTTTGAACAGACCTCTCAAATGTTAACTTTGATCTCTCTGTCTGCACCTTCTCTGTGGCTATAACACTGTATTCTGCACTCTGTCCTGCTACCCTGATGCACTTTGTATGGTATGATTTACCTGTATAGCATGCAAATCAACACTTCTCACTGCATCTAGGTATATGTGACAACAACAAATCAAAAATGAACGTACTATTGCCTGTTAAACGTTTTGTTTTGGTCGCAGGTTTAAATCAGGCATGATTTGAATTTTACTAGCCTTTACATACATTAAACTTTTCTTTTAAGATAGCTCTACAAAAGCTGTTAGGCTGCATAATCAATTGGAATGCTTTCTGTGGGTTGATTTTCTTTTGGACCTTGTTAATGCTGAAGTTTCTGAATGTTTTGAATTTTTTTCCTGAAATTCAAGTACCACTGAGAGGGTATTTGCAGTGGAAAATGGCTGATTGTAGTAGCCTGTTCTTACCAGAGTTACTCAACAGACCTTTCCTTTTTTTCCTACCTTTCCTTTTTTTCTTATCTTCTGTTTTCTCCTGCTTTTCTGCATTAAATCTTTTTGGTACCTTTCAGGATTGGGAGCATTACCCATTCACCCCCAATCGCTCGTTGGCCCAGACAGAGTTTCGCCTTCCATACACAAGCTTAGACAGCACCGTCCGTTGGGGAGGACACAGTCAGCACCGCTGCCACAGAATGCACAGGCCTTACAACAGCTGGTCATACAGCAGCAACATCAGCAGTTCCTGGAGAAACATAAACAGCAGTTCCAGCAACAACAGATTCACATTAACAAGGTCAGTACTGAGGGAGCAATTAAATGCCAAATGAACCTGAGGATTCAATGTGCTGATCATCATATTTTGTTATGTCTGGTTCAGAGAGTTGAAAATGTAGTTTTCTTCATGTCGTCAGGGTAGCATTCAAAAAGGTATGGTTTCCAATTGTGAAGGTTATGTGTAAGTTCACAATTAGAGTTAACTTGTTACTTAACGTTAGTGTGTTAAATTTTTTTCAGCACGCACTAGAGTGAAAGATCCAACAGGCATACAGATTGCAAAAATGGGCCTTTATACAAAAATCAATATAATATAATCAATTAAAGAACTATAATAATGTAAATAAAGTTACATTACAATTGGAACAATAATTTGCACATTCCGATTTGAAATTAATTCCAGATATTGAACTATTAAAAGCAACAGATTACATTTATATAGTAGAGATAGTAGGAACTGCAGATGCTGGAAAATCTGAGATAACAAAGTGCAAAGCTGGATGAACACAGCAGGCCAAGCAGCATCATAGGAGCAGGAAAGCTGGCGATTAGAGCCTAGACCCTTCTTCAGAAAAATCTGAAGACGGGTCTAGGCCCGAAATGTCAGCATTCCTGCTGCTTGGCCTGCTATGTTCATCCAGCTCTGCACCTTGTTATCTCACATTTATATAGCATCCTTAATGTAGAAAATGCCAAAGGATCCAAGAAACTTCACACGAAACATGAGGAGACAAAAATTGATGGGGCAGTATGGTGGCTCAGTGATTAGCACTGCTGCCCCTCAGTGCCACCGACCCGCGTCCAATTCCAGCGTCAGGCAAGAGTCTGTGTGGAGCTTGCACATTCCCCTGCGGGGGTTTCCTCTTGGTGCTCCGGTTTCCTCCCACGGTTAGGTGGATTGACTATGCTAAATTGCCCGGTAGTGTCTGGGTTTGTACAATCTAGGTGGATTAGCCATTGGAAATGCACAGATATAGGTAGAGGGGTGGGTCTTGGTGGGATGCTGATGGCAGGTCGATGTGGACTCAATGGGCCAAATGGCCTGCTTCCAAACTGTAGGGATTCAATGACCAAGCCAGTGATTATGATGTAAAGAGGAGTAACAGAAGGTTTACTCAGAGATCCATTTTAGGGAAGGTACAGAGAAAATTGCTGAGTCTGAAAGCATGGTGGAACAAAAGGAACAAGCCATAGTTGGAGGAATGCAGAGTTCTTAGTGTTGTAGTGTCTGAAGATGTTACCAAGGAAGGATGGGGAATTTCCATGTGAGATTTGGAAGACAGAATCAGTATTTTCAACTAGAATTACTCAAGAACTAGGTCCTACTGTAGACCTGTGAGCGTATGGGTGAACAAGACTAGAACAGGTTAGAATATGGGCCCTGTAATTTTGTATAGACTGAATTTCGTGGAGGGTGGAAGATAATGAGGTTCATCAGGGGAACGTTAGAATACGCAAATCTTTGAAGTGACATGAGCGTAGCTTGATGGTTTTGGAGCAGAATGGCTGAAGTAGGAGAGAAAGACTGGTGACGTTAGAGGTTGGACATAGGCACTCATTGTGATCGAAGAGGTATGGGTTGGGATCTCAGCTGGGTGCAAATTGGAGGCCAGGTTGCAAACTGATGAATGAAGTGGATGGGATTGGTACAAAGTTCATGGTTTATCTAATTGAATTACTCTGAGCCTCTGCATTTAGCAAATCTAAACTTGGGTCCAGCTACACATTAACATGTCTACAGCGTGGAGGCTGAGTGTTTCTGAGTCATTAGGGCATATGCCTTGCTGTTATATCCAGAGGTTTTGTGAAATATGGTGGATTTCCAGCCTTTTTATACGTGCTGTATTTTGCCTGGAAATATGAAAAGGTGTGAGGAATTCTTAAACTCCAAGAAAATGAATTGCTTACAAGTGGCTACATTTGTTTAGGAGTTATATGAAGAATAATGTAGTGGATTTAATTTGTAAACAACATTGTTTCAATTATTGCGTTTAAATCTGAAAAATGTACTAAGAAGGGAAGTACCTGCCTGTTGTACCAGCTTTGTGAAAATGCTTTGGAAACACATTGGCTGTGCCTATATCTAAAAATTTTGTGGAAAGGCATTCCTTGTCAGTCATGGCTTATTTGGTCACATTCTTACCTCTGACCAGAATGTTGTAGGTTCAAGTCTCAGTTCAGGACTTGAGTCCAACAGTCTTGGCTAGCACTTAAGTAACGAAAGAGCACTGCACTATTGGAAATGCTTTCTCTGGGATGAGATGTTAGACCATGACCAAGAAGAGCCAGGCAAGTTATTACTGGTGTCGCTGCAAATATTAATTGCACCATCAACATCATTAAAAAAAATTCACCTGGTCATTGTCATGCTGCTCTTTGTTAGAGAATGCACTTTGTAAATTGGCTGCCTCATTTATTAAATTATGTAACTATATTTCAAAAGTGCTGCACATATGATATACATCTTTGGAAGATCAGATGGTCTTGATAGGTACTATATAAATGGATTCTTCTTTCTAGCATTTCTTTTATGCATATATGCCATGTTTATGCACCCAAAATGTTGATTTCCTTTTTATATATGGTTAAAATGTATATGGATAGCCATCGGTAGTTTAATGTGTAAATAGAAAACAATTGTTACCGTTCAGTATTTAAAAATATAACTGTTATCGTTAGCCAAATAATTAATTTATAAATAAGAATTCAATTTCTACCCAGTCTAAGGTAATTACTTGGCATTCTTTTTAGGATGATTGTTATAAGCTTGAAAATGGGAAGCAAGTTGAGAAATAAAAGGAAAGGAAGTGTATAACATTATACAGACAGTGCTTGGTGTAGTAATTTCATGGAACAGAATATTACAGTGTCAAAAAAGGACCTTCAACGTATTGACTCCATTCTGCCCATTGAGCATCTATCTTCTCTAATCGTATTTCCCAACACTTGGCCCATAGCCTTATATGCTATGCTGCTTCAAGTGTTCCTCTAAATACTTCTTGAAATTTTTGACAGTTCTCACCTGTACCACCTTTAAGACAGTGAGTTCCAAATATCCACCACTCTGGTTGAAACAAATTCTCCTTCAATCCCCTGTAAACCTACTATCCCTAACCTTTTGTGCCCTGTGGAAATTGAACCTTCTACTGAGAGGTAAATTTATTCCTATTGAGCCTATCTATTCAAAATGGAGTTGAGGACCATCAGACAATATGGGCATTCATTTTAATAACCCAATACAAGTTATCCATCTTAATGTAATAAACAAGGTGTGATATTCATCTGGTGCTTCTAATGAATCACAGTCTTGCTGTTCACTTTAAAAGATTTCTTCACTGAATAAATGAGAACATTTTGTGGATTTTAAAAATGTTGCGCTTAACTCAGTTCAAATGTGAGTAGAGTGGCTTTGCGTCCTCAGCTGATGACACAACAGGCGTTCCAAGCTGGATGAGGAGGAAAGCACTACACAGGACTGCTTTCTAGGAAAAGTGGAATAATTTTTCATTGTTTCTGTATTTGTGGTTGATGTATGTTATGTGAAGTTGCTACTTCAGAGCTAAGCTATTCAGTGAAATTAGCTGAAGTTATATTTTCTCTACTGTTTTAAAAAGCAAACAGAATTTTTAAGCTGCTGATGGAAGTGCACTTAGCACTTTTTTGGAGGTTTTGTGTCAAGTGTATAGTAATATAGCACAACACGCAGGATCTAAAGTGTAATTTGGATCAGCAAATCAATTCCGAATGCATTTGGTATCTCTGCACAATCCTGAATTACTTGTAAATGTGTGGGTTCTCATCACAGTGAATACCGTTTGAATTTCAATCTGACATAAACTTAAGCAAACAGGCAATTACTCTGTTTCCTCTGTTTCTGTGTTGTTCTTAAATTAATTGAACATTTTTCATTTGAATTTGTATTGATTTAGAGCATTGGACTGACAATCTAGCTGAATATTCTGATTGTAAATCTGATTTTATAGCTATACTAAGGAAGATCAATCATTTGGAAAACCTTCATTTTATATGCAGTTGATATTAATTACTTTGGGATTTTAGGAGAAATCGTCAATTCTAACTATGAATTATATCTACAGATTGAGATTCCGTATTATGAAGCTTTAGATTTTGAGTTTGGAATAATTCATGAAAATAGTCTTTCTGAAATATTGTATGCTTTTCTAAATTATTTGCTGTTGGATGGATTTGTTCTCTTGAACCTATTTGAGTTGGTTAATGGCACATTTTTAATGTCCACAGTAAGAACCAAGAACTCCCAGGTCAGGTCATTATATGAGTTAAATACAGAATAAATTCTGATTTACTGTCAGTAGCATAGAAAGAAGACGTTTTTCATTGCATTTACTCACAGCTGGATTCAAAGCTGTGGGCCAAGGGTAAAAGTTTGCCAGGTGTGATACTCAGTGCTCACGTTGACACTCTGGTGGCAGAATGTTGTTCTTTAGCTTCAAGTAGTGAAATCATACATCACTGTAGGGACTTCCGTAAGTGAAAGAAAAGCTGACCAATATGCTTGTATCATTTCACAAAATCCTATTTGAAAATGCCAAGCTTATATAGAGGATTTTTGGATAGTAGAAATATTTTAATCACGAGTATGTAGAAGTTTGAAGATTCATATTCTGATACTTCACAAAAGTATTTGTGAAGACTAAGTTACCACTACAATATTTACTAAAACTTAAAATTAGAAGTGTTCAGCACAGAACAGTGTTAGTGATTGTGTCTGTGCTGTTCTTTACAACCATTCAGTTCTGTTGGCTTCATACTTAAATAAACAATTTGTTAATAAGCAAATTTGTCGATTTTGAAAATTACTTATTCAAATATCTTTAGTATTAAACTAAAGCCATTTAATCACACTACAGACATCTTTCCAGATGTTTGCTGAATTAGTATGGTGTATCTGGTCTTAACTGGAGTTGGAGGAGAAGGGACAGGAAAGCAACTTTATAGAGGAAAAGCATTATTGGCTTGCTTTGAATTTCTTCATCCAGATATCATTACATCTCCTTAATTTCAGGAGCATGTTTTGCAAACACTATATTAACTCCATTGTAAGGCTTTCCAATGCTTGTTCATTGTTTATAGATTAGAGCCAAGATGAGACGATTACACAATCTTCTGACGTCAATGCTGTACTTTTGGCGATCAGCCACTATATTCTGCGTATGTCTGCTATTGACCACATCAAATGAGAGCATTCATGTGGTCTGTTACCATTGTTGTCAAGGCAGCTCTGTAGCCTTTACATTGCATCCGCTGTGACATAGTTTATAATTGCTATTGTGAATTTCAAAGAATTGCACACACTGTTGATTATGTGACTATCAAGATATAGCCTGATGTACCTTAAATTTGGATTATTAGTTTAACATGTTATAATTTCCTTGAAGTTTTAATCCGTGCATTAACTGGCGTAGTGTTTACTGGTTTTAAAGAAATGGTTAATAATTGGAGACACTGCAGTATTTGAGTTGGAGAAAGAAGATAGAGGAAAAGAATGATCTTCACAGTGTTTTGATTACTGTCAACTAAAAGGTTGTATTTGATTCTTTAAAAATCTTCTTTTATTCTCACACAAATATACAAGAGTATCTGGCAGCGAGTTTGTCAGTGACTCAACCTGGGAATTTTGGTCATATTGGCAGATGGAGCCTCTTGCACTTTACATTTTTGGAATATTGAATTGACTCACTCAATATAACTAAAAGAGAATGTGTGTGTAACTATTAAATGACTGACGTATTCAATGCAGAAGGTAAGCCTGATTATCAGTGAGTGTGTTATGATCACCGCTACTTTCTTATGGGCAACTAGACACAGAGATTAAATGCTGGCCTAGCCATTGACAACTACATCCCATGAGTGAATTTTAAAAATGGGTTTATTTAAAAATTAATAAACTGCTTGTTGTCTGGATCTTAGAACGTGTTTTAAGTTAATTTTGGTTTTAATAAAACCATGAATTGCAGTTAGGTATTTCAGTTGTTGTCTTGTGGGCAATATAATTATAGAAGTCGCATTACATCTGTGGTTCGCCAACATCTAGAAAAATAATTTGTGAAGTTATCGTGTTGAGTCTAGAAGCTTGATTAAATAAACCATGTCCCTCAATCCTGTGTCTGACTAAATATGCATGACAGTATATCTTGAACTTATTAATATGCTCTGTTTCAGTTCTGCAAATTGAAGTATGATTAACATCATTTAAATCTGCAATCACCAAACAACGTATTTCCAAATTCACCCATTACCATTTCTACCTCTTCTATCTCTTTTTTTTATTGAAATGGTACCTGTGCCACCACCGTTTTCTGAAAACGTTTTGTTGGCCTTTTGACCACTACACTCTTGTCCATTACTCCTGTCTTTGCTGAACTGGCTCCAGCTCCAACCCACTTGGCTCTGCAACTACCAGCAACAGCAACTTAGTTATGTGGTATTCTTTACACAAGGAAACATCCTAAGGAATCACTCAGATATAAAATGTAGAACTTTGACTGATGTAGAAAACATTAAGAAGGATTACTATAAGCTATTTAAACAAAATAATTTTAAAGATCTTAAAGGAGGAGAGGCAGAAAGGGCTTTGAAGAAAATTCTGTAACTGTCCTAGAGTAATTGGTTTGACGAGGAGAAAGGGAATCATTACAGAATGGAATGCTTTGGGCTTCACCGTTCTTTGACACCAAGTCCTCCATGACCCCCTACTCATTTGTGGTTAGCAAGCCAACTGCTCCAGGGAACCTCCTCAGTCACTTCTCATGGCCACCATCTGTTGGATGATCTTCTGCTGAGCAGTAGGTTCTCTTCTAATCCCCTTCTCAATCGTGGAGAGCAGTCAAACTTCTCCCAGAAACCTCTTCAGTGACTTCTCGCTAATTCTCACTACCCTGTGAAGGCACTGGAATGAAAGAAATCAGGGATGCATTAGTAGCCACAATTATGATTATAGAATGTGTATAGGATGCATGGACAAGCTCAGAAATAACTTAAGAGGAAGACAGAAAGATGTAGGTTCAGATTTATGGCATGGAGAAATTTTGAGAGAATCTCAGTTTGATGGGCAAGGGGAAGGGTGGGGTCAGGCAGAAACAGTTGAATGGATTTTCAGAACACTACTGACTGAAATCCACAATCTTTTTGCACTTTCTGTAGGAGGTAGATCTAAGGAGACATATGGCAGTGGAAGGAAGAAATATGGAAAGAATCTTTGTTGGCTGTCAAAACCACTTATTATCTGGGATCGACCTGGAAAGCTATGCCCAATGATGTTTGGTGTCTGCCAAGTCTAACAGTTGGTGGCTATTCAGCTTGCGTTAAAGCCTTTGTCCCCTGGCCTTCAAGGATCAAAGATGGGGCCTGCACAGGAGAAATAACCTGAATGGGAGAGATTTTCCTGAGGACAATGGCATCAAAGATGGAAAGGGAAGGATTATAAAGAGGTGGGAAGACTACGAGAAAATTCCAACATTTGAGTGGTGTTGACAACTGAAAGCACAGCTGCCAGTAGTGGAGCGATGAAAATTGGTGATGTGTAATGGGCCAGAATTGGAGAAGCACTGAAATCATTGGGTTATAGAGTCAGGGGAGGCTACAAAGATAGGGAGAGGTAAGATCATGAAGGCATCTGAACATAAGGATGAGTATTTTCAATTAATTAATAATTAATTGTCAGATTGGTATCCAATGTAGGATGGCTGAAGAAGACTTGTAAGCACATGGGTAGCAGAGTTTTAAATGAGCACATGTTACCAAAGATACAAGGTGGAAGGTCAATCAAGAAAGCATTGGAATAGATGTATCTAAAGGTAACAAAGGCACAGCTGCAAAGGGAAACCTCTGAGGCAGAGGCAGCCTGTACAATGGAAGTGGAGGTAGCCAGTCTTGACGATGGAGCAGTTGTACAATTTGAAGCTCATCTCCAGATGAAATGCAATGCCAAACCTCTTGAACAGTCCGGTTTAACCTCAAGCGATGGCCAGGGAGAGGGATGAAATCAGTACCTAGGGACAGAAGACAATGGTTTTAATCTTCCAGACGTTTATTTGGAGGAAACTTTGCTTATTCAATGCTGATGTCAGACAAGCAGCACAATAAATCAAGAATAGTTGGGTTGTTGAGCAAGATAATGGTTATGTGTTTATTATAGACCCCTGGAGAGTTGATGTGGAATGCAGGAACAAATTTGTGCACAATTCACAGAGGTGTGTAAAAATAATATCAAAAGGGGAATTAATAGTCAGTGATTTCAACTTTCCAAGTAATAACAGGGATAGACATAGTGTTACAGGCTTAGACGTGTGAATTTCTTGAAATGTGTACAGGAGAACTTTTTCAAACTTTTCAAGGATCACACAGAGGACAAAGCTGTTATAGATGTAATTCTGGATAATGAAGCTGGACAGGTGGTTGAGGTGCTGATCGGGGGAGAGTTTTCGTGAGAGCAGTTTTAACATGATTCAATTTCAGCTTATTATTGTCAAAGAAATAGACAAGATGCAGAAAAAGGTTGTGAATTGGGGAAGTACAGATGTCAGTAAAATATGGCAGGATCTGGTCAAGGTAGACTGGGAACAACCAGTCATGAGGAAATTTACAGAAGAACTGTGGGGTGCATTCAAAAAGGAAATGGGAAGGGTACAGACCAAAGATGTTCCCTCTAGCATGATAGGAAGGAGTAACAAGTGCAGAGAACCATGGATAACCAGATATATTTAGGATACAATGAGATGGAATAGGAGGCTGTTAGAAGATACAAGGAGAACAAAAGTTTGCAGCTTTAAAAAGCAATTAGGAAAGCAAAGTGGGGATATGAGAAGGCTCTATCTGGTCAAAATAAGGAAAAATCCCAAGATATTTTATAAATATATCAATAGGAAGAGGATAACCAGGGAAAGGGTAGGGCTCATTAGGAATTAAGGGGGTAATCTGTGGGTGGAGCCGGAGGACATTGCTAGAGTGTCGAAGCAATACTTTACATGTCTTTCAGAAAATGAGGATGAAAGTATGGATCCCGGCAAGGAGAGATTGCGAAATACTTGAACAAATTGATGTAGGGAAGGACAAAGTATTAGAGGTGTTGGCAGGCTTAAAGCTTTACAGGTCTCCGTGTCCAGATAAATTGTGTTCCAGGCTGCTGTGGGAGGCAAGGGAGGAGATTCCGGGGCACTTGCCTAAATTTTTAATTCCTCTCTAGCTACAGGGGAGGTGCCAGAGGCCTGGAGAACAATTAATATGGTTTGATATTTAAGAAGGGCTGTAGAGATAAGCCAGAAAACTACAAACCAATGAATCTCACATCAGTCATTGGGAAACTATTGGAGAAAATTCTGGAGGAGTCCATCTATCTCCACTTGAAGCAAGGCATGATCAGCGATAGTCAGCATGGCTTTGTCAGAGGGAGATCACACCTAACACATTTGATTGAATTTTTTGAGGAGGTTATCAGGCATGTAGATGAAGGGAGTAGTTCAGATAGTTTATATGGATTTCAGCAAAGCATTTGACGAGGTCCCAAATAGAATACTTATCAAGAAGGTAAATGCACATCTGATTCAGGGTAATTTGATAGAGTGGATTCAAAATTGGCTCAGTTGTAGAAGACATAGGATGATGACAGAAGCCTGCTTTAGTGACTGGTAGCCACTGTTCAGTAGCATAACACAGGTGTCTGTGCTGGGTCCCCTATTTGTTATATAAATGAATAGACCCTGTGTGGGGTGTTGGATTAGTAAGTTTGCAGATGACACAAAGATTGGTCAGGTAGTTAATAGCAAGATTGACAGTCTTGGGCTACAAGCACATATAAATGGGATTGTCAAATGGGCAGATAAGTGGCAGATGGAATTCAACTCTGAAAACTGTGGGGTGATACAGTTTGGAATGAGTAATTTGACATGAAAGTATTCAATGAACTACATATCAGCAGGAAGTTATATGGAACAAAAGGACTTTTTGTTTGTCCATAAATCTCTGAAGTCAGAAGGGCACGTTAGTAGGGTGGTGAGTAAGACGTATGGGACACTTACATTTATTAATTGAGACTTAGATTACAAAAGCAGGATGTCACATCAGAGTTGTATGGAACTTTGTGAGTCCATAGCTAGTGTGCAGTTCTGGTATCCACATTAAAGGAAGAACATGATTGCATTGGAGAAAGTTCAGAGGAGATACACCAGGATGCTGCCTGGGATGGAAAACTTAGTTATGAGGAAAGGTTGGATAAGCTTTGGTTGTTTTCATTGGATCAGAGAAGACTGAGGGGCCATCTGATTGCGATGTCCAAGGTTATGAGTGGCATGGACAGAGTAGATAAGAAGCAGCTGTTCCCCTTTTTTTTGGAAGGGTCAATCACAGGAGTAGGAGGAAAAAACTATTGTCCAAGTAAATCAATTTGAAATACAAATTCTTAACCCACAGTTGTAATTTTAAAGTTGGAAGCGATGATGCTAATCACCTGTTTAATATCTGCCAAGTACTCTATCACAGCTTATATTTATATAGCATCTTTCACATGATAAACCAATCCAAAATTATTTGGCCAGTGTATTATTAAACAAAACATAGCACCAAGCCGCATGAGACATAAGATCAAATGACCAAAGATTTTATTATGGAGTTAAGTTTGAAGAAATATCTTGAAGGAAGATAGTGAGGTAGACCAATGGAGAATTTTAGGAAAAATTCTGGATCCTATGGTCCAGGCAGCTGAAGGCACAGCAAATATTGGTGGACCAATTAAATTTGAGGTGCCCAGTACCAGAATTAAAGGAACATGAATGTCTTGGAAGATTGTGGAACTGGAGGAGATTCTATAGACTGGAAGTTGCAAGGCCATGGATCGATTTGAAAACAAGTTTGAGAATTTTAAAATTGAGTTGTTATTTAACCAAGAATTAGTAGAGGTCAATGAGCACAGGCGTGTGATGGGTAAATAGATTTGGTGTGACTTAGATCAAAGGCCACAGAGATTTGAATGACCTCAGGTTTGCAGACGATAAAACATAGGAGACCAACTAGGAGTGCATTAGAATGATCAAGTCTACCAGCTTCATGAGATAGATGAAAACTTAAACAGCACGTAAGCTAACATAGAGCCGGAAAATATAATACATTTGAAAGTAGATAGTCTCATTGACCTTGGGCTTATCCCATTAGATGCTCATTCAGTGTCAAAGTCAAATCTGTACCTCAGGTTGGAAAGTTTGTTTAATCTCAAATATTTGTTGCTGTGATGAATGGAGTTGGTGGCCAGAAAGTGAAGTTTGAGGCAAAAACTCAAGACAATAACTAAAGAGCTCAATTATTTGAAACTGAAACAAATTTTATTGGTAATATCATTTTTAAATGAAACTAGACATGACCAAAGAAAGAAATCTAACTGCTTTGTTCCTCAATTTAAAATGCTGTCTACTGTTATATAAACTTTGCGTTATTTTTTAATTGTACTATCAACACAACAGCATATTTCTCTTGGTCCAGAAGTTGCAATTGCTTTAGGATTTTGGATGATTCCCCAATGAGTGATACTTTCGGTATTAAACCTAGAATCAAGACACTGGCATTCCAAATTGAAGGGAAAGGAAGAGTGCTTTCACACTCGATTGTGAAGGGTCAAGTGCACTGGAGGTGCTGGTAGCGCACACCTGTCTGAACTACATTTTCATGTGTGTCAAATTAAATGCTTGAAAGAAATTTGAAAAAAAAACGCATTAAACTCCTCTTGTGGTTCTAAGCCTTGTAGGTCAGCATTTACTGCAGATTTTGGAGGTGCAAGCAGATGCATTGTGTCCCAATGACTTATGTAGTATCTCTTTTCTCATAAACTGTACAGTTTAATTTCCTGAACCTGATTGCTCACAGACATGGCCAGCCTTCAGAGAAGACAAGATTTGAATGTTGATGTCTTCATTTCTAATACCAAAGCTGAACAATACACAATGCATTATTAGTGGAAATGAAGTTGTCAAGAGTGTTCAGATAAGATACAGATCTTGGTCTGAGAAGAATTGCCATTAAACAGCCACACATGTAATGAGAATGTATTTTGTTTGACCAATGTGCACCACATGACCAAGTTTATTTTCCTTTTACTAAAAACTGCTGGAAATAGTAGGTACAGTCATGACATGCATTTGTTTTTGCAGAAAACAAAATTAAACCTCTTTTTAATGGAATAATATTTTTGGCAAAACTTTACAGATTAGTGACAGTTGTAGATTCTGAGATTTTCCAGAGCAAAGCTGCGATTATCCCTAGTTTATGTTTCTCTTTGCCCACTGTCAAGGTATTTCAATACAGACTGAGGACATTTTCAGGAATGTGAACTTCATGTACTTGCAGCACTGACCTCAGCTACCCCCCCCACCCCCACCGCCGCCGCCGGCCTTGATTTCAGCCAATTGTTGTTAAATTCCAACCTCCGAGGTCATTACATGACTATAAAAGCCATAAAACCTAAGTGTCTATATAATAAATGCTGCTAGTATGAAACAAATGTTTTTAACCTTTACAGCATTATGCTTGAGTTTAGTCACGCAGATGCTGTTGGACTCCAAAAAAGCTGACCGATTTATTCTTGGAACAGAACATTTCATTTTGCATTTTGTTGTTTGTAAACACAGCTAGGGAAAAAATGAAGTGTGTTAAACAGTTGTTATAGGTTAAATCAAACAGAAAAGTATTAAAGGTATGTGTAGAAGTTGTAACAACGTCAGCCAGGTGAAACTCAGAATTTGAGTTCTCTGACTGGGGCTGTTTATTTGCTCCAATCAGAGAGCCTGGGCTGCCAGATAAAATGTGGAGTGTCAAACATCCCGTTCAGTCTGAGAGCTGGCTCTGAGGGAGCTGGACCAGTATCAGTGACTTTGCATATGTAAATAAAGGGTGACTCAGTTAATGAAAACTGTCCTCTGTGGAGTTATTTTAGCATGTAAAATAATAAACAAGACTATAAAAGAAAATAGGGCACGTGCAATTAAAGAATTCAGTGCTTTATTCCATGCTGCAGTTCTGTAATTTAGAGTTAAAATTATGTCAATAATTATAACAAAAGCACTGTAACAATGCCTGTTAAAGTGCTATAGTGAGCCAAATAATAGATATTCATATTTCAATGATGGTTCCCTCTGAAACAGCGGAACCACTATAATTAGCATTATGCCTCCAGGTTGCTCAGCAAGGAAGAGAAGACAGGCAGGATGATGCATTAATCTTATTAAGGGAGAAATTTCTAATTGAAAGGACCCTGACCTCAGTAAGAAGAGCTCAACATTGAATTTTGAGGCTGCAGTGAGCTCTCCTAAGAACAGACAGAGGTGAGAAACCTCACCAACACAGCAGGCATGGTTGGAAATCACAATGCAAGTCAGCAGCAGCAATGTGTTCCTTCTAGCCAGGATACAGTGCACCAAGAGGGTGGGGAAAATGAGTGACAAAGGAGTCATAGGTGCCAAGCCCACACTGACTTCGCTGGCATTCTCCGAACAACACACTTTAAAGTTCCACTGATTCCTCTCTGTCCAGGCATCCCACATTCCTATTTGAACAGCCAACGTTCAGACTGTCTAATTCTATTGCTCACACTAATGCCTGGCAAGTGTTGTCGTTCTTTCTATTTCACAAACTGTTAGTGATGTTTAGAACCTGCTCCCTTGTCTCCATCCAGGACAAAATGGCACATAACCTTGTGAAAAAGACTGGAGAAGGGTAGACACTTCAAAGGCCAGTGTTTACTTTGGTCTTTTGTAAAAGAGATTTGCTGCATATTTCAGCAATGACCCCCCTTGAAAACAAGAACCTCTTCGGACACATCAAGAGAACTCATCCTCTGAAGATTTTGTTCCCTTGAAGCCGAATCCCTGCCTGTTCCCCTTCCTGTGAAATAGCACTTTGGCTGAGGAAAAGGCACGTGGTACAGGTGTTTCACCAGCTCTTCATTCAAGATTCAAGGTAGAGCTGTATAAGCTTCTGCCATGTTGATCCTGTCAAGTTTTCTCAGCAAAGGAGTGCCATCAGTAGCAGCCTTACCGGGCTATAGCTGCACCTCTTCTTCAGTTTTACCAATCAAACATTTCCCAGCCTGTCAGTTTTACTTGAGAAGTATTCCCTGACAAATTAAAACAGTGCTTAGTTGCATATCAAATTATTTAAATGTCTTACAGGAGAAACTTTTTAATGATGTGTGGAACTTTTAATTGTCTGAAATAGAAAAGGCCATTCAGCCTTCAGGCCTGCTGTGATCTTTTGTTGATGGCTGATATGTATCTTAACTTCATTAACCCACCTTAACCCTGTTTTCATCTTTATCCCAACTGTATTTATCTGCCCACATTTTACGATTCCACTCTCTCCTCTGAGCTATTCTCATGCCCAGACCTCCTTCCATTCATTCCAGTGTAAACTTTGAATTTATTCCTAATTCAATTGTCTTTTTCATTCATTTGGAGAATGCTTATTTAACTTGGACATTTTATGTGCTTACTTAACTTACTTACATTTACATAGTTTGTAAAACACCCCATCCTTCCCCCCCATTTTTATCACTTATAGTGGTAAAGAAATGAAACATTTGCATTTATATGGTACCTTTCATGACCACCAGGCATTATGAAATATCTCACGACCAATTAATTAGCTTTGAAATACATTCCCTGCAGTGCAATGGTGACTATATCAGCAAATTTATGCTGACATACAGCAATGTGATAATGACCAGGCAGGTAATCTATTATAGTGATGTTGGTTTAGGAATGAATAAGTTGCTGTTCTGTGAAATAGTAGCTTGAAGATTGTTACTCACTCACTTGATTTAACATCACATCTGAAAGATGACCCCCTGAAGAAGAATCATATCAGATTCAAAACATTAACTCTATTTCTCTTTCCCCAGATACCCCTAGACCCTACTGATTTTCTTCAGCATTTTTGAATTGACTTGTTATGTTGGTTTTTAGAATTAAATTGCTTCATAATACACGGAAAAGGTGTAATGTGACAACTAAAGGTTAATAGTTATTGTGGTGTCACTGCAAGTTTATTGTAAAGTAATCTGCAGCTCTTTAAAGAAGATAAAATTTCACAGTATTATGAAATTATTGACGCAATGTAATAATCTAATGTTTTTCAGACCTGAAAAATTTAACGATGAACTGTGAAGTAAAAGTATACAGTTGCAATAAACTTGTCTGTGATTTAATTAATTATTTAATAACTCTTTCCCTGTGCCCATTATTTAATAGTTGATGCCAAAGCCTAGCGAGCAGCCAAGGCAACATGAAAGTCACCCTGAAGAAACAGAAGAGGAGCTCCGAGAACATCAGGCCATGCCAGAAGAACCATACTCTGACAGAAATGTCAATCAGAATGAGTCTACAACTATGAACAAAGTCATACAGGTAAAACAAGAGCCAATTGAAAGTGATGAGGAAGAGGAAGAGCAGCTGGAGCAAAGAAAGAGGCAGGCAGAGCAACAGCAGGAACTACTCTTCAGACAGGTATTTGTGTGTTTTAGTGATTATAAATATTTGTATTACATCGGTGACTTGGTAAAAATTCAGCTACCCTTAATGAATCATGTGAAAGTATACAGTAAGAATGTAGAAGTAGATAACTCTCAAGGTAACTATTTTATAATTTGCTTAAAATTAGACCCATTATAGGACTTCTAGCTGATCCTATTTTCAGGCTAATGTCTTTTGTTTTATCTGCAAATGAAATGTTCAAATTTTGCATCAGCAATGAATAAATGTTATTCTCCATTTATTGCACTTCCACTTGTCAGTGGGCTTTTGCACTGCATCTTGCCGTGCAACAACATGGTACTGTTCAGTTAGAATACTCCATTCAGTATGAGATCATCTACATAAAAGGAAATAGAGTTGGGACCAAGATTTTAAAAAAGGACGATTATTTTAAGTTTCTGACAATAATTGAAGTCTGAAGGAATGAAACTGCACACTTTTAAAACATAATTTTCAAAATTAGACTTGGCATTTAATAAAGATGAGCATGATGCTTAAAAATTACTTAAATCCTAATACCTTCTGGTGTGTTTCGAATGTTACTTAATGGGTAAGTATTGTAACTTCATGTCCTTCATGTGTTTGAATTCCAACTATATTGACGAGATCCTCAGAACAGCAGAACTTGTGCAACAGCTTTATGATTCCTGAGTTTAACTGGGCATGTCCGGTTGTCAAATGTTGTTGCCCAAGTTGAACCTTGACAACAGTGAGCACTCCAAATTTCATTGTGTATCTTAGTTTCGTGTCCAGCTTGGGCAAGGAGTTGACTGGCATGTTGTTGAACCTGCTGCTTTGACTTAAGTTGCTGTGCAGGAATGCCATTCACTTTTGCTGGTTTCACACTAAGAGTTAAAATCTATATTTATCCCAACATACTTCAGATTTTCATGGGAATTTAATATTTATAATACAGTCTCACAAATACAACTTATAAGTGTATTGGTAGTAACTGACTTTTATGATTATTTTTCTGCCATCTTGTTAGATTTTTAAAATTGTAAATCGTAAGAATGTTACTTTCTTCCCCTAAGTATAGGCAGCCATGTAATATTCTTTTCACTTGTGTTCAAAAGAACAAATAAATACTGTGGACATGAAGTGTGTGTGGTCTTTGCCAAAGGTAAACACATCTTGGTCTCATGTGTTTCTTTAATTCAGCTGGTTGTCACAGGTTGGCTGCAGTTCACACAAACAGAAATCTCGGTACCCAAAGGTTATGATCCAGGTTCACTGACATACAAAGTAAAATCTGATCCAATCTTTTGCCAGGACACATAACAGAATAATCAGTGTCAGTTTGAAAGCAGTAATCTTGGTCATTGGAAAGTTGTGTTCTAGAATTATTAAACTTTGATAGAAATATGTGTAAGCAAACAACAAATGAAATGTGATTAGTCAGAGGATGGATTATGTTTATCCCTGTCATGTTACATAAAACATAATTGTTCTCACATTATGACTCCATTTGGAAAAATATAATGTTGTGTGGAAATCTAAAAACTGATTTTTTTTTCATTCGTGTTGGTAACTCTGCATAATTTGTTTGAGGCTTTGCAAGATTGGCTTGGATAACAAAATGGAATATAGACTTGATTTGTATTTAACTTCTGACATCATCTATGCTCTATTATGCACAAGCAAATTGTTAAATATTTTGAGAAACCTGATAACTTTGGATTTTAAAATAGTGCCATTTACCAAGGTACAAATAATGATGAAGAAGGTTACTTAGCCCATTGAGCTTATCATTCCTGAAAAGCCTTCTATCTCCATTCAATAATGTCTAGCTGCCTTCTAAATAACCCAGAGCATCTTGTTCCAAGTAATTAATGTTGGTGACATTCACATTCAGAGAGTCAGAGCTAATGTATGGTATTACCAGATAGTGAGTCCAGCAATTGTTCATAGAACTTTCCACCTAATCTCTCCATTGTCGCCATTGAAAATCATCAAATGAAGGATTAAGTATTCTCTTTGGATGTTATTTCAGACTAGACCCCAAATCTCCCACTCCCAAGTTTCAGGGATAGAATGTGAAGATGGCTGTTCTTGACATCAAGACCACATATATCCATGTGTGGCATCAAGGAGACTTAGTAAAACTGAAGTCATGGGAAATTCCCCACTGGTTGGGGACATACTTGACCCAAAAGATGATGATTGTGGTTGTCGGACATCAGTATTCTCAGCTCCAGGACATCTCCACAGAAGTTCCTCAGGGTAGTGTCCACACCCAACCATATTCAGCCTCTTCATCAATGACTTTTCTTCCATCTTAAGGTCAGAAATGGAATGTTAGCCGATGATGCAGGACATTTTGCAATCATTCACAACTCCTCAAATACTGAAGCAGTCCATGATCTAAATGCAGGGCAACATTCATGCTTTGGCTGGCAAGTGACTGTCTCCAACAGAAGAAAATTTAACCATCATCCCTTTATATACAATGGCATTACAATCTCTAAATCTCTTGCTATCAACGCCCAATGATTTACCATTGACAAAATGCTGACTTGCACTCTGAGTACTGTGGATACAAGAATAGGCCAGAGGCCAGAAATCCTGCAGTTAGTAACCTCCTGACTCCCCATTTGCCTAAATGATTTCAGCTCCAACAGCACTCAAGTATCCTGAAACTATCCGAGATAAAGCACGATAGATACCACATCGCAAACATTCACTCCCTCCACTGCCACCACTCAGTAGCTGCAGTCTTCACCATGTACAATTTTGGAATGTGTTGAACAACAACATTATTTATTGTTTGAAAGCTGCAGTGTGACTTTTACCAGCTACATGGTCTTTTCAAACTCTTTGTAAATTTACATCCAGATACATGAATGCAGTACTTTGAACAATTTATTCTGAGCATTCTGATAGGTATAAGCGTAGGTGATGACTTTAAATCGCTATATAGACACCAGGTATTTATTGTGCAGTAGCTTAAATCTCTTTACCTCTATTTTTGCCTTACCTAGTTCTGATAGTGTATTGTCTAAATTGAGCACATTAATGCTGTTCTCCAACTAAAGGTGCAGTTTAAAAATGTAGCTGTTTTGAATCTGCAGTTAGATTTTGTTGAGTGAATAATTTATTTGCATCAAAATATTTGTTCCTATGATTCCTGAGAGACATAGAAGTCAGTAACTGTTCAAAAGGAGATGGAGAAAGTATATATGGTGCATGAGAGCAGTCCTCTGTCACGTCTTAAAGATGCTCCAACGCTGGACTTTCTAACCAGCTGAGTTTTCAGTAAAATTAACAATTTTGGAAAGTCATTTATGCCAAACTATGCACAATTTTTTTTTTACTATTTCTCTTCTGTTACTTAATAAATAAATGTTGAAGTACTCCTGACTGCTAATATCTGAAGGAGTAAAGGTTCCTCCGGGTGTTGTGTAGCATAAACCATTCAGACTTGGAGTTTCAAGTTTTATTTCCAAGGCTTTGCCTGGTCTTGGTTGTTCTTCAGTTATCCTGGCAGGTCTGTGTCATAACATCATCACAGTACAGAAGGATGCGTTCGAGCTCATGCGTATAGTTTTTATTTCCAGGGATGGGGAATTGCAAACTAGAGGGCATAGGCTTAAGATGAGAGGGAAGAGATTTAAGAATGACTGGAGGGGTAACTTCTTCACACAGAGAATGGTGCATATATAGAATGGACTGCCAGAGAAAGTAGTTGAGGCAGATACAATAGCAACATCTTAAAAAAAACATTTGGATAGGCACATGGATTTGGAAGGGTTTAGCGGGATATAAGCCAAAAGCGGGCAGTTGGAGCTAGCGGAGTGGGCAGCATGGATCAATTTGGGCCAAAGGGCCTGTTTCCATGCTGTATTGTTCCTCATGATTCATCGAGTCCATGCTGACTGTTTGTAAAGGAACCCTATCTCCCCATTCCCCATAGGCCTGCAACTTCCCTTCAACTGTCCACCTTGTAATGATGTATTTTGTGATTATTCTTCGTCTTCACTTCCACTGTCCTTATAGGCAGCAAATTTCAGGTCTTTATCACTCACTGTAAAAAGACAAAAGCTCTTCCTCACATTCCCCTTGCATCTCTTGCACAAACCTGTGTTTGCTACTCTTTTGGCTATTTGGACCAACTTTTCTTTGTTTATCTTTTATAAATCTATCATCATCTTCTAAACATACACCAAATCTCTCTCAACCATCTTTACCTCCAAAGAGAGCAACCCCAGTAAGTCACAGCTACTATGTTGTCCTGGTATTACATTTAAATATTGGGTCTGTAATAGGTCAGTTCATGTTATAATAAGTGGCATTTATCTACCACAAGAGCATGTGAAATTGACTTGAAAACCCACTCTTTGCTGCAGAAGGAAAATAAATATTTGGAGAATCTTGCAAGACTAATTGTTATTATTGAAACATGGGTGATCTTGAAATGTGAGTCTGGGTTATATGTGTAAATTCCTTTCGATAAACTTGGTGCTTTTATTACTTCAGTAGTGCCTGTAGTTGGATATGTCGGGTGGTTTTTGTTGCATTCATCCCTAATGCTTTGAATCGTCAAGTATGATCACAGCTGAGTGATTAATGCAATATGTTAAGCTTTTCTACATGAAAGTCTGTGCTAAAGCATATGCTGCAGAAGAATATTCAGCATTAAGGGAAAGAAAAAGAGTTGACAGCAGAAGATTGGGAGAATTGGTAGGAGCTGAGTCTGAGGACTCACGGGAAGACAAGAAAGAGGTTGAAATCCCAGTCTGGATGCTTGAAAATGTTGTGCAAGTCACAAGAATATCTAAACAATGATGGTTCTGTTGTTTACCTACAGTTTGTTTCAAGTGTAGCATTTGAGTCAAAGGGCCGTAAAAATGTTTTTATTCCATATGCAAAACATTATAAGGAATTAAATAAGAAGATATCATTGTATAGTGATTGTAACAAGGTCAGCTCAGTGGACCTCATAGAATACGAATACCTTGATTTGGGCTGTTAATCTGGTCCAATCAGGGAGCCCTGGCTGACAGATATAAACAGGAGTGTCAGAGGTTCTGCTCACTTTTAGAGCTGATATTGAGGGAACTGTATCACTGTCAAGGACTCTCCATATGTAAGTAAAGGGTGATTTGGTGTCAGGATATCTACATCTGTGGAGTTATTTCACGTTGCTCCCCTTAATGGTATTCTTTACAAAGGCCACGTCAGCCACAAAGCGCGCGGATTTGTTTGCCTTGCCGTTATCTGCACAACAGCACAATCATCATTAGTGCAGCATACTTGCCATTACTACTTAGTTGCTTCACATCTCGTCTCAGTATTAACTCCAATAAAGACATTTTTATGATTTTTTTTCATATTGTCTTAGTTGCTGGTATAATTTTTTAAACACTTCAATTTTTTCAATAGTGCATGTTAATGCTTTTGGAACATTATAGGACACATTTACCTTTATTTGAAGTGTGCTGTTGAATGTGCAGGAGAGGACCTTGGTAATATTTGTTATTTGGGGCAGTCTGTGCCTCTATCCCTCACTGCCACAGACTTAGTGAAGCTGTGATGGGGGGGCAGATTTTGTCTGTGTTAAATGTGCTCATAAATAATGTTGTCGCTACATTTAACACTGGAAGAAACATTATTTGCATAGTTACCAATTTATTTAAATGGAAGATGCTGGTAATTATGCAGTGATTTATTTTCCTTATATAAGAGATGATGCGCTGATCCACAAAGTTTGTTTATTAACATGTTTTAAAAATATATCCCTGACACTTCTTGCCAGAATTGCATATATAAGCAGGTTAATATTCTTTTTAAACTTTGAGTTCTAGTTAGTAGTGATAAATAATCAGTCTGAAATTCAAAAACATTTTGTCAGAAAAATACCTTTGTGCACTGCTGGCCATGCTGGTTGAGTTCTAAAGCATATTGTTGTTGAACTGAGTCTGCGCATGCAGTGACGGAACCAACAAGATAAAGGATGTTTGTCTTCATCTTCACCAATCTGCCTGTGGCAGATCCTTCTGTCCATGACAGTTTTGGTAAGAGTGACAACCGCACAGCCCTTCTGGAAACAAAGTTCCACCTCCACATTGGTGACGGCTTACGTTATGTGTGACATTATCACTGAGCTAAATGGGACAGACTTCGAACAGATCTAGCAATTCCAGGCTAGGCATCCATGAGCCACTAAGGGCCATCAGCAGCCGAAAAATCATACTCACAATCTGCATCCTCGTGGCCTGACACAACCCCCAGTCTGCTGTTACCAGCAAGCCAGGGAATCAAGCCCGGCTCAGTGGAGAGTACAGAAAGCCATACCATCAATACCTAAGAAGGAGATGTCAACCCAGTGAAGCCAGACCTGTCAAACAGCACAAGCAGCAAGTGATAGACTAAACAATCCCGCAACCTATGGATCAGATCCAAGTTCTCCAGTCCATCCACATCCAGGCACGAGAGGTAATGAAACAATTCCGTGGAGTTGGCTGTACAAATGTCCCAATCCTCCACGATGAGGAAACTCAGCACCTCAGTGTAAAATGTAAGGCTGAAGCATTTGCAGCAATCTTCAACTAGAAGTGCTGAGTGGCTGATCCACCTTGGCCTTCTCCTGAGGTGCCCAACGTTACAAATGTCAGTCTTCCACCAATTCCATTCACTCCACATAATGTCAAGAAACAGTTGGAGGACTGGACGCAGCAAAGTCTGTGGGCCTGACAACGTTCCAGCAATAGTACTGAAGATCTGTCCTCCAGAACTTGCCACACCCCTACCCAAGTTATTCCATTATAGTTACAACACTGATTTCTACTCGATGACTTTTTGAAAATTGCCCAAATACGTGCTGTATACAAAAAGCAGAACAAATCCAACCCAGTGAATTACCACCCCATCGGCCTACTCTCAATCATCAGTCAAGTGATGGAAAATGTTATCAAAGTTCTCTCAAGCCGCACGTTTGTCAATAACTTGCTCATTGATTCCCCGTTTAGTTTCTATCAGGATCACTTGGCTCCTGATCTCATTACCACCTTGAACGGAATTGCAGAGGTGGGATGAGAGTGATTGTCATTGACATCATTTGTCTGAGTGTCAAGGACCTTTAGCAAACCTGGAGGTGATTGGAATCAGATGAAAACTCTATGCTGGTTGAACTCATGACTGGCATAAAGGAAGGTGGTTGTCTGTTGGAGGTCAGTCATCTCAGTCCCAGGACATCTGTGCAGGATAGTGTCTTAGGCCCAACTATCTTCAGCAGTTTCATCAATAATCTTCCCTCCATGGATAGGTCAGCAGCGGAGATGTTCACCAATGATGGGACAATGATCACCTTTTGCAACTCTTCAAATACCGAAGTAGTCCGTGTCCAAATACAGCAAGACCTATACGACATCCAGGCTTTGGCTAAACAGTACCTAGCAACACTCATGCCACATAAATGCCAAGCAATAACCATCTCCAATAAGAGGCAATCCAGCCATCATCCCTTGACTTTAATGCTAAACCATCATTGAATCCCCCACTGTCAAATTCCTAGGGGTTAACATTGACGAGAGCTGAACTTGATTAGCCACTTGGCTAGAAGAGCAAGTCAGAGGCTAACGTAGCCCACATCCTGTAGCACAAGTGAAGAGAATGATAGAACACTCCCTATTTGTCTGGATGAGTGCAGCTCTAAAAATACTCAAGAAGTGGGTAGCACAATGGCTTAGTAGTTAGCACTGCTGCCACAACACCAGGGACTCAGGTTCGATTCCACCCTCGGGCGACTGTGTGGAGTTTGCATGTTCTCCCCGTGTCTGCGTGGGCTTCCTCTGGATGCAGTGGTTTCCTCCCACTGTCCAAAGATGTACAAGTTAGGTAGATTGGCCATGATAAATTATTCATAGTGTTCAGAAATACATTTTAAATATTCATTTGTGGGATGTGGCAATCACTAGCAAGGCCAGAATTGATTGCCCATACATAATTGCCCTTGACAAGGCAGTGTTAAGTCACTTTCATGAACCACGTTCAATCCTTGTCATGAACGTACACATCAGCAATGTTAGGAAAGGAGTTCCAGGATATTGACTCCACAACACTAAAGAAGGATAGTATATTCCTGAGTCAGATTGGTGTAAGACTAGAAAAAGAACTTGAAGGTGATGGTAGTGTTCTTGAAGGTAATAGACATTGTAGATTTGAAAGGTATTGATATAGGAACCTTGTCATGTTGCTGCAGTACGTTGTGGATCTCGTGTAACTCACAGTTACAGTGCTCACTTACGAAAACACTGAATGTTCAGGGTCATAGGCTGCCACTGAAGTGTGCTGCTGTCAAACCTCTTGAATGTTTAAGGAACTGACCCTCCAGTTAAGCCAGCAGTATCTCATTGTAATTTAGATTTGTACCTTGTAAATGGCAGACAGGTTTTGTGGAGTCAGGCAGTGAGTTACTGCTGCAGACTTCCTAGCCTCTGACCTGTTCTTTGAGCCATAATATTTATGCAACTGACTTCGTTAAGTTTCTGATCAGTTGTAGCGGTTTGATTTTTTTTTGGAGATGCTCATTACTCAGTATTTCCATAAAACAAAAGTACTAGCTGGTTATTAGAGCAATCCTGAATATTGTCTACAGCTTGCTACATGCAAGCAAAGGCTACTTCACAATCTCTGAAACTGTGAATGGGACTCAACACTGCATCAAAAACAAAGGCACCCAATTCTAACTTTATTATTGAGGAAAGGTCATCAGTAAAAAGCAGGAAATGGATGGACCAGTGACATCACTCTGAGGAACGCTGACAGTGATGTGGTCATCCACAGCTATAACCATTTTCATTTAGACTGTGTAATTTTAAAGAATTATATACTGTATCACACGTGATGTTCAAAATTTGTGTATGTTATTGTCTTTAACATTACTCAGATTCTTGCTTATGCTAGTAGAATTTTTCCTCTAAAATTAAGTATGGTACCTTGAGACTAATTTTGTGCATTTTGTTGATACCAGCTGAATAGTCGCAGAAGGTACCAGAAGAATCTTTTGCAGTTGGATTCTGCAGGGATTCAGATTGTGTTTGTATGGAGAAATAGCATTCCTTTCAAATTAGGTCTCTTGTGGCATCTTGTTTTCTGTTGCATGCCCATGAGAGATACCTAGCCAGGACGTCTGTCTGTAAGCAGATTCATAGGAACACTGCATTTCTAGTGACGTGTCAGCACCCAAAAGCTTATGCATGTAGCCAATAAGGAAAGTACACGGTATCATACTGTATTTAAATTCCACAAGGGGTTAACCCAGGCTAAATGTGTTGAAGCATGGAAATACAACTGCATATAAACATTTGGGACATAAGTACTAACTTGACAGAGAGGCAGTGCTTCCTGGTTACCTGAAAGGACTCTGGTTAACTTTACTGAGACCTAGATGATTACCTTAACTAATGGGGGACTTCTGATGTGTTTGTGACATATTGAGCAAATTCTGTGTTTAGCAGAATTGACACCAGCTGAATTATGTAGATTAGACTTGCTGGTGGAGAAGCCTATGCTTATGATGTAGTTGAAAAAGTCAATTTTAACTTTATTCCATAGGATTCACTAGAGTCAGGTAATGGTCTTAACCATTAATGACATTATCACTGGTACAGGATAACCCTAGGAGGAGATTTGTACAGAAAACAAAACGGTTTCCTGATAGAAGTTTTGATAGGTCTGTCAAGTCCTTTTCCTGAGGTATGAAGAAATAAAAAAAGTGCTTTTGTGAGAGTAAGAGGGAACAGATAGAATTTCAGAATGCCAAAGGAAAGAAAGAAATGCATGTTTAAATTACAAGAGACTGTTGTTCTTGCAGGTCAAGACTGTATTTAATGCAGAGAATATTATTTTGCCACTGCTAGTCACTTCATTTTAGGAAAAGTAAAAAAGTACATCGAAGGCTTTTAGATGGAGTACTTTCTAGGTTAACATAGTGATAACAAATTTGAAATTGTTGAAATGGATCTTCTAAAGTTTTATTATCTTTGATTTAATTAGCTGATAGTACATTATAACTTTTGACTTATTTTTTTCCGATGTTAACCTCTTAGATGGTAC
The DNA here is from genome assembly GCF_030684315.1 of Stegostoma tigrinum. Taxonomy (NCBI): domain Eukaryota; kingdom Metazoa; phylum Chordata; class Chondrichthyes; order Orectolobiformes; family Stegostomatidae; genus Stegostoma; species Stegostoma tigrinum. Next base: position 21,357,686 of record NC_081360.1, on the reverse strand, counting down.
AAAGAGCTCCAAATCTGTATGTTACTATTTGGAGGGTACCTGGAGAAACTATCACCATATGTCTTGCCTTATCGCATTACACTCTTTTTGTATTACAATTTATAGATTAAAAATGACTCTGGAAATCTGAGTAAATTTTATTCAAAGGGCTGTTGAAAATGAATATTTATCAATGAGTTTGAAAATGGAGGGAATTAATGTGCATGTTTAATTTTGATAATCTTAAAATGTTGGTTTTCTTCAACACGGCTGAGGTATACTACTTACAGTAAACTTCCCTCAGTTCACGTCTGAGTTTAAGGGTATAAGATCTTGGTTATTATCTTGAGTAGTAAAACTTCAGTATAGTTCTTACTTAATGGTTTCTAAATGTTGGTTAAGGTAAGACCTTTCTTTAAACTGCAGCTTGCTAAACCATGACTTCAACCCTGGAATGGTTGGGAAGGTCTGTTTTATCTCTGATGAGCAGCACTGTTCAGCTAGATTACAAATTGCTCCATTCACAGTTCAAAGCATGCAGGAGACGGCCATTAATCTGTCTATTTCAAAGGCTCAGCAGGTGTTTTCCTTAGGTTCTCAGCACAGATCGACAGGCAATGTTTGAAGCATTTGAAGTGAAGACATTTTTTTATAAAATGTGCATTTACCTTGAATTGGATTATGAGGAGGAAAGCAATTGAGTTTGTATACTTAACCCATTTAAGAATTAATATGGTGCAAAGAGTGAATTAATGGTGTGCTTTAAAAATATAGATTTAAATTTTTTTGTGACTGAGGAACTGCCTCAGGATTACATCACAGGCAAGTCCTTACAATCAAGAATCTTAATGAGGGAAGGTAAACATTAAATTGGTCATTTTCAATTTCTAAATTTTGTTGGCTCTTGAAAAGTGTTTATCAATGCTGCAAAGAAGATATGTGACTTGAAGGGCTGAATGTCCATTTTTGTATTCCTTGAGCATGAAGTTTCAGATACAAATTTACATAGATCACTTGTCTTGGTTATGTTCCTGCTTTTATTAACTTTTATTCGAAGTTTTTTTCAGGCTTCCCATCAAATTTTGTTTTTAAAAAGATTTAGCATTGCTTCATATTGTCTCAATCCTGTCCCCTACAGGAGAATTCAAATGTAATGCAAGGTTGATTCATCTTCATCCACGTTCTAAGCATAGGAATACTAACAGTACACAAGCGAATCTGACAGAATACGCACAGAAGTACAATTCCACATTAACTGCTTATAAATAATAATTGAATTACTTGAGGATTTCTGCATTTGGAATTCTTGGTATGATGGATCAGCATCATGGTATAGATCTAACAAAATAAATTTGACAAACACATATCTACATGGCACACATATCCATCAGCATTCTAAACAGATGATTTTAATATTTCACTTATATTTTAATGAAATTTCCCATCACTTTTCGTCAGCAGATATCTAGTATTATGTGTACCTTCAATTTGATTCCTTCTTGACCTATCATGACACAATATTATTTCATCAGTACAGCCCATTTTTAATGTCTCACCGCTATGGCTGTATGAAACATTGAATAGTTTGACAACAACATGCTTTGAGTGTTGTTTCATGGAAGCAGTGAGGGGGTAGGAATCTGATGAGTCTGAATTTGTCCTCACACAAAATAGCAGTTTCCAAAAGGGTCACTCACTGTGAGAGTGAGAATCGTGACACTTTATCCCTCAGACATTATGGCTGGTGTTGTAAATTACTGTGCCAACTGAAAACAACTATTACAGTATGGACCAAAGGTTGAACTCAGAATCTGGTCTTTATTTTTTATTTTTTATTTTTTCATTATTTTTTTTATTATTTTTTATTTTATTTTCATTCCAAACCACATGATGTCATTCAACCATCAGTGTGTTTCTCTACATTTATTCACAATTTTTATACTCCATCCTGTTTTCCTTGTGATTTTTTTAAAAATTCAAATTGAATGCCTACCTAAATTTGAGAGGACTCAGCAAATATTTAGTAAGATATTGATGGGACTGAAGGGTTTGAGTTTTAAAGAGAGGTTGGATAGGCTGGGATTTTGTTCACAGGAGTTTGAGAGGTGACTTGTATAAGTTTATAAAAATCATGAGAGACATAGATAAGGTGAATAACAAAAGTCTTTTCTGTAGGATAGGGGTGTTCAAAACTAGGGGGCAAATTTTTAATGTGAGAGGCGAAAGATTTAAAAGAGTACTGAGGGGCAACTTTTTCCACATGGTGGTTCGTATGTGGAATGAAGTGTCAGAGGAAGAGGTAGATGCAGGTACAGTTGCAACATCTAAAGGATATTTGGACAGGTACATGAATAGGAAAGGTTTAGAGCAATATAGGCCATACGCAGGTAAGTGGGACTTGTTTAATTTGGGATACTTGGTCAATGTTGGGCTTGTTGGAACAGAGGTTCGGTTTCTGTGAACGTAGCCCAATGACTGTTCTTGATGTGAATCTAAATAGTTAATATTGCCAGGCCATTACTTCAAAATATGGGTTATCACTGCCAAATTCAAACATTCTCCTCATTCGACACCTACTTACCTAGCGTGAAGCAATCAAGCGAGCACGGGGGAGAGCAAGAGAGCAAGCCAGCATGGGAGAGAGTGATCCCAATACAGAGGAGAGTGAGCCAGAGTGGAAGAGAACTACAGAGCAAGCCCAATGTAGAGGAAAGAGACCAGTGTGGGGGAGGGCTACACTGTGAGCCTAACATGGAAGAGAGTGAGCTCAGCATGGCAGCAATAGAGCCCCCCCAGCATCTGCAGCAGTGGCAAGAACAGCCAGCTCGATGCCTCCCAGCAACCGCAGTGGCGACAAGCGCAGGGAGATCAGGCCCAGTGCAGAGGATATCGAGCACAGGGGAAATCAAATCATGGTGGGGTGTGCAAGACAAGTATGGCTAAGCACTTAAGAAGGATTGCAATGTCGTACTTCTAACTTTATTTCTTTATTTTTCTACTTTACACTAAGAAGGACTTTATTGTTGAACTTTTAACTGTATTTGCTTATTTTTCTCCTTTGTATCTAAGATATTGTGCCTAGGTACTTTTGCATCTAAGATGGTGCCAGGATTGACAACATTGTACTCCTGTATCCCTGTGCTTGAGTACATGTGACAATAAAATCTTGTTCTAAGTTGTTCGACATGCATTCTAGTGAGTGACTGAATAGCAATTAGGCCCAGGCACATTTTTTTCCCCCCTTACTCTCTGACATAGTGATGATGAGAACAATTTTGCTATTCTGTTACTGCTACAACTGAGAACAGCAAAGTAAACAGTCACCATGAATCAAAGCAGATACATTCTTAATGTGTGGTTCTGCATCACGTTACATGATGTATTCAAACATGGAGACTACATTAGAATGTGTCTCCAAGTACATTAACAATGGTGATTCTTCACACGCAAAAGTTCAGTCAAGTTTTTCTGATTTCAGTTGAAGTTCGGATGAGTTTGAGAAGGTAGGATGTTCGTGGTTGTGAACATATCTGATATTTTTAAAAAATTGCAACAACAGTAAGTGAATGTAAGGTAAAGGAAAAGTTGCCAAGGTCCCAAAGGACCATAGCGCTGTTTTCTCATTAGACAGGGTCAACTGATAGTGATTTAATGTGATGGTCACCGCACCTCAGGCAAGATTGAGAAGGTGGGACCTTTAAGGTAGCAAATGTAATATAATTAAGCGTTACAAGGAATCAGTAGCTAAGGAATGGAGTTTGGGGCAGGTACTGAAGAAAATGGCTTTAGATTTCTCGGTGTTTAACTGGAGGATGTTTCTGCTCATCCAGTGTTGGATCATGGATTGACAACCAGATAATTTAGCAACAGTGGAGGAATTAAGAGGTAGTGGTGCATTCAGCTTGGTATTGCCAGCATCCATGTGAAAATTAATGCTGTATCCCAATGTTATCACTGAAAGGCAGTATATAGATGAGATGTACATTGGGAATGGGAGCATGGTTAATTGACTTTTCTTTGGCATAACTTGACTCATTGAGATAGCATCAATATTTGTTTCAAAATTTTGGTGTGCTACTTTTCACATTCCTGTCCAAATTTTCATTAACAAGAACAACTCTAGTAATGTGATGATACCTGTGACAGAAGTAAGTATTAATCCAGTTTTAGTTTCTGGTTGCTTCGTTAAATCCTCTCTCAAAACTGATAGGCTAGTGTTTTGTGCTCACTGGGGTACTGAATTCAAAAGACTGAGCTTTGTACCTTGGTTCACTTGTCCATTGTTAAATAAATTGTCATGTAAATCAAAAACAAGGTCCAATTGTGTAATTTTTTTTGCACCTTTCAATGGATTGGAGAAGTTGAAAACCTTGGATAATGCCTGTTCTCCTGTATGTTATCCTGGGCCTATTAATAAAAGTTTACTTAGATATCATGACTAACGAAGACTTCCCCTGGTCATAAGAAAGCATGACTCAATCTGAGAGTGATTTAAAACAAAAATCTGGTAATGAAAGCTCCTACTTAATTTATTTGAACATTTAACTGGATTATTTTTCTTTGCGGTACAGCAAGCGCTTCTCCTGGAACAGCAACGTATTCATCAGCTTCGCAATTATCAAGCATCCATGGAAGCTGCAGGGATCCCAATATCATACAGTGGGCACCGTCCACTCTCCCGAGCGCAATCATCACCTGCTTCTGCTACCTTTCCTATCTCTGTTCAAGAACCACCCAGTAAACCTCAGTTCACTACAGGTAAGCAATTTTTAATCCAAAAATCTGAATTCTTGCCAGTGGTGAATTTTACATACCCTGATCTTTATCATTTCTCATAATACAAATTTTTTGAATTCTATTTCTAAGTTACTACTAAAGTTTATGTTCGATGTGTGTATTATTTAGTAGCAAAATATACGGAATTATATATATGCCCTTTTTATACAAAATTACAACTTTGACCTACATACTGTTCAATCCTGACATGTCTCAACTGTACCTCTCCACCACCACCACCTTCACTACCTCCATGTTATCACATTGATTGTCCAACTTCAGGTCCAGGACGAGATGATAATCATTGCAGTTAAGTGTGATTGGATGATCAAAGCCAGTATTTTCAACCCTTGCAACAAATTCCATATCGTCCTGTAGTTTCCACCTCCATCATTGTCTCAAATTGAAACAGACTGCTGTGTATCTGTGGCCTATTCAACCACGAACTGAAGTCTGATTCCATGTGCACCCACAAATACTGTCAACTTGTACCTTTACATTATCTGCCTCTGTCTCAAACGAACTATAACTGAAATCTCATCCTATTCTTTCTCATTTACTGATTCAGAATGATAAAGTTCTCTTGACCAGCATCCCATTCTCGGTCTGTTTCCAATCTTAGACCAAGTCCTGCTCAACAATGAATGATGCTCTAACTGACCTGCATAAACTTCTGATTTCCCATGCCTCAGATTTCAATTTATTTTATTCTTTGATGGGATGTGGATGCTGCTGAAATGGTGAGCATTTGTTGTGCATCCTTAATTGTCTTTGAACTGTGTTACTTGCAAGACCATTTCAGGATAGTTGGGGGTCAGCCACCTCAATGTGGGTCTGGAATCATGTGTAGGCCAGACCAGTTAATAATGGCAGATTTCCTTCCCTAAATTTCCTTCCCATTAGAGTCTTGGAGTCATTCAGCATGGAAACAGACTCTTCGGTCCAACCAGTCCGTGCTGAACATAATATCAAACTAAGCGACTCCCTCCTGCCTGCTGCTGGCCCATATCCCTTCAAACCTTTCCAATTCATGTACTTAGCTTTTAAATGTTGTAACTGTACCTACATCCACTGCTTCCTCAGGAAGTTCATTCCACACACAAACCACCCTCTGTGTAAAACATTTGTCTCTCGTGTCTTTTTGAAATCTCACCTGTCGCCTTAAAAATATGTCCCCTAGTCTTGAAATCCTCCATATTAAGGAAAAGACAGCTACCATTATCCCTATCTATACCCCACATGGTCATCTCTCAACCTCCTGTACTCCAGTGAAAAATGTCCCAGCCTATCCAGGCTTTCTTTAATATCAGATGAGTTTATGCAACAATTGATGCTAGTTCATGATCACCAATTTAAAGACTGGCTTTCAATTTCAGTTTTATTAATCAAATTTTAGTTGCTTCAGCTGCCAATGTGGGTTTTAAACTCACGACCTCAGAACATTAACCTGGGCTGCTTGCTCAAATTCCTTCTGAGGCCTTTCCTCTCCATGTGTCTGGAACATTCCAGCTTTGGCATCATACCACTCCCTTTACCCTATCATCCGTAGCTGTGCTTTCAACTGTGTAAGGTCTGTTCTGGAAACCTCTCTTTAAAGGGCAAAAATTTAGACAGTTAATGGCACAATCACCAACAACGGTGACAAGACACTACACAAGAGGGAAACTTTCATTAAGAACACATCATGCTTTAGCTGACACATTCATTCAGTTCTGAAGAAATTTAAGTTCTTAGAGTAGTTCTGAACAGGACTGCTGCCTCCAGTCCTGTAGAAGAAAGCTATGGCAAATGATTATTTTGAATATAGGCAGAACCATAGAAAGGCCAACAGAAAACAGTTCATGACTACACAGAGCCTTGAAGTTGAAATGTGTGACGAATCTTACATATGTAGTTTTGGTTCTTGGGAAAATGTTATTAAAATATGCATACTTAAAGGCCAAAGCTACTACTTAGTGTGCTAAGTATAGCACCAAAAGGCCAAGTTGCTAAATTTGTTAAATTGAATAGCTTCTTCAGAATGAGGGATATAACAATTCTTGTGTTAAATAATTGCGGATTTCTTGACCACTGTGAAATTATATGTTAGTGGGATTCAATGTGTGAGTTTCTCTGACATAGTGATTTTTTACGCTTGCAAAGGACCAAGCTTTTACATTTCCAGAGACAAACCAAACTTGATTTCTTCAGAGCTGAAGGAATGTGTTGGCCAAAGCACAATTTACATTTTTAATAAGAGTGTCCCTGAACACACTATCATTCTGACAGCAGCTTCTTGCATGTTCTGCAATCACCATCATTAGCAATTGCCCAAACTCCTAACCTAGATAGAAATGCTCTTAAAAATATCAGTGTGTTGTTTCCTTGACAGCAAGGAGGACCTGTGAAATGGAAAATCTTATCTACCTTAACCATAGTCCTTACCATATCTTGCTCATCAATACTACTAAGACATGTAATGAATGTTCACAATATGTAGTTATTATTTGAAGATGAAACATGAATTTTAAAGTGAATATATGGTTTTAAATTTATTTGTGTTTTTATATTGTGTTAAGAAGAATAAAACATGGATTTAATTCATTTTTGCATTTGAGTTCTGAGTGTGGTGAGGGCTGTCTAGAAATTTGTTTGTATGCATTTAATTGAGGCATTTAAAATAAAGAACCTTTGAGGGAGTAGCTCAGTGCTTTAGAATAAAGAGAGAAAAATAATTGAGCTGTTGCCTAGCAACAAGATCCTCTACGGCATACAGAGATGGTGACAGAAACAATTTTCTTGTTAGAATGAAAGACAGAACTGCCCAGAAGGTTAATGAATTTACAGCGTTCTTGAGAGACAGAGAGGTCTTTCAAACTGAAAAGGCTTGTAAGATCAGCAGTGCAGTTTAGCAGTCTCCAAAACTGTCAGGGCTGAAGACAAGAAGTCTCAACTGGCTTATTGTCAATGAAGAATAAGTTCCAGAAAAAGAACACTGTGGAAGAGTTGTACTCGTAGTTTGTTTAAGGGTCTCAAGAAGAGACATTAACTAAACAAATAACATTGAGTAAGTGAAGAAATACGTTGAAACAAAATTAATTGCATCTGCATCAACAAACAATGAAGTGGATTTAAAGTGGAAACTTGATGGTCCCCTCACTGAGGTTTAGCATCTGTAAGATTGATAAGAATAAATGTTTGAAGCTTTATTTCTGACATTTGTAATAAGATCACTTCCCTTGCCTGTAATAAACTTTGATTTTCCTTTGTGAAACAAACATTGAACATTTTTACCGGTGACTGTCGTCCACGGTTAACAAATTGCAAAAAACAAATCTCTGTCAAGCCAGGTTTCACTTTGGAATCTGACTTATCCAGTGTTCCCATCAATTGAGTTCATAACACAAGACTACTACAATAAATCATTGTGGAGACAGAGTCAGCACAGAATCACATTCTTGTTTTGATCATTTGCCATACTCGTTTCCTGGATCTTGAATCCAGTGGTGAAAATTCCTCCAATGCTGGAAAAAGCACCACCTGCCTGGATAGACCTAGTTCCCTACACTATGTAGAATTGTTCTTGGATTTTTGTGTGCTTTAGACTTTTCTACTATTCTCCATTCCTGAAGCGGTCATTTCTCGAAGATGATGGCTGAGATTGCAACTCACTCAAAAAGCATTACTTACTTCAAGCTAAAATTGTGCATCATATCTCCTTGGCTGTGAGCTATAATCTTACATCAAAGGCCCTCTTTCATTAATTGTTGCAAGTTTCCCCCATGATATAATTCAACTGTCATTCCTCATTAAGATGGAAGAAGTACTGATCTAGTTGCTAGTTTATAGCTAAGTATAATCGACTGAACTTGATATGAATGTAGGATAATATATATTTAGCATTGTAGGTGCGTACCTTTTCAACTAGGTTGTCCATGCATTTGAATTCTTGTAGATGCCCAGTGTTTCTTGTGCAAATCACTTCCCAAATATAAATACAGATGATTATTTATTCACTCTGAATTCAGAATGATGCAGGGATTCTGCAATAGATTCTGAGAATATTTTCCCAACAATTTAGAAAACAAATTCCCCAGTTCTCGAGCTTAAAAGGCACCAATATCACTGAAATAGTTTTTCACATATCAATGTAGTGGATAACCAGAGAAATGACTCAGATTATTCTATGTTGTATTAAACTCTGACTAGAATTTTTATTTATGTGAGGACTATTCGAGTTTATAAACAAAATGGCTGTGACCAGTGTGTAAGTCATATGTATGCTTAGGTTTAGTATCAACATGTTCTAAGATTCTTCTCACTTTGAAGGAATTTTCCACTTCGTGAGGGTTCTTCTCTAGTACACCAGATAGAATGGTACTTTCTGTAGTTAGCTGTTTGCTTGGTAGTGGATAGACAGTTCTGTCATTAGTAATAGTTTTTCCTTAATTATTGATCATTTAAACTTAAAACGAGTGAACCGAAGGAAATATGTTGAGCGTGAGTGAATGTCGTTCTTGAACAAAGCAAGTATTTCAACAAATAACTATTTCTTGTTGCAGGCCCAAACTCTGTGGTAACTTTTAGATTCATTTTCAATATATTCATTTGACAATTGTTCGTGTTTCTGGTATATTGTTTCTTGACTGCTTGCTTTTAACTCTTGTAACAGGTCTTGTGTATGATACACTGATGCTAAAACATCACTGTACCTGTGGAAATACAAACAGCCATCCAGAACATGCGGGCAGAATCCAGAGTATCTGGTCCCGACTCCAAGAGACAGGCCTACGCAGCAAATGTGAGGTAATTTCCAGAGACAGGAAGTACATCTGTATGAAAACAAACTGTTGTTACCCCTATTGAATAGTACAGGAAGGTTATTGTATTTAGTAAGCAGCTAAGTACAGCCTTGAGCAGATGCAGAAGCAAAACTTATGACTAACTTAAATGTTTAGTTTAATACATTTACGTTAGTCAAATTACCTGTGAACTGTTTTAAAGCTTTAAGCAACTTACACAGAGACTTACAACTTATACCGAAGCCAACGTCACTCCACCCACCACACCCACAGCCAGCAGCTCCAGAGGAGACAGCAGCACCCAGCCCAGCTGAGTCTTCACAATCCCCCAAGACTTCCCCCTTACTGAGGACGAACGGGCAGTCCTCAGTAAAGGGCTCACCTTTGTCCCCCACCACCCAAATATCGACGAATACAACTCACGCTTGGATGTTGAACAGTTTTTCTGCCGCCTCCGTGCTTACTACTTTAATTGTGAGCCTAACCCTCCCCCTGCTGACCTCTTCTCCTGCCTCCAACACACCCCATCCTCCTGGGCACCATCCCAAGGCCTCCAACCCTCCTCCCTCTCCCACCACCACCCCCCCCCCACCCCCCACCCCGACTTCTACATCTCCAACTGCCATCGCAACATCGATTGCCTCAACTTCTCCACCCCTCTCACCCACTCCAAGCTCTTCCCCACAGAACATGCAGCCCTCTGCTCCCTTCGCCGCAACCCTAACATCACCATAAAACCCGTGGATAAGGGAGGAGCAGTTGTAGTATGGCGAACTGACCTTTACATCGCCCAGGCCAGACGCCAGCTCTCTGACACCACCTCCTTGATCATGACCTCACCCCCAACCACCAAAACATCATGTCCCAAACCATCCACCACCTCATCACTTCAGGTGACCTCCTACCCACAGCCTCCAACCTCATCGAGCCCCAACCCTGCACCGCCCATTTCTATCTCCTTCCCAAAACCCACAAACCAAATTGCCCTAGTCGACCCATTTTTTTCTGCCTCCTCCTGCCCCACCAAACTCGTCTCCACTTATCTGGACTCCATTTTCTCCCCCTTGGTCCAGAAATGCCTCACCTTTGTCCCTGACACCACCCACACCCTCCACCTCCTCCAAAACTTCTAACTCCCTGGTCCCCAAAACCTTCTCTTTACCATGGACGTCCAGTCCCTATACACTTGCATTCCCCATGCAGATGGCCTAAAGGCCCTCCACTTCTTCCTGTCCCTCAGGCCTGACCAATCCCCCTCCGCTGACTCACTCATCTGCTTAGCTGAACTCAACATCACCCTTAACAACTTCTCCTTCAATTCCTCTCGCTTCCTACAGACAAAGGGGGTGGCCATGGGCCCAAGCTATGCCTGCCTCTTTGTAGGATATATGGAACAATCCCTCTTCCAAAGCTACATTGGCCCTATCCCCACCTCTTTCTCAGTTACATCGATGACTGTATCAGTGCCACCTCGTGTTCCCACGAGGAGCTCAAACAGTTCATCCACTTCACTAACACTTTCCACCCCAACCTCAAGTTCATCTGGACCATCTCTGATACCACTCTCTCCTTCCTGGACACCTCTGTCTCCATCTTTGGCATCCACCTGGAAACCAATATTCAGTTCAAGCCGACCGACTCCCACAGCTATCTAGAATTCACCTCCTTTCACCCACCTTCCTGCAAAAAGGCCATCCCCTATTCCCAATTCCTTTGCCTCTGCCACATCTGTTCCCAAGATGAGGCATTCCACTCCCAGACATCCCAGATGGTCTCCTTTTTCAAGGACCACAACTTCCCCTCTACGGTGGTCGAAAACACCCTCGGCCATGTCTCTCGCATTTCCCGCAATTCATCCCTTACACCCCGTCCCCGCAATGACAACCAAAACAGAATAACCCTCATCCTCACATACCACCCCACCAACCTCTGAATTCAATGCATCATCCTCCGACACTTCCGCCATCTGCTATCTGACCCTGCTACCAAGACATTTTTCCCTCCCCACCCTTATCTGCTTTCCAGAGGCACTGCTCTCTTTGTGACTCCCTTGTCTGCTGCATACACCCCACCAGCCCTACCACCCCCGGCACTTTCCCTGCAACCACAGCAAGTGCTACACCTACCCCTACATCTCCCCTCTCACCCCACTTCCCAGGGCCTAAGAAGACCCTACAAATCAAACAGATGTTCCCTGCACATCTGCTAATGTGGTATACTGTATCCATTGTACCCGGTGTGGCTTCCTCTACATTGGGGAAACCAAGTGGAGGCTTGGGGACTGCTTTGTAGAACACCTACACTCGGCTCGCAACAAACAACTACACATCCCAGCCACAAACCATTTCAACTCCCCCTCCCGTTCCTCAGACGACATGTCCATCCTGGGCCTCCTGCATTGCCATAATGATGCCACCGAAGACTGCAGGAACAACATCTCGTATTTTGCTTGGGAATCCTGCAGCCTAACGCTATCAATGTGGACTTCACAATCTTCAAAATCTCCCCTTTCCTCACCTCATCCCAAAACCAGGCCACCTCATCCCTGCCTCCCTAACCATTCCTCTCACCTCAAGCACCACCCCCATCTCCTACCCTCTGCCTCCCTGGCCTGTCCGTCCTCCCTCTACCAATCTATCCCCTCGCTAACTCCTCACCTACATTCACCTTTACTGGCTCCAACCCCGCCTCTTCGACTTTTCTGTCTCCTCTCCACCTATCCTTCTCCTTTATCCGTCTTCTATCTGCGTCCCCCTCTCTCCCTATTTATTTCAGAATCCCCTTCCCCTCCCCCATTTCTGAAGAAGGGTCTCGACCCAAAACATCAGCTTTCCTGCTCCTCTGATGCTGCTTGGCTGCTGGGGTCATCCAGCTCTACACCTTGTTATCTCAGATTCTCCAGCATCGGCAGTTCCCACTATCTCTCTTACACGGAGAAAACTTTTGTTAACTCACCCTTTAGATTTGTCTTGGAATAAGTGTATGTTACTGTGGTCTAATTTGGAAGAATATATTTGGTTTGGATGTATTGTGGGAAATCTGTTAATAGTAGTTTATGTAAATTTACCCAAGTATAAGTTTTATTCATAATGCAAAGAAGTTTTTTCAAAAATGATGGATCAAATGTAGGAATTATTTGTCTCATGCTGCTGTTCCATTTCTGTTCACCAAATACTGGAGCATTTTATGCTGAAAAGCACACGGATGCTTAGTGGCCTTCTTTGAGGTGCTGAGTTTGTGAACTGGAGTGATTGTTTATTTCATAATTGTCAATTTCAAATGTGAATAGTTTTGTTAGGAATAGTCATAGAAATAGACAGCTGGCATCCACCGCCTCTGTATATGGCATTTTAATGTTGACAATTATATGGAACTTAATGTGCTTTGTTCCAATTTGTTCTGCTCTTTGTGTGGATTTCTATCACCATTAGGGAGCATTTCAATATGCTTTACATTACAGAATTGTCAACAATATTAGGGATCAAAATAATTATATATAGACTACGCAACAAATAATATCTTCACAATTTGATTATGACTTTGACAAAATTTATAAGTATTGCACGATGTAAGGAGGATAGTCCTAAACTTGAAGCTGGTGGAATAGATAGACATATGGCAATAAAATTTAATGTAGAGAACATTTTACATATTAAGAAGGAAGAGGATAGCCGATTTATGTTAAAGGATACAATCCCAAAAGGGGAACAGGACTAGAGAGAGCTGGAAATATTTGACAGTACAAATTATTGGAAATAGGAGGGTCGGTTAAGAACACATGGATTCCTAAACTTCATAAATAAGGGCATAGAGCTCAAAAGTAAGGATGGCACTGTGAATCTTTATAAAATGCTGGTTTGGCCTCACTTGAAACAGTGTGTCCTGTTCTGGGCACTGCAATTGACTTCAGAGAAGATTTGAGAACATTTAGAAAAGGAACTAGAAAGAAAAAATTCAGGGGGTTGTTCCAGGAACCAGAGATTAGGTTGGCAAAGCTGGGGCTGTTCTTCTTAGCAGATTTGGTACAAGCTGAAGATCATGACGGGTCTGAATAGAGTAGATATTGATATACATTATTTTTTGATATGTTAGTCTGTGTAACATACACCAAAAAGAATCAAGCACTTATTTGGATAGATGTCTTTAAGTTTTTAACAGCATTAACTATTTACACAGCTCCAATATCACAGACTCACACATAATCAGGTTCTGTGCTTACTGATGATATTGCACAGACACATTGCTGATTGACTGAAGAAGCACAAAACTGAGAACAACTGAAGGTGAGGCAGGTACCTTAATAGAGAAACATCATGTTTGATGTCTTGTAACTGTTTTAAAGGTACAAGCCTGTCAGGACTGAAATCTATACCAAAATACAGCATTCCTCCACTTTGCGCTTCTAGTAAAGAATAAGAACCCTTTTCTGATAAACATGTAGAAAAATGTGTATAGATATATTGTCTCTACAACAATCAAATAATGCCTTGTGGATATCCAACACCTCCAGAATGTGTTTTTTTTTACATTCACACGGTGTTTAGCTTTATTTTGCAGTGTGCTGTTTGTTGTCACAGATGGTATCATTTGTTGTAGGTGTGAGGTGGTTGTCTGGCATGATATCTAGTCATTGTCCTTTGTGACTGGTGATTTGTAAATGCAGTTCAAATATATCATCTATTTCTTCAGAAAACTGGACCTTTGCTCATTACAATGCCATATGACCTGAGCTGGACTCAAAAAAAAGTCATATCTTTCAATAAACACATCTATTTGTAAGAAAGTTTCAAACTTTTATGCTATGTCCTGGGTCAAGATGGGATAACTTTGCATTCCATTAATAATGCTGTTGTATCATTTTCTTTCTGCAAATTCATTGAGCACGTGTGGTTGGATGGTGAGAGGGAGAAAAGGGAAAACAGTGGGGATCTGCTTTCCAAAGATGAAAGCTAGTAGTGACAGCAACCTACTGAAAACCTTGGCTAGTTGGTTAACATAATCATCCATTTTATAGTACGAGCAGCATGTTCTGCAAGACTGTTAGACAGATGGCCATGAGGAGAAGAGATAATCTGTTGAACATTCCATTCCGAATCATCATGAATGGGTACGCTAGTCTACTGAGGACTGTTGTCAGGTACAATTTGTTGAGGTAAACGGAACATACTGAATATGGCAGTCAATGTGTCATTGACATTTTTAAGGAGGTAATGGTATAGTGGTGTTGTCACTGGATTGGTAATCCAGAGACCTAGGTAATGTTCAAGAGATCCTGGTTTGAATCCCACTATGGCTGATGCTGAAATTTGAATTCATTAAAGATCTAGAATTAAAAGTCTACTGATAACTATGAAACCATTGTTAACTTTCACAAAAACACATCTGATTCGCTCATGTCCTTGAGAGAAGGAAAACTGTTGACCTTACCTGGTCTGGTCTAGGTGTGACTCCAGACACAGAGCAATGTGGTTGACTCTTAACTGCCCTCTGAAATAGCTCAGCAGCTAGAAAGTCTCAAAAAGGAATTAAACTGGACAGACCACCTGGAATCAACTGCAGCATCAGAAATGACACAGACTAGTCAAGCAATATAGTCATGCTACTGGAATCATACATTATACGCAATCTTCCAGACAAACCATTGCCATCAATGGGTTTGTTCTGTCCTGCCAGCAGATGTGATGGCACACTGGTATGCAGTTGGGAAGGAGTTGCCTTGGGAATTCTTGACATTTATTCCAGACCCCATGAGGTCACATGGCATCAATCCAACATGGGTAAGGGAACCTTCTGTTAATACAATGTGCTATGCCCTTTCAGCTGATGACTTAGTAGGAAATTAGAGGAAATACTAAGAATGACAAGGACATATAATCTACTCTGGATGGAGCACCTCAGTGTCCACCATGGAGTGGCTCACCAGCACCAGTACTGACTGAGCTGTTTGACCCCTAAAAGACACAGCTGCTATACTGGATCCACAGCAGGTGGTGAGGGAACCAACAACTAGGACTTTAACCTTACCGATCAGCCTGCTACAAATATGTCTGTCTTTGAAAGTATCAGTCACAGTGACCATTGCACAGTCCTTGTGGAGTCAAAGTCCAGTTTTCACATTGAGGATATCATTGCATCGTTATGTGTGGCACTATTAGGGTGCTAAATGGGATAGACTTTGAACAGATATAGTAACTTGAGACTGGAAATCCATGAGGCACTGTGTGGGCCATCACGTAGCCGCAGAATTCTGCTCCAACACAATCTGTAATGTCATGGCCTGGCTTATCCCCCACTCTACCATTACCATCAAGCCAGGGAATCAACCCTGGTTCAGTTATCAGCACAGGAGGTATATGTCGGGGTACCTAAAAATGAGGCATCAACCTAGTGAGGCTACAAAGTAGAAGAGTGTGCTAAACAGCATAAGCAGCAATCGATAGCTGAGTGATTCCACAAACAGCAGATCACATTTAAGCTCTGCAGTCCTGTTGTGAATGGTCAGTTAAGCAACTTGTTAGAGGACAAGTCGCCGCAAATGTCCCCATCCTCAGTGATGGGGGAACACAGAATATTGGTGTAGAAGATGCGACTGAAGGACTTTACAAGTGCCGAGTGGATGATCCATCTCGGCCTCCTCCAGAGGTTCCCAAATGCCAGTCTTCAGCCTGTTGGAATCCCTCCATCTGAAAACAAGAAACAGTTGAAGGCACAGATACCACAAAGGATATTGACTCTGACAGTATTCTGAAGAAGTTCTAGGGCCGACCTTTCTGCTACCCTAGCCAACCATTGGTAAAGTTATGAAGGTGTCACCAACAGTGCCATCAAGCAGCACCTGCTTAGCAATAACCTGCTGAGTGAAACCCTGGGCATGGTATACCGAGTATGATATCAAGGAATCCTCGCAAAACTGGAGTCAATTGGAATCGGGGAAGGAAACATTCTGCTGGTTTGAGTCATACCTGGCACAAAGGACAGTAGTTGTGCTTGTTAGACATTAGTCATGTCAGCTCCAGGACACCCCCACAAGAGTTCCTCAGAGTAGTGCCCTGGGCCCAACCATCTACAGCTGCTTCATCAATGATCCACCCTCCATCATTAGGTCTGAAGTGAAGATGTTCACTGATGATTGCACAATGTTCAACACCTTTTTCAACTCGTTAAATATTGAAGCAATCCATGTTCAAATGTAGCAAGACTTGGACAGTGTTAATGTTTTGGCCAACAAGTAGCAAGCGATACTTGTGCCACACATGTGCCAAGCAGTAATCATCTTCAATAAGAAGAATCTAACCACTGCCCCCTTGCACCGGTGGTATCCTTGATTTGTCCTACCTATTCTTTTTTCCCAAAAAAAGATTATTTGCGCTGATTGTATAATAATCATTCTTGTACCTTTATGGAATTATATTAATGAGAAGATAAACCCCAAGTAAAAGAATCTTAATCCCTAAAGTATTTCGGTCAATTTAGTTTATAAAACAACGTTCTTCCAAAATGTTTTCATCTTGAACAAGACTTGTGATATACATCAGGTGAGACCATCACATGGCTGGTTTAACACTGAAACATATCACTAAATGCAAACACATTGCAGTTTCAAAGATCTGAAGTTCAGCATAACATTGGCAACATTCCATCTGAACTTCTACCTACAAAAATTTTACACCGGCACGTGACTGCCTTGAACAGTAATTCCATATGGAAGAAGTATAAATAGAAACATAACAATGTTGGTCATATTTGAAATATATTATTTCCATGTATCATGTGTTGAATTATTTGAAAATATATATGGTTAACATAAACCTAAAGAAATACTGAACATGTTACACCCGCTGTTGGATGTACTGGCACATCAGTTAATAGTGAGAACATATTTAAAGTATACCTCAATGCAAACTGCGCTGTATTTTTTCACAGCATTTTGCACAAGTTACCGTACCATCCTGTTCACCTTACTAAATTCTGTATCAGCTTCCCGATATTCAGTAATATGTGGTATTTTCAAATAGTGTAACTCTTGATGAAGAAATTTAGTTTACCAAAGGTTAGACATATTTGTTTATGCGTTGAGATCAAATTTGAGAAGAGAAATATTACTTTTGAGTTAATATTGTTACAATTCCGCACCAGATCTCCAAATTTGAAGTTACGGCCTGGTGAAGGACAACTACCATT
Source organism: Stegostoma tigrinum (assembly GCF_030684315.1). Classification (NCBI taxonomy): domain Eukaryota; kingdom Metazoa; phylum Chordata; class Chondrichthyes; order Orectolobiformes; family Stegostomatidae; genus Stegostoma; species Stegostoma tigrinum. The sequence goes on along the minus strand of NC_081360.1, from coordinate 21,339,969 downwards.
ATTTTTAAATTGGCAACATGTGAGATCTCAGGAGCTTAAATAAAGAGAAAAGCCACAAGATTCCAAGATAAAAATAGAAAATACCGGAGAAATTCAACAGGCTGTGGAGAGGGAAAAAGAGTTAATATTTCAATTGGACCTAATGCATTTCCCAGTATTTTCTGTTTCTATTTCAGATTTCCAGCATCCACTGTATTTTGCTTTCATAAAATGTCAATGTTTTGAACAAACAACAATAAATATCAGCATACAGAGTTAGAGTACAACATTTTCACAGCATTCAGAATTAAGGTAAATTTGAGTAACAGACAAATCAAGCTTGAACATTCCCACAGAACATAGCAAAATGCAGTCAAGACAAATCACATGGATTTTTTTCTGGAAAACCCTGAGACATTACTTACACTGTGGGTCATCAAATCTCAAACTTTACCAGGAATTCCAATGTCTTTCCTTTTGGAGATCTAGCTTTGAATTTTTTTCAAAAGCCACTCCCTCACTGAATTCCTCAATGACTGCTGACTTCGTAGTTCCTCAATCCTATCTCCTAAAACGACATCCAACTGCCAACTGGATTCGCAAGGCTGCACTCCTGCATTTAATTACCAGCACAATTCAAACTCTTTAGCTGCAGAATATCCATACTCTCAGACATTTCTTTGCCAACTCCCTGACAGGCAGTTTTCTTTCAGGTCCTCGAAAACTGATAAATGCCTTTGGTTTAGCCACCTTCTTTGCCTATTTCTAAGAGACTGCCTGACTAGCAGCCTGAAGGTAATGACATTTTCAGCAATACAGCTAAAAATAGCAGTACTTCTGCTTGGAGGTGGCCTCTGTGTTTCTCTGTTAATACATTGCCTAAATATCTCTCCCCGCCCTACCCCACCCTGACTGCCTATAACATTTAAACTGCCCTGCGTGACCTATTAAAAACCTTGCAACAATCCTATTCCTATTACTTGACAGGTCCAAACATACCAAACCTGAGAACTGTGTGTGCCCTGAACTATGTTGACAGTATACTGGCCTATTGCGTGAATTGTATAGAATAAGAAATAATGAATTCCATCACAATATACTGATTTCTGTTGATATATCTGAAAGGGAGACTATGGGAGCTTTAGCAAAGTCATTATATAGTCTTCACTACACCTTATGGGGATTGTTGCAATGCTTGTGCTGTCTAATTTGTTGCTTTGTAAACTGTTTTGAATAACTTATGGTGAATCTAAATATAATTCATGCGAGTATATTCTGTTTGAAATTTGGCACGTGCTGGCAAGATAAAAGATTCATGTGAGAATTGCAATTCAGATCAGTTTTTTTTCCCCAAGTTTGTTGTAGTTACACCCTTACGGCTTCTCTCCTAATTGCCTGTATTGTATTCCTAATGCTGTTCGTCTGTCTGACCTCCAGAATGCTGCTGTTTTGTTTCACTCTTTCTAATTTCTTCCTATCTTTATTTTGCTTATTCTTTTGATGCTACCGTGCTTCCTTTCTGATATGGAAAGTGGATGGTACAGCAGTAATAGCTGCAGGCTGCTTTTGGGGTGAAACTTGCATGAAAAATAGCCCTCAGCAGAGCCATTTCCAAGTCACATTCTCACTGTTCTCTACAGTTATCCCGTCGCCTTTACACTAACTCCCTTTCCTAACAGTCACTCTTACAGTCGTTATATTCTGACCTCTTATTTTGCAATCATTCACTTGGCACATGTATCTCCTCCCTATAACTCTTGTGAAATGCAAGCATGCTTGCAGCCTCTTATCTAATCAGAAAGCTGAACATTAATTGGAAATTTATCATCTTGGCCTCCATATTTATTTGAAAAGCTGTCGTGTCGATGTTGATTGAAGCCTGAAAAGAAAAGTGTTGGTAGAGCAGACTGATGACCACTTAGCCACAAAATTGAATACAGTAGCCATGCTGTAGCATGCATAATTCAGAGGAACAATTCTCAACAAAAACTGAACATTTTAAGAGTTGTTTTTAAATTATGATTAACTAAACTATAGGGATTATTTGCTGCAGACAACTTAATTAATAAATATTTATGAATCGATATGTTGGAATAGGATGAAAAGTATTTGTAGAAATTTATTTGCAAGAGGCTGATCAAGTGAAGGAGTGAACCAAGAGGCAGCTGTTAAGATACAGGAAGAATTGGGGACGTCGAGCACTGGAGGAAAATCAAAATGTTAAAAAAAAGTGAGAAAACGTTTTAAAACTTTGCTGGCAGAGGGGGAAAACAAATTAATTGCAAGTGGTGAGTTAACCATGCTCAAACAGTCATGCAAACATCCCGAGATAAAAGGGTAGAGCATTTTTCTAAAGAAGGATCCAGACCCGAAACGTCACCTTTCCTGCTCCTCTGATGCTGCTTGGCCTGCTGTGTTCATCCAGCTCTTCACCTTGTTATGTCAGATATTCTAGCATTGGCAGTTCCTACTCATGAAGCTCCTCATGAAGCCAACCTGACTGGGAGCAAGGTTATGTTGTTATGAAAACCAGAAACCCAATAGTTTTCTTCAATAAGTTGGGGTAACGGAAAAGGCCATGCAGTAACTGATGATTACATTCGTGGCATCATGTGGAGTCAGAGACCATGCATGAGCGACTACGTGCGGGGGGGGTGGCGGGGTGTGGTTTGCATGGAGTGGTGGTGGTGGTGGTAACCCCTCCATACAAGAACACACCAGTAGTGGAGTGCACAGTGAAAGGTCCCGTTCAAGAGGCCACAAAATCACTTCAAAACAAAACATTAATTTCCAGTAAGATATATTCTATTAATAAGGCATGCAACACTCAGAGAAGCAGCAGGTCTCAATCGGGATGATGATAATAGCCAAACTGTTTAAAGTGAATATTTTAATAAAACAACTTTCAGCAAAGGCAGACCATGTATCTGTGAAAATGTTACCAATGTGTGTAAATCTGTGACGTGAGAAGTGTGGTCTTCCCCTTACATTGAAGATGTAACTGGCCTGATAATAGTTTGCCCCAGAGCGATGGTTCTGATGGACTTGCCTCACATACTAAAATTAACACATTAACAAATTAGCTCCCTATTTTACATGTATAACACCCATTCTGCTGAATAACCTCAGCTTTTTAATTGTTCAGTACAATTCAACCTGGTTAATGTTTCTGTATAAGCCAATCTCCTGTGGAATTATTCGAGAAATTATTGGGTTAGAATTCATACCATTTAATACATACTGATTTTCTTTTTGCTGAGATGAAGCTATAAGCTATATCTCCAAAAGTTTGAAATGGTTAATTGCCCTTGAGATTGAAGAACATACATCCAGAATCAAATGTCTGACTTTTATGTTGTCAGTGTGTGGTTTTCTTTATAGAGCGACAGATAAAAGCCTTTTGACTGCAATATCAATAAAGCTATTTTTGTCGAGGGTGGGCTTTCTCTTACCTTCTCCATTTCTTAGAAAGTAGGAGTACTTAGCTAGAAATAAAATGTAGTTAAGGAAAAGTAAAGTATGAAACAATATTCAAATTATTTGTGCTAATTAATTTGTTCTGTATAAAATAAATGGATTTCTCTCCATTAAGTTCAGTTTAAAAGGACCAGGCAGCAGATCAAGATTACCATAGGTTGACTAAGTATTCAGGTTTAAAGCTGAGATTGCTTCCTGGGTGCTGCAATGTGTCACAGATCAGATAAATGCATACCACAAGTGACTGTATCTAGGCAGATTTGATTGAAGCACGCTGAATTCCAGACTGCCAAATCACCTGTTACTATAACTCCTATTGTAACAAACTTCTGATCCAAAGGTTTCTTTCTTTCTTTTCATTCTTCCCTTTAGAGAGCCAATCGTAAATAAATGTCACCAGCATTGCTATATAGTACAGAAATCTCAGTATTGTAATCCAAAATGTATTTAACGTTGATCGATTTACTGAACTAATGAATGCCTGAGCTGTGGCATGAAATGGTTTTGAATTGTGTAAATATAAATTGACTTGTTTGTTAGAATTTATTAAACAAGCATAATTTTTGAGCAACTAAATTTTATTTCATTACTATTAAACTGTTAGTCATTACTGTACAAATGTGCACAATAGAAATATAAAAATTCCATCTGCTATGATAACTAGATGGTTTAAATATGTTTATAATAATTCTGGAAGTGTTAATGTTGGGGACCGCATTAGGCTCCACCAGATCCGATAGTTTGATGCACTCTTAGAAAAGAGGAATCTCAATGTGACATTCCAATGAAGTTAGATATGTCTTGCCTGAGCTTCTGGTAGGCTTAGTAATTATACCTAATTAGGCAATGTAATTCGAAATGGATGCTATTTCACAATAAACTACATCTTGTTGTTAAGGTTCACTAGTGATTCATCCTTTTAAAAGAGGAGATTGGATGATTGGTGACAGCACTGCACCCAACCATTATTGGTTCTGCATAAAACAGGATACGTTGTCTTGGATAACAAAGTGTGGAGCTGGATGAACACAGCAGGCCAAGCAGCGTCTCAGGAGCACAAAAGCTGACGTTTCGGGCCCAGACCCTTCATCAGATACACTTTGTTATCTTGGATTCTACAGCATCTGCAGTTCCCATTATCACTGATACGTTGTCTTGGGATAGGTTGTATATTACAGTGGAACACCAAATACATTGAGCAGAATGCTAAACAGCTTTTCTCTGTTATGCTGATCAAAAAATTTTGCCTGCTGGTAGAGTACAAGATGCTGGATCATTGCATAACTTAAACCAAGTTGAATAAACAATTATAACTAATGAAAATCCATTGAAAATATGTTTCTCTAAAAGTCATAGAGGAACTGAATTAAATAAATTCTTGAGAGTATAAAACTTAAACAAAATTAAAAGGAGATTCAAGATGAAGGTCTTTGTCTTGCACTCATCACGTGTGAGGCACTTGTGGTATGCATTTATCTGACCTGTGACACATTGCAACACCCAGGAAGCATGTACAACCTTAAACCTGAACATTTAGTCAACCTCAGAAAAAAGACGTACCATTTTATACAGCATGAGAAAAGGGTGCTGATTGGTTGGGCCACAACTGGGATAGAGGGGGTAACGAGAACAATTAACTGTCAATCTTGATTCTCAGACCAGGCAGATGGGTTTTGATTGGTCAGAGCATTGCCATGGGAATGCAACAGAGTTTGATTTTTTTTTTGCAAAACAATGTGTGTATAAATTCCTTTTACGTGAAACAGGATCTTGGCTATTTATCTAGCTAGTAGCACACACAAATGCACTACCCTGCCAGCCCAGCGATAATCCTAAATTAGTTTCTGATGTAACTTTGAGCATAGTATTGATTATTGAATAATTTTTTTCTAATAGCAGAGTCACATCTAATGAAAGAATTTGAACTCGGTGAAAACCTCTTCCTGTTTAATGTGGGGTAAGGGCACCATAACATTGAACTCATTGCACAAGTACAAATTAAAATAAAACAAAGAACTACAGATGCTGGAGATTTGAAACAACCAAAAACAGAAATTGCTAGAGAGTCTCAACAAGTATGGCAGCTTTTGTGGAGAGAAAACAGAGTTATCTGTTCAAGTCCTGAGTCCTGTTCTGAGGGTCATTAGACTCCAAACATTGACCCTGTTTTCTCTTCAAAGATGCTACCAGACCTGCTGAGTTTCTCCAGAACTTTATTGTTGTTTACAACAACAAACTCATTTTCAGAGAGAACATGTTCAGAGAGATTTTTGACATGTTTATTAACATCCTCAATTGTGCTACCAAACTATTTCTATTTAATTTATAGTGCAGGTGTGTTGTAAGTGAATATTGTTTAAGGTTTCTAGAACTGAATTCGTACGTGTTGTGCAATCCTACATAATAGGTGTAAAGTTGTGTTTTATGACTAATGTCCCTGTTGTGATATTTGTTATAGAAGATTCTTATACGTTTGGTCTTGCACTTATTTAAGCACTTTGTCCTAAATAAATTCCACTCTGCATATTTAAACAGAACTGCATAGGCTTTTGCTGTTTGCACTTCTGGTAATAGCAAGATTTGTTTCATAGCCAGCAGGGGGCAGCAGCATTGTTAATTGATGAGCTATGTTTTTTGTTATGTGAGAGTATTCTCCTTTTTATTAAAAAAAAGTGTATATTTCCTGTTCTGAATTCCTGCAATGATTGTTACCTGTTTCAAAAGCTAAAATACATTTAAAGGCAGAAATAGTTCACTTATGATGTTTATTACTTTAGAAATTAGGAGATTCATACTGCTTTAAAATATTATAAATAACTGATTAATGCCAAATATGTTTTTCTTTCAGAAAAGACCCTCTTAATATATTTCTGCCCTATGACACATGTATTAACTTTACCACAAATATGTGCAGTATTATTGCTTCCATTTGTCCCATTACACATTTCTGGCATACTTTATTTAATTGTTTGGAACCATATCAATCAGGTTTGGGAATGTCAACGGTATAGCAGTATATCTTATAACTTAAAATACTATTAAAATCATGTGTACGTAGCCCAGCTTTGCCTTGGTAACGTTCAGTTTAATTGTACAGTGGATCTGTCACCCAATAAAAATTGCTGTGGCAAACAATATGTATGAGTTTAGTGTAGTGGTGAATATCTTCTTGTGTGACACCATCATTTCCAGCCCTAAGTGTATGTAAAAGCTATAAATTAAAACTATTATCTCTCATATAATAGTAAATAAATAGCATGTATATTATAAATTCTGCTGTCCACTTTTAGCAGAAGCATTAATCCATTTTTTTAAAAACTCAGTTAAAATTCTAGAAAGAGATAATTGCTGTGAGCTTCCTAAGCATTCATATAGAAACAAAACTCACAGTGGCTTATATGTGCCATAATGGACTCTGTAGTGGTCCTCCCATCTGCGGTACCATTTTTGGGGAGCCTTGACACTAAAATGTAGGTACAGCCTTTGCATTAGTAAACCAATTCAGCTATATTTTTATAATGTGGTAGTATCTGAATTGATTGACTAAATGATCGCTTTGCAGTTCACTACTGTTACCTGTTGGTTTTATGTAACATATCAAGCTTTAATTATCTTCATTATTGTCATTCTTTTTTTGCTTCTCCCCCAGTACTTAATGGTGTATTGAGCAGTTACAGAATAATGGATGTCATAGACTGAAAAATATCAATAAAAATTTAAAAGTAATCATTGTTAAAGAACTCCATAAAGATCAGTAAATTTTGAAGAGAAATTTGAACTTCCAGCAAACGGCCAAATGGCATGCCAAGAATTCATATTTTAGAGCTTTTACTGAAACAAATAACCCATAGAAATTATTGACTAAATACTGTTTACTGTTTATAGACACATATACTTTAAACTACAGAATAGATCCCATATTTCACTTTAACCAGAGCTGAAAAGCTCCCACTGCAGATATGTTACACCTGTCCCTGAAGTGGACGCTTCATCCTCCATAAATAAGTCTGAATTATTCTCAACTCCTGATTTTTAAAAAAATTTTTAATTTCCTATTTAATTTCCCAGTTGAGTAATTTACAATCCTAAAACTGACTACCTCTGTGAGGTAATGAAATGTGAGGCTGGATGAACACAGCAGGCCAAGCAGCATCTCAGGAGCACAAAAGCTGACGTTTCGGGCCTAGACCCTTCATCAGAGGATTATGTTGTGGATTCTTTCCTTCCAGTTCCTGGATGCTAGCGAATCTACCAGCTTTCTTTAATTCCTCCAAACATTAGCTTTATATTTAAGTAGAACTATTTGGCTAACTTCAATCTCAACTCCTTTTCATCTTAAAAATAGAAGGATAGTTTACAGTGCTGCTGTTCACAGCTCAGTATCTGTAAGAGCTTTTCAGGACTTTGGAAGACTGTTGGCCTGTGATCATTGTCCCTGAGCATTAGCACCCTTATGCTCAGTAAAACAATCTGAATTTTGCTTTTGCTGTCTAACAATTAAATTACCTGTGCTTATTATCAGGCAGACTTCAGAAGATATTACATGAGCCCCTGAATTTACATTTGATTCAAATGTACAGTTGCCTTCGCTTTACAGTTGTATATATTGTACTTATTTTAAATTTTTTTTCCGCAGTGTATTAGAGGAAGGAAAGCATCTCTGGAGGAGCTACAGGTCGTACATTCGGAGCAGCATGCATTACTTTATGGCACAAACCCACTGAACAGACAGAAGCTTGATAGTAAGAAACTGCTAGGTATAGCACAGTTCACTCCTCTACCTTTTGATGCAGCCTTTCAGGAATAATCATTATTTCCCAGCCATTAGTTCAGTAGTGATATAACAACTGTATATACTGAAATAAGAGAAGCATTCCAAAATCACTTTTTTAATCTTACTGTCACAATAGTTTCAATGCTTAACCAGTAACAATAGCATTCTATTTAAAAGTATTTAGTTCTCTAATTTGCCTGTTTGTTTTAAAGGGTTTTTGAAGAACTACCTGCACTTAATAGATGTTCTTGTTATGCATGTCACGTTGTCCTTACTTCGTTTAAATGTAATCCAGCTGGGTTGCATGCAGGAGAATGATCTCCCTATGGGGAACTGAATCCTTAACCCTTTAACCAGCTAGCAAGTTGAGAAACCAGCATTCTCTCAGGGTTGGGAAAGCACAGTTCGTATATTGTTTCTGAAACAATCATTAAACTTACAGTAATAAAGCAATGTTGTATGTTTTTATGTTGTTTAACAATTGATTTTTCTTTTTCCATTTCAGTTTTCTTACTGAATTTTTTTTTTCATTATTTCACTTATAATTTTACTTTCTCTTCCAAACCTTTAAAAGTCGTTCAGGCCTCTTGTAATCCAGCTCCATTTTGACAGTTGGCATAATTGCAGAGGAAGTTCACTGAGTTTTTTCCAGAGTTGAAAGTGTTGGCTTGTGAGGAGAGATTGAGTAGACTGGAACTGAACTCATTGGAATTTAGAAGAATTGAAACGGGATCTTATGGCAACATATAAAATTACGAAGGGAATAGCTAAGATAGAAGCAGGAAGGTTTTTTTTCCCACTAGCAGATGAAACTAGAGCTGGGAGAGCAGACTTAGGACTAAGTTGAGGAGGAACTTCCTCACGCTAAAGGTTGTGAACCTGTGGAATTCCCTGCCCACTGAAGTAGTTGAGGCTACTTCATTGAATGTTTTTAAGGCAAAGATGGACTTTGAACAGCAAAGGAATTAAGAGGAATGGTGAGTGGGTAGGTAAGTGGATCTGACTCCATGGAAGATCAATCATGATCTTATGGTATGGCAGAGCAGGCTCGCAGGGCCAGATGCCCTACCCCTGCACCTATTTCTTCTGTTCTTATAGGTTGGAAAAAATATAGTTGCTGTAAAAGCAGGTGTAAAATTTAGCCCCTCAGCCGTTTAGAAAAGCTTGACAGGACTAAAGGATTATTATCAGGTGGGTAAAAGTGTCTGTTGTCTTCAGAAGTTGTGTGCACCCAGGCAGTTTAATTCACCCATGGTGTTGTAAGCTATAAAGCATCAACCTTTTTCCTAATTTAGATATGCTGAAAATATGGGACTTCTCATTCAAAATTGATCTGTTATTAAATGCATTTATTTGAGTTTAAATGATTTAAAATCTCTTTGAACACATGTATTGTATGCATAAGTTGTTGAGTACTTCAGGGAATGGCCACTACACAGCAACAACAGCTTGCATTTATGTATGCCCATTAATACTGTGTTCCAAGCTGGTTCATAAGAGTACATGAAGCAATATGAGACCAAAGATGATAGTAAGGCAGATGATTAAAAACCCCGTCTTAAGAAATAAGTTTTAAGGAGGAAAGGTAGGTGGATAGGCGTAAGGTGGGAATTGCAGAGTACGAGATTATGACAGCCGATGGTAGTACCACCAGTTTGGCAATGAAAATTAGGGATGTTGAAGAGGTCAGAATTAGACCACTGCAAGTATTTTACATGACTGTCAAAATAGGGGTGAGGCTAGAGGCAGACTTGAGAACAAGAATTCGACTTTTAAAATCAACCTGTTGCTAAACTAGGAGTTCATATGAATCAGCAACCCCCAGTCATCATTGTGTAAGATGGAGTTGAGGATAGATCGCCAGAACACTAAATTTAACAGTGCAGAAATTGGGAGAAAAGCCATTGCAGGTGATACTCTAGTAAAAAACACAACTTAAATATCAGCTGGAGCATTGTAACCAGTTCTGGGTGGCTCATGCTGTATTTGGTCCATGTTGCTTTCTCTCTTCTTTTCTCCCCTGCCAAAAGGTGCTCCTGACATACCATTCCTTTGCAGATTCTGCTGCCAATGTCATTGTTTTATTTCAGACTGCATAGTTGTAGGCAACCTTTCATCTCTCAATACATGCAGTTACCATGCAGGTGTGAATATCAGTGTGTCAGAGAAAGTTTAAAAGGGGTTTCTGAGAATGAATCCACAGATGAGAAATTTCCGTTATGAGGATAGATTGGAGAAACGAAGGCCAAGAGGAGATTGATAGAAGTTTTCATAACTGTAAGAGTTTGGACAGAATGGGTCGGGTGAAACTGTTCCCCCTCATAAAAGGGTCAAGAGAAAGATATAAGGATATCAACAGATATAAAGTAATTTGCAAAGAAATGCTAATGTGATGTCAGTAGTAAGGGTCGAGAATGCAATCTCTCAGAGTGATGGAGGCATATTCAATTAAAACATTCACGGCAGCATTTAATAAATATTTCAATATAAAAAAAACTTGGTATTATAGGGAAAATGCAGGAGAATGGTAGTCATAATGTAAATTCAGAGAACTGATGACACACAAAGCCAACAGCCTCTTTCTGCACCTTTTCACTTCTGTGATTCTGAGCATTATAGATCTTGAGTCCCTTGAGTTACAAATAAAAATACCTGAATCCATCTCTTTAGCTGCTGCCCAGGTTCTTAGTATTAGTAAAATTTATAGATCCTGAATTCTAAGTGAACTTCAATTTTTTTTTCCAAATCAAAGTCTTTTACCGATGCTTGTTTTTGCGAATGAGGTAGGGGAGAGAAGAGCTTCCAGTATTCATGCTGTATTTGGTCCATGTTGCTTTCTCTCTTCTTTTCTCCCCTGCCAAAAGGTGCTCCTGACATACCATTCCTTTGCAGATTCTGCTGCCAGTGTCATTGTTTTATTTCAGACTGCATAGTTGTAGGCAACCTTTCATCTCTCAATACGTGCAGTTACCATGCAGGTGTGAATAAGAGGTGTAAATTTAATGATGCCTCTTGATTATAATAGTAATTTTAAGGCATGAAGGATCATTTGTGTCTTTATTCAAAGCATATTTAGTGCATGGATGTATCAGCTATTAAAGTTAAATTATGAAAGTTGAATATTGATAGATGGCTTTTTTTCCAGGTTGTATTATCGCTGGCTTTCAAGATGCAGAGAAGCAAACATTGAGAAACAACCCTTGCTGTTACTAGTCCATATTTCTTTCTCTGATCTGTGCAAAGGCTGTTTTCCTGAGATACAGTTCACATGTATATTCCCCTGACATCATTCTATTTTTCAAGCTAGATAATCTGCAGGCCCCTCTATCATAATATGTGAAACTTGCAGAAATTTGCAAGCCAATAATAGGACATAATGATTCACACCTGACTGAGCTTCAGTGCCTTTTAATAAGATGTGATTTTCAGCTCAGACTGTCTTTGTTTATCTTTGTTTATTTGAGCTTGGTTCAACCTGGTCAGGTGACCACTGCAGTTATCTTTAGGCAGTACTTTTTAAAAAAAATTGTATATATATATTACAGGTATTAAAATCAAATGATGGAAGTTAGAAATCGATAGACCATATTTTACCACTACTGCAACAATACTCGTTCCATATGCAGATGTTTACATAAGGTTAACAGTACAGAACTGGATCATTCAACTCAAGTAGCCCATGCTGATATTGAGACCTCATGTGAACCTCCTCACATCGTATCTCATCTGAATCTGTTCTGAGGACAATTCCTTGACTTCTTTAGCCAGGTTTAAATGTTAACAAATCCTGGCAGTTAACTGTCAGTCATCACTTATCTGGTACATTCCCAATGGCAACATCTATACCAATCAGATTCCACTCAACATTCTATCAGTACAGTCTTATGTGATATAAAAAAGGTTGTCTTCTCTTTATATAATATTTCTAACAAATTGTCCTAATGAGTGTCGTCTTTTCCGGCAATACTAAAACATACCCATGCACTGGAAGATAGTCTTAAGTGTTCTGTGAGACTCCCAAAAGGTCTTCCTAGCAGTTCAAAACCTCCATGGCCAAACAACCATTTTTATCAAATGTCCAGTTTTTTTTCCTCCTTCATCACTTGTTACTTGTATCAAAAAGAGAATATTATAAAGATACATTTATACTGTGTTGATTGTTGTAATTAAATGGAAACCAGTGTTCTAGCGAAAAGGATAAATAGGGTGGTCAGTAGGACTTTAAACTAGTGAGTTGGCGGGAAGGGAAAGTGAAAGAGACAGGGAGTATGGAGTTCAATGGAAAGGTAAGCAACAGGATTGCATGTGTACAGGTGGATTTAAGCTCGTGGTAGACTAGGAATACAGCAAAAAGGAAGGATAGCTTAAGACATCTTGGGATTTCCAACCTCTCTCAGAATGATAAGAAAACTAGCATTGAGACACTTATCTAAATGCTCGTAGTATTCGCAACAAAGTAGATGAATTAACAGCACAAATCCTCTTGAATGATTATGATGTGGTAGGCATCACAGAGACATGGTTGCAGGGAGCTCAGGACTGGCAGTTAAACATCCAAGGATTCACAACATATCAGAAAGACAGGGAGGTGGGCAGAGGGGGTGGGGTTGCCTTGTTAGTGAAGAATGGAATTAAATCTACGGCGCTAAATGACATAGGGTCAGAAGATGTGGAGTCTGTGTGGGTGGAATTGAGGAACCACAAAGGCAAAAAAACTATAATGGGAGTTATGTACAGACCTCCTAACAGTGATCAGGACCAGGGGCGCAAGATGCACCGAGAAATAAATAGGGCATGTCAGAAAGGCAAGGTCACGGTGATCATGGGGCACTTCAATATGCAGGTAGATTGGGTGAATAATGTTGCTGGTGGATCCAAAGAAAGAGAATTCATGGAATGTTTGCAGGATAGCTTTTTGGAACAGCTTGTGATGGAGCCCACAAGGGAGCAGGCTATTCTGGACTTAGTGCTATGTAATGAGCCAGACTTTATAAAAGACCTTAAAGTAAGGGAACACTTAGGAGGCAGCGATCATAATATGGTAGACTTCAGTCTGCAGTTTGAAAGAGAGAAGGCAAAATTGGATGTAATGGTGTTACAGTTAAATAAAGGTAATTACAGGGGCATCAGAGAGGAATTGACGAAAATCGACTGGAAGCAGAGCCTAGCAGGGAAGACGTTAGACCAACAATGGCAGGAGTTTCTGGGTGTAATTGAGGACACAGTACTGAGGTTAATCCCAGAGAAAAGGAAGATTATCCGGGGTGGGATTAGACAGCCATGGCTGACAAAGGAAGTCAGGAAATATATCAAAGAAAAAGAGACAGCCTATAAAGTGGCCAAGAGCACTGAGAAATCTACGTTGGGAAGGCTACAAAAACAAACAGAGGATAACAAAGAGAGCAATAAGGAAGGAGAGGATCAAATATGAAGGTAGGCTAGCTAGTAATATTAGAAATGATAGTAAAAGCTTCTTTCAATACATAAGAAACAAACGAAAGGCAAAGTAGATATTGGGCCGCTCCAAATTGATGCTGGAAGGCTAGTGATGGGAGATAAGGAAATAGCTGAAGAACTTAATATGTGCTTTGCGTCAGTCTTCACAGTGGAAGACATGAGTAGTATGCCACCAATTAGGGAGAGCCAGGGGGGCAGAGTTGAGTACGGTAGGCATTACAAAAGAGAAAGTGCTAGAAATGCTAAAAGGTCTAAAAATTGATAAATCCCCTGGCCCCGATGGGCTACATCCTAGAGTTCTGAGGGAGGTGGCTGAGGAAATAGCGGAGGCTTTGGTCGTGACCTTTCAAAAGTCACTGGAGTCTGGGAAAGTCCCAGATGATTGGAAAATTGCTGTTGTAACTCCCTTGTGTAAGAAAGGATCAAGGCAAAAGATGTAAAATTATAGGCCGATTAGCCTAACCTCGGTAGTTGGTAAAATTCTAGAATCCATTGTCAAGGATAGGATTTCTAAATTCCTGGAAGTGCAGGGTCAGCTTAAAACAAGTCAACATGGTTTTAGTAAGGGGAGTTCGTGCCTGACAGACCTGTTAGAATTCTTTGAAGAGGTAACAAGTATGTTAGACCAGGGAAACCCAGTAGATGTTATCTATCCAGACTTCCAAAAGGCCTTTGATACAGTGCCTCACGGGAGGCTGCTGAGCAAGGTGAGGGCCCATGGTGTTCGAGGTGAGGTACTGGCTTGGATTGAGGATTGGCTGTCTGACAGAAGGCAGAGAGTTGGGATAAAAGGCTCTTTGTCGAAATGGCAACCGGTAACGAGTGGTGTCCTGCAGGGTTCAGTGTTGGGGCCACAGCTGTTCACCTTATATATTAATGATCTGGATGAAGGGACTGGGGGCATTCTGGCGAGAGTTTGCCGATGATACGAAGATAGGTGGACAGGCAGGTAGTACTGAGGAGGTGGGGAAGCTGCAGAAAGATTTAGACAGTTTAGGAGAGTGGTCCAGGAAATGGCTGATGAAATTCAATCTGAGTAAATGTGAGGTTTTGCACTTTGGAAAAAACAATACAGGCATGGACTATTTTCTAAACGGTAAGAAAATTCGCAGATCAGAAGTGCAAAGGGATCTGGGAGTGTTGGTCCAGGATTCTATGAAGGTTAACTTTCAGGTAGAGTCCGTAATCAAGAAAGCGAATGTAATGTTGTCGTTTATCTCAAGAGGGTTGGAATATAAAAGCAGCGATGTGCTTCTGAGGTTTTATAAGGGTCTAGTTAGGCCCCATTTAGAACACTGTGTCCAATTTTGGGCCCCACACCTCAGGAAGGACATACTAGCCCTGGAGCGTGTCCAGCGGAGATTCACACGGATGATCCCTGGAATGGTAGGTTTAACATATGATGAACGGCTAAGGATCCTGGAATTGTACTCATTAGAGTTGAGAAGGTTGAGGGGAGATCTAATAGAAACTTACAAGATAATGTATGGTTTAGAAGGGGTGGACGCTCGGAAATTGTTTCCGTTAGGCGGGAGACTAGGACCCATGGGCACAGCCTTAAAATTAGAGGGGGTAAATTTAAAACTGAAATAAGACGACATTTCTTCAGCCAGAGAGTGGTGGGCCTGTGGAATTCATTGCCGCAGAGTGCAGTGGAGGCCGGGACATTGGATGCATTCAAGGCAGAGATCGACAAATTCTTGATCTCAAAAGGAATCAAGGGCTACAGGGAGAGCGCAGGGAAGTGGTGTTGAAATGCCCATCAGCCATGATTTAAATGGCGGAGTGGACTTGATGGGCCGAATGGCCTTGCTTCCACTCCTATGTCTTATGGTCTTATGGAAGATTTTAAAGGGGCATCAGACCCTCTGCATCCACTGTCATTCAGACCCTATATAGCTTACTTATAGGCATACATTAAGGAGTCATGCACTGTAGCTTTTCAGGAAATTGGGTTATTTCTGTTGTGGTAGGCCATAAAGAAAAAACACCTTGTTCATTGCTCATATTGAAACAAGTGTTTAGATTTGAATCCAGAATCTCCAGGAATTTAAACCATCTGTTTCATTACAATTCTTTTGAGTTTCCATCTTGATCTGAACTGTATGTAGGCTATGACCCAGTTGGGTTCCAGTCATCAATTAAATAAATTGCAAGTGGGGAAGATGATTTCAAATATGCTAACACAGTGAATAGATTGTGAGGAACTGTTTCAGTGATAAAAGCTTTTGCAAGGGCCCAAGAGGCCAATAAAGGGGATTAACACAGTATTAGTAGGAATACACACCTTGCAGAGGTTCATTTGTACTTAACTACAATAATTCCCATTATTGAATTGTGATTTCAACATTTCTGCAAATATTATAATTTGTCTTGGTACTACAAACTAAAAGCTCTTTTTAAATATTGTTCCACAGGTTCCGTCACTCCAATGTTTGTTATGCTTCCTTGTGGCGGTCTTGGAGTAAGTCTTTTCTTCCCTTTTTAAAATTTGTAAATAATGTCTTATTTGTTCTTTCCATTTTAGCGACAACATAAATTGTTGCTTTGACTTCTACTCAGCACATAATTGAGAACAGATGTCCCCCTGTAAACAGGAATTCAAGGTTTGCTGTACTAAGAATGTTGACTAAACCACAATTGGAATATGTGAGGTATTGTTCAGGGAACAGAGTCGGGGAAATTGAATGATGACTGAAGGTATACTCCTTACAGCAGGTACTTGTAAAGTTGCACAGAGCTGGTGGATATACAGTGACTCCATAAATTACTGATTCTACCACACAGCTTGATTCACTTTCTCAGCAGTTCAGTGTGGGGAATTGTTTTGCTGAAGCCAGCCTCATGTTGGTACAAAATTTGTCCTTCTGACATCTAACAGCTGGTTCAGACCAACAAAATTAGCTGCATGGGCACAGTTGTTTTCATGCCTCCCTTAGCCACAGATGTTTGGCAATGGAAGGAAATAGAGGAAATCCATTTTTTCTTGTAAATTTTGATACAATTTGGATTCATCCTCAATATTTTACTGAATAACCATTGTTTATCTTTGACAGTACCTGCAGTCTGTCTGATTGTTGGAAACAGCACAGTTGTTAATGTATCATCATCGCCAGCATCCACACATACACACTTTGGCAAGATGATTAATGATTTTTAAAATCCCTTTTAGGTGCCCCAGTTTTCTCCTTCCCAAATAAAAGCTGCTGAAATTCATTATAACATGTATATTACTGCCTCTGCTGAGTTAATATAAGTCAACATAGATCAGGGATCATATCTGTGATACATGTAGCCCAGATGTTTCATGGATGTTTCATGTTATGCAGTTACAGAGCACTTAAGAACCCTGGCTTGTTCTAAGATTCTGATTGAAATGCAATGATCTTGCTTTCTGCTAAATGTGTTGATCAAAACATTTTATAAATGTATGTGGCACTCCACTCCCTTACCCTGTTTTATTGATTAGAATTATAACAGCAATATTTTTGAAGACTAAATGTTTGATGCAATGCATTGTTTAGACTGGTTGAGATCAGTGTTGTTCACATCCCATGGTGGCAGTTTTTCTGTTTGGTTGAATCTACTTAGAATGCTGCCAACAGTTAAAACAAACTAGCACTGTTTTTCAAGTTTTCATTTTAGAAAAGAGTTTCTTATTTTGCTTCCACAATTAGTCTTCATAACCAATATTTGACATATTGGGTTGTTTTGTAGGGCAAGTGACTTGGAGGTGGTAAAGTTGGCTTCATTTCTTTCTGAATTGTTAATGAAAGAACAGAATAGTGATACAATGTAAATTTGTTACAATAGTGTGAGTTTCTCAGAGCTAGTGTTTGAGTTCTGTTAATCTGCTGAATAAACAAAAGGATTGAAGGAAGCACAAACACAGTACAAATAGCACTGTACTCGGTGTGCGTGTGAATGGAAGTGGGTTCAGCATGTGTTTTTATGTTGAATAGTTTACTCGCATACAGCTACATTGTGGTTTCACTTAACACCAGATCCTTGTTATCTACGTGGCAAATAGTTCTTGACATTTTTTTAGAGCTTTTGAATTCTTTTATTTAAGGCATAAGGCACAATAATCTAGATGAAATACAGGCATTTTATGTCCAAATCTTTAATAGGAATGGAACAAACGGATTCAAGTTTTTCTTATTTTTCAGATTATTTAACAGGTACACTGTAAGAATACCTGTGCTTATTGGCATATTTATGACTGGGCTTTCCAGTTCTGTTGACACAACCAGCAATTCTGCTGCCTGTTCAAGTGTTGGCCCTATCTATCTGTTTTCGCATAGTCTCTTCATTCTCTCCATTTTCCTTATCTATAGCTCGTCCTATTTTCACAGATGCAGAAAAAATCGATCAGCTGAATTGCTGAGGTAGACCACACCCAAATAGCATCTCTACCAGCCTCTGACCCTCATTCAAAGCCTGAAAATGCAGTACAAGTATTTATCCCCTTAATTTAGATAGTTGTGTCAACAAAATTGAGAAGTTATGAAACAAGACTATACTTCCAAAATAGCTCCTCATTTGCGAAACAGATTAATGTTTAGTGACAGCCATATTCACACACCAGTTATGTTGTTCTGATACCTCTATGGTGGTTTGCCTTAGAATATTTGCTGTATCACCAGTTATATTAACTATTTAAAACAAGCAGTGTCCATGCAGAGGCTTTCCAAACCACCCTTCCATTTTCCACCCTCTGATAGCTTAAGCTCATGCTAAACTTCAGTTGGCATTTCCTAATTTCAGCAGATTACCGTTTGCCTGAGTGCTCACTTGACTATTTTGGCTCCCAGTTTGGCATTGCTTCAACTTTAAAATTTACCTCCTTACTTTAAAATCTGTCCCTCCACATAATCTATCCCCCGAACTCTGAAAAGCTCTCCCTGAATGGCTCAGCTTCTCTATCTGTCTTTTCTCCTGCCTGGTGCTCTCATTAGCTGGGAAAGTAAGTTGCAATGAAGAAATAAGAATCTTCCATATCCATTAATAAATTTATGTGAATGGGCTAAAATTTGGCAGATTGAGTTTAATGTGGATGAGTGTGAGATTATCCATTTTAATAGGAAGAATAGAAAAGCAACTTGCTATTTAAATGGAGAGAAAATTGAAAATGCTGCAGTGCCAATAGCTCTGGCTGTAACAAAGTTAAATGCATGTACAGCAAATAACAAGGATAGCACATAAAATTTTGGCATTGTATGTTAAAGGAATGGAGGAAACAAAAAGCAGAGTGCTGTTGTAACTGTACAAGGCCCTAGTGAGACCACATCTGGAGTATTGTGTAATGTTTTGATTCCCTTACTTGAGGAAGGATGTCATTGCATTGCAGGCAGTTCTGAGAAGTTTCACTAGATTAGTTCCAGACATGAAAGACTTGTCTTATGAGAAGAGTTTGAGCAGGTTAGGCCTGTACTCACTAGAGTTTAGAAGAATGAGAGGTGATCTAATTGAGGTATACAAGATGCTAAAGGGGATTGACAAAGTAGATGTGAAGCAGGTAATCCCATTTCTGGGGCAACCTTGAATGAAAGATTATCTTTTTAGGTTGAAGGGTAACTGTTTTAAAACTGAGATGAGGAGAAATTACTACTTTCAAGGTGTTGTGAATCTGCAGAAATCACTATTCCAGTGTGCAGTGGAGGCCCAGGACACTGAATAAATTTCAGGAGATGGCAGACAAATTTTTAATTAGTAACTGGTTAAAGAGTTATGGGGAGCAGGCAGGAAAGTGGATTGAATCCAACATGAAATCAACCATGAATATAATAAATGGCGGAGCAGGCTTATAGGGCCTGAATTGCTGACTCCTAGTTTTAAATTCTTATGTTTCCCAATGAGGCAAACTGAGGCCTGACTTTGGGTCATTGTAATCAATTTCTTACAGTTGCTTTTGAAAATAAAATTACAATATACTATATCATTTTGGAAACACAAGGAGGCTACTCAACCCAGTGAGTGTATAACTTACAATTCATTTTAATTCAAAAAATAGTTGGTTTGAAACAAAAATATATCAACACACGAATGGTATTAGACTGGCTGCCGTAAATAGCAAGTTTCCTCCATTGCATAACACTTCTGTTTGCACACATGCACAACTTATTCCCTAGGTTAATGAATGTTGCATTTGATGTACCATGTGTGTGTTGTGCACGAAGATGTTTGGTTGTGGATCTCAAAGTATAGGTTGAAGTTTCATTTGATCTCCAGATTAAATCTCTCGTTTAAAATGCAGAATTATTGTTTGTGTTTATAATCACTTAGTGAGGCAGTAGGAAACAACATTATCATAGTATCCAGTCAAAGCTGCCACTATTGCATTCTACAGTTAAGTATCAGCAATATTATACCTTGTTATTGCAAGCAAATCATTTACAATTTTTGGAATGCACATTTACCAGACCACGTTTTCAGATTTTATCCACTGGATTCTTGTTTGGTACCCTATTGGGAGGAACGTCACGCTGGATACCTAAACACTATGCAAACTATTTTGTACTGGTCTGATATACAGATAATTTTTATACAACCACTGTAATCATTTATTTATTAACTGTATTTTAAAGAGAGCATTGTCCAAAACAAGTTAAAAGGTCCAATATTTTATGTAACACATTTAATATGAGTTTTTTTTAAATTAGGTTGACAGTGATACAATTTGGAATGAGATCCACTCATCCAGTGCTGCACGTTTAGCAGTGGGCTGTGTGATTGAACTTGTTTTCAAAGTGGCAACTAAGGAATTAAAGGTAAGTCTTTTTTGTTCATTGAAGTAATAACTGTCAAATGGGAAAAGGTAAATTCACTTGGATGTAGAAAATTATGCCATTGGATCCAAGACAATGAATGAAAACATTTACTAATTCTTAATAATAATGTTTTCGATAATCCAGTCTGAATTACTTTCACATCCTTTCTCGCTCTTAATCATTTGGGATGTTTGTGTTAACTTACTGCTAAATGGTAGCATTCTGTAACAGGACCTTGTGGGTAAATATTTGTGCACATAATCCATGTTAACTCTAAAGGAGGAAAAGGGAGCGCTGTCCTGTTGGAGATTGTTTGTATGAGCCATCAAGCTAAAGCTCTGTCAGCCTCCTTAAGTGGGTGTAAAAGATTCCATGACATGATTCAAGAAGAACAGTTGAGCTTGCCCCCATTATCCTGCTAATGTTTATCCCTTGACCAGCACCTAAAAACCAATTCTGGTTATGATCAAAACCAAAAGAACTGCGGATGCTATACATCAGGCAAGAAACTGAAATTGCTGGAAAAGCAGCTTCCAATATGGAACAAATTCTAGCAGGCCTATGAGTGTTGATCCATATAATTCATTTTGTCCCAATCACATCAATCCTAGGGATTGTCACAAATCTACCTGTATTATGAAATAAAAGTGAGAAATGATTGACTTAACTTGAGTTTATACAGCACCTTTCTTGTCTGAAGGACATCTCAAAGTACTTCGCAGCCAATAAATACTTCTGAAGTGTGGTCACTGTAATGGAAAATTCTCTTTAGATGTAGAATCAGAGAATTTTCCAGTGCAGAAGGAACCCATCAGGCCTATCCTGTTTGTGCAATCATGCTCACCTTTGCTTTGAAGTTCTTCATCGACAGGTAGCTGTACAACTGTCTCTTCAAATTATTTTTAAGAATCAGCTATCCCTACTTTCCAGATGGATCCCACAAATTCTGAGGGGGAAGAAAAACAATGCCCTGCCTTCTAAATCTTATCAGTGATTTTCAATTTATGAACTCTAGTTACTGACCAACTTGCCAGAGGGATTATTTTTTCCACCTTGAATTTTTTTTCAAGCCAGAAGGATTATGCAACATTTTCTGAATCGCACTAACTTGTACATAATATGACTCTGGCAAAGTACAGTTACATTGCTAAATGAAAGCCATTTCATAAATCCATATTTATAAATAAGAAATCTACATCCTGCAATATATCCATTTTTTAAAGACCCTGTTATTACTCTATGTGCTCAACTGTTGTGATTGTGAGATTGTTTCTCTTTATATTCCTGAATGCATTTTAAATAGTATATTTTATGCACCATCATTAAGTCCTACTCATTGCTGTATTGACATTATAGGGTAAATTAGTCTTGGCCAGTTGCCTAAAATGGGCGAATGTTAATTTTACGTCCCATTTTTGTCCACTAAAGCTCATTTCAGGTTTCCCTGACAACTGAATAGCTAGCTAAACCACTTCAAAGGGCTATAGCAAACAGTTGTCCACATTCATGTAGCACTGAAGTTACATATAGGCCTGACCAGGTAAGCTTTGTTGCCACTTGTATTGATGCCAGCTTTTTTTTTAAGTATGCTCAAATTATCAACCTGCTATGATTTGAACCTACAGTATTTGCATTATTAATACAGGTTTCTGGATTGTTAATTGTTAACAATTAACAACTGAATTTGAGGAATTTGGAAATATCTTCTATAACTTCGGTTAATTTGTAATAAGTTCATTTTCGACAATGTGTACCATTTTTCTCTGAATTCTCACTTCAGTTGGATATTAAGACTTTGTAAATTGTGGGATAACAAAGTATGGAGCTAGATGAGCACAGCAGGCCAAGCAGCATTTTAGGAGCAAAAAGGCTGACATTTCGGGCCTAGACCCTTCATCAGAAAAGGGGGAGGTAGAGAGGGTTTTGAAATAAATAGGGAGAGAGGGGGAGGCGCATCAAAGATGGATAGAGAAGAAGATAGGTGGAGAGGAGACCGACAAGTTAAAGGGCAGGGATGGAGCCTGTAGAGGTGAGTATAGGTGGGGAGGGAATAGGTCAATCCAGGGAGGATGGACAGGTCAAGGGGGCGGGATGAGGTTAGTAGGTAGGAAATGGAGGTGCGGCTTGAGGTGGGAGGAGGGGATGGGTGAGAGGAAGAACAGGTTAGGGAGGCGGGGACGAGCTGGGCTGGCTTTGGGATGCAGTAGGGGGAGGGGAGATTTTGAAGCTTGTTAAATCCACATTGATACCATTGGGCTGCAGGGTTCCCAAGCGGAATATGAGTTGCCGTTCCTGCAACCTTCAGGTGGTATCATTGTGGCACTGCAGGAGGCCCAGGATGGACATGTCATCTAAGGAATGCGAGGGGGAGTTGAAATGGTTCGCGACTGGAAGCTGCAGTTGTTTATTGCGAACCGACATAGGTATTCGGCAAAGCAGTCCCCAAGCCTCTGCTTGGTTTCCCCAATGTAGAGGAAGCCACAATGGGTACAGCGGATGCAGTATACCACATTGGCAGATGTGCAGGTAAACATTTGCTTGATGTGGAAAGTCCTCTTGGGACCTGGGATGTGGGTGAGGGAGGAGGTGTGGGGGCAAGTGTAGCAGTTCCTGCGGTTGCAGGGGAAAGTGCCAGGTGTGGTGGGGTTGGAGGGTAGTGTGGAGCGGACAAGGGAGTCCCGGAGAAAGTGGTCTCTCCGGAAGGCAGACAAGGCTGGGGATGGGAAAATGTCTTTGGTGGTGTGGTCGGATCTCTTTGTAAATTGTGGTCCTGTTTTGGCTGAGGCACCAGACTCCACTCAAGCATCTTTTCTCATAATTAAGCTGAAGCATTTTATCGACTCTTCTGTACATTTAAGAAGCTTAAATAATGGGAGTAAATATGGTTGAGACAAATTATTTTGTCCCTTATCTTGCGTGTTCCCTCTCTTTTCCTGAAGAGACTCGCTTGCTGGGTTTACATGCATACCACTTACCCTCCAATGTATTACCCAAATGGTTGATATTTACTGAAGCCGAGTGTACTAATCCTGCTGTTTCTCCACATAAAAGCGTCTAACTTAACTCGGATCAAATCTGCAAAGTTATGCTCTCTTTTGCTGATCTCTTACTCATTGCCACAACCTATTGAAACATCAGCAGAGCATAATATAAGTGGTAAAATCCATTATTTGGTATTCTGCCCTGTAATTAACTGTCAGAATTGATTGAAAGTACCAGTGCATCCATGCAAATTGTACCTTGTACTGAATTATATAAATTATGGTGTTTTGCAGAATGGATTTGCAGTTGTAAGGCCTCCTGGACACCATGCAGAGGAGAGCACACCAATGTAAGTAACTGTTTAAGTCCTTCCCCAGTGAAAACAAAATTCTACTATTTACGTAATAGCACAGTGAAAATATATAGTCTATGAATTGCAACTGTTCAAGAACCTTGCTCAGCACCACCATCTTAAATGCAATTAGGGATGGGCATTAAATATGGGCCTCACCAGTGATGCCCAAATCCACAAACAAGATTTTAAAAATAGTCACCTGCTTTTCTGGAGTAGTTTGTATGTAATTGACAACATATGAGGTTCAGAACAAAAGCTGGTGAAAATTTCTCCCTACTGTGCTTTTCCCTCTGTTGATAAATGAATGAAAGAATGCGGATGGTTAGAATCAGGAACATTTTCTATTGACCATTTCCCTTTTTTTCTCCTCTTGCCCACTTCTCTTATCTCCAGGGGATTCTGCTACTTCAATTCTGTGGCCATTGCTACTAAACTCCTACAGCAGAGATTGAATGTCAGCAAAATCCTTATCGTGGACTGGGTGAGTAATCCAACCAAAACAAGGCAAACATTAGGAAGAGTTCATTTCTTATTTTGCGTTGCAATTTTTAAAAAAAATTTAAATCCATGACTGCAGTGTATTCTTATTTCGGGTCATGTTTTGTTGTTAAAGTACGTTAATCTCGTTCAATCACTTAAGTGATTTCTGAAGAAGGGTCTAAGCCCGAAACGTCAGCCTTCCTCATCCTTTGATGCTACTTGGCCTGCTCTGTTCATCAGCTCTACACCTTCTTACCTCAGTCAATTTAGTTGCAGCTTTTAAAATATTTTACTGTTTCAGTTTCTAATTAATGCTAATCTTCTGTTGAGTTCTGAATTATTTTATGTTTATACTGTAATGAACTGTGAGCAAACTATATGACAGATTTCAATTTGAACATGCCTTCCCTGGATAGAATAGTGGAACAGTGAAGAACTATAATTACTGAGGTGGGAAATGATGAGGGAAAGAAATACGAGACTGTGAGATATAGAAACAGAAGTAGCCATTCAGTCCATTGAGTCTGGTCAGCTATTCAATGGGATCATAGCTGATCAGATAACCCTCAACTCCATTTTCCTGTCTTTCACTGTAACCCTTGATTCCCTTACTGATTAAAAACCTGTCTATGTCAGCCTTGAAATATATTTAATGATCCAACCTCAACAACACTCTGTGGTAAATAATTTCAGAGATTCACTACCCCTAATGGAAGAAATTCCTTCTCATCCCCTGAATGAAATGTGCACCCCCTTATTTTGAGCTAATGTCGTCTGAAGCTATTTTCCCTTGTGGGAGAATCTAGCACTTCTATATTTTCCCTGTCAAGTCCTGTAAGAATGCTGTATGTGTCAGTAAGATCACCTCTCATTCTTCTAGATTCCAGTGAGTACAGGCCCACCCTACTCATTCTCTTCTCCTAAAGCAGTACCTCCATAACTGGTATCAGCCTCATGAACTTCCTCTGCATTGTCTTCAATGTCATTATAATCTTCCCTTCGATAAGGAGCCCAAAACTGTTCACAGTATTCCAGCTGTAGAGTTTTAGTTTTAGCATTATCTATACTTCTAGTATAATCTCCCTACTTTTATACCCCATTCCCACTGAAATAAAAGCCAGCATTCCCTATTGCCCGCTGACATTGGATGCTGGGTCTTTCTGAATCATGATCATGATTATGGTTGAGGACTCTCAAATCCCTCTGTTCTGTTGCTTTCTGCAGTTTTTCTCCATTTAAATAATATTCACCTCCTCTATTTGTCCTGCCAAAGTGCATAACCTCCCATTATCCCAAATTAGATTCCATCTGCCAAGTTTTTGCATACTCGCTTCACCTATCTACATGCCTCTGCAAACTCTGTCTCATCCGCACCACTCGCCTTTCCAACTATTTTTGTGTCATCTGTAAATTTGGCTATAGTACATTCACTTAAAAAGGAAGTGAACATACTTGAGTGTTGCTGCCTATTTCCCCCATATGTTCCATTGCCCAGCCCCACACATGTTTACTGCAGACAGGGCAAGAGATGGATTTGTGGCTTAGGCCCACAGCTATGCCTGATGGTGTTGGAGCCATAGTTGAAGTGAATGACAAAAAAAAAATGGGAAGAAGCACAACTAGAAAATTAGTGTTTTGTGTTCAATTCCTTATTTGGCTTCATAACTGACTTTGTAACTCTGATTCTATTTATTTAAAAAAATCAAAATGAATTGTAAGCCATCAATTAATTTTTAATTAATTAATTGTAATAAATATACATTTTCACCTTCAGGTTAGGCAGCATCTGTAAAGAGAAACAGTTAATGTTTCACATTATCCTTTTGGTGAAAGGTCGTTTTGACCTGAAATATTAACACTGTTTCTCTCCATAGATATACTCTCTGACATGCTGAACTTTTCTAGTATGTAACGTTTTTAATTCAGATATCTAGCAACCACATATTTTCTTTTGCATTTCACCTTAACCCCAGGGTGTTTTTCTAGTAGAGCCCATTGTAGAACTCACCAATTTTAATCACATTGATCTCAACAAGTGGCAATTCACTCCACCCGATCGCCACCAGGTGAAATTTGCTGCCATAGTCATACCATTTTTCATTAATACTTGTGTTAATGCACGGTTTCATTGTAGAGCCTCAGAACATTTGTATATGTCCACACTCTACCACATTATGAATATTAGATTTAGTCAGGCTGCATGAATACACAGATCTGCAAGGGAAAAGGATTTTTGTTTCGAAGGTCACTGTAGAGAGTTCAGAAGCAGTTTTACCAGACACCAAAGGCATGGTCTTTGGTTTGTATTCTATCAGCAGTATAATGGATTGGAGAAAACAATTAGTGAGTAAGATCCATCTTTAAATTAAATGAATGTTTTGTGTTGTGCGTTTAGTACACCTGTTGAGCTAGCCGTCCGTCAGGAAGAAATGGCGTTGGAGCATTCTGCAGTAGAATTATACAGCATAGAAAAGACCCTTAGTCCCAGTTTTCCAAACTAATCTAGCCCCATTTGTCCTGTGGATATAAGTTTGCTCACTGAGCTGGAAGGTTCATTTTCAGAGGTTTCGTCACTATTCTAGGTAACATCATCAGTGAGCCTCTGGTGAAGCGCTGGTGTTATGTTCCGCTTTCTATTTATGTGTTTAGGTTTCCTTGGGTTGGTGATGTCATTTCCTGTGTTGGTGATGTCATTTCCTGTTCTTTTTCTCAGAGGGTGATAGATGGGCTCCAAATCAATGTGTTTGTTGATGGAGTTCCTGTTGGAATGCCGTGCTTCTAGGAATTCTCGTGCGTGTCTCTTTTTGGCTTGTCCTAGGATGGATGTGTTGTCCCAATCAAGTGGTGTCCTTCCTCATCTGTATGTAAGGATACTAGTGATAGTGGGTCATGCCTTTTTGTGGCTAGTTGATGTTCATGTATCCTGGTGGCTAGCTTTCTGCCTGTTTGTCCTACATTGTCCTAAAACACTACATTGGACAAATAGGCAGAAAGCTAGCCACCAGAATACATGAACATCAACTAGCCATAAAAAGACATGACCCACTATCACTAGTATCCTTACATACAGATGAGGAAGGACACCACTTTGATTGGGACAACACATCCATCCTAGGACAAGCCAAAAAGAGACACGCACGAGAATTCCTAGAAGCACGGCATTCCAACCAGAACTCCATCAACAAACACATTGATTTGGAGCCCATCTACCACCCTCTGAGAAAAAGAACAGGAAATGACATCACCAACCCAAGGAAACCTAAACACATAAATAGAAAGCGGAACATAACACCAGCGCTTCACCGGAGGCTCACTGATGATGTTACTTAGAATGGTGACGAAACATCTGAAAACGAACCTTGCAGCTCAGCGAGCAAACTTACATCCAGAACCTCAACCTGAGCTACAAATCTTCTCAAAACTCCCCATTTGCCTGTGTTTGGCCCGTATCTCTAAGTGTTTCTCTTTCGTGTATCTGCCCAAATGTCTGTTGTAATTGTACCTGCATCTGCCACTTCCTGAGGCAGTTCATTCCACCCTCTGTGTGAAAAAAGTTGCCCCTCATGTCCTTTTTAAATCATTCTCCCCTCACCTTAAAATTATGCCCTGTAGTTTTGAACTCTCCAATCCTAGGAAAAAGACCTTTGCTATCTGCCTTATCTATGCCCCCGCATGATTTTATAAACATCTATAAGATCACCCCTCAACCTCCCATGCTCCAGTGAAAAAAGTCGCAGCTTCTCCTTATAACTCAAATCTACCAGTCCTGGTAATGTTCTTGTCAATGTTTTCTTCACCCTCTCCAATTTAATAATATCCTTCCAAGAGTAGGGCAACCAGAACTTCTCCACATGTGGCCTCACCAACATACTGTACAACCATAAGATAACATCCCAAATCCTATCCTCGGTGGCCTTGGCATTAGTTTAAATGCAAATTAATTCTGATCCAGATTTGAAAACAAATCTGGAATTTTACTTCTCAAACTTTACCATTCACTTTGCTGTCTAAAATTGTCCAACAGGATGTGCATCATGGCAATGGAACACAACAGGCTTTCTACAGTGACCCCAATGTGTTGTACATTTCATTGCATCGCTACGATGATGGCAACTTCTTCCCTGGCAGTGGAGCCCCAGATGAGGCAAGTAGTTCAGACTGCAGCTAATGTTTTATATCAAAGGAACTCTCAACTCAATGTCCTTTAAGGGCAAGACATGAATCATAAAATCTAAAAACATTAATTTAATTTTACATATACATTTCATTTTAATTGAATTTCTTGATAATTGAGTAATAGAGAAAACATGACAGCGTGTATTTTTTAAATTGTTGTAAGTGCAATCATATTGACTACCCTATTAAGGAATGTTCTAGCTCTGCTC
This sequence comes from Stegostoma tigrinum, assembly GCF_030684315.1. Classification (NCBI taxonomy): domain Eukaryota; kingdom Metazoa; phylum Chordata; class Chondrichthyes; order Orectolobiformes; family Stegostomatidae; genus Stegostoma; species Stegostoma tigrinum. The sequence goes on along the minus strand of NC_081360.1, from coordinate 21,311,310 downwards.
TGTTTAGAATGAGTGACGTTTTTCACCTTTTAAAGATATATTCTTTCAAACTGTTTGTTTCTAAATTGTATAAAATTACTCTACCTTTATAAAGCAAGTGCATGTATTAGAACATAGAACATTACAGCACAGTACAGGCCCTTCAGCTCTCGATGTTGTGCCGACCTGTCATACTGATCTCAAGCCCATCTAACCTACACTATTCCATGTATGTCCATATGCTTATCCAATGACCTAAAGTTGGCGAATCTACTACCGTTGCAGGCAAAGCGTTCCATTCCCTTACTACTCTCTGAGTAAAGAAACCACCTCAGACACCTGTCGTATATCTTTCACCCCTCAATTTAAAGCTATGCCCCCTCGTGCTCACCATCACAATCCGAGGAAAAAGGCTATCTAACCCTCTGATTATTTTATACGTCTCAATTAAGTTACCTCTCAACCTTCTTCTCTCTCACAAAAACAGCCGCAAGTCCCTCAGCCTTTCCTCATAAGACCTTCCCTCCATACTAGGCAACATCCCAGTAAATCTCCTCTGCACCCTTTCCAAAGCTTCCACATCCTTCTTATAATGTGGTCACCAGAACTGTACACAATACTCCAAGTGCGGCCGCACCAGAGTTTTGTACAGCTGCAGCATAATCTCTTGGTTCCAGAACTCGATCCCTCTATTAATAAAAGCTAAAACACTGTATGCCTTCTTAACAGCCCTGTCAACCTGGGTGGCAGCTTTCGAGGATCTGTGTACGTGGACACCGAGATCTCTCTGCTCATCTACACTACCGAGAATCTTACCATTAGCCCAGTACTTTGCCTTCCGGTTACTCCTACCAACGTGCATCACCTCACACTTGTCTGCATTAAATGCCATTTGCCACCTCAGCCCAGCTCTGCAGCTTATCTATGTCTCTCTGCAACCTACAGCATCCTTCGTCACTATCCACAACTCCACCGACCTTAGCGTCATCTGCAAATTTACTAACCCATCCTTCTACGCCCTCATCCAGGTCATTTATAAAAATGACAAACAGCAGTGGACCCAACACCGACCCTTGCGGTACACCACTAGTAACTGGTCTATATCTCCCAGAATCCCATTCCTCCGCATTTTGTACAATAGCCTACTATGTGGAACCTTATCGAAGGCTTTCCTGAAATCCATATACACCACACCAACCGGTTTACTCTCATCTACCTGTTTGGTCACCTTCTCAAAGAACTCAATAAGGTTTGTGAGGCACGACCTTCCCTTCACAAAACCATGCTGACTATCCCTAATCAATTTATTCTTTTCTAGATGATTATAAATCCTATCCCTTATAACCTTTTCCAACACTTTACCAACAACTGAGGTAAGGCTCACTGGTCTATAATTACCAGGTTGTCTCTACTCCCCTTCTTGAACAGGGGAACCACATTTGCTATCCTCCAGTCATCTGGCACTATTCCTGTAGACAATGACGAGTTGAAGATCAATGCCAAAGGCTCAGCAATCTCCTCCCTGGCTTCCCAGAGGATCCTAGGATAAATCCCATCCGGCCCAGGGGACTTATCTATCTTCACCCTCTGTAGGATTTCTAATACCTCTTCCTTGTGAACCTCAATCCCACCTAGTCTAGTAGCCTGTATCTCAGTATTCTCGACAACATTGTCATTTTCTAGAGTGAATACTGTTGAAAAATATTAATTTAGTGCTTCCCCTATCTCCTCTGACTCCACACACAACTTCCCACTACTATCCTTGATTGGCCCTAATCTTACTTACGTCATTCTTTTATTCTTTAAATGCCTATAGAAAGCCTTAGGGTTTACCCTGATCCTATCCGCCAGCAACTTCTCATGTCTCCTCCTGGCTCTTCTGAGCTCTCTCTTTAGGTCTTTCCTGGCTACCTCGTAGCCCTCAAGCGCCCTAACTGAGCCTTCACATCTCATCCTAACATAAGCCTTCTCCTTCCTCTTGACCAGAGATTCCACCTCCTTCGTAAACCATGGCTCCCACGTTCTACAGCTTCCTCCCTGCCTGACGGGTACATACTTATCTAGGACACACAGGAGCTTTTCCTTGAATAGGCTCCTCATTTCTAATGTGTCCATCCCCTGCAGTTTCCTTCCCCATCCTATACTCCCTAAATCTTGCCTAATCTCATCGTAATTGCCTTTCCTCCAGCTATAACTCTTGCCCAGTGGTATACACCTATCCCTTTCCATCCCTAAAGTAAACATAACAGAATTGTGATCGCTATCACCAAAGTGCTCACCTACTTCCAAATCTATCATCTGCTGGGCTCATTACCCAGTTCCAAATCTAATGTGGCTTCGCCCCTTGTTGGCCTGTCTACATACTATGTCAGGAAGCCCTCCTGCACACACTGGACAAAAACTGACCCATCTATAGTACTCGAACTATAGTGTTCCCAGTCAATATTTGGAAAGTTGAAGTCCCCCATGACAATTACCCTGTCTCTCTCACTCCTATTGAGAATCATCTTTGCTTTCCTTTCATCTACATCTCTGGAACTGTTCGGAGGCCGATAGAAAACTCCCAACAGGGTAACCTCTCCTTTCCTGTTTCTAACCTCAGCCCATACAACCTCAGTTGATGAGTCCCCAAGCATCCTTTCTGCAACTGTAATACTGTCCTTGACCAACAATGCCACACCTCTTCTCCCCCCCCCCCCCCCCCCCCCCCCCACTCCCCACCCTTTACCAACTTCACTGTTCTTACTGAAACATTTAAATCCCGGAACCTGCAACAACCATTCCTGTCCCTGCTCTATCCATATCTCCGAAATGGCCACAACATCGAAGTCCCAGCTACTATCCCATGCTGCAAGTTCACCCACCTTATTCCGGATGCTCCTGGCGTTGAAGTAGACACACTTCAAACCAACTTCTTGCTTGCCGGTGACATCTAGCGCCCCTGAAACTTTATACCGAATCATTATGTAGCATAATAGAACAAAATATTTGCAATAATGACAACTAGACATGGTATCGGATATAAAGCACATCATTAGTAAATAATCTCAATTCCAATTGGGATAGTGATATAATTTAATCATTTAAAATGGAATTTAAAATAGAAAGGCATTTTCTTTGTTTAAAGTGTTCCTGGTTTTTGGGCTTCAGGTTGGGACCGGTGCAGGAGTTGGATTTAACATCAACATGGCCTGGACTGGAGGTCTGGATCCACCAATGGGAGATGCTGAATATTTGACTGCATTTAGGTAGGACTTCAAAATATTCAGTAATGTCAGTAAAGGTTGTGACAGCATCGTTAAATGTGTTTGATTTAATGACTAATTTCAAAGGGAATCTTTAATAATTTTTTTTTCATGTATTTCATGCAGAAGTTACAGTCAAAATACAATAATTAGGGGTTAACAGTCCAATACTAAATGGCGTGATTTTTTTCGTTTTACGAGTTATTCTGAGATAATTGGATTCAATAACATTAAAGTACTTACTCTCAACTAAAAGACTTAGCTTAAAATTCTCATTCCTAACATTCTCATTCAGGTTGTTTTAGGGCAAAACCTTACTGTGACTGACTGGGTCAAAAGTTACTGTTAGTCACCTAAGAAGAAACCTCAGTATGGTTGGAGAAATTCTGTGGAACCATAGTATGGCATATGAAGCCGCTGAACCCAGCATGCCTATCCCAACCAAGAAGTGCCAGCCTAGGCCTATTTTCCAGCTCTTGGTCCACTGCTTTATACAACAGAGTAAGTCAAGTACCTATTAACTACAGTGGAGGTTTCTGCCTCAACAGCCTTCTAATCTTTCTATCGATCACTTTAAATCTATGCCCTTGATAATTGACATCACTGGCAAAAGAAATAGATCCTTTCTGTTCACTCTGTCTAGATCCCACATAATTTTCTTCACTTCAATTAATTCTCTTCTCAGCCTCCTCTGGTCCAAATCAATCAACCCCAACATATCCAGTCTTTTCTTTCGAGCTAAAATTTCTAGTCCTGATAACACCCCTAAATCACCCTCTGTACACGCTCGAATGCAGTCACACCCTTCCTGTAATATGGTGATCAGGCCTGAGGCAGTACTGTTGCTGTGATCTACTGTTTTTACACGGTGAAATTCAAGCATAACTTCCATGCATTTATGCTGTGCTTCCAAGCAAGGAAAACATCAGTATGATTTTTGACCGTCTTATCTATCTAGCCTACTTCTTTAAGGCTTCCATGGACATGTGCTTTAAGGTTCCTCTCGTCAGTGTTCTACCATTTATTGTGTATTCCCTTGTCTTTTTTCCCCTCTCCAAATAAGCAGCATCACACATCTCTGGATTAAATTCCATTTTCCACTTTTCTGCCCACTTGACCATTCCATTGGTATGTTTCTCCTGTTCACAACTTTCTTCCACACAATCAACCATGTAGCCAATTGTCAATTTCATAGAATCCATTTTGTAGAATTTCATAGGATCTCCACAGTGTGGAAACAAGATCTTCAGCCCAACAAGTCCACACCAATCCTCAGATCCATCCCCTAATCTACACATCCATGAACACTGTGGGAAATTTAGCACGGCCAATCCACCTATCCTACACATCTTTGGACTGTGGGAAGAAACTGGAGCACCCGGAGGAAACCCGTGCAGACACGGGGAGAATGTGCAAACTCCACACAGGCAGTCGCTCGAGTGGAATCAAACCTGTGTCCCTGGCGTTGTGAGGCAGCAGTGCTAACCACTGAGCCACCGTGCCGCCCCCATTGCCAAATACTGAATGCTTTGCAAAAAGTCTTAATCCTGGCCCCTACGTTTAGGTCTAAGTTATCAATATACATGACAAAATGCAAGGGACTTCTGCAGAATCCCATGCGGAACAACCTTTAAGTCACAAAAGTATCCAATGGAATCAAAGAGTGAGGCAAAGGCTGAAGGTGACAGAAGAAGAGACTTGTAAAGCTGCCAAAGTTGTCACAAAATCTGAGGACTGGGCGAATTTATAATTCAACAAACGAAGAACATGCATTAAATAAATGTTTTATATATGCCTGTGAGAAGCCAATAAAAAAAACTGCAGAATTTAAAGGGACCAAAAACCAACAAATTCCTTGGACCCAACGCCCTTCATCTTTAAGAAAGGTGGTGACAAAAATAGTGACTGCAACCGTTTTAATTTTTGTGAGCTCGTGAATTTAGGATGATCCCTGCAGTTTGGTAGTTAACAAACATCATAATACACAGAAAACAGTCAATAAAAGCATGTGGTATCCTAGGCTTTATGAATTGAGGCAGTAGTTTGCAGGAGTAGGTGCGTTATGCTGCACTTGTACAAGACAGTAGTTAGACCTCGACTACAGAGTATTATGTACAGTTCTGGGAGCCGCATTATTAGGAAAGGATGTAAATGCACTCGTGGAAAGAGTGCACAAGAGGTTTACAAGAATGGTTCCAGAGATAAGAAACTTCAGTTATGAAGGTAGTCCCATTTTCTCCAATCTGTTTCCCTTGGAGCGGAGAAAGCTAAATGAAGGTGTTTGGTACAAGCTTTCTAAAGTATGAAAGGTCTGAACAGAATAGATAGGGAAAAACTGCTCATTGTCATAAAGAAGCAAAAACAAGGGAGCCCAAGTATAAGGTAATTTGCAAACACATGCAAATGTGATGTGATTTAAAAAAGCATTTTCATATTGTGAGTAGCTCGGGTTTAAAATGCAATCGCTAGATATATTGTGGAGCCACATTCCATTGAGGCATTGGTGAATGAAAACTAAAGTAGAAACAATATTCAGGGCTCGTGAATGGAATTGGATCATAATGTTCATTCAGAGGACTGGTGCATTCAATGAACCAAACTGGCTCCTTCTACAAAGTTGCAATTCAATGATAATCCAATTATTCAAGAAAAGTGGGAGAAAAAAATCTGAAATATGCGGGTCAGTCAACCTAATATCAGAAACAATACTAGAGCTATTATTAGGGATGAGGTAACATGGTATTTAGAAACTCAAATGATTAGATGCTTTCTGGAAGAGAAGTTGTGTTTCACAAAGCCTGAATTTTTTTGCTGTGCAATGAGCAGAGTAGATGAGGGATAACCAGTGGATGTAGTATATGGTTGATGAATAGAAACGAGAATGTAAAAATAAACAAGTAAATTTTAGATTTTCAGGCAGGAACTAATTGGATGTCACAAGGGTCAGTGGTGGGGCCTCAGCTTTTTACACTCTATTAAAGGATTGGTTTAAGAAGACTGATTACAACTTATCCAAATTTGTTGGTGATAACGAGTCTGGTGGGAAAGTAAACCGTGAGGATACAAAGAAGTTACAAAGGAACAGAAATAGCTTAAATGTGTAACAAAATTAGCAGATGGAATATATGCTGAGAAATGTGATGTTTTCCATTTCAGCAGAAAAAATAGGAAAGCAGAATAGTTTTTATGTAGAGTGATACAGGGAACTGTTCGTGTTCGTAGGATCTGAGTATCCTTGCATGTAAATCACAGAAATGAATTTGCAGCTTCGGCAAGTAATTAAGAAGGCAAATGGTGTATTTATTACAAAGTAATTAGAGTATAAGAGTAAATAAGCCTCTGTGATAGGACCTTGGTGAGTCACACCAGGAGTACTGTGCAGTTTTCATCTCCTTTCTCAAGGAAGGTTACACTTGTCTTAGAAGGAGTGCAGCAGAGGTTCACCAGACTGATATAGTCTAAAGCTATATTCCCTAGAGATCATAAGATTTGAAGTTGATTTTATTGGAGCATACAAAATTCCCAAGAAGATAGTCAAAAAGAAAGGCGTTGAACTAAGTTTTTTTTTGTCTTGCACACATAAGGTGAAATGTCAGAGCACCAGATTTGGAAAAATTATAACAATTTTTGTTATAAATATGATCGCTTTTTGAATTTTGGCATTGTTGTATTTGTCTGTTTGAGAGCAAATTGAAAAACATCAACAGTGCGCACAGTAAGATAACAAAGTGTGAAGCTGGATGAACACAGCAAGCCAAGCAGCATCTCAGGAGCACAAAAGCTGACGTTTCAGGCCTAGACCCTTCATCAGAGAGGGGAATGGGGAGAGGGTTCTGGAATAAATAGGGAGAGAGGGGGAGGCAGACCAAAGATGGAGAGAAAAGAAGATAGGTGGAGAGGAGAGGATAGGTGGGGAGGTAGGGAGGGAATAGGTCAGTCCAGGGAAGACAGACAGGTCAAGGAGGGCGGGATGAGGTTAGTAGGTAGGAAATGGAGGTGCGGCTTGAGGTGGGAGGAAGGGATAGGTGAGAGGAAGAACAGATTAGGGAGGCGGGGACAGGCTGGGCTGGTTATGGGATGCAGTGGGGGAAGGGGAGATTTTGAAGCTTGTGAAGTCCACATTGATACCATTGGGCTGCAGGGTTCCCAAGCAGAATATAAGTTGCTGTTCCTACAACCTTCGGGTGGCATTATTGTGGCACTGCAGGAGGCCCATGATGGACATGTTGTCTGAGGAATGGGAGGGGGAGTTAAAATGGTTCGCGACTGGGAGGTGCAGTTGTTTATTGCACTGACACCCTCATCCGCCTAGCCGAACTCGTCCTCACCCTCAACAAATTCTCTTTCGATTCCTCCCACTTCCTACAGACAAAGGGGGTGGCCATGGGCACCTGCATGGGCCCAAGCTATGCCTGCCTCTTTGTAGGTTACGTTGGACAGTCCCTCTTCCGTACCTACACAGGCCCCAAACCCCACCTCTCCCTCCGTTACATTGATGACTGTATCGGCGCCACCTCCTGCTCCCCAGAGGAACTCGAACAGTTCATCCACTTCACCAACACCTTCCACCCCAACCTCAAGTTCACCTGGGCCATCTCCAACACATCCCTCACCTTCCTGGACCTCTCAGTCTCCATCTCAGGTAACCAGCTGGAAACTGATGTCCATTTCAAGCCCACCGACTCCCACAGCTACCTAGAATACACCTCCTCCCACCCACCCTCCTGCAAAAATTCCATCCCCTATTCCCAATTCCTCCACCTCCACCGCATCTGCTCCCAGGATGAGTCATTTCACTTCCGGACATCCCAGATGTCCACGTTCTTCAAGGACCGCAACTTTCTCCCCGTTGTGGTCGAGAATGCCCTTGACCGCGTCTCCCGCATTTCCCGCAACACATCCCTCCCACCCCGCCCCCGCCACAACTGCCCCAAGAGGATCCCCCTCATTCTCTCATACTACCCCACCAACCTCCGGATACAACGCATCATCCTCCGACACTTCCGCCGTCTACAATCTGACCCCACCACCCAAGACATTTTTCCATCCCCACCCTTGCCTGCCTTCCGGAGAGACCACACTCTCCGTGACTCCCTTGTCCGTTCTACACTCCCCTCCAACCCCACCACACCTGGCACCTTCCCCTGCAACCGCAGGAAGTGCTACACTTGCCCCCACACCTCCTCCCTCACCCCCATCCCAGGCCCCAAGATGAATTTCCATCTTAAGCAGATGTTCACCTGCACATCTGCCAATGTGGTATACTGTATCCACTGTACCCGGTGTGGCTCCTCTACGTTGGGGAAACCAAGCGGAGGTTGGGGACCGCTTTGCAGAACACCTCCGCTCGGTATGCAATAAACAACTGCACCTCCCAGTCGCGAACCATTTTAACTTACCCCTCCCATTCCTCAGACAACATGTCCATCATGGGCCTCCTGCAGTGCCACAATGATGCCACCCGAAGGTTGCAGGAACAGCAACTCATATTCCGCTTGGGAACCCTGCAGCCCAATGGTATCAATGTGGACTTCACCAGCTTCAAAATCTCCCCTTCCCCCACCGCATCCCAAAACCAGCCCAGCTCGTCCCCGCCTCCCTAACCTGTTCTTCCTCTCACCTATCCCTTCCTCGCACCTCCATCTCCTACCTACTAACCTCATTCCACCTCCTTGACCTGTCTATCTTCCCTGGACTGACCTATCCCCTCCCTACCTCCCCACATATACTCTCTCCACCTATCATCTTTTCTCTCCATCTTCGGTCCGCCTCCCCTTCTCTCCCTATTTATTCCAGTTCCCTCTCCCAATCCCCCCCTCTGATGAAGGGTCGAGGCCCAAAACGTCAGCTTTTGTGCTCCTGAGATGCTGCTTGGCCTGCTGTGTTCATCCAGCTCCACACTTTGTTATCTTGGATTCTCCAGCATCTGCAGTTCCCATTATTTCTGAAACAGTGTGCAGTGTTTTCTCATTTGCAGTTCACGTGATTTGAGAGATTCATGGTGCCAGACCACAATAAGTAACATCACACATTTAATCATCTGCTCTTCACCTCATTAATTATGCCACCAAGCTCTTCAGAGCCCTTCTGTGGAATCATATGGGAGGAGAGGTGTAAGTGCTAGCCACTGTAATAACATTCCAGTGTTTACATTGAATTGCTAGACCATGTGGCATAGAAAGTAAAGATCACACCCTGCTTCGTAGGCAGTGACATGGACATGCTGGTGGCTGAGGTGGTGGAGGGGAGGATTGTCCATTTTCCAGCTGACCACCACAAGTGATCATGCCACCAGACAAAGCCAGCCCGGACCCAGTTAACAACCCAGACTAGTGCAATGTTCAGGGTGAAGCAGGTTGCCCAGCAGTGCAGTAAAAATGTCAGTGATCTGCAGAACTCTGCAAGGGTAAGTGCCACCATCTTCTTTTTGCTACCTTGTGTTTACAGGACCATGTCTCATTCTAAGTCATCATCTGGCCAAGGCTTGTGGACTACAACTTTCAGTGCTGCATCATATCTACCCAACGGCTCCCATCCTCCTCAGCCTCCTGAATTATTAACTTTTCCAGCCCTCTGCGTTTCCGGTTCACTCACTAGGGACATCCACTATCTCTTCTGCCCCTGCTGAGAGTGAATAGCGTTGACATCAGGGCTGCATTTGACCTACTGTGGCATGAAGGCGACCTGGAAAAACTACAGTCAATGGAAATAAGGGAAAATCTCTCTACTGGTTGGATTCATACCTGGCATGAAGGAGATGATTGTGGTTGTTAAACATTAATCATCTCGGTTCTAGGACATCACTGTAGTAGACTCTCAGGACAATGTTCTCGGTTCATCCATCTTTAACTGCTGAATAATTGAAAATCTCTCCATCATAAGGTCAGAAATAGTGATAATTGCTGATGATTCCACAATGTTCAGCACTGTTCATGATTCCTCAGATACTGAAGTTGTCCATGTGCAAATGCAGCAAAACCTGGACAGTACCCAGAATTAGGCTGGCAAATGGCAAGTAACATTCACACCACAGAAGTGCCACATGGTGTTAATATCTAACAAAGAGAAATCTAACTATTACATTTTGTCATTCAATAGCATCACCATCTCTGATACCCTACAACCAGCATTGTGGGGGCTACCATTGACCAGAAACCAACCTGAACAAGCCATATAAATACAGTGGCCACAAGAGTAGGCCAGAGGATTCTGCAGTGAGTAACTCACCCCTTTTCTACCATTGACTGTCCACTACCTACAAGTCATTAGTCAAGAGTGTGATGGAATACTCCGTACTTGCCTGATGATGCAGCTCCAATGACACTCGAGGTTTCACAACATCCAGAACAAAACATACCACTTCATTGGTACCACATCTACCAACATTTACTCCCTGTACCTCAGGCACTCAGTGGCTGCAATGTGTACCATTTGCAAAATACACTGCCAAAGTTCACCAAGAATCCTGAGTCCTCTTATCTGGTTCAATGAAGTCTCTTGTTATGGGCCTTCACACAATGTGGTATGGATGCTTTCAAAGGAGATCATGGTCACGCCTACGTAATCTCTGAGCTGTGACATTGTTCAATCGTACTTCGCACAACCTAGTTTTAATGCTACATTGGGAGCAGAATTCTGCCATTAAGCTACCATGAAGACACTCATTGGGTTCCCCCAACCCAAAATAAAAACAAACAAATGGTTCCCTTCCATCTTACAAGTCATTTACTTGCATACTTACATTTCAATCTGAGAATCTGACAACTACGGAGCTTTGTCGTTCAGTACTAACTATGGAATGTGTTGGGAAAAAGGAATTTCAGGTTCTGCTTTTAAGTGCCCTCGGCTGATTACTGTTGCTGTGCTGACATGGCAAGGAAGGAATTAATGCGCACAACGTGATGCTCCTGATTGCTTGAGGCCCAAGATTTTGAACATGCATTCTTGAACAAATAATGTCTTACGGCTGAAGTAAAGATTGAAACCATATGGGTGACACAATGAATTCAATAGCCCCAGCAAAGCTTTCAGTCCAAAGAAATTTACTCCACCCCGAAGGAAACAACAGAAATTTACTCTGTCTGCTTTGTATGTGGCATTAGCCATTTTGTGCAGTTATTGTGCTGTTAATGTTCAGACCAAAATGGTGAGGTTTCAGCTTCGTGTTCCAGTGAATGTGCTGTGGGCATTACCTATAACACAATAGTTTCACTTCATCCTTCATGTTTCCTTTTGTGTTGCATTAGACCTTTGGTCCCTTCAACCATTCAGCCTCCCTTCATTTCCATTGAGCACCATCATTTTACAAAAACCTGCCCACTTTCCCCCAAAGCCCACACCTTTGGAAATTCCCATGTCTATAATGGCTCTATAACCTCCCCATGTAGAGGCTGTAGTGACTGTGACTTGTGAAAAGCCCCAACACCTGTCCTGGAGCTCCCAGTTCCCTCCTTATTGTCTGAGGACCTACCCTTCAATCTAGGATTGCTCCGAGTCACTGTGACCATTATCTCAGTGACCCATTGCAACAAATCCTATCCCCGGATTTGTGTTAAAAATCAAAAGAACCGCGGATGCTGTAAATCCAGTGACTGTTCTGAGGAAGGGTCACAGGACCCGAAACGTAAACTCTGTTTTTTTCCTTGAGAGAGAGTTAGTAGGAACTGCCGATGCTGGAGAATCTGAGATAACACAGTGTACAGATGGATGTACACAGCAGGCCAAGCAGCATCAGAGGAGGAGGAAAGCTCTGAAGAAGACTCTTGACCCGAAACGTCAGCTTTCCTGCTCCTCTGATGCTGCTTGGCCTTCTGTGCTCATCCAGCTCTACACCATGTTATCTTTCTTTTATCCTTCACAGATTTGTGTTGCCCACTTTTCAAGCATACCATGGACTGTCCCCTAACCATTATAGAGCAAAACCGTAGGACTGACCAAGGTCTGCCCCACAGACTAATTTACTGGACAAACTCAAGAGACCACAGTCCACCCCTGGATTGATATGGCCACAACACACTGACTGATCTATGTATAATCCCCAAACAGATTGTACTATGACCAGTTCTCCTGGTGAGGTACAGTCACTGGATTGCAAGGACACAGATCCCTGGACTCTGGGGCAAACTGCCTGACTGAACATGGTCAACCCCCTGCACAAGAATTGGGTGAGCCTCGTGTCTAACTGTGGCCCCAACCGTCAACCAACTGTAGGCTCCCCTTTCCCCAAGAAAGGACCATCCCTTTGACATTTATAAATGGCAGTTTGCTTGAAGGATGTGGAATAGGCTTGCCACAAAACTTGCTAACCCATCGTGGTATCTTGGCTGAAGGAGGAGCAGGACGAACAGATCAGTATTCCAGAATTAGTATCTTCAAGTTAGATTGGGATGGTGGTGGGGGAGTGTGTAAAAGAATAGGTGGTTGTTGCAATATTCATCAGTGAATTAATTACTGCAATAAGGAGGGGTGATATCTTAGAAGTCTCCTCAGTTGAAATCATATGGGTCAAATTTAAAAACTAAGAAGTCACAACCACATTTCCTAGAGGGGGGCAGAATTCTTGAAATGTACCTAGGAGAGATTTTTAAGCCAGCATGTAGAAGGTTCTGCAAGAAGTTTCAATGGGAGAACACTTTGTTGATATTGATGGTAACTTAGTAAGATTTGAGGAAGTTATAGAAAAGGACAAAGATGGTCCAGAAGAACAGATCATGAATTGGGGTGAGCGGATTTTAAGATGATAGGTTCAGCAAGAGGTCAATTTGGAATGGGAGCAGCTACTTCAGAACAATGGGAGCCATTCAAAAAGGAAACGAGGCTGCAAATTGAACATGTTCCTATGAAGGTGAAGGATGGGACAGACAAGTTCGGAGTACCCGGAAATTCCAGAATGATGAAAAGTGGCAGTCAGTGGCTTTCAGCCTCCGTCTCCATCTGTTGGTAAGGCTGTGAACATCCAAGTTCTCCCCGGCAAATTTCCACATCAAACCCACAGACTTTGCACGTCTGCAGGTCCCCTCCAAGCCATCTATGAGATGCACCTGCCCACATTTCTCCCCCAGCTCCTCGCATATGAGGTGACCATGCCAGGAGTAGTCATCATTCTCTGTTTTATTGTGCCTACCACCCCTTACAAATACTGTTGCCCCCAGTTCACAATCATAATCCCCAGTTCTCCCCTCTAGTCTGCAGTCCCAATCCGAAAGAAGATTACCAAGTGTCCTTCCCACAGCAGGACCACCACCCTGTGTCCATTTTCGTTTTTTACCTTCTGTAAACAAACCCAATGGATTGAGTGTGATCCACTCCTTGAGTGACTTATTTGGACAACCCTGGACAAGAAGCATCCTGAGCCCTGACTGGCAATGCATCTTCTTGACTGTATTAGCTAGAGCCCCACCCTCACTACCACCACCTCCCTGGCTGGCTGCTATGGAGCCCCAGGACTGTGACCGATTCTTTGGACTTCAGATGCATGGGCCCCATGACCAAGATTACCCCAAGCCCTGGATTGATATGGCAGGTTGCCCTGACGGGTGCTTTCATGGACTATGGTGAAGACTATACCCCTAAAATGTTCGTGATGTGACTGCCCACTTACTGCACATGCAGTGTGTTTGCTGCATGAGCAGTTAGCACAGGTTGGAAGTGTGAGATTGATTTAGCATTCTAATGTACAACAAAATGTGTTGCCCCATGATTGAGGGCTGCTGACAGCAAGGCAAGCTGCCTAGATGTGTGACTGCACTAATTGTCACAAAATGGCAAAGCAGGGATGCTCTGAGCATACAGGTAGATGCTAAATGAGCAGCCCTGTGATGCAGTTTAGTGCAGTCAAAAGACCTAGGTTCCTGTCCCTGCATACAAGGTATCCTTGCAACAACCTTTCAGTGCTATTTGCCTCTGTGCACTACAGTGCAAGTCTGTGCTTTCTGAGTATTGTGCAAGTTCATCTAAGGAATGTCATGATAGTCAAGGGGTTGGCAACTGTCAGATGTCAGTGTATGCCAGTGTCTGTGAATGAGGGATGCAAGCAGCTGGTGGCCATAGTTTGTATTCTGAAATGTTTGGTGCTGAGTATGTCAGCAGCAAAATGAAGTCGCCAAGTATACTTTTGAGAATTTTCAACTTCTAGGTTGTTCAGTGCCTTTGGTGAGATGGGAAGATGAATATCAATGAAGCGAGTCATGCCATTAATAAAATGTGCAACAAGCTAAAATGCCCCTTAAGTGGCAAACTCGCCACTACCTAATGAGAAACTCACCTCGTCACTCAGCAAATGCATGAAAGATGCAGCAAATTGCTCCCAGTGACAAGATAGGCCTTGCTAGACTCCTCATCAATTCTGCCACAAATTGTGCCATAATTACATGTCACCTTTATAAGATTCACATGCTGTATGTTGAAGTGGCACATTGCCATATGGCAAAATATTCCAGTGTCTATCTGACTGATAGATTGACTGTTCAGTTCTTTCCAGCATGACAAGCTTCCTGCCTGTTCTTTACTAAAAACATAATGCAAATCATCGAGTATAATGCTCTATAAACAAACACTGAAGATCTTTTCTCTAAAATGCTATGTGAGCCACACAGACTGGCATCTTAGAAGCCTGTCCTGAAGTCCGTGAGTGTGCACTCAGAAAGCACTGTGAAGTACGTAGAGAATTGCTTTCTCCAATTAAACACAAGGTGAGGGCGTTCTAAGAAAACATTCTCAGAGCCATAAGTTGCATCCTTTGCAGAAGCATGAGAAGTGTGTGTGTTTGTGCTCAAAATGAATTGGTAGAAACATGCAAGTTGTAGGTATCCCTGATCTCCAAAGTAGAATGTTAAAGGCCTGAACTGATCTATGAGTTGGTTCAAGAACACTCATGATGATATGGTGAGACTAGTGTTTTTTTTTGCTGCCGACTTACATGAACAAAGAGTTGAGGAGTATGGTGTTCCAGGAGCATGCAGGGACATTGTGCTGAAGATATTGTTGGATGATGGCCAAGGCAAGCAATCATGAGTTACAGCCACCAGGTACCCACTCTGTCTTGCCAGTTAGGAATTTTTGCCATCTAGTTTCAGTGGGGAGGGAGAGAAGAATTAGAAATGGCATATAAGTAAGGGGAGTTAAATTATAATAAGATGCAAAGATATTGTCAGCTCAGTAGCAAGATTCTGACATTGCTATTTGAGGCTGAAAGGAAAAATCGCAAAACCATTTCTCAAACATTGAGAATCTATTTTTTTCATTCTCTCTATTTTCCTTACTTGTCATTGCTCACACCTCACAAAAGAGGAGAAAATTCCTCCTAAGTCTCACTTTTCTGCATTAAGGATAATCTTGCAAAGCTGTTTCTCCTGGCTGCAGAAAGTTAATTTAGGGAACAAAAATTAGGGTGAGATTTTGGACATGTATTTGGCCCAAGCTGTGGCTAATGTCTAGTTGATGTAATATCAGGAGAGAGATTAATAGATGTTTGGATACGAGAGGACTTAAGAGATACAGGACTAGTGAAAAACATGGAGTAAAGGTGAATGATCTTACTGAGTATAGGACTAGACTCAGGATCAAATGGCCTATACCTGATCCTATGTTTTATGTGCTTATTATCTTTTAAAGGACCTTAACTGTGGATAAAAGATGTCCCAAAGTTCTTCACAATGTTGTAATCAAAACATATGCCCATAATCAGCAAGATTTTATTGTTTAGTTGGTTAGTTTTCTTTCAACGAAAAAAGAGGTGAATAGATGCAAAATTCTGACTCCTCCAGTTATTTAAATGGAAAAGAAGCCAATTTTTATTAAGGGTATGGGGTTAGTTAGAAAAGTACAAAGGATTAAAAATTAATAATGATTATAGTTATGTGTGTTATCAGATAATTTGAATGTTACCGCTCCGTATTTACAGGTCTTGAAATCTTTTTAAAGTATATAACCCACATATGTTCAGGGTATGCACGCCTTACTGCCAAGCAAAATAACTTACTGTAATGGGGATGGGATATAACTTGTTTGTGAAAGCACTTCCACCTTGCTCATCTATCAGTATCCATGTATCTGGGGAAAACCAAGAGCAGTATAAGCAAGATCTATCCAGCAAATAAGAGCGTGTGTGTGTAATATATATATTATAAATAAAATACATACAAGATGTTTGACAGTCATGTTTGGGCAATACTACCAAACCTAACCCCCACTTCACCTAATATCCAAATGTGCACAGCTCTAATAATGTGAAAGCATCAACCTTCACTGATTTCTTCTACTCATTGCTTGAGCTGCTAAGATCAGCTGCAGTAAATCTTGTTGCATCTACGCAGATCAGCTTCAGGCTTTGTTTCATCTCTATTAGTATTGCATATCCGTCTACACTATAAATAGCTTTCTGGAGTACATGAATCATCCAAGTGTATAAATTACTGATGGAAATTGTTTGCCTTAGTTTGAGATAGGTTAACACAGTATTTAGCATTGCCTTACTAACCAGATATTTTACAAAGAGTACTTAGTCCATGAATATTTGCAAACATCTGCTTTGAAAACTTACAAGTCAGCATTCAGATAAGGCTTCAGAACATGCCAGTGCAATTGTTCATGAAAAAATTGCAAGACTTTTGTAGCCTTATTTACAAAGCGTGTAGGCTAAAAGTGATTCTAATGGGGTTTTTAATCTGTTGCCAAGTTTCTAGGGTGATGCCATGTATTTTGGAGATTTAAAGTTAACGTATTTCAACTAACTTTTTTTCTGCAAGTTGTTTCACCAATTTCTAGCAAAATAATGCTTTGAAGTGTAGAATTTATAGCACGCACAGGCTTAGAAAGAAATTGCAACAGGTCATATATTCAGCAGTTTGCAGGTCTCCAGAGACAATAGATGCCTTCAAGGCAGCACCTTGTTATGTAGACCTATAGAATGCCACGTTGCATTTGCTGGGGATCAAGCCTAAGATGAAAAAAGATAAGATAATTGGACATAATGAAATCCAGAAGGCACTCAGTTTCACCATGAACTTGGAAGTAGAGTGTAGAATTGAACTTAATTCAAACCAGTCTTGGAAATGCCAAATGCAAGGTCTTTGAAGTTTGTGGGGAATCAGAAGTACTTTACGCTCGATGGTGCTTAAAGATACATGTTTTAACCCTTACAGTGCTGAGTGGAAAGCTTTCAGAATATAAACATTATTGTCATGAAAATGTACAAAAAATTAAGTTGATAAGCGCCTGCAGTTTGCTTTTATAAAATTCTACTCCCGTATATAGCACCACAGTCAAGAACTAGATGCCATTTACTGGTATGCCAGGAACATTAAACATTGCTGAAAATAACAGACGTGCTGCCGAAGCTGTTTGCCTTCACACATAAAGATGGAATTGCAAGAATACCAAATCTCAAAGAGCACAACAACTTGTCCTTTGTAAAAATGTGCAGATTGGTTGGCAAATAGATTCTGACTGGTTGAGGTTTTGCCATGAAGAATGCACCAGGGAACATTTAACTTCCAGCTTTTGTTTAAGTTCACATCAAACAAGTCAACTGTTGTTGGTCAAGGCATTGCCATGGGGGAATACACAAGGGATTGGTTGCACCTAAAGCTGTTGTTTAGTTGAAAAAGGTGCTATGCACAGACATGTTCTTTATGTTTGCATTGAACGGTTCTCTACATGGTGAAATATAAAGTCAGAGTTTTACAGCACGGAAAGAGGTCCTTTGGTCCATTATGGTCTGTGCTGGCCAACAAACATTCATCTATTCTAATCCCATTTTCTAGCACTTGATCCGTAGCCTTGTATTCTATGGCATTTCAAGACTTCATCTAAACAGCTCTTAATTGTCCTGAGGGTTCCCATCAAACCACCCTTTTTAGACAGTAAGATATCCACTGCCTTTTGCATGAAAACATTTTTCCTCTCATCTTCTCTAAACCTCCAGCTTCTTAACTTAAAACTATGCCTCTTGGTTGTTGACCCCTCAATAAACAATTTCTCTCTATTTACCCTGTCAGCATTTCATAAATACTTCTTTCACCTCAATCAGATAACCCTTAGTTGTCTTTGCTGTAAGAAAAACAACTTTAGCCTATCTTCAATCAATCCAGCCCAAGCAACATCATTTCAGATCTCCTCTGCATCACCTCTAGCATAATCACATCCTTCCTAAAGTGTGGTCACCAGAACTACACACCGTACTCCAGCTGTGGCCTAATTAACATTTATACAGTTCCATCATAACCTCCGTGCTCTTGTATTCATTACCTTGATTAATGAAAGCAAGTATGCCAATACCACAGAACCTCCTTATCTATCAGTCCTGCAGCTTTCAAGGATCTGTGGACATGCACACCAACGTCCCTCTAAACTTCTGTACTTCCTACGGTCCTACCATTCATTGTGTACACTCTTGTCTTGTTAGTCCTCCCATTAATGGATCACCTCACACTTTTCAGGATTAATTTCCATTTGCCATTGTTCAGCCCATCAGACCAATCTCTGATATCCTGTAGTCTTAGGCTTTCCTCCTTGCTATTTATCACACCACCAATTCCAGTGCAACCTTACTGAGAATATTCATGTCTAGACCATTAATGTATGCAACAAACAACAAGAAACCCAGCACCAAACACTGTGGTATGCCACACAACGCTAGTCTTCCAATCACAAAAACTTCCTTCGATCTTTGTCTTCTGCTTCCTGCTACTAAGCCAATTTTGGATCCAATTTGCTAAATTGCTCTGGATTCCATGGTCTGTTAGTTCTGAACTAGTCTGTCATGTGAGGTCTTGTCAAAAACCTTACTGAAGTCCATGTAGATTATATTAACTGCACCACGTCATCTACACATCAGGCCGCCCCCATAAAAAAGTCATTTGTGAGACATGTTCTCTCCCTTACAAATGCACGCTGCCTATCCTTGATTAATCCTTGCCTATCCAAGTGGAGACTAATTCTGTCCGTCAGAATTTTTTCCAATAGTTTTCATACCACAGATGTCAGACTCACTGTCCTTTAGTTTCTTTTGTTTTCTCTACAATCTTTTTTGAATGTGGTACATGTACAATAATGGCATATATATCTTTTGGCATGTTTAACTGGAAGCTCAATTGATAATCTTAAATTGGTTGTTGAATATAATTATTAGCACATTTGGGATTGTTTGGCAAGCACTGTTCAGTTGCAGAATAATATGTGATGTGGGGCATTGTATTCTGAGTTTTGCAAGCACATGTTGCTGAGTCAGTACTCTGCCTTTTGTGAACAACCAAAAGGATATACTGTTTGATACAATCCACCAGTTATTAGTAAACATGATCAATATACTTGACATCACACTGACACTGTAATTCATATACCACATTACTAAGACAAATGAGGCACCCAGCAATATGTATATCAGAAAATAGTTCTCAATAAATGCAGCAAGCAATGTGTAGCTTCTGTTGTTGGTATGCATTGACCTAAAGTTCTTCATAACAAGACAAGATTGTTTACAATAGTGCATCATTCCTTAAGCAGAAAAAAACTGAATCTGAGAGTAAATGCCCAGAAAAATCAGTCGGATCTCCTAGATTCAAAGCAATAGGCAGGATTTTCATAGCATTTTAATGAGTCCAAAACAGAATTGGCTGCCACAGTAATAATTGAAGCTCAAATTCATGCCGCAGCACTGTTCACTTGACAGGATTGCTAGCATGCTTGCTTAGTGAAGATAGTATGAAAGGAGAAGCTTTATAACTGTGGTTTTGCAAGAAGAGCAATTTAATTGCAAGTAATGAAGCAATTTATTTGTCTCTGTAGTGGACAGTTGTCACACTACACAAGTCTCTACAGTTTTCAAGCGTACACAATTTTAAGTTAAAAACAATAAATGTGGCAAACACTCTGTCGGTGAGGCAGATTTTTTAGGAGAGAATCAGTTACTGTTTCAGGTTGTTAACCTTTCATCGATTTTTGTCAACATTAATCCATCCACTTTTGCTATTCCACTACAATAACTCTTGACATCTACTCTAACCAGTTGCGTAGAGCTCGTCCAGAGCAGTTTAGACAGGAGAAACATTCTTCCACACCAGTGGTATCCTTGTTTATATTTTGATTAGTTACCTGCAGCTCAGAGGCAGTAGATAGCACTTGTCCCAGTCGGCACATTCTGTTTTGCCCTGGTTGCGGAAATACAAGCTGACACAGCAGATCCCTGCCAGCATACCAAGCAAAGATGTGAAAGCTTATTTACCTGTTATCACGGATCTGGTATTGCACTTTGGTTCCAGTATAGAACACAGCTGACATGTGGTGCCTGAGAAGTATTTGAAAATTTTTATACCCTCAATGGCACCCGGTACCATTTGGATGCCTCAAATTATGCTGAAATAGTGTGCTCACTACACCTGCTGGTTTCTGACAAAAGTGAATTATAATTGGATCTCTGAATAAAGCTCTTCAGTGACCACTCTCGTCAGTAAATAGTAAATCATCAGATGGTGGTGCAAGATATCTTTAATTCTAGAATTGGTGGTCCAAGAGGGGGGGAAATGTACTATTTAACCTATAGCAAAAGTAGATAACAAAAAAACAGCACCATATGAACATAAGCTGGTTAGAAAATGAATCTAAGGAGATAGTTATGTGCCACAAGGAAATGGCAGTAGAGTTAAACAGATACTTTGCAACAGCCTTTATCATGGAAAATACTAACAGCAGAAAAGTCCATTGGCCCTGTTGACTTACATCCTAGGATCCTAAATTCAAAGTAGCTACATGTTATGGATGCATTGGATGTGATTTTCCAAAAATCATTGGATTCTGGAGAAGTGCTAGGGGATTGGAAAACTGCCAGTTTAATACTCGCATTCGAAAGGGAAGCAAAATGCAGGTAACAATAGGCTGATAAGCATAACATTTGTTGTTAGAAAAATGTTGGAACCAACTATTAAGGAAGTAATAGCAGCATATTTGGAAAATCTTAATGTAATCGAGCAGAGTCAGAATGGCTACATGAAAGGGAAATCATGTCTAATTTATTAAGAGCTTTTCAAGAAAGTCTCAACTAGAATGGACAGAAAGGAACCAGTAGATGTGTTGGAACTTTCCGAAAATCTTCTGAGGTACAAAGTCATAAGAGAAGAGCCCATGGTGTTGGAGGTCGTAAAATGGTACAGATAGGGAATTGGCAGTTTGGCAGGAAACAGAGTGGGGATAAGGGGTTCGTTCCAGGTTTGTAAACCGTAATCAGTGGGGTGCTACAGGGATCAGTGCTGGGACAATAGCTGTTTACAATATAATATTAATGACTTTGGAAAAGGGGAAGCAAAGGTATTGTAGCCAAATTTGCACATGACACAAAAATAGGTGAAAAAGCAAGTTGCTACAGGGATACAAACAGTTTATGGAAAGATATTGTCAGATTAAATGAGCAAAACATTGGCAAATAGAGTATAATGTAAGAAAATGCAAACTCATTCATTTTGGAGGGAAGAGCAAAAGTACAGTATTATTTAAATGAGAACAAACTGCAGAAAGGAGACTTAGGGGAACTTGTGCACAAAACGTGAAAAGCTAGCACAAAGATTACTGCAACTGTACAAGATGGTGGAGAGATCATATCTGAAGTACTATGAACAGATTTGGTCCCTTTATTTAAGGAAAGATATTTCATTTGAAGCAGTTCAAAGAAGGATCATGAGGATGATAGCCAGTATGGAGGGACTGTCTAATGAGCAAAGGCTAAACGGATTGGGAATCTACTCACTGGAGTTTGGAAGAATAAGAGGTGACCTCATCGAAAGGGGCTTGACAAGGTAAATGCTGACAGATGTTTCCCCTCATGGGTTGGGCGAAGGCAAGCAGGCGTGGACTCAGAATAAGGGGGTGCAAATGCAAGGCTGATATGAGAGGGTTGTGAATCTTTGGAATCCTTACCACAGAGAGCTTTGGGACAGAGTTCTTGTGTATATGTAAGGTTGTGATAGATGGATTCATGATCAGTAGGGGAATCAAGGTTACAGAACAAAGGCAGGAGAGTAAACATAAGGACTGTCGGATCAGCCATAATCCTGTTGAATGGTAGAATAGGCTTGGGGCTGAACAGCCTACTCTTGTTCCTATTTCTTATGGTCTAACATTGTTGTGAACATTGAAATGTCTGCTTTATATAACCTAATTAAGACTG
This sequence comes from Stegostoma tigrinum, assembly GCF_030684315.1. Lineage (NCBI taxonomy): Eukaryota > Metazoa > Chordata > Chondrichthyes > Orectolobiformes > Stegostomatidae > Stegostoma > Stegostoma tigrinum. The sequence continues at coordinate 21,288,930 of NC_081360.1, read as the reverse complement.
GATAAAGCTTGTTAAGCTACAGGTGGGAGTTGACTTTGGAACAGTCTGCATTCATTGTCACCATGACCTCAGTGAGGCTCATGATACCGTCTTACGTGTCCTGTAACTTTCTTCAAAATCCTGCCTCAGTCCATATCTCAATGTTATCCACTCATCTGACTTCTGTTTCTTTTCTGTTGTTATTCTCAATTTCTCCTTCAATTGGTGCTAGTTGAAGACCTTTAAGATTTTCTTTCCAGAGTTCATATTTGGTTATCTTTCCTCCTGATCTGCTACACTTGATCTAGCCCACTCACATGTTTTCCTGTCCATTGAACTGATATTTGGGCATCTTCTGCACACCCACAGTTCAAAAAAAATGTTGTTCTTTGCTCATCCTGTTTCTTCAGAATCCAAGGCTTGTACCTATTCTGTGTAACACCACTAGATGTTTTTTCTACTTCCTGCTGATGTTTTTGGACTTTCAGAAGCTACTTAATTTACTGTTCATGCATCCTGCATAGATAATCAGACCTGGATTTCATTCTTGCGTGCAACATTGATGTTTATCATCAAACCAAAATACTTGAATTTGTCAAAACAAAACCAAAAGAACTACAGATGCTGGAAATCAGAATCAAAAATAAAAGTTGCTGGAAACACTGCCAGATCTGCTGAGTTTTTCCAGCAATTTATGTTTTTGTACTTGAGTTTGTCAATTGCCTCTGTCCTGGCAGTTCTGATTTTTCCTTTCCATTGACATTTAAAGCCACAACATTGGTCCAAAACCTTATTCATATTCAGTCCAAACACTCAATGTCTTTTGACTCAGTCTGTCATAGCTTCTAGCACTTCCTTTGTTTGGAAAAGCGTACAGTGCAGATAAATACTAAAACATGGTGTCTGCGTATTTGTAGGAAACTTACTGGGGAGGAGAGGTAAGGAGCTTCAAAGGAGAATTTCTGACATACACTAGCTCAAGTATAACAATAACAACCACATACTGCACTACTGCTTTATATTACTATTCTAAAGTAATGGCACAGCCATGTTTGGGACAAGTATTGTCAATTGCAATCTATTTGTAATTGCAGTATGGTCCTGCAAATGAACAGTTTTGCAGTTGAGGCAACAATTTAGAGCTTATTTAAGAGCTTATTATCTTTTTACATATGTTGGATGAGAAAGGTAAGAAATTGTATTGCTAATGAATTGGTCAGTAATATTATGCTTTCAATGCAAAGCCATATGCAGTCAAAGAGATTTTGTAATACACATATTTTGATTGAACTAAAAGGTCATAATTGAAGTTTTACATTGGTACAATATTTCTTTTTCTGTATATTTCTAAGGTAACCAGACTTCCACCAAGGTGATGGTATTCTTGTTTTTGCAGTCCTTGTTCTACAATTGCTAGGTGCAACAGACGGGCTTATAAATGTCTCAAGTAGTTATTAGTATTGTGATTCAAATAAAACAGCCATGGTCATTCCCTAACAGGTGTCCTTTTCATGACCATACAGGAATGCAGAGTTGTGGAAAGCACACGACCTCAAAAATTGAATATCCCTTGCTAGTATGTTACCAGTGTGACCAACCTACTCCTTCAAACAATAATATGTATGAAATACATCCAAGTTATTTTTAAAGCTTCTTGTATTTTTAATTGCTCCTTCCTTTAGGTTTCCCTTTGCCATGTACTTTTTTATCCAATCACAAAGGTGAGTACATAGCCCATTTATGTACATCAGCAGATGGTATCTCAAACCGTAATCAGAAACGTGGGCAAGAATGGACTGTGATAATTTGCTTACCCCAGTTTGTTTTAATTATTTTCTCTTTCTTACCTACCACTTATTATGAAAAAGTATATAGCTGTCTACTTGCCACTTGCTGCTCTGGAGTAATATGATTCACTCTAAGCACAATTGATAAATTGTCTGATGAAGAGGCATACTATCAAAGCTTTGCATCTTGCACCCTTTTCTCATGCAGTATAAATTGTTGCTCTTTGAAATTTGGCATTCTTGTGAATTCTCATGAGTGCAAGACAAAAAGCTTCAACATTGTCTCTTTCTTTTCAGTAGCACTCAAGTTATTTATTAACACAATTAATTGCCCTTTTTTTAAACCAATGAATTCAGGTTGGTTTTGTGTAAAAACTTCTGTTTATCATATACTTTTTAATGTTTTTCACAGTGAAAATCAAATCAGCTAACAGCGTTGTTCTAAATAGTCTTTATCTAAACCACACTCCGTTTGTTCCTTTACATGTCCAGAGTGAATTTCACACATCAGATGTTACAGGGAGCAAATTTGACCCCATTTTTGCTGCTGCTTTACTGCTCCTGCTGATAACAATGAGTGGAAGTATTTTTGTTTTATTTTAGTCTTCCCATTGCCCCCTAACTTTGTTTTTCTTATGAACACATTACAAATACTTGATTATTCTGCAATGTTCTAATCAACTTCAAGAAGTGCTAAATAAGGTTCCGCAAATTGAACTGATCAAATAACTGAAGGGACAAATTACAACTAAGTTATAGTTTGTTTAAAAAGTTCGCTGCTGGCTTCTTCTGTGTAATCTGTGTTTCAGAGGAATGCATTTTTAACAAATTTTCTGAATCTTTTGCTTTTTTCCCCAACTCTAGAGCAGAATGGTCCACATCATTTTAAAGCAAACAATTGACTCATTTCACGTGACATCATTGTAACAAAAGTGAAGCGTCCTGTGATTCCTCTTCTTTCCTAGTACATACAGTCAATGTGTGAACAGTGCCTCCTTAAATATCATAGGTTTGAAAAAACTTGTTTGATCTAATTATGATGAGTTGAAAGGTATTACAACAAATGCACAATATTGAGATGTTAAAATTGAGTCCAGAAATTTATTTTCTATTTATTCAATTACTGGAAAAATTGGATGATTAATTGAGCTCCTGCCTCCCAGTAGCTCGTGTTCACCCTCTGAAGACTGTCACTGACAAGTGTGCGTTTTTGCAATTGTCCCATTTGCCACTAAACAAAGCAATCGCAAAATAGACTTGTCTGTTCTGATCATTCAGATCAGTATTATATGGCAGGAGATGGTAATTATTCCTTCAGCTTCCATTTTGATCTCTTGCAAACACTGCATTATGTTGCTGAATAAAAACAGAAGCTGCTGAAAAAGCTCAGCAGGTCTAGCAGCATCTGTGAAGAAAATATCAGAGTTAATGTTTCAGGTCCAGTGACCCTTCCTCAGAACAGAGTTGGGAGGAAGATTCTGAGGAAGGGTCACCAGACCCAAAACATTAACTGACATTTTTTTCACAGATGCTGCCAGATTTGCTGAGCTTTTCATGCAACTTCTGTTTTTGTTCCTGATTTACAGCATCTTTAGTTCTTTCAGCTTTTATTATTTTGTTGAAGCTATTTTAGATGATGGGTCATTGGTTGCTTAGCCTCGCATGTCTTCATGAATTGATGCAATTTTCTGAACTGATGGCACTGACATGGACAAATCATATTTGAATCCCATAAAAAATTTATCTGAGGTGTTCATTCCAATCCTAGTAGTTGCTGTTGGTTAGAAAATTGTAATTGTATGCTTCAGCCAAGGTTTATAGACTGTTGAAGAAAGTACTTCTTGAATTTAGAGCTTTGTTTTAAATAAGGCTGATGATCATGACTGTAGAATTGAATTGACTTTATTATAACATGGAGTGTAACAAATATATTTCTTGTTTCTTGCCTGGATCAATAATTAACTCTGTTGTAAGAACACAGCACTGCGAAAATTGCTCTTTCTTCCACTGAAACACATGCACAATCTACTGAAAATGCAATTTTTCATAGAAACTACTTGGAAGTCCTGTAAATCTCTAGTTTAAAGCATATCAGTTTGGGTCATGTTCGGTACAGTATTTAGTCAGTTAGTGGCTGACCCAAGTAACTTAATGACACTGCATTTGATAGAAGTATTTTTTCCCAATGTGACTGATAGATCTGGATTTGTGAATGATGTTGGGAAGCAGCCTGTTAACACTGCAAGACTAAATCTCAAACAAAAAGCTAATTTGTGCCATTGCAGCTGCAGGTAGTACACTCTCAGCCTATGCAGTCACTGCTTTTTTAATGTCACTACCAGTAATGTTGCAGCAAAGTACCTCCATTGAAGAATAAGATTAATAAATGAGTAACTTTTAAATGTTTTCAATTAATTCAAATCCTAGGATCATAATTTGTTTACTGCCCGCTCCCAACACTTGGCTGTCCAGCTTACAACTTCAATATCCCTCCAGCTCACAGCCATGCTGCTTCATTGTCTCCTTTGCATTCAGAGATGTTGAACAGTGAGGTGTTGGGAACAGAGATCCCAATGAAATAAGTGGAGGCGTGGCAAATAGGGTGCCAAGTAGAGTAGGGAAGTAGAGCACCGAGCAGAGTTGCAAATGGAATGAGAGTGACAAATGCACCTTGGTCATCAGGGGAATGCACTTGTGCATGCGGATGGACTCAGCATCAGCTTCCGGTTCCGGAAGCATATTGATGACATTAACAACCTCCTGTTCCAGTACAGCGGCAGGCAACAGATGCATTGCTTAAACAAAAAATGCATGTTAATACCTTTTTCACCTACATCCTGTTGGTTTCTACATTTTTCCTTTGAGAAACACATCATTGGTACTTTAAAAGCTCAGTGGCTAACACTTTCAGCCCATGAGATCATTAAACCTGCTTATTGGTAAGATATTTAATTTAATTGTACACCTTTAATAAATGAGCTATGTATTTAATAAATGCACAGTAATCCTCCCTTTTCTAAATCAATATGTTTTATGAATAAGTTGAGCTATGAATTGGATGAAATCTCTGCCTTACACCACTCAAAGGGAAGCCTATAGGGTGGTCAGAATTTAGTTAAAATCATGTGTTCTACGCACTTTCACTCTTTCATTTACAGTTAATGAAAGGTCCAGCACGTAGACGATTATTGGTTTCCGTAACAGTCATATGTTTGAAGTGGTTTTACCATAATCTGTAGGTGTCACATATGAAAACATTCAGATGGTTTTCCAAAGTACAGTATACTTGCCAGCCACTCCACCCAAAACCTAAAACATTATCAAACTCTCAACATTTGGGAAATAATGTTAGTCATTTCCTTTGTCTTTATGAACGTTGCAGTTTTTCAGTCAGTGCCTGATTGTTGTAATTGTGGTGTAAGGGTATTACATTTGAAATCAGCCTCTGCCAGTTTCTACTTTAACTAATTTGGTAACAATTTGGAGGAGGAGTGGCCAGTAACTTCTGCTGAAAGACTTTGGGTGGCATCAGGGATATTTGTATCATTGTAAAATTTCAAGATTATAAAGACTTCATCGTAATCACTTGGCTGATGTAGATTGAATAATGATTGAGTGTTTGCAATGATGGCCAATGCTGAAAAATCTTTAAAACAAAAATTAAATGAATTAGTTAGAAAGTATTTATTTAAACAGAAAGTCAAGTAGGATCATATGCTGTTACCAAATGGATTGCAAAAGGTAATCGCTTGAAAAAAGTTAAAATATATGCACATTAAGCAGAAGATTGGGATCAGCTAAGCCATCAGTATAGTTTGATGCAGAGTTGGTGAACTAAAGAATCTATTACTATGCTGTAATATCATATGAATGTTTTTGGTGTGAGATATTTTTTAAGATCTGCATCTTTCATTTCCATTGTTCTTCAGTTTCAGATAGAAATTCTAATACAGTTAAGGGTTGAGTTCTCAGATTTGAATCTTCCCCATCTCACCTGTAAAACATAAGTAAAGACTGTTCATGTTGTTCCATGCGTTCTCTGATTGTGTCTAGAGTATAACTATCTGTCTACTGATATATGTACAGATTCAGCCATTTTGCTTAGATGTATGATCGCTGCTAACTTGTTCTCTGCATGACAGATCGGGATCTAAGCAGAGTTAACCATGTTCTCATACTGCAGTAGCTGAATGTGCAAGTTTCTCTATTAGCACTAGTGCACTGGTCCAATGACTTCAGTTTAATAAACCTATTTGGATTTAAATTCAGCACAATATCTTCCAAATACCTTAAAGCAATAAAGATATCAGTCTTTTTTTTAAAAAAAAGGCTTTTCTCAATATGGAAGTAATAGAGTCAGCATAAGTTTTTTCATAATTTCTAGATTTGTGTAAAATGAAGCCAAAAATGAACTTAATCTGATAATGCCTTCACTGTTGATGTTTTTAATTAGAGACAATTTTTTAAACAATATCATAAGGATGAGTAATTGTTTATGACAGTCTAAGTAGTGTGATATTTGTTTATCTTTACAGGACAGTAGTGATGCCCATTGCTAATGAGTTTGCCCCTGATATGGTACTTGTGTCTTCTGGGTTCGATGCAGTAGAAGGACACCCTGCCCCTCTTGGAGGTTACAAAGTCTCTGCTAAGTGTAAGTCTTTTCATGACAAATTAAATTGTTTTATTTTCAAGTGAGTGGTTTAATTAGAGCACAGCTTTTTTTTAAATCTTAAGATTTTGACAACTAAATTAGTGACAGTAAATGACCTATATGTTCCAGCCCTGAGGGGGAGGGAAGGAACATATGAGCACTAATCTTCAAAAGGAGCTTTAAATCCTTCAGAGGAGCCATGGGTTTACTGGCTGAGCTGTAAAATAAGTCTTTGTTCAAAAAGTCATAAACAAAGGGTGTATGTTAGAATTTGAGGGTTAAAATAGCAAGAATTTAAAAGCATATGGTTAATGGTTTTCTTCATGAGTAGAAATTTTTAAGCGTTTCTGAGATGTTTGTTTATAATATTCCATTTGCTGCCTTTTCCTCAGAGCAAATGAGAAGTGGGCATTTTTTTTTGGAGGCCCTTAGGAAGGAGATGGCATGCCACTTTAGGAAATTCAAAACATTTATCACAAAAGCAATGCATATATTAAACAGAAGATCAAAAAGGCATGAGCTGAAATAGTAAATTGTATTTATTGAAATTGAACCTGGCTTATATTATACATTTAGTCCCAGTAATCCCTGGTGGCCATTTCAGATGTGATGTAATACTTGGAAACTTTGATCATTCTCCAAGAGTCAAAGTAGGCTTCTGACCTTTGACTTCTCTTGCATTTCCTCTTTCCTGACATAGGTTTTGGCTACCTTACCAAACAGCTGATGGGCCTGGCTGGAGGCCGTGTCGTGCTAGCCCTGGAAGGGGGCCATGATCTCACTGCCATTTGTGATGCCTCAGAAGCATGTGTTTCTGCTTTACTTGGAAATGAGGTAAAACATCAATGCACATTATAAGCTGACAAGTTCAAGAACTCACAGGTGTGGGTTTTGCAACAGATTATAAATGAGATGAAGGCAGACATCCAAAACAAAATGTAGTTTTGCAGGACCAGTTCCTCAGTAATATAGATTAATTCAATTATAATAGCCTGTTGCAACAATGAACTCAGAAGTGTCCTCCAGGATTTTGTGAATATGTCTTAGAACCATTTAATTTCTCTAAAATAAACAAGAATTCTGCCTAAACATTTCACTCTTCATTTCTTCCCCCATAAGGTGGAAACTCCCTTTCTTTAATACATTTTGCCCTTCTTCACTAATTTGTCTATGCCAACTACAATTTGCATCCATACTGTGAGCCTGAAACCATCTGTTTAGAGATTGTGTTTTCAAATCACCAACTCAGCGCACCCCACTAACATAGTCAGGCACATTCCCCATATATGTACACACACTAGCTGTGGAGGCGCCCAAAGTCCGAAACAGCTTAACTAAGTTTGGGGTTTCAACATGTTACTTGCATAAGCAAGCATCCACTCTGCAGGTGCCAGTGAATTGCACATTTTAAGTTGCACATTTCCCCATACTTAAGATTCATGATCCAAAACTTCTGTTTGTTCTGAATTTCTGCTGCTGGTGAAATGGATATTCTCCCATAGGAGAGGTGAGTGCTGATCGTTAACTTTAGCAGAGCCTAAAATTATTACCAGTGTTCTACTAATACTTTTTGTTGCTACTTCTGCTTTTCTTTCTTCTGCTTGTGGGTCATTCCATACAGTGCATAATTTTGTAGGTCACTGATTAATCCGGGATCTTTGGCATTGTAAGTTGCACAGAGATGATGGATTGGATTTTCCACCAGCCAGGTAGTTGTTGGTCCAGAGTAGATAAAAGGTGCACATGGAGACTCTGCAGAATCCTTAACGTTACACACTCTGAATGACCTGTCTGGGAAATTGAATATTCCACTGGGCAATTCCTCAAAGTCTCAATTTAAATTGGAGAATTCAGATGGTTCTGATGAAATTAAGTGAAACAGTCAGAGAAAGTTGCTCAATACCAAATCCTGAATAACTATTAAACTGACCCCAAACTGACATTGCAAACCCCAACCCCTCCTACCTCAAAATAACTACGCCCCCAGACCTTGACACAATATGCCCTCCCTCTGACCCTGGCTGGATCAACCACCCCACTGAATCAGTTACCTTGCACTTCGGCACCCTGCCTGCATTTTGCCCTACCCAGGTGGCACCTTGCTATCTATCTTGCACCCTCTTCTCCCACACCTTGACATCACATTTACTTTACATGCTTACCTTTAATAGCAGCTGTGTGGAACTTTAACTGTCAGAATACAGTAGCTGACTGCTGTAGAAAGGGAACATGGTTTGCCTTTCTTCATGGATCTGCATTACCTAAGTACCATCAGAATTAATGTACAGTTCCACGTTTGAGGGAAGCCTGAAAATAATTCCCTGTCCAAAATGTGAAGCTCCCTTCTTTCATCAAAAAAAGGGCGAAAGTGGCAATCTGTAAGAGATTGCCACTTTTTAGAAAATCCGACCCATTAGCTGATCATTTAATAATAACCATGAATTCTTTCTCTCATGGAGGCTACTGTTGAGTAGTTTACCAGTTCATTTGGCAGATTGGAAGTTTCCTGTGTGAAGACCAATATGGGTACACATTGCCATTTTATGGCAGAGTGTGTCATTCTAGAATGTCCGGAATACGTTGTTCTTTTCCCCTCTGGTTTACTTCTATGCATCTTGTGCTGAGATGAACTTCACCTGGCATTGACAGATTGTGTTATTCCATTCAGATGGCTGTGATCCTGGACAGTAAGTTTCAACAGGCTGTTTAACTGTGCAATCAGTTGCAGCTTTTCTGCCAATAAAAGTATCACCATGTAGTCTTTGTTGAGAAACCTTTACAAGAAGATTCCAAAGCTTTGCTTTTTCAGTGACATATTCCAGCAAAATCAATATTAATACACTTAATTATAGTCTGTCTGCCACTAAAAAACCTCATGAGCTAACTGACATACATTGAGTTTCTCGACAGATCATATTGCTTTCCTGGGTCACCAGAAATTCCTAATCAACCAAGGTTTCTGAACCCTAAAGTCTGATTGTTCAGGCTTACCCCTCAAGGATCCAGCAGCAAGAAAATATGCACTTTTGATGCCCTTCCCACAGGGAGAGGTGAGTTCAAAAAGTGACTCCACTGCCCCCCGCCAACCCAGCAGGCAGGCTGCTTGGGTTTCCTGGTCAAGAAATTGGCCACACCTTTCTCACCTACCATGGTGGCCTTAATGGGTGGCTGGCTGAGAAAGTCAGCCATGGACCTCTTCACCTTTAAATGAAATAGCAAAAAAGGGGCCAAATCTTGTTACCACTTCCAGGGAGGGGCAAATCATGTCCACAGTTATTAATAAGTGCCTCTTTCTTTCTGCATGATTAGTCTTGCTTATGTATTAGGAACTTGAGTAGGCCACTTGCACCCTTGAACCTACTCCACCATTTAGTAAAAACATGGCTAACATGACCATGTTAATGTTCCCATCTAGCCCTGATAATCTTTTAACGCTATACTGACCAGGAATCTATGTACATTTGCCCAGTCTGCTTCCACATTTTTTGAGGAAGAGTATTTCAGAGACTCATGATCCTCAAGAAAAACAATTTCTCATCCCTGTCTTAAATGGGCAACTCCTTTATTTTTCAAAGTTTTAGGTTTCCCACAAGAACAAATATCATCTTCACATCTGACCTACTAAGACACCTCAGATCTTGTGTTTTAATCAAGTCATTTTACACTTCTGAACTGCAGTTGATACAAGCCTAGATCAAGCAACCTCTCCTCATTAGACATGTGTTTTAGATATTAGTCTAATGAATATGCTCTGAATTGCTTCTAATGTATTTGTATTTTTTGAAAAAGGTGAACAGTACCGTACACAGTACTTCAGATAGGCTTTAACAGTCTTCTGCATTAGTAAAGCACAACTTCCCTACTTACATAGTGCATTCCCCTTGTAATAAATGATAACATTCTGTTAGCTGTCGTAATTACTTGATTTGCTTGCGTGCTGAAGTTTTGTGATTCATCGTCTAGGCCATACAGATACTTCTGCATCTCTGTGCTTTTCTATTTTTCTATTCTTTATGCCAAAGGTACACTTGCATATTTTCCTATATTATCCACCACTTGTCAGATCGTTGCCCACTGACTTAATTTACTTATATTTCTTATGCCCTCTTCATAACTAACTTCCCCACCTTTCTTTGTATCATCTGGAAATTTCGCAATCATTCCTGCAGTCTCTTCAACCATTTATATAAATTGTAAAAGGTTGAAGTCCCAGCACTGATCCTTGTAGCATGTTATTCATTACATTTTGCTAAATTTTTAAAAATCCATTTAGGGCCTTCTGGAAATCTCAGTATAGTACATCAATTCACTACCCTTTATCCGTAGCATGTGTTACTTCATCAAAGAATACCAATAAATTGGTTAAACATGATTTCCCTTTCATAAAGCCATGTGACTTTGCTTGTTTTCTTTGAACTTTTCTAAGTGCCCTGCTAAAATGTCTTTAATAGGTTCTAAATCATCCCATTAACAAATGTTCAACTAATTAGGCTGTTCTTCACTGTTTTCTGTCTCCCCTTTTTGAATAAAGGAGTTACATTCACCATTGTCCGATCTAATAGAACATTCCCTAAATTTAGGGAACTTTGGAAAATTGAAATCAATGCATCAACTATCTCAATAGCTACTTCATTTAAGAGCCTCTGATGAAGTCCATATGAACTGGATACTGGTCAACCCACAGCACCAGCAACTTGCTTAGAGCCATTTCCCTGGTGATTAATTTCTTGAATTTCAATTTTCTTGAGTTCCTCCCTCCTTTCTATTTCCTGATATACAGATATTTCTGGGATGTTACCTGTATTCTGCATCTGTCTCCATTGTAGATACCTGTTCAATTCATCTTTTTTTTTGTCTTCCATTTTTAATTCCCCAGACTCATTTTCAAAAGCAAACTCAGTTGACTTTGTAAACTTTTCTTTTTCAACTTTCTACAGTAACTCTTACTGTTTTTATCTTTCCTCTGTTTTGGAGTATATGTTATAAATATGCATGAAAAGGGCATTCTCCAACGCCTTCAAAATATGATACACAGTGTCCACATGACCCATGACCACAACAAATATTGTTAGAAATCAAGGTTGGCTGTTTTGCAGATTAGGACCTATGAACTAGAAGAACCAGAATAGCCAATTCAGCCTCATGTGGCCTGTTCTCCGTAACCCTCCAACCATTAATAATTAAAAATCTCTCTCAAATTTATTCCACGTCCCAGCATGTTGAGGCAGTGAATTCTACAGTTTCATGACCCTTTGAGAGAAATCATTTATTCCTCATCTCTGATTTAAATCTGCTACCCGTTATCCTAAAACTGTAACAAATAGTTCAAGATTTCCCCACAAGGAAATATTCTGTTCACACCTACTATGTAAATCTCCTTTAGCATCTCATATACCTCAATTAGATCTCTTCTCATTCTTAACTCCAGAAAGTACAGATCTAAAATTGCTCTCTGGAATCAATCTAATGAATCTCTCCAAAACTGTGCACAGTATTCCAGGTGCAGTCACATCAATGTCTTGTACGGTTACAGCAACAGTTCCCTACTTTTATACCCTATTCGTTTAGCAGTAGATGCCAAGATTCCATTCCCCCCGCCTTATTATCTGCTGTGCCTGCATGTTAATTTTCTGCAATTCATGTACCAGGAGACCCAGATATCTCTTGTGCTAAAGCACACTTCAGTTGCTCGCCATCTAAACAATAGGTTGCCTTTTGATTCTTCCATCCAAAATGGATAACCTGAGGCTTATTCACATTAAACTCCATCAACCAAGTCTAGTGCAACTGCAAATCTGATGACCTATCTACCTTCTATTCCTGTGTCGAAGTCATTAATATGCATTGTAAATAGTTACACTCTGCCAACTAGAAAAAGACCCACTTATGCTGACTGGCTAACCAACAAAAAGCAATCTGCTTTCCAAGCTAATAAATTACCCCTAACCCCATGTGATCTTACCTTGTGTATTAACGTTTTGTGCAGCACCTTGTCCAATGTCTTCTGGAAGTCCAGGTTTATGACATTTACAGGATCCACTTTATCTACTTTGCTTATTACATCTTTGAAGAACTCTAGCATGAGTCAAATATGATTTACCTTTAATAAAACCATGCTGACTCTGATGAATTGTGCTTTGACTTTCCAAGTGTCTTGTTTTTACTTAATAATTAGACTTCTTAATATTCGTGGTGTTTAACTTGGTTGCTAGGCAGTGTGAATTTAACATGAATCGCATAATGTATGAGGCATTTCACCTAAATAGCTCAAAACTATAACTTTTTCTTAAAAAGGCTCTTTGTGTGAAGTTAAATGTCATGGATCATATTTAGTCTCAAGCTTGAGTCTTACGGTGTTTAACAGCAGGTTTACACAGATGTGCAACCAGATGTTCAACTACTTCTGTGTCAACTTTGAAACGTATGGCACACAAACACTTAAGCCAATTACTAATGTTTATCGTTTGGAGTTCAAGTATTTTGCGTGTGTGTTCATTTTACTGACAGTGTTATTGCAGAAGCTGTGTTTTTCCTTTAAGCTTCTCTTGGGTGCTGTCACTCACAGTTGGACATTTCCATGATTTATAAACAATTCCGACTGTGTAATTGTAGTTGGATATGAAGAAGTACTTGTATTTAGATAAGCTTTAATACAGTACATGTGCCATAAACAAAACACCTAATATTTCAAACAAAGATATTTAGATCACTCTCCAGTTTATTATAAGCTGGTACAAAGCAATAAGTAGTTATACGTTCCCCTTTAATTCTGAATAATTTATATTTTAATGTGTTGTATTTCCAGACTACGGATATAGACTTGGAATTCAAGAAATATTATCATATTTTTGGCATGTTACCAACAATTGTGCATGATATAAGTAAACCTTATTCATAAAAACTGTCTTCAAGGAATATTGTTGGCTCATGCACATGGATATGAAAGCTAGCCAGTACAGCCCAACCTAAAAATGTGGTTTCAATTGTAATGCCACAACCTTTTTTTTTGTAGGTTTACACAGAACCAGTGTAGCTGGTTGATCACAAACACTGAGAATGGTGGAGTGTGAAAGTGGTGCATTGCATCATTATACTAATAAAACTCAGTGTTCCACTTAATGATGGATTACATGTATTTCACAAAAGCAGATAAGTCAAAGTTGTATATTTGTGTTGAGGAACACTTAGTCCCATCCTAGTGACCACTGTTCCAATGACAGTCTTATTATAAATGCACTTATTCTATCATCAATCAGTTCACTGCACTCCAGGAAGAGCCCAGTTATCTGGGAGTCTGCACATACAACCAAAGGGTCCAGAATGCTTTTATACATGAATGAAGCTAGAAGGGACAACTGCCAACACACAATCTATAAATCAAATTCTATGAAGCAGGAGTAGGCCATTCAGCCCTTCATGCCTGCTCTGACACTCACGCTTGGCCCAGAGTATGCTCAATGAATGAGCATCCCCAAATATCGGGGTATAAAATTCCAAAGACCCACAACCCTCTGAATGTGAAAAATTCTCATTATCTCAGTTCTGAATGGCCAGTCCTATCCTGAGACTGGCTGCCTTCTCCTTCCACTAGACCAACTTTTCCATTGATACTAGCACCTGGCATTCCAGTTTCAATGCTGTGGCACTGTCAACCAAACCTTTTCATGAGATCTCTCTTGGATTTACCAACTCCAGCCCATGGATGATGGCTGAAAAATTCTTTTCAAGAAAACAAGTTGGCAATTACATGAAATTTGTCTGTTTTAATCAGAATTAAGGTGACTATGACTAGAAGAGACCAGTGAATCTGCACAGTTGGTCACAAATAGCCCATGTGCCTGCCACATTCCTTGAAATGTGTTGATGCAGTGTCACAGTTTGGACTGAATAACCACAACTGCTGAACTGATACCCAGAATATAACTTTATGGGCAGTACCCGGTTTGTGAACGGGTTCCATCCAGAGTCCATTCGCAAATCACTTTGTTCGTAAGTTGGAACATAATGCAGGACAATGGGAAGTAGCCATTTGTAAGGAGATATTTGTACATCCAATCTTTAAATTTCACCCCGTACAAGATCGCATTCGTAAGTAGAGATGTTCATAAGTCAAACGTTTGAAAATCAGGGACCCCTCTATATAATACCAGAAAGAGGAAAGCAATTTGAAAGGGACCAAGTAGAAAATTTCAATTCTGATATGAATGCAAAATATTACAATCACAGTTTATTCCATGTGTTCCAGCTTTGCACTTAGACAGTGATCTGTGCACAGAGAGCTAATATTTGCCACTAAATCCTTGAAAACATTATGGTATTTTCAGAGGATATTTTGTCAATTGTGCAAGGGTTTTTCACAGACTTGAATATCCTGCTGGTACTAAAATAGAGTTTGGAGGGGGTGGGCGGTATGGAAGAGGGAAATCAGGCATTTGGATTTGTCAGACTGCCACATTGCAGTGGTGAGAGCACTGGAATTTCAAACATTAGTCCTGGTGTCTGCTTGTAAAATGGAAGAATGTCAGTAGAAGTCAGCACACATGTATAGATATGTGCTGCAGCTGGAGCCGTGGAAAATTGATCAAATTGGCATGTGGAAAAATTGTGATGAAATGTTAACTGGAGTTTCCTTGACCTGACCAGAGGCCTGGCCTTTGTGAAACTGAAACTCAGAGGAGACATTATTACTCTGACCTGACAAATACTACTTGCTATTACTGGCACTGGAATGAAGTGTTTGAACAAGATGACTGTAGGCTACACCATATCTTTGAACAAGACGATGTTTGTGTTCTCTGAAGCATTTGTTCACTTCCTTTTCGGACTCTGTCACAAAACAAACATAGCTCAGAGAGCATTTGTTCTTCATTTTAACTCTGCAGCTGAAAGTGAGATGGTGTAAGTCTTGGCTCTTAAATCCTATGCTAATAATTCTTTTAGTAAAAAAATGAAACAAATTGGTCTTTGACGGATTAAATATAGTATTTTATAAAAGATAGGTTAAGGATCAAAAGTCCATACTCGTGTTTGATCATGCTTAGTATCATGCCACAGTTAGATTACAGAGTACCTCACTATGGTCTGTAAACTATACCGTATCTTTTTCATAGTTATTAACACACATTGTTTCCTCCTGGCACTGAAGTAAAGTAGGTTAGCATGTTTCCAGTATAAGTATGTGCAGAACATTTTGGAACCTACAGCTTCTTGTTTGAATTCTGAATTCCTTTACAATGAAATTTTGGCATTACAAGGGCTTTCATGTGGAAAAAGAAATAAAGTTCTGCACCAGAAGGAAAATTAATCACAGGATTGTGTGCTTAACCCTTTGATGTGTCCCCTTAAATGTGTGGACAACTGTATATATTTCATTCTTCCAGATTGGCTGCTGAACTGTGAATTTCAATTGTGATTTTATTTACGTAGCGTTTTTCATTTGAAAGCGGGAAGAAGAAAAGACAGTTGTAGATATAGTGGGGAAAAAGGCATATTTTATTTGCTTTGGACTCCTTCCAGAATCATGGAGACACAGAATATAGCAGATAATTCAAAGAACTTTCAATACTTATTTAACTTTAATATGAAATAACTTCTGCTGGAATTCAGACCAAGCTAACATTTAATACACACATGCGCACAGTTAAACTGCTAGACCACGTGCTCATTATAGCTGGAAAAGTGAACCTGTAGATTTGTTTAATTTTTGATCTTCAGGTATGCTGTCAGTGGATGAACACTTGAGTAAGTTTCATGCCTTTGGATGAAATTACTAATTTAGAAAAGAAATAATGAGGTGTTTCATAGGGTCTCTTGATCAGTTTTACCAATAATTTGTGTCATAAAGACAAAAAGCTGATGGTAATTGACTCCTTTCCTTCTGATTTTGAAAATGAAATTGAATGAAATATAATTAGTGATATGATCCACATTTTGTGAAGAAGTTTGAATAGGCAAAGTGGGAAGGTTGACATTCGAATATTATACAATGTTTTTGGCATAAAAGAAGCTCCTTCTAAAAGCTGTGGTTTTGAGCATTAACTTAGGAGTTTATCACATATCAAAGCACCAAGTGGATAAAAACTTGACTGCCCAAGGTTGTTACATGCAGAGTCTAAAGTATAAATTGGCCTGGATGATTTGAAATTGCTTTTCATATGTCTCATGTCTTTTTTCCCTGAAATTTGCACACCAAGAAACAGCATAGCTAAATGAAAACCATTTCTACAGAACATTTTGATCCTTCAATACTCAGATGAAATCTTACCTTTGCTTAACAGATAGAAGTGAAAAGCCAACCTCTTCCATCAAATGATCCCATCCCCCACTTCCCCATTCAGTATAAAGTTGTTTGGATTTGATCGTAGCCAAGTAAAGTTATTATTCACATGTAAGCTTGATGTAAATTCGGATAGAATCTCAGAATCCCTACAGTGTGGAAACAGGCCCTTTGGCCCAACAAGTCACAACTGAACCTCGGAGCATCCCACCCAGACCCATCCTCCCATAACCCACCTTATTTACACCTCCCTGAACACTACGGGCAATTTAGCATGGGCAGTCCATCTAACCTGCACATCTTTGGACTGTGGGAGGAAACCAGAGCACCCGGAGGAAACCCACACAAACACGGGGAGAGTGTGCAAACTCCACACAGTGTGGTGCTGTGAGGCAGCAGTGCTAAGCACTGTGACGCCCCAATAGATAGTACCTATTCTGAGATTCCCCAATTGTTTTTAATAATCCCAGGTCTTTTCAGCTCTGAACAGATGATAGCTGGCTGCCATGTGATGGGTGGCACAATTGCTCAGTGGTTAGCACTGCTGCCTGTCAGCACCAGTGACCTGAGTTTAATAAACCCTCAGGTGATTGTCTGTGTGAATTTCCTGTAGGTCCTTGGGTTTCTTCCCACAGTTCAAAGATGTGCAGATAAGGTGATTGGCCATGGGAGTTGCAGGGTTACAGGGATACTCTTTGGAGGCAGGTGTGGACTTGATGGGCCAAATGGCCTAATTCCACACTGTCAGGATTCTGTGTAGAAATCTGTATTGTGAGAGATGGTTTAAATTCATCTGACTTGGATCAATCAGCTCTGCAGAATTGCTTCTAAGCACAGTTCCCTGTACAACTGGAGTCATTTCAGATTTTGGAACTTACACGTAAGACTATTACTCTTATGCTTTCTCAGCAAAGAAAATGATTAACCTAAGAGTTATGTGAGTGCATTCTGCAGTTTTATTTTTGTGAAGCTGTTAATAAACAGCTGTGTTCCAAAACCTTTATTCTCCTGTCTTGTTTCTCTCTATCACAGAATAGTGTATTTTTTAGAGTATTCTGTGCTTCATAAATATTGAGAATTGATACTGCATTCATTAAGTGTTGAGAGTCTCTTGTTCATAA
The DNA here is from genome assembly GCF_030684315.1 of Stegostoma tigrinum. Taxonomy (NCBI): domain Eukaryota; kingdom Metazoa; phylum Chordata; class Chondrichthyes; order Orectolobiformes; family Stegostomatidae; genus Stegostoma; species Stegostoma tigrinum. Next base: position 21,271,113 of record NC_081360.1, on the reverse strand, counting down.
CTAATTTTTAGTTTCCTGTTGTATGTTTTCTTGGAAAATAATGATGGTGTGTTCAGAGCTGTAGATGTGTGGAATTTGTATTTTATGATGTAACTATGGTAATTTGAGAGTTTTGTTTTCAAAAATGTTGTTCCTTTTTTGTGCGTAAATGTGTCTGCAGATCACAGTTGAAAGAAAGGATAAAAGTAGGAAAAGGAGTTGGCGCAGTAGCACTGACTATCGGAGCATCAGTACTCCAACAAAAAAAATGAATGGAGTTGCTCCGCATTGTACTTCCTGGCTTATTATCTTAAATTGCTTTTTCAAGTACAGAAAAGCTTCAAATGCAGAGAGGTGAATAAAAACAATTATATTTCAGAACAGTTGAAAGTAACTTGACTCATTACCAAACAGCAAAATTATGTATTGGAAATCATGTGCATGTATTTGCATTTTCAGGAAGTAATTCATATCTGGATTGTGAAGATGTATATTTGACTGGTTTCTCTTTTTAAAAAAAAACAGAAGGTTGGGTTAGGGCCTTGGCATCGTTAACCCTAAAATACTTTTTAAGCTAAATTTGAAGCACTCAATTTTCAAGTTAGAATTTGCAGACCATCAACTGCCCTGTTTATTCTGTACACACTGCAGAATAGTTTGGTTAAAAAAAAAATTTTGATTCTCATTTAGATTCAGCATGTTAGTATGTATTTGCAATTTTGCACAACAGATTAAGGGGAAAAATTCTATGCTTCATTAAGAGAAAGAAATGAAAGGTTTGGCACTTTGCAGTGAAAAGTTAACTGTTTGATTTGGATTTCTTTTCTCTTCAGCTGGAGCCATTCACACAAGAAGTGTTGCAGCAAAGACCAAATCCCAATGCTGTTCGTTCCATTGAAAATGTGATCGAAATACAAAGTGAGTCTAGAAAACAACAGAACAATACCAATTTTCTGCTGTTATATCTGTTACAGTGACTATGTTGGATTAACTAACTTACGATATTTGATTTAGTGGTAGGTCAGACCCACTTTTGCTGAACTTCAAAGCTTCCCTTTTCTTTGGAAGGAAAAAAATCAGATTAAACGTAATGATGTAATTGAGACTGTCACTGAATATTGGTATACATAAAGCATCTGGCAGTGAGTTCTGTTTTCTTGCAGCTCGGGAAGAATGAGTAATGAGCCCCAGACTTTCCCTTGTTGCCTTTAGTGTCCTAACAAGACAGAGTCCTCACCCTTCTGATTCTGCACAGAATTTTACAAGGGATGTTCTCAGTGAGCACCTAAACACTGGTAGTTTTTGTTCTGTATCACCTAAAGCCTTGGGATTCGATACATTTGAAGCATTTGACCATAAGTAAGCAGTAAAAATATTAAAATATTTGTGAAGAAAAAATACTTTATTTTTCAAATGCAATATGCAATCGGGAAATATCATCAATACTTTAGTTCTATAACCAGATGGTTAGTTAACCTGAATTACATTTGCACATGTTTCAGCCATTAAGCTCTGTTTTCTGCCATGACCTCCCATGTGTGGATTCTGTGAACTTAGCTGACTGTTCGAGATAAAGCTCTTCAATTCATTGCAGAGGGAAATCAGAGAAAGTGTAAGCAACAGTCATTCCAGACTAGTCTCCTGGTCTCATAATGTCAGATTATATAGGACTGAGTGAATTTGGCAGGGATGAGCATGAGAGGAAGGATTTGCAATGGGAGGAGGAAGAGTTAAAGAAATCTGAAGGCAAGAAATAACCACTTTTAAAAATATTTGTACTTCTGTGTGTAGAAAAACTGAAACTTAGTTTCTTGCTTAAAACCCATATTAAAAATTGCGAGCGAGGATTGGCTGGTTTAAGGAATTTAAGTGGGTTTTGGTGCAGTTTTCCAGAAGCTGTCTGTATTAAACTTTAAATTGGAGTGTGACTTACAATTTTTCCCTTGTTGATGCCTGTAAGCTAACAGTCAAAACTAAACCTGATGAAATAGTATTGTGATGTCATTCATATAGCAACCTGCAATAACCTGCCTAGACACTAGACAGAACAAGGAGTGACATTATGACACCATTTGTTTACATTGCATGGCTCTTGCTGTAAACTGGGATTAGAATTGCTTATTTAAGAAGGTGTTGGCAGTGCATCTAAGATTTTTTTTGCCTGGTATGGAAAAATTTATTGTAGAGGAAGGAAATGTTACACATTCATCAAATGAAACCAACCAAAGTACATGCAAATTGGTCTCAAAAGAGCTTTCAAATGTTAGCTTAGTTTAATGTATATAAATTACAAGAAATAATTAATATCTCCACTAGAGGGCATTTTTTTGAGTTCTCAATACAGCTGCATATAAATAGCATTTTAGGAATAAATCTCTTTAAATATGTTTGTGAAGAAAAGGACAGTCTCACATTTAAAATTCATGCTTCAGGTGCAGATATGACAAAAAATGTTTAAAGGTGACAGCCTGAAATACTTGTGACAATTGTGATGTTAAGCAAAATGCAATTAGTTGTAACTCCGACCTGTATAATTCGGTTGCAAGGACCCTTGTGGTGCAGCGGTACTGTCCCTCCCTCTGAGCCAGGATGTCTGGCTACAAGGCCAACCTGTTCCAGAGGTAGTTGTAACATCTTTGAACAGATTAACTGAAAAATGTTCATAACACGAAAATATTTTCGTATTTTCACCCAATATTTATTGTTTGTCAGACTAACTTCAGCAAAAATCATTTTTTCCACAGTAATAGACGGAATGCAATTACTCCACTGTGAAAGTATAGTCCTAAAAATTGTAGTTGGTGACATTAACTGGACTTGTTTGCATGAAAGTTCTCTATCAACTATTGAAGACGTGCCAATTCATTTAAAATAACACATTCTTGAGTAATTTTTTCTGAATTTGTCTTGCCAACAGACCCTTTCAACAAATGATCAAGGCTTCTGCTTATTAATGGCCTCTCTGTACATTCTTAGGTAAATACTGGAAGTCGTTACAGCGCTTTTCCTCTACAGTTGGCTATTCGCTGATAGAGGCCCAGAGGTGTGATAAAGAAGAAGCTGACACAGTGACAGCTATGGCTTCATTGTCAATGGGGGTTAAACAAGGATCTAATACTGAGAAGAGGTGAGACAGGAAGGAATATCTCATTTTAGACACTGTAAACAAGACTTGTTTCTGTGTTAACAAAGTGTGGAGCAGGATGAACACAGCAGGCCAAGCAGCATCTTAGGAGCACAAAAGCTGCTTGGCCTGCTGTGTTCATCCAGCTCCACACTTTGTTATCTCGGATTATCTCTGATCTTGTTTCTGTGTTGATAGCTGGGAAATGATGGTGATAGCTTTTTGAGAAAACAGGGCTTGTTATGATAAACTTGCTGGTGTGCGGACTTGTTCAGAAACATGAAGGGCCTAGGCCTGAAACGTCAGCTTTCCTGCTCTTCTGATGCTACTTGGCCTGCTGTGTTCGTCCATCTCTACATCTTGTTATCTCAGATCTCCAGCATCTGCAGTTCGTACTATCTAAGAAACCTTTTTTTCTCTCTCTGTAAGTTACTAGCATTTTCTTTCTTTTCATTTCCTGCAGGCCAGATGACGAACCCATGGAGGAAGAGCCACCTATGTAGTTACCAGCTGGAGTCCTGTCTTTTGCACACAATATCTTTATTTCTCTAACTCTGCCAAGAATTCATTCTGTGTCTCCTGTGTCCTGCTGTGGTGTTCTTCCAGAATCCAAGGACAACTGGGCAAAATGCTGGCAATACAAAAAAAGTAAAATTTTTTTTACCTCTCTGTCCATTCCTGAAATAGGCTTGTGGGACAGCCAGCATTTACTTTGGCAGAGTCACCAAGGCGATGTAACCTCAAAGCTCTGCTCTGAGTTTACCTACTTAAAAGTTCTCCTGTCTCAGGCAGTCAACCACTGTTTCTAATGTTCTTGTCCTTTAGCAAAGGATTTAAATGCCACCTACAAGTCCGGATGTGTTGATTGTAATCTCAACAAAATCATGTGACATACAGTAATTATTCAGAGAACATTTACAGTGTGGAGAGAGACTATACCAGAATGGAAGAGAACCAAGAGGGTGTTTTCTAAGAATCCCTATGAAGACATGAGCGTTTGTGCCTTTTTATCAACAGATGGTTGCTGATTTTGAATTGAGGAACAATGCCTTAAAAGTGTGGAAATGATTCCTCCATTGTTATGTGGAAAAGTGGTGGTGAAGAAGCCTTGTGTTTCCTGGCATGCGTGCAAAAAAATCCAAGATCCTGTCTTTGCCTGGATTTTCATACCCTATTGGAGTACCATTTTTGCTGTTTTTCCAAACAAATCCTAACCTATTTTAAGGTAGTTGCCAGTCCAGAGTGGCAGATATACTGTTGGAAATTGTCAGGTTATCATTAAAACCTGCTTTAATTCTTATGCTGGGTTATGTAACAGTAGTATAGGGAATCAACCAATTACAAAGCATGTGTTAGGTTGAACTGCAACACATAAACGTTTAAAAATTGGAATGTTGCTCAAAAGCATGATGCAGGATTTTTTTCCAAACTTCCACTTCGGTGGTCCTTATTTCTAATAGAAACTGAAAACCAATAATAATCTCTTATCCATTAGATAACAAGAGGCTTTTGATGATAAGACCAGGTAATTTGTTAATAATACAGGAGATAATCATGTACAAATGTTTTCTTAGACCAAGTCTGATTTTATTTGATGGGCACTTACAGGGAAAACGATGGCTTTTTACTGAGATGGGAAAAGATGGATTGTGGATACTTAGAGGAGTACCTCACTATGAACGTTTGTGGTCAGCCAACATGTTTAAGTCACTTGGCAACTACCTTAATCATTGCTTTTTTTAAATAAAATTGTGTTTATTTTTACTCCTGGTAAACCATTTAACAAATAATATCTACTTTTATATAAAGAAATCCTTACAAGTTTTTAAACCATGTTTCATAAGACCTAATAACTTCTTTTTTTTAAATTACTTTTTTTGGTAAGAATTCCAGTTACCTTTACCACTGATATTTTTCTGAAATTCTTCTGTTCTCTTCATGACTTTTTTTGTGGTTAGTCCTTGGTTCCAGTCTAATTTTAATTTTCCTTATGTTTTTCCTATATGGAACGTAGCTTTCTGACAGCTTAAAAGGTGTGTACTGGCGATTTTCAGGAGAAAGTAATTTGAGTGAGGGATCTTGTTCAAACTTTGTGTAATGATTCCAGTTGGTGTATATTACTATATGATCTGTTCTAAGTAGATTTATAAATGAAGTCTTGTAAGAATAGTATTGCAAGGTGATATCATACCCATTTAAATATGAGTAATACTACAGTGATACTATATTTGATATTTGTAACTGGTTGCACTGCAGAAGGCTGCCGTTTGCTAAGGGGGAGTTAGCATTAAGGTTTTCAGTTGCTCCACTCTCAAACCAAGGAAGGAAGGTTGTTATTTGGATTTTGTCCAAAGACTGACTTTTTACAATATGATCAGTGAGCTGTGTTTATCAGCTATTGACAGGGATGGAAAGTGCTTGGTCCTGGGCCCATGTTTGATTCCATTCTGCAGTTGATTGGGTTGGCCCCAAAATGTGACGAATGCCTTGGCTGTAAAACAGCATTATTGCTACAGTGTAGAAGAAGGTGCACTATCCTGTCAGCTGTTAATGTACACAAGCACGCTCACTCTTGGAATTTATGGAACAACTGACACTGGGGGTCATTAACTAGTAACTTTTTTTCTCTATGAGTAAATGGTTTTCATTCCTCCTTTTGTAATGGTTGCTTGAAGCTTAATGAATTTAGCGCTGTGAGGAGTATGTGGAGCATGTGTGTGTGTGTGTGTGTGTGTGAGAGAGAGATGTTTGGCAACACTGAATAAGGGCACTACTGTATTTTTGTTTTAAAACAGATTTACACAACATAAAATATAACCAGCTGTAATCTTTAAGACAGTGTTCCACACTTTCTATAGGATTATGTATGTTTGATTGCAAAGCAATTAACACATCAATTCTGTGACTTTTAAGAAACTGTTTGCATCTACTCTTGATGTTAAACATTCCTTTAAATAAATGGGAGTTATGTATTCATTCCTTCTTTTGATAAGGTGAATTTAAACATTGTTTTAAGAGGGCCCATTGTTTGTTTTCTTTTAAGGGGCATTGAACTGTTTTCTTTTTCATATGGAAGATAGTGAGCTTGCATGTGCCACAAGCAGAGATACCATTTGTTCTGTACAGGTATGCACGCAATTTGCGAAGTTGTTTCCAGGGCAGCTTACCGAGTTTCGCTTTCTTTCTTCTTGGCATCTGAAGATGAGGTTTTGACATTTTTTCTGATGAATATATTAGCAAACCTCAGAGAGAGATGCCTCTGTCTTATTGAAATATCTTCAAATAGCAGTCTCTTCAATACTGTTATAACACAATACTTAAATTTGACGAAAAATAATCTAGCACTTGTGTCATTACCAGTAGACTATTGCATAACCTGCATATAAAACTTTTAAGAACACACAGCAAAAAAATGGTAAAACTGTTAACTGCCTGTGTCTTCTTGGGGCCAACCCTTTTGAGACAAGCATTTTTTTTCTGGACTAAGTATTTAAGATCATAAACAGTTAACCTTTCAGCACAGCTGTTCTTTATCTCTGCCACCATAAATCGTGTAGCGGTAATCCACTTAGCAGTTGTGTATTGTGATCGATGTGGATGAATATTTACTAAGAGAGGTTTTTTGGGGGTGGTATTGTAGTTACGAAGCAGGAGCGATGGCTACCTGTCAGCCTCACTTTCCTCCGTGTTTTGATATTGACTGCAAAGTATCACGTTAACGATGTATTACATTTTGTGCTCCATAGTGGAGGCGCCTTTTGTTTTCTTTTCCAGTTTGAGGGGATGAAAAATGAGTGAGATGGATTTTAAAGTTTGTTCACCCAAAAACTTTTATTTCAGGTATGTAGTGATGGAAGTTGTAATTATATTTTAACCTTCTTTGTACCTATCCACATTCAAAATGACACCACCATTGTTATCAATACCAGTGAACTGATTTTCTGTATTTTAGCCACAATCAATTATTGTATGGACCTACTTTATTGGTGATAGCCTTATTGTGGTAGCTTTTGATGGTCTTCATTTGCCTGTTGAAATGGGTCAGGCTTTCAGTTTGACCAATGATGTATCTCCTTGACAGTACAGACTTCATTTTTGACTTTATTAGGAGTCCAGTATTTTGTACCACATTATGACAACTTGCTATTGTGGTGTAAATAAAACTAATTACAACATTACAGTTAAAAGGTGTGTCTTGATTCCTTGGTGAATTTCTGAAATTCTGTTGCTAATTCCCAACTGTACTAAATCAGGAAGCATTAGTAAAATCAGGAAAAAAAGTCTATCCATTTTTCATTTGTTTTAAATTAAGAAACATTCTTTGGCTGCTACGTTCAGAATATAATTCAAATATCAATGTGAAAATTAGGAATGTAATTAGTGAAGGCTTAATATTGCAAGCTCTTTGCAACTTGATTCTTATGCTGAATTTATTGTGTTGAAATTTGACTTCATCTGTTCAGTGCAGCAAACGGCATCAGGTTTCTAGTAGCAATAATTTATTTACTATGGGATGTAACTAGCTTCAATGTGTACAGCTATGAATCTCACATCTTCCCCATTGACATGTCGCCTGTTGTCAAAAATCAACAAAAAAATGTTTAGATTCCACATATACAAATTTACTTCCCAGCTCTAGTGCCCACACGTCTCATGGCTTATTCACTATGTTTGTAAGATTGCTTGTCCAACAGTCTGTTCCAAATGACCTGCAGTTTTCCTCACTTAACTTTTGGTTTTACCTACGTTTATCATTGTCAGCATCCACTACAATCTCCATGCTAATATAAGCACTTCCATTTCCTTACAGAGTCACTGTCCCAGGTTGAAGTGATTGAAAAGGTTCAAGAAATATTGTTATAAAAATGTCAACATTTGAGTCAAGTTGCAATAGTCAAGTGTTGTCTTTATTCCACATGCAGGGAGCCTCAACTGGACAGTCCAGGCACTTCTGTACTGAAGTTCAACTATGCACAGCTTAGTTACATTTTTATTATCAGTTCAAACTTAAATGGTATTAAGTAAGCAAAGGCCACAGTACAGTGGCCTCCAGTAGGCACATGGTTGTGTTCCTGTACAGTAACGGCATTTCAGAGATTTGGTATCAACCTTCAAGAGGCAGTATGGAATGTGTGAGGAAATGCTACAAAGAAGGCTAATGGGGATGGATTGATCTGGTTTGGGGCTATCAGACTGTGACAATGGCCTTCTCCATTTCTGTATCATTGTGTATAATTTAGCGCTGTAGCTGCTGGTCTTGACTGGCACTCTGACACAAATAATTTTGCACCCTCACTGAAATCTTTAATATGAGCTGAATATGCAGCCTGTACTCTAGCAGGAAGATTGTTTATTTCCACTTCATAACATTACTGCTGTCTGTCTCACTTCAGGGCACTCCCTGCTGAAAGCTTCATTTGTACATTCTCTATCAGACTGAAACTCGAGGTCATTCAAATCTCTGTCCCCTGTATCCTGATTTACATCAAGTTTCAGGACAATTGGCTGCCTTTAAGCAGGAAGTAGTTCAGGTATAGTTAGGTATACTCCCATGATATGAAAAGGTAGATGAAACAACTCCACAGCTCCATGAATGAAGAAGAGCAAGATGAAGTAGAAAAGATGCTTTTGACAGATATCCAACTGAGAACCAGACTGAATAGTTAAGATTCAGAGGAAAAGTCAACAAACAAAACTAAGAAAATAAAAAAGAAAATAAGAAGAGACTGGCAGCCAACATGAAATGAATCCAAAAGTCTTCTCTAAGCACAAACAGTAAAAAGGTGGCATAAAAGAGCATTGTGGAGGTAAGGGGACGGCAGATGTCCTAAATAAGATACATTGGAAAGGAGCAGGCCATTGCATTTGTTGAGTCTGTTTTGCTATTCAATTAGATCAAGGATAAAGATTTACTTCAATGCCACTTTCCCTTTCTATCTCCACATCACATAATGTCACCAATTTCCAAATGTATTGATTTATTTTTGAACATGCTCAATAATTCAGCTTTTACAGCCTTTTTGGGGGAAGAGAATTCCAAAGATTTATTACCCTCAAAAAGAATTCCACAATGTTCAGTGTTAAATGACCTACCCATATCTTGAGATGACATCCTACCATCCCAGGTATTGATGAATTTCCATTACACTCCCTCTGTTTCAAGGAGACCAGAAACTGCACGGTACTCCAGGTAAGGTCTCACCAATGACTGCAATGTATGCCGGTACTCAAATCATCCTGTGATGAATGCCTTTCACCAGCATTCTAGTTTTTAGCAACTTCTGAACAAGAACACTGAGGTTCCTTTGGAATGGGGTAGATCATTTAGCACTGAGATGAGATTTTTCTCCATCTAGACTGTATCCCCTAGTTCTGGATTCAGAAATACGTTAACATTTCTTCCAGGCTTTTGACGCAAAGACACTGAACTCTCCCTAACAGCATTGTGGGTCTACATACAACAGATGGCCTGCAGCAGCTCTTGAAGGCAGTTCACCACCACGACAAGGGCAATGAGTATAAATGATGACCCAGCCAGTGACATGCTCATTTAATGAATGAAAGATTTTTTGTTAAACAAAAGTCAGTCTGTGATGTCCTTTGCTGATGTACGTTGGCTGTAGTTTTCCAATACCTCAGAGTTTAAATATTCATTTTCATTATATCACATACGGTCTTGCTGCTCTGTAAGTCCACATCCAAAGCTCACCTATAACCTTGCATTCCTTCACCTCTGGTCACTTCCATTGACTTCTCCCGCTAGCCCAACATTGGTGGCTGTGCCATCAGCATGCATACCTAAGCTCGTGTCCTCATCCTTCCATCCATCCCCTTTAAGGACTTCTCTTATAATCCTCTCTTTTTTAATATAAAGGTTTTAGTCACTTCTGTCATGACTCAACTCAAAACAGCAAACCAATAATCATGTCCAACTATTCCACAAGGATATAACAAAATGTATAAAATCCCAACGAGGCCAACAAAATGACCAAATTGACTCATTTACTACTACTCTGGATAAAAGCGAATCATTACAGCTTCTGCCAACAACACACACTAACAAGAACAGTGAAACAAATGGATTTCACTCCAAGCTACCAAATACACACATTCAATTATAACTAAGACAAAAGACGAACAATTAAGACAAGCACTTTGAAAGGGAAAAGAAAACAAAATTCCAAAGATCAGGAGACAAGAAAATAACCAGTTCTTTTCCTCACAGTCCTTTTGATTTTTGCAACAATGAACTTAGATATCTGTAAAAAGTGAAAGTTGTTCTTCAATTCAATGACTGATCAGGTGAATAGAGTCATATCATCGTACAGTAATACAGCATGGAAACAGGCCCTTAGACCCAAACTGGTCCATGCTGACCAAGGTGCCCACTCAGCTAGTTCCAATTGCCCACATTTGGTCCTTCTCTCTCTCAACTCTTCTCAGCCATGCATCTATCCATTTTTTTTTAAATGTTGCTATTTTACCTGCCTTAACCACTTTCTCCAGCAGCCCATTCCATATAAGCACCACCCTCTGGATGAAGTAGTTGCCCCTCAGGTCCTCCTTAAATCTATTCCCTCTCAACTTAAACCTATGCTCTCTAGTTTTCAATTCCCCATCCCTGGGGGAAAGACTATATGAATTCATTCTATCTATGCCCCTCATGATTTTAGGCAGTTCAATAAAGATCACCCCTCTTCAATATTCCAAGGAATAAAGTCCTATCCTGGCCAACCTGTCCCTATAACTCAGGCCTACTAGTCCTGGCAACATCCTCGTGAAACTTCTTTGCACACTTTCCAGTTTAACCATGTCTTTCCTACAACAGGGTGACCAAAACTGTACACAATAAGTGCAGCCTCACCAACGACTTATACAACTGTAAAATAACATCCCAACTCCTATACTCAATGCCTCAACCGAAGAAGCATGCTACATGCTTCCTTCACCACCCTGTCCACCTTTGACACCACTTTCAACAAACTATATATTTGTACCCCTAGATCCCTCTGTTTCACAACACTCCTCAGAACCTTACCGTTTACAGGATAAGTCCTACCTAGGTTTGACTTTCTAAAATGCAACACCTCACACTTATCTGTATTGAATTGAATTTGCAAATCCTCAGTCTACTTACCAATCTGATCAAGATCCCTCTGTAATACGATAACCTTAAATCTTTCCCCTCTTACCTTAAATCTATTCCATCTAATTTTCGACTCCCCCACCCTGGGGAAAAAACCTTGGCTATTCACTTTATCCATGCCCCCCATGATTTTGTAAGCCTCTATAAAAAATGACCCTCAGTTTCTGATATCCCGGGGGAAAATCCCCAGTTTATTCAGGCTCTGCCTATAGCTCGAACCCTCCAGTCTTGTAAATCATATTTGCATGCCCAAGTTAACAGTATCCTTTATATATAAGGGCAAGCAGAACTGTAAGCATATTCTAAAAGTGGCCTTACCAAAGTCCTGTACAGCCCAAACATGACATTCCAAATCCTATACTCAATGTTATGACCAAAGAAGGCAAGCATGCAAATGCCTTCTTCACCATTCTATCTGTGACTCCACTTTCAGTGAACTATGCACCTATTTTTGAGGTGGCAATAAGCAGGATAGATAAAAGCAAAGCAGTTTTGAATCTTGTTGAATTCTCTAAATTGTGTATTTTCTCTCTCCACCGCCTCCAACTTGACGACACAGGGAAGAGATGAATGCTTTCTGTCTGCAAACGCAATGTTTCTTTCACTGTGCAACTTGGCATTTGTAACATTTTACACTCTACTGTGTAACCAGTCAGATGGTTGATGTTCAGCAGAACTTCTTAACCCAGAAGATTCTTGTGCTGTTTGGTCACAAATTCTCCTTGCTGATTCCAAAAAGTAACATCATATTGCATGGCTCAACAATACACAACACAAGAATTTTCAAGTTGCAAAATTTGCCTCGGTTTCCAGGTGTTGCAGTCCAACTCTCATTCAGTTTCTAATTCCAAACATGGAAACTATCATAGAGATGTACCGCATGGAATCAGACCTTTCAGTCCAAATTGTCCATGCTCTCTAGATATCTTAAATTAATCTAGTCCCATTTGCCAGCATTTGGCCCACATCCCTCAAAAACCTTCTGTACCCATCCAGATACCTTTTAAATGGTGTAATTGTACCAGCTAACAATTCCTCTGGCAGCTCATTCCAACACAAACCACCCTTTACATGGAAAAGTTACCCCTTAAGCCCCTTTTAAACCTTTTTCCTGTCATCTTAAACCTATGTCCTCTAGTTGTGGACTCCCCTAGCCTGGGGAAAATACCTTGGCTATTCACCCTATCCATGCTCTTCGTGATTTTATAAACCTCCATAAGCTCATCCCTCAGCCTCTGATGCTCCAGGGACTAAAGTCCTAGCCTATTCTGCCTCTCCCTATAGCTCAAGCCTTCCAATCTCAGCAACATCCCCGGAAATCTTTTATGCACCCTTTCAAGTTTAACAACATCTTTCCTACAGCAGGGAGACCAGAATTGAAACAGTATTCCAAAAGTGGCCTAACCATTGTCGTGTACAGTCACAACATGAGCTCCCAATTATTATACTCAATGCACTGACCAATAAAAAGACAAGCGTGACAAATGCCCTTTCACTACTCTGTCTACCTTCTATTCCACCTTCAAGGAACTGGTCGACAAGAGAGTCAAGGGTTCTGAAGGGCAAGCAGGGAAGTACAATTAAGGCCAAGTTCATATCAGCCATGATCTTACTGAATGGTGGAACAGGTTCAAAGTGTCAAAATGGCATACGACTGCTCTTGTTTCTTACGGTCATTGCCAATCAAACTTTTTCAAATATCCAACTTCTTTGATTTGACTTTACGGATATTTTAATATTTTGTGGATAAATGCTGGTCAGTGCATTTCCTTGGCATTAGGCAAAACATCCATTGTATTTTGGAGGTGGTGGGGTTGTTCCCATTCCTTTCAGTTGCAATCATTGAAAGTTACACTGTTCTACTCATTCGGTCACACAAAATTCTGGGTGGAGGGAATGGCTTGAAAGGATAATACAAACCCTACCAACAAAAGTTGATGCAGAAGCTGCTAATAGTGCACTGAATAATTTCAACACATTAGAGGTTGTCTTAGAATACATGCTTCACTTTTGTCTTCTCCACTGTACTATAGGTTTGAAACATACAATCGGTATTAGATAGCGTTAACAGCACAAAAACAGGTCATTCGCAGAATGTATGTCAATGTTTATGCTCCACACAAGCCTCCTGTCTTCCAATCCTTGCCCACTTTTGTGCCTATCTCAGTTTCCTTATGACTATCTGAATAAAGAAGTTTCTCTTGGATTTACTGGTGACTATCACAAAGCTTATGCCCCTAATTCTGGTTCTCACCAAAGAAACATCTTCTTGAAGTCTACTGTATCAGTGCACTTCATAATTTTAGTATCATTCACCAGGTCATACCTCAACCTTGGACTTTCTACAGAGAAGAGGCACAGCCCGTTCTCTCCCCTTTAAATAAATTTTCTGCTATTTTTGGCTTTCTTCCAAAGTGGCTAACTTCACATTTGTTTACATTATATTCCTGCATAATCATTAAATCTGTCCAATGCTTTTTATAGCCTTTTTACATTAATCTCTCAGTATATTTCCCCAACTAACTTTGAGAGGACGGAGTGAAATGTTACACGTAGCTGTGATATAGACTGTAGAATGCTGAGATCCTAAGGCCCAAGCATTGATCTTCATGGCAGTTCACCAGTTAGTCTGTCAACTCTACAATTATCCATTTTCCTACTTCGAGCTTGGCTGATAAACAGAAAACAATGCAAGTTAAAATATTGGCAGTCCCATGATCTCTAACTTTGTGCAATAACCTCGTGGTACCGTGTTGAATATTTTTCTAAGTTTAAAAAAAGGTGTGAAGTGATTCAATTTGGAAGGTCGAATTTGAATGCAGAATACAGAGTTAATGGCAGGTTTCTTGGCAGTGTGGAGGAACAGGGGGATTTTGAGGTCCATGTCCATCAATCCCTCAAAGTTGCTACCCAAGTTGCTAGGGTTGTAAAGAAGGCGTACGGTGTGTTGGCTTTCGTTGGCAGAGGAATTGAGTTTAAGACTGTGAGGTTATGCTGCGGTTCTATAAAAGTCTGGTTAGACCACACTTGGAATACTGTGTTCAGTTCTGGTTGCATTATTACAGGAAAGATGTGGAAGTTCTAGAGAAGGTGCAGATGAGATTTACCAGGTTACTGCTTGGACTGGAGGGCAGGTCTTTTGAGGAAGCTGGGCTTTTTTCGTTGGAATGAAAACGGATGAGAGGTAACTTGATAGAGGTGTATAAGATGATGAGAGCAATAGATTGGATAGTCAGAGGCTATTATGAGGGGGCATAATTTTAAGGTGATTGGAGGAAGGTATAAGGGAGATGTCAGAGATGGGTTCTTTACACAGACTGGTGGGTGCATGGAATGCGCTGCCAGCAGTGGTAGTGGAGTCAGATACTTCAGAGACTTTTAAGCGACTCTTGAATAGACAAATGGAGGATAGTAAGATGTAGGGTGTGCAGGCTAGTTTGATCAGAGTCGGATAATAGGTCGGCACAACATTGTAGGCCAAAGGGCCTGTACTGTTCTATGTTCTGACACTCCCTTCTCTTAAGACTCTTTGGGTAAAATCTATCTTAATAGGTTTTTCTAAAGTGCATTGACAAATTTTGTTTAACAATTCTCTCATGAAGCACCTTCAGACATTTTACGGTGCGATAGGGCTAAATAAATGCAAGTGACTGTTGTTACCCAATCTAAATACCTGTTCATAAATATACACTGAGTGTTGCTCTATGAATGTATGCTTTTGGCAGTAGTATTCTGCTGTTCTGTAGTAGTAAACAGGGCATGATGCTAACTGGGATTCATTGTAACAGCAGCACCAATCCATTATTGCTGCAGCTTCACTGAGAAAATGGCCCAAACACGATGCCATCCCCATTCCATACAATGCCTGCCACATGGGCCCTACACCCACAGAATCAGAGACCATCTGGCCCATGGAGGCCACACCAGTTCCCCCAAAGACCAATCCAACTAGATCTGCTCACCCACACTCCCACCACAAACGTCCCTACATTGCCTCTCCCACATCCACCTATCCAATTCCCTTCCAAAGTGCACTGCTAAATGCCTCCACCACCCCACTGGGCAACACATCCAAAATCACAATCTCACAAAATACAAAAAACACTTTTCCTTATTTTTTTTTAAATCGACGGTAATATTAGAAGTGTTCCTTACACTACGTGTGACCAGAATTCTGAATGTGCTGCCCCAAGAGGGCAGTAGAAACCCTCAACAGCGCACTCCAGAGGGGAACCATACAAACACACACAGGAGAAACCACTGCAAGGACACCAGTGGTAGCAGTGCAGGGGAGGAAAATGAATTGGACCTATCTGGTACAGCCTCTATTGACCAAATGGCCTCCACCACCACCACACCAATCTATGATTCTACGAATGCAGAACCCATGCAACAGGCATGGTACAAAATGAAAACAACATCACACACAGGCCGCCTCCTCAATGAAGCCACAACCATGAAGGACCAGCACCAACCCTACAATGAATCCCAGCCAGCCACCTGCTTATTGTCACGTTCTAGGCTGGCAAATTGAAAGCAACAACAACAAAGGTTCCACTGCATGAATTAGTGACTGAGGGCCTCTGCTGTGGTCACTTACAAACATCTGCTCTAAAAGAAAATGCATTTCATGACTAATCAAAAGTAACACATGTAACGCAACTCAAAAAAAAATCTACTTATTCATCCGCATTCACTCAGTATACAGTTTATAGTTACAAAAAGTAATAAATAAGTGGTCTAATAAATTTCTCTTAAAATCCCCTTTGACTGTTGATATTTGATTGCATTTCAGTAAAATGTTTTTGGGACCCTTTTCAATATTAAACAAACAATATGGATGCAAGTTGCAACAAATATCAAACACAAATATGCTGTGTCAGAGATAATGGGAACTGTAGATGCTGGAGAATGTGAGATAACAAAGTGCAGAGCTGGATGAACACAGCAGGCCAAGCAGCATCTTAGGAGCACAAAAGCTGACGTTTCAGGCCTAAGGGTCTAGGCCTGAAATGTCAGCTCTCGTGCTCCTAAGATGCTGCTTGGCCTGCTGTGTTCATCCAGCTCCACACTTTGGTAACTATTATAAGAGAGTGGTAGTAACAGCTGAAAAACTATCAAATACAGTAAAAGATCAGCAGGCACCATTGGATGTATCGGAAAGGGAACTTGTACAGAAACTAAAAGAATATATCGAACAACAATTCAACCTCTCTTCAACCTGAAATGAAATCTCAAAGAAATATAGAACCTCCATGGGACAATGGTCCGTGGATGATATAAAGCGAGTCTGGGGGAAAAACAGCCCAGCTGGGGGATAAAACACAAATCCCTTTGTCCCTGTGTGTCATGCAACAACTAAGACAAGGACAGAAAATCATTGATTAGTCAATTCAGAGAAAACGATAGCCTGAAAGATAGGAGGAACTGCTGATGCTGAAGAATCTGAGATAACAAGGTGTAGAACTGATGAACACAGCAGGCCAAGCAGCATCACAGGAGCAGGAAAGCCGACGTTTCGGGTCTGGATCCTTCTTCAGAAGTGGGGAAGGGGAAGGTGATTCTGAAATAAATAGAGGGAGAGAGGAGGATGATGGAAGATGGATAAAGGAGAAGATAGGTGGAAAGGAGACGGACAGATCAAGGAGGCAGGGATGGAGCCAGTCAAGGTGAATGTAGGTGGGGAGTTAGGGTCGGGATTGGTCATTCCACAGAAGATGGACAGGTCAAGAAGGCGGGGATGAGGCTGATAGGTAGGTGGTGGGGTGGGGGTTGAGGAGTGGATAGGTGGGAGAAAAGACGGACGGGTTAAGGAGGCGGGGGCGAGCTGGGCTGGTTTTGGGATGTGGTTGGGGGCAGGGAGATTTTGAAGCTTGTCAAGTCCACATTGATACCATTGGGCTGCAAGGTTCCCAAGCGAAATCTGAGGTTTGTCCAATGTCTGTAGTGAATTAAAAACTACCAACTAAGAACTGACAAAAGCACAAGAGAAAATTGAACACCTTAAATCAGGTGACGAACCATATCCTGGCTCTATTTGCAGACCTCTGCCCTATAATCATTCCCCAAGCAGACCCAGCGCCCCGTTACGTCCCATCTCGGAGTCTGACTGAAGAGTAAGAAGGACAGGAGCCCTCAGCCCACGTGTGACTGATCCAACATGAACGGACTAAAAACTATAAGGAAACTGGTATAGAAGCAGATGGCAAAGCAACAGGCAAAACCCGATATAATTCTAGGAAATGGGTTCTCCATGAACCTCCCAACCCCAAACTGGTTGAACGATGGTCTCTCAAGAAAAAGGGAAGACACAAGACATGGTCAGAATTGGAGAAACTCAAAAACATTTACTGCCTCCATTTGTTAGATGAGGTCCAAATTCTTACAACCACGGTAGGCTCCACTGCTGGAACAAGACTGCCTAGAAAGGTAAAGATCAGGCTGCGACAAAATGACCAAGATTTGGATAAGGGATGGGAAGCCCTCTTCGACTGGCTTTATGAATATGGTCACCCTAAAACTACCTGGACAAAAATATCATCTTGCCAAAAAAAGGCTCTGAGGATATGGAGAGATTTTGCACAAAGATTTATTGATACCTGAAGTGAACATTCAGGCCTGGCCCACAAATACGCATCAGAGGAAGTACAGAGGCAAGCCCACCCTCCTCTCAGAGAGGTCTTTGCAGCTGCCTCAAAGACCAAACTTCCCAAAATGCTTAAACTACAACATAGAGACTGGGAGTATGAGTGCAGACATGATTTAGCCTTCTTGATTAACAAAGCTAGTTGCTCGGAAAGGGATATGGAATCCAACAAGGGTGTAATGCCAGCAACAGCGCCCTCCACTAAGCCTGACAGTAATCCTGATAAATGGCCCGGACACTTCTTTAAATATGGCCGTAATGGCCAGTGGGGGAAGAATTGCAGACAGAAGGAAAGACCTCAAAAATGCCAGGGCAGGGGGCGCCCCTGCCCACAACCCCTCCAGTTGGAATTCCCTGACATTGAAGGATTAATTGACATTGCTAGAGAAACTTAGTGTGCTCTAGTGATCACCTGAAATAGTTGGCTGATCTCGCAAAAAACTAGTGCTGACTCCCCCTCCCTCCTGGCCCCTCTGCCTCAACAAAGTGATGGCTGCTACTTATGTGGGGAAAGCGGGCTATAGAGAAACAGATTTGTCTCCCAGACGCAGGGGCCAAATTGACATATCTACCTTTGACTGAAGCACCTCATTTACCTTTGGTTGGGAAATTAGAAATGGCCTTTGACAATGGCGGGTACAGACTGTACCCGTCCCGGTCAGAGTGGGACCTTATAATATTGTCATCCTTTGTGAGTCAGCCCAGTCAAGCAGGCTCTCTTAGGAATGGATGTCCATACACAGATAAACTCATCCATCCATTTTAACAATGGCCACGTTACCTGGACCATCTGACAACTGTCCCTTGAAGAATGGCAAAACCACCCCATTGGGCTAAATCTAAGAATGACTGTGTCCTTTTGCAGATGCCCCTATTACCTTTGGTGAGTCGCTCCCCCTTTCACCAAGCAATACCCCCTCAGCCAGCCTCTATCACTGGCATTCTCCACGTTGTCCAACGGCTGGAACCACAGGGGTCCTTGTCAAAACCACAGCTCATCCAATAGTCCCGTTTGGCCCATTAAGAAACATGATGGCTCCTGGCAATTGACTGCCTACTATCATAAAGCTAAACAATGGAGAGCGAGTTTTGAGAAGATTTGTAGCTCAGGTTGAGTTTCTGGATGTGAGTCTGCTCGCTGAGCTGGAAGGTGAGTTTTCAGACGTTTCGTCACCATTCTAGGTAACATCATCAGTGAGCCTCCGGTGAAGTGCTGGTGTTACGTCCCGCTTTCCATTTATCTGTTTAGGTTTCCTTGGGTTGGTGATGTCATTTCCTATTCTTTTTCTCAGAGGATGGTAGATTGGCTCCAAATCAATGTGTTTGTTGATGGAGTTCTGGTTGGAATGCCATGCTTCTAGGAATTCTCGTGCGTGTCTCTGTTTGGCTTGTCCTAGGATGGATGTGTTGTCCCAATCAAAGTGGTGTCCTTCCTCATCTGTATGTAAGGATACTGGTGATAGTGGGTCATGTCGTTTTGTGGCTAGTTGATGTTCATGTGTCCTGGTGGCTAGCTTTCTGCCTGTTTGTCCAATGTAGTGTTTGTCACAATGCAGGAAATGACATCACCAACCCAAGGAAACCAAGGAATGGGTACTAAGACAGAACAGCTCGGGGCGGGATTAGAGGAAGAAGAATCAGACCAGTGACACCACATGACAAGTGAATACAAATAAATATAAGGCTCTATGGAAATCTGCAGGGTATGATCTGCCTGCCTTTGCAGGATGGTAGCAGCCCGACTACAATACCTCTAACGCTCTCCCCTTTGTCACCATTACCAACACCACAGGGGTGGGGCAACTGGATGTGTACCATCTGTCGCACTCAGAAAGAGACCCATGGCAAGGGTACCCCTGCAGGACAGCAGATGCTCACAATATCACAATGTCACAATTATTCCCCTCCCAGGGAAAATCTCCCAGTCTTTCCTGACTAAGGGGTCCTCGAATGCCAACATCCTCACGCAGGGATCCGACCACTGCTAACTGCACTGGCAATGACACCTGGAAATGGCAATGGGAGGCAATGGTCTAGTGGTATTATCACTGGACTATCAATCCAGAGACCCAGATAACAACCTGTGGACCTGGGTTTGAATCCTGCTGTGGCAAATGGTGGAATTCAATAAATATCTGGAATTATGAATCTAATGGTGACCATGAATCCATTGTTGATTGTTGGGAAAAACCCATCTGGTTCACTAATGTCCTTTAGGGAAAGAAACTGCTATCCTTACCTGGTCTGACCTACATGTAACTCCAGACCCACAGAAATGTGGCTAACTCTGAACTGCCCCCTAGGCAATAGATGCAGCATCCCATGAACGAATGAAGGGGAAAAAAAAGCAATGATGCCTGGAGACCATCACAGAGTTCACTCCATATAATGGTACCTACTATGCCACGAGGCATACGCATGGTTACCCCCAACATGGACCAGGTCACGTTACCTACCTTATGTAGTACCAATCATGCAGCACACTCCTTACTTGTCATCCCTGTCACTCCGCTGACGATCTATTACGAAGATTGACAAATTTATAGCCCAGGCCTTATGGCACTTAGAAATCTTTCTCAGAAATTCAATTCCTCAGCTCTATACTGGAACAAGTGGCTTATGCTACGGCCCAGGCCCTAGATAAAATTACCACTGAAATGGCTATCCACACAACTGCACTACAAAGACTGTATAGCGCAAGACTGCAGATCTTTGCAGGGAAAGGGGGTACTTGTGCAGTAATTGGGAAGGAATATTGTACATACATCCCTGATAATTCTAAAGAAAGTACTGACCTCGTGGACCATATCCTCAAGGAGGGCGGGAAACTCAAATATCCCCCTGAAAATGCACTCTGGAGTTGGGCAAGGGGATGGCTGGGTTCCCTGGACATTAGCATTGTTCAAGGCATCATTTTTTTTTAGTAATTATGTTTGTGCTGTGTATTTGCTTGCAACGCTGGTCTGCAAATATTCAGTGATTGGTATAAGCGCCCGCTAATGAACAGTCTTTGAATCATGTCCAAAGCTGTTGGACTCATATTTACTATTTTATTTTTGCTTCTGTCAGTAGTTGTGTTAGAATTGTGAGAGATTAAACATATTGTTTCTGCAGGTAAGGATGAATGGTGGGGTCTTGCAAAAGCAGACCATTAAAGTCACAAGATTTTATAGCAGAAATTCACAAGATTTTGTAGCAGAAGTTTATCACTAACCAGAGATTAGGTTCTGCAAAGATGGCAGTTAGCACAACCAGAAACATTCTTTCTGCGGACAAGGACATGGTAGAGATAAGGGTGTTGTAGCAGAGGCTTATTTCTGCAAACCTGACAATTCGCACGTACAGCATGTTTAGTGCTCTTTAGGATAGCCAAATAAGGATTGCAGTGAAAAAAAGGGAATGGGTCCTTCGGCCGGCAGAAAAGGGAACAATAAACAAGGGCTGTCCGACAGGACGGGGAATGATAGGATAAGACCAATGGGAGCAGGGAGGCGTGATTCTGCAACTCGTAAATTGTATAAGAATGTTTAACATTCTTTGTAGGGTGTGCCTGTCAAGCAGACACCCTTTCTTGCAAGATCGTACAGAATAAAATTGTCTTGTTTCCAAGGCTTTGTCTCAGGCTGAATTTGTGAGCAGGGACTGTTTCTCACAACTGGGGGCTCGTCCGGGATCCGACACTCTGACTGCTCGACACTCTTGGGACGATGGGGAAGGCGCACCTCGCCGATTTCGGCGATCTCCAACTCCCTTGTTTGTCGTTTGCAGTTTGGGCGAGTGTGATCCGGACTGGGAGACCCTGGAAACAAGACGGGTAGACGCGGCGGGTCCGGTCGGGTAACTCTTGTGCACAAGACCCGGGTCAGGAAAGGTCTTAAAGATCAGTCCGGGCGACCGGGGGAGCAGCGGTATTTGCTGCAGGTATTGCCACAGGGATGTACGGGAAGTACGGGGAAGAGTTGAAACGACCAGGTAACTCCGTGCACGGACCAAGGTAAGAAAACTGACCTTTAAGTATTGCCTTGGTGGTCGGGATGTACGGACAGTATGGGGAATTGGCGAAATATAAAAAGTATATAATTGGCCTGATTAATCAGACAAGTAAGGTGTCTGCCTGATTCGAGCACCCAGCCTTAGACCGGTTGTTAAGAGGGGAAATCCCCCACGCGAGGGTTAGGACCCTGAAGTGGGTATGGAAGAAGGCGCCATTGAATCTCGGCAAGATTAATTAAATTAGCAACAATGGGAGGCAAGGGGAGTTGCCTGAGTAGCGATCGATCTGCAAATAACGTCAGAGTGGAATATATTCCGCCCAACAGCCCTTTGGGGAGAATGTTGGGCAGTTGAGAATACGGCTCCCAGACGCGGGAGAAAGACAAGACTACAATGATAAATTATTGTTGTTTTGTTTGGTCTAGAGAAAGCATTAAGGTACCTGATATTTTTTGGCCCAAATATGGGTCCAATGAGGAGTGGTTGTGTCAAGAATTAAATATATATGTCAATCGGAAAGAACCATTCAGCCAACAAGAGTCAGACTATGCGGCTTGTTGAATAGGTGGTGCGAAGGTAGGACTATATCCTATGACTACAGAAAGATCGGGGGAGGGCAGGGAAAGAAAGAACAAGAGAAACCACAATGGGATCCCCTAACATGTTTGCCACCTCCCTACAACCAGCCCAGAGCCCCAGAACAAACCCCAGCACCTGAAAAAGAGCCAGACTCTGAGGTAAAAGACGCAGAACCTAGGGGGTCCAGAATTACACGATCTGCCACACGTAGAGAAGGGGCAGAAGCAAAGGAAAAGGAAAACTTATATCCTTTAAGGGAGGTCCCGATTGGGAATGGTAGTATTGGGTATGTGGACGCACCCTTAACCAGTAGCGAAGTCAGAAACTTTAAAAACGAAATGAAAAGTTTAATAGAGGATCCGGTCGGACTGGCCGAACAGTTAGATCAATTCCTAGGACCCAATTTATATACCTGGGCAGAACTGATGGCAATTCTAGGAACCCTATTTTCAGGGGAAGAACGAGGTTTGATTAGGAGGGCGGCCTTACAGAAGCGGGAAAAAAGACACCCAGCAGGACTGAATGTGGTCCCCGCAGATCAGAAATTCCCGAATGCCGATCCTCATTGGGACAATAATGATAGACACAATAGAGCATCAATGCGGGATTTGAGGGAAATGGTAATATTGGGAATTAAAGAGGCAGTACCCAGATCGCAGAATTTTGCTAAAGCCTTCGAAGTACGACAAGAGAAGGATGAAACTCCTTCTACATTTCTTCAAAGGCTCAAGGAGACCACGAGGAAGTATTCGGGGATGGATCCCGATGATCCGGTAGCTCAGGGACTTTTAAAAGTCCAGTTTGTAACTAAATTGTGGCCGGACATACAAAAGAAATTACAGAAAATAGAGGGATGGAGTGTGAGACAGATGGAGGAATTACTACGAGAGGCGCAGAAGGTATATGTAAAAAGGGACGAGAAGCAGAAACAAAAAGCAAAAATGATGGTCGCCGCCATTAACGAAGTAACAAAGAAAGAAAGAGTTGAACAGGGAACACGGAGGCAGAAAGAGAGACAAAGAGAAGAGGTAGATACAAGACGCGGGAGACGACAGGCAGGATGTTACCGTTGTGGAAGAGTGGGGCATTTTAAGCGGGAATGCCCAGAGTTAACACGGGAAAGGGAAACGGTCTCCCTAATGGCCCTCGATGAGGATTAGGGGAGTCAGGGGTTCCTTCCTCCTAAGGCCCACTGGGAACCCTTGATAAACTTAAAGGTGGGACCTGAAGGGGAGGAGGCAGTATTTTTGGTGGACACCGATGCGGCACGGTCATCCCTAAGTTTTATACCTACTAGTGTTAAATTGACTAACGAGTATCTCAGGGTTTCCGGGGTAAAAAGCGAAGGATTCCCAGTGCCTATTTTTGAGCCAACCCTAATTAGAAACGATGATAAGGAAGGGACAGGACAATTACTATACATTCCCGACATTGGGAGTAATTTACTTGGTGGGGATTTGATTATATTGCTGGGCTTAAAAATTGGGGTAGAAAATAGTGCGGTAGCTGTAACAATGGCTATGTTAACGCCTAGGGAAGAACAACAAATCAGTCCCGATGTGTGGGCGAGGGCTGATAACACAGGGCACCTAACTATTACCCCGTTGGTAATCACACTGACTCGAAAAGATGAGACAGATCGGGTTAGACAATACCCTATATCCTCTCTCCTTATGAAATGATGTTTGGATTACCTTTCTTGGGTGGAAAAGGGGAATTACCAACTGTAGAGTTCAATGATAAGTTTTTTTAAGAACTATATTGTGGCGCTCGGTTCTTCTTTGTCCTTAGGAAGAAGGGTCTGTTGATCCAGACACCTCCACTTGAGTTCACAATACATCGGATACGACCAGGTGATTGGGTCCTGATCAAAACCTGGAAAGATACCAAACTGCACCCAAGCTGGGAGGGACCGTTCCTAACCCTCCTGACTACTGAAACAGCCGTCCGTACTGCTGAAAAACGGTGGAGTCATCACACTCGTGTTAAGGGTCCGGTGGACGCTCCTTCCCCTCCGGCCGAATCGCAAGCTCATCCTACAGACAACCCTTTGAAAGTCAAACTGAGCAGAAAGAATGAACTGAATTGATATGAGATAATAAAATGTGAGGCTGGATGAACACAGCAGGCCAAGCAGCACCTCAGGAGCACAAAAGCTGACGTTTCGGGCCTAGACCCTTCATCAGAGAGGGGGATCGGGTGAGGCTTCTGGAATAAATAGGGAGAGAGGGGGAGGCGGACCGAAGACAGAGAGGAAAGAAGATAGGTGGAGAGAGTATAGGTGGGGAGGTAGGGAGGGGATAGGTCAGTCCAGGGAAGACGGACAGGTCAACGAGGTGGGATGAGGTTAGTACGTAGATGGAGGTGCGGCTTGGGGTGGGAGGAAGGGATGGGTGAGAGGAAGAACAGGTTAGGGAGGCAGAGACAGGTTGGACTGGTTTTGGGATGCAGTGGGTGGAGGGGAAGAGCTGGGCTGGTTGTGTGGTGGAGTGGGGGGAGGGGACGAACTGGGCTGGTTTAGGGATGCAGTTGGGGAAGGGGAGATTTTGAAACTGGTGAAGTCCACATTGATACCATTAGGCTGCAGGGTTCCCAGGCGGAATATGAGTTGCTGTTCCTGCAACCTTCCAGTGGCATCATTGTGGCACTGCAGGAGGCCCATGATGGACATGTCATCTAAAGAATGGGAGGGGGAGTGGAAATGGTTTGCGACTGGGAGGTGCAGTTGTTTGTTGCAAACTGAGCGGAGGTGTTCTGCAAAGTGGTCCCCAAGCCTCCGCTTGGTTTCCCCAATGTAGAGGGAGCCACACCGGGTACAGTGGATGCAGTATACCACATTGGCAGATGTGCAGGTGAACCTCTGCTTAATGTGGAATGTCATCTTGGAGCCTGGGATAGGGGTGAGGGAGGAGGTGTGGGGGCAAGTGTAGCATTTCCTGCGGTTGCAGGGGAAGGTGCCGGGTGTGGTGGGGTTGGAGGGCAGTGTGGAGCGAACAAGGGAGTCACGGAGAGAGTGGTCTCTCCGGAAAACAGACAGGGGTGGGGATGGAAAAATGTCTTGGGTGGTGGGGTCGGATTGTAGATGTCGGAAGTGTCGGAGGATGATGCGTTGTATCCGGAGGTTGGTGGGGTGAATTGATATGAGTAACTTTAAGTATTGGTTAAATTTTTTTTTTGAATTGTAAGCGTTGTGCGAACCCACGCCTCCCGGGTACTTAAAGGGTTAGGGAATAGACAGGTGGGGGGGGTTGAGAAGCTGAAATGAGCAGGCAGCTTTATGTTGATACGATAATATTGGCGCTAGTTGCCAAGGGGGTTGGGAAGAATCATCTTCCCGCGTTATGTCACAATTATGCTAGAGTAACAGGGCGTACTGACTGTTGGGTATGTGCTGCGATCCCACACCATGGAGAATCTGGAATCCCTCTCACGCTAGTACCAATTACCAATAGAGAGGTGTACGAGGTACAACAATTTGACTTGGGCTCAAATGATACAAAATGGAGATCTGAAAGGGGTGATTATAAATTCGCGGGATGGTTCCCACGACCAGCTCTGAAAACCACGGGTGCTATCGACGGCCTTAGGGTTTCCCCACCGAAAGAAGTAGTCAATACCACTTGTTTCTACAATCAGAATGACAGCGCACCCTTCCAGTTAGGAAACTCATCTTGTGTCGCCACCAGCCAAGCTACTGGCACAAACGTACCCCACATATTGAACGGGACATATTGGATATGTGGTCTAGAGGCCTATCCCTTTATCCCCGGGGAAAGGTACATTCGGGTGACCAAATGCGTAGGAAGCGTAGAAATGCAGGAATGTTATGATCTTGATCTCTAACACTGCCTCAAAGTCAGAAAGGCTGGAGTGGCTGTTGCTACCTCGCCTATGTAATCCCCCATCTGAGGCTGTTAGATGAAACCCCAGAAATAACTCAGAATGAGCAGGGAAAGAAGCGGACACCCCGAGAAGTAACTGAAGGGGATCGCTTTCTCTGGACTTTAATACCTATATATGGGACCGCCCGAGCAGGAAGAGAAATACAAAAGCTGGCGGCTTCCCTGGAGGAGTTGGCCAACAATACTGCCAATGCATTGGCCGAGACTCAATCCCAAGTGGCGGCCATAACAACTGAAATGATTGCCGCCAGACTAACGATTCTCCAGAATAGGATGGCTCTAGATTACATTTTGGCAGAGAAAGGTGGTACCTGTGTCCTAATCAGGGAAGAATGTTGTACATACATACCTGACATTCCCCATAATATTACTGATATCTCACAACACGTGCGAGACAAAATCACCAAAATAAGGGAGGCCGGTAACCGATACCAGAATGAAAAAGGCTGGGAATGGGGAATTGGGGATGAACTGGTTGGGGAAGGTAGTTGGTTAATTTGGCCATCTACGGATTATTGATATTAGTGGGTCTGGTGGTGGGGTTTAATGTCCTCAAATGGATACTGAACTGATTAATGACATCTCTAGGGGAACGAACCCTAGTACAGCACCAGATGCTTTTACAATCAGCAGATGGTATGCAACAAAGAGAAAGTCAAAGAATGCTTCTGAGTTCGAAAAACGAACATCACAAAGAATGATTTAAGGGCTAACCGTGTACAAGATTGTGAACCTCAACACCAGCAAGCGTAAGAGGGCAGAAAATGGGAAAATTAGAAAAGGGGCTTAATTAGTGCAGAAACAACAGTTTGAGAAGAAGAAAAAGGGGGAATTGTGAGAGATTAAACATGTTGTTTCTGCAGGTAAGGATGAATGGTGGGGTCTTGCAAAAGCAGACCATTAAAGTCACAAGATTTTATAGCAGAAATTCACAAGATTTTGTAGCAGAAGTTTATCACTAACCAGAGATTAGGTTCTGCAAAGATGGCAGTTAGCACAACCAGAAACATTCTTTCTGCAGACAAGGACATGGTAGAGATAAGGGTGTTGTAGCAGAGGCTTATTTCTGCAAACCTGACGATTCGCACGTACAGCATGTCTAGTGCTCTTTAGGATAGCCAAATAAGGATTGCAGTAAAAAAAAGGGAATGGGGCCTTCAGCCGGCAGAAAAGGGAACAATAAACAAGGGCTGTCCGACAGGACGGGGAATGATAGGATAAGACAAATGGGAGCAGGGCTGAATTTGTGAGCAGGGACTGTTTCTCACAGAATCAAAGGGGGGAGTTCTGGTGTTGACTGGAAACCTACAAAGCAGGGAAAGTTTAAAGGGGATTTAATAAGATCAGTTAAAGTCTTTAATGGCAACTTACACGGCAACAGTAGTAGTTTTGGTCCGTAGAAAGGGAACTGATTATCAACACTTTGTGGAGATAGATCTTAACTGTGTAAAAGAACTATAATAAGCTCAGTACTCTGTAAAAGACATCTGTTGATCATATTAAGAAATTGATGACTGTAAGAACGTTGTGTATACAAGTACCTGTTACAATATTGCATAAGGAGGCCATGTCTACCAGCTGCAATAGCCTAAGCTCAGAAAGATGTAAAAGCAAGTTCTCGGAAGACAACTGAAGGCCATTTTATCATTCTCTGTCTCTCACTCTGGTTCACATTACAAGAACCCAACATCACCAAGGGATAGCAGAGAAATGACAGGAGCTAATGAGCTCCAACATATGTGGAGCCTAACTATTGTCAAAAATCCATTAGACTAGACATAAATTTATTGTGACATATGAATATTGCCATGATAAAACACAGGAGCAAGCTGCAGGGCAGTGATGTTGGAGTAGAATGCAGTGACCAAATTGATGAGATTTATAATAAATGTGGGCTACATTACAACAGCAAATGACTACACTTAAAAAAAAACTTTACTGGCTGTCCAACACTCCAGTATGTCCTGATACCGTAAAAGGTGCAGTATAAAAGCCATTTGACAGTGTTCTCTGTGGGAAACAAAAGAGTGGAGAGTCAGGACAATATCTAAAAGATGGGAGCTGAGAAAGTGATAGGAGGAAGACTTGTTAACAAGTGAGCGGTTGGGGTAAGTTTTGTGAGGAAGGCAACCAAAGCTAAGTCAGTGAATCAGCCATCAAAACAAGGCTCTATAAATGAGATCTTGTCAAAAGTCCTGTCCATGCCACCAGTGGTGGTTCATTAGCAAATGTGGAGTCGAACTGGACAGATCTAGAGGAAGTTCTCGAAGACCATCTTCGGTTCAAGCTGATATAACCAATCATTTGGGGCAGACTACAGATAACTTAAGTGCACAGGAGAGGAACGAAATCAGCCAGGATTCTAATTATTGTGCATTATCTAGTGACACAGATCAAGGAAGAACAGTTCAATGGCCCATCTGACCTACTCCTCCTTTTTCTTACAATCTTTATGATCTTACCAAGTGCACTACTGCGTTACGTGGGTGGCACTGAAGAAGGGAGCCTGAATTTGATTAACATCACAGCATGGACATATTGCTTTGAAAGGCTGAAAGGATTATTTGGTCTTTCTTGTTGTTCCTCATTTGTGACAAAATCACAATGCTTGTTAAGCTTCTGCTACGCAGAGTGAATCCAATTGACTGTCATCTGTGATAATGCGGATCTCAGTAGGAGATGGAGATGAATCATTCAGTCAATTCTTCTGGCTGAGATACACATGAATGCAAAATGAAGCTGGAGAAGACTGTTTGACCCTTCGAGCCTTCACCACCATTCAATAAAATCATGACCAATCTATTTCTGTTCCCATTCCCATCTATTCCTAGTTACCTTTGAATCCATTACCTAATAAGAATTTCATTTCCATCTGGGGGCCCTGCAGCCTTCAGGGCTCAATATCAAGTTCAATCATTTTAGAATCTGAACACTTATGTCCTTTATCCACCTATACACCTCAGGTCCTGTCATGTCATGAGCTACTTTCAGCAAAGCCAACACATTTTCACTACTTGTGGTCCCCATTATCAAAGTGTTTCTGCTCCCTAGCTTACCACTAGCTCCTTTTTTTTTGCCTAATGGTCTTTCTGTCGCTCTGGGCTCTATCTCCACCTTTCTGCTCATACCTTTCGCCCAATCTTCAGCGTATATGCCATATTTTCCTAGTCACCATCAGTTCTGAAGAAGGATCACTAGACTTGAAAGTTAACTTTGCTTTCTCGCCACAGATGCTGCCAGGTCTGCTGAATTTCTCCAGCAATTTCTGTATTTGTTTCAAATTTCCAGCACATGCAGTTATTTGGTTTACTTTAGATTAAAAGTTAGGACAGTTGATGAGCTGTGGCGAATGTCTAAGGAAATATTCAATTCCTTTCAACTAAAAAGGCCCAAGGTAGAGTGGAAGATTGGAAAACTTTTAAAGATCAACAACTAAAAAAATGTTATAAAATGACCCAAGGTGAATTAAGGAAGAAAACTAGGGCAAATGATAAAAATCAAATAGCAAAACCCTCTTCAACTGTTTAAAAGAGAAGAAAGTAGCTAAAGTGAACATTTGTCCATTGGAAGATGAAGTTGGGGAGTTAATAGTTGGGTACACAGAAATAGTGGAGTCACTAAATCAATGTTTTCTGATGAAGGGTCTAGGCCCAAAACATCAGCTTTGTGCTCCTAAGATGCTGCATGGCCTGCTGTGTTCATCCAGCTCCACACTTTGGTATCACTAAATCAATATTTTGTTTCAGTTTTCATGATGAGGGACACTAGTACCAACCTAATAGTAATAGGTAATGCAGAGATTAAAGAAAGGGAAGTACTTAGAACAATCATCACTAGGAAAAAAGTAACGAGTAAACTGTTTGCATTGAAGGTAGACAAGTCCCTAGGGTTTAACAGCCTACATCCTATAGTCTATAGGAAGTGGCAACAAAGATAGTGGATCAATTGGTTATAAAATTCTGAAACTCCCTGGATGTGGGAAAGATTCCAGTTGATTAGAAAAATGCTAATTAAATGTCCCTATTCAAAAAGGGAGGCAGAGTGCAGGAAACTATAGGCCAGTTGGTTTAACAACTATTGGGAAATTGCTAATTCCATTATTGATGAAGTAATAATAGGACACTTGGTCAGTCAAAGTACAATCCATCCGAATCATCATGATTTTAGGAAGGTTAAATTGTGGTTGGGAAGTTGCAATAGAGAAATAAGAAATTTACAAATGAATATGGATAGGTGAGGTGAATAGGCCCACACTTAGCATATAGAGTTTAGCGTGGATTAGTGTGAAGTTATCTATTTTGGTTGGAAGATAGAAAGGCAACCTATTATCTAGATGGAGAGAAACTTCAGAGTGCTTTAGTGCAGAGCAATCTGGGTATCTTTGTGCATGAATTGCAGAAAGCAAGTATGCAGGTACAGCAGATAATAAGGAAGACAAATAGAATTTTGACATTTATTGCTAAAAGGAATATGGTATAAACATAGGGAAGTGTTCTTCAACTATGCAAGGCATTAGTAACACTTAGTACACTTAGTGTACTATCTATAGTTTTGGTCCCCTTGCATGAGGGCAGATATAGTTGAATTGCAGGCAGTTCAGAGGAGGTTCAATGGGATTGAATCCAGCGGTGATGAGTCTATGAAGTGAGATGGAGCAGCTGATCACTCTATTTAGAAGAATGAGAGGGAAATAATTGAGGTGCATTAGATACTAAAGGGGATTGAAAAAGAGGACATAGAAAGGATGTTTCCTCCTGTGCAGCAATCTAGAATGAAATGTCACAGTTTTAGGATAAGCTGTATCAGATTTAAAATACTGATGAGGAGAAATTACTTCCAGCCCCACCCCTCCATTCTATTTATTTCAGAACTCCCTTCCCTCTCCCCCATTTCTGAAGAAGGGTTCGACCCAAAACGTCAACTTTCCTGCTCCTCTGATGCTGCCTGGCCTGCTGTGCTCCTCCAGCTCCACACTGTGTTACTTCTCTCAAACGGTTGTGAATTAGTTGAATTCATTATTCCACAGTGCAGTGGATGCAGGGACATTGAGTAAATTTAAGGAAGAGATAGGCTGATTTATGATTAGCAAAGAGTTGTAGGGTTACAGATAGCTAGTAGGAAAGTGGAGTTGAGGCAGAGATGAGACCAGCCAATGTTGTACTGAATGACGGAGCAAACTCAAGGGGCTGGATTGCCTACTGCTGCTCCTAGTCCTCATGTTCTTCTGTATTCAGCCCATCAAACTTGCTTCAAGATAATCATGGTTGATCTGATAATCCTCAATTTCACTTTCCTGCCTTATCTTCATAACTGAAAACAACAAATGATGGAGATCACAATAGGTCAGACAGCATCCACGTACAGAGAGCAAGCTAATGTTTTGAGTCTAAATGACTCCATCAGAACTGATGTAAAGTGTGAAAGGGACAGCATTTATGCAATGGTGGGGGTGGAGTGCTGGGGGAGCAAGGATGTTGATGGTTTAGATTAAGCGATTGTACTGTGAGAATAGCAGAACAATGGTGTGTCTAACTGTCAGACTTGAAAGAACAGACAATTCCATTGGAGTGGAGGGAGGGGAGAGAGGACATGCTGACAGGGAATGTAACAGGTAAAGCTAAAAGAAAGGGAAGGAGAGGGATTTCGGTTACAATTTGCAGATATTGAACTCAATATTAAGTCCAATTGGTCGTAAAATGCCTAGTCAGAAGATGAAATGTTGTTCCTCCAGTTTGCGCTGTAATTGACTGGAGCACTGCAGCACTCCGGGGACAGACAAATGAGCTCACTAGCAGGATACATTGTTAGAGTGACCGACTACAGGAAGTTCCAGGTCATGCTTGCGCACAGAGCGGAGGTATTCTGCAAAGCGGTCACCCAGTCTGCATTTGGTTTCTCCAAATGTAGAATAGGCCACATTGGATGCAATGAATACAATACACAAGATTGAAGGAGGTACAAGTGAAATGCTGCTTTACCTGGAAAGAATTTTTAGGCCCTTGGATGATGAGCAGGGAGGAGGTGAAGGAGCAAGTGTTGCATCTTCTGTGGTTACATGAGAAAGTGCCGTGGGAAGAGGGGATGGTGTTAGTTGTCAATGAATGGGCTAGGGTGTTCCAAAGGGAATGATCCCTGCGAATTACAGACAGGGGAATAAAGGGAAAATGTGTTCAGTGGTGGCGTTCTGCTGGAGTTGTCTGAAATGGTGGAGAATGATCCTTTGAAGGCAGAGTTCAGTGGTGTGAAAACTGAGGACTAGGGAAACCCGATCATGCTGTTGTGAGTGATGGGAAGGAAGGGGAGAAGCGTGAGTGCTAGGTCAGAACAAAAACAAAAGTTGCTGGAAAAGCTCAGCAGGTCTGGCAGCATCTGTGGAGAGTCAACATTTCAAGTCCGGTGACCCTTCATCAGAATGATCAGATACAGTTGAGGAATCCATCAGCCACAGTGGGCAGGAAACCACAACCATGGATGAAGTTATCTCCACCACCCTTGATTCTCTTACTGATTACTGCCTTTCTCAGCCTTGAACTTAGCAATTCATCCTCAATATCCTTCAGTAGAAAAGAATTCTACAGATTCACTACCGTCAGAGAAAATATTACTCCCCATCTTTGTGTTAAATGGGTCACCCTTTGCTCAGATTGTGCCCTGTAATCAAAAACCTCTCTGCATCTACCCTGTAAAGCCTCCCCTCCCACCATATATCTTCTTTGTTTAAATAAGGTCTTCTCTCATTCTTCTGAACTCAAAGTACAAGCACAATCTACTCAACCTCAGAAAAAAAAAATTCCCTCCACACCAGAAAACCATCTCTAAACTTCAATTCCTGTATATCTTTTCTTAAATAAAGTGACCAAACTGTTCAAACTATCCTAAGTCTGACTAGTGGCTTAGAGTTTTAGCAAAACCACCCAATTTTCAAATTGCATTCCTTTTGAAACAGAGGTCAACAGACCATTTGTGTTCTGTTATACCCACTGAACTTGGATACTAGCTTTTTATGATTTAATAAAGGAGGACCCCATTTATGTCCTTGATCCATGTGCTGTACCTGCGTGCAAACCTTTGTGATGCATGCACCAGAACTCCTAAATGCCCCTACATTTCAGAACTCTGCAGTCTGTATAATGAATACACTGCTTTATTTTCTTCTTCCTGCCAAAAAGTGAGCAGCTTCACATTATACTCCACAAGCTAGGTACTTGCCCACTCCCTCAACATTTTTGCAGTGCAACTTCCTTTTGTCTTCACAACTTACTTTCCTACCTTACTTTAATACTGTTTGTGAATTTATCCTGTATGCTTTCACTCCCCATATTGACAAAATTGACATAAGTTGTAAAGGGTTAAGGCCCCAATGCAAACTCCAGTGGGACTTCTACTCATCACATCCTGCCAGACAGAGACCCTTTATGCATTGTCTCTGTTTTCTGCCTACCAGCCAATCTTCTGTACATGCTAATATTTAACCCCCATGCTAAGGTTTTTATTAACACAATAACCTTTGATGTGGCCTCTGGAAATCCAAATATAGTACATCTATACAGCCTCTCCATTATCGACAGCAGTTTACTCCTTCAAAATCCCCAGTAAATTGGTTAAACATGATTTCCTTTCGTGAAATCATGTTCACTCTTCCTGACTAAGTTAAGATTTTCTCAATATGCAGTATGCAGCAACAATCTCCTTACAGGGCAATTATAACACCTTTCCACTGATAGATGTCAACCTAACTTGCCTGTAGTTTTCAGTTCCTGACTGTCTCCTTTCTTAGTATAGGATTTTTATTTAAATTTTCTATTTTCCAGTCTGATGGAACATTTCCTGAATTGAGGCAAGTTTGGAAAATTAACATCAAAGCATCTATCAAGACCCTAGAGTGAAGTCCATCTGGGCTCGAAGACTTGACAGCCCAGAGGTCCATCAGTCTGCTTAATACCACTACCCTGGTGATTGTAACTTCACCAAGTTCCTGACCTGGGAAGACAAGCAAAATATTTGTTCATTTCATCTGCCATTTCCTTATTATCTTCTGTTAACTCACTAATCTGACTCTCCAGAGGACCAGCACTCACTTCGCTTACTTGTTTTCCTTTCGAAGTTAAATCTTCCCTAGTTTAACCTATGTCTTTGGAACCTACATGAACCATAACTACTGCACTCCCCCTCTACCACAGCAATCGCTTTTTAAGTCCTGAGAAAATGTCCTGAACCGTGGCATGGATCAGCTGTCTGGACTCTTGTTTTTTAGTGTGGAGAACACTGTCACCTATTATCTAGAACCCACTACCTTCTTTGTTGCTCCCTCCACTTGAATGGCTTCCAATACCAGGGTCATTTGCACATCCACCCTGTTGCCCCTACTCTCATCCAAACAAGCTGATAGAACATCTGATGATTCTGAAAATGCTTCAATCTTGCCATTTACACTCAAATGCTGGGCTCCACAATTAGGACGGAGCTATCTGTGCTGCTTCCTTCACCCATTTGGAATTTAATAGACCATCATCATTCACAATAGGATATAGCAACACATTATTGATTGAGGGATTGTTCAGCTCTTTCAATAGCGTACAATTTCCACCGTTTAGCCATCGTGCACCAGTGAAGTAGCGTCACCAGATTACAAAATTATGAACAATTGAGTTAAGAGCACGAATTGGCCTCTTGACAATCAACACTGCTCCACAATTCAACAAGATCTGATTACTCCCCATTCTCACTACCCCCAATACCTTTTCATCCCCTTTCTCATCAAGAATCGATCTACACCTGCCTTAAAAATACCCAAAAACTTAGTTTCCATCTTCTTTTGAGGATCAGTGTTTCAAAGACTCACCCAACCCTTTGTGAGGAAAAGCATTCTCTTTATCTCTGCTTTAAATAAATTACTCCGAATTCAAGATTCTCCCATAAGATATGACATCCTTCACACATCCAACCTGTTAAGACCCCTTCAGATCTTGTGTATTTCAATTGATTCCAGTTGATACAATCCTAGCCAGTCCAAACATTCCTCAAAGGCAACCCACCCATTCCAGACATTATAGAAGCAAAATAATGCAGGTGCTGGAGATCTAAAATAAAAACAATGTGTTGATCCAGCAGTATCTGTGGATACAAAAACAGTGTTAAAGCTTTGAATCCAAAATAACTTTCCCCCAAAGAAGGAGCAATTGCACTTGAAATATTAGCTGATTTTCTCTCCACCGATGCTCCTAGACCACTGAGTATTTCAAGCACGTTCTACTTTCATGCCAGGTATTGTTTTATAAATCCTCCTCTGAATTGCTCATGTGGTTATATCCCTTCTTAAATAAGGAGATCAAAACTGAATACTCCAGATGGGGTGTCACCAATGTCCAGTATAACTGAAGAAGATGCTCCATACTTTTGTATGCACTAACCTTCATAAATAACAGTCACATTCTGTTAGATTTCCTAGTTATTTGCTATTAGGCTGGCTTTTTCTTAAGTTCTATATAGTGGCACTACTGGCATGTTCTTCCATATTTTTCAATGAGCCAGCAGTAGAATGAAGGATGGGCCAGACCATGAGTACCAAATGAGGTTACAGATTGTATTGAAATATAATGCTGCAGCTACTTATGATCCATAGCCAGACACCAGGTTCTGCAGACAACACTTCAGCTTTGTGACTATCACAGGAGATAACTGGTTAAGATGTCTCTAGTTTACAAAGGGATACACAGAAGCATAGTGTTTACAATAACGAAATGTCCCACCAATATCCTTCCATATATTGTGACTAAAACGATAAGAATAGACAGCATTGTGCTTCAGTTCTGAAACAGGATTAAGGAGAGGTAGGTGCAATATGAAAAAAAAAGAAATAATATGCAAGAAAATAAGAAAGACTTTAAAAAGTATGTAAAAAATGAATGAGAATATGATAAATTGAGCATGAGGAATGGAGTTTAATTGTGAAAATATAAATGCAAGTATTATTTTTGAAATGATGGAAGTGAATGTGGTGTAATGGAGAAAGTATGGGATAGTCTTAACTATACAAAGGGAATCAAGAAATGGAAAAATTTACTGGTAGAACTCAAAATAGTTTTTAAAACCCTGTGACATTGTTTAAGGGAAGTACTCAAGTTTGTTTCAGAGATAGTAGGAACTGCAGATGCTGGAGAATCTGAGATAACAAGGTGTAGAGCTGGATGAACACACGAGGCCAAGCAGCATCATAGGACCAGAATACCAGAATATATTCTGGTCCTATGATGCTGCTTGGCCTAGCCAAGTTTGTGATTACATTTTTTTCAATCTTCTACATAGGCAAATAGTGTCAGAAAATTGAATGTCGTCAAATTCACTTTCTTCTAGAATTTGAGTGGAGGATAAATTAAGTTATTAGACTACTTGGTCTATAATATCAGTTGTGACTAAAATCTTAGATTACACCATTTGAGATAAAATGAATATGCATAATACATGGTTTAATCAGGAACAAATAACAGATTTGTTAAAGGCAAGCCAAGTCTAACAAATTTAACCTTATTTTAAGTTGCTGGTGCAATAAATGCATGCAGTGTAAAGAATTTCAGAAGGTAGTTAAAAAGCTACCACACAAAGACACAGAAAGTGTGACATGTATATATAATAATATATTCATCGGAAATGTTGCTGATTAGATAGAAAATCAGTAGGCAGTTTTTTTTTATTCACTCTTGCGACACAGTCATCACTAGCTGGCCAGCATTTATCACCTGTCCCTAGCTGCCCTTGAACAAAATGGCTTGCTAGGCAATTTCAGAGGGCAGTTGAGAGACAACCACATTACTACAGGTCTGAAGTTACATTTAAGCTAGACCAGGTGAGGATGGCAAATTAGCTTCCCTGAAGAAAATTAGTGAGCCAGAGGGATATTTTTCCGACAACTGGCAATGGTTTCATGGTCAATAGTAGATTTTAAATTCCAGATTTTTTAAAAAATTGAATTCAAATTCCACCACCTGCCATGGTGGGACTCAAACCCTGCCAGAATATTAGCTGAGTTTCTGGATTAACAGTCTAGCAGTAATACCAGTTAGGGTAAGTATCTGGAATCATGTGCCTCTACTTGACTTGATCTCATCTGTTATCAAAACTCTTGTGAATGCTGGATTTTTCATTTTTCTAATGCTTTTCTCCCCATGAACTCATACTGAAGAATCTGTACTTAGGTACCTTGTACCTGAGACGGCACTGTATATGGTGACTTGTAAACTTGAGTACATGTGACAATAAAGCCAATTCAATTCAAAGGTTGAAAACATTTGTCCTCTGCAGCCTGAAGTGCTGCACCACCAAGACATGTTTGTACCGATAATGAGAGATCCTACCCATCTAAACTCAGGGGACTTACTACTCTTTTACAGCCCTGGTGAAGAGACATCTGTAGTCCCTGGAGGTCATTATTTCTTTGCTAAGCGCGTTACACAGAATTGAATGTGGTTAAATCAAATAGAGTCTGAACAAGACTCAGAACAGTGGAACATCAACTTTCTTGCTTTTGTATGTCAGCCTTCTTAAGGTATAGGCCAGCATTTCATTCATCTTTCTGACAATCTGTTGCATCTCTCCTTTAGCTTTAAGTGAGTTATTCACCTGGCCAATCAAATCTCTTTGATCTTTCATGTTTCCAGGTCTCTCACAATTGGAAACATTTGTCTTTCTCAGGTCCAAATCGTACCAGTTAATTTTGTCCACACACAAATTTTGGGATATTTTTGTATCTTTCTGCCCCTGTTTACAGACCACACTGTGTCAACTAAGTTACTTTCTAATTTATCATCTTGAATTCATTAGTCTATACTCTTTCATCCAATGTCACTGATGTACATGATGTAAAGCTAACCATGACTTATGAAACCAACGCATAATCTGAGAACATTCCCTTTGTTCTCACTCTCTTGGCAGTATTTGTATTTAACAGTGGTGACAAAGGATTTCCCCACTTGCTGCAGGTGACACCTTTTGGGACCCTTCACCTCACCCAGCCACCAGAGACCCACGAGTAGGTCTGATATGCTTACAGAAAAGCAATTCCCCCCAACTGCCATTGAGTTTACACAAGTGGTGGTAGGATGAGACCTTTAAGAAAGCATTAATTGCTCAGCTAGGGGTCTCAACTAGTGACAGGGCAGGAAGGTTGGTCATGGCCCTTCCCACCCTCAAATAAAATCCATCATCTGCCATCCTCTCACCCAAATAAATAACCTCACCAAATATGCCTAAGAGGAAGGCATTAAATTCGTAAAAATTGCTAAAGCGAGGCACAAAGTCACTCAAAAGCTTCAATTTTGTCTCTCAATTTTGTGATGTTTAGGTTCTGTGCCACCAAATAAGCATTACGTTCCACCTTCTGTCTCCTAAGTACCAACAAATTCATTAATCCATAACACCTTCCAATTTTATGCATTATTATTTTTCCAAATGCTGTCTTATGTAGGGCCTTACAAATTTGAACTCCATGAGCATCTGTACATAGCACCCCCATCATGAGCTTTTTAATAAATGTAACTGGATTAATGAGGAATGATTTGCACTTTACAAATCCATACTGAATCACTTTGATCATCTCAAGCTTGATCAAATGCCCCAATAAC
Source organism: Stegostoma tigrinum (assembly GCF_030684315.1). Classification (NCBI taxonomy): domain Eukaryota; kingdom Metazoa; phylum Chordata; class Chondrichthyes; order Orectolobiformes; family Stegostomatidae; genus Stegostoma; species Stegostoma tigrinum. The sequence continues at coordinate 21,232,127 of NC_081360.1, read as the reverse complement.
ACCCCCAAATTGATGGTAAACTTCTCTTTCTCATATAAAAAGTGCAACTGGCAACAGATATCTCTACAGTTCCTCCTCTGCTTTCTTCAATATTCATACTTGTGGTAGGATGCTTTGTGCTGAAGCACAATGTGGAAATTATCTAAGGGCATCATATACCTGTTATTGCTCACCTCTAGATGGACAAGTTTGATAATCTCTCGGTGCTCCACCAGGGCAATGTCAGAGTCTAGCAGGGCCGACCCAAGGACCACAATAAACCAATCCAATCAGTCATAGCAACAGGCAATGTGCATAGAGGAAACATTACGGGGAGGCATTGGCTTAGTGATAATATCACTGGACTGTTAGTCCAGCGGTCCAGGTAATGTTCTGGGGACCCAAGTTCAAATTCCACCACAACAGATAGTAGAATTCAATATTAATCTGGAATTAAGAGTCTAACAATGACCATGAAGCCACTGTCAATTGTTGGAAAAACCCATCTGGTTCCCTGATGTCCTTTAGTGAAGGAAACTGTCATCCTTTCACTTGTCTGGCCGACAAGTGACTCCTGAGCCACAGCAATGTGGCTGACCCCTAACTGGCCTCTGGGTAATTAGGAATGGGCAATAAATATTGGCCTAACCAGGGCTGCCCTCATCCCATGAATGAATAAAATACCTATGGGTAGTCCCAGCCTATGCACTTCTTAACAAACAGAGGTTGTAATGACTTAAAGATCCTCAATTGCTGCTCCGAACAGTTGAATATGATGTTATGACCGTAAATGTAGTAATAGCTATTATTCATCAGAATCCCCCAAGCATTCATCTGTAAGATTAGGAGGTATGGAGGTGGGGAGCAGAATGCTGGTGACAGTGAGTGGCATCTGTGGACAGGTATGGGACAATTCAATTACAAAAAACTGAACTGTGAGCTAAAAATGAAACGGGGAGAGGAGGCCAAAACCTTGGTCAAAGATTTTGATTTCACAGCACTGAACAAGGAAAGGGGTGAGACAACTGCACAATTTTGTAATTAGCATGAGGTTATGTTCCATCTGTACATTTAATCATAATTGGTAAATTTTGGAAAAATAAACACTGTTCCTTCAGCTACAGTGGCATCCATTTAAAAGATACATTGATCACTAAATAAACATGCAACATTTTCTCATGGGAAAATGTATGTACAAAGATACAAAACTAAAATACTGAGTTAGTTTGATGGACATCATTGTGAAATATTTGTGCTTTTCAGCCCAGAAAGGTCATCAAAGGGGTGATCTCATCTAAGATCAGAGGGGTGAGATGAGAATCGATTCTAATGTGAGAGAATCATTTTGCAACAGGCATCATAAAATCCTTCTTTACAATACACATGAAATGAACTTCCAGTAAGTAGTGACAGGAAAACTGAAAAATCATTTGTCTAAAATGAGCTAACTCCAGCATCTGCAGTTTTTACTATCTCCAAACTTCTACCATGTTTTGTGTAGATCTGTTTGCTAATTCCATCGCTTTCATTAGGACCTCTGAATGGATTAATTAAAGTGGAGTAAATAGCCTTCTTCCCACATAATGATCTTGACAATCTATGGATGTCTCCACGTTTTTGCGCATGTACATCATATTCTCTTGCTCCTACAACTATGAGTCAATGTTTAACAATAAGTGGACACCCCTTCAAAACAGAGATAAAGTGAAATTTCTTTTCATAGAGGGTTGTAAATCTTTAGTATACTTTTCCTGTAAATCCTGTGGAGGCAGATTTAGTATTTTTGAGATAGAGGTAGATAGTTTCTTGATAAACGGGGGGAGGGATGACTGGTTATCAAGGGTAGATGGGAATATGGGCTTCAGATTAACAATGATCTTATTAAATGGCACAACCAGTTTGAGAGGCTGAATGGCCTACTTCTGCTCACAATGTGGAGGAAGTTGTTAGCAAATTTGGAAGGACAAGTGAGTACCTGATTCAAATTAGTGTATCTTAGAATTAAGATGATCAAGTTTGACCAAGTTTTTGATTACCTGTAAAATGTCTCCTTTTGTGGCTTGGTGTCATGGTTGCTAATGTGTGTAACGTGCCTTAGGGTACTTTACTCTGTTAAAGGTGATATACAAATGTAAGTTGTTGTTTGTACCAACTCAAGAAAGATACCAAAGATGACTCAAATGAAAGCAAATTTCTCTTAAATATAAAGATTTGCCACATTCACTAATGAACCAGAGGATAAAAGAAAAGGAAATGAACAGAAAGGACAGCAGGAAAATTGATCAGTGTTCTGTGAAATGGTATGGGTTTTAAAATGATGGCGAGACTGCCTCTTCAAAAGGAAACTTGCGGTGAGACATCCCCTTTAAAACCTTGTTTGAAAACCTTATGTCGTAAAGGTAATTTTCATATGGACTGAAAATAAAAACGTCTGATTCAAAACAAAGTATAGAGCTACAAGGAAATGTAGACACAATTACAGTCAGCAGTTTCATTTTATTAGTCTACACTCCAATTTGTTGTTTTGATTATTTGGTTATTTTCCACTGTTTAACAAAAGGTTCACTCTAAAAAGAGAGGGCCAGCTGGTGCTGGTTATGTAATCACCTGTTAACTGAAGGCTTCCCGCGATGAATATGGGTCGTGTACATGTTTGAATTGATTCACTCCTTACCCACAACTGCTGAAAAGACACTAAGTATCAGAGCATGATTCAACAATGATTCTGTACTAAGCAGTTTGAGCCGCAGTCCATGTGTGTACCTGTCCAGCCACTTCAGAGAAGGTGCAAGACGCACTGGAAAAAAAGACAGGGAAATTTTATACAGTACTATCTAGTGCCTACTGCTTCTGAAATCAGATATCACAGAATCCATTCAGCAGGTCACTTGGCCTATCGAGTCCACACCAACCCTCCGAACAGCAAGCCACCCAGACCCATCCACTACCCAATCCCTTCATTTCCCACTCTAGGCACTGTGGGCAATTTAGCATGGCCAATCCACCTAGCCTACACATCTTTGGACTATGGGAGGAAACCGAAGCACCCAGAGGAAACCTACACAGACGTGGGGAGAACGTGCAAATTCCACACCGTCATGTAATGGTGGAATCAAACCCAAGTCTCTGGCGCTGTAAGCAGTAGTGCTAAACACTAAGCCACCGCATGTTACTGCTGGAGTCTTTTCAGAGTTTTTGGTTCTTCCTGCTGTAAACAGCCAGTCTATTCCCCTCTGTAAATTAGCTGCCCTTGAGTGCTGCGAAGTTACTTGCTGTTCTCTTGCCCACTTTCATATTTTCTTTCCCTTCTGCAATATGGAATTGAGCAGCAGAATAGTGGAACAGGTTCAAGGGGCTAAACTGCCATCTCCTTTTTGTCAGGTCCCGTCTGCACTCAGAACTAGCCTAAAGCTGCTTCAATTGATATCTCAGTATGGACTAGAGTCTGACTCTACGTTCGTGGACTATGACTGTGATCATAAGTCTGGTTCAGTATGAGACAATACGTGAATGCAATATCAAGCTTCTTTTCAATGGCTTTACAGCTCCCTGTCAAGACTGTGGTGCCCAATTGTTCTATGTTTAATTAGGAGAGTCTGGTAACCAATCTATGCTCACTGTGCTTGATTTCTTAAGACTGGATACGCACTTAGAGAAAACAGACACCACAGAAGCTGAGTTGTCATCAGGAGAGTAGAACATTTTAAGCAAATAAACTTGTTACACAGTATTAACTAATGTAGTCTCTGAGATATATTGCTCTAAGACATATAAAATATACAATCAGATGTAGAATGTCAGTGTTGCAGAATCTCTAAACATTCATCTCAAATGGACAACGGACACCTCGGGTCAGAGAAACAGTTAAAATCCTTCTGTGCTGAATGTGATGTTAATTTAAATTAGTCCAATGGGATATAATTTACTCTTCCCTAAGCTCCGTCAGTAATGATCTACTTTACATGTGCCCTTTCCATTTCTCAACCCCAAATAAACTGGATAAAAATCTCATCAAAATGGCCAGTTCTGCTCTGAATTGTGGCTATATGTTACCAATAACAAAGAAAGAAATTTCCAGTGCTCTCTACACCCTGGCTCAACCCAACCAAGTTCCAGTTTGGTCTTGATTTGAATCCAGGACTTGCAACTGTAAGGCCAGCCTGGAATTTCATTACAGCTGCTCCCAGTCCATCCCTTTGTAACTGCAACAGAAGTGAAGGTAAGAAGTTACGTCAGTGAAGCAGGCTCATTTGGAGAAAAGTCCCCAACTGAGAGGTTTTATACGAAACTGAGAGTAAATAAAATAAAAAATATGGTCAAAAGCTGGAATTCATAGATTTAAAGTCATTTTGGAAAGATATAGACGGCAGATGAATACTTCATCCAGTTGTCAACATCAGGAACTCTACCTCAGAAAAAAATGGTAGAAGCTGATACCATCAATATTCTTTAAAAGGGAGTTGGTCAGATAGCTGAAAGTAAGGAATTTTCAGAACTATTGATAAAAAGCAGAATGTGAAGCAAAAGCACAACTGCTGTTTCTAGAAGCCAGCAGAGGCACATTGGGTCAAATAGCCTCCCTCGGAGTTGTAGCTTTCTATGGAAATGATAATTCACCATCTGCTTCCCAAGTTCCATACTGTTTGAATGGATCAAGGTGATGCCAACTTTCTGTAGGGCAACTATTTTAGTACACACTGATTGCATTACTTGGCAATCCTTGCTGGATTTTTACCTAATAACTGGCCATGATTATGTGAGTCATCATCTTTCAATAGCAATGCCGATATAACAATTATGGCAAGGGGACAGGGGCCAACTGCACCGCACTACAGTGACCTGAACAAAGATCCCAGAACTAAATCAATCACCCTTTCATCTCCACCCTACTTTAATATTCACCGTGCACTCAAATAATGTGAAAACTGCAATCTCGTCTCTGAATTTAGACTGCAGCTTTAAACAGCTCAACTTTCAATTTTAAGGTTCATGAAATGATCCAAAGCCTTCAAGTGGGATTATTTGATTGTAATGACTTCCAGAGATCTATTCTTCTCTAGCTGTGGTATCAAGCGTATCTTGTAGTAAATCAAACAATATTTTAAAATACAACAGTGCAGCCATTCAAAGTCACAAGCCTTCAACTGCTGTGTTACAGGTGTCTTTCCATCAATATGATGCTCACTTTATCATACTGAAGCAGTGGTAACAAACATTAAAAAATGTGTCTTTTCCTTAAAGGATGAACAACGCAATTTGAATAGGAAATCGTACTATAGCAGCAATTTATTCCTGTTGTTCTGGTAACTGAATCAACATTTCTAGAGTGAAAGCCTAGAAATTTAGGAGACTCCCTCCCTGGCCAACACCAAACACCACAGATGCCTCCATGCACAGATGAACAGGTCTGAGGAATGCCAGAATGTTGGGCCTCGAACCCTTATTACTATGAGGCCTGTGCAACAGAAGGAAAGTACAAAGACTAGTCATAACATTTCCAAGGGAACAGGGAGGAGGTGAAAGGGGTCAGAAGGGCCAATAGGAAGACAGGGTAGGGACCAGAATGAGGGGATTAGAATCACGTTACCCAATGGTAGCATTTGAATGATTACTACTAGGGAACTTTATTTCATTCAATTTAACCTTTCAGATAAGCTTTCCTAAATGCCTCATACACTGACTATCTCAGAACCAGGCAATGTTGCAACAAGGAGATGAAACAGACAGTATGCCTCTGAATTATATGGACATGTTGGTCAAAACATAAGTTGATTTGCTCACCGAGCTGGTTTGTTAGTTCGCAGACATTTCATTACCTTGCTGAATAACATCATCAGGCAGCTTCCGATGAAGCGCTGTTGTGTTAACAACACCATACCACACAACAGCACTTCATTGGAGGCTACACTGATGTTATCCAGGAGGGGAATGAAAAGACTGCTAAATAGGGAACCAGCTCAGCGAGCAAACTAACCACAGCATCCACAACCCAAGCCACAAATCTACTCAAGAACTGGTCAATACTGCTTCAGGCATGAGTGTAGAATGCTTCTTTCCAATCCAACACAGCAACTGACTTCCTGGCCCCTATTTTGGGTTTATGGGAGTATGTGATCCACCTGTAAAGTATATGCTTCAAGAACCATGTTCAAGAGCAGGATGCCTTTGGAATCACCTGACTGAATTACCATGTTGGTAACTACCTCCATTTTGTTTTGTCCTCTATAACTGACTCCCCAACCTGGAGTCTCTTCTCTGGATTTTAGATGAATACCAGCTCATGTGTGAAGGGATCAATTTGCAGATCTGTTACAGTCCAAAGTTTAGAGAACAACATTAAGGTCCTTTGTCAAAGCTGCAAGCTAGATTCTCATGTAGATGGTAACAGATGTTCCTCCAGACATTTTTCCATGAAACTTTCTCCTCCATTCTGTTATGGTATCTATTGAACAATTGCAGAGTTCTTGCCTTTAATGCCCCACAATGAACATCATGATAGATACTGATCAATCTTTATCAAATCAGTCTAGCACTGGCTTTGAAGTTGATCCTGACTGATTCTGCTTTCAAGCCTATTTTCTTTTTCTATCTCATTCCTCCTAACATAGTCCTCTGATCCCAACAAACCACCTCCCAGGTTTTTCCATAAGCCTATGTCTTAACTTAGGGGAACTTCCTCTATGACATATCCTTAACTCAAGGTCTGGTCTAGTCACAGTGCTGTGTAGTTTCTGTATAATAGTCTCTATGCTGCCAAATTATTGCAGTATTCAATGAGGTCATTGAGTGCTACTCTATATTAACTGGACAGTTCTGGTGTTTAAAAATGGTTGAATTGATAGACAAGGCCTGTTTGCCCTAATGGAAGGAATCCAGACCAGGGAATGTAACCTTAAAATTAGGGCCATTAGGATTACATTAGTGAGCACCTCCTCGTTACAAAGGGGAGTGGAAATCTGGAACTCCCTCCCTGCAGAAAGCTGATTAAGCCAGAGGTCAACTGAAGATTTCAGAACAAGTAGAACGATAGACTGAAAAGACAACCGTATTAAGTGTTCAGAAACCAAGGCAAATGGATGGAATTCAGTGATAATGGGAACTGCAAATGCTGGAGAATCCAAGATAATAAAATGTGAGGCTGGATGAACACAGCAGGCCAAGCAGCATCTCAGGAGCACAAAAGCTGACGTTTCGGGCCTAGAACCTTCATCAGAGAGGGGGATGGGGTGAGGGTTCTGGAATAAATAGGGAGAGAGGGGGAGGTGGACCAAAGATGGAGAGAAAAGAAGATAGGTGGAGAGGAGAGTATAGGTGGGGAGGGAGGGAGGGGATAGGTCAGTCCAGGGAAGACGGACAGGTCAACGAGGTGGGATGAGGTTAGTAGGTAGGAGATGGAGGTGCGGCTTGGGGTGGGAGGAAGGGATGGGTGAGAGGAAGAACAGGTTAGGGAGGCAGAGACAGGTTGGACTGGTTTTGGGATGCAGTGGGGGGAGGAGACGAGCTGGGCTGGTTGTGTGGTGCAGTGGGGGGAGGGGATGAACTGGGCTGGTTTTAGGATGCGGTGGGGGAAGGGGAGATTTTGAAGCTGGTGAAGTCCACATTGATACCATTAGGCTGCAGGGTTCCCAAGCGGAATATGAGTTGCTGTTCCTGCAACCTTCCGGTGGCATCATTGTGGCACTGCAGGAGGCCCGTGATGGACATGTCATCTAAAGAATGGGAGGGGGAGTGGAAATGGTTTGCGACTGGGAGGTGCAGTTGTTCATTGCGAACCGAGCGGAGGTGTTCTGCAAAGCAGTCCCCAAGCCTCCGCTTGGTTTCCCCAATGTAGAGGAAGCCACACCGGGTACAATGGATACAGTATACCACATTGGCAGATGTGCAGGTGAACCTCTGCTTAAGATGGAAAGTCATCCTGGGTCCTGGAATAGGGGTGAGGGAGAAGGTGTGGGGGCAAGTGTAGCATTTCCTGTGGTTGCAGGGGAAGGTGCCGGGTGTGGTGGGGTTGGAGGGCAGTGTGGAGTGAACAAGGGAGTCACGGAGAGAGTGGTCTCTCCGGAAAGTAGACAAGGGTGGGGATGGAAAAATGTCTTGGGTGGTGGGGTCGGATTGTAGATGGCGCAAGTGTCGGAGCATGATGCGTTGTATCCGGAGGTTGGTGGGGTGGTGTGTGAGAACGAGAGGGATCCGCTTTGGGCGGTTGTGGCGGGGGCGGGGTGTGAGGAATGTGTGGCGGGAAATGCGGGAGACGCGGTCAAGGGCGTTCTCGACCACTGTGGGGGGAAAGTTGCGGTCCTCGAAGAACTTGGACATCTGGGATGTGCGGGAGTGGAATGCCTCATCGTGGGAGCAGATGCGGCAGAGGCGGAGGAATTGGGAATAGGGGATGGAATTTTTGCAGGAGGGTGGGTGGGAGGACGTGTATTCTAGGTAGCTGTGGGAGTCGGTGGGCTTGAAATGGACATCAGTTACAAGCTGGTTGCCTGAGATGGAGACTGAGAGGTCCAGGAAGGTGAGGGATGTATTGGAGATGGCCCAGGTGAACTGAAGGTTGGGGTGGAAGGTGTTGGTGAAGTGGATGAACTGTTCGAGCTCCTCTGGGGAGCAAGAGGCGGCACCGATACAGTCATCAATGTAACGGAGGAAGAGGTGGGGTTTGGGGCCTGTGTAGGTGCGGAAGAGGGACTGTTCCACGTAACCTACAAAGAGGCAGGCATAGCTGGGGCCCATGCAGGTGCCCATGGCCACCCCCTTTGTCTGTAGGAAGTGGGAGGAATCAAAAGAGAAGTTGTTGAAGGTGAGGACGAGTTCAGCTAGGCGGATGAGAGTGTCGGTGGAGGGGGACTGGTCGGACCTGCGGGACAGGAAGAAGCAGAGGGCCTTGAGGCCATCTGCATGCGGAATACAGGTGTATAGGGACTGGACGTCCATGGTGAAAATGAGGTGTTGGGGTCCAGGGAATTGGAAGTTCTGGAGGAGGTGGAGGGCGTGGGTGGTGTCACGGACGTAGGTGGGGAGTTCCTGGACCAAAGGGGAGAAAATGGAGTCCAGATAGGTGGAGATGAGTTCGGTGTGGTAGGAACAGGCTGAGACAATGGGTCGACCAGGGCAGGCAGGTTTGTGGATTTTGGGAAGGAGATAGAAACGGGCCGTGCGGGGTTGGGGAACAATGAGGTTGGAGGCTGTGGGTGGGAGGTCCCCTGAGGTGATGAGGTCATGAATGGTGTTGGAGATGATGGTCTGGTGCTCGGGGGTGGGGTCATGATCGAGGGGGCGGCAGGAGGTGGTGTCGGAGAGTTGGCGTTTGGCTTCGGCGATGTAGAGGTCATTGCGTCATACTCCCACTGCGCCACCCTTGTCTGCGGGTTTGATGGTGAGGTCGAGGTTGGAGCGGAGGGCTGCCCGTTCTGTGTGGGAGAGGTTGGAGTGGGTGAGAGGGGTGGAGAGGTTGAGGCGGTTAATGTCTCGACAGCAGTTGGAGATGAAGAGGTCAAGGGAGGGTAGGAGGCCTGGGGGTGGTGTCCAGGAGGATGACTTGTGTTGGAAGCGGACGAAGGGGTCAGTGGAGGGAGGGTTAGGTTCCCGGTTGAAGAAGTAAGCGTGGAGGCGAAGGCGGCGGAAAAACTGCTCCATGTCCAACCGTGACTGCTATTCGTTGATGTGTATTTGTAGGGGGACAAAGGTGAGCCCCTTGCTTAGATGGAATTCATACCAGTTCAGCCATGATCTATTACAGTGAATGAACAAGCTCAAGGGTAATGACCTCCTGCTGTTCTTATGTCTTCATTAATCCCACATGTTAGTATTTACAGGGATTAGGCTGGCTCTGTTACAGTGTTGACCATTTGCAAATTAAGTGAATTATTTCAGTGAAAGAAGTCAAAGTACAATATTTAATTCAATCTTAGAATTACTTTCTTTTCTGCTGGCCAGGACTTGTTTGAAGTGTTGTGGTCAGGTACTCTCAAGATCCTAATTGTGCTATGTGTCATGATAATGGAACAACTTATTTTCCTCTTGCACATTTCAACTTCCAACCCCATTCCTTAGTCCTGGACTTGTCTGTACTCTGTGGGTTAAATTCACACACCAGCTGAGTGAGGTTACCATGGAAGTCCTGCCTTCTCAACCTTACTCCTTGTCCAGAGGTGTGGTACTCCCCAGATTCAACCACAACCAGTTGTCTTACTCTTTGATGAGAGAGCAGCTCTATCCCATCTGGACTTTAGCAACATTACCTTTAATCCCAAGTAGACAGCTTCTGAAAGTGGGCAGAAATTGAAAAGTTGGCTTACATTACCAGTTTGCACAGCTAAATTGGACTGTTCAATAGCACAGTTTATTGTTTCAACAGGAAACTGGACTACTTAGCTACTTGAGTTTAATTTATGATATTAAACACAACCTCAAACACACACACACACACACTACACTCTTGGATACACAGTCACACACTACCTACACATACATACTCCCTCATATATCCTTACTGAGTTTTGTTCCTTTCTAATCATGCACACTATATACATTACCTGAAATGGACAGATGCTAAGTTTGAGGTCAGAGCTGGGAGATGGTTCATGTGTGACTCACATGACTTTCTTAGTCTTTTGAATTTCTCCCTTCCTGATTCTTGCCCATTTCTAATTAGAAATCTAATTCCAGCCAACAATTAGAATCCCCAATTAAACAGAGAATGGGAACCAATGTTGGGATGATGGGAAAGGAGGGCTTGGGTAAAGGAGATGCAGGGACCTCTTCTGATATCGAGCTGTCTGAAGGTTTGTCTTAGGAAACTATTGAACTTGGAGTGGGAGCAGAGGAGGATTAACAGAATGATGCCTGTACTCTCATGTATTACATTACAATGAGAAATTATACAAACTAAGGTTGAATTCCCTGGATTTTAGAAGGTGAGAGTGTGACTTAATCAGGATTTCCAAATGACTAAGGGAAAAAAATACAGGGGATACAAATAGAGAGGCTATTTCCATCAGCTGAAGCGTGTAGCCGAGGGCATAGTCTAAATATTAGAGCCAGACTTTTCAGAAGGGAAAAGAGGAATCACTTATACACACAGTGGCAGAATTTGGAACTCTCTCTTCCAAACATCAGTTGGGATTTGATCAATTGCTCATTTTAATACTGAGACTGACAGATTTTCTATAAACAATTGGTAATACTGGTTAACATCTAAACTATATTTTGGAATTGGAAATATATCCATTATAAACCCAACACAAAAGACAACAAAGTGTCTGAAAAGATGATCTTTGAAAATGGCAAATGAAAACTCCTACTTCATTCTACCTTGACAGCCCATTTCCTCACACAGTGGAAACCCTGATTCACTAATGGCCTCAGAAATAAAAAGAAAAAAATTGATGAATTCTCATCGCTCACTAGGTTCCTTAGGTTGACACAACTGAATTGTTGACAGCTGTTTACAAAAGGAAGAGCTTCCATCCAGTTAAGATGAAAATCAAGCTGGTTCCAAGCATTTGGAAAGTGGCCACAGGTAAGCTGTAGTTCAATTTCTCAGGGTTTACAAGGTGGTCAAACTACTGAGGCGTGAAATTTGATCAGGTCCCAAATACTTAAACCAAGAGAGGGAAAGAAAGATTTGTAGCTTCTTAAGTTTACAAAACAGAAACTAAGTCTAGAAAGGGTTGTTAGACAACCATCAGCAGAGAGGGCCCACAGACTCTTCCAAAGCCAAGTTTCTCAACAATTAAGGGCAATAAATCCCATCTCTTATCTGCCTAAAAGCTTTGTTTAGCTACTTTTTAAAGACTTTATGTAATCAGCGGGTGTATCAAAGCCCACATTAAACTGTTAACCTCATTCCTTGGTTTAAACCTTTTATTCCAGAAACGTATCCAAATCATTCAATATCATCCAAATTTTCACGGTGTCTTAAATATAAGTATGGAATACTAAGAAAATGTATTAAATGATTAAAGGTTATGGGGCAAACACGGGCATATAGAATTTGACGACAGAGCAGCCGTGATATCACTGAATGATAAAACAAGCTTGAAGCAATGAATGACCTCCTCCTATTCTGGAGTTCAGTCCCACATGCTGAGTGACAGAAGAGGACAGTGAGTTGTGAGAGAAAAGTCAGAAGTAACACCACACAACTTGTAACAAATGGGGAACTGAGGGTCAGTGTTGCATCGATGAGAGATTTAATAGAAGGGGTACCACACAGCAATTCTTGCAATTATGGGCTGAATCTTATTTTTTTTGTCTAGTGTTGGGGCTGTTTACTGTCACGTTAGGGCTGCCCCATGACAGTAACAGTAAAAAATGGGCGACGACAGCCCCAACAGATAGTACTAATTGCACTGAGTTCTGTTCCTCTTTTCTAAAAGAGATTTTCACCATTGTCTCTTACCAAACTCAGCTCACACGACATTCCGCATCCCTCTGGGAGATGACTCTGTCCGATTCCCATCACTCGCAGGTAGCCAGGAATTGAACCGCATCTCTTGGGCCCGCGCCGTCCTTGGAAGGCTGCGCCGACGATCCGCGTTGCTCCACCCCAGCCCCGCCGACAATAATATAACGGCGGAGGCAGCCACAAAACCCGCGCTGCAGCTAACGGCTCACGGCCCCAGGGCTGACCCTCCTTCTCACACACACCTCCATTCTGTCGGACTGGGGCACACTCCTGAAGGAGCGGGGATCAAGCAACTCGACGGACCGGACAAAAATGCCGATATCTGGGAATTATTCAACTTTCCAAAGAACCAAACGGTTCACGAGTGGCGCTGTTCGAGTTAACACTGCAAGAGAAGTTTAATTCTTCGCGGTCTTGCCTTCGAAGGCAAGTTACCGTTGGCCCGGATCCGGCTGCCTCGTGCCGTATCCTCGGCAACCTCAGACACGCAAAGCAACCTGGGTAATCTGGTAGACTTTCCATATTAGGCAGATGTTCACCTGCCAATGTGGTATACTGTATCCATTGTACCTGTTCTTGCATCCTCTACGTTGGGGAAACCAAGCGGAGGCTTGGGGGCCGCATTGCAGAACACCTCCACTCGGTTTGCCATAAACTACTGCACTTCCTAGTCGCGAACCATTTCAACTCCCCCTCCCATTCTTAAGATGACATGTCCATCATGGGCCTCCTGCAGTGCCACAATGATGCCACCCCACGGTTGCAGGAACAGCAACTCATATTCCGCCTGGGAACGCTGCAGCCCAATGGTATCAATGTGGACTTCACCAGTTTCAAAATCTCCCCTTCCCACACCGCATCCCAAAACCAGCCCAGCTCTTCCCCTCCCCCCACTGCATCCCAAAACCAGCCCAGCCTGTCTCCGCTTCCCTAACCTGTTCTTCCTCTCACCCATCCCTTCCTCCCACCTCAAGCCGCACCTCCATTTCCTACCTACTAACCTCATCCCGCCTCCTTGACCTGTCCGTCTTCCCTGGACTGACCTATCCCCTCCCTACCTCTCCACCTATCTTCTTTTCTCTCCATCTTCGGTCCGCCTCCCCCTCTCTCCATATTTATTCCAGAACCCACTCCCCATCCCCCTCTCTGATGAAGGGTCTCGGCCCGAAACGTCAGCTTTTGTGCTCCTGAGATGCTGCTTGGCCTTCTGTGTTCATCCAGCTTCACACTTTGTTATCGTGGATTCTCCAGCATCTGCAGTTCCCATTACCACTGGGTAATCTGGTAGAACGCGTATCATGGTCCAAGGGTCCGCAGGGTCCTAGAGGCACCCTGTGGGGAAAAAAAATCGGAAGCCGGCATGAGAAACAGAAAGAGGGGTTAGGACTTAACTAGTGATTTATTGGGAAGCGTAGATGGGCAAAGGCTTCTGGACATCTTTGTCAATGAAAGTAGACGGGCAAGTGCAGCAAGTGATTAAGAAGACAAAGCAGGTTTTTTTTGGCCTTCCATGTAAGGGGTTTGGATTTCAGAAGTAGGGATGCGCCACTGCGGTTTTACAGGGCATTTGTGAGACCACGCCTGGAGTATTGCATGCAATTTTGGGTCTTCTACCTCAGAAAGGAGATACTTGCCATAGAGGGAGTGCAGCGGAGGGAGTTGGCAGGATTGTCCTACGAGGAGAGATTGGCTCGACTGCATGTACATTCTCTAGTGTTTGGAAGGATGAGAGGAGATCTGATTGAAACATATACAATTTTAACATGGCTGGACAGACTAGTTACATGGAGGATATTTTCCCTGGTTGTGGAGTGTAGAACCAGGGGACAGTCTAAGGATTCAGAGTAGACCAATTAGAACTGAGATGAAGAACAATTTGTTCACTCAGAGGATAGTGAACATGTGGAATTCTCCATTGTAGAAGATTGGAGGTCAGGTCACAACTTATTTCAAGAAAGAGAGAGGTTTTTATTTAGACTTTAAAGGCATCAAGGGGTTTGTTGAGAAAGGGGGAACATGACATTGAGATAGAGGATCAGTCATGACCATGTTGAATAGTGGCACAGGCTTAAATGGCTGAATGACCTACTCCTGCTCCTAGTTTCTATGTTTCTAAGACTGACCAAACCTCTGCTGACTGTGTTATGTAGTTCCTGATGAACAATACGCAATTCCTCTATTGCTTGCCTACCTGACTGACTGATTCATCACTCCCCAAACTGTAGTCAGACATGACCACTTACTGTGCACTGCCTGAGCAGACAACTGAATGTGGACAAACCCCTGGATTGTGTATGAACAATGCCCATGACTGGCAGTACTGGGACTTCTGACCTAAAATGGCCTGACTGAACGGAGGGCCAGCTCCAACGCCTTCTCAGATGTGGCCATTTGGTTGAAAAAGTGTGCAGTGTGTTTTTCACACAGGCATCCAGTACATGCTGTTGGTGTTAGATTGATGTCTGGACATGCCATCCAGCCTGTTCCTGTGCAAAATGTCCTTGCAGCAGCTAGTTGCTGGTGCACCCTCTAATGCAGCTCTGTAAAATCAATTTTGGATCAAACCAGGCAGTGCAACCACATGCGGATATCCAAGTCTCAAATTACTTTTCTATCTGTAAATTTGTCAGTGTATTTATGTGAACATCAGACAAGAATGATTAAAAGCAGACAATAAACTGTGTAAATCTGGATTATATAGCAACATAGGGGAGGCAAAGGGCAAGGATGGGGCCTCTGCTGGTGACTTTATCAATGTATTTCAATTGCAGCCAATGACACCAAGCACGTACCATGAGAATGGTTCAGATTCTTCTTCCAGGTTTAAATTTGCAATGTTGATTCATTTGAAGTACAACCTCTACCACCCAACTACTAGAATTCCGGTCACTCCTGCAACATCCTCAGGCAGCTCCTGTTGCAATGCTGCCAGACTGACCCTCACTGATGATACAATGGGTATAGACTGCTCCTTGCTTTCTCAATCCATTTCCCCAGCTCAACCTATTGACAGGTTTCGGGAGTGAGCTTCCTACATAGCCTGCGTTCATGCCAAGAAGAGGAGAGAAGGAAAGAGAGAGAGGAGTAGTTCAAGGGACAAACAACAAATGTTCAAAGAAGCTAGGGAAGGAAGGACAGAATGTGGGAATCAGAAATTGAGGGATAGGGTGAGAAGAAAACCTGAAAACTCATGTGGCACAGAGGTTATGAATAAAGGTGAAGAGGACAAAATATGGAATATTGGAGTGTGGAAAAGGAAATGAAATATAGCAAATTAGGAAAGGAAAGGAAGGAGGGAAGAGAGAAGCATGGAGGGACACAGAATGAAGGATTGAAGAGGAAAAAGAGAAGTGAAGGGCGAGGAGATGAGAAAGCAAATGTCAGTGAATGGAAATTGATAGCAAAGATGAGAAAGAAAGGAAAGAAGGATGGACAAGATGGACACAGATAAGAGCTATTTAAGAAAAATGAACATCCAAGGAAAGATGAACTGTTACATTTCACGAGGTTCTCCGCCCACATCTGTCTCAACCCAAAACCAGGGCATTAGTAATCTCTTCCTCTAGCAGCAACCTTTCTTACCACTGATGCAGGTGTAAAGAAACTGTTATTTTACCTTCTTGACCCCATGGATAAGACCGATACTAATTACCTTAGGATTTGCAAAGTGTATTGCTATAGTGCCTCATCCATAACTGAGAAGAGCATGACATGTCTATTTTGGGAGACCACAGCCACAAACTGGAAAGATTTAAATTTTCTGTTTGTGTATCAAGTATTCACATCTGCATTGGTTTGTGAGAGTGCAGTTTTGGGCTGCCCATGAGCTTCATTGAAGATCAAAGCCAAGGCAGAACTCTGCCTGGAGTTCTCAATGTGTCTCATAAACATTTGTGGATAGGTTGGTGTTATGGTAAAATATTTAGAAATCCAATTCAAAACCTCAGTGAAACCCAATTGGAGAACAGACTACAGTTTACAGCTAGTAGACTGTCTGGATAAATACAAAGGCACAAAAACTAAAAACAGGTGTATGATCAAATTCCAGGAGTGTGCAAAAACCCTTAACTTAATTAAGAACTTATGAAATTGGAGCTGGAAGAGGCCATTCAATCCCTTAAACCTAATCCACCATTCCAAATTATTATTACTGATAATTTTCAATTCTGGCCTTTTGTCTAAATCTCTCGATTCTCAGTGAAAACATTTCTTATTTCAGTTCAAAATCAGTCTATTACTCCACGTTCCACATTCCTCACCAGGAAATTTAATCTCTCCAGTACTCTAAGAATTTTATGCACTTCAATGGCATCACCTTCTTACCCTGTTAGACTCCAGAGGACACAGGCTCATTCAAACAAAACATCTTCGTGTAAGTCAACAATCTTATTACAGGTATCAATCGAGTGAACCTTCATTCCATCCTCATATTTTAAGTAATTCCTCCCTGTGATAAGAAAATTAAAATGATTCACAGTATTCTGAGTGAGATCTAACTAAAGTCCTATACAATTTAAATATGACGTATTTACTATTATACTGGATACCTCTTAAAATAAAGGCTAACAAGGCCTTCCTAATTCCTTGTTACACCTGCATGATAACTTGTGATTTCTAATGTTTGCCAGTTTCTCACCTTATCAATATATTTTGCTCTTCTGTCTCAGTCACTTAACTTTTCGAACCATTTGCAGCTTCTTTATATCCTCATTATTGTTTACCTTTCCAGCTGGCTTTGTATTGTCAGCAAATTTGGAAATAATTGACAGCCAACTACAGGTAACTGAAAGCACTCAACTAGTTTTAACCTGTCAATCTGAAAATGACTAATTTGTTCCTACTGTATGTTCCATTTGTTAGCCAATCCCCAATTCATGCTAATATTACCTCCAACCATGAATTCTAAACTCATGTAACAAACTCTTGCCTGGCACTTTTATCAAATGCTTATCAAAATCCAAACATTTCACATTCACTGGTTTTCTCCTGCTATCCTGCTAATTGTATTTCTCCAAAAAAAACTAATAGTTTTGTCAACAACAATTTCCCTTTGGTGGCAGAGTGTTAAATCTGACCAAAATCTATTTTGCAATTTTCCACCCTGTTACCACATCCCTTATAATAGCTTCCTATCGTTCTCACTTCTACAAATATCAAGATAACTATAATCCTGTTTTCTCTCTCCCGCCTTTCTTGAACAATGGAGTTATATTTGCTACCTTCCAAGCTAAGGGAACAATTCTAAATTCTAAAGAATTCTGCCAGAATAATCTCTCCTTAATTCATATATCTTCAAGACACCTTCGGTGTTGACTCAACAGTTAGCATCTCCCTGCCAGGATGTTTATGCTCTCTCAAACTGTGTAACATAGCCCAATCCATGCCTTGCTCTGGGCTTACATTTTGCCCTTTCCTGCTCTATAACTGACTTCCTCCTGTTGTTAAGAGACCATTTCCAAATCTTTTCATCTTTGAGCATTCCATTCCAGCTGTGAAGCCTGTGCAGAATTCCAATTGTGATAAGTAATCTTTCCTCACTCAGATGTTTGTCTTGTTTTCTTCATATAAAATCATTATAAAGTTGGCCATTGAACTGATGAATGTGTCACTGGCCTAATTGGACACTGAGTTATTGTTCTGGGTCCTGCAGATCCAAGTATTAAAGATTGGGTTCCGCTGCTTCCTGGCCAGAAGTGTGCTATTCATAAACATTCAGATGCGGTTCACTTGTAGCGTTAGCCAAGTCACCTCGTCTCGTTCGTTTTGCCTTTTGATCAAGTTAAAATTCTTAAACCAAATTTATCCTGAAAGCTTTTACACTTCGCATTTGCTGCCATTATATTTCAGCAGGTAAGAAATTACATTTATTAGGCTTAGAGTTGACAAATTAAATATTAATTATTCTGTATGACTAATTAACTGAATAATTTATTCTATTAGCAAAAAGGGATCAACTGCAAAAAATGTAACGTTGAAAATTGTTTGTCAAGAAGTCCATTTGTGAAATGTTTAGGCAGGAGGCGCGTGAATTACAATATTATTGAAGGTTCAGAATGATATTTTGAATTAACTTCAGCTTCAGATTGTCTTCAATTCGTTCAAGCTGCTGCCTCTCTTCTAAAGAATATAAAAAGCCAACCACTTCAGCCGGAAGACAATCAAATTAAACTTTGGAAAACTTATAATAATGTCAAGAGAGCTTTAAGCTTCATTTTATTGCATTCTCACAATGATAATTCAGAATCGAAATCATTCTGTTGAAGTTCCAAAGTTGGTCCATTTCCGTTTCTTTTTCTCACCGCTAGGGTTTCCCTTTAGTCCTCTTTCATCCACCAGCTTCCATTCCGACTGCCCCCGACTAGTATCATTGCACCTCTGACAGGTTTGTGCTGATTCCCCCCAGGCTCTGACCTCCCTTAAGTTCACGCCCATCATTATGTCTCCACCACCGACATATCTCATTCAACTCCGATTTTACTTCTCAGCTGCACTGGTTCCACATCTGCTGCTGACACAGGTCTTTTCCCATTTCTTTTCCCTCCCATAAATCTATGTTTTTTTTGTTGGAATTCGTGCGGAGCACGGGCAAGTCGTTTTGCGGCCGTCCCAAAATGACGGTGCAGAAAATGTTGTTAGGTAAATGGCCCGTTTCATATTTTACGCAAAGCAGTACAAATATCTTCACGCAGACCCAGAAGGCGCTAACCAAAAAATACCAGCTTCTCTGTGGAGTATTCATGGTTTCCAAGTTTCCATGATCACATGTTAATTTATTAGAATCATAAATCATCCGTCATTAATCATTGCTCTCCTAAGCCCCCAACAGCAGGTGTGTGGAATTATTTTCTTAACTTCAATTTTTTTAAACTTCTGCGACTTTTAAAACAGGCCTATGTTTTTATTTGAAACGTATAAGCCTAAGTCTGAAGGCAGCTAAACAACCTATGAGCTTGCTGTCAAAGCCCAGTCAACTTGCACTTTGAATGCAACCGAGCCAGTGCAAAGTTAGCAACACCGTCTCACTAGGACTGCTCGGTTGAGTGGATATTTGTGGTCAGTGGCCTGAGCTGAGGAGTTAATCTTTACTTTATTGTCGAGAAACCGATTCGGAAAAAGCCAAGATTGTACTCATGAAAGGAGACACGCTGGAGCACTGGAGACAGCACAGGAAGGCAGCACGAGATTGATCGCAAATGTCTGATTGTCAACAAAGAATGGGGAGCAATGAGTTTTACTTTTAGCCTGAAAGAGAAGGATCTGAGAGGTGTCCTTGTAGACTTGTGTAAGGTTATTAAAGAAGCAGAAAGAAAGGTTAGACTGGAATATTAATTTAAATTGAAGTTTTAAATGCATGATTTGAAATGGGAAAACAGGTCATTTTCGGATGGATGTGTAAACTAAAAGTTCCTGACATAAAGAGCAATAAGGGAATAAACTCCCAGACAGAACCATGGAATCAAAAAACTCGGGAACTGTTCAATCACCAGAGTTAGGAGAATCCAGAGTTATATATTAGGGTAAATAGGAAGTGAAGCCGGTCAGCCATGGTCTCATTGAACAATGGATCAGGTTAAAAAGACTGAATGGCTGCTTTTAGGTTTGATGTAACGGTTTATTAGGACTTAAGAATGGAACCTCCCAAATGGAAGAATTCAGATGTCTGGCCTTCTGTGTTGATCTTGTGTGGATGGAAGAGTGACAAGGTAAGATTAACTGGAAAGTATTTAGAAAAAAGGTTGGAGGCAAGGCTAAGAGAGGGAAAGGGTTCCTAGTATTGAGATCTCATAAGGAATTTAGAAATTATATTTTAAAGACTCTTCATGTGACACCACTCACATTCCCAGGATGCCCAAAAGGTGTTTGCAATCTTTAATTAACTGTTTATTTGGAATGTGGTCTGTTAGGCCTCACTGGGGTAGCACACTGGAAAACGTGATTAGCTTAGATTCCCTACAGTGTGGGAACAGGTCCTTCGCCCCAACAAGTCCACACCACCCCTTGAAGCATCCTACCCAGACCCATCCCCCTATAACCCACACACCCCGGAACACTATGGGCAATTTAGCACAGCCAATCTACCTAGCCTGCACATCTTTGGACTGTGGAAGTAAACCGGAGTGCCCGGAGGAAACCCATGCAGACACAGGGACAATGTGCAAACTCCACACAGGCAGTTGCCCAAGGCTGGAATCAAACCCAGGTCCCTGGTGCTGTGAGGCTGCAGTGCTAGCCACTGAGCCACCGAAAACATGCCTTGCTGTTCCTGGAATCTTCACAGAATTTAAATATTTTGAAAAGCATACAGAATTTCCCAATTTTCTTGTCTTTTGAGATCCAGATTGATGTACTTAACAAGATTTGCTACTTATTAAAAATAGATTCTATCACTCAAACAATAATGAATTATTAACATTTTACTTTACTAGTTAAAATTCTAACTCATTTATAAAACCCCCTTCCACACACACGAACAGAAATAGACATACAAAAAAAATGTGTTACAGGCAAAGGGACAGATTGGGAAGGCAATTTATTGATCCCTATTCGCAGGCTTTGCTGAGACAATCCTTTTGATGATCGGAATGCCGCTTCTCAATCTTACTTCTCCAGGTAGTTTCACTTCTTTGCAAAAGACACATGGTGACTGTTCACATTTATAGAGGGCTATGACTTATTCATTAAAAAACACAGCTCATAGCAACTGATGAAGGGAAACAAACAGGCTTGAGATGTATTTTCACTGCAGAGAAAAGGACAGCTCCTTCCCTTCTAGTAGTTCAATGGCTGCTGCCCCAAACATACACTCCACAAGGCTGTTCAGCTTTCTGGAAGCACATCACATGGTTGTTGGCACGCAGGAGGCCTTTGTCATCAATAGGTTACTCGTCCACAGGCCTATTAGCTACTTACTGCTGGCCAAATCTTCACTTTTACACAGCCTCCTGGCTCCAACTTATCTGTAACTGGGTTCTCCCCAGTGCTGTAATAACAGCACTTACAATGAGTGTCAGGTAACTTGATTTTAGAAAGTGCAAAAATCCTTCAACAATCCAAGATAACAAAGTGTGGAGCTGGATGAACACAGCAGGCCAAGCAGCTTCTTAGGAGCACAATAGCTTACATTTCGGGCCTAGACCCTTCATCAGAAACAGGTGCTCCTAAGATGCTGCTTGGCCTCCTGTGTTCATCCAGCTCTACACTTTGTTATCTCGGATTCTCCAGCATCTGCAGTTCCCATTATCTCCTTCAACAATCCTTGGCTTTTAAACTAGTCCTTTTCCTACTTCAGTCTACAACCAAATATACAGAAAGATAAAAAGATATAGGCTTGTCATTCCTTCACCCTTATCAAATAAAATGCCATTTCAAAATTGTGCTTCATGACAAAATATGTAATACATTAATAGCAAAAAGGAAGATTTACATCTATTCATCCTCCCTCCCCCGTTTACAAACTAAAACAATCTTTGTGTTTCTTAAACCTTTAACTTATTTAGAAATTCTCGGCTTGGGACAATGCACCCAGAATTACATTATCTTTTCCATCGAAGTGAATAATTTACATTTCAAACTTTAAACTTCCCAAATAAAAACCAAAAGAACTACTGATGCTGAAAATCAGGAACAAAAACACCAGTTGCTGGAAAAGCTCAGCAGGTCTGGGCAGCATCTGTGTAGAGAAAATAGAGTTAACATTTTGGGTCTAGTAACCCTTAGAACTGATGGTAGCTAGGAAAATGTGTTTATATGCAGAGGAGAGGGTTGGGGGAGGGTTAAGAAGTAGAGCAGTTGTACAGACAAAGGAGTAGATAATGATCTGGCAAGGAGGTTGAATAGCTGTTAATGGAGACTGATAGTGGCTAACAAAGGTAGTGTGTTATGGCAGACCATGTGATAACAAGGCCTGGTATGTGGTGTATGGGGCATGGGAGAGCTTAGGCCCTAAAATTATTGAACTCAATATTGGGTCCAGAGACCAGCAGGGTCCCCAGGTGGTAAATGTCGTTTTGTTCTTTCAGCTTATGCTAAGCTGCGCAGGAACACTGCAGCAAGCCTGAGACAGAGATGTTAGTCAGGGAACAGGGTGGAGTATTAAAGTGGCAGTCAACCAGATGCTCAGGGTCTTTTTTGCAGGCAGAACGTAGATGTTTTGTGAAGTGGTCACCCAGTCTACACTTCATGCCCCTAATGACCTCTCACTTTTCCTAATTCAATTTTAGCTAAATTTATTACTAAGCCACCCAACTGTAATTGTTTAAGTAGGTTATTGATTTATCTGAGATAATGGGAACTGATCTCATGTTTTTCCCCATGTGCTTCTGTATACCATACCAGCTAAGTAAACTGCACAGCTACAAACATCAAATATGATTTGATTCATAAGTCTCTGGAATGTAGCTATTGCATTGTTTAACCCAAATTAATCACTCAACGTTGGTATAATGCATTTGGTATAACAAAAGCAGATGTTTCTTTAGCCCTTGATGTTAATGACACTTGTCAGTATCTCTTCAATAGATCAGTCTTAGAAGGAATGAGGCACTGCTATTCCTATCAATACAGTCTTCTAACCTTGGAATTGGACACAAATCTGACTTCATGTTTGCATTTACCTTCTGAAAATCTATAGAGAATCAAGTTGATCCATGCAGTTTGGTAACTAACATTACCTGTGAACTCTAGCTGCTTTAACAAGGTTTAATCAAGTGGTATTTGATTGTATGATGTATTGAATCTCTGTTTCCACTCAAGCTTATTTAGATGGGCTTAACCAATATCCATGCTATTTTATTGGTCCTGACTCTTCCACGTCTGCATCATGCAAATCAATGTAGTACATCCAAGTGTACCTTTACAGATTACTTCCTCAGTAACCTTACCAGATCTTTCCATATGAGTCCACAGTCTAATTGTCCCATTATTTCTGTGTTGGTTAGTTGAATTGTAGGAGGTTCATTTTGAGAACGGTCTACTGTCCTTCCACCTCATTTCCATTATCTATGTCATCTTCCACTGCTCTTACCATCTGACACCCATGTTCACCCCAGTGCTTTTCCCTACAATAATACCTTTTCAATCATTCTTGTGTGATGTAGCCATTTTTTCTTCCTATGATCAGGAGTATCTATGAGATAAGTCACTTTACTAACCCTCCTAACTGCTTTGTATGGACCAGTGAATTTCAATTTCAAAGTTTCACCTTATAAACACAACAATACCAATACTTCATCTCCCATCTGAAACATTCTAACTGCTGAAGGTTTTTCTGCCATTTCTTTCATTTTCACTTGTGAAACTTTAAAATGCTTCAAATGCTACATATATGCCCCTGTAAGTTTTTCCAAAAGCATGGACATCTCTTTAATCAATTTTAATGGATCTCTAATCTCATGACCATAAATTAAATGGACCAAAGCCAGCCAGTTCATTTGGGAAATCTCTGACAGCAAATAGTAAGAAGTCTAATCAATTGTCCTAATTCTGTGGGTATGGTTTTGAGAGTCTGATGGTACCCCTCCAAAACGCTCAGTATTTGCAGATGATATATTGTTGACTTAATTTGTTTAATACCCAAATTGCTAATGATTTTCTGGAAAACTTTAGACATTCTGATCAGAATGTATCTTAATTTTTATTCCCTAACAAGAAATGTGCATTAGCCTTTTTGCAACTATTCCAGTTGTAACTGCCCTTACAGGAATAGTTTCTGGGAATCAAGTTGTCACATCCATAACTATAGACATATATTGATGTTGTCCTTTCATTTTCAGTAATGGTTCCACACAATCCACTAACACCTGAATAAATGGCTGTTCAAAAACTGGTATGGTGGCATGTTGATGTTTT
The DNA here is from genome assembly GCF_030684315.1 of Stegostoma tigrinum. Taxonomy (NCBI): domain Eukaryota; kingdom Metazoa; phylum Chordata; class Chondrichthyes; order Orectolobiformes; family Stegostomatidae; genus Stegostoma; species Stegostoma tigrinum. Next base: position 21,207,895 of record NC_081360.1, on the reverse strand, counting down.
CCTATCACCTGACATGCATATGACATGTTCTACAGAACTGCATTGTGTCTTGATGAAGTCATGGTTATGTAAAATATCTGTTAATCGAAGCCTGTGTTTCCTGTATTCCTATTTGCCTTGGCGTAAGAATGTCATACATTTCTCAATATCTCCTTTTGATATCCAGGTGATACCACTATTTGATGAGCAACTAGCTATTCTTTGTCCAAAGGTCTGTGAGGGTATCTCCACTTCCGCATCATAACTCAGTTTTGAATGTGACAACATTCCGGAACTCTTTCAGCTTTAGCTTCAATGTGAGCTATCTTTGTTAACTTACTTAATTCTGGATCTGTTCCCTGAGCCTCAATTAACAATGGCAGGCTCTTCTTTTGAACAATTCTCATTCTTACGTGGAGTTTTAACTATCCTAACAAAAGCTTGTGGTATAACCTCCATGGTTGGACTTTGTTTAGGCATTGATCTTGGAAAAATGCCCAGAACACGCTCTTGCAACTGTTCTGTCTTTTATGCCACAGCTAGACTGACTATGGGTGAAGCTATAACTTTCACACCTGTTAAATCATTCCCCAGGAGTAAATCAACAGCACCTACAGTTAACTTCTTATCTAATCCTACTACTACTCCAGGTGACATGTCACATGCCAATTGGATTTTGTACAATGAAGCTGGTAGACAGTCTCCACCTGCCCCATTCACCAACAATTTGACTTTCAAATTTCTGGACAGAAAACTAAATCCTTCCCTTGCGAAAGAGTTTGTGTTTGAGTCTGAGCCCCTATATCCCTTAGTGTAGTTGCAACATTAACTCTCAACTTGCCGATTGTTGAAAAACCAGACAGTGCAAGCAGTAAGGACTGACTAACAGATGCTCTCACAGAGATAATGGGAACTGCAGATGCTGGAGAATCCAAGATAACAAAGTGTGGGGCTGGATGAACACAGCAGGCCAAGCAGCATCTTAGGAGCACAAAAGCTGATGTTTCGGGCCTAGACCCTTAGGCCCGAAACGTCAGCTTTTGTGCTCCTAAGATGCTGCTTGGCCTTCTGTGTTCATCCAGCCCCACACTTTGTTATCTTAGATGCTCTCACATCCTGTTTTTGAACTTCCTCTTTCTGCTGCCAAAGATTAAAATCATTTAAAATCTTCACAGTTAGCAGGTCCAAATTATCATGCAGTGAAACATGACATTTTAAAATCAGATCTTTTGATGTGGATATTAATAGGGACAGTGGAGTCTTGATTGGAAAATGCAGTCCTGACTGCCCCACTGGAGGTGTTATGTTCAATCCCAGACCCCACAATATGAGTGTAGAGCTGAAACCAAGGAGCTTGGAGGCCGGAAAGGTATCTCATTCCTCTTTGTCCACAAGCAGCGCTGTAAGTCTATTTGTGTTTTCCCCACAGATGCTTTCAGCTCCTTCAGCTGTTGGGCTCAATGTGCCCTGACTGACCATGGCTAACCCTGCAACGCTGGTTAATTCAGGTGCTACCAGGCTCATTGTCAAGTTGAGAAATTGTTTCATTTTCATAACCAAGCTTTCAATATCAATGTTAACATCTTGAGGCAACGTTTTCACAAATCAATGACATTGTTGCAATTAACACTTTATGCTTAGAATCCCAGCGTGCCTGGTTAACAACTGGAACATATTGACCCAAGCAGGTGTATGATCCTCTAAAGGAGTTAAATGTTGCATCGATCTTTAGACTAGACAGTCACACTGTTAAGTACAATTATGTCTCAATATATTGTACCATTGGACAGGAGACAAAGGCAACAACTTCATTGAAATTAAGTATCATACTTTTTTGTTTTTACCTTTTGCTGTTTTTCTAAAAGCTGTCCCCACAGCTTGCCTCTTGAAAACAACAGAATGTACAACATATATGTGAATTTCACTTTGTATTGACATTCTTGCTCTCAGACGTCGGGCTCAATGTCAACCTGTGCACTTGTGATCATAAATGCCAACAGAATAAACACATTATACAGTGAGAAAAGGGGAAGACTGTGCAAGACCTGGAAAGATACAGAGAGGTTAGTTGGCACTAGGGAGACAGAAAGCTGACAATTTTCTCCTGCTCATACATGGCTTCATTCCTAAAGAGGAGCTGGAAGGAATTTAAATCAAAGGACAACATTAAATGAATAAATTGCCTCCTTCAATGTGTAGTAATGTTACTCTGCTGCCTTTTGCACTTTCTCAACACATGGTTCCATTTTATAACAATTGCAAACTTCCACATCAAGATAAATGTAAATTTATTCACTACATAAATGTTCGTTTGGTAAAAATAACAAATGAGCAGTAATAGCAGCATACTTTGAAGACACTATTATTAACCTCCAAACCTTGTCTCAAGCATGTATTTCTGCACAGATGAAACCATTATCTTCATGTGAACACATATGCACCCAGAAAGACTAGCACAAGCACTTCCACAAGAGCTAGATAGACTCAGGCACACATAGAGGGTAACTCAGAATGATACACAGCCAGACAGACTGACCGGACACAGATACACATATACAGTAACAGAGATACACTCTCAAAGATTCAGGCATATGTTTACATAATACAGAACTGCATTTTGGTGGCAACTCCACCGTCAGGGTTAATTGCAGGTACCTGAAATATATTTCGCTTAGATTGGCCATTTAGTGAGCAGGGGGCAGGTTCTTAAAAATGAAGGATCACTACAAAGTCACCTGGAAGGGAAAATGCCAATAAAGGGACCAACTTCAAAAAAATTCAAAACAAAAAGTAGATACTATATGCTGTTCAAAAGATGTAAATATTTCTATCATAAATCATAATGCACACTGACATGCCTCAAGATATCTTGTTTTAAAAAATTCATTAGTGGAATGTGGAGCCATTGGCTGGACAAGCATTTATTTCCTGTCCCTTGAGAAGGTGGTAGTGAGCTGCCTTCTTGAACAGCTGCAGGCCATGTGTTGTAGGTAGATCCACAATTCCATCAGGAGGCATGTTCCGGGATTTTGATCCAATGTACTGAAGATGTGGCAATGTGGCAATACATTTCCAAGTCAGGAATCATGAGTAGCTTGGAGGGAAAGTTGCTGGAGGTGGCGTTCCTATGTATGCGCTTCCCTTGTCCTTCTAGATGGAAGTGGCCAGGGTTTGCAAAGTACTGTCTGAAGAGCCTCGGTGAATTTCTGCACTGCTGCACATGGTGCAGTGCTCTTTAATGTACTTGTTCAACGATGTACATTCTTTGTAAGGTACAGAGCCTCAGAGGTTCTACCATTTTCAACCCATCAGTACACTATGACTGAAAAACCTTAGAGAGTGTCCTTTTTCCACTGTGCCTCTGCAGTCAGTTCTGGGAACGTTTTCACGGGATCTGCCATCTTCTTTGCCTGCAGGGCCATGAGGACATTGGCGCCAGATGGTCTTGTGATCAAAGCTGCTTTCTGCATTAACATCTCTATGAAAGCCAAGTGATACAGCATGGTCCAGCTACTTAATGCATTCTGCAACAGTGTGGCCAGATTCATCTTTTGTAACACTGGGAAATGGGAGTAGTGACATTGGACATTTACATACTGAAGGTCCACACAAGACTTGATGCAACTGCACAAAAAGTAGCCATTAGGATGAGGGTGGCATTCGGTATGCCTTTTCCTTCCTTTATCTAGATGTTTGCACATTCTGTCTTGTGAACACTTCCCACTACTGATCTCTAGATAAAAAAAAGAAGATACTTTGGGTGATTGCCATGGTATTGGAGTGAACAATTCACACCTGATGACCACGTTCTTGACCTCAATGGAGAGGGAGCATTGTTCCTACATGAGATAAAAAGGTATAGAGCTGGATGAACACAGCAGGCCAAGCAGCATCAGAGATCAGGAAGGCTGATGTTTTGGGCCTAGACCCTTCTTCAGAAATGGGGAGGGGAAGGGGATTCTGAAATAAATAGGGAGAGTGGGGAGGGGGATAGAAGATGGATAGAGAAGAAGATAGGTGGAAAGGAGACAGACAGGTCAAAGAAGCAGGGATGGAGCCAGTAAAGGTGAGTGTCGGTGGGGAGGTAGGGAGGAGATAGGTCAGTCCAGCGAGGACGGACAGGTCAAGGGGGCGGGATGAGGTTAGTAGGTAGGAAATGGGGTGTGGCTTGAGGTGGGAGGAGGGGATAGGTGGAAGGAAGGGCGGGTTAGGGAGGTGGGGACAAGCTGGGCTTGTTTTGGAATGCGGTAGGGGGAGGGGAGATTTTGAAGCTTGTGAAATCCACATTGATACCATTGGGCTGCAGGGTTCCCAGGCGAAATATGAGTTGCTGTTCCTGCAACCTTCAGGTAGCACCTTTGTGGCCTAGGATGGACATGTCGTCTGAGGAATGCAAGGGGGAGTTGAAATGGTTCGCGACTGGGAGGTGCAGTTGTTTAGTGCGAACCGAATATGTGTTCTGCAAAGCAGTCCCCAAGCCGCCGTTTGGTTTCCTAGATGTAGAGGAGGCCACAATGGGAACAGTGGATGCAGTATACTACATTAGCAGATGTGCAGGTGAACATCTGCTTGATGTGGAAAGTCTTCTTTGGGCCTGGGATTGGGGTGAGGGAGGATGTGTGGGAGCAGGTGTCGCACTTGCTTCAGTTGCATGGAAAATTGCCGGGTGTGGTGGGGCAGGAGGGGAGTGTGGAGCAGACAAAGTAGTCCCAGAGAGAGTGGTCCCTCTGGAAAGCAGATAAGGGTGGGGAGGGAAAAATGTCTTTGACGGTGGGGTCAGATTGCAGAAGGCGAAAGTGTCGTTGGATAATGCGTTGAATCCAAAGGTTGGTGGGGCGGTATTTGAGGACAAGGGGGATTCTGTTTTGGTTGTTATTGCGGGGAGCGAGTGTGAGGGATGAGTTGCGGGAAATGCAGGAGACACGATCGAGTGCACTCTCGACCACTGAGGTGGGGAAGTTGTGGTCCTTGAAAAACGACATCTGAGATGTACGGGAGTGGAATGCCTCATCCTGGGAGCAGATGTGGCCAGCAGGATCTTCTTGATGAACAAAATACAGTCCTTGGGTATCTCCTTTATTGCCATCTGAATGGTGTTATGTATTCTGTTTGGGGCATCATAGCATATAGTCAATAATTTCCTGATCTTTCTCCTGGCAGTTAAGTATTTGACACATTTCTGATGCCACAAGTGTTCAATAGGCCAATTGGATACTTGTCTACTTTGTTGACCCTGTGGGAGTTGGAGTTCCAGTGCAGCTTTATAATGCAGGTCAGAGCTCTGCAATCTCTCACCATTTAGATCGTATGCTTCTTTTTATTCTTCCTTCCAGAATGGACAGTGTCATATCTTCCTTTGTTATGTTTTATTTGCCAGATCTTTGCCCACTCACTTGATCTATTTATATGTGTTTGAACGCTGTGACGCATAAGGGAGGGTGAGAGTTACCTGGACAGTATGTTTCAGGAAATAGTCACACCCCTTAGACTAACTACCTCAATTCAGTCAGTGGTCAGGGACAGAAGGGTGAGCCAGGTCGAGGGATCCAGGAGGTACTGGTTAAGGAGACTCAGCCCTTGAATTTGTCTAACAGGTATAAGATTCTTGCTCTGTGTGTGGATGAGAGTGGTGCCTGAAGGGAGGATGAGCAAACTGACAATGGCACTGTGGTCCAGGGATCCTTTCAAGAAAGTGAAGAAAAGAGAAAGTTATTTGTATTCAGGGATAGTATTGTCAGGGAAATAGGCCATGATCTCTAAGACCAGGATCAAGAGTTTCAAAGGCTGTGTTGCCTACCTAGTCCCTGGATTCAGGATATCTCATCTAGCCTACCGAGGAACTTGGAGTGGGAGGGGAAAGATCCAGTTGCCGTGATCCATGTAGGTACCAACAATACAAGTGGAAAAAGGAAAGAGGCTCTGCTGAGGGAATATGAGCAGCCAGGACCTAAATTAAGAAAGCAGAACCGAAAAGTAATGCAATCTGGAGTAATACCTGAGCCATGAGTAATTGGCAAATGATCGACAAGATTAAAGAGGTAAATGTGTGGCTCAAAGGTTGGTGTGGGAGAAACAGGTTCAAATTCATGGGACATTGGCACCAGTACCAGGGAAGGAAGGAGCTGTTCCAATGGGACAGGCTCCACCTGAATCATGCTGGGACTAGAGTCCTGGTGAATCACATAACTTGGTGCGGTAGGAGTTTGGGGAGGGTTGGGGGGAGGGCGTGGTTACAGGTGTGGCATGGGTTGAGTTTCATGGAAAATTTCTGGAAAATGTTTATGGGAGGAGGGAGCACTCAGCGTAAGTTATTAATCTTTCCAGAACAAGTAATAAGTCAGACAATATGGAAAGGGCCAGGAATCTAATTTCAGGCACAGAAGATGAGGAGATGAGAAGGGGTGCAGTTAATGCAGGACTGAGGGTGTTGTACTTAAATGCATGCAGTGTACAAAACAATGTTACTGAGCCCGTAGCGCAGGTTGAATTTGGTAGGTTCGATGTGGGTATCACAGAGATGTGGGTATCACAGAGATGTGGCTGCAAGGGCTGGGAACTAAATACCCAAGGACACACATCCTTTCAAAAGGATAGGCAGATGGTGAGAGAGGGGCAGAGTTGCCTTGTTATTAAAAATGAAATTAAATCAATATAGTGATATATAATTAGAAAGCATAGAACCTGTGTGAGTAGAATTGAGGAACCACAAAGCAGAATAGACCCTGATGGCAGTTGTGTACAGGCCTCCGAACAGTGGTTAGGATGTGGGGAAAGAAAACAGATCAGGAGATACAAAGGGCATGCAAGAAAGGCACTATTACAATAATCACTGGTGACTTTAATAATAGAAGAACTGGGAAAGTCAGATTGGTAGCAGATCTCAAGAAAAAGGAATTTATGGAATTTTTAGGGAATTTTGGAAAAGTAGAGCCCATGCATCAGCTCTTTCACTAGCCACTTCTTTTGAGCTGTTAGTATTCCATAAGCAACTGAAGACTTATCAGCCTGCAACACTAATAATTTACATGGCATTACTTTGCTGTTGATTGCAATTTTCTTTAGTCCCACCTCTCCTTTCCATTTCCTAATGTACAGCTATTTCGAGATGTACCCCCTGTAAGGAAGACTGCTGCAAAATAGCCATTTAATTCATCTGCCATCTCTTCATTTTCCATTTATAATTCCAGGATCTATGTTAATTTTGTTCCCTCTTTTGTTTTTTTAAATACCCAATGAAAAGCTTACAATCTGTCTCCATATTTCTAGCTATCCTTCTCTCATACTCTAACTTTTTCTCCTCATTAATCTTTTAGCCATTCTTTGCTGTTTTACCTCTTCTGTCCAACCTTATGACCTACCACCATCTTTGCACAGTGATATGCTCTTTCGTTAGAATTGCTGTCAAGTAAACTTCTCATCTAATCAGGAGACTTGCCACCGAAGCTTCATTTTGCTTGAAACTTCTTGTCAGTCAAATCTTGGTTGTCTCAGGGAAGTGAAGAGCATCAATGAATGACCAGGTTGCACAGCTGTGAAGAGCTGCACCAGTGAGAAGGTCAGTGTTTTTTCTGAAGGGGTTTGCGAGATTCCGGTTATCCATTTCTGCCCCTGACTGTCCCCAGATTAAGTATCCCTCTGGGATCAACCTACCTAATTATTTGCCCTTTTGGTACCGTTGTTGTTACATCCGAGGAGGGGGAGAATCGCATCCGATGTGTGTAGCAGTGCTTCAAAATGTCTACTCCATACTTCAGATCTAGCTTCCAGCTCTAGTATCAGCTTGGTTTACATTTCTCTGAGCCCACAGTGAGGCTTAGCTAATCAAGCGCGGTGAGCATCAATAGTGAACAGACTCACAAAGAAACAGGGAAATGGGAGATAGCTGGGCTTGTCAGGGAAGATGTGCTATTCAGCAATAGCAGCAGCCATATTCCCTCCTCTTCCATCTATGAGTTAGACAATGACCAGGGCCAGGCCATAAATGGAAAGGGAGTAGACTATAGCGGGTGAATCTGAGAACCATTCTTAAAGTTGTGGCAGGAAAGTAGTGTTGAAGTGACCAATAAATCGATTCGTTCGTTGGGATATCAAAGGTGGCGGGGGGATTAGAAATATTTTGGACTTTGATAAAAAGCATCCTGGCACATTGTGACTGCAAATTGTGGAGAACAGTGGGTGGGGGGTGTACGGAGGTTGAACAATATGACACCGCAGCCTCTGAGGTCAACTTCTCCTCCTCAGAAATGGTCTGCACGCCCTCAATTTCTGTGGTTATCTGTCCCTGTCAAGTGCTGAGACCCCGCAGGAGTGAACACAAACGTATTATTCAGGGATTAAGGGCTTTCACTCCTCCTCATTTCATTCATATGTGATTTGGAATATTTGATATTCAGTGGGAGTCATGCGAGTGAACTGTCTTGGTTTGACACTCCAATTTCACCAACTGCAATCGAGTGGCTGCCCTGCAAGCCAGCTCCAGAGCCAATACTAGGGATGCCTCCATCAGCCTCGGCCCTTCTTTGTTTTTGTGTCCCTGATTCTCCTGCAAGCAGAAAAAAGATCACTAGGCATGCAGGTAGCAGTGCTTTGGGCCATGATGGAGGCCCCTGCATGTCTGGTCTCAGGTGACAAGCTCACCAAAATGCAGAGATTATTGGAAGGTATTTCCTGCTGCCCTGGACCATCACTCCCTCCCTGTCTAGTGAAGCATCCCACATTGCCAAATATAAGCTCAATTCTCACATTTGCATAACCGTGCCCTACAAATTTCCAAGCTATTAAAATGGACTCAGGCTAATTAGGTGAGTTTGCTCCTTGGTTTCTCAGTTCTGCTGGGAGTCTTGGATGCTGTTAGTGAAGTAATCCTGGGCTGACTGTCCTTGAGAGGTGGTGCTAGCATCTGTCTTAGAGTCATATGATTATGGTAGTGAGATCAGCACTCCTGTGGCAGCTCCTGCTCATCAAGGAGATGGACCCTGTACCTCCAGGGGACAGTCATGCTCTGAGTGATCAGGGCAAGTATCTTCACGGCTCAGACAATGACATCAAACCTCCACCCGCCAACAAACCAAACTTTGAGCAACTAATGATAATGCCATTGATGAATCCCTTACTGTCAATATCCTGATGTCTGCCATTGACCAGAAACTGCACTGGATCAACCATAGAAATACAGTGCCAAAAGAGCAGGTCAGAGGCTGGGAGTTCTGCATTGGATAATTCACCACCTAACTCCCCAAAGTCTGTCCATCATATTCAAGGCAGCTTTAAAAACACTCAGAAAGCTCAACACTTTCCAAGATACAGCTGCCCACTTGTCACTGACACCACATTTGCTACCTTCAACATTTATTCCTCCTCCACTAACACACAGTAGTGACAATGTGTACCATCTAGAGCAATCCCCAGCTGCAGCACCGAGGGACTTTGGGGGTCCTTGTGCATGAAACATAAAAACCTTCAGTAGGTAAAGGGGAAGGCAATTAGAATTTTGGCCTTTATTTTGAAGGCAATGGAATATAAAGTAAGGAAATATTGGTAAAACTATAGAAATCAGTAGTCACTGAATGTTGTGAACAGTTTTGTTCCTCTTATCTGAGGAAAGATATGTTCACTGGACTGATCTCTGGCATGGGCATCACTGGCATTTCTGGTGGGATTTTCTTATGAGAAGAGACTAAGTAGAGTGGACTTGGAGTCATTGGACTTTGAATGAGAAGAATGAGAGGAGACCTTATTGAAAAATAAGATTCTTAGAACGTTTGACAGGGAAGATTTGGAAAGGTTGTTTCCCTTTGTGGGAAAGTCTAGAACCAGAGGACCAGAGGGCGTAACCTCAGAGTACAGGGTCACCCATTTGAAACAGAGATGAGGAGGAATTCTTCCTCGTAGAGAGTAGTGAATCTGAAGAATTCTTGACTGCAAGTGTTCATCTCCAGAGGGTGGGTCATTAAGTTTATTCAATGTTGCAACAGACAGATTTTTAATCAGTATGGAGATCAAGGTTTATGGGGATGAGGCAAACAAGTGGAATTGAGGATTCTCAAATCAACAAAGATCTCATTGAATGACTGATTTAAGGGATTAAATTGCCTATTGGTGCTCCTACATCTCATAGTTATATAAAAGCACCATCTAAATGCATGACTTTTACCACCTAAAAGGATAAAGGCAGCAGATACAGGGGAACGTCACACCTGCAAGTTCCCCTTCAAGCCAGTCGCCAACCTTATGCTCACTGCTTTTTCACCATTGCTGGCAACAGCTGCACATGCTGACATATCCCAAAGACGCTCGTGTCAGAAAGAAAACAATCAAGGGAACATTGGTTATTGGGTCAAAATTCTGAAATTCCCTTCCTAATGGCACTGCAGGTGTACTTACACAGCAAGGACTGCAGTGGTTTAAGGAAGCAACTTCTTGAGCGGGCAATTAAGGATTTTCAATGAATGGTTAGCTCAGGCAGCAATGTTCCCCACAATCTGTGAAAGAATTAATAGAGAGAGTCGGCTAGTTGCTGTCTGATCACACTTGGCAACCAACATAGCACTTGTGCACTAGCAGGACCTATATCTAGTGGCACTTGGGCTATTCTGAATATAATTCAGTCTTTCAAAACCATGACCCAGTAAAAGTCTACTGAGCTCAGCCTTGAAAAGTTCAATTGACCCAGCTTGGACAGTCTTGTGGGGAATTTAGTTCCAGGTTCCATGCATCACTGTTGGTACAAAACACTGAGTCACAATGCTGTATCAGTACATGACACATCTTACTTATATTTATTATATCTGGAGAATCCATTTCTTTTACTACCGGGGAGCGCTGCTCAGTTAGTTGCCGAGTTTACGCAGCTCTGCTGAACCACTGCCAGACTAAACATTTCTGTCAAATGTAAGTATTTTTTCAGCGTGAGAGGATTGCTGCAACTTGAAATCTCATCATGGTGCCTCGTGCAGCCCACTGCACAAAGTGACAGCCCACTTGCCAATCACAGGCCAATTCAAACACCTAAAAACAGTACAAATTGTTGTGTCTTTCCAAGTCTTTTCCAGATTGGGGTGGGACCAAGCACTTTAAATGTAAATGCTCTTTCATGGACTTTATGTCCTATTTAAGGACCTTTAAAGGAATTTAAAAATTCAGAATAGTTACAGAACTCAGATACTCCTTACACGTCTAAATCAAAGTAATATGTTACTGTTTTGCAAAAACAAAACTTTGGAAAGTCCTATTTATCATCCATCACTCCAGATCAAGCAAGGCCGAGTAGTTCTCAGTGCGTGATTTGTTATTTCCGAACTCCAAGTTCAATATAGCGTCCTTGCTGCCCCATAGCCTAGCTTTTTTATGCAAACAACTTCTCCCCAGCCTGAAGTCTGCCACTTGTGACATAAGTAATGTAGAATTTACAGCACACAAATGGTTCACTTGGCTCAAGCAGTCTTTGCTTGCTGGTGCTTATCCTCCATACAAGCCTCCTCCCACCTGGTTAACTGAATTGCTAGTGGCGTTGGTGTTTTTGCATTCAATTCTTTGCATGACAATCCCCTGAAAACTCTTAGTTCATGAACAACTACAACTGCAGAATGTTGTTCCAAATGTCACCACTGTAAAAGTGGGATATGAGGTGGTGATAAACTGTGTATTGAATGTAGGTCAGATAAGTCATCCACCAAAAACTTTGTCCTCTCAGTTGAACTTAAAATTTTACATGTAACTATTTTGAAGAATGTTAATTCCTTTCTGGCCAAAGTGAATGTGCCAGAGGACTGGAAGATGGCTAATGTAGTTCCATTTTTCAAGAAGAATGGTAGAGATGAACCAGGAAATTACAGACCAGTGAGTCTAACTTCAGTGGTAGGGAAACTATTGCAGAAAATTCTGAAGAAGCAAATTAATACTGACTTGTAAAGGCAGGGGTTGATTAGAGATAGTCAGCATGGCTATGTAAGAGGGAGGTCATGACTAACAAATTTGTTAGAACTTTTTGAAAATGTGACTAAGTGTGTGGATGAGGGAAGTTCAATTGATGTAGTTTGTATGGATTTTTGCAAAGCTTTTGACAAGGTCCCACATGGGAGGCTGCTTGAGAAGATTAAAGTACATGGAATCTTGGGAAGCTTGGCGAGATGGGTCAGAAACTTAGTAATGGCTTAGTAATAGGACACAAAGGGTAGTGGTAGAAGGCTGATCAAGTGACGAGAGGCTGGTGTCCAACAGTGCACAACAAAGATCAGCAGTGGGGCTCTCATTGTTTGTTATATTCATAAATGATATACATGTAGATGTTGGGAGAATGTTAAGTAAATTTGGGGATGACATCAAGATTGGTAGAGTAGTTAATAGTGAAGAAAATGATTGTAAGTTACAGGAAGTTATAGATGGGTTGGTCAGATGGGCAGACTATTGGCAGATGGTAGTCAACCCTGATAAGTGCAAGGTGATACACTTTGAAAGGAGAAACAAGAAGAGGGAGTAATTAATGAACGGCAGGACACTGAGCAGCTTAGAGGAACTGAGACATCTTGGGGTAATTATTCGCAGTATATAGCATTGGTCAGGCCACAGCTGGAGTACTGTGTGCAGTTCTGATCACCTAACTACAGGAAGGATATGATAGCACTAGAAGAGATACAGAGGATGTTCACTAGGATGTTGCCTAAGATGGAGAATTTGAGCTACGAGAGACCAGATAGGCTTAGATTGTTTTCTCTAGGACAGAGAAGACTGGGGATGGGAGTGACGCATGATTGAGGTATATTTCATTATGAGGGGTATGGACAGGGCGAATAGAGATCAGCTGTTCCCCTTCATTGAGGGGTCAATCACATAGTTTTAAGGTAACGGGCAGGAGTTCAGAGAGGATTTGGGAAAAACCTTTTTCACTCACTGGGTCGGGGAAAACTGGAATGCACTGTCTGGGAAGCTAGTGGACTCTGGAAACCTTGCATATTTAAAAATATTTGGATCAGCACTTCAAATATCATAATACTCAAGAATATAGGATAAGTGCAGGAAATTGGGGTTAGCGTACCTTTAGTTGTAGTATTGCCAGTGCAGTATTGATGGGCTGAAGGGCCTTTGCTGCAATGTATGAATCCATCTATCTATGAAAAAGTGCAGGGGAATTAATCTGTGTCCTCGGAAATAGCTACTCCGTAACCAACATGATGAGAAGTGGATTATCTGATTGTTATCACCTTGCTTTTGTGGGAGTCGCTGCATGCATATTGTGTGTCGTGTTTCCGACATTACAATAGCAACTTCAATTCAAAAGGTTTTGGAACATGTTGAAATTATGAAGGTGCCATAGAAAAGCAGGTTTCTCTTTCTGTGGAAGGATCAAATGACTGATTTAAACATAGATTTCTTTACCTTAGATATTTGTTTAACAAAGTGTTCATTAAAAATGCTTCTATTTGACAGAGAATGTGGGTAAATAAATTTGTACTTTCCCTGCTGTTCACTATGTTCCTTTAGTAGTTCTCTCTGGGCTGGAAGATGCCTTGGAGTTTGTAACGCTCAGACTATTATAACACTTATGGCATACAACTGCATTTTTTACTATATTATTTCCAGTGATAATGCGTCAGTAATAACGCAAGCAGGACATTTGTGCATTGACTTTGAGGAAAATGCACTGCTCTGCATATCAGTTCCTAAAAATATGTCTGTAGATCTACGATTCATCCTCCAACCTCCACTGAAATACTGGCCAAAGCCAGAAATATTTTGCAAATGCCCATGAACAGATCCAAGTATTTACCCCTACTGCATAAATCTCAGTTAGAGGAAGCTCATTGAAGATATTGTGAATTCCTTCCCTTTTCCACATTCATTTCAACGTGTTGAAAAGAAGTTTACTTTTTTAAACTGATAATAGAGGACAGAATAAAGAAAGATAGGAGCAAATTACTGCAGATGCTGGAATCTGTACCAAAACAAAAATGCTGGAAATCACAGTGGGCCGGGCACCATCTATGGAGAGAGAACAAGCTAATGTTTCGAGTCCAGATGACTCAACTCTGATGAAGTATTATCTAGATTCAAAATGTCAGCTTGCTATCTCTTGACGGATGCTGCCTGGTCCACTGTGATTTCTAGCAGTTTTTTGTGTAAATAAAGCAAGATATGTTTATTTAAATCAGGTGCGAAGTGAAAGAGGGGACTATTTGTTGTCCCAGATTCAGGAAGCGGGGAGGGACATTTGAAATGCTTTATTTCATCCTCATGAGGGATTTGATAGAGTAGCCATGTTAAACAGGTATTGATGTATGCTGCTCCCTTCATGTGGAATGAGTGAGCACACTATTAAGTGACCATGTGGGCCAGTAAATTTGCCAAATGATTGATCTAAGTTAGCTGAACTCAGCCAGGCTAGTCCACTTAGCCCCAGGAACCTTTGGTTATGGAAGAGAAAAATCAACATGTGTTCTTTCTGAAAGTTATCCAAGATTTCTGGGGCTAAGAAAGTTGCATGTTGAAGATCTATGGGTTGAAAGATCCAATCACATTCATCCATACTGTCAGCTTAGGACATTTGAAATTAACGAGGATGTTGTAGTCAGAATCCTGAATTGAAATCCTACCCTGTGACCTGACATCCAATGTGTAGCCCTCTTTATTGCAGTCATTGCTCTGTGATACCAGGATGATGTGTCATATACAATTGTATCTGTTGACTGGAACTTATTTCCATTCTTCAATCAATGGATGATACTGGAGTGAAATAAAGGCTGCCATAGTCCCAGAGACCATAGGCTGCTGTTTGATTTGAAAGAGGCAGCAGGTGGCAACTTTAACCTGCAGCAACTGTAACAAAGGTAATATCTCAGAAGGTACATAGGAAAAGAGAGAAATTTTCCACAGTTGCTGGCAATATTTCTGATAAAACATAATTACCATAACCCTGCAGCCCACCAACATTGTGAATCCAGTTAGTGATAATAAAGCCAATATTTGAATTTCTGCACATAGGAATAAGGACAATGGTAATTTAGGCCAGAAAATTGTATTTGGAAATGAACGATATTCAAGATAAAAGCAGAAATGTTAATCACATGTGGCTTCTTTCAAGCTCAGTTCATGCCAGGAGTGAATGAAGAATAATTACTAATGTTCCACAGTTATTTTTTCAGATTGATGCAACACATTGAAAAGACGTTATTACTGCTCTGAACACTGATGGCTGCCTTAAGCATTGCAGTGTTGTTTTTGTCATAATCTTAATAGATTAAAAGCTCCATCTTGTTGTTTTGTGAGAGTGAATCTGGACTTGGTATAATTGTAAACTCTCATTTCTTGGCTCATTTCAAGATTGACATTGAGAAGCCATTCACAATGTTCAGTGGAACATACCCTCATCTCTCCTTGTGCCTAGCTGCCCGTTGACTGCATTAAAATCACCAGCCTTTGGATCAGTTGACTACATGTGGTGCTAAGCTACTGAAAATTATAACAGGGCATTAAGATAATTTATATGATATGTTATTCCTCATATTCTGCAAACTCAACACTATATCTTGAGAGTTGTTTAAAAGACAGCAATGCCAAACACAGAAAATTTCAAGTGTTTTTAAATTATAATATTCCCCTGTTAAATGGGGTGTATTCCAATCAGAATTTTACTCTATACTTTTCAATTTAAATAAGCTGCTAGTGTGAATTCTATTGGGATAACCTTTGTGTTGTTTTACTATAAATTATGTTATTTTACTTTTTTTATTAAAACTGATCAGGAGTCATTTTGTAGTATAGAACTTGGGTATTACTAATAAAATTTACATTTTGATGAAGTTTTTCAGCTTGCACCCATCAGGCTACATGCAAGAATACCAATATAAAGGGAAACAACATTTATACTGTTTGAGAAGGGAGTTATAATTAATTGAGAAGTGAACTGTGACTGATAGAGGCATTACCTGGAAAATGTACCAGTCAAGACAGCTGACAATTAACTGCCAATCTTTGTTTCAATTTAAACCCAGCAGATTGACTTTATGAACTCGAGCATGGCTGTTATCTATTATGTTATTTGGAACAGGCATAACATGTATACATATTCTTTCTGTCTGCAAAGAACAGGGTCCTGTGTATTAACACATGCAGCTTTCAGTATGTGCAAGAGTGTCACATTGTAAGCCTGACTGATGATCTCAAATTGGTTGTCATTGTATTTTCTAGGAGCAATAGGGTTAATAATTTATATTATGCCCTACACTCTGGTCTAGCACACACAAATTTCTTCCGTTTTTCAATTTGATACATTTATGTCACGATATTGCCTCAGTAGATAACCACACTGTAAACAGTATCTGTTTGAAACCCACTTGCTCTGTAAACACCCTTAAATGGAAGTAACATGATCAACGCTACCACTAACTATGTAATAAATCTCTCTGGACATGTACTCTCATTCTTGTGCATGGTTCCAATTTTGGTGTGTCTCTTCCCACATCAATAGAGGGAGGCATTTGCTGAGTTCAAATTGCTCTATCCCCGGCAATTCCACAAGAAACCAGCATTGCCTGAAAATGCTGATTCCTTGAAAATGTACCTAGCTGATCTAGCATATGCCTATTTCAGGACTTTTAATGACATGTCTAATTTTCCCATGCAACATAAATGGCATTTTTACAAGGCCTCAAGGCCAACCTGAACATCTGCAAACCTTACAAAGGAATGGGAATAATCATGCTGAACAAGCGTAACAATATCAACAAAATGCTATTCTTAATGATGGGTTCAAATTCACGTCCATTAGACATGCCACTCAGCATGACCAGACTGTCTTGCAGAAAAATAAGATAAAAACGCATTTGTTGAATGTTTGCAAAAGCAAAGAGCTGCTAGTAGATCTTTGATAGAGTTTGTCCTTATGGCTTACTGTGTTCCCATACGTATGGGCTGCCCAAAACATACAAAAGTGACATCCCTTAAAGCTCAATCAATGTATAACTGGTTCTACATAACATTACTTGGCTAAATGGTTGCATGATTTGTTACAACTGGGTAATGGTCTAGTGCCGTTATCACTGGACTATTAATCCAGTAACTGAGCTAATGTTCGAGGGACTCAGGTTCAAAACCTGTAAAGGCATAAAATACCTGGAATTGAGAATCTCCAGATGACCATGAAACCATGTCAACAGTCAGAAAATCCATTTGGTTCACTAATATCTTTCAAGGAAGGAAATCTGCTATCCTCATACTGCCTGCGTGTAATATCAGACCTATAGAAACTGCCTTCTGAAATGGTCTTGCAATCCACTCAGTTGTGTCAATCACTATGAAGTCTCAACAAAGAAATGAAACCAGACAGACCACCTGGCATCAACCTAAGCACCGGAAAAGATAACACTAGAAACAGCTGTATCAACCCTGTAAAGCTGTCCCTACTAACATCTGGAGACTAGTGCCAAAATTGGGAGAGCTGCCTGCAGACAAGTCAAGCAACAATCTGTCCTAGTCATACTTTACAGACAGTGCACCAGACGCTACCACCACCATCACTAGATATGTTGTGTCCCTTGTGCAGTTGGGAGGGAATTGCCCTGAGAGTCCTCCAGATTGACATCGGACCCCATGACATCTCAAGGCTTCAGGTTAAACATGGGCAAGCAAAGCTCCTGCTGATTGCCACATGTCATTCTCCTTTGGCTGATGAATCAGTATTCCTCCATGTTGAACAGCACTTGGAGGGAGCATTAAGGGTGGCAAGGGCACAAAATATAACTCAGGATGGGGATTTCAATGTCCATCAACAAGGGTGGCTCAGCACCAGCACCACTGAGCTGGCTGATTGTACTCTAAAGGACATAACTGTTAGGCTGGGTCTGCGGCAGGTGGTGAGGGAACCAACAAGGGAGAAAAACGTACTTGACCTCATTCTTACAATCTTTTGGCTGCAGATGCATCTGTCCATGATGGTATTGGTAAGAATGACCACTGCACAGTTCTGTGGAGACAAAGTCCCTCCTTCACATTGAGAATGCCCTCCATTGTGTTATGTGACAATATCACTGTGCTAAATGGGACAGACTTCAAACAGATCTTCCACCTCAAAATTGGGCATCCATGTGCCTCTGTGGGCCATCAACAGCAACAGAATTGTATCCCAGCTCAATCTGCACCTCATGGCATGCCATTTCCCCCACTCAGCTATTATCATCAAACCAGGAGATCAACCCTGATTCCATGGAGAGTGCAACAGCAGCACCAGGCCTATGTAAAAATAAGGTGAAACTACCTGGTGAAGCTATCAAACAGGACTAATTGCATGCTAACCAGCAAAAGTAGCAAGTATTTTTTAGAACTACGTGATCCCACAACCGACAGATCAGACTTAAGTTCTGCAGTACTGCCACATCCAGTTGTGAAGAGTGTTGGAAAAGTAAATATCTCACTGGAGGAGGAGCCTCCACAAATATCCCAGCCTCAATGATGGAAAAGCCCGGTGCATCCGTGCAAAAGATAAGGCTGAAGAATTTTTAACAAACATCAGCCAGAGCAGCTGATTGGATAATGCACCTCAGCCTCTCCAGTGGTCCCCACCATCACAGATACCAGTCTTCAGCCAATTCAATTCACTGCATTCTGGCAATAATACTGAAGACTTGTGCTCCTGAACTTGCCGTTCCCCTAGCCAAACTCTTCCAGTACACTGACATCCTGGCATCTACCTGACAGTGTTTAAGACTGTCCAGATACGTCCTGTACACAAAAGTAGAACAAATGCAATCCAGCCATTACCGCCCCATCTCCAACTTCTTTTTCTGCACGGATCAAGCCATTATCTTTGTACTGACATGTATCGAAAAAGACTAACACAAGCAGTTCCACAATATCCAGGCACAAATAGGGGATTACTTGGAATGATACACAGTCAGATAGACTGACTAGATAAACAGATACACAAATGGAGTAACAGAGACATACTCTCAAAGATCCAGACACCTGTTATATGGCTGGAAAACTCAAATGAATGTTTCTTGCTGCAGGATATCTTTAAGTGATATTCCATCACTTCCCTGTCCACATGATCAACAGTAAACTGACGGCAATTGTCATCAACAGTGCTATCAAGCAGCATCTGACTCATCAATAATCTGCTCAGTGACAATCAGTTTGGGTTTTGCCAGTTAGCTCCTGACCTCTTCACCGCCTCGGTTCACACATGGACAAAAGAGCTGAATTTCAGAGGTGAGGCAAGAGTGACAGTCAATGATATCAAGGCTGCATTTGATCAAGTGTGGCATCAGGGAGCTCCAGCAAAACAGGAAACAATGGGTATCGGGAGCAAACTCTCCATTGGTTGGAGTCATACCTGGCACATAGGAAGATGGTCGTGGTTGTTGAAGGTCAGTCATCTCAACTCCAGGACATCTCTGCAGGAACTCCTTTGTGTAGTGTCCTAGACTCAACCATCTTCAACTGCTTCATCAATGACTTTCCCTTCATCATAAAGTCAGAAGTGAGGAAGTTTGTCAGTTATTGCACAATG
Source organism: Stegostoma tigrinum (assembly GCF_030684315.1). NCBI lineage: Eukaryota > Metazoa > Chordata > Chondrichthyes > Orectolobiformes > Stegostomatidae > Stegostoma > Stegostoma tigrinum. The sequence continues at coordinate 21,188,415 of NC_081360.1, read as the reverse complement.
TTCAACACATACGTGACTCCTTTGATACTGAATGCAACAAGATCTGGACAATATCTAAGCTTGGGCTGACAATTGGCAAATAACATTCATGCCACACAAGTTCCAGGCAATGACCTTCTCCAATAAGAGACAATCTAACCATTGCACCTTGACATTCAATAGAGTTACCATCACTGAGTGCTCCACTATCAACTTCCTTACCATTCACCAAGAACTCAATATAAACACAATGGCTGCAAGAGCAGGTTAGAAGCTAGGAATATTGCAGTGAGTAACTCATCTCCTGAATTGTCAAATCCTGCCCAGCATTTACAAGGCACAAGTCAGGAGTGTGATAGAATACTCCCCACTTGTCAAATGAGTGCAGTTCCAACAACTCTCAAGAAGCTTGACACCATCCAGGATAGAAACAGCATGCTTGATTGGCACCACATTCACAAGCATCCACTTACTCCACCACTGATGCTCAGTAGCAGGATTCTGTACTATCTACAAGATGCACTGCAGAAATTCACCAAAGATCCTTATAGAGCACCTTCCAAACCCATGAGTGCTGCCATCTAAGAGGAGAAGGGCAGTGAATACATGGAAACACCACCACCTGCAAGTCATCCTCCAAGCATCTCACAGTTCCTTCAACGTTGCTAGGTCAAAATCCTGGAATTCCATCCCTGCTGGCGTTATGGGGTTACCAACAGCCTGTGATCAGTAGCAGTTCAAAATAAACAGCCCACCATTACTTTCTCAAGGGCAGCTAGGAATGGGCAATAAATTCTGGCCAGCCAATAATGCCCATGTCCCATGAGTTAATTAAGAAAACAGTTTTGAGGATGTTTTCCAAAACAAAATGCAGAATTCCTCCACATTTGTGAAGCACCACATCGGATTTGCACATCAATTGTAGTACAGTTTCCTAGTGTTCATTTTACATTGCTAGTCTATTCACTAACATACAACTCAAAGCAACCACAGAAATTTGCACTTCAGTACTATATTTTGTCAATCTAGACATACCACCATTGTGTGAATCAGTATTTGTCAAACTTATGAAGACAGCAACACATTCAGTTCAATTCAGTTCAGTTTTAATAATAACATATATTCCTAAATAGATAGTGTTGTCATGTGATCCCCTCTAGGATCAGCTCTTGTAATCATCTTTGTTGGTCCCACGGGAATCAAGTCTTTGATGGAACGACAGTTAACTTTCTACTTCTTGCATATTTCTAATATGCAGCCGATATATCAGCTACATTTGAACTTGTAGCTGCATTTAAGTATTTGCTTCCATGAGTTCCACTCTGCACTCCAGTTAACCTTTAAGACAGAACAGTCAAATTGGATCTCTTCCCATGACATGCTAGTTGAGAAATCAGCCAAGGTAGTCTCTACAACTCCCTACCAGACCCTCCTTTCACAGATCATTATACACATGGGGATCCCTGACTTCCACATGTTACAGAATTACTGACAACCTCATAAATAGATCCTGAATCATCTGTACACCATGCAAGATTGTGCTGAGAAAGGATCCCTCAAAGACATCCTGCTAGATAATAGCAACCCTGAACAGATAATTTCTCACTGTATGTTATGCAAACTCATGAATGGGCCTAAGAGTATCACTTTCAGTTCTGAAACGTGCCCATCTACCATAAGTTATCCTAAAAAGTTGTGGTTTTTCAAAAGTTTGAGCTATAGATGAAGTTAGATGTTTTAAGTTATGACTATGCAGTAACAGCTTGAATAGTGGTCACCACGAACAGGATGCTGCTGTCAAGCCAAATTGTTCTACCTATCATACAAATTAGTAAAATAGTAGCTGAATTTTAGTGCCAGTGTGATGCTAAGTAAGTAGACCATATGTTCCAAAGACTGGCAGAGTACATCAAACAGCATACCTATTCAGCTGTTTGCAACTAGTAAGGTACTAATGTGCCTTACCAGCCCAGCTTGAAAAACTCAAAACAGAGTCTCTAACATTAAATGTGAATTTGTAATGGATATAATTTGTTAAATAATCCTAAGTATGCTAAAAGTTAGACTGACAACTAATTTAAGATCATAAGTTGGACTTTCAGTTTGGCATACTTGCACCTATTGGAAGATCTGGATATAAATACACATAATTTTCCTCTTTGCAGGCCAAAAGAACATGGACACAAATTGTGCTAGTTTCAAATCAACAAAATAGGCGACAGCTATTCTCCGATTCATTCTTTAGTTCAATGTCTTGACCAATAAATGTGCCTGGTTTTAATTTAAACAAAGCTTGTCATATCTAACTGGTGCATTTTACATGACAATGCTACTAGTAAACAGTGTCAACTTGCCAACAAACCAACACTTTCTTCTCACGCAGAATAAATAAAACTTCCCTTTACATTGGTATTATTGTGAACTGTCACAGTGAGTATAAGACAAAAAGCTTTTGACAAAATGTGTATTTTTCAATAACACTAATAGGGCTTTGTTAGTTTTTCAGTCAACTAGCAGGACTGGTTGACACTATTCAGCTGACAGTCAATGCTCATAGATCTCAGGACCCACCTAAATGTATCACAGCTGTCAAAAAGGTAGGTGAGAAATGCTATTGCTATCATCAAACATGGATTAAGAACCAAGCATCAACATCAGTGACATTACCCTTGAGTGTTCAAGTGGAGGGTGAAGGAGTAACGATGGATGAAATTTGGTATGATGAGTGCCAGATGCATTGCACAGAGGAAGAAGACCAGGACGTCATAACATGTGGACAAGGAGAATAGCAGAAGCTAAGAATATAATGGAAGAGATGAAGTGGCATGAAGACAGTTTAGTCTCAAACACAGCAGTAACAACAAAACAGGTCAGACATTGCACTGACTAACAGAGCAAAAGGAAAGAAAATTCAAATTCTGGTAATAATGCAGAGAGGAACCAAAAAACTAAGCCCTTTTTTTGAACTGAATAGATATCTTTTGAAGCTAGAGAATACATATGAATTACATCAAGGCATTTGATGCTCTGCAAGAATTAAGTGATTATGCACTTTGCTGGTGTTCCTGTTATTCAATTGTTGCACTTATAAATAAACATATTTGCAAAGACCTTTTTCACGAGAACAGTCTTCCTCAATGATTGTATTTTTTTACAGCTGCTGCGCACTTAGACTTGACTGCTTCCATAAATCATCCATTATTTCTCTCTTTGGACTTAAGCCGAATGGATTTGTGCAAGTTAAAGCATTATAATTCAACAACCATCAGTTATTCCAGTATTTATTTCAGACATAGACTGACTCCTGCAAGAGCTGTATCAGTGAGGACTTCAGAAGCCCCTGCAAAGAATTGCGTGAGAATGAGCCAGTCACTTGCCATGCTACATTGAGCCATGCTGACCTGGAAGGAGAGGGATCAATCCCTACAATTAGTCATCTGAACTGAGCAGCAGCAAAACACAGTCGGTCAATGTTCATATTTGTCATTTGCACTGAGCAAAACAGTGTGAAAATTGTTTGAATATTGTGTAGAAACCTCCGGTCGATGATTTGTTGCCTAACCCTCCATAACACAGGTTTGAGCTTACAAAGAAAGTGTGGATACCAGCAAGATATTCCAACATAGGTCAACTCTTTGAGCAGAGGAGAAGGTAGTTACTGCACCTATCTAGAATTGAGAACAGCATGCAGGTGAAATTGGACTTAGGGTTGCCTGCTTCCTGAATGCTGCCAAGTCATTTTCACTTGCAAAATTGCATTTGCTCTCCACAAATACTTTCTGATTCTAAAGATGGCCACACAACAGGCACAGGGACTGTCTGCTGGCAGTATTCAGCGTCAACAGCCCTGCTTTTGTCTGGAAATCCACTCTCCAATGAGGGATTTCTCCAACCCCCCAGACAGCAAGGATATGAAAATTGCAGGGAAAGTGGCTTTGGAGGCAGGTGATCAGCCATGTTCTCGTTGAATGCTGGAGCAATGAATGGGCTGAATGGCTACTCCTGATCCTATATTTCAAGTTTTTAATTCACACAGCTGTAAAATAGCAGGAAGGAGCCTCTTCTGACCCATCATCAGCTTTATTTAAAAGAGCCATTAATTATTTACTAATTAATTGCTGTGTTATGTTTGCCTTCTGGGTATTGTTAGTGTCCCTTCCCATAAGAGCCAACACTGACTTTTTGGTGGGAATTAAAACATATACACGTTACTATCTCCCATTGTTAGTTTCTATTGCCTCCTGCTGTATGCCGCCTCCTCTAGCAAGACAGGGAGGTGTGCCTGTGATGTCTTGCAATACCATTGGCTGATGTGCCTATTATGGTTGAATTGCTGCCAGTGTGCCCAATCTTTGAGTTTCAGGTGTGAGGCTTGCAATGGTGCTAAGTATGTGTGAGTGAAATGAAGCAGATAAATATTAGGTGTGAATTCTGATTGCTAGGAGTTGTTGATACAGTGGGTGATGAAACTGTAGTGAGATCAATGGTGATTGAGGCTGGTGGCCCAGCTGGTATGATAACATGTTTAAAGATGCCCTCACCTTGACACCTCATGTGCGATCATTAATCATATTTCTACACTGCATCCAGATCCTGGGACTACTCTTCTGGCATTGATCTCCAAGGTCATCGTTTGAAACTGCCTTCTGAGTAAATACCTGAAGGAATATCATGCCAGCCCATCACTCAAGGATGAAGGTCAGTGCCCCTTCTTCCTATACCTTTTACTACAGCCTTCAGTGTGATTCCCAAAGCCTGGTGCTAACTCTCTCCCATTCTCTTGATTCTTCCATGGTACATTATTCAGAATAATCTCAGGATTTCCAGGAATTGAAGTGCACAATCCCCTTTAAGTGGTATGGCCTAACTTTTATAGTGCTTTACCCTCATTATATTGGGGCTCCTGATGACAGGTATGAAGTAACAGCTACTGATCCCAGTATCCCATCACTGAGTCACACTTTATTTACACATGGAAAGTCATTGATACTGATCCAGCTTCCTAAGAGCCAACTCTCAGAGGGACAGGATGACTGACACTCCTGTTTTTAGTTGTCAGCCAGGGATCTCTGATTGGGCTAGGTTAACAGCCCCAATCAGGGAAGTCATATTTTATGACATCCACCTAGCTGAACTTGTTACAATCGCTAAAAGGTACAGACAATGGCCAGTGCAGGGATTGTTGGTAACGAGGCAAATGCATGGAAATATGTAGGCTCCATGGAGATGATGTCCTGCCTGCATTGCAAAGAAGATGTGTAGGCTAATTGTGCATTGTAATCCTTATGCCTGTTTAGGAGATTTTTTTCAAATCTTAATATTTCTCCCACAAATAAATGTATAATATTCTTGCAAGGTGTTCCAATATTACTGCATATATTCCTTTTATAGTAAGCAATCAGACACAGCAAGGTTAAAGCATTTTCTGTAATGAGCATGTGATTTTGCATGTGGGATTAGATAACATATTTCTGAATATTTCAGTTTCCTCCGTTACTCTTTAAACTGCTGAAAGCATGTTATTGAAATTCTCACTGACTTCTCAGTTGCTGCTCTCTCTAATCCATCTTTGCCATAAATATTTCAATAATTCGTGATAGCTGTGTCATACCTGTTCAAAACGTTTACAAATCTTTCACCTCCAGAATTGTGAAGGGAAATGAGAGAATAATGTAGCAAGTCAATTCTAGTCAAATGAGCAGCAAGTCACTCAAAATAAGATGGAATTTTCCACTGTTTCTTCATGGGTAAGAACAGTGATTAAATAGTTGAGTGTTTCATAATATGTAATTGTAAGTATAGCGAGCCATCTTCGAGCACCTTCTGTTTTGAAAGAAACTGAGCGTTATTACACTTTATGTAATATCAGATTTGCATTTATATAATGCACTTTTACAAATTTTAAGAATTTAGTATGTGGTCATCTGTATTGCTGTTTTCTATACTTCCATCATGTTCACCCTTCGTCACTTCTTCCAGAAACTCATAACTGCTGATATTTCTTTTTACTGAGGTGATGACCAAGTCAGGCCTTATACTTGGCCTCACTCAAACCAAATTATTGCAAGTTAAGACAACTCTCTGATCTACCCTCTTGCTTTAGTTACACAGTTTGGCATTAGATTCACTCCACTGATTGCTTCTCCACATTGGTTGCATATTATCATTTAACTTTTTAAGTATCTTTCTTTATAATTGTCTTGCACTATCAATAACCTCTTCTAGCCAGTACTTGTCATTGTATTTATGCTGCCATTGATTCTCTGCAACCTCAGAAACTATATTCCCCTTCCTTCCTCCCAAATCCTGATCCACAGTTTCTAACACTCCTCTCTACTTGGTCCACTCCACACAGACCATATACACAGTACTTGCCCCGGTCTACTCGTCAACGTTGACACATTATACAGGAGATTTGATGTATATCTGATGTACAGGTTTGACTTACCAAGTATCATATTAGTTACAAATACAACTGGACTTGCCACCTGACATTTACAAGTAGTTACAACTGTATCCTGATGCACATCAGCTGTTTCTAATCAGCTAGAATGACCTGAATTGTATAATTTATGGCAATGACCTGAAAGGGAAAGGTCAGATTAACAACCATATAATCACCATGCTCCTAACACAAGATTAATTCTGAGCAATGCTGTGGGAGGTTAACCAATAATCTATGAAAAGACATCAATTGGACACATCCATTTACTACAAGCATGTGGTTCATTAAGGACAAACTAAAATCCACATTGCTGATAATGTGAGAGATTTTAGCCATCTATCATTAATATGTTGCATATTTTGAAGCCCATTTCTTGCAAGTATCATCTGTAAGTTTCTAATCAATTTCATGAGTGCCTCATTAATATATTTACACTCCATATTACTGGATCTGTGACCATAAAGTCAACAAATCCAAGAAACTATCTGCAAAATATCATTACTGACTTTTGAAGAGGAACAATTGGATAATGAAGGGTGACTGAACAAATTGTTCTCCAGCAAATTCTTTTCAAATCAATTCTTTAGAAGTTTGAAAACATTTAACAATGAAAGGACCCTGAAGAAAAAGAGGCAATCTGCAAATAAATAGTAAGTCTGTGTCTGTCTTCTGCTTTTAAAACATGTGTCTATTTTTCTGTCTGTGTCTCTAATCATGTGTCTGAATCTTTGAAAGTATGGTCTCTGTTATTCTATATATGTATCCACTTATCCAGGCAGTTTATCTGACTGTGTATCATTCCAAGTAATCCTCTATATGTGCTTGTGTCTATCTTGATCTTGTGGAACTGCTTGTGTTGGTTTTTCTGGGCTCATATGTGTTCATATGAAGATAATGGTTTGATCTTTGCAGAAATACATGTTGGAGACAAGGTTTGAAGGTTAATAGTAGCCTTTCCAAAGTGTACTGCTATTACTGCTCATTTGTTATTTTTACCAACCGAACATTTGTGCAGTGAATAAATTTACATTTATCTTCATGTGGAAGTTTGCAATTGTTATAAAATGGAACCATGTGTTGAGAAAGTGCAAAAGGCAGCAGAGTAACAGTGCTATGCATCAAAGACAGGCAATTTATTCATTTAATGTTGTCCTTTGACAAAATTTCTTCAGCTCCTCGTTAGGAATGAAACCATGGATGAGCAGGAGAAAATTGTCACATTTGTATCTCCCAAGACCAACTCATCTCTCTTGTATCTTTCCATCTCTTGAACAGTCTCCCTCTTTCTCACTCGACAGTGTGACTACTTTAGTGACATTTATGATCACAAGTGCACCAGTTGACGTTGAGCCCGACATCTGGCAGCGAGAATGTCAATACAAAGTGAGATTCGCATGAATGCTGTACATTCTGTTGTTTTCAAGAAGCAAGCTGTTGGGGCAGGAAGTTTTAGAAAAACAACAAAAGGCAAAAAAAGTCTTGGTTTCACTGAATTTGTTGGGTATATCATTGGATTGTCACTGACATTCTTGTACCATGTTTGTGAAATGACAAAATATCACCATCCTAATGATGCAATTTAAAGAAACATAGTTGTATTCATGTCTAGCTATATGGTAGGAGAATCAACTCCCATTCATTGTACGTTTTGGGTGGGATCCGTTGTGAGGTTGGGAAACCCAAAAGCATGTTTCTAGTTGTACGATAATGTTAAATCATATTCCATCACTCTCCTGTCCACTGCCAGTTTCATTGATAGGTTGGAGGTCTGTCATGTGGGACTCCTACAATATTAGGCTGGAGCCATGGTGAACATAGGGCACATAGGTCTAGTGTGATGCAGTGAAGAAAAATGGGGGTATCCCATTGTGGAGGAGCTATAATAGCAGGGGTGTGGAGTCAATAGCGGGAGAAGAACATGCAGATCATGGATAAAGTAGGGAAATTTATTGGGTGGATTGATGGTTGGGGGAGAGCACAGACATTTCTCTTGGATCTCAAACAGTGCTTTAAAGGGACTTCTTAATTTCAACTGTTCTCACTTCCTTTCATCTGTCAGATTTCCTGAGGCTTGGAAATCTCTGTTGACATAAGTTACAAATAAGAATAAAGGTACACAACCACATTACAGCACTTAAATGATATACCAGCCTTCTGAGAACAGATTGGGTGAATACTGTTAGCCCCATCTTTGTTAATACAAGAATCTGTGAATTTGAGGCAGGTTCATTCCTGTTTGAGATTTCTTCAAAGTCTACATCTCTCAGCACCAAGCTATACATGTTTGGGAATTGAAATTTCTTGCAGAAATGTGTATTTTAAAATGAATTATCATTCCCCTTTCTTATAGGTCTTTAAGTGGAGGTGTCAGCTATGAAGATTTTAAATGAATTTTTCAGCAACAAAAAAGTGAAGATCACAAAATAAGTGATCAGAGATAATGGGAACTGCAGTTGCTGGAGAATCCGAGATAACAAAGTGTGAAGCTGGATGAACACAGCAGGCCAAGCAGCATCTCAGGAGCGCAAAAGCTGACTTTTCTGATGAAGGGTCTAGGGCCAAAACGTCAGCTTTTGTGATCCAAAGATGCTGCTTGGCCTGCTGTGTTCATCCAGCTTCACATTTTGTTATCACAAAATAAGTCTTGAGATCACTCCTGGCGCCCAACCCTTGTCTGTCCAGTGATAATGGGAACTGCAGATGCTGGAGAATCCAAGATAACAAAGTGTGAAGCTGGATGAACACAGCAGGCCAAGCAGCATCTCAGGAGCGCAAAAGCTGACGTTTCGGGCCTAGACCCTTCATCAGAGAGGGGGAGGGGGTGAGGGTTCTGGAATAAATAGGGAGAGAGGGGGAGGCGGACCGAAGATGGAGAGAAAAGAAGATAGGTGGGGAGGTAGGGAGGGGATAGGTCAGTCCATGGAAGACAGATAGGTCAAGGAGGCGGAATGAGGTTAGTAGGTAGGAAATAGAGGTGTGGCTTGAGGTGGGAGGAAGGGATGGGTGAGAGGAAAAACAGGTTAGGGAGGCAGAGACAGGCTGGGCTGGTTTTGGGATGCAGTGGGTGGAGGGGAAGAGCTGGGCTGGTTTTGGGATGCAGCACTCTAGCAACCTCCGGATACAACGCATCATCCTCTGACACTTGCGCCATCTACAATCCGACCCCACCACCCAAGACATTTTTCCATCCCCACCCTTGCCTGCCTTCCGGAGAGACCACACTCTCTGTGACTCCCTTGTCCGCTCCACACTCCCCTCCAACCCCACCACATCCGGCACCTTCCCCTGCAACCGCAGGAAGTGCTACACTTGCCCCCACACCTCCTCCCTCACCCCATCCCAGGCCCCAAGATGACTTTCCATATTAGGCAGATGTTCACCTGCACATCTGCCAATGTGGTATACTGTATCCGTTGTACCCGGTGTGGCTTCCTGTACATTGGGGAAACCAAGCGAAGGCTTGGGGACTGCTTTGCAGAACACCTCCGTTCAGTTCGCAATAAACTACTGCACCTCCCAGTCGCGAGACATTTTAACTCCCTCTCCCATTCCTCAGATGACATGTCCGTCATGGGCCTCCTGCAGTGCCACAATGATGCCACCCGAAGGTTGCAGGAACAGCAACTCATATTCCGCTTGGAAACCCTGCAGCCCAATGGTATCAATGTGGACTTCACAAGCTTCCAAATCCCCCCTCCCCCACCGCATCCCAAAACTAGCCCAGTTTGTCCCCTCCCCCCACTGCATCACAAAACCAGCCCAACTCGTCCCCTCCCCTCACTGCATCCCAAAACCAGCCCAGCCTGTCTATGCCTCCCTAACCTGTTCTTCCTCTCACCCTCCCTTCCTCCCACCTCAAGCCGCACCTGCATTTCCTACCTACTAACCTCACCCCACCTCCTTGACCTGTCCGTCCTTCCATGGACTGACCTATCCCCTCCCTACCTTCCCACCCATACTCTCCTCTCCACCTATCATCTTTTCTCTCCATCTTTGGTCCACCTCCCCCTCTCTCCCTATTTATTCCAGAACCCTCACCCCATCCCCCTCTCAGATGAAGGGTCTAGGCCCGAAACGTCAGCTTTTGTGTTCCTGAGATGCTGCTTGGCCTTCAGTGTTCATCCAGCTCCACACTTTGTTACCTTATCTGTTCAGAGTCTTGTTTTGGGCTTAGAGTAATGGTTAATGAAGTAATATTTTCAGAGTGTTTAGTTAACATTGGTCATGGGATTTGAAAATTTTTGTGTCCATTTAGTGTATGTTTAAATACATACATTTCATGCCGCAGAGCTGCATTGGTCTTCATGAACAGTTACTGGACTCAAATCATTAACTCTGCTTTCTTCCCACAGAGGCTGCAAAGCCTGTTCAGTTTTGATTGTGATTTCTGTGTTTGCAATAGTAAGTGCATCCTAATAACTTCTAAAAACAATAAACAAAACAGATTTCCTATGACATAGTTTCCAGTAAATATGATGTTTTATAGCCTTTTTATATGGTAGACAAACTAAATTATCAATGCTGGAATACATTACAAGTTCCAGCTCTGACCCTTAATCTTCTAACTGGCATTCTAATTACATCATAGTAACACTTATATCATATTAGTAGTGATCCATCACCTGAAACAGATGGATGTGTTAGACACCTGCTAAGAGGCCCCTTTTTAAACTGGAACCAGCCACATTGCTACTGTTAATGGACAGTGAGGCCATTAACTGCATTTGGGGGCCATTACCCCCCAGTTGCTGCAGTGAAAACTAATCACATTGTGATTTGCCCATCAGCCTACTTTTCAGTACAGCATGCATCTCTTTTTGCACTTTCCACTATTTCCACCTCTTTTAACATCACATTCCTTCATTGTCAGTCAGTTCCTGTCTCTGTTCCTGCCTTCAATCGCATGCTGTTTAAAAGCAATCAGTGGAAAATCAGAAGCTTGGGCCAAATATTTCTTCATGTGCACTCGTGGTGTATGCCAAAAATACAGAGGCAGAATGTTTGATGTACTGTTAGTGAGTTTGCTGACTTACACAATTGTTTCTTTTTTAGTTAATGCTAGATAATTTGATAGAAGTTTTTTTTATTGAAGATGCAGCTGACGTAGTGAGCAGAGGAATGTCTATGGATATTGTCCATATGGATATCCAGGATGTCCAGAATAGGATTGAATTTACAGCCTACTAATTTAGAGAAGAGAGTGCTACGAACAGACCTACACTGAGCCAAAATCACATGAAAACATAATGAAACCATGCTTCAACTTTGGTTCATGGTAAACTTGCATTCTGGACAAATTCTTCAAGCTGGATGCTCACTATTTACAGCTTTCTCGACTATTGAAGAAATGTATCCAAAGAAGTGTCAGGCCTTGAGAGAAACTTGTACCTTGATATGAACACTTTAGTGAAGGTATTGAACAACAATTTAATGTGTAAAAAATAATCAACTTGCAGCTTTAAAAAATGTCATTGTATTTTAGTTTGGTTTAAACCATGCATTGAACCAACACATTTGTGTTTGTTTGGGAAGTATTTCTTAAAATGTTTAGATTTTTGCTCATTGTAATGACAGAAAAAGAGTGATGAGGATATTGCAGTTGATGTGCATCTGGACTTTTTTAAAATTTACAAAATGCCACATCATAAACTGGTTAGGGAGATTAGAACCCATGACATTAAAGGAGGAGTAGCTGTGTGGATACAAAATTGGCAAAGAGACAAAAAGTAGAGTGTAGTGGTAAATACTTGTTTTCAGACAGAAAAGTAGTGAACCCAGGGGTCAGTGTTGCAATGACTGTAGTGATGGGGTTTGATGATGTATATAAATAAAGCTGATGTAAACTGTAATGTCCCTATAACCTCAATGGTCCAGATCAGCTGTTTCCCCACTGTTATTAGACTTCTGAATGGAGCTCTCAAATTTTAAATTGCATGTTGATTTTGGTTTTTGTGCACCTTCTCTGCAGCCATAACATTGTATTCTTAGCTCTGTCTACTATCCGAATGCACTTTATATAGCATGATCTGCTAGTACTACACACAAAAGAAATGGTCGCTGCATTATAGGCAGGATGTGAAAGCATTGGAAAGGGTACAGAGGATATTTACCAGGATGTTGCCTGGTATGAAGGGAAGGTCTTGAGAAAAGGCTGAGGGACTTGAGGCTGTTTTTGTTCGAGAGAAGAAGCTGAAGGGGTGACTTAATAGAGACATATAAGATGATCAGAAGATTAGATAGGGTGGACAGTGAGAGCCTTTTTCCTCGGATGGTGATGGCTAGCACTAGGGGACATAGCTATACATTGAGGGGCAATAAATATAGGACAGATGTCAGAGGCACGTTATTAACTCAGAGTAGTATGGGCGTGGAATGCCCTGCCTGCAACAGTGGTAGACTTGTTAACTTTAAGGGCAGTTAAATGGTCATTGGATAAACATATGGATGATAATGGAATAGTGTAGGTTAGATAGGCTTCAGATTGGTTTCACAGGTCGGTGCAACATCGAGGGCCGAAGGGCCTGTACTGCGCTGTAATGTTCTATGTTCTATGTTCTAGGTACGTGACAATAATAAATCATATCAAATCAAATTTGTTCTAGTATGACATTAAGCCCTGTGCAGCTCTTGGTCCCACTCCATACCCTCACCAGAAAGGAAAAATACATTAAATGTCTGACATGAGCTTGTATCAAGATCTGACAAAGCCGTACAAGAGCACAATCAAACAACAAGGTGATATATTAATGATCTCTAATTGAGTAGACGGGGCATCATTCCAAAATTTATGAGTAACACAAATCTTATGAACAAAAAGGATAATAATAACTGACATAAATTAATTAAATGACAAGGTGAAATTGAATGCAGAAATGTGTGAAGTGAGGCATTTTGGAAAGAAAATGAAGAGAGGCAATGCAAATTAAATTAGTCAAAGATTCACTGGATTTTTATAGAAAGGATTTATTCAATATTAAAATTATTTGGGAACTAAGAGACATGGCTATTCACACCTATTAATCTTTGAAGATGACAAGAGTTTAGTTAAGTTGTTAAAAACACACATCCAAAAATGGATTGCAAATGCAGGGGAGCTATGTTAAATATTTACAGAGTGCTCTTAGTTGTCAGCCAGAGTACTATTACAAATTCTGCAAACACACTTTAGGGAGGATGTCAAAACTTTGGTGAAGAAGATGCAAAATGTTCTTTTAGAATAGCCCCAGAATTCATTCATAAAGCACATCTTCTGTCCTGTAAGTTTCTATGATTCTATGCTGTTAGATGGGTTAGTTCATTAATTTAAAATACTAACATTTTGAGCAGCAAAAGTCTAAAATGATTCTAAAGGAATTTTAGTGCTAAATGTTGACATGAAAGTGTGACAAAATAATAACAATAGCAACGGAGGTTTATGGTCAGTAAATTTATACATGTGCATAGTTTTTAATAAGGTGTAGAATGTATTTTTCTTTAGATCAAACAATATGAGGGGTTTTGAGCAACATTAGCTCTCGATGTCTGGTTGGTATTCTGGTGGAGCAGGTACATAATTGGGTGAAGTCAATGCAATGAAAATCAGGATGGGCTATACACAGACAGATGGTTCACACAAGAAGTCACTGGCTAAGCTTAGAAAGTGAAAATTTAGCACTCCAGATATAGAATATAATATAATTTATTGTATTATGTAGTAATGAAACTGAATATTGTGGACAAATATAAATATAATGAATGGGTCCCAATCTGAAATGTCAACTTTCCTGCTCCTCTGATGCTGCCTGGCCTGCTGTGTTCCTCCATGGTTTGTTGTGAACTTACCTTTAACCCTGTTTGATTTACCATTTCTAAATTGGCAACAGCAATATATTGTATTACCAGAAGGTGCTGCAACAAACCTTTCTGAAATTAAGTGTTTTGATGATTTGCAGAAGGTGATCATGAAACCAATTTGTCCCAGAGAGGTAAATGAATGTTTTTTTAAAAAAAAACACATGAACCTCTCTGGGACAAATTGGTTTCATGATCACCTTCTGCAAATCATCAAAACACTTAATTTCAGAAAGGTTTGTTGCAGCACCTTCTGGTAATACAATATATTGCTGTTGCCAATTTAGAAATGGTAAATCAAACAGGGTTAAAGCAGAGTTCACAACAAACCATGGAGGAACACAGCAGGCCAGGCAGCATCAGAGGAGCAGGAAAGTTGACATTTCAGATTGGGACCCATTCATCACAGATTCAGGTGCTCCAGTGCCTTCCAAAGTAGTTTCCCTTATCTTATTAACAGTGAAATTTTGAGATAGTAGGAACTGCCTATGCTGGAGTCTGAGATAAGGTGTAGAGCTGGATGAACACAGGAGGCCAGGCAGCATCAGAGGAGCAGGAAAGCTGACGTTTCGAGTCTGGACCCTTCATTAGAAATGAGAAATTTCTGTGGAAGGGTCCAGACCCGAAACGTCAGCTTTTCTGCTCCTCTGATGCTGCCTGGCCAACAGTGAAACTTTTTTTTCGCCCTCAAAAATGCAGTTGGCTCCATGTGTGAACGGAAAAAATTCCATTATTGCTAACCAACTCAAGTGTACACTTCCAAAAGCAAACCTGCCTAGGAATTAGAAAACTGCCTGCCCAATTGGGAAGACTACCTTTAGCATTAACAGTACAACATAGAGCACGTTTAGTTCTGCAAAATCTGTTCTTGGCTGAAATGAAAGATGCTGCAAGAATGGTAAAAATTGATTATTAATTTTCAACTTCTGTCATCTGACTTTTAATATCCGGGGGACCGATTGTCAACTGAAACTGTGTAAAAAACGGAAAACATTGACTTAAGATGGCTACAGTGATCACATGACCACTTGTTGAGCCAGTTAATGACACTATCAAGACACAAACTTTAGCCTGAACTGAAAGTATCATGTCATGAAAATTCCTAAAACCAGATTTGTGTCCGTTGATTTACACCCTTGAGGAAGTTTCACACGTTAGGTTCAATATTGCAAATTATTAATCGGGGGGAGCAATGTAAATGATGATATGACAGACCCATTTGTTTTTCAGACTCAGTAATACACAACTGAACCACTTTTCGGTTAACAGGTTTTGGGCATACGTTCAGAGGGGAAAGAATTATGAACTTGAAATAGGAGAATTGAAAGCCCCACTCTCTTATCTCCGTGTTTCTGCCAGTCTCAGAAAAAGGATCCAAAGATAGAACAACTTTGAGAAACATCCGTTCACCAAGAACTCAAACATTCGTACAAATTTCGCTACTGCTGAGGATACAAGTCACAATTTTAAAAAAAAAATTATCAGGTTTAACCTAACACCCCAAATACTTTTAAGGACTTTTTAAAAACTGCATATTCTTGATTTTACTTTCGCTCCAGACACTCCTTTGTAAACTTTGTACCTGTTTGTGAGGGCGTTTGATGCCACATTGTATTATTTACCGTTGGGGGTTAAATTCCTCATTCTTTCACACAAGAATGCATTTTACACTTGTCCTTGACTCTGAAGAAGGGAACTAAATTTTAATTGAAATGTGATGGCTGCAAGGTAAAAAGAAACGTATTTAAATTCGCGATAATGGACAATCGAGGGGGTGAGAAAGAGGGGCAGCGGTTTATACCTACCTTCCACCCACCACAAAAACTTAAATGCGATGCAAAAGCATGTTCGGTCGCAATTAGTGACGCGGGGACCATCCTTACAGTGCCCAACACTGCCACTTAAAAAAAGGAATTGAAAAGTTCCTGGTTACCATTCGTTGTGACCGGAGCCACCTGCCGTGAGGAAGTTGACTCTGGTGAAGTCTGATTGAAGCTCGCTGGTGATAAATTGTTCCACCCAAGTTCCCTGGATGTCTGTTAGGCACGGCGACACATGACAAGAACTGGGCAGGATCGACAAAGGTGCATTAAAACGAACTAACCCCTGAATATTTGAAACAAACACAGAAACTGCTGGAAACACTCGCAGAGAGAGAAAAACAGCTCACTCACCTGAAACAATCTCTCTCTCGCCAAAGGTGCTGCCGGATCAGACTGGCGGCAGCATTTCTAACATAGATACATAATGCGTCGATCACGCATTTTTGTTCTATGTGTACTCTCTATCAAATCATTGAAAATGATTATATTACATACAGCATCTCCACACACTAGCAAGTATATGTGACTACAAAGCACGACTGTCTGATGCTTTTAGTGTTATTCTTCCAACGCTCTGGAGGCAATGGAATGTCTAAGTTTATGACAGGAAAGCGAATGATAAAATGCTCCTATCTCTCCATCGGGGCCGATTACAGTTTGGGATCCTCGTCCAAAATAGAATTTAACCCTAAACGGACAACTGAGCTTTGGATTTGGAGCTGGTTTCCCTGGAAATGATTGCGGGGGAGTGGGGAACATTGCAGAGTAATCAATCTGCTTCTGATCGATATCACATGGGAACGCAGCTGGACTGGAAGCAGGAGAAGTGCGTGTAAAGTGGGAAATGCCGGCGCGGCGCGGAACGGAGCTCTCTGCAGCTGTGAGCGGCCGCTCTGCAATCCAACTGACTCCCTCCCACTTTACAGCGAGGCGAGGCTCGGCACTGTGGTCCGGCTAGGAATACGCCTGGCCCCCAAATCAAATAGCAGCCTTTGCTCGATCGTTTACACGCGGCACAGGGCAGGGGGATTTAACCTGCAGGAAAGCATAAGGAGTCGAGGCCCGAACCCACCGAGCCATCATCAAGATAACATTTTGTCTGTCAACTCTTCCCTGGCTGTGAAATAAGCAAAATATTTATCATTTCGAGTGGGTGGGGAAAAGAATCTAAATTCCTGAGGTGGATAGTGCTTACAATAACTGGCTGTAATAAGTAATTTATCTTCAAGGAAACATTAACTGCTAATTACATCGAAATTCTCCAACGAAATTATCTGACAGCCCAAGCCTGACTGATACCCATGATCTATAATTAAAATGTCCAGACAACTGTTCCCAACATTTGATGGTAGTATAAGGTAGTGGTGGAGGTTAGACAGACCTTAGGTTTAGGGTAAAAGTTCAGCACAACATCATGGGCTGAAGGGCCTGTACTGAGCTGTACTGTTCTATGTTCTATGTGTTTTATTTTAAAACCGGCTGCATTTTGCCCTTTTCGGTTGTCGGTGCAGGGATAGGGGTCCTAGCGCAGCATATTACACTCTGCTCACCCTGCTGTACGGTCTCTGTGCACTCTATGTATACATTATCCTGCCGCTAGGCTGGTGACCGCGAGGTCATTCGCTTCTTGGGCTGCAGGGGCGGCGTGTCGACCGGAAGTCAGTCACGCCGCGTTTATACACGTTTCAAGGGAACTCGGTTTAGGATCCCTCTGTTCTGAAGTGTGACTATCGGTGGGAACGACCGCATTTGGAAGAAACACCGCCCCTGGTTTATCACGCTTCATCAAGATGCAGCTGATTGAACTTCTAGCATTGCCTTCAGCTATTGAAAACAGGTTAATCAAACCTTCTGATGCTGTCACATGAATTATCATAGATAATAAAATGTGAGGCTGGATGAACACAGCAGGCCCAGCAGCATCTCAGGAGCACAAAAACAGACGTTTCGGGCCTAGACCCTTCATCACATTTTATTATCTTGGCTTCTCCAGCATCTGCAGTTCCCATTATCACATAAATTATCAGTCGCTTCTAACACGAACTGAGAGAGCTGCTGTTGGGACAAAATGAATCTTGGAACGCGGATCCGCGACGTAACAGCGCATATACCTGTACACGGCAACATTGTACACAGCCTCGCATCTAAATATTAACACGGCCCTTGACTAACTCGAAGCTATTGTTTAACTGTCAGAAATAAAAGGGGCGATTTAAAAGCATTCCGGGGCATTAAATCGTCAAAGAAAGCTGCACCGTTATTCCGACAAAAAAAACCTCCACGCTTTCGCACTGAATCCCTGACCAGATAGATCTAGACCCCTTGTGATCGCCTTGGTTCCAGACTGAGAGCAGACAGCATGGCCCAGGGTTTCAGTATGGAATTTCGGAGTTACAGTGAAAAGGCTGCAATAATTAATTCTGAGGTCTCGCGTGTTCGAGTCTGGGATCAAAAGAGCGACGAATGGATACGGTCTCTGCGATCTCGACACATGAGGAACTGAAATGACGTCTAAAACGTCATTTTCACGAGCTGTCAGGTTTTGCAAACTGGGCCGCTGTCATTTCGTTGTGTTTGCAGCACTGCCCCGGCGTCTCTCGCTCTTTGTCGGTGGACCGTCATTTCAAATGATGTTCTCATCTTAGATAATTGTAAAAATTAGGGGTTGGGGCGTGGGGGGGGGGGGCGGGAGGGGGGTAAAATGACCCTGCCAGATTACAATGTGGAACAGAGATAACACAACTGCCTTCAGAAAGATTCAGTCCCCTATAATGCCCATTGAGTAGTTATTCCAGTATATTTATTTCCACATAGTTTGAGCATAGTTTTGGTGAGTGAAACTGGAGGTGATGATATGAGTACAGTCATGTTGTTCAGTTGGCCGACTATTTGGCTGCGTCGGCGGAGTAGCCACTGAGACCTGTCATTCGTGATCTAGCGATTAACTACAATGGGAGCAGACCCCTCGGCAGGGCTGTGTACTTCGAGGTGGGGAGTTTCAGGGAGTTTCGTTTGACAGTTATCCGAGGGGCCACTCTTTATCAGACGGTGCAAGGGTTACTACAAACACAAAACCCCCATCATGTCTAAATGTCACTAAAAACACCGGGATCGAGTCCATTCTCACCGGGTTCAAACCTCTCTCACACTAAATGAAGCCACCCCCTCAGCTTAGTCAGAAATTGCTTTGCAGTCTGAGACCCCGGACTTGAACCCCTTACTGTAAGGATCAGGGCTGGATGAATTTTTTTAAAAAGTGATCTTGGGATTTGTTTAGGTCTGGTTAGCAAATCTTTGTGCTTCTATTCAGCTGCACATTTTTACAGACAGTTTTTGCTTTGTTATTTTCCAGGGAGCCATTTGCCTCCCAGCTGACGATGCACTTTCGGAAGTTCGAATTTAAAACGCGACGTTTGGTCTTGGGGCCCCCTGTCCTCACAGCTAGCCTGGTGGCGAAAGAAGATAAATGACTAACTCTGGGTGGATATGTGGCTCAGAGCCGAGCAGAAACGTCCCCAGCATCCATCTGGTAGCGATGGGGATCCGGGGGAGGGGGGAGGTCAGAAATTGCAGCGTTATTTTTTACCACCTTTATTGGAAGGACCTTGGAGCAACATGAGCTGGAATTGGAAAGGAATCGCCATTTGATCTAAGTCTTCATAATGTGGAAGCGTGGCTTTTCTTGGCATGTGATTTATTTAGACCCATCTGATGCCCATTCCGCCTCCTAATTTAATTCAAAGTCACGGCTGGATTTTGAGCTGAGGTAGCTGACCTGAAATTGACAGTGGGCGTTAAATCACCCGAAGAAATTGTGACATTCCGGAAGCTTTCCGCGGGGGGTAGGAGTCGTCTTTCAGGCTGTCGGGCAGAATCTGGGGTACCCCGGATCTCAGAGCATCTCTTTTTGAAAGTGAGGGGACAAATCAAAGGCATTGAGTCGGAGTCTCGGTGAGCACTCAGCGCAGGACGGGCCAGGAGACAATGAACTTTGTCCTCTGCAGTCAGGGACAGAACTGGGGAATATTTATACACATGTGGGAGGTATTGCCTGGCTCAGGAAGCCCTGGCTAGCCCAGCTGAAGAACAGGTATCTTTACCCTGGGATGGGAAATTAAACCATTGTGGCTGAGGGTGACAGCAAAGCCATATGTTTACCCCCTGGGCGACACTGCAAACAACGTTACTGTTTAAACTCAGCCATGCATTAAACTGGAAATCGATGAGAACCAACCCAACGCCATATCAAGGTATTTTAACCCATTGCAAGTGGAAATGTTCCATTACACGCAAAAGAGAGACACGGGCAGAGTCCAAATTGTCAAAATGCAGATTTCCTTTTTTTTAAATAGGGGGTTCAGGTCTAGAGTGAAACTCTTCAGCAAACTGACTGATTGTCCAAGAGTCTGGAAAGAGAGAGAGAGTTTAAAACCACGATCTGAAGCGGACAAGCGGGAGACATGTTACATTTCACACGCTTCGACTGGTCGAACCCCGAGGCTTCCAATTTGACATCCACGATTGCACCATGTGTACAGGGACACGACACCCCCCTCCCTTCGCCCACCCCCAGGATGGTCCCCTGCCCGTCAGTCAGGAAACGGGAGGGTTGCAGGCAGTGGGGGAAGAGGTCTGGGCTATTGATAGCAATAAGGAGGTTTTGTTTGGATTCTACGGTCATTTATAATTGTTAGTGGCATTTTTAATCGGGTAGAGCAGCAAACAGGGGCTAGGCGATCCCGCTCGCATTCAGGCTGCGGGTCAAGCTTTGGGATGAGGGGATAAACCGGTGGGTGGGGGGTGAGGGAGACGATTGAAAGAATGTCGGGAAGACTCCCCGTGTGAGACCCTGTAACCAGAGAGGTCCTGTAATAATGGCCAGCCGCCTCCCCAGAGTGCTAATGAAGGCAGAAGTAACTAGCTGGCAAACCAGGGCACGGCAGGAGGCGGAGAATAACAGGATTCAGTTACAAAAGTGACGGGGCTGTGGTGGGTAGTTAATCGCCGCTGGGACCGTCCGCGAGCGACATGAAATGTGGGATATTGGGTTGCAACTGAAGAAGCTAAAAGGCTCCCCAGTCAAGGCGGCGTTGATCGGTTTAACAGCGTGTGGGGAGGTGCAGAGTGATCAGAACTCATAAACATCCGGAATCAGTCCCCGCCAGCATTTCAAATCGACTTGGCTGCTTTATTTTCATTCCCTCAGACAGAAACAATAGTCACTGGGGTTGTCACTAAGTGGTTAATTTGGGTCTACCTGGAGTAAATCTCAACACCCGGCACCCCCATTGGCGACTCTTACAGATGCTAAAAGTTCACCTTTGGCCTGTCTACATCCACAGTGTTTTGTCGAGTGCAGTAACTTTGCTGCCAATCTGTTACAGCCCAGAGAGGCCTGCGAAGGATTCACTAATGATCCTAAAGGCCGCTTTGTTTCACCAGGCGCCTACGTTACCGTTTTCGTTTTACTGCGGATGTATGTCTCGTTATGATGACATTTTATTACACAAGTTTACAATAATGTAAGTTCCCTATCGCGTATACACATGTAACTTTACAGTTTCCACTCTCTCTCTCTCTCTCTTTCTCGCTCTCAACACCCGGCTCAGAGAATTCCACAAGCCCCACTCCAAGGCGCGCTCACATCCCAGTTTCAAACATCCGGACTTCAAAAAGTAAGTAGCCGATCCTATGGCGGCGTGAAACT
Organism: Stegostoma tigrinum; assembly: GCF_030684315.1. NCBI lineage: Eukaryota > Metazoa > Chordata > Chondrichthyes > Orectolobiformes > Stegostomatidae > Stegostoma > Stegostoma tigrinum. The sequence goes on along the minus strand of NC_081360.1, from coordinate 21,166,631 downwards.
CGCCGGCCACATTTCAGAGATGTAGTTAAAACGGTTTTCTGTGTGCTTGAGATTTGGATGCACTCTGTTCGTGTTACAGGATAGAAATCCGTTCTGAGCTCCCAGCCTTTTTGTTAAATGTTACAATAAATCAACCTGAGCAAACTGTAGTCTCCCATCGTATTACTATTTCACCAATTCCTAAACGGTGAGCTATTCGGCACATCGACGTCCCAGATACAGATAGCTAATTGAGGTCATTCGGCACTGAAGGCTGACACTTCGCGATAAGATGAAGAGTTTCCAGATGGTTGCCTGCTTTCTGTTTTCCTCGTTAACCGGCACTGACCGCCACCCCCCTCCCCCCGACCAAGGGGCCCGGGTTGGTTTGTTGATTATCTAATGATGCTATACAGGTCCTCAACATACATATAGGGACGGGCAAGTGACCGAAATCTGACGATCCCTGGTCTGTGAATACACAAGAAATCCAGATATACACAGTGTCTGATCTGTCTGAATCAATTCGAATCATGTTCCTTTTGTCAGTTTGAAGGTTTGTTTGTGTCAGAATGATCTTCTATTTAATGAAGAAAACGAAATGGTTATATAAAATAATATGGGTATATATATTTTATATATAATATATATGTGTGGGGCGGGATGAATTGCTATGATTCGTTTACCGAGGGAGTAACTTCCTTTCTTGAAAATCATGCAAGCTCCATTTCACCACCACCTCCCTCTCACCCACTGAGGATTAAATAGGACCAGTTCTGAATCGCCAGAACTCTTAAAGGAAGTAACATATAATTACCCCGCACACTCATTCGATGGCAAAACTTTAATAAATAAACTAGCAAGATTTACACGCGATAGAGAAAGGCTAACAATGTGAAGCTTTGCTTATTCCAGGGTTACTGAGGGCGAGCATGCAGTGACCAGAGTGCCGATATTTTATTCTCTTTTTTTCGCTTTTCTCGATCTGTCTGGGCCCAATTTGTCGCGATGATTAACCTCAGAAAACGACTATTTTTTTAATTCTAAAGCATAAATGTGTGGAAAGATCCCAATACGTCCATTCCGAGCGACTGTCCTGAATGCAGACATTGTCACTTCACCGTGAGATTGACCGCACACACATCCCGCTCTGCCGGGAGAAGTTTTCACGTCTGTTTTACTTTTGTGTGTAGAAAAAGCAACACTTTCTTGCTTCTTGTTGCTGAAACCTTTCAAGTCACTGTGCAGTCTGGAAGGACTCTTTACTCAGAGTTCACAGGGAGTATCGGTTGAGAGGTGGATGAGATTTCTTCCTGGGCCGTCTGTAGGAAGGGAAGGGAAGGATTCTCATTGAACTCCAGCCCCATCGAGGGCTCCAACGACCTTAAACGCCTGTCAACACACGGAAGAGAAAATACGACTTTAACCACTGATCCCCACCCTTCAACAAAGTGAAGCAGAAAATACAAAAGGCTCATCAATGTGCTAGCACCTCGCTGCAATCTCAGTGAGGGGGTCTAACTAGGGAAAGTGACACTGGGAGCATGACAGCATGATACTCCAGAGGGCTTCTTTAACTCAACTCCTTCGACAGGTAGATTTACAGAGTAACAGACAGTCAGGAGCATGCTGCTTGCAATTGCCAGGATGATGGAGATGTCGTATCATTCCAATTTCATCTGGGATATATATTCAAGTAAAAATTAAATCATTAAGAAAAAAGTTTTTGAAAATGGTTGTTTATAAAAGTAGTTAATAACCCGTTTACATTGCTACCGAACGCAATTTAACCGTTAACTAATGCTCCCCTCCCGTTATTTCTATTTCACCTTCACTTCTCCTCCATCTAATTATTAGAAATATCCTAATTCAGAAAATAGCTGCAAGATATTTTGGGTTTAGCCCATCACTAAGCTACATGATTGTCATCCAAAACAGAGCGAATCTCAGATCGTGTGCTCCATTCTAACCTTCACAAAATTTCCACGTCCCCTTGGTAAAAGGCCATTTGCCCCGGTCTTAATAGGCTCATATATCTTTAAACCTCAGCCTTATAAACATTGTGAACAGAAGAAATCCCTACTTCCTGCCCAAGACAGACACTGCAGTCGGAAATAATATTTGAATATGTCATTTGCGATGGACTTTGCAAAAACGGAGCAGCTGTTCGACGTTCTAAGTTTAAAGACAGAAAAAATACAGGAAATGTTGGTGGAGTCATGCGAGGATTAAACTCGGCCAGAGAATGGGGACACCCCATATAGACCCAGGACGCTTTCACAAGCAGGCAGGGAGCTGAGTTCCATGAGACTTTTAGCCCGCTCACTCTCAGATACAAACACACACACATACACACACAGGGAGACAGATATGGTCACACAGATACAGACAGACACAGATACAGACACAGATACAGACACACACAGATACAGACACACACACACACACACACACACACACACACACAGCACTAGTTTGACAGCCTCGCACGGTAAGCTGGTGGCCAGGCTGCAGAAAGAAGTACATACCGTTTTGGACGCTAATGCGTAGCGGACATGGACCAGGCTCCCTCCATTCTCCACACGGAGAAAGCATAGCTCAGTCTCTCGTGGGCCACATAGCTGCAGCTCGTCATTTTTTGGTCCATCTCGTCGCTTTGCAGGACCTGACAGAGGAAGTCGATGTACCTGGCGGCCAGTTTGAGGGTCTGGATCTTGCTGAGTTTATCCGAGGGGAGGGTGGGGATGATTTTCCTCAGGGAGGAAAACGCCTCGTTGAGCGACTGCGTTCTCTGGCGCTCCCTCACGTTCGCCAGGATCCTTTGGCTCTGCAGTTCTTCGTAAGACTGCGAGCTCGGGCTCGATTTTTTATTCCTCTTGCCGGGGTTCGGGCTGCCGTCCTCGCTGCTCTTCTTGCTGTACCTCCTCTTGCTGTCGTATCGCTTCTGCTGCCTGTCCGCCTCCTCCTCGCTGCTGACCAGACTGTCTGCTGGAGAGACAGGCAGACTGCGAGGGCTGGCTTGCATGATATCTAAAGGCATGCCACACAGTCCGGGGGAGAGGGGCGGAGGGGAGGGGGAAGCTTGGAGGAGGTGGGGGGGGGGCGATGGAGGGGTCAACTGGGTGGTCGGGATGGGTGGACGGGTGGGAGGGAGGAAGGGAGAGGGCGTAAGAAGACAAGAAAGCAAGTAAGCAGAGATAACCGTTTCGCCCGCTCCAAATCTGTTTCTTTCCCCCCTCTTTCCAAAGGCAGACTTGTTTCCAATTCAGGATTTGAAAGCCCCGATCGCCGAAAATGGAGACTGAGTTTGGCCGAGTCAGGAACTTCACCGAAATTTTCCCAACTTTTTTTTTGACTGGTCGGTTTTTTTGGGGGGAATAAGAGTGGCTGGAAAGTTGTTACGAATGCGGAGGTGGCAGGGATTCCTGATTGGTCGAGAGGGAGAGTAGGAGGAGCTCCGAGGGTTGGGGGAGGTGAAGATATGATGGCGGTGTGGGGGGGGGGGGGGGTGGGTGGGTGCGGGTGTAGGGGTGGAGGGGTGGTGTGTGCTCACTGTCTCCAGCAAAATCTGGGAGCTGGGAAGAACATTCCCGAAAGCAGCCTCTCCGGAAAACACTCACATCCCAGCCGCGAGGAGCGTCTCTGCTTCCCACATTTCGGCCAGTGTTAGGGACAACTTTCACACAGGGCATGAAACACTGTCAAGTCTTACCAAATGTTGAGAGGGAAGTTCATCCACTCAGTTTAGCATCAACAGTGGAGAGAGAAATTTATTACCTCCACCCTCCCCAACGCACGCACTCAAACACACGCTTAAACACGCATTCAAACACACATAAACACACATTTAAACACGCACACACTCAAACACACTCAAACACACACAGTCACGCTCAAACACAAATACTCAAATACACACAGACACTCATACACATCCTCAAAACACACGCAAACACAGACACAAACTCAAAAACACACAAATGCTCATACACACATCCTCAAACATGCATATACAGTCAAACACACATATAGTCATAAATTCAAACACTTACACACATTCAAACACACATTCTCAAATGCACTTACCCCAAACTCACACAAAAATACATACAAACACACAAACTCAGACACGCACATGCACTCAAACACACACTCAAAGACATGCACAAACTCATATACACATGCTAACACAAATACAAACACATTCAAGTACAAACACATTCAAATTCAAACACACAATCATAAACACACGCTCTCAAATACGCACACATTCAGACACACAAACACAAATACACACACTCAAACACCTACACACTCAAACACGCACAAGCTCAAACACAAATACACACACTTAAACACACAAACACAAATACACACATATATACACTGTAACACACAAGACAACTCGGCTTTTAACAAGACGAATGCTGCAATCTCAGGTTAGAAAGGGCCGCATCGAATCAATCCAATTAGTGAAGTCCACACGTCAACCAATCACACTCAAAACACCCCTTGCTTGATTATTTATTTTACCTGGGTGCGTTTTTTTTCGAGTGTATTCGTGACATTCTTGGACTCAGTTCAGTCCAGCCTACTTCCTCTTGGAGATTTAATTTGTCTTCCATTCCGCTCTAGGGTGAAGTAACACGAAATTGATAACCGTTAAGCTCTGTGCGTTTTCTACAATCTTCTTCAGGGAGTGAGGGGCTATTCTCCACTTGGTCCTCATCCTCTCTTCTTGGTTCTTGGTGACTCAGTGGTTAGCACTGATGCCGCACCGGAGCTAGGAGCCCGGCGGGTTCGATTCTAAACTTAGATTGTCTGTGTGGAATTTGCATATTCTCCCTGTGTCCAAAGATGTGTGTTAGGTGAGCAGACCATGCTAAATTACCCATAGTAGCTACGGATGTGCAGGGAAACGCAGGGTTACAGAGATAGGATAGCGGCTTTGGTCTGGTTGGAATGCTCTTTGGTGGGTCGAATTTCCTGTTTCCACACTGTAGGGATTTTACCTGTGACGCTGTCTCCACTTAGGAACTCAATTCAACATTTTCCCCCAGATGGACCGCTGGGTGAACAAGACCGCTGGTTATCACCATCAACAACAGCTGTCTGAATGTATATTGGCAGAATCTGAAAGATAGAACGAAACTTCCTCAGCCAGCGTGCGGGTTGCAATGGGTGGGACACAGCCTTGAAGCTGCAGAGTGTTTTGCGATTTGTCTGGCTTTCTGTTTTTGTGTTTACAAGTCACTTCTTTTGACACCTTTCGGGTTTGACACCAAGGTCAAATTTTCTCAGTCCTCCCCATGATGACGACTCAATCCTATACGCATCCATCAGGTCAGAAATATAAATGACAGAATCTGGATCTGTAGCTGGCCTTTCTTCTCCTGACTTCTCCCAGAGTCTTCAGCGTGATCTGTCCGCGTTAGCAAGGTTCAAGTAACTGGTAAAATCCATGGGACTAACACCAATTGCAGCATCAAATGGTCCCTGGTTATCCTAAATAGGCTCTGCAAACACGATAATTCTGAGTGCGATTATTTCTTCGCTTCTTTCAATAAGCACAGCCCGCAAACGTGTTTTTAAAAAAGCGCAGACTGGGTTGAAGGAGTTATTTCTGGAATGAATTTTAAGAGAGGCTGGGATGTTGTCTCTCAAAAGAATACCACGCTGAAGACCGGCCTTTTTAGTTTGATTCACTCTTCTTTGTGACAAGCTTTTTTCTGAACACGGGAGTGGAGTTGATTACAAAGCGGAACATTGCTTGTCCCAGACAAGCTGAGAGAGATTCCCGCTGCCTCGTATTCACAGCCTAAGGGCAGAAAATTACTGACACGACAAAGGACCAAAACGAAAATATTTTCATAAATCTGCTTCGGTTAGGATTGGCTGTTGCCACTTTCTTCAGAAACCAGTGAGTTGACATTGATAAACCACCGTTCAGCCTCGCAGTCATTAACGGCCGTTTAATTCCCAGTTCGAGCCCCAGTGAACACAGTTTTGAACTTAAATTGTAAAATCTAACTCTCGCAGAGAATTGCTTTCGGTTCAGTTGATAGATTTGGGACTCCAGCCGCTTCTCGAGGCCGTCAGAGACAATGATTTGGATCAACATGCGAGAAAAGGTGATCTTTGTCCTGTTAAACATTGTTGTTTGCCTTTCTAATTCCTGTGGTGTGCGTGGGCAGCTGAGCCCCTAAGTTTACGGTAAACTGTAAAAATACCGAATGGTTGCGAAATCTTGTCACTCACCGCTGTCTCTTGCACTGGGGTGGGTATGTGTGCGGACAGACTATTGCCCTGAGTTCACACCGTGGCGATTCTTTCATGTCTTTTCAACTGTTTCTTTTGTTTTGTTTCCAGCTATTTGTGTTGGTCTGAGCCTCCCCAATGTTACTGCAAACTTTCTACAACTCTGGCGTGCTGTTCCTATGGCAACCTGCATTTTCGCCTCGAAATGACAGGCGGTTTTACTGTTTACTCGCGGCAAAGTAATATCCGTTACACGTGTCGCGGCTTTTTACTGCATCTCATGCCAAACCTTTTTAACATCTCGACGCAGTCAACGGTCAAACACTCCATGCAGGAGCAACGCAGCGAACGCCAGAACATCTTTGCTCAAGCACTTGGTGCGCAGAAATCACTTCTGTTCCCTCCAAGGGCCGGAGGCACAGCTCTGGGACGTACGGAAATACTTCCGGGATTGCGAAGAGAATTGAATCGTCGAACGCTGGGGAGCTGTGCGAAGGACCCACCTTTATGAGTTATTCTATCCTTTGGTTTTGCATAAGTTTGTAAAAGTTTGTAGAGGACTTGCTGCGAGCCTCAGCAACTCGCCCCGAATATTTAGAGCACTTTTATACCGTACCATAATTTTGAATTAAAGATTCCTTGGAATTTTAATGATCCCGTTTGCAAGTGTGTGTGTGTGTGTGTGTGTGTGTGTTGGGCTGGGTGGGAGGTGGTAACAAAAGGAAACGAGAATTAATGAACTGCCTAGAAGTGTAAGAGACGCGCCTCGTCAACGCAAAGAAGAGCACGCAGGAGAGGTGAGTAGCGTTTACAATAATCTAGCGAGGGCGAGAGAATGCGCAATACAAGGTATTGGGAAGGATTCCCGTTAAACACATGCTTTTGCAGCGAACAATTCCACAGAGTAAGACCCAGTGCTGGTTTGACAGATGTGTCCGAAAGCACAGAAAATCTTCATGTTTTATTCACCTTGCTCCTCAGTCCTGGCATTAGCGCCGTATTTTCCTTGTCCGCCTGGGAGATGTTCGCTATAGAACACGCGGGTGTCTTCATTTTTATATTTTATAACGCATAGTGAGCGGTATAATTTTATTGTGAGCATCTAACGGACTTTACAAGAATAAATAATTATTGACAAAATATTGCTCAAAATGATGATTGCGGCCACGGAATATTTAGAAATCGAAAGCTATAAATCTACCTTTAAAATCTCTCTTTTTTAACACACCTGCAAATGCCGCCCCTCTGCGCCTTCACACTCTTTGAGTTTTGTATCTTTTGTCTAGAATTCTGTGGCCTGGTCCCTAATTCTCCCGGCCAAAGTTAAACCCAAGTGCAGCTGACGCAGACCTTCCTTGGGTCACCAAGAATGGCCCTGACGCTTCATTGCACCCGTGCTGACAACCCTCGCAAGCCAGCAAGGCCTTGTGGGCACTTCAAATAATTAATATGCAAATATAGCACCTTCACCCAACCCCCTACCCCCACCACGCCCCCCCCCCCGCCCCCCGCCCAACCACCAGCATCAAAGCATTCCACAGCCAATGAAGCACTTTACAAATTGCGGTCACTGTTGTAATGTCAATTGGTAGACCCCAAGCTCCCACGTACAACAACGTGACAGTGACCTCGAACCCGTTATTGTGGGGCTAATTTAGAGATAAATCCTGACCAGGGCTCCAGGGAGAATTCACCTGGTCTTCTTCACAATGGGACCTTTTACTTGTATCTGAGCGTTCAAGGGGTGGGCTGTGGTGGGCGGCTCTCATTGCAAACACCATATCTTAGACTGGGCTGTGCTCCCTCATACCTACAGTGAACTGGAGCGGCGACTGAGATCTCCTGTGCCCAACCGCAGAGGTGGGACTTGAACGCGGTAGCTATTTGGGTTCAAAAGCATGGGTTTTTGCAGTGAGTCTGAGCCGATACCGAGAATTCACGAATTAAATATCATTTATCCTCAACTTCCCCATCGGGGAAGTCCACTGGGTGATTCTGAAAATCAGATTTTGTATTGAAATGCTATTGTTGCCTGGTAAAATGAAGCTACTGAATTCATATCACTGAGGGGACGGTATATGTATCTAACTGGTGGGTACTCATAAACGAGTTCCTTAACATTGATGACAATTCTTGAAGTTGCGGCCAGTTTACAATGATGACCATTTAGTAAAGCGAATAATGAAGGTACACATTAAAATTGCGCGCGTTTTGCTGACACGTACTCAAGTCCTTTTCCTGAGCAGCATGTCCATATACGAAGCGTTTTCAAACGGTCCTTTTATTTAACTCATTTTTCTGATCAACCTGTTTTATTCCGGGGCAGGTGGGATTTGAACCCGGGTTTGTCGGCCCAGGGGTAGGGACGCTACCACTCACAAGAGCCCTACTTCTAACGAACTCCTTCAGTCACTTGATAGAATGCACTCAGCTGTTTATTTAAAAACTGAGCCGAAATCAACTGTGTCATTGTTTTGGGAGCGAGGAGAAGCTGTGGGTTACATTCGGCACACAATCATCTGCTAATTTGACTCGAAATACTCGGAGCTCTACGAAACAGTTGCGACAAAAAAGTCGCAAACGAATGTTTAGCTTTTATTTTGACATCCACATCTGATTGTTCTCAATTATTGACCGAGATTATACTTCTAGTGGGCTGAGAAAATTAAAGTAGAGGAGCTTAAAGCCAACATTTGTAAACGCAGACATCTAACTTGCGAATTTCACTGCTTTTTGATGCCGATTTATCCTTTGTCTGGACAGCTAGTCTTCCGTTTTATTCCACGATATTCGATCCGTTTATGTGCATGTCCACTTCCACATGTCCCTTCTAATTTCCCTTTACTCGCAGAGGTGTATGAAGTTACCCCAATTGATCGCTGGGTTTTGCAGAGCGCGCTGCTTATACATTTGCCTGATGTGCGGCTCCTCAGGATCAGCTGGGGTTTAGTTGATCGCACGCTGTCGCCCTCGCGAAGGTTTTGGGCTCAAATCATTCTTGCCTCATGCACCAATGCAGTACTGAGGGTGTGCCGCACGGGGAAGGTACCATCTTCCGGTCGATACGCCACATCAAAGCACTCTCTGTGCTCTCAGGTGGACATTAAACACCCCACAGCATTATTTCGAAGCAGAGGCCCTCTTGGGGAATCCTCGCCAATATTCATCTCTCAATAATCACCGTCACTAAAACAAAACGTGCATTTTTCACTGATAATGGGAACTGCAGATGCTGGAGAATCCGAGATAACAAAGCGTGAAGCTGGATGAACACAGCAGGCCAAGCAGCATCTCCGGAGCACAAAAGCTGACGTTTCGGGCCTACACACTTTGTTATCGTGCATTTTTCACATTGCTTTTTGATGGAGCTTGCTGTGCACAAATTAATGCCAGGCCTCCTAGACTGGTACAATAATTGCATTTCAGAAATACTGCGTTGGGAATGCTGTGGAATGTCCCGAAAGACGCTATGCAAATGTAAATACACCTCTGCGGGACATTTTTTTAAAGATTCATTCCCCAACATTGCCACTAGAGGTCGCCGGTTTCAAGCGGACTTCAGGGATTATAAGCAAGTTTGTCCGAAATTCAAAAAAATGTTTCACAAAGGATAACAATGTGACTTTGAGCCTTTAATCTGCATTGGCACATTTAAAACGCTAAATAATGAAAAAGAAAACAGTTTCCGCGTGATGGTTAAAAATCATCTAGAAAATAACTGGGCACTATCAGCGACAATGGATAAATTTCAGGAAAACCAACAAATAGCGCAATTCTATAATTATAATTTAGACGAATTCGGGATAACATATTAACTGAGGTACAAAGATTTGGATAATGTGAAACAGTTGCGTGAATATTCCAGCGTTAATATAAACTATCTTAGCACAGTGAGTGGTATCGTTGAATCATTTTAGTGCACTTTCTGGGTTTGAAAGAGTGTCAAACATTTATTAAAATCAATTATTCGGTGATATCATCCACTTGGCGTCTTGGAAGAGACTTATGGACAGTTTGTACTTGCGGGAAATCTGTTCACCTCCGAGGCGGATTTAATTGACCGTCCAAAGGAATTACCCCAAATCACACATCTGTCTGAGGGATGCTTCTGCACGCACATCTGCATTTCAACAGCATTTTTAATACTATATTTCGAAAACAGAAATAACAATAGTAACACATTTTAGAATGTTACGTGTTGCAAAACAAAAACACAACGCCCGCTGCTCTTGGACCTTTTTGTCCTATTTAACAGTGTTCGTCCAGGGCATTGAGGACGGAGGCTTGGGGAGTTGGGTTGTGGTAGGGGTGGGATGGGGGATGGGGTGCCAGATGAATGATTGGAGATTTTGGGGCTTCACAAACGTACTCCCCAGCTGAGGGAGCACGATCAGTTGGCATTTACCTGTTATTTCCCTGAGCCTGTGTGACGCTGTGTAAAATGTAGTGTTGCCCCTGTATTTGTTACAACTGAAAACTGAAAATGGGAATCTCTAACAATCAGACTGCAATCCATATGCTTTCAGTTGTGCAGCAATTCTGTGAATGAGAATATAATGGAAGTTCATTTGAAAAGGAGTCGACGTGACATTTCAGGTCCCCCCACCCCGGCCTTATTTGTCTAGACATCTCTATGGGCAAGGTTACGAATTAACATTTATCCATTAACGTTTCACTATCTCCACAGATCTTGGTGTATGATATACTCACCACTCAGTGTTACGATGTGATGGATTCGTAGAAAACATCCAGAAAAAAATGACTCAGGTACATGCCAATCTTGAAATGGCTTTTTTAATATCTTGGCTAGCTTCTCAGCAAACCTCAAAATCGATAATGACAAAGAAATGAAACAAAGAACGGCGGACATCGAAAATCAGACATAGAAAAACGGAAATTGCTGTAGAAACTCGACAGGTCTGGCAGCATCCGTGAAGAGAACAGCAGTTAACAGTTCGAGTTCAAAGACCATTCGTCAAATCTTAAAGAAGGGGATTGTTCACAGAAACAGTGTAGGCTTGATGGATCACTTGCTAATAACTCCGACCTCAAATCGTACTTGAGCTGAAATTCTAGGCAAGTTGGTCTGCATTGCACCCCAGCAGAGGACAGGCGAAACGTTCATAACTTCTCTCTTTTCAAGAAAATGCCCTTTTCATTATACTTTGATGTGACTCGCCGCCGATTGCAATACCTGGTCATTTCCTCTGTTTCTGATAACTGTCCATTATTGCGAGAAGCCTTTTAAACATTTATTTCAGGAATGTGGCGGTTTTATAAGTCAGGGATCACTTCAACGTTGCGCTTGAGAGAGACAGAGATCAAGAACGCAGATTTGGAAAACACTTGTTACCGTTATCGCTTTAAACGGCGTCACTGTATCCACTGCAAATGTATCTCGACATTCTGGGTCTGGTCACAATCACTCAGTCACAGATGGAATTTTAGACGATTACCGAGTGGACGCAGTTTTAATCTTAGCTATTCTACAGTTGGCAATTTTAATATTTTCCATCTGGCATCTTTTGACCCAGTGCACATTTTACTCTGACAATGTACACATAAGCATAAAATGAATACCAGTTGTTTGACATCGACGAATTTGATTGATCCACAACTTTTTTTTCAATTAAAAAATGACACACCGTCGTTTAGAACAGATCGGAGGAGACTTTGTAAATACTCTCTGGGAGTTTTAGTATGAAGATGCGCCTTAAAATACACACTCCTGCCGCCAGCACCATTAAAGAGCTGAAAGACAAAGAGAAAGGCCAGCGAAAGTTGACATCCGGACAGGTACAAAGCCTGATTCAGCATTAAAAATGAAATAGGTTGGTGCTTTGGGTTTTGGGATGCAGTGTTAAGGGATAAACATGTTATTTGCTGCATGATCTTTTTTTCAATCCGTGTTTATCATGGCCTTTAGTCAGCAAAGGCGCTTTAAATCGATTAGGTTGGTCGAGCATCACAGCGCCGGGTGATGAATTGTGATACTACAGTCATATAAACATTGCAAATCAAATAATAATGGCCTATTAAATAATAATTTTAAAAATTGCACGGTTATGAACATTGCAGCTTATAAACAATTAGAGTATGTTAAAAAAGGTCTCCTTTACTTCCAGAATATCTGTGAAACGTCGACTTTGTGTTAAACTTCACATGTATCAGATGTTGGTACCTCTCGAGTTTTAGGCAACAGTGGGTCATTACCGTACTGTGAACACCGCGGAGCACTGTGCAGGACAATGTCCGCACTCCCGGCTTTTGCCTGACGACTGTGCTGCGTTTTCGTGACGTTTAGAAGTGGAAGATTTGGCTCAGGAGCAAGAGCAGTTGGCGGGAGCTAACCCTACGTCTAGTGCTTGTTGGGGTTTCAGAAGGACGCTTCACTCTGAGGAGGGCTATACACCATCCCGGGGTACACTGACCCCAAACACTGTACCGTGCTATGAAGCAACTTCCTGGCATCAGCACTTCCAGTAACACTGGGCTTGGTTTTTAGCCATGGTCCTTTGATCTGGAGGCTGCCCAGTGAAGTAGAAATAGGTGAATGGTAGAGAAAAGGGCCGACTTTCTAATCCCAGGGTTTAGTACCCTGTTAAGATTTGCAAAATTTCTCTTTTTGACTGTGTTATTTGAATGTAGGCAAATTTAAGCAGGCACTTATTATCCGTCTCCTCTGTACTCGAGACGCTGACAGTGGACTTTGTTCTAGATGCGTCCCAGGCCTCCGCGGGGAGGTGCTCCGACATTGACGGTTTGGCTTGGAGCTGGACCTGTTCCCCTACCTCCGCTCCCCCGACTTTGTGCGCGCTGGGTGCTTGGAAGATGCTGTGGGAGGAGACTCGGCCAGTTGCGGGTTGTAGACGGTGCACACCTCTGCCACTGTGCGGGCGGTGAAGGAGATGAGCGCAGAAACTGGTTGGCTAGGTACCCATCATACTTTGGCCTGTGGAGGCTGTTGAGCTACTGGCGCGTTGTTGGATACCGGGCCACCAGGGCAAGCAGTCCCGCAAGAACCTGAGCTGGTGGTCGCAGGTGACTTAGCAAAGCTTTAGGGGAACGAGAGTGAGCCATTCAACACCAGGCGGCGGGTACTGGAGCTGCTGTCACAGTCACTGTCATACTCTGAGCTTCTCAGTGAGGTGTCGGTGTGATGTGTAACAGCCGATCGGTATCGGCGTACGTCAGCCTGCATGTCAACTGCTCACCAACACTGCTGTGTAAATTGAACTGTAAAATCTATTCTCCGAGTTTCCTTGCCGTTCCCCACCTTCTGTTCTGGAGATGGAAGGGCTTCCAGGTTAAGTTATTAGGACTGGACGGGCATAACAAACAAATTGATTGCGCACCCCACCCTTCCCCAAACACACCTCTACCCTAAAAGTAGCAAGTTAACGTTTAAGAGAAAACAGGGAGCTCACAATCGACAAATATAGGATAACTATAATTCTCCCCAAGTCAATTAAACCCTAGGGGCCAGGACTAACACCGCTTCCAATACAAGGTTTATGTAACAGCAGAGTTGCTACAAATCTTCAAACGACGGGTGGTAAAATATAAATCCGTTGAGTCAGAGATAGGTGCATAAGGTATGTGCATTCTTGAAACTTTGATATAAACAACTTAATAAAAGATAGAGGAATCTGGATATTAAAACCCAAATTTGATAAGGACACGTTGTGGGGATGCTTTTTTTAAGGTGAGGTATTCAGCTGTTTATACGCCGTTTCTCTTCCTATCTGATTACGGAATGGATCGTGTTCAAATCGCAATTCGTGCATTTGAACACTTGCTAAACCCTTTCCCCTGAAATCTTTCCTGTCACAGTCAGATTACCCGTTCGTCTCTTACAGACTGACATATAACAGTGATCGGAGGGAGCAGATTAACCCCGAGATTCTGCAGGTAACGCTATTAAAATATCGACCAATATTACCACGTTTTTTCCACCTGTAAGGTCGTAAAGCGTTCGGTAAACGATGTGCAGTGAATTAAACTATCAATGTGGAGCCACGTGCCATTGCAAACACAGTGAGTAATAACTACCCCCCTGAACGCCCCCACCCCAACCACACACACACACACACACACAGAGACACACACACACACACAGACACACACACACACACAGACACACACACACACACACACACAGAGACACACACACACACACACAGACACACACACACACACAGACACACACACACACACACACATACACACATACACACACACACACACACAGACACACACACACACACACACACACACACATACACACACACACACACACAGACACACACACACAGACACACACACACACACACACACACACACATACACACACACACACACAGAGACACACACACACACACACACACACACACAGACACACACACACACACATACACACACACACACACACACACACACAGACACACACACACAGACACACACACACACACACACACATACACACACACACACACACACACATACACACACACACACAGAGACACACACACACACACAGACACACACACACACACAGACACACACACACACACACACACATACACACACACATACACACACACACACACACACACATACACACACACACACACACACACACACACACGCTCAAATATTCACCGAACTGTTCAGGCTCCAATTCTTTCAATGATAGGTGCTAAGTGCGCAGAACTACTCAGACTCATCACACTTAAAGATATACACAGGATGCATGTACATATGTCTGTAGAAATGCATTTAGATTTGTGGATCTGCTTCTGTTCAATTGCACAGAGTCAAAGACATATACACTGGTTAAATATGCAGACATATCCAATGGACACACAGACCTACATATTGAGATACACTGACGCACACAGTTACATACACACGCCCAGTCTTACATAATTGAGCCATAGATACTGCGGACTCGGACGTCTAGATGTCTATTCATTGTGACACTAGTTCGGATATACCGGCACGCACGTGCAAAAAAGGCAGCGCACCTACGCATCCACACCCCCCCCACCCCCCACCAGTTACATCCCCAAGTCATCAAACACCTCCATACGCTATCGCATACGCCCTCAAGCAGTCACATCCACAGGCAGCCGATCATCCACACTCCCCGCAAAACACACACACAGTCGGACACTGACATACAAGAGAACGTGACAAAGAGCAAGTGTGTGCAGCCGACTGAAGCGTTTAGTATTCGGGAACCGAACTGGCCAATTAATTGGCTCGGGCTCAGTTACCCTGTCTTGCGCATTCGAATTCCACAAGGTTCCGCCGCGTTAATTAGTATTTTTCCTCTTGGCACCATTTTACTTTCGTTTGGCCCGTTGGAAAATCGTTTCTGTTTATCAATTTGTTGACTTTCTAATCATTTACGCACCAAGCAATTCAATTTTCGTTTCAATCGAAAGCAGATTGCAAGCGCAAAACGCGAAGTGGGAGGTTTTTGTGTGCCCTCTGTCTTCTGTCCTGACTGGGCACAAAACCCTTTCTAATAGACTTGAGCTGACAGACCCGGAGCCAGCAGACCTTAGCGACCTGTGCACAGGGGTGCTTCTCATGTTCACACTGATGTTCTTGTTACTTTACATGTTGCAACTGCGGTAGTACGGACACTCCCTACATCCCCCTCCCCAGCCCTATGTACCTATCCCCAGAATAGGGATGCAGTCTAAAACCTCCTGGAGAAATGAGCGACATGTTTCTCTGCACCGTCTCTAAGGCTGGGTGGTTTATTTCTTTTTTTAAAAATTGAGATTGTGTTTTCCTGCAAGATCTGCAGAATCCCCATTTAACGATCGACTGCTCCATAAGATCTTTTTCCTAGCGTGGAGGTACTATTACGAGGGGGCATAGTTTTAAAGTGAGTGGAGGTCGATATAGGGGAGACATCAGAGGTAGGTTCTTTACACAGTGAGTGGTAAGGGCGTGGAATGCATTTCCGGAGAGGGGAGTGAGTCAACCTCATTAGGGGCATTTTAGCGGCTATTAGATAGGCATATGGATGATAGTATAAGGGAGGGGTGGCGGTTAGACAGACCTTAGGTTTAGGGTAAAAGTTCGGCACAACATCGTGGGCCGAAGGGCCTGTAACGTGCTGTACTCTCCTACGTCCTATCTTTCCCACACACGCCGCCGCAGGTCTCTGCGTGAGGGTTGATAGACTAGTAAAACAGCGAGCGCAGGCAATGTTCAACGGGACAGGCAGCGTCCATAAAGGGGGAACAGGGCTCCAATAAATGTCTCTGGTCTGAATGAACAGCAAGTGTTCTTCAGTGAGGCACTGCTGGAGAGGCCGAACGAATCCTCCGGTATGTGAATTTAAAATCCTGTAACATCGGAACTTTAGAACCGGTCGGCAGTACAGATAAATTGTTTAAAACAGACCAATCTTTTTCCGCTACGTCTTTCCTCAATATAGCTTCTCGGCGGTTACAATTCGTCCTGCCTGAGCTTTGAGGGAGACAGAATTCTCTTTCACAGAATTCCTCCAGTTCCGATGAAGGGTCACTGGACCCGAAACGTTAACTCTGATTTCTCTCCACAGATACAGCCAGACCTGCTGACATTTCCCAGCAATTTCTGTTTCTGGTTTAGAATTCACGTTGATTTTCTTTGACCTCATTTAGTCGTGACCTCAACGTGTTTTAATGATCTTCTGCCGTTTTTGTTAATTTATCAAAACTTTCTTTAAAAAAAAGAGATACAATTTTATTTGAAACGATTATTAAATACATGACTCTAATATATACAGTTGCTCGATACATTCATCCCGGGGCCGGACTTATATCTGGTTTTCGATTACTGTTATTTCCAGGAGCTGACGGTTCCGTGAAAGTTGTGTTTTGCCAACAATGACCCTGCTCTTCAGATTAAAACCCCCCTTTTAACGTTCTCTTAAGCTGTGGCACAAGCGGCGAAATACAGAACAACAAAAAAAAGGATAAAATCAATGTAGCCGTGGAGACAGCACAGAAACAGGACATACGTGAGACAGGAAATAAAAACAAAAACAACTAAGCATACCACAGAAGGATGGACCGAAAGTAAACACCAAACGAATATAAAACCTCGACCCAGTTTCCTTTTACAGGCGAAGTCTGGAATATTTATAAAGTACTTTTATTTGATGTGCAGGCAAATATCCAGTCCAAAAACAAAGTTGCTGGAAAAGCTCAGCAGGTCTGGCAGCATCTGCGAAGAAGAAAACTCAGACTTAACGTTTCGGCTCGGGTGGACTCAAGTTTTGAGAAAGCGTCACCGGACCTGAGACGTTAACTCTGATTTGCCTTCACAGATGCTGCCAGACCTACTGAGCTTTTCCAGCAATTTCTGTTTATGTTTCTGATTTACAGCATCCGCAGTACTTTCGGTATTTTTAAAAAAAATATCCAGTCCAGTGTGATAAAGTAAAAGCTGGGATTTTGCGCCTTTTCCTTTCACCATCTTTACCCTCACATCCCCAACCTCACCTATTTGCAAATAGGCAATTTCAGTGTAGTGGGCTTTGGGCATGCTAGAGTGAGGAGTTTGCTACGAGGCGGACCTTCAATATTAAATTGCAAAATCAAAATCTTCGATTAAAGCATTATTTAGCTGTCAGCGTTGCCAATGCAAATTAAAGTCTGCTTGAAACTAAATTGATCGTAATGTTAATCACAGCTTGGATAGAGATACAGAGAGAGAGATTTAAGACAGACTGGAAGCTCTGCTACGTCCATTGTGAGACGTTCTGGAGTTTCGGCCTCTCTTTAATGGGCTAAGCCGCGCAGGCGCAGTGGCGCCCACAGCGCTGGGAAGCAGCATCTGGTCCCCGGGCGTGATGTCACCGCAGGATGCTGGGGAAGCCCCAAATAGCACTAATCCCACTTTATCCAAGAAAGACGGGCTGTTAGATCTGCAAAGGAACAAAAAAGCACAAAAGACAAAGTAGATGGCTTTAAATACATTTCAATGAGCATTTCTTTTACAAGCCAAAGTAATTAATTCCTCATTTGAAAAGAACAACTTCATTAGTATAATTCGCCCAGAGTAGCATAATCAAATTGGTTAACTGCAGCCCAGCGGCTAATTGCTAAAAGTGAACCTTCCTATTTGCGGACTTCAACGCTGCAAGTGCAAAGGTTTAAGCAGCTGGGCTACGAAAAGGTGCCCAAGAAACTATAACAAAGACATCTCCACGATTTGCCTCGCTTCCAACACATTGACATCCAGTTTATATTGATCTGTTAACGCTATGAGGCAAACAAAATAATTTGAGAACAGTGTAGGAAGAAACTAATTTACCTCCCAGAAAACAAAACCTTCATAGATCAGCAGCCTACACTATGACAAATATTTGCATGACCGTTAGTGTGGCTTCGAGTACAGAACTATACTCTGCCTATTTTCAGGATAATATACAGTTATTATTGTGGGGTTTACTTTATGGCATCAAGATTCCCTTTACTGGAAGTACAGACTCTTCACAATTTTAAGTTCACTCAGTTTAAGACTGAAAATCTAGGAGAAGAATATCAGCTTCTAATACCCCAGGCTTCATCCTGTGAACTGGTACCATAGATGGTCCAAGTTCACATAACCTAAGGGAACTAACAGAATCATTTCTACATTTGTTCAAGTTTTCAGCTTCAGCCTCAGATGAAAACCTCAATCTAAACATTTGCTGTTACCACAAGTTGTAGTTGAAACTCGGCCCAAGGATGCTATACCAATCTCAGCTTTATTGTGCAGGTTCCTTTGTTTCTGTAGAAGTCATTTCAAAAGTGAACATCATCTGCATGACGTTCTGGCAATTAATGTATGTCCAATCATTCAAATTCTTAGCACGCCAAAAGCTTACCTGCTCTATTAGTAACTGTGCTACTTCAGAACTTACCTTGGCAAGTTTCAGCAGTGGGACAGATCTAACCAAGAGAAAGCAGTTCAAAGTACAGGCTTGTTGCAGCTGAAACTTCAGTGACTGCAGGTATGGTACATTCAGTTAGGAGAATGGGGTAAGACAGAATACATTAGGAGCTAGAGAAATAAGGAGCATCAGAAATCGCATGAGGGGAGGCAGCTACTGCATCTCAAATATTTTACTAAGTTGACCGGTATGATTTGCATCATTTGAAGGAGATAGGAGGAAATCCATTTTGGGGATGACATTGAATGTGCGAAGGTAGGCCAAAAATGGATCAAGCTTGTTAGCTTAAATAGTTTTTTTTTGCTATTCCTTTACATATATCATTATTCTTTATAAGAAAATTAAGATGACTTTTGTACCAATTTCTGAAGCATTGATCTTAAGCCGTACTGAAATAATAAAGACTTGATAGTGTTTATAAGAGGAAACTACTCCACTGGTAAGAAGGCAGGATGACCAGAAATCCCATATCTTACTTATTAGGCAATAAAACCAGAGGGGAAGATGATGAGTCTTTTTGTACAACTGAATTATTGTAATTTAGAAACACTGCTCAAAAAGGTTGTGGACGCTTTAACATAGGTTAACATCAAAAGGTAATTGGTTAAATTCTCAAAATAAAAATTCAGAACGGGGCTATACGAAAAGGCAGTGAAGTTAAACTATTTAAACAGTCCTTTCAAAGAGCTAATATGGGCATAATGGACCAAATGTCCCCCACAAGTGTTTTGCACTTCTAAGAATACATGATTTGAATACTGAGAGACAGCAGAATGCACATTGCTGGCTCCATTTACTCTTCAACCAAGCAAAACAGAGCTCTATCTGTGGGTGTAGCTACATGTGCTAAAGTGCCCCTCAACAATGTCCAAGTATAGGTTACAATATAATGTCTGCAAAGATCAACTTGGCTTCTGCCACACTACTAACCCTGAATTCTTAAAGCACGTTTCAAAAAGTTTCTTGGTGATATAACCATTTGGATACCAAACTGACTTCAATGCAGGATACAGAGTGTGGTGGTGGAGGGTTGCTTTTTGTGCCTGAGGCCTGAGACCAGTGATGTGCTGCAAGATTTGGGGCTGTGTCCACTGCTTTTTGTCATTTATATAAACTATTCGGATGTGAATAGTAGTACGTTTGCAAATGACACCAGAATTAGTGGTGTAGTGGTCAATGAAAAGGTGCTATCCCAGAGTACAACAGGGCAGTGGTCAGATGGGCTAATGAGCTGAGGAGTTGCAGATGGAGTTTAACTTAGATAAAATGTGGTGTTGCATATTGGCATGGCAACTCAGGGCAGGACTTTCACAGTTATTTGTAGGGTCCTGGGGTGTGTTGCCGATCAAAGAGACCTAGGAGTGCACGTTCACAGTTCATTGCGAGTGGAGTCACAAGCAGAGAGGCTAGTGAAGGCGATGTTTAGTCTGCTTGTCTATACTGGTTGGTACTTTGAGGAATGAATTTGGGAGGTCACGTTGCAGCTGTACAGGACATTGGTTAGGCTACTTTTGGAATACTGCTTTCAATTCCGCTTTTGCTACTATAGGAAAGATTTGTTAAACTTGAGAGGGTTCAGAAAGATTTACAAGAATTGTTGCAGGGGTTGGAGGATTTGAGCTGTACAGAGAGGCGGAATAGGCCGGGGCTATTTTCCCTGCAGTGTAGGAGGCTGAGGGATGACCGTATGGAGGTTTATAAAACCATGAGGAGCATGGATAGAGTGAATAACCTCCGTCTTTTCCCAGGGTCAGGGAGTCCAATACTGGAGGACGTAAGTTTGAGGTGAGAGACGAAAGATTTAAAACGGACCTAAGGGACAATATTTTCACACAGAGGGTTGCCCATGTTTGGAATAGACTGCCAGATGAGGTGGTGGAGGCTGGTACAGTTTACAGCATTTGACAGGCATCTGGATGAATACACGAATAGAATGAGTTTAGAGGGACCTGGACCAAATGCCGGCAAATGGGACTTGACTAATTTAGGATATCTGGTCGGCATGGATAAGTCGGACCGAAGGGTCTTTTCCGTGCTGCAAAACTCTATGACTCTATGACCTTGCTACTTACAACTTGTCTACATTAGCCCCCCTAAAATCCTCAAATTTAAAATGCTCAATTTTTGCTGAAATTCTTTAATGTCCTCAGAACTTCCACTTTTGTAACGAGCTCGCCACATCTTACAGCCATTCTAAGGACTTGCCATTTGCCCCCTGTCCAGTTGTGCACCGGCATCTCCCTTTGTCCGTCCCGGAGGCTCTGCCTCCAGTCGTTATACTCTTAAGGCCGGTCTGACACTCAATTGCTTAATCTTTCTGTCTTGGCACATTTCCAGCTCGTTCAACTCACCGCTAGTGTTCCAGATTGCATCGTTCTTGCTCTGATAGCCGCTTTGCAGGCATTGCTCCAGATAAGCCTTAGGCTCACAGCCGGACACCAGGATTTCACGGAGGAGAGCGATGTAGGCGATAGCCAGCCGCAGGGTGTCGATCTTGGACAGGCGTTTCTCGTACGGGAAGGTCGGGACGTGACACCGAAGCTCTTCGAAGGCGGAGTTGATGCTCAGCATCCGTTTCCTCTCCCGAATATTGGCCGCGTACCTCTGCGCTTTGTAAGGGTGAGCAGGGATGAGCCGGCGTTGGCGGCGTTTCCGAGAGTGCGGCTCCTCAGGGCAGGAGCTGTCCTCTCCAGCACTGCCCTCGATTTGCAAAGACTGCAGGTCCAGGTCCAGCAAGGCAAACTGCGCCTCGGGGAAGGCGGACTGGCACGAGTAGGACGACCATGGAGACAGCTGGTCACTGACGGGAGGGCATTCCAAATTCAGGCCGTCCCACTGGCTCTGGAGCTGAGCATGTGAGTCCAACTGACCCCAGAAAGCCAGCTCCCCAGCCGCATTGTGGTCGAAATCCAGAAAGCAATCCTCCATGGCCCGGCCTGCCTGGTGAGCTGGGTCCGAGGAGGATGCACACTTACTGTGCTGAGCAGCATCACCGAGCCCCGGGTTAAATAGTCGCTTCTTGCGCCGCGGGGCACCTTCCTCCTTGTTGTGCCCATCTCAGAGAAGGAGCCGACGAGGAGATGCACATGGGCGCTCTCCCAATGACCGCCAACATCTCGGCTATGGGGTAACCCCAGGACAATGCAGAAACACATTCTCCTGTGACAGGTCACGCACTACCCTCCCCTTGTCTCGCCTCTCACACAGACGGGCCCTGATATTTACAGATGGCATAAAGTGTTTATCCTTTTCAGCCTTGATTTTGGTGACAATTGACTATTTCAGCGGCGAGGCCTGGAATAGACATATTGCCAACTTTAATTAGTCCCTAACGTCGACTGTCAGAAACACATGATGATGAAGAATAATGAGGCGCGGGGTTGGGGGGTGGGGACGGTGGTGGTCGGGATACTTGAGTGTCCTTCAACCTACACCGTCCTAGCAAGAGTTAATAGGTAATTAGCAACAGAACACAGCAAAATGCAATCACGCGTGCGGCAGAAAATGTGCTGGACTATAACCCACCTGAAATGCTTTTTTTATTAAAAAAAAATCAAAATAACTACGTATGCTGAAAGTCAGAAATTGCTGGAAAATCTCAGCAGGTCTAGCAGCCCTGTGGAGTAAAGGCAGA
The DNA here is from genome assembly GCF_030684315.1 of Stegostoma tigrinum. Lineage (NCBI taxonomy): Eukaryota > Metazoa > Chordata > Chondrichthyes > Orectolobiformes > Stegostomatidae > Stegostoma > Stegostoma tigrinum. Next base: position 21,143,814 of record NC_081360.1, on the reverse strand, counting down.
GCTAAGCGACCCTTCTTCATAATTTTTCTACTTTTATAACCCGTTCAGGTCTTTAATTGGATCGTAGTATTGCTACATAGATGGTTACACAAACCTCGCGCAATTTGGTAGAAACAGACCGAATCATGTTTGGCAAATAAAGCGATTTTTTAAAAAGCACAGCGCTGAAAGATAGAATGGATAGAGGAACGCGCGACATCTCTCCGCTCCAGTTTCATCAATTTATTGCTGTCAAACTATGTTTTACATGTTTAGAAACGTTATTCGGAATCTTATCTAAGTCAAATTGGTGAGCACAGTTATCAGATCGCCAATAACTTGTTGGCTGGGGGCTGGCTAGGATTGTGGAGAGCTGGCACGGATAGAACGACCAGAATGGCCCTCCTTCTCTACTGTAAAATAGATCTGCTTTTAACAGGGACAAAACTCCGAGAAATTGTTAAAAGATGAACCTCAAATGTTGCAGGCCTGTGCTTTCAATGTCAGAATCATCCTTTTGCCTGAATTCTGGCATTGGTGCACTTTCACGAGCGACTCCAGCATTAACCACATTGTTAAAGTTTTGTTAACACCGTCCAGCAAACTCACTCGAATTACCCACCCTGTCATGACGGCTTACTTTCCCAGTCCCCTTCCCCTTTCTAATGAGAGGGAAGGCACCGGCAGGCAACAGGAGCCTACCATGTAAAGATGACTAACATATTTCCATTCGATGGGAAATCATTTATGCGATCTAATTGCAGGAAGCCCAGGAAGCAGAAAGAAGGGTGAACAGCTGCGGGAAACAAGGACCACTGCTTAAAGAAAGTGAATGATAATTAAACAACCCAAGCGTTGCGCTGGATGTTACAGTGCTCTCCGGCAACCCCACTCTGGCTCAGTCTTGTCTTACTGAACATTGGGCATTCAGGGAAGGGTCATCATAAAACCCTGCAGACCGCCCCAACTTAAACCTTTCCTAATGCTTGATTAATGGTGTTTTAATTGGTAGAACATTTACGTCTGCTTTAAAATATTTAATAACAATCAAAGCAATGAGGGACTTGTGCAGCGACAGTGTCTCCCGAAACCATCCCCCCAAACCTTGTGTTGCAGTGATAGTGTTCCCCCTTATCTTGTGGTGTAGTATAGTGACCCCCACCCCCTCAACTTGTGGGGCAGTGATAGTCTCCTCCTCACTCTCCTCAACCTCTCCCACGTTGTCGCCCTTTCCAACTGGGGTTTAGGGGTGTGGGCCCAAATCTCATCTCGGAATGTGCTGTGCTCAGAGATGTACCAAAATGCATGCTAAAGCATACCCAACACAGGTTGATGACAACAACATCAATTGTTACAATTTACATTTGTGTCTCTAGGTTGGAGACTTCACATGTATGTCATAACACCAACAGTTTATGTTATCATCATCCCAGTAAGGACATTTATCAAATGTTGCTGTTATCGTGGCCCACCAGAAGTTGTTTAAATCATTCACCATTGAATTAAAAATGAATAGAGATTTGTTTGATATTTCCTTCATGGACAGAAACTATGAACGTGTGCTTCTGGCCTCTATTTGAAATGGAAACGATTACTTCCTCTCTTCAAAGATACTGCCAGACCTGCAGACTGTTTCCAGTTTCTGTTTTGATTTCAGATTTCCATCAGCCGCAGTTTTTACCTGCTGCTCACGTTTGATGACATTGGGATGTCCCATTTTCATTGATAAAGGATTCAGATCTGGTTAGGACACTTTCATAGCATTGATGGAGACACTTTCCATAAAGTTCCAGGCTTATTTCAATTTTAAATCTTCAGTTTTGGTCAAAATGGGGATACATGACACCTCTGGGCAAAATATACTACGAATATGTGGTTCAGAAGAGCATTTAAGATATGGCATCAAACATTCAAGTTAACGTGCATTTTTTAAATCAATGTTATTCGCCACTAAACCTTCGAGTTCATAAGACAGCTAAAAACTGAACTGGGCTTTATGTATGATGTTGCACATTGAATTGTTAATGGTTAATTTGTGACGTTTCCGTCCTGATAACTGCATTATGTAGGGTGTGTTCGTTCGGAGTTGTGGTTCATTAGGGGCTGTACATATTTGTACACCAATGGTCACATAAAAGTTGGAACTGAGGGAGTCATGGAATAAAGATTGCAAAAGACAACAACATAAACGATAAACTGCAAACCAGGGAGGCAAACTCACGATCAAAAATACCAAAAGTCTAACTCAAGAGAAATTTAACATAATTAAAACACAGGAGACAAACTGCTGGTCAAATTCAAGAAGGTTTGCTCACCAGCAACGTTACTGCTAAACACCTCGGCAAAGATGTCTTAGTGTCATCATTGCTACCCGAATTGATTTACAGTGAAATGTTCCTAGCCCAGGCCCAGGGAAAAGTACAACCGAACACAACCAGTAACTCGAATAAAAGCAAAGTCTGCACATGCCAGAGAAAGGAATCAAATGCGGAAAGTGTTGGGGACGGGCGCTGGGAGGATGGGTGGCTAATCCTTTCCTAACCAGTTCACTTTTTTTGAAACAAATCTTACATGGAATGTGGGCATCGCTGAGAATGCCAGCATTTCCTGTCCACCTCCAATTGCCCCTTGAATTGAGTGGCTTCCAACGTCATTTTAGAGGGCCATCATCCGCCAACCAAATTGCTATGAGTCTGGAGTCACACGTAAACCAGATCGGGTAAGGAGGGCAGATTTCCTTCCCTAAGGGGTGTGAGGATTTTACAAGTCACAGCGGCATTCTGTTAAACACGACTGAGACAAAATTTCCATTCTCGATTTATTTTTTGAATGGAAATGCCTGCAGCTTCCAGCTTATTAGACTAAACCTTTGGAATGCTAGCCTAGTGCCTGAAACTGAATCATTACCTCTCCTCTGAGCCATTGCCCCCAACCCCACCAGCTCCCCGATCCCCTCTCCGTTTTCCCTCAAATTATATCTATGTTTGCTTATTGACATATTGAATCCATTAAGCAGATTTTCAGGATCGAACCATCTGGCTATTGAAGAGTTCGGAGGCGCACCTGGCGTCGAAGTCAGTAAACATGAGCAGGAAGCTCCAATGGGTCATCAAACCGGCTGTAGGTTTCAGCACCATGCGCTGTCCTCTACTGGCCGCTCCCAATGTACGGAAGAAGTCGGAACTCGCTGGCTGATCAGCCAATGTCGAACTTACGAAGAAGAGGTGGAAGGGAATTATTGAATCGGCTCTTTAAAACGAAAAGAAAAAAATCGACTGGCTTGCGCCCGATCGCACGCCAGGGCTCTCCTGAGATCCAGAAATCTCTCGGCAACATAACCGTTTGTAGGTTATACGCCTCATACACACACTTGTTTCTCTGAAATACGGGCCAGTCAGCGAGCACCCATTCTCGGGCTTGTTTTTGAAGTTTGTCTCATACAGTGCTCTGAGGCGGAAAAACAGAAGGGTTCCTGAAAGTGGAGCCTTTGGCACAATTTGGAAAATTCTACACGGATGGTTGCTGTGGAAAATTATTCCTAATTGGAGAATTGTGGTTCTCTCAGTATACAGGGACCTCTACCTTATACTGCGCTCAGCAGTGCTGTACGTCTTGTGAGAGCCCGGGATCCAGAATATTTCTGCTTCTTTCATTTAGGTTTGCACCAAGCACGCAAAAATGGAGAATACAATTGTACAATGTCCTGAACCCCACATAATTTCCCCATAGCCTACTGTTTACAAAGTAAACAAGGAATCCAATATAATGATTACAACATGAATAGTACCGAACACGCGTTGACTAAAAACAGAACAGTACAGCTCAGTACAGGCCCACCAGCCCATGATGTTGTGCCGACCTATTGTCGTACAAAGATCAATATACCCTGCATACCCCACATTTTACTATCCTCCACGTTCCTATCCAAGAGTCGCTTAAAAGTCTCTAAAGTATATGACTCCACTACCACTGCCAGCAGCGCATTCCACACGCCCGCCACACTCTGTGAAAAGAACCTACCCCTGACATCTCCCCTATACCTTCCTCCAATCACCTTAAAATTATGTCCCCTCATAATAGTCATTTCCACCCTGGGAAAAAGTCTCTGACTATCCACTCTATCTATGCCTCTCATCATCTTGTACATCTCTATCAGGTCACATCTCATCCTTCTTCGCTCCAATGAAAAAAACCCTAGCTCCCTCAACCTTTCCTCATAAGACCTACACTCCATGCCAGAGAGCATTCTGATAATTCTCCTCTGCAACCTCTCTAAAGCTTCCACATCTTTCCTCTAATGAGGTGACCAGAACTGAACACAATATTTCAAGTGTAGTCTAACCAGAGTTTTATAGAGCTGCAGTATAATCTCTTGGCTCTTAAACTCAATTCCACTGCCAATGAAAGCCAACACATCATACACCTTCTTTACAACCCTATCAACTTGGGTCACAACTTTGAGGGAATCTATGGACATGAACCCCATGATCCCTCTGTTCCTCCACACTGCTGAGAATTCTGCCATTAACCCTGTATTCTGCATTCAAATTCAACATTCCAAAATGAATCACTTCACACTTTTCTGAGTTGAATTCCATCTGCCACTTCTTTGCCCAGCTCTGCATCCTGTCAATGTCTCGTTGTAACCTACAACAGCCCTCCATGCCGTCCACAACTCCACCAACCTTCATGTCATCAGCAAACTTACTAACCGACCCTTCCACTTCCTCATCCAAGTCATTTATGAAGATCACAAGGTGCAGAGGTCCCAGGATAGATCCCTGCATCATGCCACTGGTCACTGAATTCCAGGCTGAATATGTTCCATCTACTACCACCCTCTGTCTTCTATTGGACAGCCAGTTTTGTATGCAGACAGCCAGATTTCCCTGAATCCCATGCCTCCTTACTTCCTGAATGAGTCTATCATGTGGACTGCTTAGTATGTTAGCATTACAGAAATCTATTGCATTGTTGGTAGACACAAAGTTCACTTCCTCATTAGATATTGAAAGCCATTGCCTTTATCAAATATCCTTGGCACACTTGCATAAAATTACAATCCTGCTTAGCTTTGACATCAGAAACTTTGGGATGCAATAACGTTGGGACGCAGTCAGGGCAGATCCTCAGCAACATTGCAAAGCAGAAACACAGAATAGGCACACTGGCAGGGAAAATATGTGTAATACAGCCTACCCAGCCTGGAGAGGATAAACTTAAACTTTCATGAAGCTTCTTAAACAAAATCAGCTTCATTGAACCCACTGAGAAAATTTAGTGAAGAAGCCTTTCCAATTATTGAGGTTGGATCATTATGATGAAAATAAATAAATTCATTTCTATGTAACAGAAATTAGATATAAAGCACTTCAGCAATTATTCCATCAATAAACAGATTTCTCATATTAGATGATGGACAAACAGCAATTCTATTGGGATGGGTGCATATTTTGTTTGATGGCAGATGAGACCAATTCATGAAAAGCAGGATTTGACATAAGTGCTGTATATAGGGTGGTTATCAGATGTCATTGTCTGTTGTGTTTTATAATGTTGGCACCTGCTGTAACCCTGGGTAGTTATGGTGGTAAATGCAGCCCACAGCTGATGATACCATTCACCTCTCCCAACAACCATCAGCCAGAAAGTATGCATTGTATTCATGATGACGTTGACCACACACCATCGCAAGTGGCAAACCTGGAAGCATGTGTAGGAGACATCTTTTTCCAAGAAAAATGCAAACAAATAGGAATTTCCATTTACTTTCAGGTGCTATACCTACATGACTTTTAAAAATAAAAGGCAAGTCCCGGGTTGCTTTTTTGGAATGGTGGTGTAGTGTTCACACTTGAGGCAGCAGCATCTTTCCTTGCAGCAGTTAGACCTCTAGTCTCCAAAAACTCAGGAAGATGTTGAAAAAGTGGGTAGTAAATGGTCATACTTTAAATTGTTCATTTACTTCAAACATAGAATAGATTTGTACAAAGAATAGCAAATTAGCATTTCAACTTGGATGTAAGATCCATAAGATTTGTGTGGACTTGGAGATGGGCTTTGAGAAGGGAGAGTTTTCTAAGATATTGCTGAAAATGCACAGGCATTCTTCGAAGATTGGAGTGGGGGTGGGAGAAGTGAGAGAGAGAGAGAGAGAGAGAGAGAGAGAGAGAGAGAGAAAGAGAAAGAGAGTGAGAGAGAAGCAGCTAGATTTCAAAAGTCTCGATAGTTCATTGCACATGAAAATGGATAGGATCTTGCACTCAGAGTGAAAACAAAAATTCATGACGATTTGATATGAGACTGTTTTAAAGGCAAGCAGTCCCTGTCTAGTACCAAAAGCAAATGCAACTTTTTTGTTTGTTCTTTCTTTCCTTTTCCTTTTAAAAGTTAAAAGTTAAAAGTTCATGTCAACAACTGTTTGAAGCTTTCATAACATCTGACACCCCCACATTCAATAATTGTGTTCCTGAATCATAATATGCTCTGTTGGGCAATAGGGAAAGGGTAGACAAGGTTCTAACATTGTATGGTGGGAACGAAGAATGGTTTCTGACACATGATTCTCAGCATTACAGGTAAAACTACAGTCTGTCTCACAAGTGATAATTAATATATGATTCATATATTTCAATACATGATTTTGTATTTACAATGAAACAACCCAAGTCACCCAAATACCCTCAGAAATTTTCTTGTTCCTAGTGAAGTGTTCAACATAAAAATGATTTCCCCAAACCAATTGTTAAGGGTTAATTGGACATGAAATAAATAATTGAAAGAAGATATGGGGAAAAAAAGGTTTAGTGTAAAAACAGCCTGTTTTGACTGGAAGGTAACTGCAATGAGCTTGACAAAGGCACTGAGACACCTGAACCTGTTTGCGCACAAAGGAATGCCTGGGAAAGTACTCAGAGAAGGCAATACAGTGTGTAATATCAGATTCAGGGTAGTGTTAATATTGGGAACTTTTCCCAGCTTGGGAATGGACCTTTTACCATTTGACTGGCATTCTTGAGACCTGGGCTGTGGGCTTTCACCGTCAGATCGGGATGCACGGTTCGGTGCCACGGAAACTGAGATAGAGCTGCAGGTACCAGCCAGCCAGGAGTCCCAGATGGACAGAAGGCAGTGAGATGTGTTTGTTTAATATTTCTAAATTAGTTCACGCTAATACACTTGCTCATTAGTTTGCATATACCTAAATTAGATTAGGCTGATAAATTTGCTTTGTATCAAAGCATACAATTTTTCTTGTATTCATTTTGATCAGGTCTTAGAGAACATGCTAGGCACTTTCATCCAAACATTACACCTTATTATCACATTATATTCAGGCTGAGGTGGAGGCAGCTGCCTTATAGTGGATCCTGTTGAAGGTATAGGCAGATCAAAGGGCCATATTTCGTCAGAGAGCCAAGATAAACTGAGTGTCCTACTCAGATACAGACTTGCCTTTTCAGCTTCAACTTCACGAGTAAGGGGATCACAGGTAGGATGGAGGGGTGGGCAGGCACGACTGGAGTGTCCTGAGAGGTGACTTCTTAGGGACCTGAATCTGGCTCCTCATCTGAATGGGTGTCTCCTGGTATTGTTCTGTCTCCTTGAGATAAACGACAACTTGAGTGAGGTCAGGGTGCCTCATTGCCCTTTGCCTTGCTATTGGCACTGAGCACCAACAACCAAAGCAATGAGATGAAGGTCTGTGTGCATTTCCAGCAGCCACTGAACATGCTGCAGGATGTGGTAGTGGGATCTGCAGATGCTGGAGAATCTGAGATAACATGGTGTAGAGATGGGTGAACACAGTAGGCCAAGAAGCATTTGGGCATTTCTGAAGAAGGGTCTAGGCCCGAAGCGCCAGCTTTCATGCTCCTCTGATGCTGCTTGGCCTGCTGTATTCATCCAGCTCTACACCTTGTTATCCTGCTGGATGTGCTTTTCCATGTAGTTGGCACTGATCTGTTCATGGAGATAGCTACTTTCATGTATTCTGATCCAGCACAGTATGGATAATGTTGGTGGAATCCTCCAACCTGTGATCTATTTGTCTATTGTCTCCAACAAACCTGCCAGTTGTTGCTGTGTTTCTATATTTTCACAAAGTTGATAATGGCCAACATAATGGGAACATCTCTGCCCATGGCTGAGAAAGTGCCCAATCTCCTGTAATTCTCTGTGCACCAGTGACCTGGGATATTACTTCGTCAGCCATTTGTGTAGACATGTCAGTGATGTGCTCAGCATTGTTGAGTTGCAGAAAATCACAACGAAAGAAATCTGTTTTGATGACTTAAAATTTTAAAATATCAATTATTCCTCTAGTTTCCTGCGTGACTGATCCTCTCTCAGGTTGCAGGTCACATTTGTTTTAATGATCTATCATCTAAATTGTTCTTGACAACTTGGGATCCAATTTAACTACGTCACCCAACCAATATCTCTTTCAACTTCCTCAAAGAAGAGACTAAGGAGTGATGGGAGATCACTTTGTGTTGTTGTTATCCATCTTTTATTGCAGTGAAGCTAGAATGATCAGAATCTCAGGCTTATTCCAGGTATGAGCAGATAATCAGGAGTGGCTCTTTCGCGCAGTTGAGTGTATTCCACAGCCAAAGGCATTGTCTTTCATAGGTAACATTAAACTGAGACTCTGCTCAGCCTCTTAAGACTAAAGAACAATTCCAGTGGTACTGTTCAACATAAATCAGGGAAGCTCTCTCTGTGCTCTGGCTAACATTCATGTACCAAACAATTTGATCAAAAACACTCTGGTTATCTCTTTACTGCTTGTGGGAACTTCTGGCTGCCATGGTTCCATACACTACAACAGTGTGTAAGAGTTGATTTTATTTTTCATTCCACCACCTGATAATGACAAACATTCTTTCTGTGACGCAAGTCCCCTTTTACTCTTTGTGTGTTTGACTTGACTTTTGTGGCAATGGCCTAATCAAACAAGTTACATTTAAGCTGATATACTTATTACTAACATGGATTTAAATAGGAGATAAATAATATATTTGCATAGAAACAAAGTTAGTATCAATTGTGCTTCGGAAGAAAATTAGTGATGCGAGTATGCCAATGACAATTTTGACCCCTTAGCCTGAAGCTCAATGTCATAAAATCCAGTCCTGGTTTCTCCTTCTCCACTTCTCCTGTCTCACATGACAGAAACTTTTGCATGCAAGATGACTAATAAATGATTCAGGCAGCTGTTTTTCTATGAGTTCAAAAGTCTTCTTTCTTTTTTAAGCATTTAAACAGGGAAACTCGCTGGTAGGCACAGCATTGCACTTATGTTACAGGACAAATGTCACAAATGCAACTTAGAGAAAATAAGTAAAGCAAATTAAAATATTTGGAATAAAATTTGTCTAAGTAATAACATTAAAACCACTGGATCATTGCAAAAAGCCTTCTGGTTCATTGCTGTCCTTCTGTGCAGGGAATAAAAGATAGGAATAGGACATTCAGCCCTCTGAGCCTGCTCTGCAATTTAAAGTGATCCTGGTTGATCATCAAGCTTAATCCTAATCCCATGGGCCTCATCTCTCTATATTTCTTGATCCCTTTAGCCATAAGAGATGCATGAAGCTCATTATTGAAAACACATAATGATTTGGTCTCAACCACTTTCTGTTGTACTGAATTCCACAGGCTTACCACTCTCCAGGTGAAAAAATTTCTCCTCATCTCAGTCCCATATGGCTTATTCCTTATCCTTAAACTATAATTCCTTGTTCTAGACTCTCCCTCCATCAGGAAAATCCTTCCTGCATCTAACCTGTCTAGTCCTGTTACAGGTTTACAGGTTTCTTGTCTCAGAAATAGCTGTCCTTACTTGTTCTGCTTTATACGTGATTCTACACCTACAGCAATATGATTGACAATGAAATGTTGGAGCAATTTATTCAGTTCAAGGTTAATTCGGGATTGCCATTAGATGCTGATTTTGCCACCAAACTCTCAGCCCAATATCTACTTCCATCATCATTTTGAACTTTGTAGGCTATTGTTGTAAGCCCAGGTATGAATGGACGCAGCATATCTGGCTTCATTTGCAGCATTATGAACACTGGTGGTGAAAGACTGAGCACAGAAGTGAAATAAAATTGTTAGATGAAGTTTTGATCCATATGCCTCAATATATGTTCAAAATCACGAGAGATCACAATATGGGATCCAGAACCAGAAGACATCAATTTGAAGTGATTAATAAAAGAAGCAAAGATCTAGAATTCACTGCCTGGCAGTGTGGTGGAGGCTTTCCAAAGCGAATTGACTAATTGTCTCAGGATAAAAGTTATTTCAGGGATGCAGAGAAAAGGAGAGGTGTGGGACTAGCTGAACTGCGCTCATAGAAAACCAAGACAGACATAGTGGACCAAAGCCTCCCTTAGTGTTGCAATGATTTTATCACAGTTAGTGAAAATATGTCTAAAGAAGGACAGATTTCCAAACAGAAATATTTCCAACTAGGATTTTTGGGGAAGATGCCAACATTCTAGTTTGGTGCAAGGTTTTGACTTTGCACAAGGCTTTTACCTCCAAAGTTGTTTCCTATTAAATGTTCAACAAATGTGCATTCATTTTGGAAAGAATAGCACTTTGCTTTGTTCATATTTTGATACTAAAACATCATTTTAACTAAGAAGGTGCAGTAGAAATTGCCAATGCTGTAGAATCTGAGATAACAAGGCATAGAGCTGGATGAACACAACAGGCCAAGCAGCATCAGAGGAGCAGGAAAGCTGACAATTTGGGTCTGGGCCCTTCTCCAGAAAATACACCTTGTTATCTCATTGTAACTAAGAAGATTTCTTTTGTTCATTGGCTTAATGACTGTGCATGTAAGTGAATTCATTCTTTAATGGCTTGACAATTACACCTTTCACTTTCTGCTTTCCCCAGAAGTAACACAGACAAGGCCTGTCTAATTGGGATTTATTAGCTAGTGGAATTTGCATTCTCAGTAATTGTTCAAAACACCATCAAAAGCAACTTGCATTAACATACTGAACCATCTCAATGGATGTCAAAAGAGCATTATTAAACATAATTTGGTGCCAAATCCCAAAAGGAGATATCAGGGCAAATGATAAATAAATTGGACAGAAATACATTTAGATGATCATCTTAAAGGAGGAACATAAAGTAGGAAGGTAAAGAGCTTAGGGCATTGGTAACTGAAGACACAGCCACCATTGGTGCAGTAAATAAAATTGGGGAATCTTAATCAATCTTAATTAGAGGAGTACAGAGATCTTGGAAGGTTTTAGAATTAGAGGAGATTGCAGAGGTAAGGAGAGATTTGTAACCAAAGATTAGAATTTTAAAAATTGAGGCATTGCATAACCAGGAAGTTGGGAAAAAATAAACAAGAACAATAATGATGGGCAAATGTGATTTGGAGCCAGTTTGGGCATGGGTAGCAGTATTTACAGAAGGTAGAATGTGAAAAAGCAGCCAGGAATGCATTCGAGTAGTCAAGTCTAGAGTGAACAAAGGCACGGATGAGGGTTTCAGCAGCAAATGAGTTGAAATAGGCAGACATAGCACAGACAGAAAAGGGATCATTGTGTGTCAAATATAACACCACGGTTGTGAACTGTTTTGAACTAGTTGCCCGAGAGATTAATAGAGTTAACAAAACTATCACACAATATATCAATTTTATACTAGTTAAGACAGCTAACAACATATATTTATAATTAAATAATTGCCATTAGCAAGCATATTTGGTAAATGCTCTTGTAGATTGGATATGGCAGGGTTTATGTGAACATTGCAATGAAAATGAAAGCCTTTATCTGATGAAGTGGTAGCTCCACTCACTCTGATATGTGATACAGCCACTGGGTGGAGCAAGGGCAGCTTAGACAGTTGGAATCAGCTCAGGCAGACAGCAGTTGGAATCTGGGTAAGTCTCCCCTTGGAGACACACAGTCTTACCAACAGGCTTCGTGACAGAATTGTCACTCTACTTGAAATTTTAGCTCAGTCTTCGCTCCACAGATGCTGCCAGACCTGCTGAGTTCCTCCAACATTTTTCGTTTTTGTTCCAAATTTCCAGCATCTGCAGTTCTTTGTTTTACTTTATGTTTGAAATGATTGCTTGTTATTAATTTGTTTGTGGCAGTTTGTGAAGCACAAACCAGCTGCTATGCCCGTCGCTGCGTAATGAATACTCACTGCAATTTAAACAGGATTCGTTGGCTTCAAATATATTATCCTGTGGACATGAAAGACATTAAACAAATGTAAGTTTGCTTTTACAAGGAAAGGAAACACAAACAAAAGCAGGCAGCATGGTGCCTTAGTGGTTAGCACTGCTGCCTCACAGCACCAGGTACCTGCGTTCAATTTGAGCATCAGGCAACTGTCTGTGTGGAGTTTGCACATTCTCCCCATGTCTGTGCGGGTTTCCTCCGGGTGGCCTGGTTTCCTCCCACAGTCCAAAGATGTGCAGGCTGGATGGATTGGTTGTGCGTAATTGCCCATAGTGTTCTGGGATGTATAAATTAGGTGGGTAGGATGCTCGAAGGGTTGGTGTGGACGTGTTGGGCTGAAGGGCCTGTTCCCACACTGCAGGGGATTCTATGAAAAGCTCAGCAGGTCCAGCAGTGTTCTGTTGAGACATGTCAGAGTTAATGTTTCAGATCAAGTGATCTTTTCTCAGAACAAAGCAATTGCAACATTGTTTAAAGAAGGAAATACCACTTTGAAAATGTTGGAGAATTGTCAAACTGGAATACCTATGCCTCACAAATTAATTGTTGTCCCAGCTTTCTAAGTGGTCTATTGGAGCTTAGAAGTTTCTTGAATTTACGAGTGATAGATAAGCCAAATTATTCAGAATTCTGGCATTCGAACGATCTCATGATTTCCCAAGTACAATTGCCAAGCATATAATTAATTGCAGAAGGTTTTGAAACATTGTATATTACTTTATGCACTACTTAAAATTTTGAAGAAACTTTGAGGAAGTCAAACTGAAGCTGACATGTTAAGCTCTGTTTCTCTCTCTTCACAGATATTGTCAGACCTGCAGAGTTTCTTGAGCATTTTCTGTTTTTATTCCTATTCCCTATGATGGGGAATATTTTCTGAGGAGTTTTTCCTAGACTATTACCATATAACTCTCACAAAATTACAAATTAAGTAAAGTAGTACGCTATTGGGAAAAACATGACACCTTTGAGTAGCTTTCCTCCTGTTTGGCAGGGAGCTAGATTAAATCTGTGGGCACAGACTATAGAGGCATTCCGATCAACCTTTTCGGGGACATTGCTATACACCTGTGGAGCAGATGAGACTTGACCCCAGGCCATGTGCCCCAGAGGTACTGACACTTCCCTAGCACTACAATTTGCTCTGGACCCGCGGCCGCTTGGCTTCTTAACCAATCTGCCACATTAAGCCTCACGACTGTAGTTGAGCCTGATTGTCAAGTCATTTAAGGCTATTTCAAAGCTAAGCCTCAGAACTCTTGGGGTGTGGGGTCCCCTATCTCAGAGCCAGGACAGCCTGCATTTAAGCCCCTTTGTGCTCTGGTGTTGTGCCTGTACAGCTTGATATCATATTCTTAAAAGAAAGTATACAGATAAGCCTCCTCTTTTCCAAAGAAAACACAAACTGCTATCCTGTCATCATCACTTACATTCACGAGAAGTGTCCCTTTTGTTGCTCAGCACTTCCCCTTTCAACAATACCGATCTCCTCTATTATGGTAGACGTTGCCAACAACAATAAGTCCATCTTTTATTTCGGCGTAGTGGCAAACTTCATCCTGAAATTGCTCGGGACCTAGAGTGGAAGTCTTGTGTTGTACCAAATGCCCGAACAAGATCCTGAGCCATTTTCAGAGTGACTACTGCCATATGTCTGCTCCTCTGATAATAACAGGTAGGCAGGAAGAATGTGTGGTCAGTGCATGCATTGGCAGATTGGTTTGGAGATTTAACAGCAATGGAAACCCATAACTGTGGTGTTTTCACAAAGTCATGCCAAATTCAATGGTGTTACTTGAAATGGTTAAAAAAAACTTCTTCCTGACTGTAGCCAAGCAGATTGAAATTTGGCTGCCCATCTGATGTGAATGATTGTGAGTACAGGCTACAGACAGGGATCTGGTATCAGTCAGTGTGCAGGTGGAATTTAAACAAAGAAGGGTTTAGAAGTGGAACAGCTCTGCTTCTTCTGGTTCCCAAGCAGCACTGAAAAACACTTACCTGATGTATGTGGCCCTTCCTGCCTTCCTTTGATACCTGGCACATAAGGCTGATCATTTCCTATATCCAAACTTCAGTATTATGATAGCATTCCGACAATGTGGGAGCAGGCCATTCAGCCCATCAAGTTTACACCAACTCTCTGAAGACTTACTTCTACCCGATTCCTGTAACCACACATTTCTGATTTAAGCCACCCAGCCTGCAAACTTTAGCATGATTAATCCACCAAACATGCAAATCTTTGGACTGTGGGAGGAAACCAGAGCACCCGGAGAAAAAACACACAGACACAGGGAGAATGTGCAAACTCCACAGAGAGTTACCTAAAGGTGGGCTCAAACATGTGTCGGTGGCGCTGTGAGGCAGCAGTGCTAATCACTGTGCCACTATGCCACCCAACAGTGTTGTCACCTTTGGGAAGGCTTTGAGGGAATACAGAATATTTCTGTTACAATGTGCAATTACATTGAAAATGAACATGTGAACATTTGTATCAGAAATAATGAGAACTGCAGATGCTGGAGAATCCAAGATAACAAAGTGTGAAGCTGGATGAACTCAGCAGGCCCAGCAGCATCTCAGGAGCACAAAAGCTGATGTTTCAGGCCTAGACCCTTCATCAGAGAGGGGGATGGGGAGAGGGTTAGGTGGAGAGGAGAGTATAGGTGGGGAGGTACGGAGGGGATAGGTCAGTCCAGGGAAGACAGGCAGGTTAAGGATGCGGGATGGGGTTAGTAGGTAGGAAATGGAGGTGCGGCTTGAGGTGGGAGGAAGGTATAGGTGAGAGGTAGAACAGGTTAGGGAGGCAGAGACAGGCTGGGCTGGTTTTGGGATGCAGTGTGGGGAGGGGACAAGCTGGGCTGGTCTTGGGATGCAGTGGGGGAAGGGGAGCTTATGAAGTCCACTTTGATACCATTGGGCTGTAGGGTTCCCAAGCGGAATATGAGTTGCTGTTCCTGAAACCTTTGAGTGGCATCATTGTGGCACTGCAGGAGGCCTAAGACGGACATGTCGTCTGAGGAATGGGAGGGGAAGTTAAAATGGTTCGTGACTGGGAGGTGCAGTTGTTTATTGCGAACTGAGCGGAGGTGTTCTGCAAAGCGGTCCCCAAGCCCCCGCTTGGTTTCCCCAATGCACAGAAAGCCACACCGGGTGCAATGGATACAGTATACCACATTGGCAGATGTGCAGGTGAACATCTGCTTAATATGGAAAGTCGTCTTGGGGCCTGGGATGGGGGTGAGGAAGGAGATGTGGGGGCAAGTGTAACACTTTCTGCGGTTGCAGGGGTAGGTGCCGGGTGTGGTGGGGTTGGAGGGGAGTGTGGAGCGGACAAGGGAGTCGCAGAGAGAGTGGTGTCTCCGGAAGGCATGACAAGGGTGGGGATGGAAAAATGTCTTGGGTGGTGGGGTTGGATTGTAGATGGCAGAAGCATCGGAGGACAATGCACCCAAAGGTTGCAGGAACAGCAACTCATATTGCGCTTGGGAACCCTGCAGCCCAAGGTATCAATGTGGACTTCACAAGCTTCAAAGTGTCCCCTTCCCACACCGCATCCCAAAAGCAGCCCAGCTCATCCCCTCCCCCCACTGCATCCCAAAACCAGCCCAGCCTGTCCCCGCCTCCCTAACCTGTTCTACCTCTCACCTATCCCTTCCTCCCACCTCAAGCCGCACCTCCATTTCCTACCTACTAACCTCATCTCGCCTCCTTGACCTGTCCGTCTTCCCTGGACTGACCTATCCCCTCCCTACCTCCCCACCTTTACTCTCCTCTCCACCTATCTTCTTTTCTCTCCATCTTCGGTCTGCCTCCCCCTCTCTCCCTATTTATTCCAGAACCATCTCCCCATCCCCCTTTTTGATGAAGGGTCTAGGCCCAAAATGTCAGCTTTTGTGCTCCTGAGATGCTGCTTGGCCTGCTGTGTTCATCCAGCTTCACACTTTGTTATGTTAACATTTGCTCTACTTAGTGTGCTATCAAAACTATTGCTTTAACAGTAGAATTAAAAATATAATCTCATTCACTGTTTCGACCAGACTACTTTGCCAAATTATTTACAGACAGATGCCCCAAATTGTCAAGCTCCCAGTTGAGGAGGGATGAACTGACTCCCTTTCTTTATTCATCCACCCTCTTGGTTGGTTGCAACCAGGTTAATTTACAGAGGATCCCTTCCCTGAACTGACCATTATCCATTCCTTTGTCTGTCCAACTGTTTTCCTCTTTCTGTGGGCAGTATCTATACCTATCATTGACTCTTCACCTTCTCCCTGCACCCTATCTTCTGTATCAAAACCTAGCTACCCTCGGTTCTGAAGAAGGGTCACTGGACGCGAAGTG
Source organism: Stegostoma tigrinum (assembly GCF_030684315.1). Taxonomy (NCBI): domain Eukaryota; kingdom Metazoa; phylum Chordata; class Chondrichthyes; order Orectolobiformes; family Stegostomatidae; genus Stegostoma; species Stegostoma tigrinum. Next base: position 21,127,252 of record NC_081360.1, on the reverse strand, counting down.
TTAACTTCTGTTTTCTCTCCACTGATGCTGCCAGTCCTGCTGAGTTTTTGCAACAATTTACATTTTTGCCCCTTCCCTAGTGGATGCCTTCATGAAGTTATGTTTCAAAAGAAGCTAATTTAACTCATGTAAACACAAATTATAAATGTAAGGTCAGTTCAGAAAAGAGAGAAGTTAAAAAAAAGACTGATTAGTCTGTGAGTTTTGCAATGACTAGACAATGGATTGATATGGCTGTTATTTTGGGTTAAGATCTTGGTCGACGTGCACTTGATTTTGAGATGTTTGGTTTTACAAGCTTGCCTTTGTCCTGTTTAACTCTGATTGTGGTTTTGCTTGTTCACTGGCTTCTAGCAAAGAGAGAAAGAGAGACTTTCTTTCCTGTTACCTGCAGCACAGGGATAAAGGGGACGGAGGCTAGAGGTTGGTGGGTGGTGAGGATCTGAGCTGTATCCCTCACCGCACTCACCTTTGTCCTCTACCACACAGGCACTGGAGTCAAAACTGGCTATTAATGTCAGTTATTTTGTATTTTTTGAAAAGGGAAAACACAAACATATTGTTCATGTAGACTGCTGTCTTTGTTGTCATTATGTTCACAGTTTGAGATTATTCACAAGGGATGACGATTCAGTTTGCAGTGCATTTCTCCCTTTGAAGTCCTGCCCTTTGAAGCTTCCTTGACATTCATCAGATTTGACATTCCATGATCTCCTTTGAAACTGGGAGCAATTGCAAAGGCCTCCCAGAGCTCAGAATTTCTCAGTCATGTTTTTGGCTGAATGCCCTCTTTTTAAACAAGCACATGGCAAAAGTTTTATCTTTCTATAGGGTTATGATCTGTCATTGAGGCATTACTCAGGATCTAAGGAACAAGAGGAGCCCATTTAGAACCGGAGCCTTTTGTACCTTTCAGTGGAATCATGGGATCGGCATTCTAACTCCACACTCCTGTATTTGCCCAATATTCCTTCATGCTTGAGTTAACACAGGTCTATCAATCATAGGTTTAAAATAATAATTGAACTATCATCAATTGCCATTGGTGGGCAAATTTTTAGTGTGTAGAAGCATTTCCTAATTTTATTCTGGAAAGATTTGGGCCTAATATTTAGGCCATCTCCTCTCATCCTAGACTCTCCAAACAGCAGAAACTTGGAATTTCTCTACCTATCCCTTTTTAATACCTTTAATCTTCTAAATTCATGGGAAGAAAATGTTAGTTTATGAAATCCCTTCTCATAATATTGGTGTTCAGGTATCATTCTTATAAATCAAGGTTATACTCCACCCAAGGCAATTCTGAATGAAGGATAAAATGAAATGTAGTCATCACAGCATTTATTGAATTCTTGTTCTGGGTGTTCTGTTCATAGTTCTGAGCTCATATGCCCAGGAGTCACGTAGGCAGGAGACATCTGTGTCCATATCAGATTTACCTTATCCCTTTTTGCAACCACAGAGATTAATTAATCTTGAGCATCAACCATTTGCTTCATCAGCAGTCAGGTGTTACTTCTTCCTTGCTCAGTAAATTAATTGGTGTTTATGTAAAGTTAGCATAATTTCCCATCATGCACATTAGACTTCAACTCTGTTAGCCATAGGGCAGCAGATTCCTATAAATCATATTATCACCTGCAAGAGCACAGCAGTCAAACTTGATGATGGTTTCCACCACAAAATTGCAAACCTGATGTAACATTTCCACAAGTGACACACAAAGGGACTCGTAGCAAGACTGATAATATTCAGAGTAATCTTCCTTAATATATGAATCTTGTCACAGTTGTGGATAACTGTATATCAGGTTTGATAAGTAAGTATATTTCAACCAGTTGCATAATACATGCACAATAGCCTGTTGAGGATTTACAGTACAGTAGTAGTTAATGAGAAGATTTCCAGTAAAAAATGTAAGGAACTGCTATTTCCTCATCAAATCTGCTACTAATTAATATCACAGACAATTTGTTACATCACAATCTCTTTCCAATTCACATGGGTGGCACACTTGATGATGCACAAAGCTTTGGTCACTGCACAATCCACCTGGAGGACATGAGCTCCTGGGAAAAATCACTTTCAACTCCCTCCCCTGCAAAATGCCTCATGATGCATCTGTCATCCTTTGTCAAGTGAGTCTTGTTGAAGAAAAACAATACCTCAAGACTGTAAGATTGCCAGCACCCAATCTTAAACATGAACCACTTCAGAACCGGAGAGGTTTATCATTCTATTTGGAAAGAGAAGCCAAAATAGTGAACTGAAGCCAAAAGGAAAGAAAGGGGTTCATTTATGATTGTGCCTAAAATTCAAGGAGCATTTCAGGTCTAGCTCAGAATTGTGACTACTATATATTGTAATCTATAATGATGAAAGTGTCATTTTCACAAGGATTTGATGGAATGTTGTAAAGAAAGATGACAGAATTCATTATAATCTGGTGTCAAGGTAAACTGTTTCTCTGACGTGAGAGAAGCAATGTTATTGCCCAAGTGAATAATTACAGCTGGATTGCTGCACAATAACACATTAACGTGGTTGTGAACTTGGCAGAGCATTTTGTTTGTTATGGATCGGCTCAAATTTAAATAAAAAAGTCTGTCTCTCCCCCAAAGCCTGTAAGTGAAATTAAATCAAACAGACAGAATGCTGTTCTCAGTGGAGTTGAGGCTACAGCACAGAACTCCTCTTAAACTTTGGCACCGTTGGCATTGATTCAACAATCACACTAAGATACCATAAGGACAGACAACATGGGAAATGGAAGTTTCTCACTGTTGTAGCAGAGGCCCTCCTTTAGCAGCTGTTTTTGGGCACTATGCCGAGGCAACTCAGGCAGAGTTGTAAATTGCATGCAACCCATTCTGTATCTGAGCTGGAAATGCCAATCCATGAAAATTATGGCCTCTTTTGTTCCCCTAGAGATTTCGCCATGTACCAGAAAGGGTATCAATTAATGAAAAAAAAATCCTTTTCTGATTTTAGTCAATTATGTGAGCTTTCTAGAATAAAATGTACTCACATCACTGCAAGTAATCAGGGAATATGTTCAGGCTAGAATTTTCCTGTACTTTCATCACTCAGTGAAGATGGATCTATTTTCAATTCTTTAGTTTTCTGCGTACAAACACAGACTATTCAGAGCCACTGTTATACTTTCAATACCTTTCTCAAGGCCTTCTTCACCTTCTTGCAAGTTCAAAAGAGAATCTCACAGACACTCCCTACTCCAAAAGTACTTTCTTTCTATCGTTCTATAATAAGTTGGAGTAAAGGACATAAAACGTTGAATGTTCTAATCATGTAGCTCAAGATGTTGACCTGAATAAAGAATATTTGTTGTGACGATTAAAAATTTCTCCATCTGTACATGGTAAATGTCATCTCTTTCCAAACCCATCTCCAATTAAATAAAAAGCAGGATAAAGCAGAATGTAGGAAATAAAAGACAGGATTAAGCTGCTTATTTCTGTGAGTGGAATGTCAAACTTTCATAATCTGGGCACTCCTGTTCTACTGCATTTTCTGCTCTGCTATGTGTCCCTGGCAACAGTGACCAGCTCAAGAAAAGAAACAAATAGCAGTGCTTCTCGAAACCAACCTGAACCAGGTACAAACGCATGTCCTGAAGGCCCAAGTGAAGCTTTTCCCCACAGACCAGCATTTTATATTCAGCTGGATTCTTCCTTCTGTCAGAACTGAGGGGGAGTTGAACTTCCATTCATTATCCCAATCCCAATGTGGAATCAGGATTCTGCCTAGGCTGTGGTTCATTCCTGAGGCAGGAGAGGTCCTGACTGGATTGTAGGCAGGAGAAGGTTGAATTGGTCTGAGAGATGGACAGCACAGTGATGCCCCAGAGAGACCGCAGGACTATAAAAAGAGGAGCAGGCCATATATGCAAGGCACGCAGTGCTGAAAATCAGAACATCGACATTTTCTGTCACTTGGACCAGTCCTAAAATTAGTAGGTGGCTCAGAAAAAGGAACATCACCAAATACTTAGCCATCTCCTGCATAAAACAGATCTGTGCAGACTGCTCCTGGGACTGCAGTCATCTCTATCTAATGGTACCTGAAGTCCATGGGTTTGGTACTACAGACAGAGAAGTTGTGCAATTGAGCATGCACTGCCCACTTCCCCCACATGACCCACCCTGCTATGAGCTGTGGGTGGGAAAAGGATTTCTTTCAATTTCAAAAATATACTTTATTTATAAGAAGTTTCATATATGTATGCAATCATTAGAGCAGTTTGATTCTGTATATTCTTTCCATTTGGTGATCAAACAAATCCAAGGCATTTCTTAATTATACAAGGCTATATTTACATACTTTTGCAGCATGGACAGGGCCTGATAACTGAACGGACCCCCATTGTACTTTGGCCAAAAGATCTTAGAGTGTGGACTTACCCCAGTGCACCTTGACGGCAGCCCTCCCAGGCTTTAGTGCGTCCTGGGCCTTGGAATGTACCAGTCTGCAACACTCAGTCAGGGTCATCTCTGGAAAACTGACAAGTTTCAGGCAGAGTAAAGGGCGTCTTTTACCAAATTGATGACCCTCCTGGCGCCGTCAATGTATGTCTTGGTGCACATTCCGGGGTACAGAGTCCTGCACCACAGAGCTGCTTGAGATGAACCTTGGCAAAAACCACTGGATCTCTCTCCAGGCTTCCTTTGCTGCTGGTTGGAAGGGGTATCACTGTCCTTCCCAGCTGGTGTTGGCAAGAAAATAGAGGCCAAGACGCCAATTAGTGGGATTCTTCTATCCTTTCCAATCGCACTATGTTACACAGCAAGATCCAAGTTTCAAATTGGTCAGCAGAGCTGACAGGCTAACACTGTGCTGCAAATTTTCTTTCATTGCTTCACATTAAGCTCAACTCAGCAATGAGCAACTTTAGCCCTATTAGAGATAAGGAGGGAGAATCAAGTTTTCCATACTGTTCAGAAGAACTCACGTACAAGTAAAAACAAAAATCAGAGGAGATCCTTTGGGACAGCTGGCCACTTTGAAAATCTTCTGTTTGCAGGTTGGAATCATAAATAGAAGTGTGAAAGTCAAACGGAATCAGAACAATATCCGCACATTTTGTTTCCAGCATTCACAGAAATCAGATCAGAATTCGTCTGCTCAGCTAACACTGCCACTTTTGCCTTGTTTCATGTCTGGATTGTCAATGGAAACTAAGGGATCTCAAATTAGTTACGCATCAGAGTATCAACCAAATACTGATACAATGCTCAAAAGGAGTGACTAAAACGAATATTACCAATGCTACTGCACAAATGCTAATTGCACTAAATCAAATGTGACAGGAACTGTCAGAGGGTTGAAGAAGAATTTAATGACTTTTCGTGGAAATCTCATTCCTGGTGTAACGTGGTCTCATTATAATCGATAAATATGATTCAAATTGGGGTTGCTAAAGTTTCAAATAACTTGCCATTATTTCTCAAGTAACTTATGAGACAGAACTCTTTATGGCTGATGGCGGATGACTTGGAGTTGAAATATCTAGTAGTCTACACACATGTTAGGATCAGTGTCCTCAGGTAGAATGGGAGAAAAAGAAAATCAAGCCAATTCCTCAGAACTAAGACTGTTGAAGAAATACCAATTAGATGTAATGGGTGGATGTTGGATTGGATCAGAACAGAGCTGAGCCCAGTTATTTAATGTCATGCTTGAATAACCCACCTATCTATTCTGATCGCAAGTGAATGTCACCCCCTTCAATATATAACCAGGTCGCAATAGGAAATGCTACTACTTCGAGAAAACAAGAAGAAAATACTGCTAAAAGTAGGGTTTGCAACAGTGAGGATAGCTTTGAGGAAAGCTTCTCAGAAAATCTGCAAAGTATTTGCAGCTCACAAACGTGCCTTTGGGCCTCATTGGTGCACGCTATTGGTTGTGCTCAACATAAGCCTTCCTCATCTCGCTCCATCAACATATCCTCTCATTCCTTCTACTTGATGTGCTTACCTACATTCTGCTTAAATCTGTCTTTGCCACTGTCCTCAATGATACCATGTGCTGGTGAGTTTTACATAACTATCTGGGCAAAGAAGTTTGTGCAATTTCCTAATGGTTTTGTAACATATTGCCTTAACATTTGTGGTGCCCAAGTTCTGTTCTCAGCCACAAGAGAAATTACCCGTATTGACTACTCTTTCAAGTGCTTTCATCTTAAAGACCTCGATCTGGTTACTCCAACCTTCTCATTTCAAGAGAAAAGGGCCTCAGCCTGTGCAATCTTTCGTGATGAGTATAATCTCTCAGTTCTGGACCCATTCCAGTAAATCATGTTTGGGCCTTCTCCAGTGTTTCTCAGTTGTATTTATAATTTGGAGGCTGGGGCTGTTTACAGCACTCCAATATTGTTTTAATATCAGACAGTTTGTAAAGCCAAGGTTACTAGAATATTACTTGAGCACCATTGCTTACATAGACCATTATTGATCGTCATGTTGGAAATATTAGTAATTTGACTCATGGGAAGTGTTGATAATTCTCCAATTATGAAATGAAGACTTAACCCCAGTGGAAAACATTTGCAAAATTGCAGTGCTTTCTAACTACGCTGCTATAATCCTATAACTAAAGAGTGACAAACTGATTCCAATGTGAGATGGTGGTTGGACCCATATTCATCCCCTTCCAACTTCATTTTGATTTAGCTTCCCTCCCCCAGCTCTCCCTCAGCTTTGATGGCCTGCCAGGCATTGCACATAATTTGATTAATTGGAAACATGGGTTTTTTTAAGTGGCGGTGAATAATAGACAAAAAGTATCATGAGTAATTTGATAGTCAGAATAAAGCCATTTGATTGTGTGTGATAACGCTTCCTGACATAAAACAAAAAAAAATCCACTTTTGTAGTCAGATGTAGCACACTTATAGCCTGCGCACTTCTGGACTAAACTTGCTGTTTCACAAGGTTCATCTGTCATCTCTGTGTCTGTATGGTCAAAATCTTGCCGCCTTTTCATGCTTCTGATTTCTATTTCTGTTTTCACTTTTACACTTTTTCACTGTTTTCACACGTTTTCAGTTTTATTCTATTAATTACTGGTAATAAAGCATGGTCACTAGGCTAGTAGCTCGGAGGACCGGAGTGGGAATCTGGAGCCATCAGTTTAAATTCTACCATGACAGTTTCATATTGAATTCAGTTAGTTGAATAAATCAGGAAACTAGGATAATAGTTACCATGGAGCAATTGCATTGTTGTAAAGGCTCATTTAGGTCACTAACGTCCTTCAAGAAAGGAAATCTGCATCATTGCCAGGCCAGCCCTAGATGTGACTCCAGAACCACAACAATGTGGTTCACTCATGACTAATCTATGAAATAGTATAAGCAAGCCATATGACAGCTCACCACTGTCATCTCAAAGGCAGTTAGAGATGGGTAATCAATAGTGGTCTTGCTGGTAATTCCCACATCCAAAGGATGAATAAGAAGAAAGCAGTATATTCAGTGTTCTCATGCTCCCAGTAACAAGCTGTCCCCCAAAAGACTACAATGTTATAATATTGAATCTACAACTTCACTAAAGATGCAACTCCTCGCTGCGACCCGAGGATTACTTAATTCACTTCAATTTCATCTGTCAAACTCAGCCTGGGCACTGGTGTTGGGGTTGTTGGTGGGGACAGAAGGGTAGGGAGTGTTGGCGCTGGAGGGTAAAGGTTTCTCCACCTGTAAGTGTGTGTAGGTTCAACTCACACAGTCCCAGAGTACAAAAATGTTCAAAATCTGGCACCAGACAAGTAATTGCCATCAAGTGTATAAGAAGGTTGGTGCAGAAATTAGAAGGAAGACAGTGGGTAACTCTGAGCCTCCAAATGAGAGTGCCTTGCTAGTGTGGCACAGTGGGAACCTTTCTTAATTTGATCTGTGTTTTTTCAGACCCAGATATCCTGCATGTTGGTATGCTAATGCACATTGCTTCAAACTTTGCAATCCTCATCCTAATTAGCACAGTGTTTATCATTGACCTCCTTGCACACTACGGAATGCCTAATGAATTTTCATCAAGTTCAGTGCAGGAGGATCTGGGAGAGGACAATGGCATACACATGACATCCAACAATAGAAACACTGTGGTGACTAGCTTCCAGTTTTGTTGGTTGTGAGAAAAGCATAGGCAATGATGGGAGAACTCGTTCCCTCTTTTTTGGATTTGTTGCTGTGTTTCACCCATCTGTGAAATGCAATAGGTGAAACTTTTAGTTGAAGAGTTTGCCAAATGAGACTCCTGATACCTGGTCTGCCATAGCTCAGAGTGACTCTCCTCACACAAACTTCTGTCCTTCAAGTCATTTGTTACACAGCCGGGCTCTTGGGGAATCATGGGGCCATAGAGGTAGAAGTACCCATCACTGCTGGAACATTCTGACATTCATGCTGCTGCCACCATACTTAAAGCTCAGCTGCAGATGCTGCAAGTCAGGAATGAACCCTCATATGTTGGTGCTTCCCCATTATTACTGAGTGCATGGCCCAGAGGGAGAATATCACTCCCTGCTTTGTCAACTGGGATCTGGAGGCGTTCATGGATAGGGAATTGAGAGGAAGGTAGTTCCTTTACCTGTGGACTGCTACAGGAGGCCACGCAACCAGACATGGCCAGCCCAGAGACAGGTTGCAGCTCTGGTCAATGCTGGGTGAAACAGGAGGCTGAGCAGTGCAGGACAAAACTCAATGATCTCTCTTACTCCTCAAGGGTAAGAGCTATCGCTCAGTTTTCACTCTTCTGCCTCACATGGACAGAAGCACCACTCTGACTCTGCCACTGCACACTCCTCAAGGCTCTTGGACCCTAGTATTACGCGCAGCATGTTCTCTCAGAGGCTTGTGCTGTCCTCATCTTTCCAAACTTCCAACAACCTCCTGACACACACCTATGCTTCTTACCCACTCATTGGGGAATCTGCACCATCTCCCTGCTCATGCATCAGCACTAATGCTCTCCATCCATTTCCCTTACACCAGATCCCTCCTTTGCTTTATTGCAGGAAAAATTTCTCCCTCCCATTTGACTGACATCTTCACAATACCCCAGTTGACCCATCTGTAACTAAGTGTGCTTGGCCTTCAGGATTGACAGTGGCCCAGTCCTTTCGCTACATGGAAATGGATCTTAGAGCAGGGACACCAGAGGAGCGTAGTAGCTCACTGACTCTAGCAAACTGCTAGACTGAAATTGGATATCCCTTTAACTGTGGTCGGTGGTAACAGCTGACTGACCTTAGTTCCCCTTCAATTCACTCAGGTCAGCTCCCTTTTGATTTCACGCAAGACCACTTGCCTGCAGCATGTGCAGTGTTTTTGCCGTGTAAGCTGCTGGCACATTGACATTGCAGGGTACCATACAAAGATAGGGTCCACCCCAAAGTCAGAAGTCACATGACACCAGGGGGCATAGTCCAACAGGTTTATTTGAAATCACAAGCTTTCAGAGCTTAGCCCCTTCATTGGGTAAAGTCCACCTGTCTGCCCCATGGAGTGTGCAATGCTCCCCACAAGCTGCCTGACACATCTTCTGTACTAAAAAGCAATGGAAATCCACAGAGGCAGTGCTGAGGTCAGCGGGTGCATACTAAGAAAGCAGTGTGAAGTGTAGCCTTCAAGAAAGTGCAAAGTGAGTGAGTGAGTGCTAAAAATCTGAAGCTAAGACGAGATGCACGAACGATGTTTGTCCCTGTGCACCAGACTGTGAGTCCCTGAGCTCTAAAGTCAAGTGTTGAATGGCTGAAGTGTGTTGGTCCAAAAGAAGACATGCTTTTTTAATTTTGAAACTTAACTTAATTCATAAATATCTTTGTATATCTACATGGCCACAAAGGCAGTTTGATTCTGCAGAGTTGCATATCAAGCAAATAAATAAAACATCGAACTTTGACTCTACGTCTATTGCACAATACTAATATTTATATATGCTTGAGGCACTAGGAGGGTCTGATAACTGAACGGACTTCTATTTACCTTCAGCAGGAAGACCTCAGATGGTAGTCTTTCCCCACTGAGCCTTGGTGGCAGCTGTCCCAAGCTTTAGTGCATCCCTCAGCACGTAGTCTTGGACTTCGGAATATACCAGCCTTCAACACTTCAACACGCACTTGTGGTCAGAGGTGTTTTTCTTTACAAATTTCTCTACAAAGGGCTGGTGACACGGAACAGTCCAACTACTTGGAGCGTTCCACGTCATAGATGCCAGTCCTATCTTTTGCAACACTGGGGACAGGTAGAACCTCAGTAAGTAGTGACACTTGGTGTTTGCGTACTGAGTGTATGCACACAGCTTGATGCTGCCACACACAAAGGGGCCATCAGGATGAGGGCCACATTGGGTAAGTTCCTTCCCCCCACCTAATCTAGAGTTTTGTACATGAAGACCCTCCAGACCCGGTCTATCTTAGGCTTCCAGATGAAACAGCAGATAGCTTGGTTGATTGAAACAACTCAGTTTTGAATGATGGGTCAGACCTGTGTTGCATATAGCGCCTCACACCTGATGACAAGGTTTTTACCTGCAATGGAGAGGGAGTGGTGCTCCGAAAGGACCAGTTTCTGTTCCACTTTGGCCATGTGCTCCTCCCAGGATTTTGTGCATGCCCCAGCCTGTCTGAACCATATTCCCAGCACCTTCAGGTACTCTGTCCTGAGGGTGAAGGGAATGAAGGATCAGTCAGTCCAGTTCCCAAAGAACTTGGTCTTGCTCTTGCCTTGATTTATCTGGGCACCTGAGGCCAGTTTGATCTGGTTGCAGACGCTCGTGAGTCTGTGCACTAATAGTGGATCTGAGCAGAAAATGGAGATGTCATCAATGTACAGGAAGGCTTTGGCCTGCTGGCCTCCACTGCCTGGAATAGCTGCTCCTCTAGGCTCACATCCCTCCTGACGGATTCAGCAAAGGACTCTAAACAACATACAGACAAGGCTGGAGGGAGTGGGCAGCGCCGCATGAGTTCGGATCAGATTGGGGAGCTTTCTGGTTCCCACCCATTAGTTGAGATTGTGCTGACAACGTTGGTGTAGAGCAGTCAGATCCAATTGCAGATTCCCTCCCCAATGCCCATTTTAGAGAGCACATCCCACATGTAGGTGTGTGATATCCTGTCAAAGGCCTTCTCCTGGTCCAGGCTGATGAGGCAGTTTTCCAACCCCTCACCCTGCACTTAGGCTATCGTATCCCTGAGGAGCACGAGGCACTCCGAGATTGTCCTGCCCAGTACAGCACAGGTTTGGTCAGGGTGAATCACCAATCCCAGAGCAGGCCTGCCCCGGTTGGTGATGACCTTAGACAGGATTTTGCAGTCTGCATTCAGCAATGCAATTTGTCACCAGTTTCTAAATTTATCCCTCTCCTCCTTCCCTTTGTAGTTGGAGGTGATGATACCTATCCTCATGGGTTCACTCATGGTACCTGCCAGGAACATACACTTCCAGCAGGGTCGGGACAATCAAGTCCCATAGAACTGAATACATCTCGGCCAGTAAGCCGTTGCTTCCAGGAGTTCTATTCTTTTCTAAAGACTCAAGGTTTTTGGTCAGGTCATCTGGAGATAACGACTGGTCCAGCCTCTCCTGCGTGCTGTTGTCGAAGATCTCTATGATAGAACACAGGGACGACTGGGAAGACACGCTGTCTGTGGGCTTCATGTCATACAGTCTGGCATAAAAGGATTTGCTGATCTGCAGGATGTCAGACTGAGATGATGATACTGAACCATCTTCTGCCTTCATGCCGAGCACAGAGCTCTCCTTGTGCACCTTCTGGAAGAAGAAACACAAGCATGTGTCACCCTGCTCAATGGTGCAAACCCTGGACTGGAAGATTATTTTGGAGGCATCTGAGGTAAAGACCAAGGCTTGCTGGCTCTTTACCTCATGGAATTCCTCCGTGACATTGACTCCCAACATTATCATCATTGTCATCATCATCATTGTTATCGTCACGAGGAGGATGAGCAGGAGGCAGAGGAGGAGGAGGAGGCCCAAAGCAAACATGATGACGCAGCAAGGCTACGGTTTACTGATTTGCACAAAGGCTTGAGGAGGATAATGGATGTGGTGAAAGAGATACATTATTGTGAGGATGAACAAGGCAGGCATTCAGAGAGCTGCAATTACTAGGTTCCCTCTCTGATTCTGTAGATCAGGAATTTGCAGAAATTTGTTTTCTCAGGGAAGGAGATAAGAGTTGAAAGTAGTGTAGGACTAAGACTTTAATGAGATGCAAATACATGAAAATAACATATTACTGCTCAATGGCAAGGTTCTGAAGTCACCATTTAAGGTTTTAGACGAAGATTGCAAAAGTTTGTTCGACAACGAATTTTTTTTTCATTTGTTCGATGTTGTTTCATTATTCTCATTATTGCTCACACCACACTGGAAAGGGGAAAAGTTTGTCTTTTATGATCTTGTTATCTCTTTCTTTTCTCAGGCAGTCAGTTAGGTCTGAAAATAGCTTTCTCACACATTGGAAATGTAGAAAAATAGAAAACATGAGCAGTAGCAGCTATTTGGCCCTTCAAGCTTGCTCCACTGTTCAATAATACCTAATTCCCACTTTCTCCTCATATCTTTTAACTCCTTTAGTCCTGGGGCCTCTATCTAACAGCATTACCTGACTCCACTTTGCAGACCTATTGAGCCTATGGTAGATACATCGACAAGAATGACAGCTTCTTTGTCATCACACAGCAGGCAAGGGATGGTGATGAATTTCTGCGAGCAACCAAACATGAGAAACATGCTCTGTAGTCCTTCTGTGATGATAGAGTCAAAGGCCTTTGTAAAGCAGAAGAAAGTCGGGTTGGTTCCACTCTCAGCATTTTCTTGGGCTGGTCTTGCTGTGAAGGTCATATCCTTTGCATTTCTTGAAGGACGGAATCCATGTAGTGACCGTAGGAGTCAGCCTACTGCAAAGGGGCGATCAAGGAGGAGTTTTGCAATGTGCAGCTGATAGACTCCTCTGTAGCTACTGCAATTGATTTTATCTCAACTTGGAGCTCCACTGATAAACTATCCTCCTCTTGAATAAGCAAGATGCAGTGGCATATTACTGCCAATAGTGTGTCTCCACTGTGTTTTAGCATTTTGGCTGGGATTTGGTTTCGCCTTGTTTGTTCACAGCTTTGAGAATGCCTTTTCAACCTCATCTTGGGCTGGGGTAGTGGTGAGATGGGGTCAAGGACACAGTTGAGAAGATCCTTAAAATGCTTCGGTCCCCTGGTCTGAGGAAGGACATTCTTGCTATTGAGGGAGTCCAACAAAAGTTCACTTGACTGATTCCGGGGACGGTAGGACTGACATGTGAGGAAAGCCTGGATTAACTGGGTTTATACTTGCTGGAATTTAGAAGAAAGAGGGGAAATCTCATAGAAATGTATGAAATCCTGATGGGATTGGACAGGCTAGATGCAGGAAGAATGTTCCCAATGCTGGGGGAGTCCAGAATTAAGTCACAGTCTACGAATAAGGGATAAGAATGAGGAAGAATTTCTTTGTTCAGAGTTGTGAACCTATGGAATTCTCTCCCACAGGAAGCTGTTGTGGTCAGTTCATTAGAGCTGGATGTGGCCCTTGTGGCAAAGGGGTTCCAGGGACATGGAGAGAAAGCAGGAATGAGATACTGAGATTGCATGATCAGCTGTGGTCATATCGAATGGGTGGTGCAGGCTCAAAGGGCCGAATGGCCTACTCTTGCATCTTTTTTCTATGTTTCAATGTTTCCAAACCACTCACCATGCTGGCATGGAAATATATTGTTGCTTTTTCAGTATATCAGTCAAAATCCTGGTACTTCCTCCCTCATGGCATTGTGGGCCTACTTGCATTAAATGGACCGCAACGGTTCAAAAAACCAGCTCACCAAACCTTCTCAAGGGCAGCTAGGAATGTGCAATAAATGCCAGTCCAGCCAGCAATGCCCGCATGCCACGAATGAGTTTTTAAAAAATCATGCTGGTGTCAATGTCTGAAGTGAGTATTTTCCCATGAGGTTTTGTGTATGTTTCTTCAATGAAATGGGGAGTTTGTTATGATCAGACCGTACTTTAAAAGCATTTTATTAGGCAGACGCCTGCATTGGAGCTTGTCTTCCTTACACATACCTTGAGAATCACACCTTTCCAGAGGTGAGATCAGTAATAACCACAGCGTTACAATTCAGGCTCTGGGCTCCAGGACACCATGCGCACCACATTAAGTGACTGGGCTAATTGCTTGTCTGGCTCTTTTCCATTCAGTTAATCACCGACAAGCTTCTATACGATGTGACAATTTGAACTGGCAATGATCACAGAATCCTCACTCCCTCTGTACCCCTTCCTTCCCCATTGCTCCCACCTCATGTTCTCACTCCCTACCCTTGTCCCTCCCCTCCTTACTGTTCCTTCTCCATGTCCTCACTCCCTCTGCATTCCTACCCTCCTTAGTGCTTCCCTCACCATGTCCTCATTTCCTCTGTCCCTCCCTTCCTCACTGTTCCCTCACCATGTCCTCACTCCCTCTGTCCCTCCCCTCCTTACTGTTCCCTCACCATGTCCTCACTCCCTCTGTCCCTCCCTTCCTCACTGTTCCCTCACCATGTCCTCATTCCCTCTGTCCCTCCCCTCCTTACTGTTCCCTCACCATGTCCTCATTCCCTCTGTCCCTCCCTTCCTCACTGTTCCCTCACCATGTCCTCATTCCCTCTGTCCCTCCCTTCCTCACTGTTCCCTCACCATGTCCTCAGTCCCTCTGTCCCTCCCTTCCTCACTGTTCCCTCACCATGTCCTCATTCCCTCTGTCCCTCTCTTCCTCACTGTTCCCTCACCATGTCCTCATTCCCTCTGTCCCTCCCTTCCTCACTGTCCCCTCACCATGTCCTCATTCCCTCTGTCCCTCCCCCCCTTACTGTTCCCTCACCATGTCCGTACTCCGTCTGTGTCCCATCCCTCCGACTGCTCATCTCCCCTTTTCCAATTGCTTCCTTGCTACGTACTTGCCACCTTTGCACTAGTTTTCTTTCAGCCACTGGTCTCCCTCTTTCTCAATGCTCCCCTGCTGTCTTCCTATCCACTCTGTGCCAACTTTATCCCCACCACTAGTAGGGGAAAGACTTTTCACCTTGCTTTCCTGCTGTGTTCTCACTGCCTCTGGGTCATTTTTATCCGCACTGCTGGTCTCATTCTTTCCATTTGCTCCCCACTGAGGCACTTCTGACAGTGCAGCACCCCTCAGCACTGCTATGAACACATGATCTTCTGATTGGAGGCAAGAGGCACCAAGCCAAGATCAACATATTTGACACAAAGACAGGGCCCAAAATGCAAGCTGGAATATTATGTGCGCCAACCCATTCCTAATCATTACGTGGAATATGTTACTACTGACTAGTTGCCAGAGTCAGGAAAATCGAGGTGAAAAATTTTGATCTGTCTGTATAAAAGCGTCAAAACACAAAAGAAATATTGTGCAAGGGTCTCCCATCCAATTGGAAGAGGATAATATCCAGTCTAATGTTTACATAGCGTTTTCCACAGAAAGCACGAATATTGTATCAGTGACATTTGTTGCCAGCCAAAACATATTCATTTTACCAATCATAATGCCAGATTATTATTGATGGTAGAGGATTCAAGCCAAATTTTTCTCTGATATTTATCTGACAGCCTTTTGTTTTGGTTTTGAGTGTGCCACATAATAAGGCACTCCAAAAAGGATGTTGGTTGGGAATGCCTACCCATAGCTCCACCAGTGCCCAGCGGGCGTCCATAGGTCATATTTCATCTGAGGATAAAAGGCAGCGCTGTGTCACACAATCCACTAGAGATAAGCATCATTTTTTATTGTATCTCTCAAAGAAGGCACTGATTTCTGTCCAGCACCTTCCTGCAGAATTAGGCCAGTGACCAGAACTGAGTTTTGTCCAGTCATATTTGCACCTCAGCGCTTTGTACAACTTCCAGCATCATTACATTTAAGAGTAAATGATTGTAAGGGCCTAGATTTAACTCCACAATTCTCTACAAAAGCTCCAGACCTAAACCAAGCCAACTCCAGGAGAATCCATGGGAAGGCATCATGCTGCCCCTCTAAGACGGAGGAATCAAGGCAATGTAGGCAAATTGCCAACTCTCAGAGTCCTGGGAAGGAAATTCCTTGGGGAGTGCACAATAAATAATTGCACAACTCATCTGTGAGTCAGTGGTTTACATGAGAAAAGTTAAATATGATGTGGCTTCCAGGAATGAAAGTGATGACATTGAGTTTTGAGTAAATTTATTTACTGCAGTTCCCGAGGGTTCGTTAAGAGGCAAACATCATTCACGAAAACTGATGTAAACTGACATTCTCAAAAGGCTTTAGATGAAAAGTGTTTACTACCACGCAAATCCTCACAAGTCACTCTCTGAATTCTGTTCAGTTCAACTTGTTCTGCTTGAAGAGTCCGACATGACTCCTCTTTGAATCTCAAAGTTGGACTCGAAACGTTCATTCTACTTCTCTCTTCATGGACGCTGCCAGACTTCTGGAGTTCCTCCAGCACTTTCTGTTTTCATTTCAGCCACCAAAACTACATGGGCATAGCTGTAACTGCAGACTGCTATGCGGAGGGGTTGCTTCTCCTCAGTGGTGATGCAACCCGTAATGGTGACCTTGTTTTTAGACAGAATCATAGAATTCCTACAGTGTGGAAGCCGGACAGTCAGCCCGTCGAGTTACACCAACCCTCCGAAGAGAATCCAGCCCAGATCCATGCCACCAACTTTATCCCTGCATTTCCCATGGCTAATCCACTTAGCCTGTACTTCCCTGGATACTATGGGTAGTTTAGCATGGACAATCCACCTAACCCGCACATCTTTGGACTGCAGGAGAAAACTGTACCTCCTGGAGGAAACTGACACAGACACAAGAAGATATGTGCAAACTCCACACAGTCTGAGGGTGGAATGGAACCCGGATCCCTAGAGCTGTGAGGCAGCAGTGCTAACTACTGTGCCACTGTGCTGCCCACCAAGATGTTTTTAAAATGTACTAACAGGTTACCTTCACCTTCAGTGACCTACTGACTCTGCAATTTCAAGAGCCCAGCCACCATCCTTAATTGGACATCATGCTCAGTGTCTGGCTAATAATTGGCACTTCATTCAGAAATCAAGCTGTGCATATCACACCTAATGCTGTCTGAGTTCTGAACCTAGAAATTAGTCCAGTTGGGTTCTCACCAAAACTTAAAATCCAGCCTAAAGTCTGAATAGTTTTTGTTTTGTTTCTGATTTAATTGGAATGAATGTGCCACATGGGTTTTGAGATTTTTGTTGGCCCTTAGACACCAAGAAAACTTTTGCTCATCCAGTTAATGAGTGTTGCATAGTTCTAAGTATTTACCATTTTCGGTTAAGGCTAGACATTGTAGAGTTATGTATCTGGTGGTTTTGTGAGATTACCTGGTAAGTCCCAAAGCAAGTTGCGTCAAGAATGCCCCAATGCTGGTCTTCAGTCAATTTGCTAAATTAAGTAATTTCAGCAATGGCAGCAGTCAGGTGATCACCACTGGCTGCCTTGCGTACAGGCTAGGGAGGTTGAAATTTGGCAATGGTTCTCAACAGCTGGCTGTTATCTCTGGAAGTCTGTAAGGGTATACTTTGGCAGAGGACAAAATGGTGTTTGAGTTATGTGTTCAGGTGCAGTGATAAGTCAGATCCCCCTGTGTGTGAATTGATTTACTAGGCGCTCAAAAACTCATGCATGGCCTTAGTCCGTTTCATTGGCTGGAACTTTTTCCACTGGAGTGTCGGAGGTTGAGAGGTGATCTCATAGAAGTTTATAAAACCATGAGAGGTACAGATAAGATGAATGGTAGTTGTTTTTTTTCCCTAGGATGGGGGATTTTGAGACGGGGGGCTCATGTTTAAGGTGAAAGGAGACAGACTGAATAAAGAAAGGAGGGCCAATTTTTTTTCCAAGAGGGTGGTTCCCATGTGGAATGAACTCGCTGAGGAAGTGGTGGATGTGGGCATAATTATGATGTTTAAAAGACACTTGGATAACTGCATGAATAGGAAAAGTTTGGAGGGTTATGGGCCATGAGCAAGCAGGTGAGACTGGTTTAGTTTGGGATTATGTTCGGCATGAACAAGTTGGACAACAGGGTATGTTTCCATGTTTCCACTCTATAAACGGTAATTGGTAAATGCGTCTTTCTCTGAGAGATAAGTTATCCACCTAGGATTAATGTTCTTCTGCTGTTCTAAGTGAAATGATAGTCCCTGCAATGGGGTTGGCAAACTTGAAATGAAAAGGTCACCAATATTCCACCCATTTTGTTTACGTTTCATTCCTTCACTTTTGTGTGTCCATGAGATTAACTTTACAGGCAAGACCAGTATTTTTTGTCCATCACAAACTGTCCTTGAGAAAATGATGTTGAGCCACTAACAGCTGAATAGGTTTTCAGGCCTTTCCAGAGGCCAGTCAAGACTCACATTGTTGTAAACCTCGAACCGCATGTAGGCCAGTCTAGTTAAGGACAGCTGATTTCCTCCCAGCAAGAGGATTAATGTACCAGATCGTTTTTCTGTGTTAGCAAACCACTTGGTTCTTTTTAAAATAACAATCTGATAGTTTCATTGTCATTATTGAGACTAGCATTTACTCCCCCTTTATTATTTAATTGAATTTAACTTCCTCAGGCCTAGAGAATTGGTCTACATCTCTGGATTACTAGCCCAGTAACACTGCAACTATGCTACCTTCCAGGGTAGCACTGAAAGTTAACCAAAACAACTAATTAGGGAAAATTAAGCAATTGTGCCTTGTATACTAATAGAGAAAATGGCAGACTTGGGAATGTCCAATTTTGTATCTTAAACAATTACAATTCTGAGTAGGATTAACAGATTTTATTCAAACAGATAATTTAATATAGCATAAAGGTTCAAATTTCAGTGAACATAAATCTAAGAGTTAAGACAATAGGAATAAATAAGGAATTCGGGCAGAACTATTTGAAAGAAAACTAGACATGGGAATGGTGGCTTAAGAAAAGGTGATTGAGGTGAATAATGTGAACTAATTTAAGAGACTTTGTCACATGTTTTTGAAATGCCATGTAACTGTAAGACAGTGAAGACAAAGGCGAGGAGAGACAGTCAAAAAGCCTTAATGCCCTGATGTTATGCTAATGCCCTGATCTTGACGCAACAAGCCAGTGGGAAAGAACATCAATTAAATTCTTACCCACAATTTTACCCCTAAAACACTTGTGTCTTTTGTTGCAAATATTACTCATACACGCTTTCGAGAAAACTTACCTGAGGAAAACTGTCACACTTTGGGCCCAGGCAACCGCAAGAATGACCACCATCAGGGGATCAATTAAAGTTGAAGGCCAGAATTAGACAGTAACAAATTCTCTGAGAATTGTAGGACAATTACATGGATAAGGAAGGTAAGATGGTAAGAAGGATTTGAAACGAGGGATTTTGAACCGTGATAACAAATCTATTTGTAATGATTAAAGATTAGGTCCTCTTTCATATTTTCTGGTGAAACCACAGGAACAAAACTTGAAATGATAGTCGCACAAATAATATTGCCTGTTGCTTTTTAGCTTTATCACTTGAGTAGCGATGTTGCTTTCAGAAGCCCAACATATAAGTGAAGCAAGCACCTAGGTGTCATCGCATGACTACAAGCCATAATCACTCTGTATTGTAGCAGAAAAAGAATGTGCCTAAGGATTACTTTGTTTGCACTCGTAAAGTTGTGAATAAATCCCATCAGTGATCTTCAAGCAAACGGAATGCAGATGCCTCATTTGTGCAACATATGGACAGCACAATAAATCATTACATGGTGGCCGAAGTGGAATTGCCCCTTACATAAAAAAATGCCAAACAAAGAAAGCAGCAATACAGCTTGAAGACCATGGGGGAGAAACAACTGACAAAGATTCAGAAGCACTCCAGATCTCAGAAGTTCCCACAGCACAAAAATCAGAAGAAGATAAAAACAGCAAACAGAAGAGAACAAAGTTTTCCTCACAAACCATGAGCACTTTTATTCTGGACTAAGCTGGCCAGGCAGGACTGTTTCAAATCTGCATGATCCGAAGGCTCTTTAAAATTTGAAGCGCCCTCAGGAGTTAGCCTCATGCTGACCAAGAGAGCAAACGTGTGCCTAGATAACAGCATGGGCTGTATTTAGGAACAGCTCAGGGACAACAAAATGAGACCTAAAACGGGTCTTTAGCTAAAAATAGAAAAGGAGCACTAAATACGGTGCTGAAGATGCCTGGAGTAACAAATCAAGTAAAATAAAAGCAAAAAGCAATACAAACACTGCTGAAGGAACGTGGAGAATGTTTTCACAGTAATAAGATTACTGAAATATCCTTGCATGTCAGTGGCAATAGAAAAAAGCAAGGGAACATCACAAGTGTGGACACCAAATCCTCTAACATGAACTGGAAAGCCACCCAGTCTTCAATCCAAGCTCAACCTCACTGTGCTTCAATAGAGCCAAGCAGTTGCTGAACTGGATAACCGTGGCATGGAAGAATTTGCAATGATATGGAAGTATTAAAAGGTCAGCTACATGAAAAGTAACTTTTAGAATTATTCGCTAAGAATTGATGTCCTACAGTCAGCAGCCACAGGAATTAACAGATTTTTTTTTAATAGATGCTGTAACAAAGACAATGAATGTGATTTTTCAGAAACTGGACTGTTGGAGTGAGTAATAGAGTTGGCAATTGTCTGGATATTTATGGAAGCATTTCAAAAATACCTCTTGCAAAAAACGATCACAGTATTGATTCACGGCTGGAAGTTGGCAGAAAATACAAAGTCCTTGCAGCCAGTCAACAACACCTGCGAAGAATGAATGCAGCCAAAAGTAATGGCTATGTAGACAAGACACAAGAAGCAAGCCAACTGTATAGTAAATGTATCAGAGATAATGGGAACTGCAGATGCTGGAGAATCCAAGATAATAAAGTGTGAAGCTGGATGAAGCAACATCTCAGGAGCACAAAAGCTATAATGGGAACTGCAGTAAATGTGGTCTTTTGCATCCATTGAGAACATGTCCTGCATTCCAAGATCTGTGTAAAGCTCATGATACAAAAGAACACTGGGCCCAACTGTGCAAGGATGAAGCCTGAGGCTACAGTAGGGAACAACTAAACAAAAGCTACGTACAACAGTATAGAAACAGCAACAGGGAGTACACCAGGGACCAGGAAAATGTAGGCCAATATAGCGGATATTGTAACAAACTGTTCAAATGCTTGAGGCATCCAAAACTATTCTGCCTGTGTCTTAACTCATTAGAGGGTCTCATTCTCCTAACTACCCCTCTGCTCAGTGACTGACATTGGCTACCTGTCAAGCAACATTTAAATTTTAAAATCCTTATCCATGCATTCAAATTCTTTCATCCTTCACCCTTCCCTACTTTTGTAATCTGTTCCAGCGCCCACAACCCTCTTAGACATTTGCTGTCCTCTAATATTGGCTGCATACATTATCATTGATCCACCAGAGGTGGTCATGCCTACAGCGACCAAGGTCTCAAGCTCTGGAAATCCTTCTCTAAAACCTTGTCTCTCTGTCTCACTTTCTTCCTTTAAGTCACTCATTAAAATCTATCTCTTTGACCAAGCTCTTGGTCATCTGACTTAATATCTCCTTTTGTAGTTTGTGGGGAGTTTCATTACTTTAAAATTGTTAAATAAGTATACATTGATGTTATATTAGTACAAAGTTCATTATCTGATCCATCGATTGTTTGTATTCAAATAATTAAAAGTCATTGTGCTCAGGAAGTCCCATGTCTTTGTGCTTTAGGATTGACAAGAGACCACTCAGTCACACAGTGCGGAAGCAGGCCACTTAGCCCATCGAGTCCAAACTAACCCTCCAAAAAGCATCCCACCCTCATCCCTATAACTGTGCATTTCCCATGGTCTATCCACTTAACTGCACATCTTTGGACTGTGGGAGGAAACCGGAACACCCAGAGGAAATCCACATAGGCACAGAGAAGAACGTGCAACCTTCACACAGACAGTCGCCCATGGCTAGAATCAAACTCGGGTCCCTGGCACTGTGAGGCAGCAGTACTAACTACTGAGCCACCATGCCATCCAATCTGGAAGTAAACAGTAAAGTTAGAAATGAGTCTGAGGGTTGTAGTAATTTAACCTTTTGATCTCTGGAACTTTGTTTTTCTTTTCATGTCTCTATCCCTACTGCAAAAAGGCTCCCACGAAAGCATGAAATCGTTGAAATCATTCTACATTTGATCCTGGCCCCGGGTACAGACTACCAAGAAAGTAATTTATATTTTTGTTGCTTAGCCAGCTTCAGGTGTCAGCTTTGGCTTAGTTGGCAATATGTCTGCTGCAAAGTCAGAAGGTTGTGGGAGCAAGACCGACTCCAGATATAGCGTACAAAAATCTCAGCTGACACACTGATGCAGTACGGCATGTAATGCTCAATAGATCTGTGTTTCATTACATGTCTCTGGCAAATGATCTATGTTCTCTCTGACTGTTTGGTTAAGCCTGGGTGATGACTTCAGGTTGTAGGAAACAAAGAAAGCTGAGCTAGGGAAAAATAACAAACTACAGACATTTTGTGATTGCAGAGTTAGTTTAAATCTCTTGTAAATAAACCTGTTGCACCCCTAGAAATTTTGTAATGTCTACAATGTCCTGAGGTGAATAAAATATACATCAAACTAGTAAAACTCATCACTGAGGAAACACTATCCTGCAAGGACTGCTTTTTTTTTGAATGAGATATTATACAAAGGCCTGTTTGCTCAGTCAAATGGATATAAAAGATTTCACTAACTTGAAGAACAACACACTATATGTCTGGCACAATATGTAACCTGCAAACAACATCACTTAAAAAATGAATAATTATCTGGTCACTGCTACTGTTTCATGGGAGCATGTATACAAATGTCAGTTATTGTTATATAATGGATACAGTGCCAGAGGCCTAGGCCAGTGATCCGAAGTTACAAATTCAATTTACACAGTGGCAGCTGGGTAATTTAAACTAAATAAAGCCTGGAATTAAAATGCTAGCCTCAGTTATGGTGATCACAAAACCAAATTGACTTAAAAACCTAGGAGCTTCACAAATGACATGCAGGGCAGAAAAATCTGCTGTTTTTACCCAGTCTAGTCTACATGTAGCAACAGTGCCATTGTCTCTTTATTGCTTTCTGAAATGGCCTAGCAAACCACTCAGTTATATTAAATAAAATCATCACCTTCTCAAAGGATAGTTAGAGGTGGGCAATAAATACTGGCCTGGCCAACAGCAATGGATTAAAATAAAAGGGACTCCTTACTCAACAGTACACTTACTCTGTCAAATACAGAGGTTCATGAAGAAAACCCGCTGACCAACTTCTCAAGGACTACAAGTGCTTTCCCAGCTGCCTGTTTTAAAAAAATATAGGGAATACTTTGTTGCGGAGTTAAGGTTGTGATCATTTGATGTTGATCTAAGATTTGACTAGCTGAGGAGTCCCTATCATGTAGACCAAAAGTAAACCCCTGTTGGGTCACTGCCCCAAAACGTACTCTCAGCTGCAGACATTATTGCCATGTGGCCTTTTAATTAATTCACAGCTTTGAGTGTCTCTGGTCAAACCAGCCTTTATTACTCTCTGATGAAGGGTCTAGGCCCGAAACGTCAGCTTTTGTGCTCCTGAGATGCTGCTTGGCCTGCTGTGTTCATCCAGCCTCACACTCTATTATCTTTGTTACTCTTCCCTGGCTGCCCTTGAGAAGTTGGCTGTGAACACCTTCTGGAATACAGCTGGGCAGTTTGCTGGGCCACTACGGAGGACATAGGAATCAGCCACATTGCTGTGAGACTGGAGTCACATGTAGGCCATGGCAGATTTCTTTCTCCAAAGATAAACGAAGTGAACCACAGCCAACAGTTTCAAACTGTAGAAATTCTGTTCCACTGATTTATGGACGGACGTGTCTCAGTGGTTAGCACAGCTGTTTCACAGCACCAGGGACCTGGGTTGGGTTCCACCTTCAGGCAACTGTCTGTGTGGTGTTTGCACATTCCCCCCATATCTGCGTGGATTTCCTCCAGGTATTCTGGTTTTGCCATCGGGAGATTTGAATTGATATCTCCAGATCATTGATCAGGCTGCTAGTCCAGTAATATAACCACTATGACGTTGGAGCTGTTGTCAATTTGGCTATCGTAGCCTAAGCAGCAAACTGCATTCTGTTTATACCACCAGCATTCAGAACAGAGATGGCACACAAACAAGCAAATGTTCCACCGACAATACATCCACCCACTGGGGGTGTATGGGATGTTGTGACAAGGCAAGGGATTTAGGGAATAATGGAGGTGCTGGAATTAGATTCCCCTGTAGGAGATGGTTTAGTTGTTTGAAGAGATGGAGAAACAGGTGCTTGGTGAGGCATAGATAGGCCACCAGGCCTAGTTCTGTAATAATTGTGATGCCCTTTACAACCTTACAGAGCGATGTGCAAAATACAAAGATTATATTATTACATATTGTTAAATAATGGGAAGGGGCAGGCTGCGTGTAGCTTGCGGAGGGGAGGCATGTTTCTGGCTGCAGCTTCCTCCAGAGATCGATAATTGATAATAATAATTAGCCACGAGGGGCAAGTTTTTTACGCAGAGACTGGTTTGTGTGTGAAATGAACATTGAAAGGAAGTGCTAGATGTGTGTACAGTTACAGCGTTTAAAAGAGATTTGGATAAGTACATGAAAATAAATGTTTGGAGGCATATGGGCCAAATGCAGGCAGGTGGGATTGGATTAGTTTAGGATTATGGTGGGTATGCACTGGTTGGACTGAAAGGGTCTATTTCTGTGCTGCCTCTATTATGTCTCTATGACTAACTCATCATGGCTCCTTTAACAGCATCTTCCAAACTCACAACCTTTACAACTTAGAAAGACATGGGCAGCAAAAACATGGGAACATTACTGCCTACATGCACCCTTCTGAGCTACCCACCATCCAGACTTGGAACTATATCATTGTCACTTCAATAAGTCCTCTAGAATTCCCTCCCTAACAGCCCTGTGCCTGTACCTACACAAAACTGACTTCAGCAGTTCGAGAAAGTAACTCATGCCCACCTTCCCAAGGGCATTTAGGAAAGGGCAATAAATGCTTGAAGAACAAGCGATGCCCACCTTCCCAGGAAAGAATATATATATTTTTTAAAAATGTATTTTGGGGTGTAGTTGACCATTTTTAAATGGTGGCCCATGCAGACTTTTGAGCATTTGACTATGTAGTTCTGAAGGTTTACCCTGTCTCCTTTCTATTCACTCCCTTGGAGATAAAATCTTAAGAGATAATCTCCTTTCTAGGCTCCCTTCTGCCTTTCTGCTGTGCAGTTTTGTGATGAATGCAGGTGAAAGTGGATGTCTGGGAAATCTGTCAGAGAAACAGGTACACTTCCTGAGAGAACAGCTTCAGCTATCACATACATATTTATTTCGTTGCTCCACGAGGCCTTTTAAAAATATTTGACCTTTGACTTCGCTGCTTCAATTTCCCCCTTTTAATCATCTTAATGCGGATTTGATGAACGTTTACTTTTGTATGGTACATATTTAACTTGCACTCACACCAATAAATTCCTGAAAGCATTCCACTTCTGTTTGGTGTTTGGAAATGCTGACAGGAGGAATCAGATGTAACATCAATGTTTACAGTTACAGATTTTCCATAAAAGTAAACAATTCTTGCAGAGTGAGAATTGGCCAGAATTATTGCAATATGAACGTTATTAATGAATGATTATGCTGGAGAAAGAATGAAATGAAATTATGTAAATTGTAATCCATCTGTCACTAAACGGCCTCTAAAGATGTAAAGTAAACTCTTGGCAAAAGGGGCCTAATAATAGTTCTTAATTTCCTTGGAGCAGACCATGTGGTGTGGCTTATGAGAATAGGAAACAGCGACTGAGCCACAAAATCAGATTAGTGCATCTGCATGCAATAGAGTGTGTGCTGGGAATAGCCTCAGTTCCCTGAATCCGCATTGATTACCAGCCAAACGAATGCAATCACAGCTTTTATTTGATCTGAAGGCGTTTGGAAATTTCAGTTGGGAAAGCTGGGCACTCTGCCATGGGAAGATGCTGCCAGGAATGGCACAGAAAGCTCATTTCCTTTTGCCACTTACTGCCCGGCAGCTGTTTCATGAAGTAACGGGGTTGATTTTTCGAAAAAGGTGGATGTCCCAGGACAGTCGGCACGCTGCACGTCTGTCATTGGGACATTGGTGCCGGTCTATGCTTGCTGACTTGTTGTCACACTATTTCTGTTGCTTTGCACTAATGAAGGAAAAATGTCCCCTCCAATGAGACTGTTGACTCCCTCTGCATTCCTTTGTCAGGGGACAAGAGGTTATGGGAGCTCAGGAGGGCCCTGAAAATGTGGCAGCATCTTGAATTGGCTCCTCCCATATAATTAAAACTTGGATAAAGAAGGGATCTTAAATGCCTTCCCAGGCATTGCAACCCCCGCTTGTTTTGTGCCACACACCCTTCCAGTTCCTGCCCATGCACGTCCAAGCCCTGCCAGTTTATCATTTCCAGAGAGCAAGAAACCATTGGGCACAGCTTGAACCTGGTCATGGCCAGAGACACAGCCTTCGCCTCTCTGCGAGCTGGGCAATCTTATTCCCACATTGTGTGCCTGTGCAACCTGTCCTGCAGCACGCTGTTGCACAATTTCCCCACATGGTAGGCGAAATATCCTCGCCAAGGACGAGAGCTCGGGGCAGCTCCTTCAGTGACACTGCTGTAATTGAAATCCAGCTGTCTGACTGCAGGGCAAGCATAAACGGTCTTGTGTTCCCACCACATGTGCATGTTCCAGCTCCCACAATTGCTCAGTTGTCCTTGGAAGATGAGAGCAAGTTGTATAGACCCATGGGAGTGACAGTGGATGCCCTGTCTGTGCTTGCACCATGTTGGCTGGCCCCTGCGGGGCAGAGGGGCATGGAAGCTCAAACTGCAAACATTTGTAAGTTGTTGTTTATTTTTTCTGGCCATGCCACTTGCCTTCTCCAGATCTGTTTTGCATCGAGCCACATGTTTCCGCTCCTTAATTAATTGATTACAGTTATCTACATTCCAAGAAAAGTTTTTGATCACTTTAATTGCCCAGACCTTTCCATAACCCTCTCTTGTGGACCATTGCTTCCAAGAACTGCATCATCTCATCGCATGCTAACACTTCATTGTGAAACAGAGTGAACCACACTGGGCCTGGTTCAGTTTTACCAGTCATTAATTCCCGCTCTTTGACATCATCTGCACTTCAGTGAATCCTTATTTACACAAGTCTGGAAGCTAGGGTTTGATCGGGAAGGCTGGATGGCATATCTCACTGATACCGCAGTGGGAAGTGCACCTCCCAAAGTGGTTAATGCCTGGATTCAGCAACATGCCAAAAAATTGCCACATCTTCCACCCTTAAATATTTCCTAAACAGAGCAAGGAGGGTGATGAGAAATTATTGGAAAGTGTGTGGGAACAATTTGTGCGTAATTAGAGGGCCTCGTTTGTGCAGTGAGTCAGCTGCTGTTTGCTGACGTCCACATCATCAGGTCAAAAGCCTTCTCATTCCAGTTACTCCTGGGTACCTAGATAAGCGAAGACCGATTGTCCCATATTTTAAGGGATTGCCCTTTACCTGGACTGTTTGCCGCATGGCCACCAGGGTGCGCTGTGTGCTGGATGGTCAGCCGCCCACTCTTATTGTCACCCCAGCACCTACCTCAGCCAAGCATAACCCCGCACCTCTCCACACCCCCAAACCCATGCCACAGTTTGTTAGAACTAGTCACACAACTTCTGAGATGTGACTTCCCAGGGCCTGAGACCAGATATGAGTGCCAGGCGCCCTGAGTGGCATTGAGTAAAACAAGGATACTGGGCAAGGGAGGGGAGGGGAAAGCAGGAAGAGAAGAGCGAAGGTTTATTGCCCTGCTGCAGACCTCGCCTTTCGTTGCCTCTCCCCCCACCCCCAGGCCCACACACTATTTTCCTCATCTCTGAATGTCTTTAAAACTGTACGCCTCTAACATCTTCAGATGATCTGATGAAAGATCATGGCCATAAACTCCATTTCTCTCTAGGCCCCTGTTGCAGTTCCCACCTTCAGCCATCACTCCCAACTCCAAATATCATTCTCACTCCTAACCATTACTCCCACCTGCAAACATGATTCCCACTCTAACCATGATTCCCATCTCCAACCAATATCCCATGCCCAGCTCTCATTCCCATCCCTTGCCATCATTCTCACCCAGCCCTCATTCCCATCCCTTGCCATCATTCTCACCCAGCCCTCATTCCCATCCCTAGCCATCATTCTCACCCAGCCCTCATTCCCATCCACACCAGGAACAGGTGAATGCCATGTATCCATTCAAGCCTGATTTGTCATTCAGTTTGATCCTGATTGATTTGTACATCAACTCTGTTTACTGGCATTTCATCCATGTCCCTTGGGATGTTTATCTAAAAACGATCGATTCACATTACACTTGAATCCCACAATCTTTAGGTGAGGAATATTAGAGTAGGCCATTCAGCCCATCAAGCCTGCTCCGCCATTCACTTATATATATTGCTGAAAATCCACCTGAACTCCACTTTCCTGCACTATTCACATCCCTTGGTGTAATTGCTATCCAGAAATGCCTTGAACATCCCTATTGACTCAGTTTTCTGGTGTAGAAAATTTCAACGATTCATCACCATCTGTGAAAAGAAACTCCTTCTTACCTAAATCCTGAAGTTTTGCCCCTTATCCTGAGAAGGTGTCACATGGTGCTAAAGTCACCGATTGTGGGAAAGTCCTATCTACATCTTCTGTGTCTCATTCTGCAAGTATTTTCCAGGTTTCAATGAGGTTACCTCTCATTTTTCAAAACTCTAGGGAACACAGTCCCAATTTCCTCAAACATCTCATCATAAGACGACCTTGCCATGCCAGTGACAAATGTGACTAACCTACATTGCACTCCCTGTGTGACAAGTATATCCTTCCTTGAATAAGGAAACCAAAACTGTACATGGTGCACCAGGTAAGAGCTCACCAGGCCTTTATGTAACTGCAGCCAGATATCTTTATCCCTGCACTTAAATCATCTCGTGATGAAGCCCAAATACATTTTGCCTGCCTAATTCCTTGCTGCACCTGTGTGATAACTCTAAGTGGTTCATGAACAAAGACACACAGGTCCCTTTGGACACCAATACTTCTCAAACTCTCACCATTTAAGAAATACTCTGCCTTTCCATTTTTACTACCAGCGTCAGCAACTTCACACTTACGATCAGTCTGCCAAATTCTAACCTATTCAATTATTGTGTGGCCAAGCTACCTTAAAACTGCTTTGTATCCTCGTCACAAATTATGTTCCTATATTTGCACTATGAAAGGGTGACTCATAATTTTAAAACAATACACAGTAGTTCTGGACCAACCAGCTGCTAGGGGAGGCGATGGCCTTGTAGCGTCGCTAGCCTGTTAATCCAGAGACCCAGATAATGTTCTGAGTACCCAGATTCTAGCCATGGCAGATTTGAATTCAATAAAATATCTGGAATAAAGAACCTAATGATGATCGTGAATCCATTGTCAATTGTTGGAAAAACTCATCTGATTCACTAATGTCCTTTAGTGAAGGAAACTTCTATCCTTACCTGGTCTGGCCTACTTGTGACTCCAGACCCACAGCAATGTGGTTGACTCTTAACTGCCCTCTGGGCAATTAGGGATGGCCAATAAATACTGGCCTAGGCAGTGATGCCCTCCTCCCATGAATGATTAAAGAACATTAAATTGAGGCCCCATCTGCTCTCTCAAGTGGATGTTAAAAGATCCAATGGCATTATTTTGAAGAGGAGCAGAAGAATTTTCCCTACCATCTTGGCCAATATTTAACTTATAACAAAAATGACACAAAACAATTTTGCTGGGCATCATCACGTTTCTGTTTGTGGGAGTTTGCTTTATACAAACTGGCTGCAGTGTTTCCTACATTAAAATGATGACTACCCCTCCAAAAAGCATTTTACTGCCTGAAAAATGCTCTGTGATGTCCTGAAATCATAAAAGGTGCCATATAAATGCAGCCCAAGCTGTGTGTATGAAACAGGAAATTCAGAATTCCCTTGAGCTGAGAATGGACTAAAGTTGAATAAATAAATGTCAGCACAAAGTTTATATGATATACACTCATTCAGTGAGTGAAAATCTTGGAGAGTGTGTCAATTTAACGTGACCGAGTAGTAACTCTGAGTGAGAGGGTGGACTAACAAAGGCTATGAAGTTCTGGGAAGTCATGTTAAGTCTGTTGGAGGAAAGATTGTATCTGTCATTGCCAAGGTGCAGTGGGGAAAGACCAATGTGTAAGGTCTTTCTGACGAATTTAAATGGAGGTCTGTTCAGTGGTCAGACTTCCCTGGTGCCTCAAATATATGTAAATATAGTCTCGTACAAGTAAGAAATGCTTAGGGTTTACTTGCTGGATACAGTCAAACTCCAATGTTTGTTTGTTTCTTCATAAGCTACTGTGCAGAACTGAACTGCTTTAGTCACTATATAGGATATATAAAGATATTTTTATGAATTAAGTATATTTTTGAAATTGAAAAAATACCCAAGCTGCAGATTCTGACAGGAAAAAAGTCAACCAGTCTCCCAGGCCTAGCTGAATAGAGTCCAGGATGGACCAAATAGTGGATGATGAACCCAGCATATTAATCATTCACTAATGATGGCAGGTTCAAAACTGTTTAGGTTTGCATGATTGCAAGTGGCTATGGAACAGCTATGATAAATGGTTGTGGGATTGGGCTGACAGTTGGCTCACTCTAACAACACTGTTGAACATTTCAATGTACTGGCGTACCAATGTATGAAGTAGGAGAGAATTAAACCATTTGCCAGCATCACCCCCCCACCCACCACACCAACAAGTCTGCACTGCCATTCAATAAAATTGTGGCTGATCAGTTTGTGTTTAAAATTCCACATTTTGGAACTCAGCAGTTCGCACTGTCTTACAGCACCAGGGTCCAGGGTTCAAGCCTCGGGCAACTGTCTGTGGAATTTGTACATTCCACCTTTGTCTGCAAGGGTTTGCTCTGGGTGGTGCGGTTTTGTCGCACAGCCCAAAGATGTGTAAATTAGGTGGATTGGCCATGCTAAATTGTCTGTAATGTCTAGTGATCTGCAGGCTTGGAGAGTTAACCATGATAAATGTGGGGGCAAGTGACAGGGTTTGGGTGGGATGCTCTTTGGAAGGTCAGTATACACTCGATGGGCTGAATGGCCTCTTTCTGCTCTGTGGGGATTCTGTCCACCCCCAGTAACACTTAACTCCTCTGCATAACACTTATCTCTACCTCCCACTTATAAGTTTTTAATAACCCTACCTCCATCATCTCCTGATATAGAAAATTGCAAGGTCATGCAATGCTCTGAGTGGAAATAATACTCTCACCTTCATCGTAAAAGGGAAACTCCAAATTTTGAAATCCTGACTCTAGTTCTGCACTGTCCCACAAAAGGACACACCCTTTCCAGGTCCACATTATCAAAACTGTTCAGTATCTTATAGACTTCAACCAAATCACCCTTCACTCTTTCAGAGTCCAGTCTGTCCAACCTGTTGTCATTAGTCAATTCATTCATTCCACCTGGGCCATCTCCAGCACATCCCTCACCTTCCTGGACCTCTCAGTCTCCATCTCAAGCAACCAGCTTGTAACTGATGTCCATTTCAAGCTCACCAACTCCCACAGCCACCTAGAATACACCTCCTCCCACCCACCCTCCTGCAAAAATTCCATTCCCTATTCCCAATTCCTCCGCCTCCGCCGCATCTGCTCCCACGATAAGACATTCCACTCCCGCACATCCCAGATATCCAAATTCTTCAAGGACCGCAACTTTCCCCCCACAGTGATCGAGAACGCCCTTGACCGCGTCTCCCGTATTTCCCGCAACACATCCCTCACACCCCGCCCCCGCCACAACCGCCCTAAGAGGATCCCCCTCGTTCTCACACACCACCCTACCAACCTCCGGATACAACGCATCATCCTCCGACACTTTCGCCATTTACAATCTGACCCCACCACCCAAGACATTTTTCCATCCCCACCCCTGTCTGCTTTCCGGAGAGACAACTCTCTCCGTGACTCCCTTGTTCGCTCCACACTGCCCTCCAACCCCACCACACCCGGCACCTTCCCCTGCAACCGCAGGAAATGCTACACTTGCCCCCACACCTCCTCCCTCACCCCTATCCCAGGCCCCAAGATGACATTCCACATTAAGCAGAGGTTCACCTGCACATCTGCCAATGTGGTATACTGCATCCACTGTACCCGGTGTGGCTTCCTCTACATTGGGGAAACCAAGCGGAGGCTTGGAGACCGCTTTGCAGAACACCTCCGCTCAGTTCGCAACAAACAACTGCACCTCCCAGTCGCAAACCATTTCCACTCCCCCTCCCAGCTCTTCCCCCCCACCCACTGCATCCCAAAGCCAGTCCAACCTGTCTCTGCCTCCCTAACCGGTTCTTCCTCTCACCCATCCCTTCCTCCCACCCCAAGCAGCACCCCCATCTACCTACTAACCTCATCCCACCTCCTTGACCTGTCCATCTTCCCTGGACTGACCTATCCCCTCCCTACCTCCCCACCTATACTCTCTCCACCTATCTTCTTTACTCTCCATCTTCAGTTCGCCTCCCCCTCTCTCCCTATTTATTCCAGCTCCCTCTCCCCATCCCCCTCTCTGATGAAGGGTCTAGGCCCGAAACGTCAGCTTTTGTGCTCCTGAGATGCTGCTTGGCCTGCTGTGTTCATCCAGCCTCACATTTTATTATCTTGGAATTCTCCAGCATCTGCAGTTCCCATTATCTCTCATTCATTCCAGGTATCAGTTTACTCAGTTTCAGGATCAAACTCCCTCAGAACCACCTCTAATGTATTTATAGCCACCATTTAAAAAGCAGACAAAAATTGTACACAGTATTCCAAATGTGGCCCCACCAATGACTTTTATAACTGAAGCATAACATCCTTACTTGGCTAACCTCTACAGATTTTGCTCAGGTGGAACAAATGCTTAGCTACCACTCATTCAGATCAGGCTGTTGTCACCCTGCACTCATTCGGCATATTTGAAACGGGCCATTACCCTCTGTAGATTCCAAACAACTGGAACAATCTGTAGCCTTTTATAGATTACAGACATCCATTATACTGTGAATTTTATTATATTTTGGATCTGGATCTTTTCTCATTTTGGCGAGTGGATTGAGAATAATTCCTATCTCATACGGGAAATATTAGCAGCTTGTGAGACAAACACCTAGTGACCCAGTACCTTAACCCAACCCTACAACAACTCACTCCAATACCAGGGCCAGAAAAGTTTCTGCAACGATCATAAAGGTTCACAATTTCAGTTAAGTTTTAGTCAGAATCTGATTTTTCTATATTTTTGATATTTTCTGATATTTCTACACTCCTTAATTCCTTATCATTAGCTAATAGCTAAGGATGTAGTTGAGTAAGTGCAATATGTGTTTGATAGTACAGTGGTTATTTTAAAATGGATTCCCAGCCAGATATAGAAGCATGAATCAAGAACCAGTCGTTTTTTTCAATTGCCAGTTTTTCTATAGAATGCAGTGTTGCTTATCATTGCTCCTTCCCTGCCAAACATCTCAGTGTCCCAGCAGTACTTTTGCATATGTACTACATTAATCAATACCTTCCATCTATTTATCCTCAACCCTAATAATACAATTAAGGTTGTGTTTGAGGCCAAAATCACCACAAGGAGTAATATCACATATCCAGGTGTGAATTCAGAATGTTGTTTTAAAACTTACATCCAGAAGCAACGCATGTTTATCAATCAAATCACTTCATCCAACAAATAACTACATTACCTTCCAATTTTATAAGTAATCCAGTTAACAGGAATAATTTTTCATTCCTGATTAAATATGTTCAAAAACAGTCTGTTCTGTTTCAACCTCTATTTATACTTATTACTAAAAAGAGTTTCCACCAAGTATTGAAAAAAGGTGGCAAGTAAAATGCAGCTCCATCAAAATTCAGAACATATCTCCAGGTCATAGGTCCAAGGCATGGAATCACTATGTTACAGTCTGCATGTTCCCAATGCAAGAAGTAGGGAACCACCATTAAAACTGGCCACCATGATCCCTCTGCACATGCGCAAATCCACTCATGATGCTTTCATCCCTTTGCAGAAAACTTTATGTGGCATAACTACAAGTTTGCATCCAAGATGTCTGTCAAACCTCCCAACTTATTCCCATTACTTGTTGTTGCAACTGCACTGTGGGAGGGCATTAAATAGTGGCCTTACCAATGACACTCATATCCGGGTCCAACAATTGCAGAGTAGCAGTCAACAAAGCCCACAGGGTGTTGTACCACACTACCAACTCTGTACAATATAATATCATGGAAAATATTTGATCAAACTCTATAAAGCCCTAGTCAAGTTATACCTTGAATACTGTATGCACTCTGGTTGCCAAGAAACAAGAGAAACATTTATGCATCTGAAGCTGTGCATGGAAGAGTAATCATCATCAGCAGCAGACAACCAAGGAGGATGAGCAGAGAAACATGGGCCTTCACTACATAAATCTGAAGGATGAACCTTATTGTTGAAGACATTAACCCAGAGGGTCGATTTGAACTTAACTATTCAGGTTGAGGCAGAAGGCACTGATTCTTGTTACAGAAAAGTATTTTTAAAGCAGATATCAGAAATTCTTCTTTGGATGTGATCAATATCAGGAACTAACTTCCAGATGGAGGAGGGAAGGTAACTATCACTTAGTAAACAATTGACTTGACAAAGGATCTCTCTTCATGATTGAAAGAAATAGTTTGCATCACCTTTATTAAAACCAGGTTTGGGGGGCTGGTGGTTGGGGGTTGGGGTGTGTGGATGGTGAATGAGCTCCCCTTTTTTTCAGACTTCTTTGGTTGGCTGTAACAAAACACATTTCAGCACACCGCTATACCTTTCCCCCATCAACACGTATTCCTTTGTTTTCCGAAGAAAAATAAAGAGCCCTGGAAAAATAAAGAGCTCCTCGATAGAAAGAAGAGGAATTTTATTATCTGCTAATCCTAAGAAAATTAACAAAGGCACAATATCGAACGAATGGCGTCAGTGAAACCCAATAGGCTCTCACACACATACATACAGGTGGTAAAGCAATGTACAGTTTAAGGTCCTTCAGGTTCTTGAGGCATAAGCCTTTAAACTGAGACCATGGTTGATTAGTTGACATCTAGACCATCAACAGTAGTGAATGTTGTACATCCTTTGAGTTCTTGGCAGCCTGATGTTTCTTTACAACTGATATCACCACAGGGTGCTTTCTTTTCTTGAGAGTGAAAGAGAGCCTTTTCTGGCTTGTTACCATTCTATAATCAAAAACTCATCTCTTCTGCTCCACTGAAAGCAGTTCCTTGAAATGCAAACAAGTACATATTGCATGTGCTGGAGTATTTTTATTCGTCACTCTCCATAATTACAGGAGATTGTTTGATCTCTGACTTGTGAATATTTTCAAGATGGTGCAAGTTAGACAGGAGATGAGCTCCTTTTATATCTTCTTTGGAGGGCGGTGATGGTGAAGTAATTGATTGATTTCATTCCCTTTGGATAAAATGTGAATTCTCAGCTTGGCTGTCTCTTGGCTAGTCCATGTTGGTTTCCTCAAACTTAGGGAATTGTGTGGCCAGGTGACATCTGTGTCTATTTAAAGTTAATGTTCTTGGTCCCTTTATGAAGTTATTTCAGTCCATGAAAGTCTCAGGTATTGAGTCAGACAATGGAATTTTATATCGTTGTTACACTTTTCTCATCAGTAATTATCTTTTGATTATTAGATTGTTACCTCCCTAACAGTACAGAAAAAGTACATCAGCACTTGAGCTCAGTAGAGCCTGGGTCTATGGGCTGTGAGTGATCTCTCTAGATCACTGGCAGTCATAAGAGTCCCAGCAGGCAGACAGCACCTTCTGACAGATAGACAATGCAGGAAGCTCTATGTCTTTGTATGTACTTGTGCTAACAACAGAAACTGTCATAAACAGACTTCAGGAGCATCGGCCAAATCGAATCTTTAATGCGCTGTGTATTTTTTTTTCTTTCATTTTCAGTGGAATTCATCAACACAATGCTTTCTGTTAAAAAGGAATTGTTCATTTTTAAAGCAGAGAAGGTTGAGAGGTGTTCACAATAATAAAGTACCTGGACTGAGTGGGTGAGGGGAAATTGCTCCCAATACCGGAAACAGTTGACAATCACTTTAATTTAAGATGAATAGCAAAACAATTAAGGATGACGTGAGAAAAAAGCTTTCTTATTCAGTGACAGGATTACAATCAGCCGGGCACTGCTCAAGAGTGGGTTGGAGGCAGATTCAATCATTGCTTTCAAAATGAGATCAGATAGGGAAGAGAAATTGGAAGGGCCGGAGAAGACAGCGAAGGAATGGGAGCAGCAACTGGCCACCATGGACTTGAAGGGTTATGTGGCCTTCTGCTTGTTGTAACCTTCCTGTGATTCCGTTGAAAATGAATAGAAAATACAAGTTGTTTTGTGAGATGTTGCTGATTTTCTCTGCTGGCTACTTCCTCCCTAGCTCCCACTGTCTACCTCCTGAATACCTAACACCGGTGAAGTCTAAGATCTGTATCCAAATCAATGCTAATGCATTACATTGGCTGGTTGTCAGGACCACACATGATGGAATTCCATCAGGACATTTTATTTTCGGATGTATGGGTTTTTGATGATGTTATATACGGGAGTCATTGGGAGACACAAAGACAAATTACATTGAAATTCCATGCGTGGACTGCTTTTGAGGTACTTTTTTACTTTGGATTTGATCACATGAGTGCATAGTTCCAAGAAAAGAGAATCTTGCATTTGCACAGCACTTTAACAGCCAATGAAGAAGCTCTGAAGCATTGTCATGTGATGATGTCAGAAACATGATGGTCCCTTTACACTCAACAAGCTCCTTACTGGTTGCTTCGTATTATTGACCAGATCATCCAGTATTTGTGATAGTAATTGAGGGATAATATTGGCCAGCAGACAAAGGATAACTCCCCTGCTCTTCTTTAAAGTGATACCACAGAATTTTTTACTTGAGCGTAAAATGGCAGATAATAGAGCCATACAGCACAGAAACCAAGCTTTCGCTCCAACTCATTGAGGCCAAACAAATTTCCTAAACTGAACAAGTCCCATTTGCCTGCACTTGGCCCATATTCCTCTAAATCTTTCCGATCCATTTACCGCCCAAATGTCTTTTACATGTTGTAATTGTAATTGCCTCTTGCACTTAATCTGGCATCTCATTCCATACCACCCTCTGTGTGAAGAAGTTGCCCCTCAGGTCCCTTTGAAATCTTTCCCTATCACCTTAAACCTATTCCCTCTAGTTTTGGAATCCCTTAATCTGGAGAAAAGGCCTTGGCTATTCATCTTATCTATGACCCTCATGATTTTATAAACCTCAATAAGGACACCTCTTAGTCACCTGTCCCAGCCTATCCAGCCTCTCCTTGTAATTCAAGCCCTCGAATCTCTGTAAGATCTTTGTGAATCTTTTTTTGCACCATTTCCAG
This sequence comes from Stegostoma tigrinum, assembly GCF_030684315.1. Lineage (NCBI taxonomy): Eukaryota > Metazoa > Chordata > Chondrichthyes > Orectolobiformes > Stegostomatidae > Stegostoma > Stegostoma tigrinum. Next base: position 21,089,443 of record NC_081360.1, on the reverse strand, counting down.
TTTTTACAACATCCTTCTCAGAGCAGGGTGACCAGAATTGCACCCAGTATTTCAATGGCCTTGTTGGTGTCTTGTACAGCTGTAGCATGATGTCCCAGCTCCTGTCTGACAATGAGGGCAAGCATGCCAAATGCCTTCTTCACCATCCTATCTACTTGTGACTCCACTTTCAAGAAACTATGTACCTTCACCCAGTACTTCAGTTTAATCTTTTATCAGGAAGACAGTTGATACAGTAGACCAAGTTGACGGATGTACAGGTGAACTCCTGTCAGATATGAAATGTTTGTTTGGTGCCTAGAATGGAGGTGGGGGGCGGGGGCAAGTGTAGGGGCAGGTGTAGCACTTCCTGCAGTTACAGGGAAAGGTCGCAGGTGTGGTGGGGTTAGTGGGGAGTGTGGAGTGGATGAGGGACTCACGGAGTGAGCAGTCCCTATGATAGGCAGATAGGGGTGAGGAGGGAAATACCTCTTCGGTTGTGGGGTTGGATTTTAGGTAGTAGAAGTGGCGAAGAATGATACGCTGGATGCAGAGGTTGGTGGGGTGGTATGTGAGGACAAGGGGGATTCTGTCTTTGTTTTTGTTGGAGGGAGCGAGTGTAAGGTCAGAAGTGTGTGAAATGCAAGAGATGCAGTTGACGGCATTATAAAATATTTTTGATCACCGGAGGGGGAATGTTGTGGTCCTTGAAATAAGAGGACATCTGGGGTGTCCGGGAGTGGAACACTCCATCTTAGGAGCAGATGCGGTGGAGCAGGAGGAATTGGGAGTAGGGTTGACATTCTTGCAGGAGGGTGGGGCAGAGGTCGCGTAGTTAAGGTAGCTTTGGGAGTCAGTGGGCTTGAAAGAGATATCAGTTTTGCAGTGGTTACCAGGAATGGAGGCAGAGAGGTCCAGGAAGGAGAGGGAGGTATCGGAGATTGTCCAGGTGAATGTGAGGTTGCAGTGAAAGGTCTTAGTAAAGTTGATGGACTGTTCAAACTCCTCGTGGGTGCACAAAGGTGTGCCAACACAGTCATTAATGTAGCCTCTTCCTTCGCTGCATTGATGACTGTATTGGTGCTGCCTTGCGCTTCCACTAACTGCCACAGCTACCTGAACGACACCTTCTTTCATCCAACTTCCTGCAAGAATGCAATCCTCTAATCCCAATTCCTCTGCCTCTGCCACATCTGCTCCCAGGATGGGGTGTTCCACTCCTGCACATCCTGGAAGTTCTTCTATTTCAAGGACTGCAAATTCTCCCCTCCAGTGAAGAAAAATGCCTTCAATCGCACCCTTTGCATTTCCCGCACTTCTGCCCTCAAAACCCCTCCCCCAACAATGATAAAGACAGAAGACCCTTGTCCTCATGTACCACCCCACCAACCTCAACATCCAGTGTATCATTCTCCGTCACTTCCGCCACCTACAATCCAACCCCATGACCATGTCTTTACTATCAGATCCAGAAAGGATAATTTAGTGTCTAGGTGTCCTTAGGGGAGATAAAGGTCACGCCATAGTTAACTACCGCTAAACACTCAACTGGAAGTCAGAACACTGCGGTCATTTCTTTCCTATGCGACCACCCCACCTTCTGCCCGCCCCACCCCATCTCCCTTTTGTGGGGACCGCTTTCTCCACGACGTCCTTGTCCACTCCACACTCCCCACTAACCCCACCACACCCAGGACCTTTCCCTGCAACTGCAGGAAATGCTACACCTACCCCTACACTTCCCCCCACCCCCCCTCACCTCCATTCAAGGCCCAAAGCAAACCTTTCATATCTGACAGGAGCTCACCTGTAAATTTGCCAACTTAGTCTACAGTATCTGCTGGTCCTGATTTGGCCTCCTCTACATTGGTGAGACCAAGTATAGACTCAGAGATCATTTCGTGGGGCATCTGCATTCTGTACATGACAAGTGACAACACCTTCCGGTCACCAACCATTTTCACTCCCCCTCCCACTCCCTGGGTGACATGTCCATCCTGGGCCACCTCCAGTGTCACAATGACACCACACTCAAACTGGAGGAGCAGCACCTCATATTCTGCCTTGGGATCCTCCAGCCTGATAGCCGAAACATAGAATTCACCAGTTCTAAAACCTCCACAACCCTGGCCTCATCCCATGCCCAACCCTCCCTCGCACTCCTGACTCCTTGATCTGACACAACCTATCCATCTTCTCTCCCCCCATCCACCCCACCCATCCCTCTGATCAATCCCCACCACTCCTTACCTGCACTCACCTATCACCATTCCACGTACCTTCTCCACCCCAACCCTCCTCTCTCTTCTTATTTCTCAAGCCCCTTCTCCATGTCCCTCTCTGAAGAACAGTCCCGACTTGAAACGTCATCTTCCTTACTCGTTTGATGCTGTCTGGCCTGCTTTGTTCCTCCAGCTCCACACTGTATTGACTCTGACTCCAGCATCTGCAGTTCTTGCTATCTCATACAGTCACAGCATATTCCTAATGGAGCAGAAGGTAGGGGGGTCATATAAGAAAGACATGACCATGAAGTTCTGACTTCCATTTGAGTGTTTAGCAGTAGTTAACTATGGCGTGATCTTTATCTTCCCTAAGGACATCTAGACACTAAGTTATCCTTTCTGGAACTGATAGTAAAGACATGGCTAAAGGAAGGCATCAGGCAGAAGCTGAAGTGGGAAGAAAAAAGTTGCCAAATCTTATTATTGAAAAAACTGAGAACTGGTTAAAATTCAAGCCCCTTTCATTGGACTGGTAAATATTACCCAATGGCCTTCAATAATGAACAAAGTGTATTTATTCAAATTTTCAGCTGAAATCACCGCAGCATTCCAAAGCAGTTTCCAAACTGTTCCCAGGAGGATGCCGAAATTCTCCTTAGCTTCTTTTTCAGAACTTAAAGCCAAACCTGATGAGTAATTTTTCCCAAAGTCGGGAAGAAGCTTGAAAGCAAAATGTTGATACAGAGCCTAATTAGGTTGGCAAAAGAACAGTGGATCCCTCAATCTTGAAAAAACAATCTGAATCTTAAAAAAAAATTGGTGACAAGCGCTCAAACAGTTAGCAGCGATATAATTGATGCTTGCCCGAAGGTATGTGAGAAACGTTGCAAATTGGTGACCATATTTTGAAGCAATAATGTTTGATTAAAAGCAATTTAAAAAATAGAAAATAGTCTTATCTTTTGTTCATTCTTGGGATGGCCGTGTCACTGGCAAGGCTGGTGTATGTTGCCCATCTGTAATTGGTCTTGAGAAGTTAACAGTGAACCTCATTACTGAACCAAGCTGTTCATCCAGTGAAGGTACAGCTGCAGTGCAGTTAGAAAGGGAGTTACAGGAAGTTATATATCCTGCACAGTGAAGGGCTAGTGATATAGTTTCCAGTCAGGTTAGTGTATGATTTAGAGGGGTCTTGCTGGTGGTAGTGTTCCCAAGGACCTGCTCAGCTTGTTCTTCCAGGTGGTAGAGATTGAGCTTTGGAAGGCACTGGTGAAGTAAGCTTGGAACATGACTGAAGTGCATCTTGTAAAAAGTAAAGAGTGCAGCCACAGCGTACCAGTGGTGGAGGGAGTGAATGTTTACTGGGGACTTTCAATCAAGTGGCCTATTCTGTCCTAAATGCTGTTGATCTCCTTAAATGTAATTGGAGCTGCAATAATCATGCAAGTGGGGAATGTTCCATCACACTTCAACTGTGCCTTTAGATGATGGACTGCATTTCAGGAGGCAAGAGGCGAGTTACTTTCTGTGAATTCCCAGCCCCCGATCTGCTCTAGCAGCCGTATCATTTATATGACTGGCTCAGTTCAGTTTCTGGTCATTGGCAATTCTCAATGTATTTATTGTTTTAATTAATGCAGTAACCCCCTCAATACTGAAAATGGTGCATAAGGCACTTCCTGTGGTTGTGTGATGCTTTGCAATGAAGACTGGGCTTCTTTAAGGCGTCTAATAGTCTTCTGAACTTGGGGAAGGAAAGTCAAAACAGAAGCAATTAAAGTAGAAAGTCAACACTTGTTATTCTTGGCATCTTTACTTCTGGCTTCTGGGTTGGTTTACTCCTGGCAGCTCCCATCTATCTGATCACCATAATGACAGGATTGTGGATAAACTAAGAGCCAAAACAGCCTGATGACTTTATTTTTATTGAAAAGAATCATTAATTTCACTCAGCAATATGCAAAAAGTAACAGTGTTTCACTTTCTGATGACAGTTTAATAGTGACCTTCTTCTCAATTGATTTATTTGGTCTGTCAGCCTTTACACAATTTGAGCTCATGTTCCAGTTTGCTATTTTCCTTCTTGGAGGTTTGTTTTCATACCTTGTCAATTATTGAGTTCTCCTATGATGAAATCAAGTCATTGCAGTGAGATCTGGGCTTTGACCTACTGACCCATGGATAGAGCATGACAGGACATCAACTTTGCTTGAGTCTGAAGTTGTTCTTTGTGGATATACCCTTTATTTTCAAATCTGAAAATATATGCTTTTATTGAGAACTTCATTGAGGTTGGCAAGGCAATGTCAATATTGGAGATAATTTTGACTTGCTCTCTTAATGGAAGTAAGTTTTTTTTAGTTGGTGTTGCTGACTTCCCTTGATAGAATTTCAATTTTCAATTTAATACGTTGTTTCCAAACTACTGCCTTAAATTGTCAATAGAATTGTTCGATCAAAATCTTAAGTAGGACTGAAAGAATGTAATATAGCAAATATGAACAGGAGTAGACCCTACAGACCCTCAAGCTTGCTTTGTCGTTCAATTCAATCATGGCTGATCTGATCTTGGTCTCAACTCCACTATTGCACCTGCTCTCCCTGTTTGTCTAACCCAGCTTAGAATATGCTCAATGACAGAACATCTGCAATCTTCTGGGTTAGGGAGTTCCACGGCTCTCTGAGTCAAGAAATAGTATAGACGTTGGGATTTCACATTGAGGTTGTACAGAATGCTGATGAAGCCTCTTCTGGAATATTGTGTTCAATTCTCTTTGCCCTGTTATAGGAAGTTTATTATTAAACTGGAGAGGGTTCAGAAAAGATTTATCAGGGCATCAGCAGGAATGGAGTGTCTGACATATAAAAATAGATTGCAAAATCTGAGGCTTTATTCACTGGAGTGTAGGAGGTTGAGGGTGATCTTATTGAGGTTTGTAAAAACATAAGGGTCATATATAAGGTGAATGACGAGGATTTTTTTTTCCCTAGAGTGGGGGAATTCAAAACTAAGGGGCATATTTTTAAGGTGAAAGAGAAAGATTTGAAAAAAGGCATGAGGGGAAACTTTTTTTACAGAGAGTGGTTCATGTGTGGAATGAATTGCCAGAGGAAGTGATGAATGCAGATACAGTTACAATGTTTAAAAGGCATTTAGATAAGTCCATGAATAGGAAAGGTTTGGAGGGATATGGCCATGCACAGGCAGGTGGGACTAGTTTAGTTTGGGAACATGGTCAGCATGGACTGGTTGGACCCAGGGTTTGTTTCTGAGCTGTATGACCCTAATAAATCCCTCCTCATTGCAGTCCTAAATGATTGGCCCCTTCTACTAAGGCTGTGACTCTGTGTTCTAGATTCTTCAATCAAGAGAAAACAACATCTCACTGCCGACTGTATCAAGCTCCTTCAGATGTTTGAATGAGATTTTCTCTCATATCTCCACAGTCCAGAGAGTATAGGCTCAATTCACTCAACTTCTTATCAGATGACAACCCACTCAGCCCAGAGACTAATATAGTAAATCTTTATTATTCCATCTCCAAGACAGTCATAACTCTCCTTAGAGTTGCAGACCAAAACGATGAACAGAACTCCGAGTGTATTCTCACCAAGGCCTTGCACAATTGTAGCAAGAGCTCCTCATTTCATCTCCGGTAGCTCCCTTACCACAAAAGCCAGCATGCCATTCGCCTTCCAAATTGCTCATGCTCCTTGCATGAGTACATCCAAGTCTCTCCAAGCATCAATATTTAAATCTTACCCCTTTTAAAATATATTCTCCCTAACAATGTACAAAAAACCTCACATTTTCTGCTTTACTACTTCTCTGTCAGCTTTTTGCCCGCTTGCGTAAATCATTCTCAATCTCTTCATCTAAGTCATAAATATCGACCGTAAATGGCTGAGGCCCCAGCACTGACCCTTACACCATGTCACTAGTTTAGGGGTAAGTATTGGCCTCGTGGTATTATTGCTAGACTGTTAATCCAGATATTCAGGTATGTTCTGGGGATCAGGGGTAATTCCCACCACGGCAGATGGTGGAATTTGAATCCAATAAAAATCTGGAATTAAGAGTCTATTGATGGCCATGAATCCATTGTCAGTTGCCAGAAACACCCATCTGGTTCACCAATGTCCTTTAGAGAAGGAAACTGCCATCCTTACCTGCCCTGGCCTACATGTGACTCATAGACCTATGGCAATATAGTTGACTCTTAACTGGTGTCTGGGCAATCAGGAATGGACAATAAATGTTGTCTTAACCAGCAATGCCCTCATCCTGAGAATGAATAAAAAAAAACCTGATGAAAATGCTAGATCTTTTCCTGCTTCCTTCATCCATGCCAATGTAGTTCTTCCATATCCATGAGTACACCCTTTGTCAAATTAACTACATACTCAAAAACATGAACACATTGGTCAAACACGATTTCCCATTTGTAAAGCCACATTGGCTTTGGCTGATCATGTTAAAATTACCTAAGTACATTTTTTAGACTTCTTTTGAATTAATTATAGCAATTCGACATAACTGATTTCTGGTTAACCTGCATGCAATTCTCTTTCTTTTTCTCTCTCTCTCCTTTCTCAAAAAAGCTATGTTACTTTCAATCCACCGGAACATTCCAGAATCCAGAAAATTTTGCAAAATCGTGTTCCGTCTATCGAGGATCTCTCTATTCATTTCTTTTACATTGGTCATTGGGTGCTGGGAAATTTTCCACTTATAGCCCCTCAAGTTTCTCTGATGTTTTTTCTCTGTTGATAGTAACTATTTTAAATTCCTCACTCTCATAAACTCCTTGGTTCCCTTTTATTTCTCATGTGTAATTTGTGTAGTTTCCTGTGAAAACAATCACAAAATATTTGTTCTATGTCACTGCCATTCCCTTATTCTCTATAATAACTTTTCATGTCACTGCTGTAAGACATTCAAAGCTTACTTTAGTTACTCCCTTATTTTTATTTCATCACAATCCATCTTTATATTCCAGGCTACTGTATTCTCAAACTCCAATATTTTTAGTTTTGTGAGCTTTTCTGTCACCTTTTGCTGATTTCTACATCATTCCGAATCCTCTAGCTTATTTGCAACACTCTTAGCCTGTTCTTTAGACCATAAGACCGTAAGACATAGGAGTGGAAGTAGGGCCATTCAGCCCATCAATCCACTCCGCCATTTAAATAATGGCTGATGGGCATTTCAACTCCACTTCCCTGCACTCTCCCCGTAGCCCTTGATTCCTTGTGAGATCAAGAATTTGTCAATCTCTGCCTTGAAGGCATCCAACGTCCCGGCCTCCACTGCATTCTGCGGCAATGGATTCCACAAGCCCACCACTCTCTGGCTGAAGGAATGTCGTCTCATTTCAGTTTTAAATTTACCCCCTCTAATTTTAAGTCTGTGCCCACGGGTCCTAGTCTCCCCGCCTAATAGAAACAACTTCCTCACGTCCACCCATTCTAAACCATACATTATCTTGTAAGTTTCTATTAGATCTCCCCTCAACCTTCTAAACTCTAATGATTACAATCCCAGGATCCTTAGCCGTTCATCATACGTTAAACCTACCATTCCAGGGTTCATCCGTGTGAATCTCTGCTGGACACGCTCCAGGGCTAGTATGTCCTTCCTGAGGTGTGGGGCCCAAAATTGGACACAGTATTCTAAATGGGGCCTAACTAGACCCTTATAAAGCCTCAGAAGCACATCGCTGCTTTTATATTCCAACCTTCTTGAGATAAACGACATTACATTTGCTTTCTTAATTACCGACTCTACCTGCAAGTTAACCTTTAGAGGATCCTGGACCAACACTCCCAGATCCCTTTGCACTTCTGATTTGCGAATTTTCTCACCGTTTAGAAAATAGTGCATGCCTGTATTCTTTTTACCAAAGTGCAAAACCTCACATTTACTCACATTGAATTTCATCAGCCATTTCCTGGACCACTCTCCTAAACTGTCTAAATCTTTCTGCAGCCTCCCCACCTCCTTAGTACTACCTGCCTGTCCACGTTGAGGCATATAATTGGAAATAAATATTTTAACTGAAGTTTTACCCTGCTAGCCCAGAATATTCTAATAAACAAATCAATGCCAAATAAGAATGACAACAGACCAATTTTTACTGAGTGAAATATGAAAGTTCACTATTAAAACAGTATTGGATCAACTGACTATCTTGAAGGCACGAGGGAAGGGGAAGAAGAAAAGAATAGAAAGAAACAGCCAAGACAATTACTTCTGTTACCAGGATTCCAAAAGGAGCCTAAATGATGAACCAGTGAAATTTTTAAAGTGTGTCTAAAATATCTAGTTGCAATTATATATTTTAAATACAAAGTGCTCCTGGAAAGAAAATTGAGCGGTGTGTTGCACCAAGGTGAACTATTGGTGGTTACAGATGATGGAAAATTTTGCGCAGAATTAAGTCTGTCATTCAAAAAAACTACACTGACTTGAAACAAATCATCTTTTCTACCCACTGTGTTGTTCCAACATGATACATTTGAGTAACTGGCACTTAATCATATGGTGTTAATCTGCTGAATGAACTATTGCAGTCCATGATCTGAATACTTCAGAGCATTTGAATTGTGGATTTTTAGAAAATCCAATTGAGGAAGAACGTTTTAAATTGATATCAGCCAAAGTGATTTTTTAAAAATTACAACTATTAAACATTTACTGACTAACTTATTTTTTACTCCATATTTGACTCCTTCACTGATATCTAATGTTTAAAGTACTGATATTTTACCCAGACAAATTGGCATCCTCATTCACCTCACTCCCAAGCCATAAAGTGAATACTCATCAGTCAGAGAATTTCGCTATTCCAGAAATAAAAATATGCAAAGATATATTTGAATGCCAAAACTTGGTTTCTTTTCTTAAAAGTAAAACACTACAAAACTGCTTCAACTCTGCGAAATATTGTCATACTTCTAACGTAAACAAAGTTGTACAACAAGTGAAACAGTTACTAAAAATAGTAACCTTTTGCCAACGTACTGTTCAAGCCTCCTTTGCTTCCAACAGAATCTAAGTAATGTGTGTTGCTCACCAAAGTGTGCATCCCTAGAATGGCTGTGATTGTAAAACTATTGTTAACTACCTTGGAAAACAACAGACAAACATTTCTTGTTGATTTTTTTAAATTGAATATATTTGTGTTGAACATTTGAAATTATTTCTTTGAATATTTCCCATATTTCCCACATGCATGCATTTTAATGCATTACCCAATCAACCTTAGCAAGCTCTCACTTCATTCCTATGCTTTTTAGTTTATGATTCATGTTTGGACATATATCTGGGATTCAATAATATTATGATATTAAGATGTTATGCTATTTTTGTCCGAGGAAACCTTTAATTGTAAGATTGCTAACTAATCTTGGTAGAATACACAGTGTAAGAAGATAGATTTATCCCTATCGGGTTCCACAATGTATTGTCTTTGGAATTTGTTGTGAAAGCTTTCACAAACTTATTTTTCTAACCACTTTTGCGAATTTAATTTGTCCAAGAATAACATTGCCTTGTTACAAGCTTCTGATTTAACTTTATCTCCAACAGTATAGCTATTGTTAGTAGGTCCATCTCCCACAAGTATTTCTGAACCTTGATACTCCTAACTTCTACCCATAATGATTGTAATTCCTGATCTTCTGAGCCAAGCTCCCTCCTGTCCTACTGTCGTCTTTTATTATAATGGCCACGTTTTTTCCCATTCTACCTGTACTTTCAAAATATTATGCAGCCTGGAATATTGATTTACAAACCTTTGTAACATCAAAGCCATGTACCCATATTGGAGTTGAGATTGAATCCATTTAAAATGTCTCTATTTGTCACTGTATCTTCTCCCTTGTTGCAAATGCTTTACACAGTCAGAGAAAGAATCTTTCATTAATTTTTTTGCCATGATCTTGTTGAATGCCCTATAACTATTAAGATCGCTTTCTCTGGCTGTCCCACTCAACTTCTATTTACATCAGTTGTTACAGTGCTGTTTAGCCTAGAATTTTCTCATTAGCTTAGTGAGTCACCATCCACCTACTCCTTCCTTCACACCTTCAGTTTATAGGCTTATTCAGAACACCAATTATACCAAGGCGCTGATCCTAGCCCAATTGAATGGAATAGCCCCCTCTGTCTCCAATGTTCCATGATGTTAAACTGCTCCTCCTCACACCAGTTTTAGACACGTGTGTAATTCACAAATCTCTTTCACCTGATGCTGATTGATTTATGGCTCAAATAGCAATCCAGAAGTCACTACCTTTGAGGTTTTGCATCTTAATTAGGGCCCTCACTCCTAACCCATTCCCCAAAATTCAAAGTCTCAGCAAAACATCATCATGGCTTTGACTGATGTCACTGATTCCTAAGTGGACCACAACTGCTATTTTTTTCCACTTCTCACTCTAAGTCTGTTTCCAGTCATGTGGGGATGTCCTTAACCTTGGCACTGGACAGGAGAGCACAACTTTCAGATGGCAGCAGAAAACAATGTCCATCCCCTGACTATATTGCCCCCTATCACTACCACATGCCTTTTTCCCCTTTTACTGGATTAGTACCTGAGCCATGGAGCTATGATCAGTTTGTTCATCTACCCTGCAGCCCTTGTACTCGTTCATTCAGGTAGCGTGCATCTTGTGCAAAGCCGCTTAGATTAGCAGTAGCCCAGAAGATTGGACAGACCTTAGAAAAGACCAAACGTTGTCTAAAAACACAATAAAGAGAGACAAATTAGATTATGAAAGAAACAATTATACTTTCTACAAGTATGTGAAAATGTAAAGAATAGTTAAGTGGTAGAATCATAGAATCCCTACAGTGTGGAAGCAGGCCACTTGGCCCATCGAGTTTGCACTGAACCTCCGAAAAACATCCTACCAGACCCAACTCCCCAGTCCCTGTAACCCTGTATTTTTATCATGGCTAATCCACCCAACTTGCACATCTTTGGATTGTAGAAGAAGATTGGAGCATCTGGAGAAAGCCCACACAGAAACGGGGAGAACATGCAAACTCCACATGGTCACCCAAGGGTGGAATCCAACATGGGTCCCTGGCACACAATGATGGGATTATCATTTAGTAATTGACCACTCAGAGGGTGAGATTGGATAGTTAATAATGGGAAACAAGGAAAAGTTAGAGGCCTTGAGCACATGTTTTGTATCTGCCTTCACAGGAGAAGATACAGAAAACATCTCACGGATAGTAGAAAATCAAGAGGTGAAAAAGAGCAGCGAGTTTAATGCTATTATGATCAGTAGAGAAAAATACTGGGTGAACTGAAAGTTGACAAATCCCATGGAGTATGATGGCCTGTGTTCTCAGGGCTTAAAATGGGTAACTGCAAAGCAAAAGTATGCATTAGCTGTAATCTGCTAAAATTCTCTCCATTTTGGAAGAGCCTCAACTGATTGGAAAACTGCAAACTTAACAGTGTTATTCAAGAAAAAATAGAGACAGAAGGCAGAAAACTGTAGGCCTGTTAACCGTCGAGACAGTGCTAGAATGCATTGTAAAAAGGTAACAGCACCCTGTCTCTGCCTCCCTAACCTGTTCTTCCTCTCACCCATCCCTTCCTCCCACCCCAAGCAGCACCCCCATCTACCTACTAACCTCATCCCACCTCCTTGACCTGTCCGTCTTCCCTGGACTGACCTATCCCCTCCCTACCTCCCCACCTGTACTCTCTCCACCTATCTTCTTTTCTTTCCATCTTCGGTCCACCTCCCCCTCTCTCCCTATTTATTCCAGAACCCTCACCCCATCCCCCTCTCTGATGAAGGGTCTAGGCCCGAAACGTCAGCTTTTGTGCTCCTGAGATGCTGCTTGGCCTGCTGTGTTCATCCAGCCTCACATTTTATTATCTTGGATTCTCCAGCATCTGCAGTTCCCATTATCTCTTAGCACATTTCTTTCTCTTTTGTTTTAGCCTGAAGGCAGGTTCAACCCTCAACACTGCAACCTCTACCATGGGTAGGGCAAAGAGAAAGGTTCCAAGTTATCCCTGACAAGAAATGGGATCGAATGCTGTGCTCTTGGCATCAACTGGCCCACATTGGTCATACAATTAACTCAGCCTTCAAGCTCCCTTGGGAGTCCAAGTTGCTGTGGAAAATGATCCATTTACAAGCATGTTGTCATCTGGAGAATGGATGGTAGTGGTGGAGGCTCCAGTTTTCTTTCCAACACATGACAGACCAGGAATCTCTCCTATTTTATTGCTTGCCATTGGCCTATGTTGGAATGATCTGAAAGGTGCTTGTTTGGTTGCATTATGAACGCACCTTTCTTGGTCATCAAATCCTGGCATGGGACTTGAACCCAGAACTTCTGGCTCAGAGGCAGGATTGCTATCCATTACATCACAGGACATCCAGCAGGACATTTAGAAAATCATAACATGGCCAAATAGAGTCAACATGCTCTTGTGAAAGGGATAACGTGCTTGACAAACATATTAGGATTCTTTGAGAATGTGTCAAACAGGATGAATAAAGGGGAACCTGTAGATGAGGTGTATTTAGATTTCAAAAAGGCATTTGATGTGTTTCTTGGCCACCAACCTAAGTTAGAGTATGACCAGTGTTTGCAGAATCCCAGAATTGTTGTAGTGCAGTAGGAAGGCATACAACATTGTGTGTCTGAAGCAGCTCTCCCAAGACGCAATTCACTTAGACCTATTCTCCGGCCTTCACTCCATAACCCTGCATGATCTGCTTTTTCAAATTTCAGTCTAATTCACCTTTGAGTGTCTTGATTGAACCTAGCTCCACCACACTTGCAGGCAACACATTCTACATCCTAACCTGTCCTAAACACTTTTTTTTCTTTTCATTTGTAGGACGTAGGTGTCGCTGACTGGCCAGCATTTCTTGCCCATCCCTAGTTGCCCTTCAGAAGGTGGTGGTAAGCTGCCTTCTTGAATCGGTGCAGTCCTCCTGCTATGAATTGACCCACAATGCCATTAGGGAGGGAATTCCAGGATTTTGGCCCAGTGACAGTGAAGGAATGGTGATATATTTCCACATCAGGATGGTGAGTGGCCTGGAGGGGAACTTCAAGGTGGCGGTGTTCCTATATGTCTGCTGCCCCTGTCCTTCTAGATGGAAGTGGTCGTGGGTTTGGAAGGTGCATTTTGTAGATAGTATGCACTGCTGCTACTGAGCATCGGTGGTGGAGGGAGTGGATGCTTGTAAATGTAGTGCCAATCAAGTGGGCTGCTTTGCCCTGCATGGTGTCAAGCGTCTTGAGTGTGCTTGGGGCTGCACTCATCCAGGCAAGTGGGGAGTATTCCATCACTCTCCTGGCTTGTGTCTTGAAGATGGCAGACAGGCTTTCAAGAGTCAGGAGGTGAGTTACTTGCTGCAGTATCCCTAGCTTCTGACCTGATCTTGTAGCCACTGTGTTTATGTGGTGAGTCCAGTTGAATTTCTGGTTAATGATAACCCCAAGGATGTTGACAGTGGGGGATTCAGTGATGGTAACACCATTGAATGCCATGGTATGGTGGTTAGATTGTTTCTTATTGATGATGGTCATAGCCTGGCATTTGTGCGGCATGAATGTCACTTCCCACTTATCAGCCCAAATCTGGATATTGTCCAGATCTTATTGTATTTGAACATGGACTGCTTCAGTATCTGAAGAGTCACGAATGGTGCTGAATGCTGTGTGATCATTGGCCAACATCCCCACTTCTGACCTTATGAGGGAGGGAAGGCCATTGATGAAGCAGCTGAAGATAGTTGGGCCGAGGACATTACCCTGAGGAACTCCTGCAGAGATGCCCTAGGGCTGAGATGATTGACCTCCAACAACCATGACCATCTTCCTATGTGTCAGGTATGACTCCAACCACCGGGGCATTTGTCCCCAGTGCTCAACTATTCCAGTTTTCTTAAGCTCCTTGATGCCACACTCAGTGGAATGCAGCCTTGATGTCAAAAGCTGTCACTCTCACCTCACCTCCAGAATTCAGCTCTTTGTTTCATGTTTGAACCAAGGCTGTAGTGAGGTCAGGAGCTGAGTGGCCCTGGCAGAACCCAATCTGGGCCTCACTGAGCAGGTTATTGCTGAGCAGGTGCTGCCTGATAGCGCTGTTGATGACACCTTCCATCACTTTACTGATGATCGAGAGGAGACTGATGGGGCAGTAATTGGCCGGGTTGGATTTGTCCTGTTTTTTATGTAAGGGCGTTCTTGGGCAATTATCCACATTGCCGGGTAGATACCAGTGCTGTAACTGTACTGGCACAGCTTGGCTAGGGGATCGGCAAGTTCTGGAGCACAAGTCTTCAGCACTATTGCTGGAATGTTGTCAGGGCTGGTAGTCTTTGCAGTATCAGTGTTTTCAACCATTTCTTGACATTACGTGGAGTGAATGGAGTTGGCTGAAGACTGGGCTCTTTAATGCTGGGGATGGTATGTGATAGTCAGCAGGAGGATTCCTTGCCCATATTTAACCTGAAGCCATGAGACTTCATGGGGTCTGGAGTCAATCTTGAGGACTCCCAGAGCAAAGCCCTCCTGACTGTGTATCATCTCTGCTAAGTCTGTCCTACCAGTGAGACAGGACATATCCAGGAATGATGATGATAGTGTCTGGAACATTGTGTGTAAGGTATGATTCTGTGAATATGACTACGTCAGGCTGTTGCTTGACTAGTCTGTGAGACAGCTCTCCCAATCTTTGCTCTGGCCCCCGTATGTTAGTGAGGAGGACTTTGCGGGGTCGACGGGCTGTTTCTGCCGTTTTCTTTTCCAGATGATAGTTGATCTGTCCAGCTTTATTTCTTGAGGCTTTGTAACGATTGGTACAACTGAGTGGCTTGCTAGGTCATTTCAGAGGGCAAATGCTATGAGTCTGGAGTCACATGTAGGCCAGACCAGGTGAGGATAGCATATGTCCTTCCCTGAAGGACATTTCTGAACCAGATGGGTTTTTCCAACAATTAGCCATGGTTTCATGGTGATCAATAGATTCTTAATTCCAGACATTTTTTGGAATTCAAATTCCACCATCTGCCATGGTGAGATTCAAACCCGCATCCCCAGAACATTAGAGATAATGGGAACTGCAGATGCTAGAGAATCCAACTTAAGGGGCTGGATGAACACAGCAGGCCAAGCAGCATCTTAGGAGCACATATGGATTAATAGTCTAGTAATAATACCATCAGGCCATCACCTACCACCATTATGATGTGTGCTTCTTTTGACATTCTTTTGGCAATTATGAGAGCATAATGTTGGCCCATGAATTGAATGTAAAATAAGGGAATCAATTTCAAGCACCTTATGTCCAGGTTGATATTATACAGTCAGAGCTTAACTTTCAGCAGGAGAGATTCCCACCCAAATCTGTTGGGAATGCAAAGGAGGCCAGCTGGTTGGGAGCAGGATTTCATTCAACAGACAGCTCACAAACTAATGCTATTTCATTCAACATCACCAACCCCACCTCACCCCACACATAGATACGCACACACACGTACACACACGCACACACGCACGCACACACACGCACACACGCACGCGCGCGCGCACACACACACACACACACACACACACACACACACAATTCCCATTTTTCTTGTATTATTAAATTGTCTCATAACATGCAGCAAATAAAACAGGTGCAAATACATTATAGAATCATAGAATCCCTACAGTGGGGAATGAAATTTTATTCTGATTATTGGTTAAAATAGTGAAGAAAAGCAACAGTCAATCTGGCTAAAACTCTGAAGCCTCATTAACCCACAAGCACAAGTTACTAGTTTGATGATTTCTTGTTATGGTTACACATATCTTATCTGTCTCATTTTTCCTATATCCTGCAAGGCTCCAAGTTTAAGCACTCTCTAACTTGCTAATACAATATCAATGGGATTCCCATTACATTTCTCTCTGTTCTGCTCTCCCTATTTTTTCCCCAAACTTATTATTGTTTTGTATGTAACTGTTATTTGCTGTGAGAACATAATGTCCCTTCTACTGCCTTTGGCAATACGATGATAGTGTATTGAGTAATTTTAAAACGTGCACAAACTTGGATTTTGGTCCATGTTGCAGGGACTTGGCCGGGTCATCCTAGTCTTTATGCTGAGAGATATTCTTGCCAGTATAAAGTAGCTGTCAGTTGCTTTCTGTTTATCTGTTGGTTGATTTTAATTCAAAGCATAGGTTTTCTAGCAGCAAAGTGCATGCAATGCTCGTGCTGCTTTCAATGGTGCAGAAACAAAAAAAAGCCTTGCAGGATAAGCTCCCACTTTGTGTGGGAGTCTGTTTGTAATAAATGCAGATATATAGATTGTTAGAACAGTTGAGTGTGTAAACCAGACTTAGGAAATGCCCTTTCCTGGCTCACAGGTAACAGGTAGTGAGTGTAAACATAGATTGATGACTGTGTGAGTCTGAATCAATCCATCCTAATATTTATTATTGAACAAGTATTTTACACCTGACAAACAAAAGGATTTCTAAAGTAGAGAACAAACCTTAGTAAGGAAGACTGGTTTTATTTGAAATATCCTGTATGTCTGCTGGAGTAATTCCCTGTCCTTGTGCCACAATCCCTATATTTTTAGTTAACTGAAAGGGGAACTGTTGCCTTTTCCTACCCATGACTCTACTCATCAATTACACTGAGTTAGAGGGGAGGCAATGGCATAGTGGTATTATCACTGGTCTGTTAATTCAGAGACCCAGGTAATGCCATGGGGACCTGGGCTCAAATCCTGCCACAGCAGATGGTGGTATTTGAATTCGATTAAAAATCTGGAATTAAGAGTCTAAATGATGGCCTTGAATCAATTGTTGGGGAAAATTCCATCTGGTTTCCTAATGTCCTTTAGGGAAAGAAATCTGCCATCCTCACCTGGCCTGGCCTACATGTGATACCAAACCCACAGCAATGTGGCTGACTCTTAACTGCTGTCTGACGTCCCCATTTTGTGAATGAATGAAATAAAAGCATGTGACCGTATAACTTCCATGGCCTGGATTTAAAATCAACCTAAGTCAATTGAACGTGGGTCTTCATTTTGCTCTCTGCCTATTGTGATGGTTCCATTTGGAACAAGTTTGGCAGTCACTCCAGGTTACATGGATGGCGTGGTGGCTCAGTGGTCAGTCCCCACCAGGGACCCGGGTTCAATTCCACCCTTGGGCAACTGTCAGTGTGGAATTTGCACATTCTCCCCGTGTCTGCCTGCGTTTTCTCCGGGTGCTCCGGTTTCCTCCCACAGTCCAAAGGTGTGCAGGTTAGGTGGATTGGCCATGCTGAATTGCTCATAGTGTTCAGGGGTGTGTAGATTAGGTGGATTATAGGGGGATGGGTCTGGGTGGGATGCTCCAAGGGTCAATGTGGACTTATTGGGCTGAAGGGCTTGTTTCCACACCATAGCAATTCTATGATCTGTGATGGTCTTAATCTGGATCCACACTGCAGAATGCCCATGCAGATCGAAATGATTGTAGCAATCACTGAGCAGCCATTTGGATGGCTGATGTGGTAACTAGCCGTATTCACCCTGCTGAATTGATACACACCCATCACTGAGTCTGAGCGAAATCAACTTCATTTGTAGCCTTGAGATGTAATTGAGGAGCGCTCCCAGTGGTGAGGTGAAAGTTACAGCAAGGTACAGATAAAAATACTCATTCTAACAATAAAGACATTTGATGTAATATAATTGGATATGTTCATTCCCGACTAAAATATGGATGAGGAGAAAAATCGAATAGGTTAATACTTAGACTTCAACAACACATCTTCTATATAGACTGAGTCCAACCGTATTCCCTTTTCCAGGCTGGAAGATGGAAAAAGTGGAATCGAGACCCAGGCGAAGGATTTCCCAGGTTTTCATGATCTAAATGGGATTGTGATGCAATTCTCAAGAAGCAATGGGCACAGTGCAGTGGATGCAGAGCCCCCTCCAGTGGTAGCCTTATTCATGGGTAAATCACTTTCTTAGTTACTTTAGGAACAAGGAGCTAAGTTCTGTGTTATTAATTTGCCCTGGTTCCACAAATATTGACCAACTCGATTCCTTTCTGCTCTTACTACCCCATCTACATGTCCTGCCTCAGTAATAACATAATTTCATCAGGTCAGCTCTGAAGAAGAGCCTGCTGATTTCCCATCAATCCATTCTGCACAGATCTAAACCCAATGAACAACTGAATCATCTTCCTGTGTTCCTATGTCTATGTCATGTAGCTTGATGCAACAAAGGGCAACATTGTGTTGTCTTTTGTAATCATCCTTCATATTATCAATAAGATAGAATTCGACAATATAAGTCTCCAGATATCACCCAACAAAATAGATTGTAGATCATCAAGCCACCCAGTTGTCAAGTAGGTGTTGGTGAGGCACAAGAATAATTAGAGATGGATAATAAATGCTGGCCTTGTCAACAACATCCATACTCTGTGAAGGAATAATCAACAGCATAAAGAGATCCTGGCCCTGAATTATCTTCCTCAGGGTCTCCCAACCTGTTACTGGAATTTCAGCATGAGATCAGCTGAAACCCACTGAGACATGTTGAAAAGCAAACACTTCTAGCCTCCCATGCTTGTTCTGCCAATTCATTCCACAAGAACCTCCATAGAAATTCCAAACCTTTTTGACTTCCCTTTTTATGGCTTGGTGTCAAGTTTTGTCTGATTACATTTGTGAAGATCCTCTGGATGCTTCTCATCTCAAAAAATAGCCTATGAATGCAGGTTAGGTTATGATCCCATTAAATCCCACTCCTTTGACATGGATGGATTTGGTGGACCATAGGCAGCATGCCACTTTAGCCGAGATAGAAGTACAACATGTTTCAAGTGATTGAGCCGTGCTCGGAACTTCTCTTAATGATACTTCCAAAATAATTAAACCTTGTTGTGATGAATTGACTGTGGTATCCTAAAAAAATCTAATATTTTGGCTTATGTGATAGCTTTTCTTTTCTTTTTATTGTTTGGGTATAATTGCGTTGGATAAATATAAGCCTGCTTTGTTCCGGAGGTGGTCATAAGTGTGACTACTTTTACATTTCTACTTCCTGCATGGGTTACAGACTTTGCTGCTGAGCGCAGGGTCTCATTGCTATTCAAAGTGGCACCAGGTCTCTGTGCTATTTGTCTACCAGGAGGCAGATCCCACTTGAAAGGAGGATTGAAAAGCTTCCAAATCTCCCACGGACAATGTGCTTTCTCTGCTTTTATTTTTGGGAGCTGCAGATGCCATCAGAGAGATTTCAGATAGCTCATGGGTTTTATATGGGCCAGGAAGTTCATGAAGCTGTTTGCATTCCACATAATGGACTCCACAGATGACTTCAGTGCACAGTTTCAACTGGTGAGAATCTGGTAAAGTAATTAACACCAGGCATCACTGAATACCAATCGTTTACTAAAATCTAATTTGACATTGCCAGCATTCCCAGAGCTCAGGGGTAATTTAAAAAATCTTTTCATGTGGCTTTGGCCGAAGGCATCTGTTTGTGTAAGCAGATTTTATTTTGATGATGCATTTACCGGATGATAATACAGCCGTTTAGAAGAAAAAGAGCGACGGATGGATCCCAGGTAAGACCAAAGAGAAAATGAATCAATCTCATTCCAGAATTAATTGGTTTATGGTCATTAAATCAAAAGTAATCTTGGGCTCACCTTGTATGTAGTCTCAACAAGGCCGCTGACAACAATAAAAGTTTTCCACATTGTGCAATAGTTTGGGATTATGAGGGTCTCCTGACCTAACAAGGCAGGGGAGAATTCGCGGTTCCCAGAGACGATACTGACTAATCCGGTGGCGCAGGCCAAATAGCTAAGAATATGACTCCACTTTAGACAGCAATAAATCTTCCAATTTCTGCAAAACTTCAAAGACCCCAACTGTGATCTGTCGGCACTTTCCTCTTTTTACTATGTGAAGGTATTGAACACAACACTGCACGACTGACCCATTGTCTCTGACTAAAAAGAAAAGCACTTTCTCGCTGACAATGCAAGATGGCTACTATCCTTCAACTAGTTTTCTTTAACAATGCTTCTGCCTTGTTTATATAAACTTGAATCCCTAATTCCACATGATAATCCAAGATTAGGAAGGACAGATTTCCAAATTATTCCTAGGCCTTCCTGGTGCAAGACTTTACCCATCTAATGAGTGAGAGAGTCATCCTGCTAGGGCTGGCACCTGATTTATCCTGTTCCTACAGACCTGGTCGAGGAGAAGGCTTGATACTGACTGGACATCTTTCCAACCCCAGGATAGCATAATGTATTCCACGCCCCCCCCACAACCCTTCCCCCCGTAAACGTGAGGTCATCTAAAACTCTGCTGCCTGCATCCTAACTTGCAGGAAGTCCGAGTTACCAGTCATCCCAGTATTCAATGGCCTACCTTGGCTCTTAGTCCAGCAATGCCTCGATTTTAAAATTTCTAACCTTGTTTCTCTCACCTCCCCAGCACTTTGCAAACCTTTTTTTTCCCACTGAGACACCATCTTGAAGGCTTGAAAGCTCAAAGTGATCTTAAAGTGAGAATTATAAGGATGGGCAAGAGTACAACTGTTATAAACTTGACCACAGTTTCAAGATGGCCTTGGAGCTCACGAGTCTAAAATTTCAGTTCATGAGCCCACACTTTGGGAAGCATTTAACTAGCCCTTCCCTATGACTGTATCCTCAGCTAGTCCCACAACCTTCTTCAATATCTGCAATCCTCCGACTCTGACCTCGAGTATCCCTGGTTATAATCACTCCTGCATCAGAGGCAATGCCTTGGGTTGTCAAGCCTAAAGTGTGGGATTTCCTCCCTAAAGTTCTCTCTCTCTCTCTCTCTCTCTCTCTGTCTCTCTCTCGCACATGCTGTCTCTCTCTCACTCTCCCTCCCCTCTCTCGTGGCTGAAGCCAGGAGTCTAATGTTCAATCTCATTCTCCTCGCTTCCAACACAAGAGTTTCATTCTAGTCTTGCCCAACGACAGATTGCGTTGTCTTTCACCAGTGGCAAAACAGTGTAAGAAGTAACTCAGTGAACTTTACTCCATAAGAAAGGCTGAATTAGGAGGAGGTGAGGGTGAAACATCGTGAACTGTGGAGAGGGCATCAACTTGGCTTCAAAATGCCAACTTCCAAGTTTAGCAAAGTCCAATTTGGATCCCAGTGAGAAATTTGCATGCTGTAAACAGGAATTTCCTAATTCGGTCCATATGGGCTTCTGATAACAATACAATTAATATCCTTAAGAGTTGCTGTTACATCAATCCCAAACCAGTCATTGAAGAATGAGACTCAACAGTGGACCTTTCTTGATACTAGATTTATTCACAGAATGCAGCATTATGTATGTCTGGTTCCTATTCGCCTTCACAGTGGCCTTGCAGTCTCTCTTTATATGCAGTCTATGTACTTCATTAAACAATTTACTTTACCTATCTTAACAACATAATTAACAGATGTTAATGAGCTCTTTTAACATTATTTTTTACTTCATTTTAAATTCAACTCGAGTCGAAAGGTTTCCACAGGAAATGTGCAAGGAAACTGGAGTTGAGCCACAGCAGCATTCACATGAGTACTTAAATTATGCATTTCTAACTTGAATGAAGCCTCACTTACTTCAGATGGCATCTCCATGCCCTCGAGTGAACACCCTGCCAAAAGTGGTTATGTGGCTACAGCTTTCTGTCATTCAGGGGAATTTCAAGTTGATAAGATCAAGGTAGGAGGAGGAACCTTGAACGTATCAGAGAGAACAAAGATAACCATCAGCATCCACAGCAGCAATGAAGTACTGGGGCAGGATCCACAAACACACACACACACGCACAGGACAGAGGCATGAAAGTGGAGAAAGCAAAATAGCTTATCTTCAGATGTAGAGTACATAGAGGAGGAGCCAGGGCAGACAGCCATGCCAGTCCAACCATCTACATTGATTCCATTTACATTGTCTAGGGCAAGGAAGTAGGGTCTCCTTATCAATAAAGATGGAGTTGAGGAATGATTGGCATTATTAATCGCAGAGTGTTTCGTCTGGGTGCAGGAGAATGTAAGATGTTAGTAGTGTGAGGTGCACTTCTTTCTCCCCAACATAGGATGAAAGAGAAGATGTTTGAAATTACGAGTGAAAAAGAAGTCTGAAAAGTGACATCCATAACAGAAAATGTGAGTTTTTTGGCCATTTGGTCAGACCTGGAAAGCTTAAGAGATATCTTCTGGAGGGCAAAGTAAAGAAGGCTGGACCTGGGTGTAGTTGGATGATGAATGCCGCAGATGATCTACAATGTATGTGTGAAGGTGTTGTACCTCAGGATGAGTGCGACATACCATGACAGCCGAACTCCTGGTTGGAGAGGTGACAAATAACACAGCATTGTGAAATACTGTGGTTACTGCTTGAACAGTTTCACAGTTATTGGGCATTCACTGATTCCACACTAAGTGTCCATAAATAAAGAGGTACCCACACATTGGGAAGATTCAATTCCATAGCCTGCTCTGATCTCCAGGATCATAAATCTCTCGACCCCTCACCTCCCTTTGCACTACCTCCCACACTAAAACGATCCTTTAGCCAATCATCCATACATTGTATATGCCCCCTTGGGTTTCATCACATGCAGCCATTCACCAAGAAACCAATGAGAGGGTGGCTGTGCACTCAGGAAGTAATAATGAAACTGGTGAAACCATTAGATTGTACATGGTCTTCTAAACAAAGAGCAGGAAACTTAAGATAACGTATCAAATTGCACATGCATATCTTTTCGGAATTACAATTTCTTCATCATAGTCCCTAACCCTAACTCTGCCAACCACACTTCTAAGGTGCAAATTACCGGCTTAAAGTCTATCTTACTTTATCAGTGGAATTGTTCCTTAACAATGCACCCTCCAATGGAATGAGATCCTGTGAGGAGTCATTCTCATAGGTGTCCTAGCAAATTTGATGTACATAGAAGGGAAAAGAAATAGACAGGAAATAGACTCACTTTTGACAATCACCGTACTCAGTCATCTCATCATTTGATTGTTGATTAAATGACGTCACCATGATTTCTTGTCAGAGGATTGTCACCAAAGATCTCTACCTCTCCCTTTCCATTCAAGAGGAGCAAAGGCGTGTGTTGTATCGTTGGGACCCTTTTCTCCCCTGGGTCAGTCAGCTGGAGGCCTGGTGTTTGTCCATTGTTGGTTGTCCCTTCTCCATTACAGTTTGAACCCTGCTCTCCTGCAAGGAATGATGACATTGAACTATGACTGCTTTGGGTGAGGTGGCCATGAGATAAACACATCACATTGTGTAACGATTGAAGTGAATGTCAGAATTGAAAAATAAGTGGGACATTGATGAAAGTGCACAGAAAATGAAGTCTGGCCTTTGATGAAGCTAAGATGAGTGATTTTTGATTTGTTTTCTCCTTTATTGTGTCATGTTTGTGAGTGCCATTCACAAAAGGCCACATGTTGTTATCCATCCCTAATTGCCCTTGAGCTGAATGGCTTGCTAGGCCATTCTTCCCCTAGTTGTGATGGAGACCACTGAGGAAGACAGAAGGAAAGGGGTAAGCTTAAAGCTCAGGATGGGATTGAATTAGTAAATGCACTCCCTTTCCCAGTCCTGGTGAGGACATTAAATCACTTCCTACATTCCATTCATCATCTGCCACAATGTTCCTGCTGGTCATCTCCTCAGTTACCACCAACCATACCCATCAGCATGCCATATGCTTTATCAATCACATTCTCAAGCTGCCCTGCCGCATTCAATCATTTGTGCACATATGCCCTCAAAGGTTCCTTTGTTCCTTTATGCTATTTCCCCACATATCCAAAGTCAGTTGTTTCCTAAAACTCAACCCAGTGATAACCCAAGACAAAGAATTAATTGGACTATACAGCTTGATATGGATAACTGAAACAATATACATTCCTCTACTATTTTGTATAAATGAAGCGATATTTTTGTACCAAGCATTATTGCAAAGTTGCCTTCTCTTCAGCTGAACTTGCTCTTTTGCTGCCACAATGTCTATCAATATTGTAAGACAATATTGTTTTAAATTGTAGTTGTAAATTGATGTCCTCCTGTGCCTGTGCCAGGTGTCCGAGAAATATATTTCCTGCATATGTCTTTTGAGCAATTTTGCATAATTTTCCCTTTGTACATGTGCAAATCTACAATCATTATGGAAGGTACATGTTGTACTCTGCATGTGGTAGAAACTGTGTTCAGGTGTTGAAGCTACAATTGTTTCCACATGTGATAGGGAAATGTAGGTAACGGTCAAGTGCCAAGAAATGTTTATGTAGCTCCTTGGGGATGTGCAATAAATTCTGTACTGAGCTGCTGAATGGTGATTAATTCCGTGACAAAAAATTTAACTTAAATAAACTCCGTGCAGTCCCTTCGCAGTGTACACAAGAATTGCTGAGAATTGCACCTGAATGTAATTCCAACTTTGTTTTTATAAGGATGTAGCTCTGTAAATACAGCTGCAAGTCTCTTTGAAATGAAGCATGTGTGCTTGGAGATGGCAGATTATGTATTTGTTTACATTTCTGAAATGAGATCGAAAGAAGGTGAGGGCAGGAAGGGGGAGTGGGCAACAATTTAGTAGAAACTTTGTGCTTACCTTAGGTTAGACACTGATTTTTGGAAGTGGGCATTATCTTCCTGTTGATGGCTCTGTCTATCCCAGGAGATGATTGGTTATGCCTCGGACATATGTCAGTTCTGGAATGAACACCATCTGTTGGGATTGTAAAAGCGCATTCACAATGACACCTCTGTTGCTGCTTGTACAAATAAACAGCAATAGCTCTTGGCTGCACCTCTATACAACCTTCTCATCTACTGATCTCATGTTGAAATCAGTACCAGGATCGGTAAAGCCACAATGTCATGTCAAAAGTTGAAGTCAAGTGTGAACCTATGGGAAGTACTAGGCTCTGTGTGTCCCAGGTTCATGTCCTCAGCACCCTCCTTTATATTAGTGAAGCACAGACACAGGCTGCGATCCAGGAAAAGCACTGAGTAGCTTCCACCTCTGCTACCTCAGATGAATATTGAGCATCTCCTAATAAGTCAGTGTTGATCATGAAAGTACATCAGTGCGTAGGGGTCCCCAGCATGTTTGTCTCTTTAAGTCAGCAGTGACTCATGGACTGGTGCATGGATGGATGCTGGCCACCACCCCAAAGACATGTTCTACAACAAGTTTGCTATTAGCATGAGATTAACACAGATACCCACATTTGTGACAAAGCTGTTTGCAAGAGGGACCACCAGTTGGCTGATTTCACAATTGATGCATGGGAAGTCAGTGAAAGTAGTGTGCAAACAAAGAAAGCGTGATGTGAGAATACAGCTTTTCACAGTGAGTAGTAAGGGTATGGAAAGCACTGCCTGGAAATGTGGCAGAGGCAGGTTCAATTGAGAAATTCAAGAAGGCATTGGATAGCTTTTTGGATAATAATGGCGTGCAGGGATACAGAGGCAAAGCAGGAATTTGGCATTGGATAATACTGCCAGATAAGCACAACTGTCCAAACGCACTGTAATATTTCTATGTAACCCTCACCATTAACCAGAGGAAGCAGTCTGGAGGGTTGCGAAAATAGCATAGCAGAAATGACCAAACAGTGGAAAAGAGAGTCTGGTGAGAGTCTAAAACATCATTTAACCTCAGGCCAATGCTATCTTCTTATTGTTTGCAATCAATGTTGGAATAAGGCTTTCCCAGGTTCAATATAACACAGGATCTGATCGATATTGCTCTCTGGGCTGTCACCTGCAAGATCTCATCCTCAAAGAAATTCTTCTTCTGCTCCGATTCATTCCTCAGGCAAGTTCCACTTATGGCCACACTGATTAAAATGCTCATTTGTTGCTGAACTTTACCTTGACGTCAAATTTATAACTGGATTTGAAAAAGGGACGAAAGACTTTGAAAGGGCATACCACTGACCCATCAGTGATAGGTTGGTCAGGGGAAAGAGAATGTAGAATGTTTAGTCTCCAACTCTATGGCTTGTGCATGTAAACTGGGCTTACAATGTGGAATATTAAACTGAAGCTACAGGGAGTCCTATGCCATCATTCGTAAGGGGGTTCTGCAACTCCCATTTATCCTGTCTTCAAATGACTTATTTATCTCATCTCTGTTTGCTCTGCAATTCTGTTAAATCTTTTAATCTGATTGAATAATCTGTTGATTTAATGATATGATTCCCTAAACTATCCATCCGGTTTACAGCTGTTGCTTCTCACACATAATCCTTACACTGACGTGCAGTACCTACACTCATCTCTATTAGATTTTACAAGGTACTGTTTGTCCCATCGAAGAAATAATTACATTCATAAATATAATGAGGCCAAAGTATGAGAACTGGCGAACAGCCTTTTGCACTTTAGTTATCGGACAGGCCGACAGTTGTTGCAGAATTTACACTTTTCTTCGCTTCATGCTCCAAGCACTAAAATCAATGGTTTGGCAAGTTGCTCTCTTTCACGCTGTGTTCCGAGAAACTATTGATTCATTGTTTTGCCCAACTAGTTGCCTACCCCGTGTGATTCTCACATATCCATCTGCAACTACACAGTGGCATTCATCATTCAATTATATGTCAGTCAACCCCTTTTGCCTACTGACCTCCCCTTTGCTTTTTAGAAGAAATCTCTCGACAGCTTTCATCCAAAATGCTGACATTTTAATATATTTTTGTCACTCCTTAAAATTCCTCTTGCTCCTGCAATTTCAAGCCCTTGGTTAACTTAAATCTACATATGAAACTTTAAGCATATACTTTAGCATTCACACTTCAAAGGCTTCTACTTTCTTCCACGTATCTTTACTGATGTCTGGGCTTCACGCACTTTGATCTTTGAATTGTGTGGTGACCTAAGAGCCCACGAGCACATTGGCGGACAACTGACTTTTCCAGTGACTCTTAAAATCAATGGGTTAACACACAATCTGCTGAAGAGAAGTATTTCAGACATGGTCTTGTAAATAGGAGATGCTTAAAGTTCCAAGACGACCCTCCATTGCACACACATATCATCTTGTCCACCTCCAGGGCCACCTCTTCCCGACTTTCAAGGGAACTGCCAAAAATTCACAAAAACACCAGTCCTGGAATCCCTTGTAATTAGAAATGCATTTGACTGAGTCACCGCAAACCAGAGTTTCAATACTCACCACAGGCCTCACCCCTTCAAGTTCACATGCAGGGTCGGGCATCATCATGGCATTTTAGCTAAAACCATAGGAATGCAGGTTATTCACAAAGCTTTATGCAGCATCGCCAAATGGGTAATTTATCCTGTGCATTGCTATAACATTGCACATTGCCATTTCTTTTTTGCAGACTCCTCATGCCAGGAAACTACTTCAAATGTTCTGAATTTGGGTGTGTCAGGGTGTAACTGCGTAAGGAAACCCCAAAATCAGACTTTAACATTGCGATGGGTTGCGGTCCTCAGATGCTGGTGTTCTTCAAAATGCAACAGCAGCTGAAAACACAAAAGTACCTGACCGGCATTGAGTCTCCAACTCTGACTCCCCCAGCATGTATCCCATGCAGGTCTTAACTACAGTGTTTTACTCCCTAACTCACCATAGCCAACATTTCCATTGTCTCACTCTTGGCATAATTCTACAGAGTCAGTGCATTCCAAGAATAAACACAAAAACCAGTTTTGAGCTCACGACTTCCTGATTCAGAGCTCAACCCACTCAGGCACATGTACTCCCACCATTTAGTACCATTGAAATCCAAAGCTTGATTTGATTTGATTTATTGTAGTCATGTGTACCTAAGTACAGTGAAAAGCTTTGTATTGCGAGTAGTACAGGCAGGCCAGAGCGAGGCATACAGGTCACACTACACAGGAGGTGCGCAAACAGATCAAGATTAGCAACATCAACATTATTTGATGTTAGTGAGCCCATTCATCAGTCTAATAATGGCAGGGAAGAAGCTGCTCTTGAACCTGATAGTGCGTGTGTTCAAGCTTCTGCATCTTCTGCCTGATGGAAGAAGTTGGAAGGGAGCACTGCCGGGTGGGAGGGGTCTTCGATGATGTTGACAGCCTTTCCACAGCATCAAGACGTGTCACCATGAGATGAGTCTGCAGGTTGCATGAATGTGAACTGTCATATCAGGGAACAATACTAAGTACTCAGAGGTCAGGCTGAACAAGAAGAAAGTTCAACTGTGCACCAGTAAGATAGAGAAAGACAAGAAAGGTCAAAGTGCAGAAGGGGAGAGCGTAAAAGTACCAATTGGCTGACAAATTCCTGAATGCTGATACCTGGGAAAAAAGGGGCTGTCTTCTGAGGAATGGTTGAGCAGGTTTGGCTATTCGAGTTTAGAAGCATGAGTGGTAGGACATACAAGATTCTGAGTGGGCCTTGACAGGGTGGATGCTGGGAGGGTGCTTCCCCTTGTCGGGGAGTCTAGAACCACAGGGTTCAGTTTAAAAGTGGAGAGGAGGGGAATTTTTTCTCTCAGAGTTCACTGTCTGTGAAATTCAATACCCCAGAGTGCAGTGGAGGCTGCATTATTCAGTACATTGGAGGCTGGGTTGGATTGCCAGGAGAGTCCTGGGGTTATGGGAATGCAGACAGGAAAGTGGAGTTAGGCCACAATCTTATCGAATGGCAACATCTGCTCGAGAAGTCAAGTAGCCTCCTTTCCTGGTTCTAACTCTTGTGTTCCTGTACGCTTTCCAAAAATCTGAGGAATATAGTCGAAAAGCCTCCCCGGATGCTGAAGTATTAAGTGTCGAACAGATGAGAAATTTAACTGAAAGTGAATAGTTATGGGAAGACAAGGGAGGTGCTTTGTATCAATGAAGTGATTTAAGATATTATGGAATTCCACCAAAATTGAAGCAGTATTTTTAATTCATTCGGTGGATATTGGTGTCACTGGTAGGGCTAGCATGTATTGTCCTTCCTTAGCTATCCTTGAGAACGTGGTGGTTAGTTGCCTTCTTGAACTGCTCCAGTCCTTCTGATGTAAGTACATACTCAATGCCTACTAATGAAGGAACAGCAATAATTTCCAAAACAGGATGGGGGTGACTTGGAGATAAACTTGCAGGTGGTGGTGTTTCCATGTAACTGCAGCCCTGTCCTTTCTAATGGTGGTGGTCATGAGTTTGAAATGTGCTACGTCAGGTACTTTAGTGAATTTCTCAAGTGCATCTTATAGGTGGTACATAGTTGAAGAAGACCAACAAGGACCGAATATACCACTACTATTATGATGACACGATAGCTGTTGTTTGGTGTTTTGGGTTGGACACCTGAATGATACTATCAGTGCTCAATGCTTTTGCAGTGGTCACCAGATACAATCTGTTGGAGTTAGGAGAGGGGCCAAGAATACTGTGGGATCTAGGGGACCTTCTACATGGCACATGAAAAGTTAGCAGGTAATCAGGAAGATCCTTTACAGACATGTGTGGTGCTTTATTGCAAGAGGGGTGGAATATAAAAAATGGGAACTGAGGACTGGTTACCATTTTAGTCCTCTATAAGTAAGGAGGACATACAAGGAGGAAGCAGATCAGAGAAGATTCACAAAGATGATTCCTGAGATGATAGGTTTGTTTTTGAAGAAAGAATGAGCAGGTTGAGTTTGAAGTTTCAAAGAGTGAAAGACGATCTCACTCAGGCAAATAACATTCCGTGGAAACTTGACAGGATGGATGCAGGGAGGATGTTTCCTTGTGTAGTAAAATCTAGAGCTCGGGGAGGGGGGAGAAGGAATTTCTTCTCTCAGAGGATCATTAGAATTTGGAATTCGCTTCCATCGAGAGCAAAGGGGCTGACTCATTGGATGCATTCGAAGCTGTTCGGCAGATTTTTGTTCAACAAGGGAGTTCATGTTTATGGAGGCCGGCAGGAAAGTGGAGTTAGGGATGCAATCTGATCAGCCATGAGCTTATTGAATGGTGGAGGAGCCCCAGTGAGAAACATGGACAACACTGCTCCTCTTTCTTACGATCTTATGAGTCAAGAGGATGTGTCTACAAATAGAAATCAGATGGGGCTATCTGAGAGGAAACTAGATAGTCGATGGTGATCACTATGCAAACATGTGTACTATCTCATTGTTAATATAGAGCAAAGGGCAAAGGTTTGTCCTGTAAATGGTGGAATTATTACCATTGTCGTTTTAGAGGCGGACAAATAAGATAACATTACAGCAATCACACCGCCTCAAAGTTATATCTAAAGGGAGCAACACAAACCTCGCGCTTTGATGCAAGTACTTAGACCCAATAATTGGAATCAGGTTTCGGTGGAATGTCTCCAGCTGCATTTTGTTATACCATCAAATATATTTTTAAAAAAAACGTACTCACTTTCCCGACAAAACAGAAACAGCAGCCGAAGCTCGATTAACTCCTCAGAGTTATTTGAAAATCTGAGAAAATAAGTGCAGCTGATGCTTTGAAGGTTAATCCTCAATATTTCGGTGCCCATCATCTTACAAAAGAGACACCATTTTCTTTTATTATGAATAGAAAATGCTGGAAACACTCAGCAAGTCATGGCTGCTTCTGTGGAGAGAGAAAAACAGAGTTAACAGCTCGGGTTGATGATCTTTCAGATTTCAAGTACTTGCTGTATTTTGTATTTGTGCCATCTTTTTGCAATTAATCAGACTTCCAGTTTGCTGATAAAGGTGAATGGAGTTCGAACAAGGAA
The DNA here is from genome assembly GCF_030684315.1 of Stegostoma tigrinum. Classification (NCBI taxonomy): domain Eukaryota; kingdom Metazoa; phylum Chordata; class Chondrichthyes; order Orectolobiformes; family Stegostomatidae; genus Stegostoma; species Stegostoma tigrinum. The sequence goes on along the minus strand of NC_081360.1, from coordinate 21,058,453 downwards.
CAAGATGGAGGAAAAAAGTGCATGCAGTTAATGCCAAATTCAGAAACTACTGTATGATTTGGAAATAGAAATAAACCAGATCGATTTTCCAGGCTATGGGGATTATTCTATGCGGAGAGATTGAACAGAATGGATTGACATCCTCTGGAATTTAAAGGAAAGAAATGGGAGGTGAAGCATATAAAATTCTCAGAGGGCTTGAACAAGAATTTTGTGAATTTCGGAAATCTTTGGCCCAGAGAGCTGTGACTGCTCAGTCGTTTAATATGTTCAAGACAGAGATCAGCAGCATCTTGGGAACTAGAGATATGAAGGCCCAAGGCGTTAATGCAGAAAGATGAAGTTGAGGTTGAAAATCGGCTGTGACCTTTTTGAGTAGTGGAGCAGACTTGAGGAACTGTTGTGGGGTCACCATTTTCCGATGACAGCTTTTATCACCTCTTCGAAGAGTGTCACCATTTGTAAGGTAACAACCATTACTCAATCGCACTCTCTCAAGATGGCGATGGAGTAACAGGTCTGTGTGCTGGTTCTTGCCTGATTTTTATCCACTCCCACATGCTTTCTCCTTTATTTTTCCTTTCTTTTTAGATCTGCCCCTTCTCTTTCATTTTTCTTTAAGTTGGAGCCTTTTGTGGTGGATTGGTCAGCGAAATCAGCTTGGTGGCTAGAGCAGGCTGTGCATGGAATGGCGTCTCCTCCCAGCAGTCGGATGTGGCAGCAGACACGGCTCCTCATGACAACTAGAAGTGGCATGGCAGCGGCGGTGGGAATGACCTCCTGGTGTTTGGGGCTGGTGACTGCAGCAGCAAAGCTCCCCCAAGCAATCGGAAGTGGCGGCTAGTAGTGGACTTTCCAAGATGGTGGTGCAGGTGTTGTTGGTGAGCTCGCTCAGGGCTCGGGACTCTCTTTCAGTTATATCTTTTATCCCTTTCTGTTCTTAAGCCATTCAAAACAGTGCCGATTTGTGGCAACCGTTGGAGCATTTCACTGTATCTTACTGTATTATCGACTGTAAAATGCATTCATTACATGCATTCATCAGTTGGTCCAAACTTGGATAGTAGTTGTGCCGATGGATCATGGCTGGATGGCCTCTACTGACCCTCCAGCCTCAAGCAGCCACCCTCATTAACTGAACAAGCGAAGTCCTCTCAGAGAGTGGTGAGCCTGTGAGATTTTCTCCCACAGAAAGCAATCAAGAACAAAACATTGAATGTTTTCAAGAAGGAGTTAGATACAGTTCTGAAGATGAAAAGGGATGAAAGGGTGCTTGGAGAACATGGGAACAGAGTTCAGAGTTGGATGATCAGACATAATCATGTTATTGTTCAAAATAATTGAACACACTAATAGCGACCAAGAAAAAATGTTATCTGCTGAGAGGCCACAAGCACAGCTAGGCCAGAGGTCCAATGACACCGCATTTTCAAGAGGAAAGCTCATAGAAGCCCCACCGGTAAAAGGGAAACTGCATAATTGAAAACATTTTTAGATAGGCGCCATGCTATTTTCTGTTGCTTTTTCTGTTGACCCAAGTATTTAATATTCACCACATTTCCAAAGGGATGGCATTGAAATAGGACATTTCATAAGTAAAGCTCATCTCCCAAAAATCTGAGCTGTTTCATACTATCTATGGGCAATGGGACAGAGGGTGCTGGGAACTGAATGAACACATGAGCTAAATGTCATGTTCATCGAATGACCACAGGAATGCGCACAGACACTGCACACCACATCAAGGAAGCAGCAACAATGAGGTCACCTTCTTTAAAATAGTTTGTTTGCAACTTTTACAACTGTATACATAAGGCCCATGGGTTTTAGCTTTGGATGAATTTTCCTGGCAATCCAGTTGGATCGTCTGGGAAGTGCAGCATTCAGTGCGAGCCAAGATGGAGGCCAATCTGTGCTGGGCAATGACAATGTTGCACTGCAAACATGGCAGGCAGGCATTTTGTGCCTCTAGGGTATTAGACTAGGAGGACGAGGAGCAGTCAGATGTGAAGGTGGCTAATTTTAATTAAGGTCCCACTTCTCAGATGGTTTCTTGGGACTGTTAATATTTTGCTGGTAGCCGGGCATTATCCCCTTACCTTGTGGGTGGGAAGGCTGACAACTGCGTAGAAGTGACCTCCCTGCTCCAGCACAAACAGCCATCAAAATCAGAGGCTCCATGCTGTCGTCTTGGCCTCCTTTCTACTAAAAGCACCTCTTGGTATCTGACACCTCTGCCAGTATGGCATGGGTTGTCTGAGGTTGTTTGCTACCAGCAATACTTCTTTGAGATGCCTAAACCTGTACATTGATCAGTGCCAGGGGAATTCTGAAGACACATTCTTTTTAAGTAACCAGATGGACTATTGCATGATATCAATAAATATCACTATGTTACCGGTCAGACTTAGATTAGATTAGATTAGATTCCCTACAGTGTGGAAACAGGCCCTTTGGCCCAACAAGTCCACACCGCTCCTTGAAGCATCCCACCCAGACCCATCCCCCTATAACCGACACACACCCCTGAATAGTATGGGCAATTTACCATGGCCGATCCACCTAGCCTGCACATCTTTGGACTGTGGGAAGAAACCGGAGCACCCAGAGGAAACCCACGCAGATACAGGGAGAATGTGCAAACTCCACACAGTGGAGCCTGAGGCTGGAATCGAACTCGGGTCCCAGGCACTGTGAGGCTGCAGTGCTAACCACTGAGCCACCATGCCGCCCCAATTACTTGGACTTGCAGGAGCTGTACAGAGTACATCTGCTCCCTACAAGGCAGATGTAGTATTCGTTGTCACCACCATACACACTGTGCGACATCAGCAGAATGGGTGGAGCTCAATGTAAAACAACATTAACTCCTTCAGAAACATTATCTTATACAAGACCTCCCATCAAATTTTCTACCCATTGTAAACTTATTATATTGTTCATGTATGTATGTGCGAAATCTTGTCTTTGTTGTTTGTAATTTTTCTTCTGTAGCCATGGTCTGATAGGACACAATATCACATTTAAAATTAACAGGCTTTCCATTGATGTAGTGAATTGTTAATTTTCTGGCTTATCAGGGCCAGTGCATTCCTCTTTGGAAGTATTTCTCCAATGGAAATAGCTCATCTAATGCAGATATCTTTTCTAATGGTGGTGGGTGCTGTACCTGTATAGACCTCCAAGATCATTAGCATTTCCACTGTTCAGAAACTTGGTCTCGCCCCTGCACATCTTCTTGAAGTGACCTACAGTTTTAGAAATGTAACATTACTTTGTGAGGGCTGGAGAAAAAGCATCCATGCCTGTGAGGTCTTATTGTCTCAGCTGACGTGGGCTCTTAACATCTGGTGTTTGGCTGAATTTCTGTGTTGGTTTTTCATGTCCCTCTTTGCACTGTCCATACCTTACAAAGTAAGCTAGTGAAATATTCTCTGTTGAGGGAGAAGTTGGCTTCTCCTCTAAGAATGTGTGGCCTTTCTGGGTCCTTCCCTCAGTATGACTTGAATGCATTTTCCCTTTGGACTTGAAGAAATTTTATCAAGTTTCATCAAGAATTCTAACAACAACATTGTAAGTTATAAATTCTGATTTGAAGCTCCACGTTCACAATTTTTCATTAATCTGCCAGTGTTATTAATCAGATTATCAATAGATTCCTAAAGATGCTTACATGTCTGTTAAATTTTATTCTTTCAAGGATTTTGTTGGCTTTTAAATTAGGTAATCATCAAAAGCTTTTGGAACATCATTATAAGTATCTGTACTGTCTTTAGTATTTTGTTGATGAATAACATCATTGTAATCAGACGCATTGAAATGAAATAGTTTATTAAACTGCTCAGCTTCAGACTTAGTGATTAGTGCTGATGAAATGCTGTGTCTTAAAAACTGTCACCTCCACAACGTCCAATTTTATATTCTGCACAGTCCTTCTATGACCTTGAATCTTTATGGAAGAAGTATATCTTTTTAAAAATTTCTTCTAAATAGTTTTCGTAATTCTTACTGCAGTAAAACTGTTTTAATATCGAACTATGTCAGCACTGTTTGCAATCTGCCGTTCCTTCAGCTTATATTCACCAATCACTATACAGGGTCTGTACAATATCTTCTCTATTTGTCAATCTATTTAAACATTGCATTGCAGTAATACTGTATTAAAGTATTTAACAAAACTTTCAAATGTATTAACTGGTTGTTCTGTAGTGATTTATTGTTTCAACAATTAAATTCTGCTTCTTTGTATCTTTGTACTACTTATTGGGAATTCCCACATTTTTCGGGGTTTTGGACCCTCTTTAATGATAAAAATAATAGCTTCTCACTTTTTTCCAGGGCTTTCCTTCTGCCAGCAACAAAAAGGGAGTTTTCTTTCTTCCTTCCCACCATCCTCGGTTTAACACCAAGCAGTTTCTTTGACACAACTTTTTAAATAAGGTTCTCTGGCTGAAGACCTTATAAATCATCCTGTTGAAATTGTGGCTTAATTACTGAATATAAACTGAAAGAACTGCAGATGCTGTAAATCTGGAATGAAACAGAAGTTGCTGGGAAAACGTAAATACTGAATGCTGACTTGTCAAATATTTAGTTATTCCTGACTTTTCTTCTCCTGCTAAACTATTTAACTAACTCTCTCTTTTTCAGCTTAAATAAATTCTGAATGCCTCCCAATTCTGCAGCCCAGATCTAACTTTATAAAGTATAAAACTCCCTGACTCCACCCACACACTGTTTGCAACGTCAACGGGGCGCGTGGAGCTCAATGAAACATGAACTTTAGCCACTTCAGAACCATTATTTTATAAAACATGTGCTCCCCAAAGAAGAGGACACGGGAGGGAAGACAGCCCAACGGGATCCTGACACACCATTCAGAAACCCCAACCTCCGTTAGGGCCTCCTTCATCAGCCAACAAATAGTAAACAAACAACTGGTCTGCCTCATCCACTTCCACCTCTCTCAATGGAGCTGCCAGTCTCCAAAGATGACAGCCCTGCAGTACTGGAGCCTGGTTGGCCTTAATTGGTTAGCGAACTCGGAGGCAGCTTGGAACCTAATTTTGTTCCAGAGATCGGGGTGGTGAAATCCATGGGCAGCTTTGCAATTTGGCTCAGTTCCTTTGCATTCCAGGGGAGCAGAAATTCATCATCAGTCCTGCAAGTTGCTAGGAAATGTAGATATATACGAATTTCTGTTGAGGTCAGCCTTGACTTGGATGAGATGCTATTCTTGTGTTAGGTAGCATGGTCAGTATGACAATGTACTTTTAAGACACATGCTCAAAATATCATCACTATGACCTTAACACATGTTCTGAGGGCATAAGGCTCTCATACTCCATCTCACACTGCAGCCACTTGAAGCATGACATTCTGGGAACAGGCTGCTCAATGATTTCTGTTGTAATCTTATATTTGTGTACAGTATTTGGCTAGAATAAATATCTGCTGGATTCTTCAATACCACAATCTTCACTCTCAGTTTCTGATGCTATGGGAGATAACATAAGCATTGCCGCTTTACGTGAAAACCATCTTGCTAGAGGCAAACTCACATCAGCTGATTATGGGAGTCAGTCTGAATATGAGTCACCACCGTGAGAAATTGAGGTATGGAATGACAAAGCAAAACATGAAGCCACTTCTGACATTTAATCTGGAGAATTCTTTTAAACCTGCTTCTTGAGTGGCAATTTATGATGAGCAGGGGTAGAGAGGAGACGGTGGCATGGTGGTAATTAACAATCCAGTGGTTAATGCACTTGGGACTGAGTTCAAATCTCACCGAGTCAGATTTTGGAATTTAAATTTAACTAATAAATGCAGAATGGAAAGTTGATCTTAAGTAATAGAGACTATCATTGAATATTATAAAAACCAGTATCATTCATTAACGCCCTTGCGGTGGTTGACTCTGAAATGACTGAGCAAGCCACTCCATTCAAGAGCAGTGAAGGATGGGCAGCTGCTTGCATTCCATGGAAGAATAAATTGTAAATGTGTTAAGATGAAGTCTGCACAATGGTTAAGCATAATCTTAAAGAATTTTAAAATGAGATGCACATGTGGCCCTTTATATGCAGCTTGGCAGAGAGATGGCAAATCTATTGAGCAGCACAGAAGACTGCACTCTGTGAAAGGAGATTTACTACAGACTCACATCGCAATTCTCCGTCAGGGCTCGGAGAATGCATGACAAATGGCAAGTTAATTTTTCCGCTGAGGGGTATAAGCTGAAACTCTTTTATTACATTTTGAATTGTGTCTGTTGGGGAACTGTTGAAAAGATTCAGGGAGAAACAAAATGGAAATGAACCCTCACATGGGTTAAGTTGGCCTTACTGAGGCAGACTGTAGAGAGTAGATAGTCTTGTGGCTACCATGTGATGTTGTGGGCGACATCAGCAGAGGTCTCAAAGCGGAACATTCAAAAATGAAAGCAAAGATCGAGGATCTGGGTGTTTCAACTCATACCCATCTGTGGTCTGAAGAATCTCAACTAATCCATCTTTTGTTTACATTACCTTGTTTCTGTGTGCAACTCAATACACTGTAGCCATTAAACAATTGCTGTTACTCCTACTCCTATTTGCAATGTTCCTAGATTCCTGAAATGATCTACAGGGCTCAGGGAAAGACTGAAAAATCACCAATGAAGAATTAATGGAAGATTGGCACACATCCAGGGATTTACACACTTTATTGTGTGAACAAGAAATGAAGGTCCTAAACAATCAAACCAAGAAAATTTAGGCCAGCATGACTAATCCTGAAAAGTATATTCTTTTACTATATTGGTCTGAGTTTTCCAATCTGTGACATGATTCCTACTTCTGGTCCCCACTTTTTATAACAATAGCTGCCAAAGTCAAATACGTAAAGACAGTTTAAGGTCCCACAGCCACTTTAAATGTTACTGCGAGAAGTTGAGTGTGCAAGGTAAGCGGCCCGGGAATAAGGTGGCAGGTGAGCAGGGGTAGGGTGCCAGGTGGGTGAGGGATAGAGTGGCAAGTGGGTGACAGAGTAGGGTGCCAGGTAGGAAAGGGGATGAGTAACAAGTGGGTGAAGGAGTAGGGTTACTGGTGAGTGGGTGTGAGTGTGGGGTGGGTAGTGGGGCTTGAGGCAGATCACTTGGGAGTTAAGCTGGCAGAGTGGAAGCATAGAGGGCAAGGAAGGTAAGGAGGTCAGAGCTGGGTAATTAAGGGAGCAGGCTGCTAGATCGGTAAGAGGTTAGGGTGTTGGGTTAGTGAGGCAGGATGTAGGGTGGCACGTGTGTAAGAAGGTAGTGTCACAGGTGGGTGAGGGTTTACAAGTATTAGAAAAGTGAGTGGGAGGTTAGGGTGCATCAGGTATTGGGTCTGGCAGAGGGTGGAATGGTGAGCTTTGGGAGAGGAGGTTAGGTGACAGGGCATGGTTAAGTCTGGGTTTTGGTGGAGAGAAAGGAATAGTGTCAGTGTGATCAATGGCAGGAGTGTGGGCGATGTTGATTTATAGTCAGCTGAGAGAGCAGGTTTTAATCTTTCTAGCTTTCTCTGTTGACCATTAAGTAGGTCAGTGAGAACCCTCTGAATTATTTGACTCTAACTCAGAGTTAGGGACTTTTTAGAGGGTTCCCAGCCCTGGGCAATTGTCCATCAGAAGTTTAAACATCTCATGCAGCTTAGACATAGTCAATGCTTTGAAATTCGCATCAATTCCCAATGACCTTCCTTCAGAGTTCATTCAGTCTCTGACTATTCAGAGACTGGAAGATTTACACCATCATTATTCATGTGATTAGCTGTGGAAAAGGACAACTCAATAAGCTAAGTCAGAGATGGGTCACAATGCCACACCACTCACAGGGCAAAGAATTGGTGCAAAAAAAAATGGACGGAGAAATGGACAGGCTCCTCCCATCTTGACTGTGTCAATTTGAAATCCCCTAAAGATGAACAAATGCTATATCTACAACAGCACTTTCTTCTGACCATTTGCCAGAGGAAACTGAGACCCCAGATGCAGTAAGTGAAGTTTCATTCTGATCAGTCAATGCAAATGTAAGTCCCCAAGTGAACGCTGCTCCAACTCACCTCCACTTTCCTGGTCAGTTTCCTAAGAAACTTCACCCACTCAAGTTAAAATTTGAAATCAAATTGAAAACAATTTGACAAGATTAATCAACAACAATCAATTGGGCCAATGGGTTGAAAGGTGGCAGATAGTGTTTAATTTGGATAAATGCAAGGTAAAATTTATTTGTAGAATTCTATAATTGTTCATATAATTATTTACGTCATCCAAGGATGTCAGTCATTCTGATGAATAATTACCCTGAGAGGAGAATGCCAGGTCCATAAGACCTGAAAGAGATCATAAATTGTTTTAAAATGCTATACTTCTCCGATTCACTTTCAAAATTGGCTTTGCTGACCTAAGGCATGGATACTGCTGTTCACATGAAGCAAATTAGTTATAATTCTTACTCGGAGATTTCTGAGGGATTGCCCAGTGAAACTGATGGGTTGAAACTAGAAATAAGAAAGGGTTGATTACCTTGATGGTATTGCACTACAAGACCATCATTAGTCAGAGCGAAATTAAAGAGCAAATATGCACAGAGACCTCAGATATATGTAAGAATAACAGTGTTGTAATAGTAGGGGATTTTAGTTTTCCAAACATTAATTGGGACTGCCATAGTGTGAAAGGATAGAGAAGAATTTGTTAAATGTGTTCAAGAAAACTTTCTTTATCATTATGTAAATGTTCTTGCTAAAGAAGAAGCAAAACTTGACTTCTCTTGGGAAATAAGGCAGAGCAAGTAAATGAAATATTAGCAGGGGAACACTTTGGGACAAGTGATCATAGCTGCATTAATTTTAAAACAGTTATGGAAAAAGGTAATGCGAGATAACAAAGTGTGGAGCTGGATGAACACAGCAGGCCAAGCAGCATCATAGGACCAGATGTTTCGGGCCTAGACCCTTCCCGAAATGTCTGCTCCTATGATGCTGCTTGGCTTGCTATGTTCATCCAGCTCTACACCTTGTTTTCAAGGTGATCTTTGTGTTAAACGTCAGGGGATGGGAGAGATATTAAATGAATATTTTACACCAGTTTTTACTGTGGAAAAAGAATTGAGCCTAGACATCTCAGCAAATACATGTTGATGTTTTGAAAAGTGTTCACACCATAGAAGAGGAAGTGCCGAATCTCTTAGAAAACATAAAGGTGGATAAATCTCCAGAACTTGATCAAGTATATTGCAGGACATTGTGGGATGTCAGGGAGGAAATTGCAGGGCTCCTAGAAGAAATATTTAGATATAGAAAAGAATCACTACAATGTGGAAACAGGCCCTTCAGACTCTCAAATCATCCCACCCAGAACCATCCAATCTACACATCCCTGAACACTATGGGCAATTTAGCATGGCCAATCCACCTACCCTGCATGTCTTTGGGCTGTGGGAGGAATCTGGAGCAAACTCACACAGACAGGGGGAGAATGTGCAACTTCCACACAGATGGGTGGAATTGAACCCATGTCCCTGGTGCTGTGAGGCAACAGTTCTAGCCACCCGTGCCAGCCACCCATGCCACCCACAAGATAAAGGTTTGTATCATCTATAACCATTGGTGAGGCTCCAGAGACAGGAGCGTGGCTAATGTTGCATCTTTATTTAAGAAAGACTGTAAGGAGAAGCCTGGGAACTATATACCTGTGAGTCTGACAATGGTGGTGAGTAACTTGTTGGAGGTGATTCTGAGAGATAGGACATCCATGCATTTGGAGAGCCAGTATGGCTTTGCGTGTGGGAAATCATATCTCACAAACTTGGTTAAGTTTTTTTGAGGACATGACCAAAAAGATAGATAAGGGCAGAGTGGTAGACATTGTTTACTTGGACTTTAGCAAAGCCTTTGATAAGGCTCCGCTTGGTAGATTAATTCATAAAGTTAGATCACATGGGATTCAGGGAGAGCTTGCCAATTGGCTATGAAATTGGCTTTAGAGTAGTAGACAGAGGATGGTGGTGGAGAGTTGTTTTTCGGATGGGAGGCTTGTGACCAGCCTTGTTCCGGGGTATCAGTTCTGGGTCCACTTTTGTTTGTCATTTATATAAATGATTTGGATGAGAATATAGGAGGCATGGCCTGTAGGTTTGTGGATGACATCAAAATTTGGTGGTATAGTGGACAGTGAAGAAGGGTAACAAAGATTACAAAGAGATCACAATCAATTGGGCCAATGGGTTGAGAGGTGGCAGAAAGCGTTTAATTTGGATAAATGCAAGATTTTGCAATTTGGTAAAATTTATTTATATAATTTTATAATTATTTATATAATTAATGGTAGGGAGCTGGTTAGCGTTGTTGAACAGACATAGGGGTTCAGGGACATACTCCTTTGAAACTTACATCACAAGTACACAGGGAAATTAAGATGGCATTTAGCATGCTTGCCTTCATTGTTCAGGCCTTTGAGTACAGGAGTTGGGATGTTATGTTGAGGTTGTGCAGAATGTTGGTGAGGCCTCTTTGGAGAACAGTGTCCAGTTGTAGTTGACCAATTATAAGAAGGTTGTTATTAAATTGGAGAGGGTTCAGAAACGAATTACCAGGATGTTGCCGGGAATGGAGGCCTCAAGTTATAAAATTAGGCTGGGATTCTTTTCACTGGAATGTAGGAGGTTGAAGGATGACCTCATTGAGATTTATAAAATCATGAGAAACATAGATAAGATGAATGACAAGGGTCTTTTCCCTAGGGTGGGGGAGTTCAAACCGGGGCGGGGGGGCATATTTTGAGGGTGAGAAGGGAAAAATGGACAAATGGGGCAACTTTTTTACACACAAAGTGGTTCATGTATGAAACAATCTGCCACAAAAAATGATGGAAGCAGGTACAGTTACAGAATTTAAAAGATATTTGGATAAGTTCATGAATAGGGAAGGTTTGGAGGGATATGGGCTAAATGAGGGCAAGTTGGATTAGTTTAGTTTGGGATCACAGTTGGCGTGGGCTGTCTGGACTGAAGGGTCTGTTTCCATGCTGTATGACTTTATGGCTTTATGGCATATTGATGTGAGCTGTCATAACACGATCAATTTCAAACTGTCAGAGTGCAGAAATTTACATTAACTTGTATACAAAATGCACATCTGTGATGAGGAGATTTCTGGTGTGTCTTGTGGCTCATGGGGAACAGATGGATTTTCGGAACTGCTGCAGGGAATTATAACATCATTATTAGTGTTTTGTTTTGCAGATTACTGGCCAGTTATGGTGCAGCAGCTCACTAGCTGGAGAGGTAATGATGTCCAGTTGTCATCTGGTTTTCTTAGTTTCAAAGACAGGAATGGCCAAGTACTTGATTCAATATTTCTGAAGAAATTAAATGAATGTTGAAAAACATCCCATAAGTGAATTTTAAAAAAGCATAAGGAATGGACTGGCAACTAAACATGTCAATTAACAACCTTTATCCAGATCGCACAGAGTTTCAAAATCAGCACCGTCTATTGTAATACAATAACAACACTGCAATTTGGATAACTCAACCATTACACCATTATTTCAGAATTTGTTTGAGAAATTCAGACCATTTAAGACTGAGAAAAGTGATATTTCTTCATCCAGGGAGTTCCCACTCACTATGGTGGCCATGCTCATTCTGAGCTGTAGTTACTTTGCTCACTGTTAGCTTTTACCTACTTGTAAACTGCACCACATTGTAAAGTTTTATCCTTGCTCAGAAGAGTTCAACTTTATGCACAGACCTTCAATGCCCTTTCAATCTCTGGCTGAACCTTGACTTGGGATTGCTCTTACAGACCATTCAAAGTTGATGCAACCTGTAAGGGCCTTGGTAAGACTAGAGCTTCAGGGAGATCCTAGCTCAACCTCACTATTGTTGCACTTGCTTTACCTGGGCAGAAGTTCTTTTTGGGAGTGCAGATTCTGCTTCATTGAACCTTGCCACACAGACCTCATCTGTAGGGCTCTCCAATGACCAGCTCTTCCAGCTGCTGACCGCATGGGGAGTCTTCTCGTAGCTAAGCTCTGAAGACCTTATGTCCACCAGCATTGCAGGAGGCAACTAAATAGCCTCTTCACTATTTACAATCATATTGTAAGGTGAATCCTCACATCTGCTCACCATGTTGTATGAGCTACCTAATAGATTTGTTGCTAATATCCTCCTTGCTGGTTGGAATTGACAGGATGTGCTTAGTTTTGTGTGAAAGAGGAAACCTGCATGGTGACCTAATGAGAAAAAGCTTTTACATTAATCAAGATGTAGTTTATTACATAGAACAAGTTCCATGCTCTATGTAATAAACTACATCTTGATTAATGCAAAAGCTTTCTCTCATTAAGACATCATGCAGTTTTCCTCTTTCACACAAGACCGAGCATAATAGCAACTCTGCATGTTAAGGTGATAGACATTGTTACAGAGACTTGAGTAAGATCCAGGCGGTTGACATTACTTCTTCGAAATCTTGAGCTGTCGACTCACCAGGGTCATATGATTATATTATCATATTGGTCAGTGCCCAAGACACACATCAGCATTGACCCCTTCAGACACTGACGTTCTTACATAAAAATTCCGGCCAAGGGGTTGTGGAAGCCAGATTGAACAATGAAGTAGAAGCTGATGAGCAGTCAAGATTGCAACAGACCCAGGCCTTCCCTACTGACTAACGAAGGCCAGCAAAATGCTGCAGAAGGTGTCATGGGATGCCTGAGGTATACACATATCATTTTGAAAGTAGTAGGAAAGTTGGTAGCTTGGATGCTCATTGGGAGGCCAATTGAGTTATGTTTTTGGTTTATAAAGGGTCATTTTTCACCTCTGTGGGGCCTTTTGTCTGCACTGGGAGAACCCAATGGGGAGACCATTGGGAGAAGGGGCCCACTGTGTTGGGTTTCCCTCCTTTATGGGGCCCCAGCACTGACAATGGCCACACTCTTACGATTAATCAATATGTGCCATATCTGGTTCAAGGCACCAGGGCTCCTTCTTTGGGTAACTGTCTCCAGGGAGGCCAGACATTGGCTCTTTCAGAATTAAAGGAGATCACTCAGCCCGTTGTGTGAATCTATAGATCCTGCTTAAATCAGAGCTGAATTGCCTTCCTCTTGTGGCTGAAGCCATTTCCTGTGTCCATGGCCAACTTCCTCAGATTACGCCAACAGCTCTTGAGGAGGGTCGCTACCCTGAATGGTGTCGTGGCAGCCAATTGTTTGGTCACCACCATCAAAATGCTACACTGGGTCCTACTGCCCACGGAAGTGGAATTGCCTCCCTCTTTCAACCCTAGTAGCAGTTACCTCCTCTCTCCAACAAAATTCACCTCAGTTTTTCTGTCCACAATATTTCCTGATCAACTATGTATTTCCAGTGTTTTTTACTTTTATCACAGATAGCCAGCATCTGCAACATGTCTTTCTGCTCATTTTTCTCATCTCCACTTGTGGCACTTACAATACAATCGTGATTACAATTCTAGACGTGACTAATTAGCTGCAAAGTGCTTTGGGGCGTCCGGCAAAGGGGAAATCTCGATAGCAAGAAATGAGAATCCTTCCCTTCATTGTCTGAATGTTTCAGATTGGAAAACCCCTAGAGTGCTTTGCTCACCATTAATTGTCAGGAATCACTTAATACCAATGGATACTGAATTAAAGCTATGTATTTTATGTTGACCAGTGGTAGCCAGAGTGGTCACGTAACACACTAACTGCTGACATTATTAAATGGACATTCTTCAGGTCAATCCTGAATGGACTAAAACCCATATCTCAATAAAGGCTGAAAATAATCCATTGGTGCCTACATTTCTTTGTTTTATTGAGTAGTGGCTGTTATACTTAACAGAAGTGAAAATGGAATAGTGCTAAATGCTTTACCATCTAAAATCACCTCACTCTACTTCTTGCCCCCTGTCTACATATAAAAACTCTTAGAATAGCAATGTTTCAGCTGTCACTGCTGCCTTTACAGGAGATTTTACTCCTGTTAATATAGTACATTATTACTGGAAGTTTGTTTGAACTTATTTTTAAATGTAAATATTTCCATGAGTCAGAATACATTTATGACTCTATAAATTTCCATAATAAAATTTATGCCAAACAAAATAAGGGAAATAAATGACAAATTAACAAATGACAACATTAACTGTAATTGCAAAAAAGAAATACATAAAAAAGAAAACAATAATTATCCCAAAGCCAGCAGGATACCTACCGACTGGTCACCAAGTGTAAATATAGAATGGGTACTGTAATAAGCTGGACTAGTTCAATTTATATAGTTACAGTTCTTGACACCAGAATACAGAAGTGAATAACTGAAACCCAAGCCCAAAATCCTAAGTAAATTCACTGTATTACGATTAATCAATATGTGCCATATCTAGTTCAAGGCACTAGGGCTCCTTCTTTTGGTAAATGTCTCCAGGGAGGCCAGACATTGGCTCTTTCAGCATTAAAGGAGATCACTCAGCCCATTGTGTGAATCTATAGATTCTTAAATCAGAGCAAATGGCTTTGAAATAACAACAAGACCAAAGTTTGAAAAAAGTCATGCTCTCAAAATGTGGAAACGAACGCAATCCTTACAGATTAGAATCAGACAGCCTATAAAAGGCACTTTGGCTCAAAACTAGAGGTTCAAGATGATACAGTATACATTGTGGCATCTATCTAGATCTCATGCAGTGACAAGAATGAGAAGCTGTTAAGATCTGGTCATCAACTGATCCTTTGTGCCAATTATGTCCTAATAGAATTAAATCTTTGGATTGACCTTGAAAGCCTGGGAGAAGCTGTTTCAACAAAATGTGGCACAATGAGCCAGGAGCTCTGGGTCATGACACTTCATGTGCAAAACTGCCTGCAGACCTTCTCTGAGGCCATGATTTGTAGGCACTGGGTGGCCATTGAAAATAGAGCACCTCACCCCTAATTAGAGGTGATTTATAGTAGTATAGTTTAACAGGCTTCTCCTTGGGGAACCTGTACTTTGTTGTATTTATGAAAATTAAGATGCACTAAAGAGACATAGGTTTCTTCTTAACTGGAAGAAGTGTGGGGCTTCTCGAGTATCCTACCAACCTTGTAACATGGGCCTCACTCAGAAAATAACGTGCTTGAAGATATCAAGGAAATTTGCCAACTCCAAGTAGTGCGTCTCTGGAGGTTACATGTCAGAGTGAAACTTAATTGGATATAATTTACTTTGACAAGCCGTACTTGATTATACTTGCAGGAAAATCTAATTTATTAGGAATTTGATCATACTTTCCATCCACTCGGTAGCTGTATCTTCATGACCACAATGATCTGCATTTAGATTCTGCAAAATGAGAAGAACCAAAACTGCACTAACATTAGAGACTGAACCAGATGACAGATTCTGTACCTTTTCTTTTACTCCCAAGCGCGGTTTTGGGGAAAACTAAAGTAGGTCAGGAAGGCAGAGCAAGCCGTCGAGCTGTATCAATCATTGTCACCTGCACAAAGGTATGAGTTAACACATGGTTGCAAATTTTCAAAAGATCCTGTTTATTGTCCTTTCCTGAACCAGCATTTGACTCGGTTCTTTCGATTGAATGGGTCAGCCACAGTTACGCATTGGTTCGCTCAAATTTATTGAATGGTTTAAGGATTAAAAAAGCAACAATGAAATTTCTCAGATTTTGTGTACACTGCAGGTGAATTTCCTTGGCTGGATCACCATACTAATGCTACAATCTTTCTGAAGATGCAGTTGCGTTAACTCAGTTGGGAAATCCCAGTCATCACCATCTTGGAGGTAGTGTCATCAGGAATGGGTATGGGCAAGTGGGCGGGGTGGTACCAGGAAGGGAGAGTTGGCATGGAAGTCTCCAATGGCTCTGTACAAAACTAGATCTGCATATCAAAGGGGGCAGGACTAGGTAGAGAGCGGGCTGCAGTCTACTGAGAGATCTGACTTCTCTTCGCTGGTGAATTGTAAGGATCTGAAAGATTTACTGCTGAGGACTACATTAGGGTCCACCCGGGATGATGATGTCTCCTCTCATTTATTCCTTTTTACAGAGTTACAATTCAGAAAACAGTTGAAATAAATGCCACTCGAATCTTTATCTGTTTCACTGGACAGGCTTATGGCTTGCTGAGAGCATGATGTGATATTTTTAAACTGCACCATGCTCAGAGATTTGTGGAGTAATACAGCTGAATTCTTCACAAACTTCAAACACCTTTTCATTAGTGCTTGTACTATAAGAGGAGACATTTTCCGGGCTGACACAGAACTGTTAGCAGTGTGAGTGGGGAAACTTAATTGAGCAGGAGGCATTAATTCAGTTTCCTGACAGCAGATTAAAGATTTACTATTAGGTTCTCAGAATCTTTAATGGTCAGGGACCTCATTTGTATTCATTAACATGGCATGAATGCTCATTAAGACCCCAGCTTGCTGGAGTTACATCCACGGGAGCAATCTTCTTAGGTAAAAATAGGAAACACATGTGTTCACAAAGCTGACAGTATTTATGAGACATCTGTACATGGCAGGGTAGACTTCTTCATCCAAGCTCTGATGAATAAAATCTTCTTCAATTACTTGGCTTCTTCAGTCTGAGTTGCTTCTTTGTACTTAAAGTGTAGTTGGTGAAACCTTAATAGGTCAATGAAAAGTCTCAGTCATATGCAGTCTTGTTTGTTGCTGTTAAACACTTGCAGTACAAAGGGTGAAGCTTTATTGAGTCAACAAGGAAGGCAACCATACAGGGCGACACCAACAAACCTGACTGGGCAGGCTGAACTCAAAAAGGGGCTCAACTTAAAAGGCCAACTTTTGTGGCTGTGTTTGAGTGCCACGCAAGCATTTGGTATAAAGCTATCAGATGTCTACTTTCTCCCAGTAGTGACAAAAAGATAGTGACCTGATAGTTCAGGAGCTGCTTGAGTCTTGTAGCTCCTTTTAAGTTTTAAGTGTGAGCCCTGGCAGATGTGCTGGTGCCAGAAGAGTTAGCTCAATGAAGTTACAGGACTAGCATAGTAGGCACCTGATGGCTATGCCTGGCAACCAGATTCCTGTGGGACTGTTCTCTGCAGTGGCAGCCATACAATGCTGACTCACACTCACAGGTGCGTAGGGTGGTACACACCCTGGTAAAGCACAGCAGATCATTCACCCTCTTACAGCTTGTGTGCCAGGTTGTCTTGAGCTGCCCACAGGCAAGGGATGATGAGCAGAGGTTAAGTGATGATCCTTCATTGCAAAGGGTGAAGTGCTATCCGAGTACAGCACCAAGAAGTTGGGGAACTTGGAATGTCCTGGATTGGGGATGTAAGGAGTATGGGGTGACTTTCTACCCATTAAATTTGGTGTTTTGGCCATGTGTGCAAATGGAATGAGCTGAGAAGAACATAATTTCTCCACAAAACCTGACCCACGCCCCCATTCTGTTGCTTCCGCTTTTCGGCCTAACTTCCTACATAGTCTCAGTGAAAGAAAATTCCCCTCAAACACTGCAGAAGTCCCAGTTGCTGGTGACAGAACTTGATGGTTCAGTCCAGAAGTATTCTTGCTTGGGATTGACTTGGAAAGCTGCTGGCAAAGTTTTTCAGTTAGTCTTAGCTTCCCATGCCCACGTACGGATCAAGTTAAGAATCCACGGGACCTTGAAACTCAAGCCAGGAAATAAACATAACTTGGAAGGGAACTGCAACTCAAGGAACTGCAGAAAGCTAGTGAATGTAACTAGCTAAAGGAAACCATTGTTGGTTTGCTGCCAAACATGTGTTTTATTCTGGTTGAAAAAAGTAGTATCTTGATATCATTAGCAACATCCTGGTGGCAAGTTCTTTAATTGTAGATTTGAAATGCTGCAATTTGTGGTCACTTTCAAAGGACTTAAAAATAGAACGTTCTCACACAATGGTTTTGCTGCTATCTTTAAGGAATTTTGAGAAATGTATCTGAATGTTGCCATCTTTACTTCATCAGCCATATCAGTCTCTTCTTTGCTCATTCTCCTGTCCTTTTCTTCAATTCTTATGTTAACATCCACCACAAATGGTTGCCCTGAGGATTTGAAAATTCATATGGCAGAAGGAATGAATTTACAGCACGGACTTTGATCCCCCTACAGTTATTGATTTGCCCACATCCTTTCACAATATCATTCGACTGAGAAACATTTTCTTTTGAGGTCAGGGTGTGCACATGGAGACCTGGCCAAGGGCCAAGTCATTGGTAATCTAGTCTGCTGTGGGTCAGATAGAAATACAGGGAGCGAATGCACATAGGATTAATGATCAGTCACAAAGATCATTTGAATTTGGAGGTTTTCCTGTGTATTTCATTCTTTCAAATAATCAGGCTCAGGAACTGAAAATCCCAAATTATTCTGGTACGTCAAGAATCAGGTTTGATGATCAATTTTTTTCACATGTTATTGCACTTTTTGACAGAAAATATGCTTCTCTTTTTGAACTTATTCTATTCTCTTCACCCAGTTAGGAGTCCCCGAGTTTTGTATCATCATGGATGGCAAAATAGATGGTGGCCTGATCCTAAATTCTGAATATCAGAACAGGTTGGGCAAACTGACATGCACATGTAATGTAAGGTCAATATTCAGCCTCCCCTCTTTGCGAATGGTTTGCATTCAACCTTTCCACACTGAGAGCTCAATGGTTGGAACAACCACTAGCCCATGTGACTCCCACCCATCAGTCCATGTTGCACTGTCAAAGTCTTGCCAGCTCATTGGTTGTTTTGAATAGATACACAATAGGGCGACAAGGTAGAATGAGACAACTTTGACTTGATTTGATTGGATTTATTATTGTCACGTGCATATAGGTACAATGAAAAATTTTGTTTTGTATGCAGTGCAGTCAGATCAGACCATTCAAAGCCCATAGGGTGACGGAACAGAGTGAGGAATACAAAATTATGGCTGCAAAGAAGGTACACAAAAACAGGAGTAACATTAGATTTGAACTTTGACAAGTCCATTCAGAAGTATAATAACAGGCAGGGAAGAAGCTGTTCATGAATCACTTGATACTTTGAAATGCTTGTATTGTTGGACAATAACTGTTGGACCCTGATGAAGGGTCTAGGCCCGAAACGTCAGCTTTTGTGCTCCTGAGATGCTGCTTGGCCTG
Organism: Stegostoma tigrinum; assembly: GCF_030684315.1. Taxonomy (NCBI): domain Eukaryota; kingdom Metazoa; phylum Chordata; class Chondrichthyes; order Orectolobiformes; family Stegostomatidae; genus Stegostoma; species Stegostoma tigrinum. The sequence continues at coordinate 21,039,280 of NC_081360.1, read as the reverse complement.
CTGTGTCCATCCAGCTTCACACTTTGTTATCTTGGATCCTCCAGCATCTGCAGTTCCCATTATCTCTGATACAATTGTTGGACAAATCTGAATGCTAGTTGCACCCTCTGAAGATCAAAGTCAGCAGAACATAAGCAATGGACTGATATCCTTACTGAGGCCCAGCATGGAGTGGCTGTTACTACATAAAATCCCACATATTGAATATACATTGACAGCGGGATAGTGCTCTGCTCATGTTCCAGGAAGTGACTTCAAGTTTGTAAAAACCTGCATTACAAAATATGCTTGTGCTATTTTAGTTTGGCTGGAAAATCTGAACCAAAAATGAGTAAAAATGAAAACTTCATGGTTTTCAATGGCTTATTGCCAAAGTAAATGGGTCAGATGTACATGTAGTTTGCTCACTGTTACTCAAGTGAGGTGATTCCCACAGGAAGCTTATTATTAGAAAACACCATCTTTCTGTGATGTGTAAAGTACAGATTGTGATTTGAATGGCCATTAACTGCCTTCAAGAATGAATATTTACTGATGGTATTAACTGATGATATTGAACAAATCATAACTTACGCTCTTGTCCCTACTTTAGCAAAGGTTTTCCTCGTTATTTTTTTTTGTTAGCAAGAGTTTGCTGACATCCATGAGCTCTCATGTTGCTGGTATGGGAAAGATGCCTGGAGATGAGATGGCAGTTGGCATTTACTAAATAGTGAGCGAAGATGAATATTCTGTAGCTTACTCACTTGATAACCCTTGGGAATTAGAGAGCAATTCTGCTAACTTTAAGATAGTTAAACAGATGGGTGTAACTAATGGAAGGAAAAATTGCACACAGTTTGAGTGAATAGAAGACTGATGGCCTGAATTTGATGCCTTTTTTAAAAAAGGCTTTTCGTAGAATCATAGTAAGTGTGGAAAACTTACAATCCAGAGGAGGTCATTTGGCCCATCATGCTTCAGTTGCTCAATAAAGATCTACACAGCCTAATGCCATCTCCTTGCACTAAGTTTGAAGGTCACAGCTGTACAAGTAGATATCCAGGGGCATTTTAAGTGCAATGAGGGTCTCTGCCTCTCATATGCTGTCAGGCATTGAAGTCCAGGTTCCCTGTGGAGTGATGACCCTTCAAGAGCAAAACAAGCAAATGAGCCAAGTATATACATATTATTGCATGACCAGAGGCCATGGGCTGTCTGCACTGTAGCACTCAAGGGACCAGGCTGTGGCTAGAAATATTTCAGTACTGCATCAGTAGGGCAACCAGTAGTGAGGAGGATAACATTAGATTAAAGATGGATTGGTCAAATGAGCTCATCTGTGGCAAATAGAATTCAATCTGGAAAAGTGTGAGGTGATATACTTGGGCAGGACATGTAGACCGGTTCTTGAAGGTTGTAGGACAGACAAAGTGGTTAGGAAGGCATATGGCAACTTGCCTGTATTAGTGAAGGTATAGTTTTTAAGAATAGGGAGGTTATGCTGGAACTGTCTCATATGTTGATTCCACCACAGCTGGAATATTTTGTGCAGTTCTGGAGTCTGCAAGACAGGAGGGATGTGATAGCACTGAAGAGGATGCAGGGGGAATTTCCCAGGATATTGCCTGGGTTGGAGAGTATTAGTTATGAAGAGACATTGGACTCACTGGGGTTGTTTTCCTTGGAGCAGATAAGACTGATGGGGGACATGACTAAGATGTATAAAATTATGAGGGGCATTGGCAGGGTAGACAGGAAAGAATATTTCCCTTGATGGAGGGATCAGTGACCATGGGCATAAACTTAAAGTAAGAGGCAGGAGGTTTAGAGGGATGTGAGAAAATTTTTTTTTGCATTCAGAGGATGGTGGGAATCTGGAACTCATTGCCTGTAAGGGTGGTAGAGGCAAAATCCCTCTTAACACTTAAGATATATTTAGATGTGTATTTGTGATGCCAAGGCTATGGGCCAAGTGCAGGAAAATGGGATTAGAATAGGGGTGTGTTTTTGACCAGAGCAGACTTGATGGGCCAAAGGGGCTTTTTGTGCGCTATACATCCTTATTCCTCTGTGGCTAATATATTAGTTCAGCTGTGAATAAATCCAGCAGAGACGTTCAAGAAAATGGAATGCCCATACCTAATTTGTGTTGCAGTGAGATAGTGGCATGGTGGCTTAATGGTTAGCTCTGCTACCCCACAGCACCAGGGACCCTAGGGTGATTGTCTGTGTGGAGTTTGCATGTTCTCCCCACGTCTGTGTCAGTTGTCTCTGGTTTCCTCCCACACTCCAAGGATGTGGAAGTTGGGCAGATTGGCTATGCTAAATTGCCCAGAGCATCCAGGGATGTGTACGCTAGGTGGATTAGCCGTGGGAGATATAGGTGTGAGGTTGGGTGGCACGCTCTGCAGAAGGTTGGTATGGACTTGATGAGCCGAACAGCCTCTTCCACACTGTAGGGATTCTATATAATATTATTGCTTGGGATAGAACTAGCAATTTTCTTCCATTTAAAGAACAGAACAAAGACATAACCACCTGTACAAGTCTGAAAGCAAGTCTAGAAGCAACAAACAAAATACAACAGCAGTTCTGAAATTCCCATTGCACACAGAATACAGAAGAAAATAAAATTTTTTCACAAACTATGTCTCCAAGTGGGCCATGTTTGCACAGGCAGCTATCTGAATCAAACTTAGCCTACGTAAGACCTATTTAAAATTTGAACATCCATTGAGAGTCACCTGTGCACTGAACTAAGAGAAAATATGCCTAAATTGGAACAATACATAAAGTGGTCAGCATTTAGGAATATTTCAGTGCCAACATTTAATCCCTAAAACAAGTTTCAAGTCAAACAATACACAAGGAGTATTAAGTACGTTGCTGAAAACTTGGAAAGATGGATACCAAATCTCTCCCGTGAGTGAACTGGAAAACCGTAGATCTTTGAGATGATTTTATACAATAGGTGCAACTGTTCAGCAGCTGCATAACCAATAATGCCAGTAGTGGATATACTCAATTGTTAGGATTAAGGGAGTACACAGCTTCAATGCATTGGACTTATCTGAAGAGTACTGGAAAGATGCTGCAAAAAGTGTAGAAAGTGCCTGAGGTCAGTTGCATTTAAGAATCATTTTTAGTATTCATTGTTCAGAATTGATATCCTACAGGTAGAAACCACAGGAATTAATGGATCAATTTGTCAGTAGATACTGTAAGAAGCACAATGAAGTAACATCTCTCAGACAATGGGAGTTGGTGATTGTCTCAACATTCCATTTTCTTCCTGTACCTGCATCAAAATATTCCATGGTTCAAATACAAGGATATTCAAGTCCCTCTACACTGTAGTATTCTTTGGGTTTTTTTTCTATACTTCCTGCCAAAATGTGCAATCTCACATTTTCCCATAATGTTCCATTTGCCAAAATTTTGCATATTCACTTAAATTACCTTTCCCTTCACAGACTCTTTGTAATTTACTTTCTTACCTATCTTTGGGTGGTTAGTCTTACATCAGTGGTGGGAAAATTATTGGAAAGGGCTCCAAGAGAGAGGATTTATGATCACATGGAAAGGCACAGTTTTATTTGTGATAGTCAGCATGAATTTGTGAGGGGTAGATCATGTGTCACAAGCCTTACTGAATCCTTTGAAGAGGGGACCAAACGTGGATGATGGCAGAGCAGTGGATTTGGTACATATGGATTTAATTAAGTTGTTTGGTAAGGTTCACCATGGTAAGCTCGTGCAGAAGGTAAGGAAGCATGGGACAGGGCCAAATGTGGCAGATTGGATTCAGAATTGGCTGACCCTTAAAAGACAAAGGGTGGTAATGGACGGAAAATATTCAACATGGTGCTCAGTTACAAGTGGTGTACCACAAGGATCTGCCCTGGGTCCTCTTCCATTTGTGACTTCTGTAAATGATTCGGATGTAGGAGTGGAAGGGTGGATTAGTAAGTTTGCGGATGATATGAAGGTGGGTCACGTTGCAGACAGTGCGGAGGGCTGTTCCAGGTTACAAGGGGACATTGATAGGATCCAGAGCTGGGCTGAGAAGTGGTAGATGGAGTTTGACCTTGGAAAGTGTGAGGTGCTTCATTTTGGAAGGACAAACTTGAAAGCTAAATACATGGTTAACACCAAGATTTTGAGAGTGTGGAGGAGCAGAGGGACCTTGGGGTTCCTGTTCACAGTTGCCTGAAAGCTACCACCCAGGTGGGTAGAGTTGTTAAGAAGGCATATGGTGTGCTAGCTTTCATTAATGGAGGAATTGAGTTCAAGAGCCGTGAAGTTATGCAGCAGCTACACGAAAATCTTGTTCGGCCGCATCTGGAGTATTGTGTCCTGTTCTGGTCACCTCATTACAGGAAAGATGTGGAGGTATTGGAAAAGGTGCAGAGGAGATTTACCAAGATGTTGCCTGGGATGGAGGGAAGGTCTTACGAGGAAAGATTGAGAGAGCTGGGGCTTTTCTCTTTAGAATGACGAAGGATGAGAGGTGACTTGATAGAGGTGTACAAAATGATCAGAAGTATAGATAGAGTAGACAGCAGAGACCATTTCCTTAGGTGGAGGTAGCTATTACAAGGGGGCATAGTTTTAAAGTGAGTGGAGGTAGATATAGGGGAGATGGCAGAGATAGGCTCTTTACTCAGAAAGTGGTAGGGGCGTGGAATGCATTGCCGGAGAGGGTAGTGGAGCCGGCCTCATTAGGGGCATCTTAGCGGCTATTGGATAGGCATATGGATGATAGTATAAGGTAGCGGTGGAGGTTTGATAGACCTTAGGATTGGAGAAAATTTCAGCACAACATCGTGGGCTGAAGGACCTGTACTGTGCTGTACTGTTCTATGTTCTATGTTCTATTAGGATGTTCCAAAAAGACCTTTGGAAAAGAAAGGTCACAACATTGGTTTGCTGCTAGCAGAAGGCAGAAAATGTGGAGCCATTATATCTGGACAACAGCACCTGCAAGCATTAGGTGTAGCCAACAGTTTCCACTCTGTAGCCAAGACTCAAAAAGCCAGCAAGCAAGCTGTGTGGCATGTTCAGTCAATTGCGCCGACGGTGCAGCCATTCACAAGGCATGTAGTACAGAAGGACACTGAGCCTACATTTGCAAGAAATCCAGCTCCAGAGATGTAAACAGGGAAACAATAGAACAGAAGACAGGTGCAAGAGAATGGCAAAAGCATCAAGGAATGCACCAGAAACGTGCAGATGCATAACTTAATACACAAAGCTCACAGCCAAACAGATCTGAGTTAAGGCCCAGAGAGGAACAACTTCCAATCAGAAGACAAACAAATTTCCACTTTGTGAATCTAACACATCGTGCGGTCAACATCAGGCAACTGAAAGCTTGTGCCACAGTCAATGTCATTTGCACAACGAAAATAGAGAAACACTCAAAACAGAGATTAAGACAGGAGCAAATGTGAATATCCTACCGTCAGAATTGTGCTGGACATGTACTGGGATCATTGGAACTGAACTATTCACTGTGAATGGAGATGATTTCATTTAGTCTCCAACCATTTCTCCAAATTTCCAGTTGTCGGACGAGTGAAGAAAATTTCAAGTGTGTCCATGCAGTCACATCGAGCACCATATTCAGTCTGATATAACTGAAGAAATCCTTTCTGGTGGTGGGTTGCAGTATATGGAAAGATAGAAAATGACAATACGAGTAGGCCATTCTGCCGTTTGAATCTACTTCGCCATTCGTTATGATCATATGACTCAACTGCCCGATCCTTCTTTTCCTCACATCCGTTAATGCCTTCAGCCCCAAGTGCAATAACCAACTCTTTCTGGAAATCATACAATGTTTTGGCCTTGATAGCTTTGTGTGGTAATGAATTCCAAAGGCTCACCACTCTCTGGGTGACGAAATCTTTTCTCATCTCTGCCCTAAATGACCTACCCTATATCCTTAGACTGAAACCCTTGGTTCTGGACTCCCTGCCATTGAGAACGTTCCTCCCGCATATGAGCTATTTAGCCCTGTTAGAATTTTGTCAGCTTCAATGAGATTACCCTCTCATTTTTCTGAACTCCAGTGAATATAATCTTAACTGGTTTGACCCCTCCTCATACGTAAGTGCCACCATCCCTGGAATCAGTCGGGTAAAGAAAAAGAATAAAAACAGAAGTTGGTGGAAAAGCTCAGCAGGTCTGGCAGCATCTGTGGAGAAAAAAAATCAGAGTCAACATTTCCCGTCCAGCAACCTTTCCTCAGAACTCACCAAACCCGAAACATTAACTCTGTGTTTTTTCTTCACAGACGCTGCCAGACCGGCTGAGCTTTTCCACTGACTTCTGCTTTTGTTGCTGATTTACTGCATCCTTTCAGTCTGGTAAACCTCTGCTGTAGCCCCTCTCCAGCAAGGAAACTGTTTCTCAAATAAAGAGATCAAAACTGCACACAATACTCCAGTTGTGGTCTCACCGAAGCTCTGTACAATTGTAGCAAGACATCCTGCTTCTGTACTCAAATTGTCTGACTATGAAGGCCAACAAACCACTCTCCATCTTTACCACTGACTGCTCCTGCAGGCTTACTTTCAGTGACTGGTGTACAAGAAAACCCAGGCATCATTGTACAGTCCCTTTCTCAATTTATAGCCATTCAGATAATCATCTGCCTTCCTATTTTTTGCTACCAAAGTGGATAACCTCGCATTTACCCACATTGTACTGCACCTGCTATCCATGTGGCCAATCTGCCAGCTTGTCCAAAACACAGAGCAACATCTCTGCATCCTCCTCACTGTTCATTTTAATAGTTCCCTCATCTAACTCTTTACTATATATTGTGAATAACTGGGGTCAACGCGCTGATCCTTGTGGTGCTCCACTAGTTACAGCTGGCCATTTGGAAAAAGCCCTGTGTATTCTTAGTCTTTGTTTCCTGTCTGCCAACTAGTTTTCTATTCATGTGAACACATAAGCCCCACTCCCATGCGCTTTCATTTTACACACAAATCCCTAACGTAGGACTTTGTCAAAAGCCTTCAAAGAGTGAAAATAACCACTTCCACTGTCTTCCTTTGATCACCTCTACTAGTTACATCCTCAAAAAATTCCAGTACATTTCTCAAGCACAATTTCCCTTTTGTAATTCCACGCTGACTCTACCCAATCCTACTACTATTTTCCAAATGCTCAGTAATTATTCTTTTCCAATGGATTCTAGCATTTTCTCCTCAATCCTGGAGCTCAAAAATGGTCTGAGGAGAGCCAGGAGGGGGCGCGAGAAAGGCTTGGCAGAAGGAATCCGGGAAAACACAAAGGCATTTTACACTTACGTGAGGAATAAGAGAATGATCAAAGAAAGAGTAGGGCCGATCAGGGATAGCATAGGGAACTTGTGTGTGGAGCCTGAGGAGGTAGGGGAAGCCCTAAATGAGTTTTTTGCTTCTGTCTTTACGAAAGAAACAAACTTTGTAGTGAATGAAACCTTTGGAGAGCAGGTGTGCATGCTGGAATGGATAGAGATAGAGGAAGCTGATGTGCTGAAAATTTTGTCAAACATTAAGATTGACAAGTCGCCAGGCCCCCACCAGATTTGTCCTCGGCTGCTTTGGGAAGCGAGAAATGCAATTGCTTCGCCACTTGCGAAGATCTTTGCATCCTCGCTCTCCACTGGAGTCGTACCTGAGGACTGGAGAGAGGCAAATGTAATTCCTCTCTTCAAGAAAGGAAATAGGGAAATCCCCGGCAATTATAGACCGGTAAGTCTCACGTCTGTCGTCTGCAAGGTGTTAGAAAGGATTCTGAGGGATAAGATTTATGACCATCTGGAAGAGCATGGCTTGATCAAATACAGTCAACACGGCTTTGTGAGGGGTAGGTCATGCCTTACAAACCTTATCGAGTTTTTTGAGGATGTGACTAGAAAAGTTGATGAGGGTCGAGCTGTGGATGTGGTGTATAGGGACTTCAGTAAGGCATTTGATAAGGTTCCCCATGGTAGGCTCATTCAGAAGGTCAGGAGGAATGGGATACAGGGGAACTTAGCTGCTTGGATACAGAATTGGCTGGCCAACAGAAGACAGCAAGTGGTAGTAGAAGGAAAATATTCTGCCTGGAAGTCAGTGGTGAGTGGGGTTCCACAGGGCTCTGTCCTTGGGCCTCTACTGTTTGTAATTTTTATTAATGAGTTGGACGAGGGGATTGAAGGATGGGTCAGCAAGTTTGCAGATGACACAAAGGTCGGAGGTGTCGTTGACAGTGTAGAGGGCTGTTGTAGGCTGCAGCGGGACATTGACAGGATGCAGAGATGGGCTGAGAGGTGGCAGATGGAGTTCAACCTGGATAAATGCGAGGTGATGCATTTTGGAAGGTCGAATTTGAAAGCTGAGTACAGGATTAAGGATAGGATTCTTGGCAGCGTGGAGGAACAGAGGGATCTTGGTGTGCAGATACATAGATCCCTTAAAATGGCCACCCAAGTGGACAGGGTTGTTAAGAAAGCATATGGTGTTTTGGCTTTCATTAACAGGGGGATTGAGTTTAAGAGTCGTGAGATCTTGTTGCAGCTCTATAAAACTTTGGTTAGACCGCACTTGGAATACTGCGTCCAGTTCTGGTCTCCCTATTATAGGAAAGATGTGGATGCTTTGGAGAGGGTTCAGAGGAGGTTTACCAGGATGCTGCCTGGACTGGAGGGCTTATCTTATGAAGAGAGGTTGACTGAGCTCGGTCTCTTTTCATTGGAGAAAAGGAGGAGGAGAGGGGACCTAATTGAGGTATACAAGATAATGAGAGGCATAGATAGAGTTGATAGCCAGAGACTATTTCCCAGGGCAGAAATGGCTAGCACGAGGGGTCATAGTTTTAAGCTGGTTGGTGGAAAGTATAGAGGGGATGTCAGAGGCAGGTTCTTTACGCAGAGAGTTGTGAGAGCATGGAATGCGTTGCCAGCAGAAGTTGTGGAAGCAAGGTCATTGGGGTCATTTAAGAGACTGCTGGACATGTATATGGTCACAGAAATCTGAGGGTGCATACATGAGGATCAATGGTCGGCACAACATTGTGGGCTGAAGGGCCTGTTCTGTGCTGTACTGTTCTATGTTCTATGTTCTATGTTCTAATCCCATTAAGGGCAGACTTTCAGAGACTAAGGAGCCAAATGCAATATGAAACATGCGATGTCTTCACCATATTACCTCAGATTAATCAGTCTTGCAGTGCGACTGGTTCGCAGCATTACATCACTCATTCTGAAATGCAAGACAACGAATCAAGATTTTCATGTTGCCATGTTATACCTCAGGACTATGCCTCAGATATAAAGTACCATTAACTGCAGAGAACATGATTGAAAAGCAAGTGAGAATGTCATTGACAAGCCACCAACTATTCAAATTCATTTGTCTCCAAATATAGTAAGATGGTGATGGTGCATGACTGATGTGCAGATATGGAACTATCTCAACTACACGCAGGACGAAAATCAGAGTCGCACTCCCCACAACAGGAACATGGTTACCTAAAGAGGTTTCCAAAATGCATGATGAGACCAACTCAAAACATCCAACACAGCAATGCTAAAGAGGAATAGAAGCCAGCTATGGAACTGTACAATATGCCAACTGTGCAGAGTGAACATGAAAGATGGCCACAGTGTGATGGACACAAGAACAACAATTAGCACGCTGATGATATGTCTACAGACCAAGAACAATCAAGGGTGAAATCTTCATTTCCTGAAGGCTACACCATAACAAGTGCTGGAAGAGTTATCAAACTCTTACATGGACTCTTTGTTTCTGTACTTGCAAATTTTACAATCTCCATCTCTGCCTAACTAACTGTACTATCACCTGTAATTTATTATACAGAAATGCCATCTCTGGACAAGAAGTGAATGTTCTATTATTACATTTGGAGAGTTGTCCCTTTAAGGGCTCAACATGCAAATGAACCAAGTACCAAGATGTTATTACATGACCACAACCCATAGGCCATTGTAGATCTAAAGGTGCAGTCTGAATTTACTCAGTAATGTGTATATCAGATAAGCTCGAAATATATTGACCACCGATTGCCAATAATCATACAATACTCAGTATCATTCAGGATGCCTCAGATGATGGAGCAGTTCATGTCCAAATGCAACAGGACCTGGACAATATCCAGTCTTGAGCTGACAAGTGGCAAGTAACCATCATACCACCCAAATGCCAGGTAATGACCATCTCCAGAACAGACAATTTAACAATCACCCCTTGACATCCAGTGGCACCTCCATCACTGTGTCACCCACTATCAACATCCCAAGGTTACTATTGGACAGAAGTTAGTTTTTGGCCAGACTAGCATAAAAATCAATAGCTACAAGAACAGATCAGAGGCTAGGGACACCGCAGTGAGTAACTCACCTCCTGACTCCCCAAAACCTGTCCACCATCTACAAGTCACAAATCAGAAGTGTGATGGAATACTCCACACTTGCGTGGATGAGTGCAGCTGCAACATTACTCAAAGAGGCTTGACACTATCCAGGGCAGAGCAGCACACTTGATTGGCACCACATCTACAAACATCCATGCCCTCCACCACCAACGCTCAGTAGCAGAAGTGTGTACCATCTACAAGATGCACAGCAGGAAGTCACCAAGGCTCCTTAGACAGTAACTTCCAAATCCACAACCATTTCCATCTAGAAGGACAAGAGCAGCAGGTACATGGGAACACCACTACCTTCAAGTTCCCCTCCAGGCCACACGTCATCCTGATTTGGAAATATACTTTTATTCTTTCGCTAGACCTGGGTCAAAATTCTGGATACCCCTCCCTAAAATGTATGGCTCTGTGCACAGCATATGGACTGCAGTGATCCAAGAAGGCAGGTCACCATCACCTTCTCAAGAGCAAGTTGGGATGGGCAAAAAGTGTTTTCTCAGCCAACAATGTTCACATCCCACAAGTGAATTTAAAAAATTGAGATCTTCAAATAAATGGAATCCAGGTACCTCGTGTGCGTTTTATTTTGGTGACACGGGGGTTTTATTGTGTGAAAACATATTTCCTCACATCTACTAATCCTTCTATCGATTATATGCTGTCTGATTTTTGAGCCCTTTACTAATGTAAATAAGTTGCCTATTTAACTTTCTCAAGATCTCTCATAATTTTATGCTCCTCAATTAAATCTCCCCTCAGTTTCCGCTGTTCCAAGGAAAAGAACTCCAGCCATTCCAATCTTTCCTAGTAGCTCAGATGTTCCAAGTTTTGCAACATCCTTATGCATCCCCTCTGCATTCTCTTTGATACAATCGCTTCTGTCATGTCATGCAGTACAAGAATTACATACAGTACCCTAGTTGTGGCTTAACTCGCATTATATTTCCAGCATTTCTTTTATATTCTATTGTGGCTGAGGTCTGCAGGTCCTCTACACAGTTCTCTCAGCTTGTAGTCTTATATTTTCCTCTTCAGTGGGCAGTTGGAACCTCCCTGTTTTGACTTCAGTGAGCAAGATAACCGTGGAAGGGAGGACATGATGTGGTTTCCTGTTACCTTCTTCATGTGTGCTGAAGAATCAAAAATCCTTTTCCCAAACAAATCAGTAGGGAAATGGTCTCATACTGGTAAAATTGTTAAAATTATGGGCCTGTCAAAATTATGTATTTTGAATAAAGTGCTTTCATTAGCAATGGTTTCTCAACAGTAAAGGAGGTCTAAAGAGAGACTGTATTCAGAACTGCTTGTTCATCTCATAAAATCTCAGAAAGAAAATGAAGAATGAGCTTAATACTCAGTATGCATGGAGATGAGAATTTAATTTTGCCCTTTTCTCTGATTTTCAGATGGCTGTACGCGTGCTGCTGGCATCCACATGCAGCTGGCCCATCTTTTACTGGGCTAATTGCTTGAATTTCAATCTTTCCTTTTATCTTGGTGAATCTCATATTTTTCACTTGCCCACATAACAAGTCCCAGCAGAGTCCTCGCAGACAAAGGGGTAAAGCCAAGTCATAAAACTTGATTTGCTGATCTTGCAATTTTTTTTCCCTTCGTTATATGCTGTAAAGAAAGGGTACTTGCACTTAATGTGGCTTTAAATTCTAGCCAGCAACCGTTTGCATTTAGTCTCCTGATGTTACTGTGCGGTAGATTTAGAAGTTGGGTTTTATTGTTTAATAGGAATTCCAATCCGATTGATAAATTGGAAACAGAAGAGCTCCTTGGCTTAGCTTAATCCCCCCTACTATATAATATTTTGTAGCTGTAACATGTTTTCTTTTACTTGTCCTTTTAACCCCTGTTTGTATTAACTGAGGTGAAAGTGTATATGTTCAGGATACATTTCCATTAGGTGCATCAGTATCACTGGCCGAGAAGTAGAGATCAAGAAATTGTGCAATTCCCTAATGGGGCTGTTCTCTCATGCTAATTACTCCAACTGTTGATGACCAGGAGCTTTTTCTCTTACCAGAAATGAAGGATAGCAAAAGTGGTCATGAAAATGGCCTTTCCACTGCCAGACATTTAGGTGGGAGTGTGTGTGTGTGCGCGCGCACGTGTGTGTGTGTGTGTGTGTGTGTGTGCACGTGTATGTAAACAGCTATTTACAGCTTGTGCTCTCCTGATGTCTTTCGCGGAGGTTGACAGAATCTTTCTGCAATTTCAGCATCAAGATTTACTGCACTGAAGATAAGTCATACTATTTTCATATAACCTATCATAGAACTCGCCAGCAGAAATTCAGTAGGACAACTAGGCTGCTTCCCTAACATACCAACTGCAGCTGTGAGTTGAGGCAGCCTGTTAATGTTACCTGGTTATATCGTAGCTGTTTTGTTCTGCCCTTTTGAAGAGCTTGACAAGAAGAATATTACGATGGCTCCAGCCTCATCATTTTAAATATCAATGATTAGGTACAATGGTGGGATTAACTTCAAATTTCCCAACTGGCCACATTAACGTTGAGTAATGGTGGAACTGATAATTATTTACCTCCTTGTAAAACAGATTTGAATTTGAATTGAACTCATACCTAGTGCAATGCAAGATACCCCAAGAGCTTTGCTTCTGCATTTGGGTTGAGCTCAATCCCAGGAATCACACTGCAACTGGGGTAAACTAAAATCTCATCAGACACTAATAAGGCTTTTGCTGCACCCTTCTCTAATGTAACAATCTAAGATGTTATTCCTTAGTTTATAAGCTTCAGTTAGGAAACGCTGTGGCAGGATAGTAATGAGGAGCTTCCTAAACCAAATGTTTGAATACACAAAACTGCATATTTGTGAAGCATCATTTTCTAGATATTTATCATTATCTTTTCTGGCTAACATTTTATAAGAAATAAAGAAAGGTGTGGATGTTTTGTTTCCCTGACTTGCTGCTTCTTTTTCAAGCTTTGTAACTTTTTTTAAAAATTCCTAACCGAGTCTTCTATGTAATCTTTCAACAGAAATGTTCGACTGTCCAGTCTACAGAATTCATGGCGAGCTCCTTTACACAATTCTTTTTCATCTTTTTGGCGAGTTCTCCCCAACGTCAATTTAGGAAGCAATTTTCCCATCCCAGGATCAGCTTTCCTTAGTCCCTTCTTTCTGCCATTCCTGCTAAAACTGGTGGAACTCAGGCTGTACTCCTCAGAGAAGTGAGGAGTATAATATTTGTATCATAACAAATATAATATTTGTTAGAGATGTTCAAAATCTTGAGCAGAAGGGATAAAGTAGTTTGAAAGAAACTTCTTCTACTGGTTGAAATAGAGCACACTGACTTCTGATGCTTAGTAAAGGAAGATTTTTTACACAATGCGCAGCTTATGACCTGCCTGAGAGAATAATGGAGGGAGATTCAACTGCAGAGTTCAAAAGTGAGTTGGATGATTATCTGAGCAGAAATAAAAACTTCCACAGGTGCATTGAAACTGATGAAATTGGTCTTGCAAAGTGTTAACATGGATATGATAGAATCAGAATCCCCGCTTGCGGAAAGAGACCATTCAGCCCATTGAATCTGCACGGATGCTCTGAAGACCATCCTACCCAGACACACCACTCCAACCCTGGCTAATCCACCTAACCTGCACATCTGGGGACTGTAGGAAACAGGAGCAGCCAGAGGAAATCCACATAGACACAAGGAGAACACACAAATGCCACACAGACAGCCCACCAAAGGCTGGAATCGAATGCAGGCCCCTGGTGCTGTGAGGCAGCAGTGCTAGCCACTGAGACACCATGCTGACAAACTAAATTTGATGAATTCTTCTGTGTGTAACCATTCAGTGAATCTCTGACCTGGTCTAGACTTCGGCCACTACTTTTTGCAAATTTACATTTATACATTTTATTTCTACTTCTCTCTTGCTTTTAAAAGAACTTGTATTTAGTCTGTATTGACTTTTTGAAAGTTACTTACTCATTTTACTCACTGATCAAGTCAAGCACAACAGTAAGCAGCTGTGGTATTATTAACTGTGAACCTGCCTTTTCCAACAAATTACTTCTCCTTGCTTTTTATGCTGGTCGAAACAAGAAGTTCACAGCTGGCCAAAACTACTGTTTTTCTCATCTGACTAGGACAGCACAAACAAAGGATGTTTATGCCTGTTGTTTGAACAGGAGATAATTCTTAAAGTATTTGATGGCCCTTGAAGTATAGACTAGGACAATGTACAACTTACAAATCAATTATAGTCAACTAGTGTGGAGTCAGGAGATAGAATTGCTGGACAGTATAACCCTCGCTGTCTGAGAGAAACCATCAGAGAATGTGTAAACAATTGCTAACCTTGTAATATCAGTGAAAACAAGTCGATAAGAGATCATGGTAACCAGACTTTTGTCTTGAGAAAGTCCAGATGGAAACCTCAAAATACTGATTTGGAGCCAGAAACGTGGTTTAAAGGAGACAGTGTTTTCCAGGATTCACTCCGGTAGCCCAGTGATCCGCAATCAACCACTGAGGATTAGCATCAACAGAGTGACTGACTGGAGTCCACACCCATGTAACGTTACTGAGAAACTTGATAATGTATGTACTAAGATTTATTTTATCATTTTAGGGATATGATCCCAATTTGGCGACTATTTTTTGCAATAATAAATTTGCATTTCTTCCCTTCTTTTGTGCTTTCTTCTGTTTTAATAAAGTTACCTTCACTTCATAAAATATCGTAAAATCTTTGCAGTGTGGAAGCAGGCCATTCAGTGATTGAGTCCACATCACTCTTCCAAAGACCAACCCAGTCTCACCCACCCTCCCTGTGCTATAACCCTGCATTTCCAATGGCTAACCCAACTAGCCTACACATCCCTGGACACCATGGGCAATTTAGCATGGCCAACCCACCTAAACCTGCACATGTTTGGACTGTGAAAGGAAACCGGAGCACCTGGAAGAAACCCGCATAGACATGTGGAGAATGTGCAAATTCTGTGCAGACTGTGGCCAGGGGATGGAATTGAACCCAGGTCCCTGGCACTGTGAGGCAGCAGTGCCAACTACTGAGCCAATGTTACACCATTTTTCTGATAAATCATTTTCAGTACAAAGTTTTGTTATAATTATGTTATAATTATCATTATCATTATATCCAATAAAATTGTTATTTTAGCACAATTCTGCATAGAGTCACGCATTACAGAGTCCAGCTCTGAACTCAAATGAGACGCCACACGGGTTCTCACATGCACTGGAAAAATCCAAATGTGATTTTTAGTTTTGGTTCAGCTAATTGTAGTTTTTAATCCCCTAGTTGGAATTCAAGTGCTCAAGGGTTGGGTGTCAGCAAACATCCCAAGAAAAGGACTATTCTCCGATTAAGTTTAATTATGTGTTTATCCTGGAATTATCTTCTTCAAATTGTAGTCCTGCATTTTAAAAAATGTTTTAGAATAAAACAAAGTTTGAACATGTTAACTGTGGAGTTATTTCAGCACTTTCTGCTGATTATCAAACTGGTGTGTCAATGACTTGCAAGTGATTCAAATCAACCACCCAACCCACTAACAGCCTCTGCCCGCTTCAACCCAGTTGGTCAATCTGCCCAGTGTTACCAACCCATGAGGTCTACCCAGCCCCTCTGTGTAACTAGGAATCTGAAGAGGGAAGATGTGTGTATTACTCATTCAGAGAAAACAAAGCTTTGAAGAATCTCAAACTTGGAAAATTCCAGCTGTTGTAATCAGCCAGAATGCATAGACATGTCTTTGTTTAGCATCTGAAAGATGGGACTTCTGACAATGAAGCGCTCCCACAATACTGCTGAGGTTTTCACGCAAGTTCCATGATACGGATTGAACCCAAATCTTTCTGACTCAGCAGTGGCAATGTCACGAGTCTGGGCCAGGCCAACACTAAATGCAACAGGAGTTGCTGCAGAATAAATGTTACTTCTTTTGTACTGGCTGAAATATCAGAAATTTTTCACAAACTTCATTTTGAACTATCTAAAAAGTATTGATAACCTTATTGTCGATTACAAGCTATGAACTATTATCCAAAGTGGCCACTGGTCAGATACATGTTTTGGGTTAAATAATTCTCACTGCCACACAGTGGGAGGTAATCCCTCCCTCACCAGCTGTCAGCTGTCAGCCAACCAGTGCCAAGAGG
The DNA here is from genome assembly GCF_030684315.1 of Stegostoma tigrinum. Classification (NCBI taxonomy): domain Eukaryota; kingdom Metazoa; phylum Chordata; class Chondrichthyes; order Orectolobiformes; family Stegostomatidae; genus Stegostoma; species Stegostoma tigrinum. Next base: position 21,022,696 of record NC_081360.1, on the reverse strand, counting down.
CTCCAGGATCAAGAAGCAGGGAGAACATCAATGTCAAAGGAAACCCAGGAAGACCCAGGAATTTTGGTCGGTGGTGGAAGTGGGCCGATGAGGCGGTGGGAGTGCGTCGGTGAGGCAGCGGCAGTGGGAGTGGGCCGATGAGGCGGTGGGAGTGCGTCGGTGAGGCAGCGGCAGTGGGAGTGGGCCGGTGAGGCAGTGGGAGTGGTTTGGTGAGACTGCGGCAGTGGGAGTGGGCAGTGAGGCAGTGGGAGTGGGTTGGTGAGACAGCGAGAATGGGTTGGTGAGGCGTTGGGAGTGGGTCGGTGAGGTGGTGGGAGTGGGTTGGCGAGGTGGTTGGAGTGGCTGTCGGTGAGGCGGTTGAAGTGGGGTGGTGAGGTGTGGGGAGTGGGAGTCGGTGAGGCAGTTGAAGTGGGGTGGTGAGGCGTTGGGAGTGGGGGTTGGTGAGGCGTTGGGAGTAGGAGTTGGGGAGGCATTGGGAGTGGGAGTCGGTGAGCCGTTGGGAGTGGGGGTCAGTGAGGCAGTGGGAGTGTGTTGGTGAGGCAGTTGGAGTGGCCGTCGGTGAGGCGTTTGGAGTGGGGTGGTGAGGTGTTGGGAGTGGGGGGTGGTGAGGCGTTGCGAGTGGGGGTCAGTGAAGTGTTGGGAGTGGAGGTCGGTGAAGCGTTGGGAGTGGGTCGTTGAGACAGTGGGAGTGAGTCGGTGAGGCTGTGGGAGTGGGGATTGGTGAGGTGTTGGGACTGGGGGTCGGTGAGCCATTGGGAGTAGGGGTCAGTGAGGTGGTGGGAGTGTATTGGTGAGGCGTTAGGATTGGTGGTCAGTGAGGCGTTTGGAGTGAGTCAGTGAGGCAGTGACAGAATTTCACATAGCAGTAGCCAGCTGGGTGTCCTAGCGATTGGAACGGCGTCTGTCCCATTGTGGAGATGGGACTTGGGAGATCTGGACATTCCTTTTTTTGCTGCAACCTTTTGGCTCTATTAAATCTTGCAATTAGTTTTGTTTTGTAACCAAGTAGGTGCCAGTGAATGGTGACGTTGTGCACTTTTCACCGTAATAATGTATTCCTTTACTTAGTACTTGTAACAAATTGATAATTCTAAATCTAAAGTGTTCATCCATCTAATCTAAAGATGTACACTGCTCATAGGGCTGTTGTGGTGCAGTAATAATATCCCTGCCTCTGAATCAGGAGAACCTGCTCAGGGGTGTTTCATAACATCCTGGAACAGGTTGATCACAAAATACCCATGCGCTGTTCTTGGCTACTCTCAGATATGCAGTGTCCTTGGCTATGTTGCATGGATTAAGTGCATATAGAGATGTTGGTGATTTATGTAGGGCCATTTTTGAGTTGGACGTCTGCTGTGGTTTATTTTGTGGGTTTTATACTTGTACAATACCATTATAGGTTTTTGGTGTTTTTATTATTGGCATTTTCTTTATTATTTTAGACTTCCAGAATGCTGTACTCCAAATCTGCCTGTATCGCTCCACTTTATGTGTCATTAATATGTATTATAATCTATCCAAACCTGAACTGAACTACATACACAGTGCAATTCACCCTAAATCCAAACAAAATATGGTGCACGAAACCAGAATGTGCTGTTACTATAAACCCTGCTTGTACCATGCTATTTATCTTATTTACATGTGAGATGTGGGCATCACTGGCTGGGTGTGCATTTATTGCCCATTCCTAGTTGCCCTTCAGAAGGTGGTGATGAGCTGACCTCTTGAACCGCTGCAGTCAACATGCTGTAGATAGACTTACAATACCCTTAGGGAGGGAATTCCAAAATATTGATGCAGCGACAGTGAAGGAACAGCAACATATTTTCAAGTCAGATGGAGCAGAACTTAAAGGGGGTCCTATTCCCATGTAGCTGCTGCCCTTGTCCTTCTAGATGAATGTGATCATGGGTTTGGCAGATGCTGTCTTTGGTGAATGTTTGCAGTGCGTTGTGTAGATGATGCGCACTGGTGCTACTGAACGTTGGTGGTGGAGGGAATGGGAGTCTTCTTGTGGATGGGATGTCAATCAGGAGGGCTGCTCTGTCCTTGACAGTGCCAAGCTTCTTGAGTGTTGTTAGAGCTGCGCCCATCCAGGCATGTGGGGAGTATTCCATCACACATCTAACTTGTCCCTAGTAGATGGTAGACAGGCTCTGGGGAGACAGGGGATGAATTACTCACTACAATATTCCTCGCTCCTGATCTGCTTTTGTAGCTGCTGTATTTATATGGACAGCCGAATTGAGTTGGTGGTGGAGTACATTGCAGAATTTGGGGAGGGTGTGGACCCAGGTAAGAGGGGTGATTAACCAGACTGAGCACGGTGTTGAGGCAGCATGATAAGGTAGTTCTTGAGGTTGGGTTTCAAGGGCAGATCTGCAAAAATGAAAAAATTGTAATTCCTTCAAATGTTCAATGAGATTTGATGACCTACTGAATCATTAACATCTGGAGGAGTTGCTGGGAAAGCTGTGGGATCTATGTTGGCCACATTGACTGTTTGAAATGCACTGTAGGATATTCGATCACAATCTGTTCTCCATATTTTGCGATTGTTAAATCTGAATGTTATAATTAAGTTTTAAATAGATTATAGATTGCTTTATTGTTCTAACATTGGAGAATAAAGTTTATTGTTGTTTGTGCAAATCCATGGAGTTGTAAGCCTTTATTCTCCTAGTAAGGACCCTGGATCTCATACATTTAACAAGATGTTACAGGTCCCAAGCCAGATCGTATCAGATATTTATCGGTTTGATTCAAGATCATAATATTTATAAATAAACAAAATCTGAAAGAACATTTAGCTGTCTACAATTAGTAGCTCAACAAATCCATGGCCAAACCATTAGACCAGCCCAAGCATTCAAAATGTATTACAAATAGCCTGGAATCTGACAATATATTTCTGGAGGTCATTGTAACAGGATTGTGCCATATAAGTGAAGATGGCTTTAATTTGATTAAGGCTAATGAAGAGCATGTCAATGATAGCCATAGCTTTCTGAAACAAGAAATATTCAGTAATTTGCCAAGTTGGTTACCTGAATCTATTGTGACCACCGTGCTGAAGTTATCTTGGTGCAAGTTTCCCATTTCCTGTCAGATATCAGCTTATTTGAACATTGATTACTTTCACTTGTAGTGGTATCCAAATTGGAGTATCTACAACATAAGTGGAGTCGCATGTAGATAGGATAGTGAAAATGACGTTTGGTGTACTTGCCTTTATTGGTCAGTGCATTGAGAACAGGAGTTGAGAGGTCGTGTTGCAGCTGTACAGGATTTTGATTAGGCCACTATTAGAATACTTTGTGCAATTCTGATCTCCCTGCTGCAGGAAAGATGTTGTGAAACTTGAAAGGGCTCAGAAAAGATGCGCAGTGATGTTGCCAGGGATGGATATTTTTGAGCTATGGGAGAGGCTAAGTAGGCTTGGGGCTATTTTCCCTGCAGCATCGAAGGCTGAGGGGTGAATTTACAGAGGTTTATAAAATCATGAGGGGCGTGAATAGGATAAATAGAAAAAGTCATTTTCCTGAGGTGGCGTCTGTCCAAAACTAGAGGGCATGGGTTTAAGGTGAGCGGGGAAAGATTTAAAAGGGGCCTAAGGGGTAGCTGTTTCACGCAGAGGGTGAGACGTGTATGGATCGAACTGCCAGAGGAAGTGGCGGAGACTGGTGCAATGACAACATTTTAAAAACACCCAGGTGAATTAATGAATAGGAAGGATTTAGCGGAATATGAGCCAATGGTGGCAAATGGGACCAGATTTATTTAGGATATCTGGTTGGTATGGATGAGTTTGGAGGAAGGGCTTATTTCCATGCTGTATATCGCTATGACTTGATGACTCTAAGTAAAGGGATATATTTTCTGTGCCGTTGTCCTGTATGCATATCAGCATTTCCCACCATTCATTTCATTGACCTTTCAAAAGGCATTGAAACTCTGAAGCCCCTTTTCCTGCAATGGTGCAAGTCATATCAAGACAAATCTGATATTAATATCAAGTCTGTTATCATTAATTTTTGGTCACAAAGAGATTTTTGTCACCTTTGTCTCTTGATGTTGATCTGAAGGTATGTATAGGAGGATACAGAGCACAATCCAAGAATCTCAGTTTTCCAGGATTTTTATAGATCCCCTTCATCTTCCAAGCACTTCACTTGGGGAAGTTCCAATGGACAACCTATTAATGGCACATTGCTGGGAAGATAAAAAGTGATATATAGAACATAGAACATAGAACATTACAGCACAGTACAGGCCCTTCAGCCCTTGATGTTGTGTCGACCTGTCATACCGATCTCAAGCCCATCTAACCTACACTATTCCATGTACGTCCATTTGTCACAAGATCGAGAGGTTAATAATGGCACACATTAACTCCATGCTCCCAGATTGCCTTGATCTGCTGTAATTCTTCTACCATCTCAATAAATCCACAGCAGACGCCATCTCCCTGGCCCTACACTCATCCCTGGAACGTTTGGATAACAATGACACTTACATCGTACTCCTACTCACTGAATTTTGCTCCACCTTCAACGCCACATTTCTAACAAAACTCATCTCCAGACTCCGAGACCTAGGACCCTGCTTCCCCCTGCCCCTCCAGCCCTCGTGCCCCCCCCCCCACAAAATGGATCCTCAATTTCCTGACCCACAGACCGCAATCAATAAGGATAGGCGACAACAGCTCCTCCATCATAATCCCCAAACCCTGTATCCTGCAAGGATGCGTACTCAGCCCCTTATTGTACTCCTTATACACTCACAACTGTGCAGACAAATCCAGCTCTAACTTCACTTACAAATTTACTGATGTCGCCACCATTCTGGGTCGGATTTCAAACAATGATGAGACAAGACCACAATGAGGAGATAGACAGCTGAGTGGCATGGTGTAAAAACAACAAAATCTCCCCCAAATGTCAGCAAAATGAAGAAGCTGGTCATTGACTTCAGGAGTGGAGTGGGGAACAAGTCCCGATCTGTATCAGTGGAGCAGAGGTGGAGGTGGTCGAGGGTTTCAAGTTCCGAAGAGTAAATGTACTAAGGAACCACGTTGACCCTACAGTGCAGAAAGCACACCCCCTCCTCTACTTCTTTGGAAAGCTAAGAAAATTTGGCATGTCCACAATGATTCTTACCAATTTTACTGGATTAATAGTAGGAAGCATTCTGTCCGGACGCATCACAGCTTGTTATGGCAACAGCTCTGCCAAAGACCATGACAGTTGTTACTGAAGCCCATTCCAGTGCAAAAACCAGCCTTCCTTCCATTGGTAACAAAGTATAGAGCTGGATGAACACAGCAGGCCAAGCAGCATCTGAGGAGCAGAAAAGCTGATGCTTTGGGCCTAGACCCTTCATCAGAAAAGGGTCTAGGCCCAAAACATCAGCTTTTGTGCTCCTAAGATGCTGCTCGGCCTGCTGTGTTCATCCAACTCCACGCTTTGTTATCTCAGACTCTCCAGTATCTGCAGTTCCCATTATTTCTTCCTTCCATTGTCTCTGTCTATACTTCCCACTGCCTCAAGAAAGCGGCCATCATAATCAAAAAATTTATCCCACCCTGGTTAGGCTCTCTTCCACCAATTTGCATCAAGCAGAAGATATAAAAATTTGAAAGCATGTATCAACAGATTTCGGAATAGCTTCTTCCCAGCTGTTATGGGACTTATGAATGGACCTCTCATATATTAACGAGTTGATCTTTCCCTGCACATTCTCTGCAGCTATAACACTATATTCTGTTCTATTACCCTGATGTAATTGTGTAAGCTATGATTTGTCAGGATAACATGTAAAACAATACTTTTCACAGTATCTCAGTACATGTGACAATAATAAATCAAATCAAATCAAGATTTAATGGAAACCTGAGTGCTGCGAGTTAACAGGCAAGCAAACTGGTGACATTGTAACACCTGGCTCACCTTTCTTGCTGAGACATTCACTGAATGAGATGCAGATGGAATTTAAGGGGCATTTGCAATGGGAGCTTAATGTCAAATCTGAAGTGACACAGACTTGTCCAACACGGAGGATAGGGAAGAAATTTCCACTGCAGGTTTGAGATAACACCGGCCGTGTATGCTGCTGAGCGGTCATTATTTTGTACTCCATATACCACTGATTGCATTCACCCTCACCACCCTTGCTTTGCCCAGAATATAGCTTCAAATCTCACATCCTATCCATTGTCAAGAATGCTTCATGCTTATTTTCACATCCGTGACATTGCCAACATCTGCCCCTATCTCAGCCAGTCACTGATACACTCATTCACATTGTTCACACCTTGAAATTTGCTTGCTTCCAACCTTTGATATTGGCCTCCCATTGTCCTCCCTTCACAGACTGCAGAACATTCAAGTCTCAGCCACCATTTCTTATCTTGCAGCGAAGTGACATCACGGACTGATGGTCTTGGACTACACTAACCCTCAATTTCCAACTTTGCAATCCTTCCATAGATTCTCCCAGCGCTCATCTCACAAATTCCTCGATGTTTCTATGCCTCCTTACACTGGTCAGCACTTCATCCTTTAAGAACATATGTTTCCGACTCCCACCTCACTCTATCACAAGTAACATTGAATCTTCTTCCTCTAGAAATTCTTCCTCCTCAACTCTGATCCCTAGTCCTTTATAAAATCTTCAAAGCTGTCTTTCAGGACAAGACTCTTGCCATCCATTCAAACTTCTTCCCTCCTTCAGCTCAAGGTTTGTCCCTTTACACTCTTGACGAAGTTTTCAGCATTAAAGCAGCTATGTAAGTGCAACACAATATTGCCAATTGTTAGATGTTTCCACATAATCAAGATCCCTTATTGCCCTCGCAACAAGATGACCTATGCCAGTACCACTGGAGTGAACCATATCGCAACCTTCCTATTGCAAACTTTCTAAAAAATATAAAACTTTTTCTGATCAAAACAGCACAAAGTTTTTTTAACTGCGATGAGTCAAAATGAGATTATCCAAAACTCTGGTAGTAGCAAAGTTGTCAGCTAGTCCTGCTGACACAATGAGAAAGCCAGGAGGACAGTACCTGTGAAAACTGAAGTTCCAAACTGCTAACTCTAGATTACCCATACTCACACATGCTCACCAACCTGTTTCTGTAGATGAAGCTGAAAAGGCCTTAGAGATTTTACCCTGCAGTACAAAAAATAATGTTTGACAATATTGACAACATGCAGACTGTATAACACTTTTCCAAAGGCCAAATGCCAGGAAGAGAAAGGTTGTTGACTCTTTTTTTCAAATCCAGCTCAAACGCTTTTTAATGCCTTTTACTGTTCAAGTTTGCTGCAGCCCTGTGTCTTGTTTTTGTAGGCAAAGTACTTTTGTAGACAAACTAGGTTGGTTAGGGTCCTCCACAGCAAACTCAAAGCTCCACTTAACATCAATTTGTGGCCAAGCCCTCTTTGATTCAACTTTTTGCAATTTTGCTGTCTGCGCTTGTGAAGAATAAAGTAATTTTCTCTCACACAAGGCAATAGAGAGAGATGCATGTGCTTGCTGTCTAACTACAATGTTCAATAAAGCCACCAGCCCATTTTTATTACTTCTAGGTTTTTGGTGGTGTGGTTCAAAGCCAGCTGGTGGAATTTAAATTCAGCTTGATATAAATTTGGTATATTAAGCTAGCCTTAGCAACACAGCCCAAAAGCTATTGCTGATTGTGTAAGGAGAGGGAGTTTTAAGATTTGATCAGCAGAAGTGAAGAACTGTAATCCTTGGTGAAGTTTAGTGAAATTTAATGACTTACTATGCTCAGTACAGATGGTTGCGTAGTGATGATGCCAATGGACTAAAAGTCCAGAACCCCAGACTAATGTTTCGGGGACTCAGGTTGAATCCCATTATGGCAAGTGTGACATTTTAAATTCAACTTTAAAAAACCTGAAATGAAAAGCTAGCTTTATGGTGACTCCTGTCTATTGTTGTAAAGACTTATTGGTTCACTAAGGTACTTTAGGTAAGAAAATCTGCCATCTTCACCTGGCCCGGCCTAGATCTGACTCCAGACCCACAGCAATGTGGCTGACCTTTAACTAACCTCAGGGCAGTTGGGGATGGACAATAAATGGTGGCTCAGCCAGTGATGCCAGCATCGCATAAATGAACTTAAAATATTAATGTCTGCAGAGAGTTGTTGAGACATCCATGGACTCTGTCTTGTAGAATCCTTACAGTGTGGAAACAGGCCCTTTGGCCCAACAAGTCCACAGTGCACCTCAGAGCATCCCACCCAGACCCATACCCCTATAATCTACACCTCCCTGAACACTATGGGCAACTTAGCATGGCCAATCCACCTAACCTGCACATCTTTGGACTGTAGGAGAAACCAGAGCACCCAGCAGAAACCCACGCGGACACAGGGAAAATGTGCAAACTCCTCACAGACAGTCACCAGAGGCTGGAATCAAACCCGGGTACCTGGCGCTGTGAGACAGCAGTGCTAACTACTGTGCCACTGTGCCGCCCTATTTCTGGTATCCATTATCAGTTTGACCATTTGGAAAAAGAGATGCAAAGATTCACTCCGCATTTTTACTTCATGAAATAATGTTGGAACAAGCTACGGATCTGGATGTATATCACCTGAACCTAGCCATTGATGCAGGCAAGTCAGCCACACTGGTGGCAGTCCTGCAGCAAATAAATGGGAAGGTTAGCAAGAAGGAGATCCTGTTTTAAATCCATCTGTCAAATCCAAAAAAAACAGGGTTAATATGCTGGCGTGATCAACTAGCACTGTGGCAACTCCACATAACAAGTTAAAATCTGGAAAAGAAAGAAGATTTGTGTACGATGGAAAAGCTCAGCAAGTTTGGCACCATCTGTGCAAAGCAATCAGAGCCAAGGTTTCGGATCCAGTAACCCCTAGTTCTGATTAAGGGTCACTGAACCCGAAACATCAACATTGATTTCTCTCCACAGAAGCTGCCCGACTTGCCCAGGTTTTCCAGCAATTTCATATTTTGTTTCTTATTTCTTATCATTGTTTGTTACGTGTTGAAACTGATGAGATATTGACACGAGATCAATCTAGATTCTTCAGTACAACCTCAGAACAGGGATGAAATCCCCATTTTTCACACTCCTGTTTTTCTTTATCCCTATCATTCACCAGTTTACAGAATAAAGCCATTTGAGATATAGCTGAATTGTACTGTGTTTTTCTATTTTGCATAACTTAGCCTTACTTGGTGAAATTGCAGATTATTTATAGCATTAAAAATAGACATTTCACTCAAACATCCACAGTTCTTTTGGGTTTTATTATGAAAAAAGGTATGATGCCTAGATATACATTACATTGTGAATATTCATTCATTCAAATCCCCTCAGACGGCTCAATAAGTAAATAATCTACAAGGTGTGACAATGAATCAGATACCCCTACAGCCATTATGGCTGAGTTAACTGCAATTCGTTGCAATGCCAACATGATCATTAAAAGTGATGTCTATTTCCCGACTAGGGAGAATATCTCACTTTCTCCATCATCTAAGTGATCCCTATCAGCATTTAACTTGTCCAAATACCAGGTGAGGGCGGGAACAGACTTTATTATTAAATCCCAAATTATTAAACGACCAGATCATTCTAATTTGTTAGGCTCACTAATGAAAACTTTCTAATGACCTACTCGAGAAGAAAGTTATCAATATCTGTGGAACACGTGCTAATGCAAAGTGACATAGTTGGGTTAAATGAGGGGCAAACATTTGGCAGGTGGAGCATAAATGTGGGAAAATGTGAACTTATTCACTATGGCAGGCAAAACTGGAAAGCATTATGTTATTTAAATAGACAGAAATTATATAAATCTGCAGTACAAAAGGACCTGTGTGATGATACTATGGCTTTAAGGGGTGTATGAAAAATGAAAAAGGAAAAATGAAAGTGACCAGAAAAAAGAGCTATTACAATCACATGGGAAGATGTGCAGGAATAAGCTGGGAAGTACTAATCTAATTATGCATGATGTATATACAGGGTAACGCTGTTCCAATTAAGCAAGATCCTTATACACTTAACCCTGTAAAGATGGCACAGGTTCAGAAAGTGTTTGAATGTACGCTCAAAGATAACAAAATCAAAGTGAGCTACAGCGAATGGAGCTTACCCATAGTAATGCTCCCAAATGCAGATGGTATGCAACGATTGTGTATGGACTATGGCAAGGTCTTTTCAGTTACAAAGTCTGATTCATATCTTATTCTATCTTCAGAAGACTGTATTGAGAAGGTGGGACAAGCAGTTTATACTATTTGTTATGTGGTGTATGCTATTGGGTGTTTGAATGCAGTATATTACCCATGTTTACCACATGTAATCTCTGTCAATTGTCATAAAGACTCATTGGGTCATTAATGTCTGTTAAGGAAAGAAACCTGCCATATTTACCTCGTAGTTGGCTTCCCTTGACTCCAGACCCACAGCAATGTAGTTGACTTTTAACTGTCCTCTGAAATTCAGCCAGCAAGAGCTATTCACAATGAGCAACAAAAGCTGGACATAACCAGTGACGTCATACCCCATATATGAAGAATAAAGAAAAAACATTAAGACATAGCTCCTGCCCCACAAACAAGTTGGGCCACACAAATATACACCCTCTATACATTTAATTGGAAACCTAATGTGTTCTGCAGTGAAATGAAATGTTGTTCAGTGATCCAAGGAAACAAGAACAAAGGCATAACTTCAGACCATCAGTATAGTCTAAAATACAGGCTTGCACCATTCAGGACATATTTGTCTTAACCCTAAATATAGGGTTAATTTCATTCAACTGCCTGTTGCACTTCCAGCAGAACTATTGGAGTACTGCATCATGTGTGTGTGTGTGTGTGTGTGTGTGTCTGTGTGTGTGTGTGTGTCTGTCTGTCTGAAAATATGTATGTGGGTGTGTGTGTGCATGAGACAGTGAGTGTATGTGTGTGTTTGTGACAGAGAGAGAGTGTATGTGCGTACGTGTGTGTCAGAGAGAGGCAGAGAGTGAATGTGTGTGTGTGTGTGTGTGTGTGTGTGTGTGTGTGTGTGAGAGAGAGAGAGGGAGAGAGAGAGTGTGTGTGTGGTGTGACAGAGAGAATGTGTGTGTGTGTGTGCGTGTGCATGTATGCGTGAGACAGACACAGAGAAGAGTGTGTGTGTGTGTGTGTGTGTGTGTGTGTGTGTGTGTGTGTGTGTGTGTGTGTGTGTGTGTGTGTGTGTGTGCTGAAGCTCTGAATCTGAGGTGGGTCTGAGTCATTGCCAAACACTCTGGGAGGGAATAGCAGAAAAAGTGATTCCTTTTGATCACAGATGTACGCCTCTTTGAAAACTTGCATGGCTTTTGTAGAGCTTGGGATGCAAATATCTTTCCCCTCTCTTTTTTGTCTTCTTTCACCATGTAACATCTTCAAAGAATTTCAAACTGCGTTAAGGACAAGACTTGCTGGATACTGAGCTACTGGTCAACTTGTGTCCTTGTTTAAGAGTCAACTCCCTTTCTTTCACTTAGGGCAGAATTTCACAGGAGTCTGAGTGACATGGGCTATAGCAACATTTGTATTGGATCCATATAAGACATATGGTGGAGCCCATCTTAACTTTGGGAGCAATCCACTGTATCGACCAAGCGGCAAGCTTCTTGTTAGACAGCAGCGAGTTTCCAGTTAAAGGGTATTATAGCTTGTTAGCCACCGTCAACACCCACCACATTAATATTCAGCTTCCATTTTTCCAAGCCTGCCAAACCAACTGGACATCAAGTATTGTCAATATGGAATCAAATCAAGTACCTGACCCGGCCACCAACTGCTTCACCCCTCATTCACAGACACTGGCATCTGACATTTGCTCCACGACTAGCATGGCATTCCTCAGATCCACTTGCAGGATGCACAGGAAGCACAGACTTGCATTGCAGGGCACTTAGGCAACTAGCTCTGAAAGGCTGCATGCAGGGACAGGTGTCCAGCTCCCAGACTGGACCAAGCTGCATCTCAGGATTGCTCACTCAGTGCCTACCTACATGCTCAGAGACTTGTCATGCTGTGCCAATTAGTCCAGAAACACATCCAGGCAGCTTGCCCTGCTGGTCAGCAGTCCTCAGTCACGGAGGTGCACATCTTATTGTACGTTTGAATGCTAAATCCATCTCACACCTCCACCAAGTGCCAGCAGCTTACGCAGTAAACACATGGCACGTGGAGCAAGAGGACAGGTGTCTCTGTAATCCAGAGAATGGGTCACAGTTCCCCCTTGGGGCTCCATAGCCGCCCTCGTGGTTGGGGAAGTGTACAGGTATCAGTCAGCTGCCTGGGCTCTTCTCATCTGACACTCGCTTGCTCAAGGAGTGTCGGCCACAGTCTGCTCATTGGGTCTGTAGACAGGGAGGTTCTGCCACGGGAAGGATATTATTCATGAGGATCGTGGAGTACAGGCCGGGGGAAGGGGAATTGAGAGTTATGATGGAGGGCAACTGTATTCGTTAGGCGTAAAGCATGGATGGGAGCAGGGTAACATGGGAGAAGGACTTGTCATTGGCTTCAATTGGGAATCAGTGTACAGTCACCTCACATGTCAGGGGCTGGGGGCAAAGGTGGGCAGGTGGCTCTAATTGATGGTTTGGGAGGGACCTGCAGAGTTACAAAGCCTGTGGGGTTCATGGGAAGGGGGTTTACCAGGAAGGGGATCACCAGCAAGTGGAGGTGGAGGCTGGAAGCCACTGGCCGAGGAACTCTTGCAGTCACCTTCCATCGTTCTGGAAATTCCACAATGGGAAGGAAAAGGCTGTGACCACACCCAGAGTGGGCAGGGTAAGTGTCTTAACCTGCAATACCATCAATGTGAGGCCTCTGAAGGGAGAAAACATTAAACACAGCCCCAGGCAATAAACAGGACAGTCCTGCGGGGGGCCTCATCCCCGGCCATCCTAATGCATCCTGAGGAAGGGTCACCAGACCCGAAACATTAACTCTGTTTTTCCCTTCACAGATGCTGCCAGACCTGCTGAGTTTTTACAGCGACTTTGTTTTTGTTGCTGATTTACAGCATCCACAGTTCATCCAGGTATTTTTTCATCCTAATGTGTTGTCTGCCTGTTTGCAGTACACTTCTCTGCCCCAGGCATCACTGAGCACTTCATTCTCTCCCAACAGCATTGGACACAGAGGGATGTTATGAGTCATGTGTCAATGGTGTCAGCAGGACCCACTGCCCTGTTTACACCTTGTTCCTTTTGCTTCTACAGGATGCAGCAAGCTCTTGAGTCAGACATCGATCTATGGTGCATCCTTGTGGACAGCAAGTTAGACATCACGCTGGCACAGTTATATTCAGGGCTGCAAGGATGTAGTACGAAAGCAATCAAACGTATACAAAGATGCTACTTCATTTATGGTCAGCCATGCCACCTCAGTAAGTATTCTTCCTCGTCTCCCCCCGCATTTGTCACAGTGTTATCCCAGGCTCCACAGCTGGTCAGTACTGGAGCCTTGAATCCCTGGAGGCTTGGTCAGGTAATGGGGGCCATTGCCCTGTACCCAGCTTCCTGCTGTTCCTGTCCCTCCCTGTGCCTGTGGGTGAAGTCCCTGATTGCCTGTACCACAGGGTCCACTCCTGCCTGTGTCTGAGCAGGTCTCTGGCAGCCCTCTGTGGGGGGCCAGTGGCCTGGGCGGTGGGGCGGGTGGGTTTCTCCCTCGCTCAGCTGCAGAGCTGTCGCACTGAGGGGCTCATGGGACAGTGCTCCCGAACTTTCTAAAAGTGACACTCCAACTGAGGTGTCTGTATCTGGGCTGGATCCGGGGGTTGGGGTCAAGGAGTCTTGGTTCCTCTCAAACCTCTCATCTTCACAGATAGAGGGGGCGGGTTGTGGAGGAGCAGGCCAGTTCTCCATTGAGGCCATGGACTTCCCTCCGGTACCTGTGAGGTACAAGGGAGAGGAGGGGCCCCAGCTGATGGTTAGTAGTGGTGTGCAATGACTGAGGCTGACAGTCAGGTTACTGTGGGAGTGCAGTGGAATGAGGAGTTGAACCTACTCAATTGGTGGGACACAGTATGCCCACAGGAATGGTCCCGGTTTTCTCCTGTGAAAGTTTTTTTATCACAGGGGGTAAGGAGTCTGATGTTGGCACCCATGCACCCATCTGTGCCCTTTCTGCCTCACTGTTCTCTCCTGGTATGGGGGGGTAGGGCAGCAGGGGGAAAGGGTCAGTGAATGAGCTGGAAGTGGGACGCATGCTGCTAGTGACGGTGAAGGTGGCCAGGGTTCTTGGGTGAGTGAGTAGGCAGCACAGAAGGCACACAGGGCCGATGGTGTGGGAGGTTGGGGAAGGGTGAGAGTGGTTGAAAGAAGATATTGCAGGCAACAGTGAGAGCGGCAGAGCATGAGCCTTGGGTGGGAGGTGGGTGCAGTACCAGAGATAGAGTGAGTCTGAACTGGCGGAGAAAAGAGGCTGGCACCTACCCAACATGGCCTGCCCAATGTTGACCTTCTTACAATGCCACTGGCCACTCCTCCAGAATGTGGAGATGACGCTGAGCCAGATGGCAACTTGAGATCAGTGTGTAGCATCACTGCCTCCTCTACTGGTCCTCCAGGAAGGGGAGAGGTCTCCTCCAAACCATCCCCTCCACCAGGACCTCAGGTGCCCCTGAAATCATATCATCACCTTCCCTATCGTTGACATCTTAGGAATAACTCTCTGTCATCAAGCTATTTTGTAGCCACGTGGGCCCCAGTTAATCTTGTCTCTTAGTGGGGTACATGGAATAATCTTTGTTCCAAGCCTACACCAGCCCCCAACCACTACTTCTCTGCTTCATCCATGGCATCCATGGTGTTGCTTCTCTCTCTCGTCCTGAAATGGAAAGGTTTATTAATTTCGCTTCCAATTGCTGTCACCTTCATGTAGGCCATCTGTGAGCCCTTTCCTCAGTATCTCTGTTTTGATTTCTGGGGATTTGCTGGCCACAGATATCCACTACAAACCAACTGACTTCCATGTTTACCTTGACTATATACCCTCGCAGCCTGCTTCCTGGAAAGACTCCATCACGCTTCCTTCTGTCTGTCGCATCTATTCCAATGATGTCAGATTCCAGAAGGGTCCCTCTCAATGCCCACCTTCTTCCTCAACCGAGGATTCCCCAGCTCCACAGTTTACAGGGTCCTCAGCCGACTCTGACTCATCTCCTGCACTTTGACCCTCACCCCTTCCCTCCCACAGCAGTAACTAGGGTCCCACACATCCTCGCCTACGTTCTCACCAACATCCACAACCTAAAGATCATTAGCCACCGTTTCTGCCACCTCCAGCGGGATGCTATCACTAAACACCTATTCTCCAGCCCTCTCTGGTCAGTCTTCCACAAGGACCATTACCTCCGGACACCCTGGTCCACTCCTTCTCCTTGAATACTCCCAACACCACCTCACACTCCTACAGCATCTCCCCAAGCAATTGTAGAAGGTGTAACACCTGCCCACTTACCTCTTCCCTCTTCAGTATCCAAGGGTCCAGGTACGCCCTCCAGGCGAAGCAGTGACTTACCTGTACTTCATTCAATCTAGCCTACTGCATTCGCTGCTCACAATGTGGTCGCCCGTGCACTGGGGAGATGAAATGCAGACTGGGTGATCACTTTACAGAACACCTAAGTTCGGTCTGCAAAAATGAGCCTGAGTCCAGACCCGAAAGCACAGCTTTCCTGCTCCTCCGATGCTGCTTGGCCTGCTGTGTTCATCCAGCTGTACACCTTGTTATCTCAGATTCTCCAGCATCGACAGTTCCTATTATCCCTGAGTTTTCCATTGCTTGCCACTTCAACACGTTACCATGTTCCCTGGTCAACATCTCTGTCTTGGGCTTGCTGCAGTGCTCCAGCAAAACTTATCGCAAGCTGGAAGAACAGCACCTCATTTTCCATTTCAGGACCCTGCAACCTTCAGGACTCAGTGTTGAATTCAATAATACTAAGGCCCGAGTACCTATTGTTTACTCCTGCCCCTCCCCACCCCAATCTTCACCAAATGGACCAACCTTTTCCCAGCTACAATCAGTTCTGAAGAAGAGCCACTGGAACTGAAACATTAACTCTGCTTTCTCTCCAAAAATGCTGCCAGACCTGCTGAGGTTTTCTAGGAATTTCTGTTTCTGATTTCCAGCATCGGCCAGAATTTTGGTTTTATTTTCATGTTTTAAATGGTCTGTTCTTTAAAGTCACATTCTGAGAGAATGCTGGAAGTGAATTCTGTCACTGAGTGCACATTGTTAGATTTTGGAACATACTTAAAGCTTTTTATTTAATGGCTGTGCATCACCTTAACCTGCCCAGGTCCTGAGATTTACATTATGCCGTTTGCTGATGCTAAAAATTAGACCATTATGTGTGATGGCACCCGGTTGACTCTTCTGCTATTATTTCAATTCCCTGTCTCAGAGGCATAGAGAACAATTTTCAAGCACTCACTGTCCTCCCTGACTGTGGCCAAATGAACCTAGCGTAGAAATTGGGAGCAGGAGGAGATCATTCAGCCCCTCTGGCCCACCCTGCCATTCAACCACAAAATGACCGATTTTTATCTTAACTCCACTCCTTCCTTCACTCCATAACTCTTAATCGCTCTGCCTAATGAAAATATATCAACTTTAGTTTTTCATAATCTTTGATTGACCCCTAGCCTCAACAGATTTTCTTCAGAGAGTTCCAGACTTCTACTTCCCTTCACACAAAGCAGTGCTTCCCAATATCACCCATGTGGTCCTGAGACATTTCTTGTCTCTGCTTCAGGCCAGGGAGAACTGTCACAATCTTGAATCCTTTCATTTGACCTATATTCCAGATACTGAATAATGTATGGTTAAGTTTGTTTGTATTTTTCTCCAGTGTCTCCACCAGCTGGGAAATGAGGACAACATGTTTCATGGGAAAAAAGAAGCTGCTGGCACATGTTTGCTCAACACACATAATGAAGTAAAACACACACAGACACATCATCCCCTCACTTGCGCACATTGCCGATGTGGTGGATGGACCCATGGGTTTCATGCTCCCTATTCTCTCCGTCATAACATTTTCCAGAAAGGCTTCTACTACTCCTCAAATAACTTCCTTTCATTTCACTGGTTTTCATGATCAACAATTTTGGATCCAGTTGTATGGGTGTTTGTGTCTCTATGTGTTGACTAAATGTGTGTGTGTGTGTGTGTGTGTGTTGCGTGTATGAATAATTGTGTGCATTTTTGTGAGAGTCTGTATTTGTGTTATGTATGTGAGTGCGTGTGCATATGTGATTAAATGTGTGCGTATTTGTGTCTGTACTTGTGTGTGTGTGTGTGTGTGTGTGTGTGTGTGTCGGTGAATAAATGTGCATGTATTTGTGTGTGTGCATTTCAGAATGTTTATCCATGAGTGAGTGTACACATCATTGAGAGTGATTCAGTTAATGTGTGAATTTTTAGCAGTGCCCAAATGTATCTGTAACTGTCTGTGAGCATCTGGCTGTGTCCTTGGATGTGTATCTGTGTGCGTTTGTTTGTTAAGTGCAAGTGTTTGTGCTTTTTTTTGCGTGCATTGGTGATGTGTGTGTCTGTCTGTGTTTGCCTGCATTTTGGTGTGCGTGTACATTTGTATCTGCAACAACGCACATACAAGTGAGGCTATATGCATTTGTGCCAATGCATGCTTGCGTGTATATGTGTTTGAGTGGGTTTGGTGGGGTGTACTGAAGTGTGCATTTGTATTGGTGTGAGTCAGTGTGCAGGGGGAGTAGATGTGATGTTGTGTGTATAGTGATGGGTGTATGGGAGTGGGTTGTGTGGGTTTGCTTGGGTTTACAGATTGGGATGAGTGAGCGATGGTGGGGATATAGGGGATGGATGTGTTTGGGGATGTATGTGTGTTGGAGAGGAGGTAAGTGAGTACGGGTGGAAATGACTAGAGAGGTGAGTTTGTGGGAATGCCGTGTTTTGACAGTGGGTCTGTGTTCAAATGTGCATCAGTCAAAGTGTGTATGGGTGATACAGGTGTGAGTCTAGTGTGCACTCGCAGTGACTCACATGTGTTGGGCTGTGGGTGAGATTGTTAGGTGTGCTGGGGTGAGTGTCTGTAGTCACTGACTTTGGGTGTGGGCCTGGGGCCATAGGGTGAATACAGGGTAGTATGAGTGTTGGTTTGGGAGTCAAGTATCCACCAGCGCTTCTTAGACTGAACCTTTAGAGACTCGTCACTCTGAGCTTGTGGTGACTGTAAGGACGATCAGTTTGAGATTTCTTTACAACAAAAAAATTCAGGGTCTTAGATCTGAATAAACTCTCAAATGATACCTTGTGTTGATGCACCTCAATGTTGCAAAGAAGGTTTGGTGAATATGGAGGTGGGGGAGGGAAATACATGAGGAACCAATCCAAAACCAGTTTCGTGCTTAATGATCCCAGACATTATCAGAAACAGATTCCCATCGAACAATATACAGCAGGGACATAAGAGGGAGAAAATGGGCAAAAGATCAAACCTATGTGTGCACACACACACGGGGCCAGCTCGCCATTTCACAAACAATAAAACATTGCCAAAGGTACTTATGATCAAAGTCATCCAGAATGTGGTAATCGTGCTGCTCAAAATATATTCAGCCCAGGATGACTGTTTAATAACCATCACTGTTTCAAGAGCAGGAAGTGATGCAAATTCAAAAACAGCACCAGGCACTTAAACGATATTTAATTCTATTTTGTGGTTTCGTCCTGTCAAACAACCATCCTTCTCAGAGACACAAATAGCTCATCTGAAGATAACCACGCTGGAAAGAATGAAAGCAGCAGTGACAATATCAGCCTGGCGACTACAGGATTGTGTTTTCATTCTCTTACACAAAATGGGTGCTGCTGGTGAGACTGACATTTATTGTTTGGGTTTAATTGCCTTCGAGAGGGTGGTGCTGGTGAACTACCTTGTCAAAGCGGTGCAAAACCATCACTGCCATCAGACAGAACTGACCGGCTCGTTGGACTATTTCAGGCAGCAGTTTAGAATCATCTACTCTGCTGTGGCTCTACAGCCACATGTAAGTCAGGGCCAGGTAGGAACTGCAGACTTAGAGTCACAGAGTTGTACAGCACGGAAACAGGCTCTTTGGTCCAACTCATCCATGTTGACCAGATATTCTAAATAAATCTAGTCCCATTTCTTCAGTTTAAAGGACATAGGCGAACCAGATGGATTTTCACAACAATCAAAACAAGATTGCCATCACACAGGCTAGTTTTCTGTTTCAGGCTTATTTAAATAACTGAATTGATATTCCCCAGCTGCCACATGGGGTTTTAACTCACATTTCTACTATTAGACCAAGCTTCTGGATTACCAGTGCAGGAACATTACCAGAATGCTACTATACCCAGATGTCTCATCTACAGTGAAAAGATTAAAATTTACAAGGAGGTATGTTATCCTCTTGAAGATCCAATAACTCATTTTTGGGAGATAAATATGTATTCTATAAAAAAGTTGCGGAAGAAACTGGGAGAACTCCCTTGCTTTTCTTCCAACAGCGCATACTTCAACAGATATTAATGAATTCCATTTTTCATCTCTTCCAAAAGACAGGTGTATAATCAAAAAGCAATTCATTCCAGGTCTCTCCCTTACTTCCTTTCCCCCAGTCACGAATGGAGTAAAAACCAATTTTAATATATGTCGATTTGTCTATTTAGTGACTGTATTAAAAACATATTGAAAGGGTGGTGGGCGCCTGGAACACGTTGAGAGCGGAGGTGGTAGACGCAGACACATTAGAACTTTTAAGATATATTTGGGCAGGTACATGGATGGGCAGGGAGCAAATGGACACAGACCGTTAGAAAATAGATGACAGGTTAGACAGAGGATCTTGATCGGCGCAGGCTTGGAGGGCCGAAGGGCCTGTTCCTGTGCTGTAGGTTTCTTTGTTTCTACATGGTTGGGTGCTATAACTGTGTGATGAACCTTAGCAATAACCTTGCAGGCACTTCTCAGCAGTCAAGTCCTACCACATAATCAACGCCCTGTGTACAATCTAATGTGTCTGGAATGTCAACTATTGTGTAATAACTTGCTACAGAGAGAAATCATCACCAAAAAATTAAAGACCCTTCCACAATAAAATTGCAAGTTACACCCATCCTACAAGAATATGTGTTAATGACGTTCCATTTAACCTCTAGAATGGAACATAGTTGGCCTTTGACTTAACGCGGCAGCAAGCACTCAACTCCTCCCAAAGCTCCAGGCTGTGGTTTGGCCCGGGTGCCAGCACGGAGATAAGATTTAAATAAGATTTTAATATCTGGAAGCTGCTCATTCCTTTTGGCTTTGTTTCCTTCAGTTCTACTCTTTTTTTGTTCTGATTTTGTAAACAAGTGTGTCATCAAGATGGCGCCGCTTATGTCAGTGGACGCAAGATGGCGCCAAAGAGTGGTGACTTCATCCTAGCAGCAGTGGTGTGGTGAAGAGGATTCGTGCCTGGCCACCAGGCCCATGGCCCAAGGCAGAGCACTTAACAAGACGGACTATAAAGTTGAACACTTGCTTTATTTCTTCATTTCCCTGCCTTTATATTTTATGTTTTGGCTCACTTTTCTGTGTCTTAGGATCACGGCGGATAATGTGTACACTATCCAACATTTTTCACAGCATCTTGTGTCGAGATACACATAACAATAAATAAATTGCATCAAATCAAATTGATGAGAATTGCTTCTTCTGCCCCAGGAGGCTTGTCACATGACTCCACCCAGCACTGATTCCAGCTGCCTTTGCAATCAGGCAATTTTGAAATAACAGTCAGTTCAGGAATCGGTACAGCTCCATACAGCATCCATAGTCAATATCATTGCCCCTAAATCTGGGTTACAAAGGAAAAGCCTCTGCACATATGTTTGTAAGTGTGGCAGCATCTGTGGAGAGGGAAACACCGTTAGCATTTGGAGATCAGCAATGCTGTTTCTTCACAACATACATTAACTCTAAAATGAAACAAAGAACTGAGGATGCTGGGAAGCAGACATTGCTAGCAAACCTCACTGGATCTGGTATGATCTGTAAGAAGAGTCGATACAGTGTGCAGGTCAGGCAGCATCAGATGTGCGGGAATGTTGACATTTTGGTTAGGGACCCTTCATGAATTCTGATGAAGGGTCCTAAGTCGAAACGTCAACTTTTCTGCTCCTCTGATGCTGCCTGACCTGCACACTGCATTGACTCTGATTTCCAGCATCTCCTATCTGTGGGAAGAGTTCTGTTGAGGAGTCAACGAACCGTTGAATCTACTTTCCTCCCCGTAGATGCTGCCAGACCTGCTGAGTTTCTCCTGAAATTTGTGTTTTTGTTTCAGATATCCAGCATCTTCAGTATTCTGTTTTCATATTTATCATTGTGTCTAGGTTGCAAAGTATTACCCCACATCTCAGAGTGTGCGAAATAATTCTACATCTGTTTTAACTTTGCCGCAATGTTGTCACGGTCCTTACAAAGTGAAAGTCCAAACAAAAGAGCAGAAATAGACTCTGCCAGCTTAAAGGGGAAGTAAAAATAAAATCACCACCTGCTTTCGAAAGGCTGATGACAACAGGGAAAGGGATTTGTTTTAAAACTCACTCTCTGTTCACCATACCGTGAGATTTCAAATTATAATCTTGCAATCTTCATCAGATCTCTGGCATATTAGTATCTGTTGCTGATATTAGCAGTACTCATTGATCCTGATTTGAGATGAAGATTAGGATATCCTCATTGCCATCAACATGAGGTGTGTAGAAAGTTCAGTGTTACTGAGCAACTCATGTTCTGGATCTGCTATGTACATGGTTCCATATAGTGTCACTGCCCGTGATATCTTCCACGCAATTCCTTGAACATTGTACAGATCGAGTCACTGTGAATGTGCTTACAGCACTTTTTCTTTGCTGTTATGAGTTCCAGCATGATGAAAGGTGATAGTGAGTAGTCTTTGGCCAGTAGCTTCCAGCCTTCGCATCAATGCATTGGTGAACCCTCTTATATCCAAATCCCTTTCCAGGTAGCCTTCCCATGGGCTTCACACCTCCTCAGATCTCCATCTAACCCAGCTACATGAGCCTGCACCTGCACATCTTTCCCCCTTCCCCCTAGTCTCTGGCAAATGAGGCTTTTGCTTTAGTGGTTAGCATATGGATTGATATTACATCTTTGCTTTTGCACTCTTGAGTCCTATTTATAAAGCCTGGGGGCCCGTTTGTTTTTCTTTTTGACTTGGCTTCTTAAATTTTAATGTTTTGGCACCTCTGAATTGCGCTGTGCCTCTCCTTCTTTGAAATCATCATTTTGTGTCCATGTGCAGTTCTTGTTCATCCACCCCCAAAAACACACTGCTTTTTCTCCATATTTGCACATGTGTGTTCCTGCTTGGCACCTTATCAAAAACATTTTGAAAGCCCACAAATACCACATTTATCACACAGAACCTCCAAAATCTCATTTTAAATGAACTTTCCCTCTTCATCGGAGGAACTTTGCTCATTTTCTTTGTCGTGTGGGTATGCGTCCAAAAGTATTACAAGCACCAATAAATTCACACTTAAACCTTCTCTGTTTCTGCGCACTCATTTACCCATTTCCGTTGCGAATTTGTCTGGTTTTCCTGCCTTTCTAATTTGCTCATTGCCCCACTCTCCCCACAAACATTAAATGCTTTTGTTGAGGTCCATCACAGCCTCTTCTACTGGATGAAAATGTGCTGATTCCAAAACGAGTTTGATACATTTGACTTCTTTGAACAACTTGACTTAGTCACAAGAATCATCTTTCGTTGTTCTAAAAGCCACCCCCGGGCAAATGTTTTTTGCAACTAATATTCATATTTGCCGCAACCTCCATTCACCATGGTGCACATTAAACACTGAAATTCCCAGGTACAGGAGACACGTTAAAGTTAGCTATCGACATTTCACGTGTTCTAAAATTTTACAAACCTCATTTGTGAGGAGTTCTGTTGTGCACCGAACACCAGGCAGACTGGCTACTCCCCCACCCTCCAAACAAAAGAACTATGGTCCCTTTCAAGAAGGTTGAGAGCGAGATCCTAACAGAAACCATGCCAGAAAAAAACTTGAAACTCGGATTTGTTACATTCGTGCCTCCTCTGCTGTATGCAAAACGTGCCAACTTGGGAAAGGTGCTTGCTCTATTCTGCATCCCCAAAGTCCTTGGCAACAGACTGTGGGCACTGCTTGTTTGCACACAGCAGGCGCAGTTAGACCACTGAGCTAAACTTGATCTGCCCCTGATTGGCCCAGTGAAATAATCATTCTCGTAATAACTTGAAACCCTGTATCAAATGACTCCCTTAACTCGCTGCATTCCAGGGAATACAAACCTAGATTGTGCAATCTCTCAGTGTAATTTAACCCTTGCAGCCCAGGTTTAATTCTGATAAGCATTTCCCACACTTCCTCTAAGACCAGTCAACTTTCTAAAGGAATGGCACCTCACAGTACGCCAAGCTGTTGCATAGACAAGGTACAACATTTACCATCTGTATATCAAGGCCAGCATTACATGAGGCTTTCTAATTATCTTCTTAAACTGTTCATTGTTTACAGTTGGTGAAGGATGAAACCCAAATCAATCATTTTGTGGAGATTCAATCACCGAGAGAATCATTATCTGTCCCAACTCCAATCTACTACTATGTCAGTCAGAGTCTCTTCAGAGTTATTTTAATCATCCAGCTCTGATATGTTACAACACACCTCTGGTGCAGGTTGGATTTAAACTGGGATCTTTAGGCTCAATTAAATGGGCACTATCACTGTGTAACAAGAGCCCAAAGTCATAGCCTGAAAGATTAACTGTGTTTGACACAGCACTTTTATTTTATCTTTATTACCAATGATATTATTAATGAAATGTTGTGGCATACTTCTGAAGCAGGTGGGGTTTGATCCTGGGGCTTCTAGCCCAGGGATAGGGACACTACCAGCGCACCACATGAACCTTAAGTGTACCTTTCTATGTGCAATCATCCAATCAAGATCCTCTACCTGTATGTTCTTAACCTCAATTGATATAATTAACATTCATGACCAATTAATGTTCTGGGAGCCTGGTCTCCACTAAGTCTCCAAGTTCCCTCACCAATTTGTTTCATTCACCATTTGAAAAGTTGCCTGTTCTATCTTTTTCAAGTCCAAACTTGACGACTTTGTATTTACCAATGTAGAAATCCATTGAGTACAGTTTTACCCGTTCACTTGAGTTATCAATATCCCTTTATAAAATATTATGTTGGCATCTACACCACTTGCAATGCCACTATTATATTTTTCCTGGAAGCCGAGAGGTGGGAGAGGCAAATCTGATTCATGGTAGGAAGTTGGTACCTGACTGGGGAATTTTGCAAATGCTCAACTTGCCACAGCCAACAAGACAAAATGAGAACTCACACTGGTATCGCAATACCTGGGAGGTCTATAATATCAGTAACTGTATCAAGTACAACTTCGACCATCCGCAGTGGAGTGTTAGCAACAAGCTCAACAGAAGAATGAGTCATTGTAAACATAGAAGTTCTAACAATAATTCCTCCTCCCCCCTCCAGCTTCCATTTCTTTTAAACATTAAATTACTTCCTGCTTTACGAACAGATGCACAGAATGTACAAAAGTCAGAGATGGGCTGCCAAAATGAACCTAAAATAGGACTTTAAAACCACTCTGGATCTACAAAGGCAATTTATTTTTCCTGTGCAGGATGAAATCGTCAGGTTTAAGTAAAGTGCAAAACTAAATCAAAATGCGAGGACATTCTACCTCTCTGTTTTCCTGATAATGCCTAAGGGTCACCAGTAGAAAACGTTTGTATAGGTTTTGCCCGCTGTTATATGTTTTCCTATTTCTTTTTCCTTTTTAGCAACACTCAGATTTTAGCAAGTCTTTTGTAGGATCCAGAATGTCCAACTGATTTGGCTGGGATAACATGCATATTTGAACAAATGCCATACAAACCAGAGCAATGTATTGGAGCTATAAATCTGAGCATTGCATTGTTGCACACTGTGCATCTCAAAGTGCCTGTATCATGGCAGTACAAGACAACAATGTGTTTAATGGGCTTCAGTTGTGTTTCTGCATGGTTTATAAACATCCTCCTGGACTGGTCCCCTAGTGTCCCATGCACCTCCCATTAGTTCTTCTGTTTGCACAAGATCCAGCAATATGGGACGTATAATGTATTCAATGGAATGGCCCACAATAATTACAACCTTGTAATTTTTGATAGTGGTACTATATGAGACTAAAAGATGTAAGAGCAGCAACAGGCCATTTGGCCCATCAAGTCTGCTCCTCCATTCAATGAGATCATGGTTGATCACATAATCCTCAACTGCAATTTTCCCTATAACCCTTGACTTTTTTTATTGACCACAAATCCATTTATCTCAGCCTTGAATATCTTCCTTTTTGTTTTTAAGATGTCAAGTTAAAGTCTTAGCCACCTATTTTTAAAACTGCAACTTCCTTGCTATCTGTTGTTGTAAAGTCACATTTAAACCCCAGCAGACATCTTGTAGAGAAGTGTGACGTTTGGTAATCCTCACCATTATTGGAGGAAAACGAGATGGGGCATAACCCGAAGGTGAATTAAATACAGGTGCTGGCATGATGGAGTGAATAGCTTCCTTCCACACCATAACACTTCTGTGAAGTACAGGAGGCCTTTGATAGCCCCTTCTTGGTATTTTACACAATGATACATTGATCAAGATGCAAATAGTGCAGTTTATCAGTCTTCAGGTGTGGAGTTTCACTAGAGAAGGCGCATACAAACTATTTGAGGTATCAAAACATTGACTCAAGATCTCCGGAAGCAGTCCTTGACATCTCCAGCATAAGCCAATTGAGGAATCAATTAAATGGCTGATTTGTTGAATACCAGAGCTAGCCTTTTCATACACTTCCTAATGAAGACAGAACATGTGTGAACAAGGGTACTCCAGTTTTACGGGATTCCCAAAGATGCAGGGAGACATTGATTGACGCTGCAACAATGTTTTGTTCTTTCATCAATGGCAGCAGGGAGGCAATGGGTTAGTGGCATTATCACTGGACTGTTAACACAGTGACCCAAATAATGTCATGGAGACCTGGGTTCGAATCCTGCCACTGTAGATGGTGGAATTTGAATTCAATAAATGTCTGGAATTAAGGGTCAAGTGATAACCATGAATCCACTGTTGATTGTCAGGAAAAAAACCCATCTGGTTCACTAGTATCCATTTGGGAAGGAAACAGCCATTCTTAGCTGGTCTGGCCTTCATGTGACTCCAGACCCATGTCAATGTGGTTGACACTTAACTACCCTCTGGACAATTAGGGATGGGCAGTAAATACTGCCTAGCCAGCAGTGCCCTCATCCCATGAATGAATAAAGAAAATCCTGTCACAGTGGCGTGACAACATTGAGTCTGTGAGGACATTGAGTGATCCAACCTTGTCAAGTAATTTTTTGACAATGCTTTTGTACCTAATGGCTGTGAATGGCAGCGGGCTCTGCAGTAGAAGTTAGAATGATGTGGTTGAAAAACTTCGGACTTTTTTTTAATAAAAGCACATCCAGGTCACCAAAAGGCACAGGATAGCAAAACCAGGTTTAAGATGGAGACTCTACATTGGTCCTCGGGGGATACTTGAGATGACATGAATCCATTCTTTCACTTTTAAAAGTGGAAACTTATGTTGTCAGACCAAGTCATCAGACATAACAAAGTGCTTTAATTACTGATTTTTAAAAAAGGTATGCGATATCTCTCAAAAAGAGAACTTGAAACCATCGCAACTTGGCAAGTTAAGAAAAATATTTTTAACAAAGCAACCACAGCTGTACAAGCCTGAAAGCTACTGGTCCATGAAATTCCAGCTTCTGTTAAATTTACAAGAATTGCCCCTTTTCAGTTTTAATGTATCATCTGAATTAATAACCCACTTGCATTATTAATTGAAAGGACATTTTAATTAAATTCCACATATTGTGATCAGTCTGTAAAGTTTAATTGTGCAATTTGTGTTTGGATGTTTTAGACATTTTAAAAGTACACATTATATATTTAGGGGCGGCACGGTGGCTCGGTGGTTAGCACTGCAGCCTCACGGCGCCAGGGGCCCGGGTTCAACTCCAGCCTCAGGCGACTGTCTGTGTGGAGTTTGCACATTCTCCCCATTATCTGCGTGGGTTTCCTCCGGGTTCGTCCTACAATCCAAAGATCTGCAGACAAGGTGGATTGGCCATGCTAAATTGCCCGTAGTGTTCAGGGATGTGTGGGTTATAGGGGAACAGGTCTGGGTGGGATGCTTCAAGGGGCAGTGTGGACTTGTTGGGCCGAAGGGCCTGTTTCCACAATGTAGGGAATCTACAGATTCATAACATGCAGGACAGTATCTATGATGTTACAGAAAAATTATACAAAGTGTAAGTACAGATTTCCATTGCTGTCCATGTTGAGTAACGCACTGCTAGGTCATCGGATATTTTACTACTTTGTAGGTGCTATTTAAATATAAATAGTGATTTAGTGATATGAGGGTGCCCGGAAATTTAATAAGTATTGAGCCTGCAGTAAACGTGTCAATTTTGGGCAAACAGGCAATACTGAATGTGATGATGTTGAGTGACAGTGAAGAGTCTGAATAATAATGACCTCAATAATTTGTCAGCCAGTTGGCAATTATGCTTAGTTCTGAGGCAGAAGATTGTGAGTTCAAGTTCCGCTCCAGAATATGAGCTCAAAGAAAAGGCTAATGACTTGATGTAGAACTGAGAGGGTGACAAATTGTCAGAGTTGAGAGTTTGTTATTTTTTACCTAAGACATTAAAGCAAAGATCCGTCTGCTTTCAGAGGCAGATATGCAAGATTGCATGACTTCACATTGAAGAAAAGTGGGGTTGTTATTGTGAGTGCCCTGGACAGCATTTGCTTGTCAATTAACATCATGAAGAAGCTAATCTGGGCATTATCACATGGCTGTTAGTGGGAGTTTTCTGTGCTCAAATTTGCCCCCACCTTTTCTTAATTCATGGAATGCAGGCATTGCTGGCATGAGCAGCATTTGTTGCCCATCCCTAATTGCCCTTGAACTGCATGGCTTGCTCAGCCATTCCAGAAGATAATTGAGAATCAACCTACTTGCTAGTGAGTTTGGAGTTACAAGTAGGCCAGGCCCAATACAGATGGCAGATTTCCATCTTCACATAACGTGAGTGAAACAAATAGGTTTTTACAACAATCAATTACTATTACTGAGACTTACTTTCAAGTCCAGATTCAATTCATTGAATCTAAATTCCAACTGCCGAGGTAAAATGTGAATCTGCAACGCCTTGTGCCTCATTAAATATTCACCCCAACCCAAAATGTACCTCACTACCCCACACCAAAACCTGCCTCATTAACGTGGATTGTTAGTTCAGTAACATTACTACAAAGCTTCCTTCTGTTCCTGTTTGCTACCTTGCAATAGAAATGTCCCTTCAAAAGTACTTATTTGGCTACAATAGCTTTGAGACACCCTTAGGTGGTGAAGGGTGCTATATAAGTTTTTTTTTCAGTTATTGTTCCCATGACAACATTGTTGGTTGTTGAGATCACTGTTGTGTGATGCTACAATGTCAAATGGATTGCGGATGTGATTAGACAGTACAGTGAGGTTTTGGCTCTGATGAAACTGAGTTGCGCAGTATGATAGTTGATTCTGAGTATGGGCAGTTTGTATTAATCCAACTCTGCTAGTTGGTTAGTGAGTTTAAATAAATCCCATAAGCTAAAAAAGAAATGTTCCCTCCTTGGTGTCTAATCCCACCCAAACTTTTCCTCATCTATTAAAAGTTACTGGGGACTTTCTGATTTTTGAATTCCCTGGGAGACCAGTTGAATTTTCTTACTGTTTACAGCAGCCAACAGAATGTGAAGCTGCTCATCAAAGAAGCACGATACAAGGAAAATAAATCATATAGAGCTCTAGTCAGTGCCAAGCCTCAAGTGCTGAATCCAGATTGACTCAAAGTGATAATAAAAGAGGTATTTAGCCCTGGAGACAATACAGAGCAATGATTCTCAATACCCTAACTCATAGATAGAAGAAATAATCTGGGAGCCAATTTCCCAAGTTCACTGACAATTTTAGGTGGTACGCTGTTGAGTGCAAAACATTGGAAGGGGACATTGATGGGATATAAAAGTGTTCACTGCGGGCTGTTATGGGATAAACCATCTTGGATCCACAAACAAAGGATCAGAGGAAGCTTGAAATGGCGAGAAACCAGAAACTGTGCAAAAGCAGAGAAATTTAGGTGTACAAGTCATGGAATCACTAACACTAGTGGAAAGGTACAAGAAATAATTGAAAGGGATTGTTGTCTGGTCCCTCAAGAATGCTGCAATAGAAACATCTTCAGCTATAATAACACTTTGGTCCGATTCTATCGGGGTAGGCAGCATTTTGAGCACTTCACTGGAAAATAACAAATGGCACTGCCAGTATCATATTGAACGGCAGAGCTGACTCAAAGTTCTCAATGGCCAACGCAGGCTCCCATATCCAATATTTTACGTACTGGTACGAGAAGAATTAAATAATGACTGAAGGTTTCATAAATCTATCTTGTAATCTCTTGAGATTACAGGACTGAGGGGTGATCTCATCAAGGGACTAAATTTTATCACATTATGCCCAAGTGTCACTTTTGTAGAGCGTTATGGATCATCTCCATGAGGCCGAGTGAATTCCTCATGCTATTATCCAAAACTTGCTTCATAAACAACCTACCCCACACCAAAATATACCTCATTAACTACCCAGCCTACCCCAAAATGTACCTCATTACCTACCTACCCCAGTCCAAAATGTACCTCATTAATTACCTATCCTACAAAAATGTATCTCATTAATTCTAAGTACCCCACTCCAAAATGTGCCTCATTAACTACCCATCCCACTCCAAAATACCTCATTAACTACCTACCCCACTCCAAAATGTACCTCATTAATTATCTCTCCCACCCCAATGTACCTCATTAACTACATACCTCACCTCAAAATACAACTCATTAGCTACCTACCTCACACCAAAACATATCTCATTAACTCAATATCCCACCCCAAAATGTACCTCATTACCTACCTACCCCAATATACATCACTAACTACCTACGTCACACCAAAATGTATCTCATTAACTTCATACCCCACCCCAAAATGTACCTCATTGCTTACCCCACCCCAATATACATCATTAACTACCTACCTCACACCAAAATGTAACTCATTAACTACCTACCTCACCCCAAATGTACCTCATTAACTAGTTACCCCACCTCAAAATGCTTCTCATTAACTGCTCACCCCACCCCAAAATGTACCTCATTAATTACCTACCCTACATTAAAATGGACCTCATTAACTACTCATTCCACCCAAAAATGTAGCTCATTAACTACCCAACTGGAGCTTTGTGTTTCAGGATGGTGGTCAAGAGGATGAAGCAAAAAGCTGAGATGCCAGGTCCGTTCAGGCATCCACGTTGGAAATTCCTGGCGTTGAGTTTCTATCTGGTGGGCGGGAGTACAGGAACTTGCATGTTAATGAGGTGAGATTGTGTGTTTTCAAGGTGGTAATGAGCAAAATTTCCCATTAACAGGCTACTTGCTGCTCACCAGTGAGAATCTGGCCTTGATATTTATAATTCTGATGGATAATGTGATTTGTTGCTCCCTATGTTGCGAAAGGCTTTGATGAATCCTTATGTCATTCTCCCAGATTTCTCTACATAGCCCACACTCTCCGGGCCTTATAAGATTCTGCCCAATGTAATTAGAGTTGCTGAGGGATTTAGTTGTTTGAAAAAAAACTATTTCCTAATTACCTTTAGGAATGTGATGGCGAGCCGACTTCTTGAACTGTCCCCTGTGGGACACCCACTGTGTCATTGGTGTGCGAATTCCAGGATTTTAACTCAGTAAGGAAAGATGTAGTTCTGCATCAGAATGTGGCGTGGAGGAGAACTTAGAGAGGCTGTTATGTTCCCTTGATTCTATTGTCCTTATCTTTCCAGGTGAGCAAGTACAGAACAAACTGAAGGCTCAGTGGTTAGCGCTGCTGCCTCACAGCGCCAGGGACCTGGGTTCGATTCCATCCTCAGGCAACTGCCTGTGTGGAATTTGCACGTTCTCTCCCCGCGTCTGTGTAGGTTTCCTCTAGGTGCTCCGATTTCCTCCCATAGTCCAAAGATATGTAGGCTAGATGGATTGGCTGTGCAAAATTGCCAATAATGTTCAGGGATGTGTAGGTGAGATGGGTCTGAGTGAGATGTATGAGTCCACGTGGACTTGATGAGCCAAGGGGCCTGTTTCCACATTGTAGGGATTCTATGGAACTTTATAGTTAGAAGTGAAATCAGGCAACACTTGTCCCATAAAGAGTAGGATTTCCTAAATCCCACTCCCCAAAAGATTGTTAGTTGGATTTTTCAACATGGTCGGATATATGTTTCTTTGTTAAGAGTGTCAAAGGATACGGAAGGTAGGCAGGTCAATGAAATAGGACTACAGATCTAACTGAATTGCTTCAAGGGCCAAATAGCCCATTCCTAGGTTTCTACTTTGAACGTACAGGAGCTGAACAGAAAGGAAAAAAACGTTTATTTCCAGTTCTCAAAATCTGTGTTACTAAACTTGCAAGCATGTGCAATGGCCAGAAAAGAATATCTTTGCGATGATTTTTATATTTCAGGCAAATTACATTGGCCCACAGAAATCTATGGGATTGAAAGAAGACTGTGTCCATGATGATATAAATGAAATAGGTGCCATCTCATTAGAAACGGAACAATTTGGAGTGAATCTTGTGGTTGATGTTTCTTTGATTTGTGGTTGGAATTTGGAGGCAGGTCTGAATGTCTTGAGGGGCCAGTGTCAAAGGTTTGGGAAGTTTGGAGTCTAGTTTAGACACTTGAATGATTTTGTTCCCAACAGTGCGACTGAGTACTGAATTATTAACTGCTACGTCATCTGGTTAACACATTTATAAATTTATATAATATCAGTTTTCAGGGATGTTACCAAGTTATGGAGATAATTGTGAATAATAAAAATGTGTTTGCTTTTATAGAGCCCGCTAAATATCTTCAAGTGTCCTTACATGTTTCACAGCCATTAAATTTTTTTTAAAGATAAGCGCTATTGAAATGTAAGTAATTCAGCAGGCAATGCACACATTACAAACTTTGGCAATTTTCAAAAACTGAATGATCAATTAAACTAAGTGCTTGGTTGCCCAATCTTTTGGCAGAGTGATTTTGTGGCTAAGGTTGAAAGTAAACAATTCAATAAAGCCAACAAAATGTGAGGCTGGATGAACACAGCAGGCCAAGCAGCATCTCAGGAGCACATTTTGTGCTCCTGAGATGCTGCTTGGCCTGCTGTGTCCATCCAGCCTCACATTTTGTTGTCTTGGATTCTCCAGCATCTGCAGTTCCCATTATCTCTCATTCAATAAAGCCCCCATGTTGTCTTTTTCCTGGCAATCTTCAACCCCAGAGGTCACTAATTATGTAACTCCTGAAGAAGAATCACACTGGACTTGAAACATCAACTCTGTTTGTGTCTCCACAGATGCTACCAGCTCTGTTGCATTTCCCCAACAGTCTCAATGTTTGTTACCCATGGTATTTTGTCTTTTTCCCAACTGTGATGTCAGACACAACCCCTGCTCAAGGTTCTCCACCGTTCAAGTAACGACAATTTTTCATTGCTTTTATTGGGATGTAGGCTTCATTGACTGTGCCAGCAATTGTTGTCCATCCCTAATTGCCCTCGAGAGGGTGGATACTGAGCTGTTGTTTTGAGTGGTTGTAGTTCCTAGAGTGCAGGTACCCCCACAGTGCCTCATGACCTTGCAAAATCAAATACACTGCTCACTGAAAAAGGCACAGGAGCAAAGAGGACAAACTCTCCAGGCAATGCAGACAGCAAAGAAATTCTCTAACCCAACAAATCAAGGCCATTTGTCCTTTAGTACCGTGTCTGAGCATTGGTTGCTGGGGCGGGAGGCATGGCGGGTGCTGACCAATGCGGTCAGGTTTTGGTACTGGGTCTGGCACTGGCTGAGACCTTCACCACTTTGAGTTTCACTGGTGATGGGATTCATAACATCACCTTCAGGAGTCCGACTGAAACATATTCATGAGGGCCACACGTTTAACTCAGAATGTGGTCACAGTGTGAGGTGACCAAGAGAGCAGCAAAAACCCTCTAGAGATGTCCTCGAAGCAAGGTCAAATGTTTCCATCAACTCTTTAGGGACCGTGACTTGCAACCGACCAAAATGGAGAAGGTCCATTCGGGAAGCCACCCTGCACATTGAGAGACTTTATTGGGAACATACAGAGCCAGAGAGTCAGAGATGGTGCACATTCTCCAAGTAACCCATCTGCTGAACCCTTCAAACA
Organism: Stegostoma tigrinum; assembly: GCF_030684315.1. Taxonomy (NCBI): domain Eukaryota; kingdom Metazoa; phylum Chordata; class Chondrichthyes; order Orectolobiformes; family Stegostomatidae; genus Stegostoma; species Stegostoma tigrinum. Next base: position 20,989,150 of record NC_081360.1, on the reverse strand, counting down.
ACACCTACGTAACATGTTACAGAGTCTGGACAGCATGCAGCGAATTTATCAGCCGTCACAGAAGTTATGAACCGAATCCAAACAAAACATCGCGGATTGCCATGGACTGCCTATGATGGCAAGACTGTAGGACACTCCAATCTCACACACAAAACCACTCTGGGAACATGCCACTGAAATGTGATTCTCCGAATGACCAACTGATAACATGAGCTTGGAAAGTTGTTACTAAGCTGCTGAGGCTGACTCACTAAGACACGTAAATGAGATGCTGGTGACAGTCTCCAGTTTTCCCACCGGAAGAAGTTTCATAACAAATTTCCAACCACAATGATATCATTCTCCTGGCAAGGGAAGATGGATTGGAACAGATGGTGGCGTAGTGGCAATGTTACAGGATTAGCACTTCAGAAGCCCAAGGCAATGCTCTGGGGACATGCATTTGAATCCCTCCATGTCACAGAACAAAATTTAGCCTAATAGCTACCATGCAAATGTTGCCATTTGATGCAACAAATAAAAGCCCATGTGGGCCACTAATGTCCATCCAGACCAGAACTCGTTAGGGAAAGGGAATCTACTATCCTTGCCTAGTCTGGCCTACATGTGCGTACAGACCACAATGCTGTGCTTGACTCTCTACTGGCAATGAGGCAATTAGGAGTGGATAGTTAATGCTGACCTAGTCAGCGATGCCCACATCGCATGAACAAAAAGGCTGTGCTGTTCTCTTCCTATGATTCAGAATCCTCAGCGCACAAATAACCTATTTAATTGCCAATATCCTTACCCCATCAGATGGAATTGAAATTAGGTCGTCCTTCAATCACTAATCATGGCTAATCTCCTAGAATTGTACATGTCCTATACAATAAGCAATGCCAACTCAAAGATCGAAATTATGCTGGTGAGATTTTTAAAAATGCTTTCACTGGCAAGGCCTAGATTTGTTGCCAATGTCTAGAGCTGGAGGTGGAGGTGAGCCAATTACTTGATCTGCTGCAGTCCCTGTTGTTGGGCCTTGATGTATCCCCTATTCCGGGGTCTGGTCACCGCTCCTGTACTACAATAGCACCAGGACTGTATATCAACAATGCATAAAAGAAATTCCACCACCAATACCTCAGCCGCATTTTCCAGTTTCAATGGGAGGGGAGTCAGACAAGTACTATGATTTGAGGTTGGTTAGCTTGGATGGCAATGCACAGTGACACCCTCAAGGAGGGTTCAGTGCTTATACTAACTAAGATCATTGTGAAGGCCCTACCTCCTTAACCTCCTCACTCTAATGAACCTCAAGTTAAACTCACTGCTGGACATCACTCTGATGAGACAGCAGCCTCTGTGACTCTCCCCACAAATATTCTTCTCGATCAAAGGACATAACCACATGAGAACCAAGAGCAGGAGTAGGCCATCTGGCCTCTCAAGCCCACTCGGTCATTCAATAAAATCATGGCTGATCTTTTCATGGCCTCAGCTCTACTTACCTGCCCGCTCACCATAATCCTTAACTCCTTTACTATTCAACAAGTTATCTATCTTAGCGTTAAAAACATTCCATGAGGAAGCCTCAACTGCTTCACTGGGCAGGGAATTCCACAGATTAACAACCTTTTGGCTAGAGAAATTCCTCTTCAATTTAGTCCTAAATCTGGTCCTCCTAATTTTGAGGATATGCCCTCTGGTTCTAGTTTCACCCATCAGTGGAAACAACATCCCTGCTTCTTTCTTATCTATTCCCTTCATAATTTTATACATTACTATAACATCCACACCCCCAGCCCAGCATTCTTCTAAATTCCAACAAATACAATCCCAATCTATTCGGCCTCTCCTCATAAGCGAACCCTCTCATCTCTGGGTTCAACCTACTGATATCCTCCCAGTACCAGTCCATCCTTCCTCAAGTAAGGAGACCAAACCTGTATACAGTACTCCAGATGTGGCCTCACCAGCACCCTGTACAGCTGTAACATAGCCTTGCTGCTTTTAGACTTAATCTGTCCAGCAACGAAGGACAAAATTCCATTAGCCTTCCTAATTACCTGCTACACCTGCAAACCAACCTTTTGCAATTCATGCACAAGAACGTCCAGGTCCCTCTGCAATTTTTTTCACCATTCAAGTAATAGTCCCTTTCACAGTTCTTCTTACCAAAATGGATGACTTCACATTTATCAACATTGAACTCCATCTGCCAGACCATCACCCACTCGCTTAAACTATCCATAATCCCTCCGCAAACTTTCAGAGTCTTCTGCACACTTGGCTCTACCACCGATCTTAGTGTCATCCACAAACTTTGCCACAATACACACAGTTCCCAATTCCAAATGCTCTGTGTCAATTATAAACAATTGTGGTCCTAGCACTGACCCCCGAGGCACGCCACTAGTCACTTTTTGCCAACAAGTAAAGCTCTCATTTATCCCCAATTTTTGTTTCCTGTTAGCTAACAAATGCTCAATCCATGCCGATACATTGCCCGTTATGTTATGCAGCAGCCTTTTGAGCTGCACTTTGTCGAATGCCTTTTAGAAACCCAGGCACACCACGTCAACTGGGACCCCAGTGTCCACCGTGCTCGTAATGTCTTCATAGAGTTCCAGAAAATTAGTCAAGCATGACCTGCTTCTCATGAACTCATTCTGCGAGCACCCAATGGGGCAATTTCTATCCAGACGCCTTGCTATTTCTTCCTTGATGATAGATTCAAGCAGTTTCCCTACTACAGAAGTTAAGCTAACCAGCCTATAATTCCCCATCTTTTGTCTACTTCCTTTTTTGAACAGTGGCGTTACTTTAGCTGTTTTCTAATCTGCTGGAACTGCCCCTGTGTCCCGTGAATTTTGGAAAGTTACCACAAGTGCATTTTCAATTACTCTCGTCATCTCTTTTAGTACGCTGGGATGCAATCAGGCAAATCCCCTGCAGAATCAACTGCAAAGGACTGGATGCTGGACCTGTATCACTCAGAACAGTGCTTTGCGTCAGTCTTCACAGTGGAAGACATGAGTAATATGCCAACAATTAAGGAGAGTCAGGGGGCAGAGTTGAGTATGGTAGGCATTACAAAAGAGAAAGTGCTAGAAAACCTAAAAGGTTAAAAATTGATAAATCTCCTGGCCCCGATGGGCTACATCCTAGAGTTCTGAGGGAGGTGGCTGAGGAAATAGCGGAGGCTTTGGTTGAGATCTTTCAAAAGTCACTAGAGTCTGGGAAAGTCCCAGATGATTGGAAAATTGCTGTTGTAACCTCCTTGTTTCAGAAAGGATCAAGACAGAAAATTTTAGGCCGATTAGCCTCACCTCGGTTGTTGGTAAAATTCTAGAATCCATTGTTAAGGACGAGATTTCTAAATTCTTGAACGTGCACGGTCGGGTTAGAACAAGTCAGCATGGACTTAGTAAGGGGAGGTTGTGCCTGACAAACCTGTTAGAATTCTTTGTAGAGGTAACAAGTAGGTTAGACCAGGGAAACCCAGTAGATGTTATCTATCTAGACTTCCAAAAGGCCTTTGATAAGGTGCCTCACGGGAGGCTGCTGAGTAAGGTGAGGGCCCAAGGTGTTTGAGGTGGGCTACTGGCTTGGATCGAGGATTGGCTGTCTGACAGAAGGCAGAGAGTTGGGATAAAAGGCTCTTTTTCGGAATGGCAACCAGTGACGAGTGGTGTCCCACAGGGTTCAGTGTTGGGGCTGCAGCTGTTCACCTTATATATTAATGATCTGGGTGAAGGGACTGGGGGCATTCTGGTGAAGTTTGCCAATGATACAAAGATTGGTGGACAGGCAGGTAGTACTGAGGTGGTGAGGAGGCTGCAGAAAGATTTAGACTGTTTAGGAGAGTGGTCCAGGAAATTGCTGATGAAATTCAACATGAGCAAATGTGAGGTTTTGCACTTTGGAAAAAAGAATACAGGCGTGGATTATTTTCTAAACGGTGAGAAAATGAGGAAATCAGAAGTACAAAGTGATCTGGGAGTGTTGGTCCAGGATTCTCTAAAGGTTAATTTTCAGGTAGAGTCCGTGATTAAGAAAGCGAATGTCATGTTGTCGTTTATCTCAAGAGGGTTGGAATATAAAAGCAGTGATGTGCTTCTGAGACTTTATAAAGCTCTAGTTAGGCCCCATTTAGAATAGAACATAGAACATAGAACATAGAACAGTACAGCACAGAACAGGCCCTTCAGCCCACAATGTTGTGCCGACCATTGATCCTCATGTATGCACCCTCAAATTTCTGTGACCATATACGTGTCCAGCAGTCTCTTAAATGACCCCAATGACCTTGCTTCCACAACTGCTGCTGGCAACGCATTCCATGCTCTCACAACTCTCTGCGTAAAGAACCTGCCTCTGACATCCCCTCTATACTTTCCACCAACCAGCTTAAAACTATGACCCCTCGTGCTAGCCATTTCTGCCCTGGGAAATAGTCTCTGGCTATCAACTCTATCTATGCCTCTCATTATCTTGTATACCTCAATTAGGTCCCCTCTCCTCCTCCTTTTCTCCAATGAAAAGAGACCGAGCTCAGTCAACCTCTCTTCATAAGATAAGCCCTCCAGTCCAGGCAGCATCCTGGTAAACCTCCTCTGAACCCTCTCCAAAGCATCCACATCTTTCCTATAATAGGGCGACCAGAACTGGACGCAGTATTCCAAGTGCGGTCTAACCAAAGTTTTATAGAGCTGCAACAAGATCTCACGACTCTTAAACTCAATCCCCCTGTTAATGAAAGCCAAAACACCATATGCTTTCTTAACAACCCTGTCCACTTGGGTGGCCATTTTAAGGGATCTATGTATCTGCACACCAAGATCCCTCTGTTCCTCCACGCTGCCAAGAATCCTATCCTTAATCCTGTACTCAGCTTTCAAATTCGACCTTCTAAAATGCATCACCTCGCATTTATCCAGGTTGAACTCCATCTGCCACCTCTCAGCCCATCTCTGCATCCTGTCAATGTCCCGCTGCAGCCTACAACAGCCCTCTACACTGTCAACGACACCTCCGACCTTTGTGTCGTCTGCAAACTTGCTGACCCATCCTTCAATCCCCTCGTCCAACTCATTACTAAAAATTACAAACAGTAGAGGCCCAAGGACAGAGCCCTGTGGAACTCCACTCACCACTGACTTCCAGGCAGAATATTTTCCTTCTACTACCACTCGCTGTCTTCTGTTGGCCAGCCAATTCTGTATCCAAGCAGCTAAGTTCCCCTGTATCCCATTCCTCCTGACCTTCTGAATGAGCCTACCATGGGGAACCTTATCAAATGCCTTACTGAAGTCCATATACACCACATCCACAGCTCGACCCTCATCAACTTTTCTAGTCACATCCTCAAAAAACTCGATAAGGTTTGTAAGGCATGACCTATCCCTCACAAAGCCGTGTTGACTGTATTTGATCAAGCCATGCTCTTCCAGATGGTCATAAATCTTATCCCTCAGAATCCTTTCTAACACCTTGCAGACGACAGACGTGAGACTTACCGGTCTATAATTGCCGGGGATTTCCCTATTTCCTTTCTTGAAGAGAGGAATTACATTTGCCTCTCTCCAGTCCTCAGGTACGACTCCAGTGGAGAGCGAGGATGCAAAGATCTTCGCAAGTGGCGAAGCAATTGCATTTCTCGCTTCCCAAAGCAGCCGAGGACAAATCTGATCCGGGCCTGGTGACTTGTCAATCTTAATGTTTGACAAAATTTTCAGCACATCAGCTTCGCCTATCTCTATCCATTCCAGCATGCACACCTGCTCTTCAAAGGTTTCATTCACTACAAAGTTCGTTTCTTTCGTAAAGACAGAAGCAAAAAACTCATTTAGGGCTTCCCCTACCTCCTCAGGCTCCACACACAAGTTCCCTATGCTATCCCTGATCGGCCCTACTCTTTCTTTGACCATTCTCTTATTCCTCACGTAAGTGTAAAATGCCTTTGTGTTTTCCCGGATTCCTTCTGCCAAGCCTTTCTCGTGCCCCCTCCTGGCTCTCCTCAGACCATTTTTGAGCTCCTTCCTTGCCTGCATGTAATCCTCTCTAGCTGAACTTGACCCTAGCTTCCTCCACCTTATGTAAGCTACCTTCTTCCTTTTCACTAGAAGCTCCACCGCTCTCGTCATCCAAGGTTCCTTAATCTTACCTCTTCTTGCCTGTCTCAGAGGGACATATTTACTCATCACTCCCAACAACTGTTCCTTAAACCGTCTCCACATGTCTATAGTTCCCTTACCATGGAACAACTGCTCCCAGTCCATGCTTCCTAACTCATGTCTAATCGCATCATAGTTTCCTCTTCCCATTCTGCCTAATCCTCTCCTTCTCCATAGCTATGTAGAATGTGAGGCAGTTATGGTCACTATCACCAAAATGCTCTCCCACCACAAGATCTGATACCTGCCCTGGCTCGTTTCCGAGCACCAAGTCTAGAATGGCCTCTCCCCTCGTCGGCCTGTCAACGTACTGCGTTAGGAAACCCTCCTGAACACACCTTACAAAAACAGCTCCATTCAAATCTTCTGCTCGAAGGAGGTTCCAATCAATATTAGGAAAGTTAAAGTCACCCATTACAACAACCCTACTGCGTGCACACTTTTCCAAAATCTGTCGACCTATGCTTTCTTCAATCTCTCTGCTGCTATTGGGGGGCCTGTAGTAAACCCCTAACGAGGTGACTACTCCCTTGCTGTTCCTAATTTCCACCCATACTGACTCAGTAGGCAGATCTTCCTCGACAAAGGAAGCTTCTGTAGCTGTGATACCCTCTCTGATTAGTAGTGCTACACCCCCTCCACTTTTTCCCCCCTCCCTATTCTTTGTGTCCAATTTTGGGCCCCACACCTCAGAAAGGACATACTGGCCCTGGAGCATGTCCAGCGGAGATTCACACGGATGATCCCTGGAATGGTAGGTTTAACGTATGATGAACGGCTAAGGATCCTGGGATTGTACTCATTAGAGTTTAGAAGGTTGAGGGGAGATCTAATAAAAACTTACAAGATAATGTATGGCTTAGAAAGGGTGGACGCTGGGAAGTTGTTTCTATTAGGCAGGGAGACTAGGACCCATGGGCACAGCCTTAAAGTTAGAGGGTGTAAATTTAAAACAGAAATGAGGAGACATTTCTTCAGTCAGAGAGTGGTGGGCTTGTGGAATTCATCACCGCGGACCGCAGTGGAGGCCGGGACATTAGATGTCTTCAAAGCAGATATCAATAAATTCTTGATCTCACAAGGAATCAAGGGCTACGGGGAGAGGGCAGGGAAGTGGAGTTGAAATGCCCATCAGCCATGATTATATGGTAGAGTGGCCGCGATGGGCCGGATGGCCTTACATCCACTCCTATGTCTTATGGTCTTATGGTCTAACAGCCTCCTCACCAAGTTTGTTTTCTCAATTGCCCTGCGGCTCCCTGGAAAAGGACAAAGAAAAGGCTACAGAGATGTGGTGACGCTCTCATTGAAGCGCAACACCTTTTCTGATGGTGTGACATTATTGACTGTGAGGAAGAATTTGCTACACTTCAGAATGGGCACAACCTGTTCTTCAAACTGCACCATGGCTTCTTAATGAGAGAGTTCAGCAGTACAGAAGGTAAGAAATTAAATCCTGCATTCTACATTCCACTATCTTCTGCAATATCTAGCCCCATGTCCCCAAGAATCTGTGAGCCAATAACGGGCCTATTCAGAAAATATGAACCCCCTTAGCAGATTCCCTCTGAATACACCCATGATCATTGGTCAAGGGACTTTGGCAACAACAAATTTTCAAGGTGGTGGATGCAGTGCAAGTCAAGAGGGCTGCTTTGTCCCGGGCAATGTTAGTGTTGTCAGAGCTGCACTCATCTAGGTCAGCTATTTCATCACACTCTTGATTTGCATCGATAGAAAGGGTTTGAAGAGTCAAGATGTGAGTCACTCACAGCTTCTGACCCTGCTCCTATAGCCACAATCTTTATGCAGTTGGTCCAGTTAAGTTTTTGGTCAATGGTGACTCGCAGGCAGGACGTAGGAGACAGTGCACTTTGATTAGATTAGATTAGATTCCCCACAATGTGGAAATAGGCCCTTCGGCCCAACACGTCCACACTGCCCCTTGAAGCATCCCACTCAGATCCTTCCCCCTACAACCCACACAACCCCTGAACACTACAGGCAATTTAGCATGGCCAATCCACCTAACCTGCACATCTTTGGACTATGGGAGGAAACCGGAGCACCCGGAGGAAACCCACGCAGACACGGGGAGAATGTGCAAACTCGGCACAGACAGTCGCCCGAGGTGGGAATTGAACCCGGGTCCCTAGCGCTGTGAGACTGCAGCGCTAACCACTGAGCCAGCGTGCCACACTGAACCAGGCCCTTGGCTAAGCTTGGGATCAGAAGTTCTAAAGATTTAACAGCATCTTAGGTTTGTTTAGTCAAGACAAGACACGGATTCACTATCAGAGATAATGGGAACTGCAGATGCTGGAGAATCCGAGATAACAAGGTGTGTAGCTGGATGAACACAAGAGGCCAAGCAGCATCTCAGGAGCACAAAAGCTGACGTTTCGGGCCTCGACCCTTCATCAGAAAAAAAGCTTTTGTGCTCCTAAGATGCTCTTTGGCCTGCTGCGTTCATCCAGCTCTACACTTTGTTGCCACTGATTCACTGTCGCTCTATTTATTACACTTGCAAAGTTTGGAATGTTTGTCACTAAGAAATTTGCTTAGAGAAAGATTTTTACAAATCTCTACTCCATCCAAGGTCAGCCCGTCCAGTTTAAAACCAGCAGAAGGTCTTGGTCCGACATCTCTTTGGGTCGAGGATGCTCCCTCCCGATGCACTGTAACTCAGACAATGAGAAGGTCAACTGAAATCCCAGAGAAACTGAATAAAGGGCTTTACCTACTGTATAAAATAACTTTAAAGGAACCCAGTCCTATGACCTAAAAATGATTATCTCATACCTCAAACAAAAAATCGAATTTTTAAAATAACACTTGCAAACTTATTTGCTACAAATGTAAATCAGGATTATTTGAAACCAATGGGTGCTATTTTGTCAATTCACAGTCTACATGACAGCAATGACAGCTTCAGTGGGGAAGGGGGAAACAAGCTAGTTCCTGAGCTAGGGTTGGTTATTCAGGGCTGTAGCATGTATCACAATTCTCCGAAAAATTCAGATCAACATTTCAATCCACATTTTCCTTTATCTGCTGGTATTTTCCTGATGAAGGACTATCTGGGGGGAAAAAGTGGGAGATTTTGGACTTGCATTATTTGGATATTCTGTGGATGGAGAGAGTTATAGCAATGTGACAGCTTGAAGCTGAAGCCAACTGTTTGCTGTGCGCTATAAGCTGCCTGGTACTATTTTGGGCGGTACGGTGGCTTAGTGGTCAGTACTGCTGCCTCACAGCACCAGCTTCAAGTGACTGTTGAGTTTACACATTCTCCCTGTGTCTGCGTGGGTTTCCTCGGGGTGCTCCAGTTTCCTCCTAAAGTCCAAAGATGTGCAGGTTAGGTGAATTGGCCACGATACATTGCCCTGTAGTTGCAGGGACGAGCAGTCTAGGTGGAGTAATCATGATGAATGTCGGGTAACTGGGATAGGGTAGGTTTGGGTGGAATGCTGTTCAGAGGGTTGGTGCGGACTCAATGGGCTGAAAGGCTTCTAGCTGTACAGTAGTGATCTATGATTGTTTCTGGAAATCAAGTGACTGGAGATGGAGTGAAATGTAGCTTTCAAGGAGATAAAAGGGTTGCTGTAATTACTGATAAAAACTGGCTTTCAGAGGATTGAGGACTTATCTGGGTTGCAAGAACTGTTTAAAATATTAATGTACCGTTATGGTGCAAAGTACACATAATATGCAGATTATATAGCATGACTTATCTCCCTGGCCTTCCCCCTATTACATTGATTGGGGTGGCTTGAGCGATGAAAGTGTTATTGAATTTCAAGGTCAGTGTTGGAGGTCATCCCCTGCAATTATGCAGCATGAATGTTACTTGTTACTCATCAGTCCAAACCTGAAAGTTGTCCAAGCCTCGTTGCACGTGGGACTTGACTGTTTCAGTATCAGGGCGATAAGGCTGTTCCAAAGAAACATCGTTGGCCACTGTTTCTCCACGGATGCTACAGAACCTGCTGAGTGCTTCCAGCATCCACAGCATTTTGTTTTTATACCGTTAACTGAGGAGCTGCAAATGGTGCGGAGCATTGTGCAATCATCAGTAAATACCTCGCTTCTGACCTGATGGTGGACGGAAGGTCTGAGGAAATAGCTGAAGATACCGTTGCTGGATATTCCAAGCCAAGTTATCTGCCGAAGGAACCCAGCGAAAAACAAAAGTGTGACTGCAACATTTCTAGAAACACTTTAACGTCGTAGAACTCTTTCTCTTAAGGATGACGGATGGCTCAGTGGTTAGTACTGCTACCTCACCCCGCCAGGGTCCTGGGTTTGATTCCAAGGCCAGGCAGCAGTCCGTGTCGATTAGCCATAGGAAATACAAGGTTATGGGAACAGCATGGGGGCTCGGTCTGGGCCGGATGCTCTATGGAGGGTTGGCGTGAACTTGATGGGCCGAAGAACATTAGCCAACATGGTGGGCTTTTAGTATAGTTCAGCGGTAACCTTAATCAATACTTGCTTAAGATTTTAACTAATTGAATTTCTCAGAGCTTCTAGTGGGGTTTAAACTCACATCTCCAGATCACACTGCTCTGGATCTCTATCGTTCGTTCAGCAACATAATCATTCATCTGAGCTTAGCACCATTTCCAGAGTCAGTAAGTTATGCTCAGCCCCATATACACAAAATCACTATCAATGAGAGAAGACAAATCACCTTTAAAGTGCAGTCAAATCCTGACAAATAACTCTTTGACTCAAACATGGACGAGGGCACTCGCCCAAATGTCTGCACACTTTAGATCTAAAAAAAAACAAGCTTAACTTTGTTTAACAGTCATCTAAATAATTGTCCATTCTGCAATTCATTCAAACATCAGACACAAACTGAAGAACAGCCAGTCTTTTAAAGAAAACAGATTTCACAATCTATATTGCCAAGTGAATTGACTGCATTTCATAAACTCTGATGATTACGAGCTTCTCCCCCTTGATACTGTAGTGTTTGGAACTGGGGCTCAAACACCCCATCACTTAACAGCTCACAGCTGACATGCTGTCCATGGAGCTCTGACCCGGTTAAATCTGGCATGTTGCTAAAACCAGGTTTTGGGAGAAACAGGAGAGCGATGCTTGAAACTGCAGTCCTCAAAGAACATTGAGACTTGCAGTATCACTGTCTGATTCAACAGTCAGACAGGCTCTGAATAGAAAACTGTGAGACAGGTTTTTCGAACACATAATTTCTTCAAGTTTATGAGAATTCATCTACGTAATGATGTGGTGAAATGGATTTATCAACTCAGACACAGTTGAAATGAAACGGGATATTATGTAGCACCTAGTTATGTCTATTATTTAACACAACGGCCTCCTTATGTCTGTCACTTCTTCAAACTGAACTGACTGAATAGGTCATAGTTATGTCCGTCACTTTCCTCCTATTCCCATCCTAGATAATGTTGTGCTGTTGGAGAAAGAACAGAACACTTTGCATAAATGAGAAAGGTCTTTCAGACTATCGAGTTTATCCTTGGCTAATGTCAAACTCTATACCCTGAGAGACAGCTAAATCAGAGCCTCCAAAAAGGTGACACAGTGTCCCGCATCTGTCCAGTTAAACTTGAGGATAGTCATCTATTCTTCACACTCTGTCCAGTTACATTTCACTGAGGTACCATCGTTTTTATTAGCTTTATCCTCAAGACACAGTCGGTATCACGGTCTGAAACAGTCTGTCCCCATGTGCAGCAAGAATTGGACAACACTTGTCAGGAGGCCTGGTGTCACTGTGGTCCACAGTGAACATGACCTTCTAAAGGCAAAGACAAAGTGTAAGTTGACTGCTACAGTATACTGAGACCCTCAAATGTGAATAAGAAGTGTTGCAGGGATGACATTGTTCCTTTGGACTGGACAGCTATCCAGAAAGTATGGGAAAGGGAAATAAGTAGCAATGTGTTGTGATGAGGACGATGTGTCATTGCATAGAAAATGTATGCGTGACAAATCTTATTGTGGACAGAAGCTCTGACTAACTATAGGAGGAACATCAGAGGGTATAATCGTAGATAGATCACAAAGATGATGGAACTCCTGCTGCCCCTGGTGGTTAAACAAATAATTGCGGTGAAAAGTGCATTATCTGTGAATACAGGAGCAAACAAATCTTGCAGATAGCTGGAGGCATGCTCAGATGGAAGGATATAGCTTCAGGAGGATCTATTCTCAATTATTCTCAAGTTAACTTAGCAAAAAAGCACTTTATGTTTTTACCAACTTTTGCCCAACAGTAAATCAAGAAAAATATGTACAATGATGTTGGGAGTCTTTTAAACAGCATTGTAGGGTAACAGGTGGACATTGTCGGAGTATTAAAGCAAGTGACTCGCTGATCAAGAGGCTGATTATTGGAGGTGTGATCGTTGCCCAGCCAGCAATTCATTCTCAGTAGGGTTAAAGCTGGACAGAACCGGCTTACTGGAGCCAACTGAGCACAAGGAACAATCCCAATTGATTTAGCACATCGATTCACTAGTCCGGAGAGATGTGGGCACACATGGAAGTTTTCAGATGGCTTATGGGTATGGAGGGTTTAAATGACTACGCATGGCCCTTATTAGGGATTGTTTCTGTGTGTGTGTGTGTGTGTGTTTGTGTGTGTGTGTGCGCGCGCGCAGGCACAGAGGGGACAGTTCAGCAATTGGGAATAAAGGTTGCAATCTTGTAGTACTGTGCCTCCCAGCTCCGCATTCAGGTGGGTGTTTCTGAAAGAAATTTAATTTTTTTAAAAATTGTGGTTTCCCAGACGGTTTTCCTTCACATACTCTTCACTCGACCACCTGCAAAACAGCTAATGGTGATCCACAGCTGGCCGTGTTCAATAGGGCTGCCCAGCTTGGGAAGGTAAACTGAAACTGCTGTTAGCACTCCCTGTCACACGTGTCATAAGACTATCACCTCCCTCAAACACAGGCCCTCGATCCCAAAACTACAGCTTTCCACAATAGAGAAGCACAAATGATATTGGCCATTTTGATTGCATTTATTTTTCCTGAAAAACGGAGGCAACATCAAAGCATCTCTAGGCCAGGCTATTCAATAATTTGATAACACTATCTGATGAAATCAATCAGATCTTTGGTGACTTTTGCAAAAATAATCTTAAAAGAAAAATGTTTACTACACAAGTCCTGCGGTGAAATAATTTATCCCATTGCTGTTCCCAGGAACAACATGCCTTAGCGGCCCAGATGGTTTCACTAAGTTAGCTTCAGAATTGTTTCCATGATGGATTGTGGTTGCCTCGAAATGGGAGCTGTCCAACGATCAGATTATGTACTCTTCGTAAGCATTCAAATAGGATTAATTATTTTAATAGTCACTGAAAAACCTAGGGGCTCCCACAAGCTATTACATTTTAATGAAATGAAGTGAGTCATTTGGGTACCATGAACATACTTAGCCATATGACAGTGCTCCTTAAATACAATGTTGGCATTTACTGTCTCCGTATGGTTTCTGAACACTTACCAAGAATCAGGTGGTTCCATTAGAAAGCCAGGCTGGGTATTTTGACAGGTTTGCACTTTGATGTTGGGAAGTTAAGCGAAATCCTCAGTCCTTCCTGCTGGTCAGTAACAGACAGGGGGTATTTTATTTTTTCAGCGCCCGATTCTCAAACTGAAGGACGGAGCCTCAAGTCATCAGTTTATTTATTTAATCAAACTGCTTAATAACCAACAAGTGTAAAAACGTTAACAAATACAGGAATAGGCCTTCAGATTTTCAAGCCCGCTCCACTGTTCAATAAAACCGAGGTTGATTTGATCATGATGTTAATTCCACTTTCCTGCATTGTATTCTTCACATAGTCAGGAATCAGAAATGTTCTAAGAACTCGTGGTTCTCATCTAACGGCATGATCTCTGAATCACAACTTGCCTGCTGTCCCGGGTCAGTGTGTATTTTTGTGGGTTGCCACTGCTATCTGATGCACTTTGTATGGTACCATCTGCCCGTGTAGCATGCAAAACAACACTTTTCACTGTTTCCCGGTACACATGATAAACAATAAAGCAAATAAATCAATCAATAAGTCAAAGGGTTACTGAATTTTCCCCAAGTTGCCCTGAAGTACAATGCAACCCTGAAAGAAATATCAGAGGGTACATTAAAAAAATCAAAAAGTTTACAAGAAGTTTTCTTCAAACACTTCTGCAGGGTGTAAGATGAACCGGGGGTGAGGAAACAAGCCGTTAAACTGCCAATGTCCTGGTGAGGGCAACAGGCCAGCAGCATGTCTCCCTTTCCAGGAAGAATCACATTCTGAACTACCAATCCTTTCAAAAGAAAAGGGGACTTTAATCGGGTCCCTCTGAGAGAATCTCGGGGGAAGGGGAAAGGGAGGATCTGGGTTTGGTTCCCACAGATATTGGCTGATCACTGCAAGGAGAGGGGCAAGTGTACGAGATAGCCCTCGTCCGGAGTTCTCACCCACACACGCCCCGCAATGATGAGGTCCCCTCCCATTGAAGCCACAAACTCTGCAACGAAGGGAATATTCAGGGGCATAACCCTTGACCCTACAATCGAGATCCGGGCTTGCAAGTTTTGTGAAGAATTATCTGAACTATTCCCTAGAAGCAGGGAGCCTGTTAGACACGGCTCAGGGATCCAGTGTAGTTTTGGAGTTAGCGCGAAGATCATCAAAAGTTGACCGAAAGCATGACTTAAAAAATTTGTGCAGATACAATAAGGTTAGATCAATTTTTTAAAAATTCATTCATGGGATGAGGGCATCACTGGCTAGGCAGCATTTATTGCCCATCCCTAATTGCCTAGAGGGCAGTTCAGAGTCAACCACATTGCTGAGAGTCTGGAATCTCATGCAGGCCAGACCAGGTAAGGATGGCAGTTTCCTTCCCTAAAGGACATCAGTGAACCAGATGGGTTTTTCCCAACAATCAGCAATGGTCATCATTAGACTCTTAGTTCCAGATATTTATTATATTCAAATTCCACTATCTGCCATCGGACCTGGGTCCCCAGACATTGTCTGGGTCTCTGGATTAACAGTCCAGTGATAATACCACTAGGCTATCGCCGCCCCTATGTGAAATAGCTTGACCTAATTTTAGTGTGTTAAATTGGGGAATGCTATTTGCAATGTTGTCACTGCTGCAATGTAGGCACTGAGGCAAGCCATTTCCAAGTTCCTATAAACTGAGAATGAGGTAATGATTAGGTAATCTTTAATATTTAACTGAAGGATTGACATGGGCACAGTCACTGAGATGAACGCCTTACTCTTCTTCAAGATAGATCTTTCAGCTACTTCAACATCCAACTGAAAGAGCGGACATGGCCTCAGATTGTTATCTCATCCAAAAGACAGCCACTCCAACAGTGCAGCTTGCCCTCAACAAATGCTTTCGGACAAATCAGTGTAGTTCTTTAAGCTCAAACCCATTATGAACTGGCTGAGATGTTTCAGATCAGTGGAGATCAAGTTAAACTCATGATAAATCAAGGAGTGGGTGTACTACCTGTCAACCTAGATCCTGTGGTCACTGCATTGTGTTAATAGTTTTGAAGTGACAGAAAATAGGCCTCAGCAAAAGACATAACTGCTGATCACCTCATTGCACAGTGTCACTAGAAGACAGAGAGACATGCCACAAAGCCTTGAATGGCTCCATGACCAAACACTGATGTTCCTAATACAGCTGTCAATGAGTAAGACTAGTTTATGTGGCTTAAACTCTCACTTAACCAGACTAAACACTGGAAGCTGGACTTGTGCCTGGATGTTGTTTCTAAACAGAAAGTAAGCACAGTAAATTGATCTTTAAGTTATAACAGCTTTTAATAAATTAATGAACAATTAAATCAGCACAAAGATACCAAATGGCATGATACATCAACTTGGATTGTTTGACCGTGTCAAAACATCACCAATAAACTCTCACTCTCCAGTGTACACAATAAAGTGCTTTTAAACACACAGAACTGAAGATGGAAGTGGAGGGACCATACTACAGAGCAGGAGGAAATGTTTTGCCACCATATGGTTTACAAGGAAGTGATCAATTAGCCAAAGAACGAAGATACAGGAGAATGGGAACCCATAACCTACACTGAGTTGCATTACACCATCAACAGAACAATGGGAGCAATCCAATGAGAAACATTCTTCTTTCAGGAATTTCGCGACTGCATTTAGTTGTTTAACCTATGCCTCAAGCTTTATTGAAAATAATGGCTTGTTTCTGAAGCATTTCCTCATACTGTCATCATGACAGATGCGGAAATGCCATATTTCAAAAGGATCATCAACTCATGGGAAAAGGTGACAAATGGTTGGCAGGTCAATTCAGATTGGTTGAGATGTTGCTATGGAACTACTGCCCCCGATGCTCTGTTCCCTACTGCTTCACTCAGGATCGTCGACTGTGCAGACGCAAAGGGGCCCCGTGTGCGTGTGTGCATGTGTGTGGGGCGGGGCGGGGCATGGGGGAGGAGGGGTGGTTGGTGTTATGGTCCGGTGTCCATCACCAGTCCTCTTCTGTTTTTACCCACAGTGGGAAGGGATAGGCTTTGTCCGGGATATACCTGGTAATCCTGTAGTCAGGCCAATGCTACTAATGATGACATTCTTGAGGCAGTTTTGCCCAACACAGGATCCACTGAGCCAACCCTCCCCCTCAAATCCAGGTCCCCGCAACCTTCACCGGTACCTGCCAACCTCCAGCAAGACAAACCTGGAAGTCTGGCCTCAGCACTGTTTCTTTCTCATGGGCACCCTGTAGATCCATGGGCGGCCATTACACCTGGGTGGCACCCGGGGGAAAAAACAGCTGCTTGGCATTTGATTGGCCTTCAGTTCTTGACATCGTGAGTTCTTGCCTGGTGGGGGCAGAGGTCACATCTCAGGGTAAACTAAAAGGCCTGACCGGCTAGCCAAGTGGAGGTGGTGGACTCGCCACTTGGAATCCTCACCTGCAAATTTGTTGTATTAACAAAGTGGTGCCAGTATGAAGGTTTGGAATGAGTGATTTCAAAGGATTACTATGCCAAGCAGCTGAACCTCCAGAGCACTGCATGATCTTTGGCTAACAGACAGCTGTGTTTCTTCTTTAAACCTCTCACTGGCTATTATTCATCGCTAATAATTGCAAAGCCAGCAGCAAGTTGACTTGGTTCCAAACGCTTCAAGCTGCCTGCTAGTGAAACCAAGGGAGAGAATTTGACAAGGGGTTACAGAGTATAGGTGGTTTCCGATAAACTGGTTGTTTTATCCAGCTTTGTTGCACTCACTGGAATAAAATATCAGAGTAGATAGGTTTTTAGCCTCAGTTGATATATCATTCATAAGAACACAACCAGAGAAAACATAAATACAGCAGTAACAGTAGTTGAATTAAACACCAAAATTCAAAAATGATAAGCAAGTTTCACTATACTTTCTTTGCCACACCTCTCCCCCCCTCCCCCCCACCTCTGCACAAACACACTTCGTTTCCTTCAAAAGCAAGATGCGTGGAGGGATACCAAGAAGTGCAATAGATTAGCAACCTTTTATTTTACACTTAGCAGGAGCAGGCCATTCAACTAGATCGACGTAGGTCTATGTATCAACTTGATTTACACACTTTAATCCACTTCTCTTGATCCTCACATCAAACAGATTCACTCGAGGACTGTCCTATGAGGGAAGATTAAGCAGACTCGGCTAATATTCTTGAGATTTCAGAAGAACGAGGTGGGAAAATAGAAGCATATAAGAACATGGGCTCTTGTGGCACAATGGCAGAGTCTCTGCCTCTGAGCCAGGAGATATGGGTTCAAATCCCACCTGCTCTAGAGACAGGTAAATAACATCTCTGAACACGTGGATAGGAAAATATTCAGAAGGATGAAAGATGATCTCATTGAAACATCACAAATTCTGACAGTGCTCAAAAAGAAAGCTGCTGAAAGGCTGTTTCCTCAGGCTAGTGAGTGTACAAGTTGGGGTCATAGTTTCAGGTTGAAAGGCCAACCAGTTGGAACAGAGAGGAGAAATTTCTTCACTCAAAAATCAGAGATTTTTGGAGTTCTCTACCTTGGAGACCTGAGACATAGAGTGACCGAGATCAATAAATATTTTGGGTCCAACAGGAATCAATTGAGGGTTGATCTAGAAGTTCAGTCACAATCTTATTAAATGGTGGTATATGTTCAAGGCACTTGTGATCTCTAACTAAAGTTTGAGAAGTGGACGCGACTGTCATCTCAGTAAATACTGTTAACTTCTCTAAAGGCTGAGGACCCAGACAACACTAGAACAAAAACTTGCCTAAGATTCTGCACAAATCTTGGATCTCCGCAGAAAGGAGAAACAAACTTTTCAGAACCAAGCAAGCAGATCGGAGTCCAACCGACTTTGCTCGTGCATACTGCGAGGAAAACTACTTTCATCTCTGCATTCATGGCAGACTTTAATCTGAGGGCCTGACGGTGATTGATCTACTGCGGTTCCATCTGCAATATTTCACAGGAACAATAAGATAGCACACTTCCATCTCCCCAAGGAGGGTCATCTCCACATTAGCTGCATACCCTTTTCCATTTTCACTAAGCTTTGACTGTGACCCACAAGCAAAACGGAATGACTTTTTTTAAATTTGTGACATTCTTCTTATAATTCTTGTACGATATGCTGACTCGGCCTGAATTTCTTGCACAATCTCTAACTGTCCTTGTACGATCATTCCGAAGGATAGCTAAGAGTCAACCACATCGCTGTGCATCCGGGGTCACGTGAATGGGTAAGGATGGCAGACTTCCTTTCCTGGAGAGTCAGTGATCACATGGACTTTGACAACAATCGTTTCTCCGTTGCTATGAGATCAGCATTTTAACTCCATATTTTTATTGATTTGAAGTTTTACCATCCGCTCTGGTGAGATTCAAAACCACGTGCCCAGAACATTAGTGTGGATTACTCATCCAGTGACATTCCCATTACCCCACCATCCTCTCCTTTGGAGTAACCCTGCCACAGCAGGCATTTTTTTTCCCCCACCCCTAGTGGTTGTTCAGACGGTGGCAATGAAATGCCTTCTTAAGCTGCTGAAGTCCTTATGGTATCACAGTGTTGTTTGGGTCAAAATCCATTTAGTCGCCCGAAGTCAACGAAGGAACAATGCCATTCCAAGTCAGGATGATGTATGACTTGGCAGGAAACTTGCCAGTGGTGGGGTTCCCATGTGTCTGTTGCCCCTGATTTATGGGTGGTAGCAGTCCCGGGTTTGGAAGGTGGATGCATGGTAAGTGACTGCATTTCATCATGTTGATGGTACGTACTACTGCCGCTGTGCATCAGTCAATGTTGAAGGTGGTGAATGGAGTGTCAATCAAGCAGACAACTTTGTCCTGGATGGTGCTGAGCTTCTTGAGCACTCATCCAGGCAAGTGGAGAGCTTTCCACCACACTCCTGACTTGTGCCATGTAGATGGTGGAGCTTTGTGGAGTCAGAAGGTGAGTTACTCACCACAGAATTCCTATCCTCTGACCTGCTCTTGTGACCAGTGTATTTATACAGCCGGTCCAGTTCAGTTTCTGCTTAATGATAACACCCAGAATGTTGATAATGGGGTTTAAGCAACAGCAGTGGTCTTGCGATATGCAGGCACAGACTATTTCATTATCTGAGGATTAATGGAAGTATAGCATCCAGATCCTATAGCAATAGAGCTATAGCTCTATAATGGGAATTGGTCAGGTTGAATTTGTTTCTTTACAATCTATTACACATCCTTTTCTTGAACTCAATGAGTGCTTTGCTTCTGTTTTTACCACATTAGAAATTGGTGACAATGACCCAATTCAATATGTGGTTGTTGAGCATCTGAGCAATATAGTGAGATAAAGTTGTGCAGAAGTGGCCAGGTCTGGATTGCTGAGAGAGGTAAAGAAGCAAAGTGCGGAGTCATTGACCGAAATTTTCCAGGCCCCTCTGAATATAGGATTAGTTCCATGGGGCTGGAGGATTGTGATGATGTTGTTTAAGAAAGTGGCAAAGGACAACACAGGAAACTACAGACCTTATCAACTTGATGTCAGTGGGTAAACTGATGGAGGACATAATACAGGATAAAGTAAATATACACTTAGAGAAAAATAAGCGAATACTAGACAATCAGCACAGCTTTGACAAAGGAAGATCAAGTCTGTCAAATCTGATTTGACACAGGCAAGTGGAAGAAGGTAGTGCTATGGATGTTGACAATTCAGGGAGGCTATGGCACGTGATATTATCACTCGGCTATTAAGCCAGAAACCCAGTTATAGTCTCGGGACCTGGGTTTGTGAAACCCAGGCAGACAGTGGAATTTGAATTCAATAGGGGACAAAAAAAATAGTCTGGAATTAAGAATCTACTGATAACCATGAAATCATTGCTGATTGTTGGAAAAACCCATCCGGCTGACTAATGCCCTTCAAGGAAGGAAATTCTCATCTAGTCTGGCCTACATGTGACTCCATATCCACACAGCAAAGCAGCAGGCTCTCAACTACAGTTAGGGACCAGTAAGGCGCACATCATGTGAATGAAAAATAAAATTTCATTTCAGAAAGGATTTGATGCGGTGCCACGTGGCAGGTTGGTCAGCAAATTAGAAGTGTTTGGGATTGATACGTTCTTGGCAGCATACATCAGAAGTTGGTTGAAAGATAGGAAAAAGATGGTAGCTATAGATGGGCATTTCTCAGATTGAAAACTTGTTGAAAGCGATGTTCCCTGGGAATCAGTGTTGGGACTCTTGCTTCTTCTGATTTATACAAATGATGAAGATGGGTGTTGAGGGAAAAATCTCTCAACATGTAGCTCTCTAAGCCAGGAAAAATACTGAATTGTGAGGATGATGTTGAGTGACTTTAGAGGGACATTGGCAAGTTTGGCCAACACCTGGCAGATGAATTTTAATGCAGAGAAATGTGAGATAATTCATTTTGGTAGAAGAAGCGCGGAGAGACAATACAGGCTCAATGGTACAATTTTGAGGGGAGTACAGGAGCAAAGCAACCGTGGGGTTCACCTGCCTAATTCTCTGAACATTGGCCAGGAAAAATGAAACAGTTGTCAAAATGGCTTAGCTTGTAAACCTTGGGTTTACAAATAGAAGCACAGAGTGAAAAACAAGTAAGTGGTGCTACACCTCGACAAAATCACTTGGTCAGACCACATGTGGATATTGTGTTCAGTTCTGGGCACCTTGTTTAAGGAAGGATGTTAAAGCCCTGTAAAAGCTTATGCTCCTCAGGGCAGAGAAGATTGAGAGCTGATCTTATTGCAGTATTCAAAATTATGAGCAATTTTGACAGGGTAAAAAAGGTTATTCTCTTTCTGCTAATTTGTATGTCAATAGCTGGGAACTGCAACTTCAAGACTGTCAGCAAGAGAGCTCGGAATGAGATGAGGAGAAACTATTTTTACCTCAGAGAGTTGTTAGGATTTAGAATGTGCTGCCTGGGACATTGATGGAGAGGCAAACCACTGGAGGTTTCAAAAGGAAAATTGGACATACATTTAAAACTGACGAACTGAGAGAGCAACGGAGATAGGGCTGGAGAGTGGGACTAGCTGGATAGCTCTTTGGGTGCCAGCTCAGACACAGTGGGTCGAATGGCTTCCTTCTGCGCTGTAAAATTCTGCAATTCCACACTTAGTAGCTTGTTTGGCCGTCTCAGAGGGCAGTTAAGAGTCAACCAT
This sequence comes from Stegostoma tigrinum, assembly GCF_030684315.1. Classification (NCBI taxonomy): domain Eukaryota; kingdom Metazoa; phylum Chordata; class Chondrichthyes; order Orectolobiformes; family Stegostomatidae; genus Stegostoma; species Stegostoma tigrinum. The sequence continues at coordinate 20,967,255 of NC_081360.1, read as the reverse complement.
ATTGCTGTGGGTCTAGAGTCACATTTAAACCAGACAATAACACATTCCCTTCGGTTAAGGCTGCAGCTTGTTTTTTTACAATCACCATTAGACTAACTTTTAATTCAGATTTTTTTAATTGAATCCATGGAGGGATGCAAACCCATGACCCAGAACAGTGAGCACTCTGGATTACTCATTCTGTGCCATTGCCACTATGCCATTGAGTGCCCTGCCTTTGGGCAGAGGACATACTTGGGCTAATTTCAACATCGTTGGGCAGACGTCAGTGTTGTGGCTGCACTGAAATAGCTTGGCTAGGTGCACAGCTGATTCTGGAACACAAACCATCAGGAATGCTCTCTGCGGTATCCGGCACCTTCAGCTGCTTTTTGGAGTGAACTGAGTTGGCTGAAGCCTAGCAGCTGCGATACCTCAGGTAGCTGCCAAGATGAATCAACTGCATTCTGGCTGAAGCCAGATGAAGCTACTTCACCCTTACCTTTTGTAAATAACGTGCTGGGCTCTCCATCAAGGAGGACAGATATATTTGTGGTGCCACCTTCAGTTGGTTTTTAAAACCACAAAAATAAGGAGCAGGATTAAGCCATACCATAATTGGCTTCTGCAACTGATAGAATCCCTACAGTGTGGAAGCAGGCCATTTGGCCCACTGAGTCCAAACCAACCCTCCAAACAGCATCCCACCCAGACCCCCCACCCCAGCCCCCAACTCTATCCGAGTAATCCTTCATTTTCCACGGCTAGTCCATCTAGCCTGTATGTCCTTGAACACAATGGGCAGTTTAGCACAGCCAATCCACCTAACTTGCACATCTTTGGACAGGGGGAGGAAACTCACACAGACACAGGGAGAATGTGCAAACTCCAAACTGACCATTGCCCGAGGGTGAAATCGAACCCAGGTACCTGGCGCTGTGAGGCAGCAGTGCTAACCATAATTCTACCCCCTATTCAATACAAATGCATTCAATATGATTACTGCTGATCCTCTACCTCAATGCCATATTTTCCCCTTCTCCCCATACCCATTGATGCCTTTAAAATCTCAACAGCATATATATCTCTTTCATGAAAATATTCAGTCAATTAGCCTCCAGGTTCCATGGTACTCGAGTGAAGAAAATGTTTTGTCATCTCACTCCTAGTCGCCCAGTCCCCAGAATGTAATGTGAAAGGGGGTAACTGAAGTATCCTTAAACAGCGTGACTGCAGAACATCAATTATTGGTTAAAGGAAACACAGCCATTTTTTTTCTGCTCACCAATCAAAGCCACACCATCTTAAGGAAACTGTTGTGAAGTGAACCGGGAATAATCCAACCCTGCAACTCTGTAAAATGACAGCTAATGCCATTTAGCCTCCCAGATAAAAACTGCTTTCACAATCTCTGCCAAGTCCTCAGCCAAGTGACTGAATCCACTGAAAAACACAGATGTTCCTGAATACTGTCAGCAAGTAATCCAAGAGTCTGAATGGCATCAAATGCAATGAATGAAAAGTTTGAACGATATACATAATCTTACCCCTGAGATTGGATTAATGCTTTAGATCCACCTGGAAGGTGGTGGGTGTTATCCAACTCTGCCACCAAGGTGCATTTTTTTAAAAACATGCACACGCTTTTCAAAAGCCGAGGACATAGTTTTATATTTGAACGCAATTTCTGTTTGTTTTGCGAATAGGGCCCCAAGAAATAATGGATTTCATTCACAGGGTTAGTCTTTCTGAATTATGTGGTGCTTGAAGAGGATGGAAAGCAACGCAAAGCAAAAAAAAAAGATAGGTTGCGACAGCTGCGTGAGACAGAAACAAGAAATACCCGCGATCCTCCTGACAGCAGGGTGGTGTACTGAGAACAGGGTTCATGCAGATACAATCAGGGAGAAGCGATCGTCCCTCAAGTGTCGTCGTGTAACAAGAAGATTTTAACCGTGTCTGGAATAGGCAGAGTCTGGATCAGATGAAGACGGAACTTCCCCAGCACTCTCCGAATAACTATTCGGCAGGAAGATGTCAGCGTCCTGGGAGTACCTGTTTGGAAAGCAAAATCCTTTTAAATGAGCATTAATGCCAGACTTCTCTACTAGGTACAGTCTCTGTTTTAAAATAAAAACCAAAGCCCGAAGTCCTCAGAGGACCCAATAAATCAACTTTTGTTGGCCAAAATTCAGATTTGAATATTGTAGACTAGAATTTAGAGAATGTGTGAAAGCAGGAAATACTCCCTCATTTCTGCACTAAATCAAAACCTGAATGCGTTTTCTTTCCTGGGAGCTGAAACGTTGCCACGACTCTCAAAATGTTCCAGACCCACGCAAGTGTCAGGATTTGCTTTATTTGATTGTTTGGGAAATCGTCGCTCACAGCACAATTTTGCACACGTTCCAATCAAGACTGCCCATCAAGATATCATTTAAGGACCAAACCAAAACAGTTCAAGGCTAAGAACTTATTTTTTACGGCACATTCTGTACACGTTTACGTACTGCTTACAATCATTTCCCCCACTCCTGAAGCTGAAAAGGAGTCAAAATTTAATTTTACTTCTTGAAAGTGATGAAAATTATTTGATCTTTCTTCTATTGCAGAGGATTGCAGTCATTCCTCTTTCCTTCCAAAAATTCTTTGGAAGGACTTTTTTTCATTACAACTGGGCAAAATATCTTAAAAGTAAAGGGTTCTAGATGTTGTCAGAACTGTGATTTCTTTTGCAAGGTTCCCACACATGCAAGAAAGTCGCTACCCAATGCCTCCCTTTTGTTGTAGCACTACACACCTTAGCTGAAGATAGGGCAAATGTTACCAAATGTACAGCACTCGAGGTCAGCAAGTCAAAAATTACAAGCTCCACTTCAGAAATACTACCACACAATCAAGGCTGGTATGTTTGTAGAAAACTGAGGGAGCTCTGCATTGTCAGATGATGCTGTCTTTTGGGTAGGAATTGAAACTTTAGGTTTTATCTGCCCTCTCTGCTGGGCATGACATAACTCCATGGGACAACGAAAACAGCAGGAGAGTTCTCCTTCAACATCCAAGTTCATCCCTCGGATAAAATCACCAATCACAGTGGCAGGTCATTACCATATTGCTGTTTGCAGACGACTTGCTGTACGCATATTAGCTGTTTTATTTCCAACACTGCAAAGGTGACTGCAACGTTGTAGTAAGCACTAGGTGTAAAAGTGCTTGGGAACATCCTGAGGTTATGAAAGGTGCTATATAAATGCAAGCCCTTTCTTCTTGGGAAGTCTCCAAACTACAGCTCGGTCACTTAGTCATAAACTAAAATAAATAAAATATAACAGACAGGTTGGTGAAAACCTGGAGCTTTCCATTCCAAATGACTTTGGATGCTGAGTCAATTGAAACGTTCATGGCTCAGATTGGTCGGCCGATATCAACACAAGGAAAATGGAGATACAGGGCATACTGATAAATGGGGATACACATCAACCAAGTAAATAGTTACAGCTCAGGGATTAACTGGAAATGAGATAGAAATGGCTGATGAAATCCAATAATCCACTGGAAGGAAAAATATTCCATGCTTCTTTCTATATTCATTCATGAGATGTGGGCATTGCTGACTGGGCCAATATTTATTGCCCATCCCTAGCTGCCCAGAGGGCAGTTAAAAGTCAACCACATTGCTGTGGGTCCAGAGTCACATGCAGACCAGACCAGATCAGGATGGCAGATTTCCTTCCTGACAATTGGCAATGGTTTCATGGTCATCATTTGGCTTTTCAATCCATATTACTACTAAATTCAAATTCCACCATCTGCCATGGCGGGATTCAAACACAGTTCCCCAAAATGCTACCTGGGTCACTGCACTAACAGCCTAGCAATAATACCACTAGGCCATCACACAGCCCAGTAGCAGGAGCAACTGGAAGAATATTATTAAACTTCTCATTCAGCTGGGTTCCTTTTTAAATTTTAACTTTCAGCAGAACATATTTCTGCTTATTTATAAATCTGCTTCACTGAGTCCCATTGAAAATTATGTCCAACTCGCCCGACTAATGTACAGTAGTCAAAGTCAACAATGTGTTGATCCCATTACTATCTGTGACTAGAAATTATGGTCAAATGAACTAGGGTTTTCAGAGGATAGTTCAGAAATATTTTTGAGCAGATAGCAGTCAAAAAGCTCTGGATTCAAAGATCATCTGTTCATTACACACACATTTCAAGGGGCTTTACTGCTCATGCAGGAATAAAATGGACAGCATTATCTGAAGGAAATGTTTAGTTGTGCTATCCAAAACCTCCTATCACTGTAATTGCTATGCTTCAAACTACAAGCTAGACAGTGTCTTTGCTGAAAGGTTCAATTCCAGCAGTTTCAAACAAGACCTACATTTGGAAAAGGAAGAAAACTTTCCTAGGCTAAGACTGGATAGGTTTCATTAGGTTATATCTATCCTCAAATTGCAGTGTTACCTAACACAGTTGCGACCATCTCTGACATGGAAGCAATGCAATAAGAAAGATATAATGTCTTTAAAATGTTCGTGGAATCTGTAATCATTTTAAAAACATCTGAATGGAACTTTTCAGAGTTTCTATCTATTGTAAAGGGATCAATTGCAATTTTCTTGAATAAGAAGAACTACTGGTCAATATAATGTTGTGACCTCACCTCAAAGCAGTACCCATAGGAAAGCTGTTAATACACGGAAGCTATAAGGTAGTCGCAAAGGGAAGCTGCAGCAGAAGGGAGGACAAAGAGCTGGGTGTGTCGTAAATAGTTAAGCAGGACACAAACATATGTGGAATTAGAATGGGGCTGAAGTGGAACATCTTTACTGCTTCAGAGACAGCAAGAACTGCAGATGCAGGAGTCAGGGATAACACAGTACAGACCTGGAAGAACACAGCAGGCCAGGTAGCATCAAAGAAGCAGAAAAATTGATGTTCATTTCCGAAGAAGGGTCCCGACCCGAAACATCAACTTTCCTGCTCCTCTGATGCTGCCTGGCCTGCTGTGTACTTCCAGCTCCATACTATGTTATCTCTACTGCTTCAGTTTTGATTAGTTGGCTCTATCTGTTTATCATTTAAATGGATCAGCCAAAGGGTTTTCTGAGGAATACGTGCCCTCTAACTGTCTAAGGAGGTTCTATAGCCATAAACAGTTCAAGTCACATGTTATGTAAGATGCAACTTTGTTGTATCAACTTTAAAAATGGGATTTAGGCTATGAACCCTGAGACTGAAATGGGCTCACCAAAATTTCGTGGCATTCTAACGAATTGCTTTGCTATGTTTTAATTGAGAAATGAGGCATACTGGTTCCTTGACCAGCCTGACTGAATCACTGCTGTGAGTGTCTCCAAACAGTGTGAATTCTTGGCTTGCCAGCTCCAGTGTGCTCTTCAGTATCTGGTATTCTGAGCTGCCTGCTGGTCTTCAGAAGCTTTCAAAGACGGCTCACATGGAAGTGGCCCTGCCAAGACACTGGTACGACAGAGAGCACAGGTTTCTTGTGTAAAGCCTTACGGTTTGGCCAGTAGGCTTCCACCTCTGCAGCCCCGGGTGGCTGGCCAAAATCAGCCAAAGACCACACATGCTTTGGCAATTCTTACAAACGTACATCTTGTCGTCAGTAGAGATGGCATGAAAAAATTTTCTGCCGACTGCCTGCCACCAATTGAGGGCCTTGCGTCCTCAATGAATATCATAAGAAAAAAGGGTCTTATCCTGGCACTGGTATTAAACCAGCTATAGGAGGATGCGCCGCCGCCTCTTGCTCCCCAGAGGAGCTCGAACAGTTCATCCACTTCACCAACACCTTCCACCCCAACCGTCAGTTCACCTGGGCCATCTCCAGCACATCCCTCACCTTCCTGGACCTCTCAGTCTCCATCTCAGGCAACCAGCTTGTAACTGATGTCCATTTCAAGCCCACCGACTCCCACAGCTACCTAGAATACACCTCCTCCCACCTACCCTCCTGCAAAAATTCCATCCCCTATTCCCAATTCCTCCGCCTCCGCCGCATCTGCTCCCACGATAAGACATTCCACTCCCGCACATCCCAGATGTCCAAGTTCTTTAAGGACCGCAACTTTCCCCCCACAGTGATCGAGAACGCCCTTGACCGCGTCTCCCGTATTTCCCGCAACACATCCCTCACACCCCGCCCCCGCACAACCGCCCTAAGAGGATCCCCCTCGTTCTCACACACCACCCTACCAACCTCCGGATACAACGCATCATCCTCCGACACTTCCGCCATTTACAATCCGACCCCACCACCCAAGACATTTTTCCATCCCCTCCCCTGTCTGCTTTCCGGAGAGACCACTCTCTCCGTGACTCCCTTGTTCGCTCCACACTGCCCTCCAACCCCACCACACCCGGCACCTTCCCCTGCAACCGCAGGAAATGCTACACTTGTCCCCACACCTCCTCCCTCACCCCTATCCCAGGCCCCAAGATGACATTCCACATTAAGCAGAGGTTCACCTGCACATCTGCCAATGTGGTATACTGCATCCACTGTACCCGGTGCGGCTTCCTCTACATTGGGGAAACCAAGCGGAGGCTTGGGGACCGCTTTGCAGAACACCTCCGCTCAGTTCGCAACAAACAACTGCACCTCCCAGTCGCAAACCATTTCCACTCCCCCTCCCATTCTCTAGATGACATGTCCATCATGGGCCTCCGGCACTGCCACAATGATGCCACCCGAAGGTTGCGGGAACAGCAACTCATATTCCGCCTGGGAACCCTGCAGCCATATGGTATCAATGTGGACTTCACCAGTTTCAAAATCTCCCCTTCCCCTACTGCATCCCTAAACCAGCCCAGTTCGTCCCCTCCCCCCACTGCACCACACAACCAGCCCAGCTCTTCCCCCCCACCCGCTGCATCCCAAAACCAGTCCAACCTGTCTCTGCCTCCCTAACCGGTTCTTCCTCTCACCCATCCCTTCCTCCCACCCCAAGCCGCACCTCCAGCTACCTACTAACCTCATCCCACCTCCTTGACCTGTCCGTCTTCCCTGGACTGACCTATCCCCTCCCTACCTCCCCACCTATACACTCTCCACCTATCTTCTTTTCTCTCCATCTTCGGTCCGCCTCCCCCTCTCTCCCTATTTATTCCAGTTCCCTCTCCCCATCCCCCTCTCTGATGAAGGGTCTAGGCCCGAAACGTCAGCTTTTGTGCTCCTGAGATGCTGCTTGGCCTGCTGTGTTCATCCAGCCTCACATCATAGGAGGATGTGTCACCATTCAGGGGTGGATGACTTGATCAGAGGACATAGGAAGGGCAGTATCGAGGCTGCTCTACATTCAATATAAACATGGCTGATAGGCACTGAAGTGTTCATTCTCCCCACCCCATCTTCATTACCCCGCACACCACTGCTAATCAGTAATCGATCAACCTCAATTTCAAAATTCTCAAAGTGAGAGGTTCCACAGCGCTCTGTGGTAGAGAATTCCAAAGGTTCACAACGTTCTGAAATTGCACCTCCTAGTCCTAGATACCACAACCAGGGGAGACATCTTAGCTGCATTTCCCCTATCAATCAGGGGGACGCGATGCCCTAGTGGGTATTATCACTGGACTGTTAATCCAGAGACCCAGATAACACACTGGGGACCTGGGTTCGAATCCCGCCACAGCAGATGGTGGAATTTGACTCTAATAAAATTATCTGGAATTAAGAATCTAATGATAACCATGAATCCATTATCAATTATTGGGGGGGAAAACCCATCTGGTTCACTAATGCCCTTTAGGGAAGGAAAGTGCCATCCTTACCTGGTCTGGCCTACATGTGACTCTGGACCCACAGCAATGTGGTTGACTCTTAACTGCCTTCTGGACAATTAGGGATGGGCAATATGTGCTGCCTAACTAGTGACAGCCTCATCCCATTAATGAATAAAAAAAATCCCTTTACGTATTTTGTAAGTTTATATGAAATCACCTCTCTTTCTTCGAAACTCTTTTTTTATGACAATGTATATGTAATCACAATTCAGCTAATTTAGTTACAGATTTTTAAAATGCACTTTTCACCATTTGCCAGGGTGGGACTCATGCCCATATCAAACATTAGCCTGGGGCTCTAGATTGCTAAGATAGCCCATGCTTTATAAAGCCCGCTGTTAATATAGAACACATATGGATATAATTAATTATAGCAATGGCTTTATTAAGCCTCATTAATAATGGGATAATAGATAATACATATTATACACTGATTGTATCTAATTCTCGTTCTCTCACTGATCAGCACAATAATGATACAACCTGTATCCCTTAGCTTAGTCCTCCGCTTTTGTCTGTGCAAAATCACTGCTTACTTCTCCTTCCTGACTTCCTAACAAAGATCTGTTGATTGTTAAACAATCAGGGTTATTTAAGTTGTGCTATTATAAATAAATCAGCAAACATTCTAATATCACTGACCACTGCCACCTCGAAGGAGGGGAAGCTCACAACCATGATTACTTGTCCTGTGGCACTACTGTGGGTCGTGACTAAATTCTCTTCACTCCTCAAGGTCATGTTTATGCATTGATCAACACAAGTTTGAGAATCAACTCAGACCAGCAATCAGCATTGCCTTTCCTCCTATAATACTGATATCTCTTCTTGCGTTAAACAAAACCATAATACTGGAGGTGGTACGCAGTCAGAGTGGCGTCCTTTTACAAAATCATATCTCTGGCAGTGTGGTATTCGCTCACTCCTGCCCATATCCTTGTGTAGGCCTAGATCTTTGCACTGAATCCACAGCCTTAATTCAGTCTGAGTGCTACCCACTAAGTCAGTGTAAAAGTAAATACTGCAAAACTTTCATTAACTGGCACCTAAAGGACAAGGAGTGTGTCAATTGACGAAATATTCCAGTTGGTTAAGAGGTCCACGTAATCAATGCAAAAACACAAACTAAATAATAGAAGTGTACTGTAGGGGGTATACACAACTGTTATACTTCATTTACAGCATAAATCACTTGAGTAATAACACAACTTTACCCTCAGTAAAACTTACCGGCAGAGGGCCTCCTGACTCGCAACCTCAACTGATCGCTCGGACATCACTATAATTAGAAAACCTCCAGTATTTGAGGTATATAATTTTTGCTGGTTTATTGAGAATGCTTCATGAGGTGCCAATTAAAGCTAAATTTGCTGCACGTACTTAGTTGTGTGTCCAAGAAACAGTTAGTTAATTTGGCTAGACAGCTAGCAAATAGTTCTGAATAACACCAATGGCACAGGTTCTGTTGTTGTTCTGACTGAGGTTGGCGCGAGAATCCGATCTCCTCATCCTCCGCCTGAGAGTGGGCACTAGTAAACTTTCACCAAAGACCATCAAGGAAACAGCCGAGGGCACAGCATCAATGGACAATGAGCCAAGGATCAGGCTGACCATTCACAGACATGAATTATTTTTACACAGAAAGTAATTGTGTTGCAGGTGCATTTGTGGAGGTTCTGTAAGGGGAAGCACCGATGAAACGCAAAGGTTGAGAATTTCCTGTCTATTATGCACAACTTACTGACAATTCTTGGAAGCAAGATCAAACATAAGCAAAAACCTGATAATCCGTCATAAGGCAGTTCCTAAACATACCAGATAGTGAGATAACAATCAACAAGGTCAAGTTAGTGATAAAGTTAATAAACATGTAAATTTCAGTCACCACAATCCATGTCTATGCTTTTGGTTAAAAACAGTTACATTCAGAAATGCTATCAAGTCAGAAAATAAAACTGAAAGGTGATTTGTTGTAATGTTACCTTTGGCAGCTCTGAAGATCTGCAAGGCCTCTTCATTCACCTTCATCCGTCCCATCGTTTCTGCATCCAGACCCTCCCAATTAACCAGGTTCAAATTAGCACCAAAGTCAATCAAAAGTTTTACAAACTGTGCATCGCAGCCATGACGTAGAACCGCATCTAGAACACAGACTGGCGATCCCCGGGGAAAAGCTGTCACATCTACCTGGCCCCAGTAGTTATAATCGGGGTTTGCCCCAGCTTTCAGCAACAACTTGAAACACTGGAGGTGCTGATAGGCAGAACTGATGTAGAGGGGACACACACCCAGTGATGTGAATCTCCTGGCAGCAGGCACTGAGACACGACTGGATACATGATGATTAACATCGACATCCGCACCGTGTCTGAAACAGGGATGTAAACTGGGTCAACAACAATGTCAAGCAATTCCGTTAAAAGAACTATTCACTCGTTCTGGAGTTAAATCTCAATGTCATGAACGTCCTCTGGGTAAATGCGTGAGTATAATGCAGGAAAATGGTGAACCTGGCCATTTTTGCTGGAAGAATAGAACAGCAGCATACTATTTCAATGGAGAGTGATTGCTGAACTCTGAGGTACAGAGGGACAGATGCCCCAGAACATGAATCACAAAATGTTACGGTGGAGGCACAGCAAGAGATCAGGAAGACAAGGGAAATGGAATATGAATGTAAGAGTGTTTGATTACAGCTGCAGAACACACTGCTAAGGATAAATGCATATTGTTGTGTACAGTTTTGGCCTCCTTACCTCAGGAAGGATGCAAATAAGCAGCTCAGAGAAGATTCACTTGGCTGATACCTGGGAATAGGCACCTTATTTTATGAGGGAAGGCTGGAATCTGGGGCGGCAACCATTGAAGTTTAGAAGAATGAGGTAATCTTATTGAGATGTATAAAGATCCAAGGAGGCTGGGCAGAATGCAAGCTAAAGGGATGTTTTGCCTTATGAGGAGACTATAACTAGGGGATTGAGATTAACAGTTTTAAGATGGAAATGAGGAAGATTTTGTTCTCTCAGAGGGCCACTGGCAGGGGTAGGGAGTGGTGTCAGTGGGTGTGAAGATGGATTTCAGGCCAAAGTGAGCCATGGTCTCATTAAATGGGAGAGCAGACCAGAGAGGTAGAGTGGCCCTACAACATGGAAGCAGGCCATCTGGCCCACTGATTCCATATTGACCCTCCAAAGAGCATTCCACCCAGTCCCACCCTCTATCCTTTCCCTGTATTTCCCGCCCTGGACACTATAAGCAATTTAGAACAGCCAATCCACCTAACCTGCACACTCAGAGAATGTGCAAACTCCACACAGATAGACAGTTGCCTGAGGCTGGAATCGAACCCAGGTACTTGGCATCGTCAGGCAGCAGTGCCAACCACTGAGCCACCGTGCCAACCTCATTTTCCCTAAATTTAACATACTTAACATATTAACATGTTCCAAATTTGGTACTTGTACGTGAGAGACTAGATAAGATGGAACTGCAGTCTGTACAGCACAGAATGCTAAACGGATGATTTAACAGAGATGTGTAACATCATGATGCAGCAAAAAGAAAAAATTATTTTCACTGACAGGAAGGTCTGTAAACAAAGAAGACAAATTTAAAATCATGAAGGCAATTGGCAAAAAAATAGATTTCTTTTTTCTCAATTTTATTTAGATCTGAAATTTTTCTTCCCATTAAGGTGACAGAAGTAGATTAAATAGCAAGAAAATTGGGTAAATACTCAAAGAAAAAGATCATGTGATAAGGGCACCGAGTGTGTAACTAAATGTATAGTTCTTTTTAAGAGCCAGCAGAGGCATAATGGGCAGGAAGGCCTGTTCCATTCTATGGTTTTCTATGGTATAGTGTTAAGCCACACAGACAAATAAAATTCATACCCTCCTGAAACAGTGGTTTGAACCATCAGTGTTTTAGCCAGAAATGACTGAAGGTGAGAAAAATTCATTGTTCGAGATTTGCCATCTACAGTCACATCTGAATTAATTTGGCTGGAAGCGTGTGTGATACACGCACATCTCATGGGTTGTGTTCTCCCAAAGCTCACCATCAGGCTGACGGATTCAGCGCATCAGGAACTGAGGTGTCTGAGGTCTACATCAGTGTGGACTCTGTAACATGCAGCAGAAATTGGGATGAGGAGACGAGGGGATAAAAAGCACAACACTCCGTGAAAATAATCGCAACTTTCAGCACTAAACATTCAAATTAGCTCTTGAGGAAAACCCACAAAGCATTTAATGCTGAAGGTGCGATGTAGATATAAACTATTGTTAGATATCCCAAATGAGACGCATAGAAAATGGAAAATGCAGCCACTCGTGAACGCTCTAGTCTTTAGGGCAGTTGCTGAAGCCGAGGACCGACAAGGGCACAGGCGGTAAGGGATTCAATTTTTAATAATTCATTCACAGGATGGGAAGCATTGTGTCTATTTTATTGCCAGTTCTGAATTTCCCTCAGGATGGTGGCAAACCAGCTTCTTGACGGCAGAGCAACTCGCTCAGGTTAAGAGTCAATCACATTTCTGTTGGGCTGGAATCATATTTAAACCAGACCAGGAGAGGATGATCAATTTCCCCAAAGACACCGACGACCACATGAGTTTTGGTTACCATCCAGTAATTTCCACAGTCACCGCCTTTACATCCCAATTTAACTACATTTAAATTTCTCAAGTGCTGTGATGGTATTTGAACACATGCCTCAGAATTTTCAATCCAGGCCTCTGGTTCACTGGCCTGATCCACCACCCTCCTGCACCCATCCACCTGCCCCCACCATATCCCCTGCCCCACACCATCTGTCTGCACCCCACCATACCCCCTCCTCCCCAACATCCCCTCGCCCTGCACCATCCCCTCTCCTCTACCACTTGCCCCCTGCCCCCACCCCCCAACTCCTCCCCACCATCCCCCCCTGCCCCCGCCTGCCACCCCTTTTCCTCCCTGACCCCACTCTGCCCCGCCCCCACCACTCCTTCCTGCCGGTCCCCTTCCTCTCCGCCAACCCCCACTCCCTCCCCACCACCCTCCTCCCCCCCTTCCTCCCTACCACCGTACCCCTCCCCAAAACAACCCCACACCATCATTCCCCTGCCCCCCCTCAGCATCCCCCTCCTCCCACTATACCCCTGCCCCATCCGTTCCTCCTCCTCCTTCCTCCACCCCCACCATCGCCCTGCCCCCAGCCACCACTCACCATCCCAAAACCAGGCTCTCACAGTTTAAGCCATTAAAAAAAACCCAGGAAATCAACCGGGAAGCGCTGCTCCACCTAAAAATAACTGATCAAGCCCACAACCCTCAACTTACCTGATGAGCTCTTTGAGGATGTCTGCTCGGCCCACTCGCGAGGCATGATACACGGGCGTGCTGCGGTGGTGGGAACTTCCATTTGGGTCAGCGCCCGCCTGCACGAGAATCCTGGTGCAGTCCAAGTGACCGTTCAGAACAGCCACATAGAGCGCGGTCTGCCCCTTCACGTCCACCAAGTCCACCTCGGCCCCTTGCTTGAGCAGGTAGTCCACGCAGTCAGCGTGGCCGGCTGTAGCGGCAATCCGCAACGGCGTGCACGGCAACCAGCCGCAGCACCAGACCGACTTCTCATTGATTCGCCTGGAAAACAGAACAGTCCCATTTTTGAACACGCTCATTGCCAACCTCCCGCTCACTCAGGCTCAGGCTCGCTAAAGGCGAGTTGGCGTTTCTGCTTTTGCTTCTCCTTGCACTTCTGTTAGTCATAAGCACTGGGCAAACCCGGAAAAATTTGCTCAGCGGGTCTCCGTTCTTGTGGACTGGTTACTCATCAATAAATGTGCGAGAAAGGGCAGAAAGAGGACAAAAGATCTACCAGTGTGGCCAATCTGGCCAGGATGTGGCTGACGTGCATCAACAAACCAAAATCCTGACTCATAACCTCTTGCAAAAGCAAAGCAAAGAAATAAAACTCAAGGTTCCCTGGATAAATTCAACTAAAAGTCTCGTCACTTTTAATATTTTTGCATCCATTTTCTGCTCTTTAATCCTTTTAGAAGATTTGACTCCTCCAATTCAGGCCTTTTGAATATCCATTTTCTAACAGATCTACCACCAGTGGCCATTCTTTCAACTTCAGTCTCTAAACTCTGGAATCCCTCCCAAATCTCTATTTCCTTAATCAAACTGGAACTTGAAACTCATATGTGATCAAGTTTTAGCTCATCTGTCCCAATGTCTCCTGAAATAGCTCTGTGTTAAATACGGTTCGATAATTCCCCTGTGAGCACCTTGGGAGGTTTTACTGGGTTGAAGATGCTAAATAATACAAATTAGCATTAGATTTTTGTTGTAGAACTTAATTATTGCTGAAAATAAAGACAAGACATTGACACATCAGGACACACACAAGAATGCCAAATTTCCAAAGGAGCAACAACTTATACTATACGACAACAAGGTGCTGATTGGTTGGCAAATTGATTCTGATTATTTTGAGGCATTGCTATAGAAAATGCACGAGCAAACCAGCGATTCCCAGGCTTTTGTTTAATTCAACAATGGGCGCAATGCCTGGACATGTTCCTTTTGCCTGCACATATCATGCCCCTACGTATGAATACATACTTCAACATTATGTCTCTGTTCCCCAATAATTTTCTGCTGATCCACGGTCTGCACCAGACAGTTAAGGCCTTTATCTCAACGGAAAATCAAGCAGAAATTACTCATTGTACATAATGTGCTTTATGCTGAAACCAAATGCTTCGTGATGCTACAACAGCGCTTGTGCTAAGCAGGAGGTCATTTAGCTTGAAGGATGTAGACTGAGTAGATCAGGTGCCTATGAGAACAGTGTGGGGTTTACAACTGGCAAATTGTCACAACACAGTACAACTTGGAAGGAGATAACAAAAAGTGTGGAGCTAGATGAACACAGCAGGCCAAGCAGCATCTTGGGTGCACAAAAGCTGACGTTTCGGGCCTAGACCCTTCATCAGAGTCTGGGCCCGAAACATCAGCTTTTGTGCTCCTAAGATGCTGCTTGGCCTGCTGTGTTCATCCAGCTTCACACTTTATTATCTTGGATTCTCCAGCATCTGCAGTTCCCATTATCTCTGAACAGAACTTGGAAGGAGTAATGGTTTGACGGACAGTTCTGGGTAAGGCAGGGGCACATGCTTTCTTGGCCTGATAACACTGTTCAGTCAAAGCAGAAGCTGGAGGCTTCACCCTGATGAATTGTAACCTCAGAAATCACTTACATTTACGTGGTGCTTACAACATCAGATCGTATCCCTAGGTGCTTCTAGGAATTGTTATTGGCCATAGGCTGCAATTAAAGCCAAATGATTAGGGATGGACTGCAAACATTTCTTTAAAGGTGTAGAGTTCTTTTTTTAAGAAAGGGAGAGAGGTCAAGGAGAGGTTTATGAATGGAATTCTAACATCCAAGGCATGGATAGCTGCTGCCATGGCCACATCCTGGGAGTCAAAATGAATGAAGGATGGACGGCAAGTGAATTTGAGGAATGCAAAATTCTTGGGAGGAGGTAGGGCTGAGTGGGAGGTGATTGAAATACCCAGGGAAGGGCTTGGTCACAAAGCAGTATTTCCCAAACCTCTCCCGTGAGAACTCAGAGGCAGGGCGGGGGCAAATACAGAAAACGGTGGAGGGTGGGAACAGAGAGGGGCAAGTGGGAATACACAGAGAGAAGGGGAGGGGGAAATACAGAGAATGGGGTAGGAGTGAATACAGAGAGGGGAAGGGGGGGTGAATGCAGATAATAGGGAGGGGGTAGCAGGCACAAAGTTGATGGATTTGGTACAGATTAGGATGAGGCTGAGTTTACACAATGTGAGAAGTGGGAGAACTTGAAACCGTCTGGTCCAAAGACGACAAAGAACATGGATGAGACAGTGGCGGAAGGAGCTGTCTCAATTCAGAGGCAGAAGCTAAGCTCAGGCACAAATAGGACAGCAAATCTGAAAGATGTCTGGCTCAGTGTGATATAGTGGCAAGGGAAGGGATGAGTGTGAAATAAATAGCTTTGATGAGCTCAGAGAGGACAGAAGGGAAAACAAAAGAGGAACTAGAGACAGATGCAGGTTCAGGGCTAGACCAGGAAAGAACATAGAATCAACAGGCCATTCAGCTCCTCACATCCGTTCAGACATTCAAATGAATTATGGCCAATCTGGAGCTTAATTTCAATCAGCCTGGCTCAGTAGAGAAAGGAAATGAGAGGGATGTGGCAGAGACAACTCAACAGCAGTTCTTAGATTTTATGACAAAGAACAAAGAAAATTACAGCACAGGAACAGGCCCTTCGGCCCTCCAAACCTGCGCCGATCAAGATCCTCTGTCTAAACTGTCATCTATTTTCTAACGGTCTGTGTCCATTTGCTCCCTGCCCATCCATGTACCTGTCCAAATATATCTTAAAAGACGCTAACGTGTCTGCGTCTACCACCTCCGCTGGCAACGCGTTCCAGGCACCTACCATCCTCTGTGTAAAGAACTTTCCACGCATATCTCCCTTAAACTTTCCTCCTCTCCCTTTGAACTCATGACCCCTAGTAATTGAGTCCTCCACTCTGGGAAAAAGCTTTTTGCTATCCACCCTATCTACACCCCTCATGATTTTGTAGACCTCAATCAGGTCCCCCCTCAATCTCTGTCTTTCTAATGAAAATAATCCTAATCTACTCAACCTCTTCATAGTTAGCACCCTCCATACCAGGCAACATCCTGGTGAATCTCCTCTGCGCCCTCTCCAAAGCATCCACATCCTTTTGGTAATGTGGCGACCAGAACTGTACACAGTACTCCAAATGTGGCCGAACCAAAGTCCTATACAACTGCAACATGACCTGCCAACTCTTGTACTCAATACCCTGTCCAATGAAGTATTCAAGTTCCTTTCTGGAGCGAAGTGTGGGGGCAGTAGAAGAGAAGGGTTTACAGAGATGTTTGATACTACAGCCACACAGCTGGGCCAACCCTGGAATGCAATGGGAATTTTTGCTAGTGAAGAGTGATGCCTAATGGGTGGTGAGATGGGGAACTCAAAACTGGAGAAGGTGCCACAGTGGTCTAATACAGAGACCGAAGAAAGACTTGGGAATGAGGGTTACACTGCCATCGTGGTTGTTTCGGTGGGCAGATGGTGGAACATGCAGCTGCACAGAGAAGCCTCATGAAGAAGCAATGTGTCATAGTCAGCAGAGTATATGGTGAAGGGTCTAGGCCCGAAACGTCAGCTTTTGTGCTCCTGAGATGCTGCTGGGCCTGCTGTGTTCATCCAGCCTCACATTTTATTATCTTGGATTCTCCAGCATCTGCAGCTCCCATTATCACTGTCATAGTCAGCAGGTCAGGTTTCCATCAGTCATGATGTCAATGCATTTGTTCACCGTAAGATCCTGGGTGGCTCACAAGCAAACCGATATTCTCAAGCAATAAGTGAAGTGCAGGAGGAGGAAAAGCTAGGGCAGGTAACAAGAGAGGAGAATAGGGCAGTTGGGTTGCTGCTAACAATAAGGTCTTGATGGGCCCTTCAGAGAAAGCTGAGAGAGATACAGAGGGAAGCCACGGACTTTATTGCAAATTTTATATTACGTACAAGTCCAAGTTTTTTACTACCAGAATTAGCGAAATGTGCTGTGAGCAAATTATTCTATAATCAAGAAAACTCCATCTGCATTGGCTTTCTAGTTGTTGAACATGTTATGTATTTGTAACAAACATGTTTTGTAGTTCATAACTGACACATACCTGACAGCATTTGCCCTCTCACAGGCCACAGACCAGGAGAACAACAAACAACTCCACATTATGCAATCTAGTGAACTCATGATAGCAACAAGGATGACATCCCTTGGTAATGGTGTATCATCAGGCATTTGTATTGAATTAACATTCCACCATGCTGTATGAATGATTATCATGTAATTTGGCAGCATTAATGAATGATCTCAGAGTAAAAGGCATCTCTAGAAAGTAGTGTTTATAATATGATTGGACTCCGCATCCAGTTTGAAAGAGAGAGGAGTGAGTCTGAGACTAGTGTTTTAAAGTTCAAAAGGACAACTGTGTCTGCATGAAAGCTGAAAAGAACAGGAGTAACAGGATAGCCGATGCATAAGTGAAGTAGCAATGGCAGACTTCTAAAGGATACTTCAGAATACTCTGAATATGCATAAGTACATTCTCACTAAAAATAAAAATTCCACAGGGAGGATTCACCTTCCATGGTTAAGTAAAGGAGGGAAGGACAACATCAAATTGAAGGGAAAACCATACAATTGTACAAAGAGTGGCAAATTAAATGACTAATCAGAATGCAAAGGACAGCATCCAGTGACCAAAAGTTCAATCAGGATTAATCAATTAGTACAGAGATTGTAGAAACTGCTGATGCTGGAGAATCTGAGATAACAAGGTGTGGAGCTGGATGAACACAGCAGGCCAAGCAGCATCAGAGGAGCAGGAAGGCTGACGTTTCTGAAGGAGGGTCTCGACCCGAAAAGTCAGCTTTCCTGCTCCTCTGATGCTGCTTGGCCTGCTGTGTTCATCCAGCTCTACACCGTCTTAGTCAATTAGTACGTGATTAAGCTGCCTAGAAGTGTCGTAACTGATAGCAAGAGTTTCTATAGGTTTCAAAATAGTAAGCAAATTCAGTATTGGTCCTCTGGGAGGCAGGATGAGGAGTAAACATTGCATAATAAAGAAATGGCAAATGTCATGAATAAATATTTTGTTTGTTTTCACAATAGTGATTACAAGCTAAAACCTAGAAATTATAAGGTTAAGGAAAGAGAGGAACTTGGTTTAAAAAAAGTAATCACAAGGGAAGCAGTACTGACTAAACCGATAAAGCTACAGATTGCTAAGTCTCTGGGTCTTCATCTTAGTATGTCAGAAGTGGTGGCTAATATGGTCACAGATGTGTCAATGTTAATTTTCCAAAATTTGTTACTATTGTGCAAAGTTTCATTGGACCAGAAAATAGCAATATAAGCCCTGTATTGAAGAAGAGGGAGACAGCAACAGGAATATGTGCAGTTAGCCTGACATCTATCATGGGGAAGCTGTTATAATCGATTATTAAGGTACTTATAACTTGGCACATGGAAAAAAAACTCAGAATAACTTGGAAGAGTCAGCAATGGTTTTGTGAATGAGAAATTGTGTTTAACCTAATTTTTGGAATTCTTTGAAGAAAACAGGACAGCGAAAAACGCATTTGGTACGCTTGCCTTTATTGGTCAGCGCATTGAGGGTAGGAGTTGGGAGGTCATGTTTTGACTATACAGGACATTGGTTTGGCCAATTTTTGAATACTGCATGCGATTCTAGTTTCCCCGCAAGAGGAAGGATGTTGTGAAATTTGAAAGGGTTCAGGAAAGATGGAATGGGCTGCTAGAGGAGGTGTTGGAGGCTGGTACAATTATATCAGTTAAAAGGCGTCTGGATGGGTATTTGAACAGGAAGAGGGAGATGAGCCAAATGCTAGCAAATAGGACTAGATGAATTTAGGATAGCTGGTTGGCATGGATGAGTTGGACCAAAGCATCAGTTTCCATGCCGCACAGCTCTATGACTTTAAGTAACAGTGGTGTGGACAAAAGGGGCCAATTGATGTACTGAACTTGGGTCTCAGAAGGTATCTGATTAAATGATGTCGGAGCTCATGGTAGGGGGCTAATATGATGGCTGGATGGCAGAAAACAGAGATTGCTATAATGGGTAGGATGTGGCAAGTTGAATCCACCAAGTATTGACAATTCATACCTTATGACTTGGATGAAGAGACAGAAATCAAGGTGTTTAAATTCACAGATGATACTAAGATGGGTAGAAACGTATGTTACGATGATGTCATAACATGGATGGAGACCAATATAGAAGCATTAAGTGAATGGGAAAATAGCTGGCAGATAGAGCATAATGCGAGACAATCTGGAGCTGTTCACTCTGGCAGGAAGAATAAAAAAGCTGAACATTTATTCAATGGAGAACAACTGTAGAATTCCACAGAGCGATTGCAATGTTCTCACATGTATGTCACATAAAAATAGAATGCAAATACAGCATGTAATTAAGAAGGTTAATGGGATGCAATCCTTAATTACTCTCAAATTGAATATTAAAGATATTATGTTTCAGTTATACGGGACATTGGAGAGACCACATCTCAAATGGTGCGTACAGTTTTAGTCTCCTTATTTAACAAAAAAAGAGGTATATACATTAGACAGTGCTCACAAGAGGCTTGCTAAACTGATTGCTAGAATTAACAGATTGTCCTACAAGAATGACTGGACAGGTTGGGCTTGTTTCCACAACCGGAACAGCAAAGAGCAATTTAATTGAAGTCTGTAAGACCCTGAAACGGCTTGACAAGGTGGATGTGAAAGGGAAATTTTTGTTTTCTTGGAGGTTAGTCAAGAACTAGTTGATACTGTTCGAAAATTAGCAACACCTTTCTAGAACAGAAATGAGGGGAATCTTTATCTCTCACAGAGCTATGAAACTCTGGAACTCTCTGCCTCCCAGAGATGGTGGTTGTAAAGATTCATGAATAATTTTAAGGTGGAAGTGGATGGATTCTCGTTAGGCAGGGGGATGAAAGTAGACAATAAACATAAATATGGAATTCAAAACAAACAGGTCAGCCATTATCTTAATGAGCAGTGGGACAAACTTGAAGGGCCACTTCTGCTTCAAATTCATATGTTTACATGTCAGTTTGGACCTTTTTTTAAAATGAGCGTGATGGAAATATCAGATGAAACATTAAAACCATGAAAACAGATTTTCTACCTGGTGCTTGCCTGGATCCACAACTTGATGTCAAGCAGTTCTGAAGAACGGTTACTGGGCCAGGAACATTAACTCTGCTTTCTCTCCACAGATGCTACCACACCTGCTGAGATTTTCCAACAATTTCTCATTTTGTTTCTGATTTCTTTGGTTTTTTTGATGTCAGACAGTGAGACCACATTCGGTCTACATGGCTTTTGTAAACAGTACCATATACTACATTAAAAAAATCACATTTTATAAACTGTATAAATCACTGGTTAGATGATGGTTACAATTGCGTCGAATATTCTGCCACCTAATCCAGAAAAGGCATCAAGGCCATGGGAAGGGCAGAGGATAGGATTAACTAAAACTGATACCTGAGAGAATTTGAGTAATGAGGAAAGGCTGGTTTGATGCGCAGCTGGAAACAGTAGTAGAGACTGGGGAATGGATCAGCTACCCATCTTCTTACCTATTGTATAGGCCAAGGGATTAATTAGGAAGGGATCAGTAAATATAACTTCAAAAATATAAGAAAAGCTTGTCTCTTTTAAAAATGCATTAAAATAAAACACCTTAAATATCTAATACCTTTCTCCTCACCACTAATATAGGCCAGGCCAGGAATGATGTGTGGAACATTTGCAGCAATAACAGTGCCCTCACCTCCTGAAGTTGTCCTCTCTGAGCAGACTGGCGATGGTGTCCAGGTCGCCCACATAAGTGGCATCGTGTAGCCGGGTGTCCTCGCTCCCTTCTATGGGACTGTCACAGAATTGTTCCCGGAGCCACTCCTTGAGATCCCGGCCAGCCCTGGCTCCAGCAGCGGCAGCAGCTTCAACCTCCTCCTCCTGCTGCTGACATTCGGCGCTGCCGGGGAGGCTAGAACCGTTCATCGCATCCCGATCCGACATGCTACCCCGCTCTCCCCCGCCTTACCGCACAGGGAGAACCGCAGCCATTGCAAACTAAGGAAACTAATAAATACACCACCCCTGCTACAGCACAGCTAATCTCTCACACAGAGCTTTCTCACTTTGCACTAACCCCGGTCCCAGGGACTTCCCATGTTGCTTGTGCATCCTGTCGAGTGTCTCAGCTCCTCTGTGGTCGGATACGGTGCCACTCAAACCGGCCCGGCTCCTCCTCCAGCCATCGCCTCCCCAGCAATGGAGTTACTGCCCAGTCCAAACGGTGTCATCGATGAAGCTGTTGCTGGTGCAGGATAACACAACCTGGAACTGACTTTAGAATCACTTTGCAAATAGATTAGTAATCTATCAGCAGGCACCTCCAACAATTAAACCAATGCTCATAATTCTCATAGAGAATTCTGCAGCACAAACTGTGTTTTGAATTAAACTTTTAAGGAAGCAAGAAAAGGCTACTCGGCTCCTTCGAGACATCAAGGTGTAGAACTGGATGAACACAGCAGGCCGAGCAGCATCAGAGGAGCAGGAAAGCTGATGTTTCGGGCCTAGAGGGTCTAGGCTTTCCTGTCAGCTTTTCTGCTCCTTCAATGCTGCTCAGCCTGCTGTGTTCATCCAGCTCTACATCTTGTTATCTCATATTCTCCAGAATATGCAGTTCCTACTATCTCGGCTCTTTCCAGCCTGCTCAACCATTTATTCTAATCACCCAACTGTCTCTGCACTCTCTGGCGTCACTCCACCCCACACATATCCTCTGATCTCTTTTGCCCCAAGTGCTACATCCAATAGGTGATTACAGATACAAAAACAAAAATTGCTGGAAAAGCTCAGCAGTTCTGAGGAAGGGTCACTCTACCCTGAAAAAAATAATACTGGTGCCATACCTGCTGATCTTTTCGAGCAATTTCTGGGTTTTTTTCTGATTTACAACATCCGCAGTTCTTTAAGTTTTTATTAGGTGATTACAGATGTTTACCCGAAGCATTGATTTTCAACTAGGTTCCCGAGTGCCCTTTGGTTTTAGAATACAAGAAGAATTTATCTCAGATCAAAAGAACTACATTGAAATAATTACGATGTGCGTGCAAGAAACAATTCATAATAATATGTTACAATTATCCAATAGTTAACACTGCTGTTTGGTTTTTCATTTTAATAGGAGAATTCCTACAGTGTGGAAACAGGCCCTTCAGCCTAGCAAGTCCACACTGAGCCTCAGAGCATCCCAACCAGACCCATCACCCTATAGGCCACCTAATCTACACCTCCCTGAATGCTACAGGCAATTTAGCATGGCCAGTCCACCTAACCTGCATATCTTTGGACTGTGGAAGGAAATTGGAGCACCCAAAGGAAACCCATGCAGACATGGGAGAATGTGCAAACTCCACACAGACAGTTGCCTGAGGCTGCAAATTGAACCTGGGTCCCTGGTGCTGTGAGGCAGCAGTGCTAACCACTGAGTCACCATGTGCCCCAGGGTTAGAGTTGCATAGAAATTCACAACATATTTTAGAGATTCTTATCAAAAAAGGTTGAATACCACTGATTTAGGGATTACTTGCATTTGTAGCAATCTTCATGTCTCCAAGGTGGGACAGACTGTCCTCTTTGCTTGCATCTGCCCTCAAGCCAAACTGCATTGTCCACCCCAAGACCAGCCAGTCAACTGGTTTACATCATTCTTCAGATCACTAGAACCACAGTTAACAGCTTGAGAATCACTGTTCTCTATGTGAATCAGGTCCTAAATAAAAAGAAAGACCTTTGTGCTCAGTGTTGTTGTAAGTATCTAGTTGATGATTCATGTGTCTTAGAGTTTAGTTTTTTACTTTTTGTTTTAGGAGGCAAACATAAATTAACTTAAAGGCAAACAATTAATCCTGAGACTTCACCTGATGAAGGAGAAGTGCTCCAAAAGCTTGTGATTTTAAATGTACCTCTTGGACAATAACCTGGTGTCATGTGACTTCTGGCTTTGTCCACCCCAGTCTGACACTGGCATCTCCACATCCTGAGAGGTTATAATGGCCATTTGCTTCATCATATCAAAAAAAGAAATTATAAATTAAAGATAATGAATCTACAGGTCAGTTTGAGGACAGCTCAGAGAATGTCACAGTGCTGTCTGGTTTCAATTTATCTGGGTGTTTGCTGAGGGAATAAAAGCTGGAAGATTGTCTGGTTTGAAGCTAGTGAGAAAATCCACAGTAGACCTCACAGAGTTCTGCAAAAGGAAGTAACCAATAGGTTAGCTTGGAAGTATTAAAGAGTAACAAGAACAAGGGACTTGAGACCTCCATTGTCAAGAGACTATAAATGAAAGTACTTGTGACTGGTTCCTACAGAAGTTAACAAACTTCAGAATGATGTGTCTTATAGGAAAATTCTTGGGGAAGTTATTAACCTGTGTACCTGGCATATACAGTTTAAAGCCATACCATTAAATTAATATTGCTGGATTTATTAAATTCTTTTATACAGAATGCAGTATTTATTTTAAAAATGTGAAATCTTGTGGCATTGTTTTAATGGCTAAAATAAAGTATTTGGATTTCTTCTCAAATGTTAATAGCCTTTAACCAGATTGAAAAAATATATTTTAAAGGTCAGAATTATCACAGTGTTACATTTTACCCAACTCTCTAGCCTTGGTTATCTTTATAGTATAATCCTCTCAAGATCAGTAGAGTGTTGTTGTAAAGAAAATCTCACATTTATGTAGCACCTTTCACAACCATCCAATGTCACAAATTACATTACAGCCATTGAATCCATTTGCAATGTAGGAACTGCAGAGGTCCATTATTGCGCAGCAAGCTTCCAAAACCACTGTATGAAAAGTAAATCTTTAGTTTGTATTTAGGTCTATAGAATTTTAAATAGCTTTTAAAGTGTTCAATTAATATTATGCTTAATGCTGTTATAAAAATTACAATAAAACATAAACAATGGAGATTCTTCAAGGGCAAAATGCAGGAATATTAAAGGAATTCATTCATAAATTAGATAAGTTAAATTAGTTATGGCAGGACTGGTTATGTTTTGCTGCTGTAGTATGTGGGAGTTCTTGACACCAGTGATCAAGAGCAAATGGCTGAAGGTTGTTGGGAACCCAGAGGATTGGGAAGCTTTTCAAAACCAGCACAGAAACTTGCGCATCTTTAGATATACATTTGCGATGTCAACATTTGCACAGGTGTGGGCCAAGTACTGGAAAATGGGATTAAAATAGTTAGGTGGCTGTTCTCACTAGCAAAGGTACAATGGGCTGAAGAGCCTTTTTCTGTACTGTAGATTGCCATAGATCTATGAATCTAGGAGCAGGAGTAGGCCATTCAGCCCTTTAAGACTGCTCCACCATTCAATATGATCATGGCTGAACCTCTGAGGCTGTAGAGAGGGGTTTAAACTAAGTAGGAGGGGAGAGGTCTGGAAAAGGGACATGTAGACTTACAAAGCAAAATGATGTGGCAGCACTGCAGGGCAGGAAAAGGCAGAGTGTACAAACATTACGTCAAATCAAATAGCATCAATGGGGAAATGATATAAAGGCAAAATTAATAGCTTTATACTTAAATGAATCCAGTATTCAGAACAAAGGAAATGATTTAAAGACACAAATAGAGGTTAATGGATATGATATAATAGCCATTACAGAGACATCATTCCAAGGAGATCAATAAATATTTAGCAGTAGTGACGGTTGGATAGGACACACAAGAAGGCAAGGGTAGCGAAGTTGTTTTGTTAGTAAAAGATAAAATAAGTATGACAGCAAGGAATAAGCCTGGATTGAAAGATATAAAATACATACGTGTGGATATAAGAAATAACATAGGAAAGTTTACTCTGGTGAGATAGACGACAGATCCTCTCTAACATCAGCTATACTGTAAATTGAGAATAAATGGGAGGTGATGAAGGTGCTTTTAAAAAGTCAGTATATTAATTATGGATGATATTAAACATTATTTAGATTGGGAAAATCAAATGTAGCCACTTGCTTTAATGTCCTAGGATGCAATTCATCAAGTTCAGGGAACCGTTATCCCCATTAGTTTCTTTAATACTTTTCTCGAGTGATTGTTATTATATATATTTCCTCTCTAACTTTTGCCCTTTGACTCTTTAGTATTTTTGGAATGCTATTTGTGTAGTCTGCTGTGAAGACTGATCCAAAGTCTTCATTCACCTCTTCTCCTTTTTCTTAGTTCCTCATTATTATTTCCATACTTCCATTCTCTGATGCATGCATCTTTCTTTTTACAAGTTTAAAGATTTTACCATCCATTTTAATATTACTTGAAAATTTATCTTAAGTTTAATTTCTCCCTTTTTAAATCATATTTTGTAGTCTGAATACATTCCCAGTCCTTTAAGTTACTGCTAATCTTTACATATTCCATTTTTTTCTTCCAATTTGACACTATCCTTAACTTCATTAGTTCCCCATAATTAGTTTATCCCCTTCCTAGAATCCTCCTTCTTCACTGGGATATATCTTTGATGTGAGTTGTGGAGGTGTTTGAGAGGATATTACACCTTAGGTGACTTAATAAGATAATAGCCCATGGTATTGGAAATCGTATAGTAGCGTGGAGAGAGGACTAACTTACTAATAGCAGACAGTGAGTTGGGATAAGAGATGCCATTTTCAGGATGGCAACTTGTAACAAGTGGATTGCCACTGGGTTCGATACCTGGGTTCCAGTTATTTTCAACTATATTGATGACTGGGATGAGGACAGTGATTCTATTTAAAATTCATTTGTGGGATGTGGGCATCGCTCGTTGGGCCAGCATTTATTGCCCATCCCAAGTGGCTCTTGGGAAGGTGATGGTGAGCAGCCTTCTTGAACTGGTGCAGTCCACTTGCTGTGGGTTGACACACAATGCCATTAAGGAGGGAATTTCAGGATTTTAACCCAGCAACAATGAAGCAAAGGCGCTATGTTTCCAAGTCAGGATGGTGAGTGACTTGGAGGAGAGATTGAAGGTGGTGCTTTTCCAATGTATCTGCTGCCCTAGTCCTTCTAGATGGGTTTAGAAGGCTAAGGATCTTTGGTGAATTTCTGCAGTGCATCTTGTCGATGCTCCTGGTGGGGACATTAGATGCTTGTGGATGTGGTGCCAATGAAGTGGACTGCTTTGTCCTGGATGGTTTTGAGTTGCTTGAGTATTATTGGAGCTGCCCTCAATGTGGCAAGTGGGGACTATTCCATCACACTCCTGACTTGTCCCTTGTCGATGGTGGACAGGCTTTGGAGGTGAGTTACTCACTGCAGTATTCCTAGCCTCTGACCTGCTGTTGTAGCCATCAAGTATATACGGTCAGTCCAGTTGAGTTTCTGCATATACTATCACCACATTTGCAGATGACATAATAATAGCCAGGAAGCCAAGTTGTAGTGATGGCACAAATAGTCTGCAGAGGAATGTATGCAGATTAAGTGAGTTAGCAACAACTTGGCAATTGGTGTATAATGTGGGGCAGCATGACAATTGTCTTGTCAGCACCATAGAGGAGCTGAATATTATTTAAAAGGAGAAAGACTTCAGAAAGCTGCAGCACAGAAGGATTTGAGTGTCCTAGCATATGTATCATAAAATGACGGCATCAAGTTCAGGAGGTGATAGGGAAGACAAATTGAATGTTGGCCTTTATTTCTAAGAGAATAGAGTATACATACAGGGATGTCTTGTTAAATCCATACAAGTCTCTAGTTGAATCACACCCAGAATAATATTTAAAAAATGCTTGCTCCCTTTTCTAAGGAAAGATCGACTGGCATTAGAGGCAGTCCAGAGAAGGTTCACTAGGTTGATCCCAGATATGGGGGGGGGTTTCTGATGAGGAGAGGTTGAGTAGATTGGGCACGTACTCATTGGAGTTCAGAAGAATGAGATGCAGCCTGTTTGAAACATATAACCATATTCAAGGCTGAGATAGATTTTTAATCAGTAAAGGACTCAAGCAATACGGGGATGAGGCAAATAAGTGGAGTTGAGGATTATCAGATCAGCCATGATCTAATTGAATGGCAGAGCATGGGCTGAATGACCCACATCTGCTCCCACATTTTATGGACTGGACAATATGTTATTATGTGCTAGTGACTGAGAGCTACCTATTGGCAAGACACCAGAGATAATTCTCCTTTTCTTCTTTAAAATAGCTCTTTGGAATTACCTATGTCTACCTGAGACAGAATCTTGTTTAAAAAGCCAATGTGTCTGGTAATGCAGCTCTCCTTTAGTGGCACACTGGAACATCAGCCTTGATATATAAAGACCTACCAAATAAGCCCCACTGATGCGCAGCAAAGAAAGAGGCCAGCTGACCGTTAAGTTTGTACTGGTGTTCTCCATAATCCATAAATATACTAATTTCCATGTGAACAATGTTTGGTTTAAAAACTTGAGCAAATATGGAATTTCTTTTATAACCCACATTTAAGTGTATTTGTTCACACATCATATTATCACCAACAATTTTTTACAACAATCAATGGCAGTTTCAGGGTCACTATTACTGGCATTGACCCTCAATTCCAGATTTTATTAATCAACTAAAATCCTACCAGTAGATATTGAAAGATTTGAACCAGCTCACCAGAGCATCAGAGATCACTAGTCCAGTGACATTTCCACAGCAACACTATCTCCTGTTTTGTTGGATAGTTGACAGTACACTCAAAATACAACTTTCAGACAAAGTAGAGCAGCAGGACAAGGGGACACAAATTCAGAGTCCTGGAGGGCAAATTTAAGGCAGATGTTGGTGATTCTCTACTAGAGTGAACACTTGCTGGATTAGTTGCCAGGAAGAGTGGTTGAGGCTGGGCACTGCACTGATTTACAAAACAGTCAGCTGTTCCCATGCAAAGTTGGCAGGGCTGGTTTGTGAAATGATGATATCCAGTAGACTGATACACCTTCATCGCCTGAAGCAATCCCATGAGCGTTGTAAATATTTAACGTGCTGGAGACGGAACACTTGTGTAAAGTTGCTCGTATTGTGCCATTTTTCGTAGTACCAGGCGCCAGCTGGCTTTTTGGTATCTGGGCCTCTGCCCAATACATTCATCTTGAATTCACAGGGAAGAAAATACTTAACATAAGCAAATGAAGTCTGCTATAAACTGAAACTGTGCTTTTCTGTCCCATGTAAATGACAAGGGAAGTGTTTCCTCTGAACGTAGAAAATGTCCACACATCAATGGCTGGAATTTTTTGAAGAGGTGGGTGACCGGGCCAGGCAAAACGCCACTTGCTTTGGAAGCCTTATCTCATCTTAATGGCCATTAACTGGTTCAAGGCAAGATTTCCGCCAGCTTCTGGGAGGAAGCCCTGCTCCACAAGCTGCCGTCAAAGAAAGAGTGGCAACTCCTGGGTAGACAGAGTGGAGGACTGTGCTTGGTTAAGGCTGTCTGGCCCTGGTGGGGTGGATGTAGGGGCACACAGGACCAGAAAGGGTATGGAGTTGAACATGTAAGGGTTGCAGTCATTATTGGGGAAGTGGTGGAGTGGCGCCGCTGTTGAATCTCGGCGGCCACGAACAGGAGGGAGTCCCACATGCCGCAACTGAACAAAATCTGGCCATGAGGAGAGGACCGCCTCTACCGCCTTCATCTCTCCTCCCCCACCTGCTACTACAGGTAAAATCCTAAGGATGATGACAAGTGACACAAGGCTAGAGGTCAGGTAAAGAAGAGTTTGATAACAGCTTAGGAGATGACGCAAGAAAGTGAGACTTGAGGAGGCTGCATTGAGGGAGAGAGGATGGCAAAGACATGTAAAAGGCCAGAAGAAAGTTGGAGGCCCTGGGAAATTAAACCAGTACGTCACATGGGGACGGAGAGCACTAACAAACAGAATGGCCAGAGAGTATGCTTCAGACCAGCCCAACCTACAGGGAAGGAGCAGCGGCAGGAAGAAGGGGGTACAGGTCAGGAAACGAGGAGGCTTACAATAGTAGGGAACAATAGCAGCTAGGAACAGGCCAAGGAAAATCTGAACTGGAGAAGGATAGCCCTAGAATAGGTCTTGGACACAGGGAATAACAGCAGTTAACATTAAGGAGTTTGGGCTAGGGGTGCATCAAATGGAAATGATGCCAGTCGGCAGGGTAATGAGGGAGGGAACTGGAACAGGCAGTGAGCAAACTTTGCAATACTCATGTATAAGGGGATGTGGGTGGGGGGAACAGCACAGTCTCACGATAATCCAGAGGGAAATACAACATAATTATCGGTAACAAAGGATCTGGAGGAGAAAAAACGCATGTCAAATGCTTAAAATTTATAATTAAAATAAAAAACTCAACAGAGGAGAAATATTGCAGTTAAAATGGCCAAAATACTCAGAAAACAAGATAAGACATTTATTTCTCACCACCATCCAGTAGTCAGATATGTAGGAATAACCTGCAGAACTCTGTCTCTCTCCTCCTCCTCTCTCGCATTTTACACTCAGGGCAAGCAAGATGTAACACTTCTGCTCCATAAAATGTTAAGTCAGGAAATTAAAATGCAAATCAGAGAATGCACGCCTGAATGGAAAGGCCCAAAGTGCATGTGATTTTGGTCCCCCGGCCTCAATTATCACCCAACCCAGGCAGCTACAGAAAGGTAATGCTAGCTCGCCGACAAAGAATGAGACTTGTATTTATATGATGCTTTTCGCACCCTCCTAGGGTTTCACAACACACTTTACAGCTGATGAAGTGCTTCTGAGGAGTGGGCAGGGTTGTAACGTAAGAAAAGGAATGGATACATTACAAACAGCAGTTCCAAGTTAAAGTCGCTGTTGGAAAGGGAGACAATTGGAAAGAAAGGAAGGCGATGAGGACAAGAGCTCAATGGAGGCTAGAACTTCTTTAGACGCAGAGACCAGGATTGGTGAGAAGTCATTGCTAGGAGGAGCAATTAACCTCATGGCTTGAACGTAGAGTTGGGCAGAGAACCTATTATTGAAGATGGGACTTCAAATTGATGCAAGAACCATTATTAGACTATGCAAGGTATGTAATGACTTCTTGAAGCCTGTGCCAATATGACAGACAGTGCATTTCTAAGCGTATGTAATGTGCAAGTGCTTCCTCTTGTAATACTGGAAACTTAGAGGAGGCCACTTAGCGCAAGAATAATTGGCGGTTCGGTCAAATTTTTAAGTCTCAGTTTCAAGGCCAAGAGCAGAGAAAGGCGAGCATTTTATGAGCTGGTTTCTTTTAAAAAGATAAAAACTAGGAACAGCTGCAGGTAACATGACCCCTTGAGTCTCTTCTGTCATTTAATAAAGTCATGACTGATATTCTACATTGAACTTTCTTGCCCTATCCCTGCTACTTTTGATTTGTTTTGCATCCCAACGTCTATCAATCTCCATCTCAAATATACTTAAAAGCTCAGCGTCCACATATCTTGGGGGCAGAGGATTCCAATGATTTTCTCAAACTGACGGACCCATTGTCCTGAGGCTGCGACGCACTGATTCTCAACACGGCAGCCAGAAGGAACAGTCACCTAGCCCCTACCCTGTCAAGCCATAGCATGGATTTTATACATTTCAACGCGATCACCTCTTATTATAAACTTCAGAGGGTTGAGACTGATTATATTTAATCTCTCCTGATAGAACTCACATCCCACATTCTAAATTTAATATATAGGATATGTTCAGATCACTAGATGTGATCCTGCTCATTCAGCTTTAGTAGGACTTTTGAACCTCACACAAATGATTTACTATCCACTTACAATGACAATATTCTAGTGTTTCACCAATGAAAACCTATGAAACAAGGTTCCGGCTCAGTGAGAAATTACTATCTCCACTTAAACCATGGAAGACTAACATTGCTTCTCAAAGACACACCTTGGTGATACATTTCCAGGACCTGTATCCAAATTATAATCATTTCATGAATTCAGCAAGCAGGTTTTCGGGGCCTGATTCTGATGATGCATTTTACTGCAATTCAAACTAAATTTAGTTCATTACAGCCATCAGAAATGCTTATTCAGCCAGGTCCTAATTTAAACATAGAAACATTAGAAACATTGAAGATAGGAGCAGAAGGAGGCCGTTCAGCCCTTCAAGCCTGCTCTGCCATTATTCACGATCATGGCTGATCATCCAACTCAATAACCAGATTTTGGTAGATTTTGATTTGCATAGCTCCTTTTACTATGAAAGGACTGTGGGAGATTACAGAAGGGAATATAGTCTGACTAACTGCTATTAGTTTGAATTGATGAGTATGGCAGACAAATAACACATGAGAATTACGGTTACATTTCTATTCAGTTTTGTGAACATGTACTCATTCCACGGAGTCACTTAATTATTGTATTTGTTACTATTTCTATTGTTTGCTAGCTATATTGAGCATCACTGTTTACAGTCCTAGACTCTCAATGAAAATCCTTCATTATTAGTATGTTAGCACACTGGGGTGGTAACATTTTCAAGCAGTGTCATACTGGACACAAAACATTAATTCTGTTTGGTCTTCTACAGATGCTGCCAAACTTGCCGCGTTTCTCCAGCACTCTCTGCATTTTTCTTTTTCAGGTTTCTGAAAATTGCAGTTTTTTGCCTTTAATCATTTAGTTCTCAACTACGTTAGAAATTACAATTATGTACAGGCAGTGAACTCTATGCTATTGAATACAACCTGTATCCACTGAAGAGACAATCTGATATTATTTACATCACATTTGACTTCAGGTTTGCATTACAGCAAGGAGGCTCCATTAAAAAGTTAAATCCTTCTGAAGTGAGATTGTACTCAAAAATATTCATGTTTCCTTTCAAAATCAAACTATTGCAGACACCTAGAAATTTGAAACAAAAATATAAAGTGCTGGAACTACTCAGTAGACTTGACAGTACGTGAGGAGAGAGAAACAGAATTTAAAGTCATAAAAGTTTGAAAACATGTACCAACAGATTTAAGAGCAGTTTCTTCCCAGTTGTTATCAGACTTATAAATGGATCTCTCATATGTTGAAGTTGATCCCTGTGATTTCGAATAAACCTGCTGGACTATAACCTGGTTTTCTGTGATGTTTGACCTCGTCCTCTCTCATCCAACATTTGCACCTTCATGTCGTAGTTATTATATCTCCAGTTAGTATGCAATACAGCACTTTTCACTGTATCTCGGTACATGTGACAATAATCTAATCAAATCAAATCAAACGAAACAGACGTTATGACAAGCCAGTGGATTTCTGTGTGTACACAGATGCAGCTGGCTGACAAACAGACAGGCAGAGTTGCAACATTGTATATGCAAGCATATGGAATCCTTAATGGTGAATTTTCTTCCATCAAGGTGCTCTTACCACATCACCATCTTTTCTAAAAAAAGCTCAACTATTCACAGTAACAAGTGAGCCTCTTGAATCTCTGCAAAATATCGAAACTTTATGTCCAAATCGCATGATGGTAACTTTGAAGATGTTGTTGATTGTGCACAGCCATCATTGATATTTTCTGTTGTCAAGTTTTTGTGGCATGGATTTCATTTGTTGTTCCGGAATTTGCTTATTCCAAAGTACTACAGTCAAGTTTTGTTCCAGATCAGCTGTTGGCTGGTCTTATTCCTCAAGCTGTTCCAAGTTGTTCAAATCTTGGCATTTACCATCTTGTTCCTTAAGAGCTTCCAAATCATTTAGAAGCTTCTGGTTTTACACCCTAGATTCTTCCAAATCTATTAAAGTTTAGCCTTCTGCTGGTCCGGTATATTTTCTCCTTCATAATCTGCTCTAATAGCTGTCGAGCCTCTTCAACGTTTGATTTTGTTTTATTCTAAGCTTGCACCTCTTCCCATTTGCGGCTTCAGTCCCTATTTGGCTTCCTTTTAACCTGGTTTGCATTCTCTCGCTAGATCATTTTTGCTGGCATTTATTTCTGAAAGGACAGACACTTCAGCATCACACAAGTTTGTTTCATCCTGACCCATCTGTACAGCCTTTCCTTTTGAGCTTCTGTTTTTCTCTCTACAGCAGTGAGCTGAGATTGTAGCTCCATTGATTCTAAAGAAAGTGAGGTGCTCCATTCTTATTTCATATTCAGTTCCACATGTATTTTTTGAATAATTCTGAATAATAATCAGTGGAGCTACAAACTGCCGCAAATTCTGTTGCATCTCTGGCGTTTGATTGATCCCATACATTGTGACTAGTGTTAGGCCATGAGTTGTTGGCATGTCTGCATTTACTGCTCCAGCAGCGTCTACATGTAGAATATTTGCTGCATTCAGGCAGACTGATTGTTCTTGCACTCCAGCATGGGTGATCCTGCAAATGAAATTGGCAAACTATTATATGTTGAAAGTTTTATGCTCGTAGGTTTCACTAGGCTTTTAGAATTCACAAGAATAATACATTAGCACTTGCTTCTCTGTTAACCTTAGCCAATACTGAGCAATCTTGAACTTTGAGGATAGACCATTTGAATTTTTACATTCTCTTCAAATAATGTGATGAGATTAGTATCTTTCCCTGAAATTGACAGTGTGAGATATGTGTTCATGGTGTACATCTTCAGTTTCTGGACTGTCGATCGTTTCATATGTTTGGCTCTGGTGGGATGCTACGTGGTCTTTATTATCATTTGAGAAGCTACTCCTCATGGACGGTTTATTTGGTTCAGTGCACAGCTCTTTGCAGCTGCATCAGTCTTTGCTCTGGTGCACTGCCTTTGCCACCAGCCTTTTCTACCACATCTCTTGCAAAATTCATTGAAAGCTTTGTATTTTCTTGATGCATGTAGAAGATATCTACATGTTTTACTATGTTTACTCTAGTGATTGTGTGAATCGTTAAATTTTCATTTAGGACCTGAAAGCTTTATTGACCTACAAGGATTATTTCATGCTTAAGCTACACCTTACAGCTGCTTTTCAACACTATAAATCTTCGGCTAGTCTGGCAAAACTTTCTGGAAAGCTTCCTTGGGTGTGTGTGTGATCTCCACGTCAACAATAAATTTTCCTACCTCCACATCTGAAAAGTCACACAATAAGCACTTTTCCCTGCATCTTCTCATGAAGTGGTCCTTGGATTCTATAAGCTTCTGCCCAAATGACATGAATTCTGATCAATGAATATGGAAGTTTAATGTAACTCTGAATTGGTCTTCTAGTGTAGTCCATATCTTTTGTGGATCTTTTAGCTCTTTGGTTCATAAATTAGGTCTATGTAGACATTTTGTTTCAAGTTGCTAAGCAAATCTTAATGGCTTGCTTTTCTGTATTGGACACAGCTAAATTTTGGATACTGTTCAAATATTTTAAGTTCAGTTCAGAGGTCTACTGAAAATTTAAATTAAATTTGAAATGTCCTTCCCTTGCTTTCTATTAATCCAACATACACTCTGATCTCTTGCCTTTCTCAAGGGATTCAGTCTGGGCCCCAATATGAAAGTGTCTATCTACCAAATAGTGGTGTTTTCAACACTCTCTGCTGCTGTGATGATCAAAGAAGTTGATGGTTGTGTTATGATGGCCTCATGGCACCAGAAACCCAGGTTCGATTCGACCCTCAAGCAACTGTCCGTGTGATGTTTGCACATTCTCCCTGTGTCCGATCCAGTTTGCTCCAACAATCCAAGGATGAGCAGGTTAGATGAATTGACCATGCTAAATTGTCCATAGTGTGTAGGGTAGGTGGGTTAGCCATTGGAAATGCAGGGTTACAGCGAAGGGATGGGTTTAGGTGGCTGGGTTGGTGTGGGCTCAATGAGCTGATTGGCCTGCTTCCACATTGTAGAGATTCCATGATATGCCACTTCTATGATGAAATGTACTTTAATACAGCTTAATACTAGCAACCATGTACTTGAACTGTACATTAGCTTTCTTAATAATTGTTGAAGCATGATTTGCTTCATAAACACAATGTTTCCCACTTCTATTCCCTATGATATGTTAACAAGAATGGTCTAATAACTACTCTCTCATTGGGATTGATTAACTCCAAGGGTTAGTTTATTTAAAACAGTAAATTACATTAAAAGGTTATGAAGCAGACATTACTGTAAATGGCTGATTTCTGTGTGTGCAGCATGCAGACCCACAGTACAATAACTGCCAGGCAGAGTCACAAAATTGTGTACACACAACACATGCAGTCCTTAAAAGTGAACTCTCTTAAATGTAAAGTGTACATACAATAATAATGAAAGGTGGGGCAATGAAATAATATTAATTATATATGCAAAAGAAATGACCTGATTCACTGAATACCAATATAAGTACAGCATAAGATTTAGAATCACCAAGGATTGGGACAACTGTAAAAATCTCCTGTACAAATTTAGTTGCAAATAATTTAGTAAGTTGGAATTTAAGAGTAGCCTAACTGAAAGGCCAAGACTCTGAATGATATCCAGCTCTTTTTTTCTCTTCTTGTCTATTTTTGTTCAGTTCTGTATGAGGTGTCAAATGGATGATCTATTTTGGTCTCCTCTAGAGATCTGCAGCATCACATATTCTAGTCTTCAGCTGAGTAAATTCACTTCATATAATATTAAGAAATGGCTGAAGACGCCGTATAGTGCAAAAGCTATAGGGCCTACAAATATTCTGCCAATAACGCGGGAGATGTTCCCCATCATTGCCATGCCCCTAGTGCCAAGCAGCTCCAGCAAAATTATAGCACTGGCATCCACCCAGCAAGGTGAAAAATTGCCCAGTATCTCCTGCACAAAAAATGAAGGACAAATCCAACCCAAAAGGAGTAATCAAGCAGGAATAGCTTAGTAATAACCTCCTCAAGTCATGCTCAGTTTGGGTACCTCCAGAGCAGACCTCATTCCAGCCTTGGTACGAATATGAACAAAAGAGCCAAATGAAGTATCTTGAGTCAGAAAAATATGTCATTTTGTGCATGGCTGATAAGTTTTTAATTGCTTTTATATTTAGTACTTTGAATAATTAATGAGGTGTTTTGCTGTTTGTTTTACAGGGCTCTGCTCACACAACTGCTTTGCATCTGGGGATATAGATTTATTTATTTAATTTTTCTTACTCATTCATGGGCTCCCATTTAATGTCTATCTCTAATCACCTAGGCAAAGGCAGCAGAGAGCTGTCTGTTTGAATGACTGCAGTCCTTGAGGTATGGGGCACACCTACTGTGCTGTCAGGGAGAGGTTTCCAGGACTTTCACCCAGTGATATTGAAGAGAGGAGGATATAGTTCCTAGTCAGGGTATTGTGTGACTCAATGAAAAAGTGACAACATTGCAGTTCTAATGCATCTGCTGCCCTGGTCCTTCTGACTGGTAGAGGTCACAGGTTTGGAGCATGCTGTTGAGGGAGCCTGGTTCATTGCTCAAATGCCAATGTCTCTGTTCTCATGCTTTGAATTAGAAGAAGTTGAAGACATAGAAGACTCTATATTTGAGTGAGGAATTATAGATATATAAGAGGATGGATAGACTTTATTTGCTAACCTCTGTTTCAAAAGTTGTGAGATTCGTAGAATTTGAAACCTGTCACCACTTCCTTTAAGGAGTCTAATATGTATCCATTATCCCAGGTCAGTTGAGGTAAATTATATAGATGGAATCATAGAATCCCTACAGTGCAGAAAGAGGCCATTCAGCCCATCAAGTCTGCATCAACCTTCTGAAGAGCATCCCACCCAAAACCATTCTTCTCTTATCCCCGTAACCCCACATGTTGCTTTTGCCATGACCAACCCACATATCCCTGGACTCTACAGGGCAATTTGTCTTTTACCATGGCTAATTCATCTAACCTGCACATTCTTGGATTGAGGGAGGAAACCGGAGCGCACGAAAGAAGCTCACACTGACATGGAGAGGAATGTACAAACTCCACACAGACAGTTGCTGGATGCTAGAATCAAATATGGGTCCCTGGCACTGTGAGGCAGCAGTGCTAACCACTGAGCCACCTGAAAAGTAAACCTAGGATCCACCAGGTCTGATATGAATGAATCACACAAGGGAGGACACAATAGGGTGAAGTAGACTTGGTATTTCATGCTTTAGACAAGTTTAAAGGGACAAAAATTATATTTGCGCAGAGACCTGTCCATATCATTCTTTCTTTGAACTGGTAGATGCTGAATATAACTGGGTGTAATTCGTTAATTTTTGAGTCCTTTGGGAGAGAACGAGAAGCATGAAATGTCCACGTGAGAAATTTTGCAGCTGCTTTCATTCAGCTGAATTTGACAAAGAAGAATTAACTCTTCAGGTGGGAACAGCTCAGTTCAGCTCTTCATTTCTGTGAAATTGTGTTCGGTTTCTCAAATCAAACCAAAATAAAAAAAGACATCAGAGAGAATAGAATTAAATGTCTGGCATATATACCAAATTCAACTCCAAAGTATGTGCCACAGGGCCTGAAAGAACCAAAAAGACACAACCAGCTGGCCACTTGCAGGACTGAGCAAGTGACTTCTGCCATTAACGTCAACATCAACATTTTCTGCCTTTTCTTCCTCACTTGCTGCAAATTTTGCAGATCCCTGTAATTAACTTTCTTTTCGTCTAGAAGTTAACCTGCAGCTGCTGTGGTCAGCTAATTAATGGTACCCATTGCTATTGATTTGCAAGTAATGACTTGAAGACCGTAATGCAACTGTTTTTTTTCTTTAAAAAAAATTGTTTCTCCACAAGAGACTCCTTTTGTGGTTTGAAAGAAAAAAGGGGGAGCTGTGGGGGAGGCATCCAACAATATCAGATGGTTGAAAAATGTGGCACAAAACTTCCTCATAATTGACAAGATGTTACTGTAGCAAATAGGTTATTAATGTAATTCAAATTCAAATTGTACTCATTTACCAGACTGCAGATGCAGCCGTTTTAAAGGGTACATCTTAAAATGCTACGTTCATTGCCTTTCTGTAAGACTGTGGAGCAGGTTTCAGACACGAAACTGCACCATTGTAACACAATTTCATTTTTACACACATCCCCACTATTTGTTATTTCTTCGACACAGAACTCCCCAAAGAGCTTATTAATGTGTTGTGCACTCCTGCTCAGAAGTGTTTACAGAACTGACTCCAGTCTTCCAGCCAGGCGCCTTCCCTACACTCAGCTGGGCTTCTGATTCCATAGCAACTCCCACGAGTTTGTCAGCCCAAAAGCAATTTGGCAAGTCCCATTTCCCTGCCCTTCCCGTACATGCCAGCACTTTGTTTTCTCTTTTATTGCTTATCTAATTTCCTTTCGAGAGACAATGATTGAACCTGCCTCCACTCGCTCTTAGGCAGTGCGTTCATATCCTTCACAGTTTTCCCTCAAACTTGCCATTGCTTGTTTCGCCGATTACCAATGACCTTAAATCTACATCCTCCAGTTTTCGACTTTTCTGTTTCTATTTGTTCATGAGATACATGCATCACTGCTTAGGCCAGGATTTATTGACTATCCCTACTTGCTCAGAGGGCAGTTAAGAGTCAATCACGTTGGGTCTGGAGTCTCAAGTAGACCAGACCAGGTAAGGATGGTAGATTTATTTCCCTAAAGGACTTCAGTGAACCAGACGGTGCTTTTTAAACAATCAACAGTCATCATTAAGTGAGCTTTTTATGCCAGACTTCTACAAATTCAAATTTTACTATCTACCATCTGGATTACTGGTCCAGTGGCATACTACCACACCAACATGTCTGCCGGTGAGAAGCTTCTAATTACCTACTCTGTCCTGATTCCTCACTTTGATCAAATTTCTTCTTTACCTTCACTTTAAAACAGAATAATTCAGGGTTCTCCAATCTATCCAAAGTAGTGAAGTCTCCCATTCCGATAAATCTTGTCTTCGGCTTCTTTAAAAAGCTTAAATCTTTTGAAAAGTGTTGTGCAGTACTCAGAATTTGTAGAATCCCTACAAGGTGGGAGTGGGTCATTCAGCCCATCCAATCCACACCAACTCTCCAAACAGCATCCCACCCAGATCCACCACCGACCTTATCCTTGCATTTCCCATGGCTAACCCATGTGGTCTGTGCATCCATGGACACTATGGATAATTTAGCATGGCCAACCCATCTAACCCACTCAGCTTTAGACTGTGGGAGGAAAGCGGAGGATGCAAAGGAAAACCATGCAGACATAGGGAGAATGTGCTGACTCTGGACAGGTAGTCACCTGAGGGTAGAATTGAACCCAGGTCGCTGGCACTGTGAGGCAGCAGTACTAACCGCTGAAACACCGTGCTCAATTGGAGGCAAGGTTCCACTTGAGGATGAACCAGACTTTTATAAAGTTTATCACAACTTCATTTTTATGTACACTTTGCCTCTATTTGTCAAGCTCAAGATTTCCGATCTCTTTCTCAGCACTTTCAATATGATTTTGGCACAGGCACTCCCAGGCCATTCCATTCCCTTGTCTCATTAGAATCCTACCCTTTAGGTCATTCTTCCTACCACTTTGATCAATTCACACTACTTTGCATTAAATTTCATCAGCTATGTTTCTATCCATTCGCCAGCTTGTCTATGCCCTCTTGCAGTTTGTCCTATCCTCCTCAAATGCACAATACTTTGATGTTGTGTGCTATCTGCCAGGTAGCTACCATTGACCAGGAAACAAACCTATGAATTTCCTGGGATAACACGGTGTGAAGCTGGAAGAACACAGCAGGCCAAGCAGCATCAGAGGAGCAGGAAAGTTTGACGTTTCGGGTCGAGACACTTCTTCTGATAATGGGAACTGCAGATGCTGGAGAATCCGAGATAACAAGGTGTGGAGCTGGATGAACACAGCAGGCCAAGCAGCCTTAGAGGAGTAGGAAAGCTGTCGTTTTGGGCCTAGACGCTTCATCAGAAATGGAGGAGGGGAAGAGAGTTCTGAAATAAATAGGGAGGGAGGAGGATGCAGATAGAAGATGGATAGAGTAGAAGATAGGTGGAGAGGAGACAGACAAGTTAAAGAGGCAGGGATGGAGGTAGTAAAGGTGAGTATAGGTGGGAGGTAAGGAGGAGATAGGTCAGCCCAGGGAGGACGGACATGTCAAGAGGGCGGGATGAGGTTAGTAGGTAGGAAATGGGGGTGCAGCTTGAGGTTGGAGGAGGGGATAGAAAAGAGGAAGAACAGACTAGGGAGGCGGGTACTCAAGCCACACCCCATTTCCTACCTGCTAACCTCATCCCGCCCCCTTGAACTGTCCGTCCTCCCCGGACTGACCTATCCCCTCCCTACCTCCCCACCTGCACTCATCTTTACTGGCTCCATCCCCGCCTCTTTAACTTGTCTGTCTCCTCTCCACCTATCTTCTATTCTCTCTTCGATCTGCCTCCCCCTCGCTCCCTATTTATTTCAGAACCCCCTTCCCCTCCCCCAGTTCTGATGAAGGGTTTCGACCCGAAACGTCAGCTTTCCTGCTCCTGAGATGCTGCTTGGTCTGCTGTGTTCATCCAGCTCTACACCTTCTTATTTCACACCATGTTATCTCAGATTCTTCAGCATCTGCAGTTCCTACTGTGTGTATGAACTTCCTGGTATGTGTCTCGTTCAGTATCACCTTGGCAGCCGCAATCTCATTGCGCTGCTTATTTGTTCATGGTTAATTTCTCTGCTCCTTTGTGCATAGAGAATCCTAATGGAGTACAGCAATCTGGAGAGCTACATTACCCTGGCAATGTGCAATGTAGGATCGAGGGACAATACAGCTAGGCATCTATCTCATCCACTCTTGGAGTAGTATGAGCATTTCTGGGCATCACAAATCAGGAAGAATATATTGGCCTTAGAGGGACCGTAGCACAAATTTACCAAAATGGTACCCAGATTCCAAAGCTTACAGTACTATGATAGATTACACAAACTAAAGCATGCAATCCCAGAATTTAGAAAATCAAGAGTTGACTTGATCAACACTTTCAAGATATGCGCAGCGTAGTGGCTCAGTGGTTAGCACTGCTACCTCACAGCACCTAGGGCCCAGGTTCAATTCCACCCTCAGGCAACTGTCTACGTGGAGTTTGTACATTCATACTGTGTCTGCATGGGTTTCCTCCCACAGCCCAAAGATGGGGAATGCTGGGTTGCAGGAATAGGGAGGTGGGTCTGGCTGGGATGACCTTCAGAGGGTCAGTGTGGGCTGAACTGCCTGCTTCCACACTGTAGGGATTCTATATTGAGATGAGCAGTAGAAAAATTAGGAGTACAATTTAATTTATTAGAGATTCTAGAAATGGACCATAGCCTAAATATTCAACTGAAATTAAGAAACACTCCTGCAAACAAAGGATGGTTGGAATATGTACTTCACTTGCATCAACAGACATTGACATTCAATTTAAATCTGAGAATAGTCATTTTTGTTAACTAAATTTTATGCCACAGTTCTGCTATGGTCTCATTGAATGGTGAATCAAATTGTAGGTTATTGTGTTTCTAGTTGCTGGATAGCAATCAGGAGCAGAAATCTCATTAGGTTACTCACAAGGTAACCAAAGTCTATTCATGATGGGAGTTGATGGAGCGATAACCTAACCTTTCTTCAATGCTGGCTCACCCTCCTTTGCCTGTCCTCCACCTTGCCAAATTCAGAGTCTCCAAGAGGAAACTCAGAGACTTTTCTTTTCTTTCTTACTTTATGGCTAGTCATTTCACTGGTAAGATCAGCATTTGTCGTCCATCTCTAAATGCCCTTGAACTGAGTGGCTTGCTAGGTGCATGCAGTTGAGTCACCCGCATTACCATAGACTCTTATGTAGGCCAGACCGGGTAAGGATGGTGAATTTCCTTCCCTAAAAGGCGTGAATGAACTGGATGGGTTTTTACAACAATCAATGGTAGTTTCATGCTCGCTGCTACTGAGTCAAGCTTTTTTTTTGAAATCCCATGTTTATTAATTGATTTTAAATTCTTTCAGGTACCACAATTGGATTTGAATTCATGTCCATTGAGCTTTAGCCTGACCCTCTGGATTACCAGTTCTGAGGAAGGGTCACCGGACCTGAAATTTTAACTCTGATATTTTTCTACACAGATACTGCCAGACCTGCTGAGCTTTTCCAGCAACTTCTGTATTTGTTGCCTCTGGAATTACTAGTCCAGGGTGATTACAATGATACCATCATCTCCCGTGGCTTATCCCTTAATGTAGGAGGTGAAGTGTCACTAATTACCAGAGACACACTCATTCTGCCATTGTGAATGCAATTCACCTGCTCCCCCAGACAAAAAGCATCTAGAATGTAAAGGACAATCCTGGAAATGACCAAATGGCTTCCAAGCAATAAATATGTATAAATAGATTGCTTTCGTTGATCATGTCACCAAATCTGAGAAGACTAGAACTCATTCACTTGTGTTACCCCAATAGAAATCAAAAGAAAGGAGCAGGAGGAGACCATTCAGCCAATTGAGTGTGCCCTACTATTGAATATGATCATGGATCATTCCAACTCAGTACCCTGTTCCAACGTTCACCCCATATCTTCTGATCCCTTTAGCCCTAAAATCTGTATTCATCCCCTTCTTGAAAACGTTCAATGTTTCAGTCTCAATTGCTTTCAGAGGCAGAAAATTTCACACTTGTACCTCTCTCTCTCTCTCGGTGAGGAAATTCTCCTCCTTTCGGTCCTAAGTGGCCTCCCCCATAACTTTAGATGGTGGTTCAAGGTTCTGGCCTCCTTCTTGCAGAGTAATTGTATTCCTATCACCTCCTCTGCTTTGTAAATCAAACGCGTGCTGGAATTTGATAGCCAACCCATCAAAGGCTGATCAAAGAACTGGATTTGACGGGGACACGAAATAAATGATTTATTCCATCAAGTTGAATTCTTGAAATTGCCTGTTGAATTCATCTGATAATATCCTCAGGTGTGCACAGAGGTTTTCTGGGTGGAACAATGTTTATTTGTCTTTGACCTTTTTTTATCATATTTTCTCTGCAATCAGGAAGTGTTGCTGCATTTTACTTTTACTAGGGAGGACCCCAGATCCAGTTTAAATCTGAATGCACTCTGAGCACTTTGGGTTAAGTGCCTGTCTTCTCCCTGCAATTCACAGTTCAGGTCATTCAATTTCGTTGGTAAGTCTGTAAGGAGCCTGAAATCGAACAAGCACGCATTGTCTGACAGCTCACTACGCATGTCATTCCTTGATTTAAGGAATGCAATGATATAAGGCGTCAGATCAAAAAATCTTTGTGAGACTTTCCCTCAACCTAACCATCGCACAGCAG
The DNA here is from genome assembly GCF_030684315.1 of Stegostoma tigrinum. Classification (NCBI taxonomy): domain Eukaryota; kingdom Metazoa; phylum Chordata; class Chondrichthyes; order Orectolobiformes; family Stegostomatidae; genus Stegostoma; species Stegostoma tigrinum. The sequence continues at coordinate 20,923,525 of NC_081360.1, read as the reverse complement.
CTTGGAGGGTTTGTTCACCGTAGGCAGAATCGAATTTGTTCAGTATGCATTTAAACCTGCAGTGTTGAAGGGCTGTCACTCAAATAGAGTTTGCAATCTTAATAACTTTCATTATATGAGAAAAGTCTATTTTTCCTCACTAATACTTGCTTGGATTATACAGTCGTAATTATCAGAAAAGGGGAAAACCAAGCCCACATTTCCAAGCATGGCTGGTGCACATTTAGTAGCGACTGGAACCAGTTTCTTGTTTGGAATGTTTTTCTCAAGCATGGTCCTTTTGAACTTGTTGTAGATATCCTCATCCATTGTTCTCTCTTTAAGTTTCAAGAGGAGCCTCCTCAGTCGTTAAGTCCTTAAAAACCACAAAAAACAATCAATTGAACTGTGTCGATCACGTTGATGGATTCATCACACTGCAGTGAGAAGAGTTCACAGCCTGTCAGCTCCTGCTCTGGTTGCTTAGAGATATCTTCAGGCCAGGATTCCAGTTGTGGAAGCAGCAAATGCCATGTTCTGAATTTCAATGATTAATTTTTCTTTGTTCTCAAAGTCGTTAAAAGGAGAATCAGTGGCTGCAGCCATTGCATCCTTAAATATTTTGCTATTTGCGAACGATTTCTTGCATTTTGCAAAAACCGCCAACATGTAATGATCCTTCGATGCAAGCCTTACCCTTCATTGCTGGTTTAGAAGGAATAGGACTGTTGAGCTTTCAAAACAGCATACAGCTTGTCAACTTTCTTCGTGCAAGCCATGCTGTGTTGTTCCAAATTCCCGCTTTTATGTATCAATACACTTTGGTGACGAAGAAGGCGAATGTTCTTGTCTTTTATGCTTGCGAACAGAAATTCATTTTCCCATTCTGGGTGAAAGTTGTGCATGTTTGGCTACTTTTTTAGGTGTCCTGGGTTCATCACTCATCACAATAGGTTCATACTGTAGTTCAGGATGTGACTCTGCTGCTGGTCACACTCCAGATTGGCATTTATATCCACTCTTTTGGAATATCCGGAATGTTACTGCTGCTTTTAAGTGTGCAGCCACAGGAAGGTCACTTGCGTGGTTGTGATTTGTTTTTTGAGCCCCTGGTCTGTTCAGACACTTGATGCGAGATGCAGCAGCGTTCCCCATACATTTTCTTCGTCCAGCATGACCTGTCAGATAAGCAGCTGAAGACAGGAACTTGCAGCTCCTCGGAGAAGGGACAGAGGAGTGGAATTAATTGAACTGGTTTTGCAGAGAGTCTGTATGGACGTGATGGAGTTGAATATTGTCTTTGCACATCCTTTCCAAGTATAGTCTTATTTACGTGTGAATGCCCATCCAGACCAAACTAAAATATGGTGCAGCAACCTGACAAAGCATGTTGAAAGCAAACACTATCTTTCTGCAGCCACAGCTTCTGGAAGTAGGTTATGAGGAGGCACGACAACTGATGTGCACACGGTGAGGAAATGTGAGCAAGTGATGATAGCGACTTACCAGAGATGCTGTCATTGACCAGGTATTGGAGACCACAGCTTTGTGATTTTTTTGACTTGATTTGATTTATTGTTGTCACATGTACCTCGGAAGACGTGAAAAGTTTTGTTCTACATGCAGTACAGGCACATCATACCACACTAAGTACATGAGAGTAATAGAACAAAGTGATGAATGCAATGCAGAGAAGGTGCATAAAGAGTGAGATCAACAGTAAATTTAAAATTTGAGAGGTCCATTCAGAAGGCTAATAACAGCAGGGAAGAAGCTGTTCTTGAAACTGTTGGTAGGTGTGTTTAAGCTTTAGTATGTTCCGGCTGACCAAAGAGGTTGGAAGAGATTATAACTGGGGTAGGACAGGCCTTTGATTACATTGGCTGCCTTCCAGAGGTAGCAAGAAGAATAGATGGAGCCAATGGTTGGAAGTTTAGATTGCATGATAGACTGGGCTGTGTTCACAAATCTCTGTAGTTTCTTACAGCCCTGGGCAGAACGGTTGCCAAATCGTGCTGTAATGCATCTGGATAGATGGCCTGTATGCTGCACCTATAAAAATTAGTAAGATTCCCTATGGACGTGCTGAATTCCCTTGATCTCCTGAGGGAGAAGAGGCATTGTTGACCTTCCTTAACCGTTACAACAACATAGGTGGACCAAGACCACAGTATACTGTACAGGTGTGGAAGATGCAGGACCTTCCCATCCAAAAATATATGATGAAATATTATCACTGTAACAACAGTGAATTGGCACATAGTCAAAAATGACCATCCTATCCTATCAGCATCCACTTGGATCTGTTCCCCAAATAGTTTCTCTCTATTTACCTATTGACACCTCTAATCATTTCATACAGTTTAACAGATTGTGTGCCAACGCCAAGGGCACTCCTGTGGAGATTGCTCCTTTCAATGCTGCATTTTGTAAATCCAATCTGATGATCTCTGAGAACTGTTGTAATTGGGTTAGGGTTAGGATTACTGCTGCTAATAAGGCTTTGCACTCAAACCTACACCATGGTATCTTTCAATGCTGGCGACAGGCTGAGAGAATTCTGGGTGAGGGGACAGTGTGCGGAAATGTGATGACCTCGCTGCAGACCAGTGGTACTCCCATACAGATCTGTCCACATAAACAATAATTGATAGCACAAACAGATTTGAATTTGACCTGGATGTGGTTTATGTATCTCAAGGCAATGCTACGCCAAGCCCACTTACCCAGTGTGTCCTATACTATAAGGAATCCATTGTGTGGTCTAACTGACTGTCATGTTGTTCTCACTGTTGACAATGGAAAGTGTTTAAAACTGTTTTCTCCTGCTACACAACTGAACAGACGCCTGCTCATTGCATTTTGGTCTCCACTGCAGATGACCCCTCAATAGCCACAGTTATGAATATCAATGTTGGGTGTGATTTGTCACTGACAGATTGTAGAGATTAGCTGTAAGTCATCTTGCAACAAATGGCATAACTCTGTAACCACTGATACATAGTTTGTGGATGTAGTTTGTTCTTCCATTTAAATATGGCTCTGTTGAGTCCATTTGTGCAGTCCCCTGTTCAATGAGAGTGAAGGTCTCACCAATAGTGCCACCTCTGGTTGCCTTACTCCTTGTTATCAAACCTAAAGAGGACAGGAATTGGGAATAGATAGGATTATTTTCAGCTAGGACTTCTGACTGAAATCTGGAAGCTGTTACATGTGAATTGTAATGGTTGAGGAATTGGCAACATTCACTCAATGAGTTCTGTTTTACAGATGGGAATTCAGCAAGTCTTTATCTGCTACTTAGGAGCATTGCTAGTTACAGTGTTTCCTCAAGTGGAACTTTTGCCTTCCTCTCTGTTTGTGTTCTCAGTACCCTCCTTTATTTTCTTCTCCATTTGTTCAGTTTAATATCCTTCAGTTTGTTGTTGCTGACATAGCTGCTTCCTATCCATTGCCAAATCGCGTAAAGAATAAAGGCTCAAGACAACTAACTCCCAGCTTAATAGTGTTCCTGTTCAGTAAATGGGAATACTTGCAACTTTTACAAAGTAGACACAAAGTGAACTTGCATAGTTCTCTAGTTGCTCACTTGCATTCTTCACTGCCTTTGTAGATGAATATCCTTTTATCTCAGAATGGTTAGACAATTGGTTGCTGGGCAAGCTAATTCACATTTACCATCTGAGCATACATAGTGCTTGAGATGGTAATTCTATCTCCAATGGTGTGGGACAAAAATGTAGCAATGCAATGACAACATTTTGTTATGGTGCTTGACACTTAATGATCTCATAATGACTTGAGAACACATCCCATACCTTCTGCACAACCATCTGAGCACAGATAATGGGGTGATGATGTAATAGATGGATCACTGTTCACTTAGTACACATCTTGAAACAGTTCACCACTGAACTGCAATCCATTCGCAGACTCCATCTTGCTGAGGTTCGACTTTCAGGATGTGTACTGGTAACGTGTTGACTTCCGATTCCATATCTATTTGAGATAATAGTGTGTGTCATCCTCTTTTTCAGGACATACATTAATGGTTGTAAGAGGTTCTTATTGTACTATGCCATTGACATAGCATGTGGATTAACCTCATGGAAAGTTTGATGATCGTCTGAAATTTGCCTTTTACATGGTTGACCCTGAACCTCACAGAATTGTCTGTGATTGAGAACCTTCTCAACATTTTTCTTGCCACCCAAGCTATGGTGCCATTTTGTTGGTCACCTGTATTTTGTTCTGGGATCTGGTCTGACATTTGAAACTAGATTTCCAGCACATATGTACCCAATATCCTTGGTGCCATGTACAATCAGGAGCAAAAGTAGGCCATTCAGCCTCTCAAGCCTGCTCCACCATCTGATAAGATTATGGCTGATCTGAGTATAACCTGAGTTTCCACCTACTCTTGATAACATATTGACCCTTGCTTAACAGGAATCTATCCAATTTCACATTAAAAATATTCAAAGATTCTGCATTCATCACCTTTCAAGAGGAGAGTTCCAAAGACTCTCAATTGGCTAAGAGAAAAATAATTACTTAATCCCCATTTTAAATGGGCAACACCTGACTTTTAAACAACTGTAGGGTACAACTGCAAACGTGGGTGACTTTAATTTGTTATAGATTGGACAAACAAAACTCGCAAACGGTGTTGAGAAGGATGATTTTCTGGAGTGTGCACTTGAAAGATTTTTAGACCAATGTGTTAAGGAATTAGAGATCAAGCTATTCCAAACTGCATACTGAGAAAAGAGAAGGGATTCATTAACAATCTTATTGTGTAAGTGTCCTTTGGGGAAAATAAATCATTAAAATGATATTGTTCTTCATTAAGGTGCAGAGTAAAACAGTCACATCCAAAACTAGGGCCCTGAATTTTGAGATCCTTGAGGCCATGAAGCAGAAAGTAGCAAGGATGGACCAGGGAACTTACTTAAGGAGATAATGGTGGACGGACAATGGTTCATATTTAAAGAACATGTGCATGAATTACAACACTTCTTCGTTCAGGTCTGGTGCTGAAACAAAAGGGCAAAATAGATCAATCATGGCTTACAAAGAAAAATAGGGAGAGTACTAAATCCAAAGAGGCAATACATAAAATTGCCAGAAAACTTTTCTATTTCCTTGTGGTTAATTTCTTATCCGCAGATCTGTACTCAAAGAAACCAATGCTGCTTAAGGGCAAGAAATTTACCCTCTGTCCATATTCTCTATTATCCAAAGTTCCTGTCCAGGTGGTCTTCAAGTTGTTTTCCAAATATCTTTCAAATATCTAGGTAGATGACTGCCACTGTTACCAAGAGTGAGTTTGCCTCCAACAAGGTGCCTTACCTTACGTGGCATTGTTTGTGTTAGCACCAGTAACATAGGAAACTGAGCATGGATATCATGGTATTGAAAAATCCAACAGACACTTAATACGATTAACTAATTATGTACAAACATTACATTCCTCAGCAACTTAAGTGTCTGGGCTAATATTAAGCTACTAGGTTTACAACAGCGAAGCATGTTTCTGATTCGGTGTTATGCTTCAAGTGGTATAAGACGCAGCATGAGATATTTATGTCCTCAGGTCATTTGCAATGTTCATATCGAGTGATAATATCATGAGCATGTCTCTTAAAAGGCTTACTGACATACTGATCATGGGAGCTATTGCAAACAAGGGGTCTCCTTTAAAATGGAGACTGGTACTACTTGAGGAAAAGCAGGAATATTTCCCAATATTTGCATTGCAACTAACATAGTTCATTTGTTGGGTTTTGCTGTGGACCAGTGACTAAAGCATGTGAACTAAGTTTGCAAAGTGCCTTTGGCAGAAAAAGCAGTTTGTCAAAATCAACTGGGGTGCAAATTTGAAGCAAGATAAAATATCTCAACAGTGACATGAGCATTCTTTCACTCCTCGTTGCTGGAGGACAAGTCAATCTAAAGTATCAATCTAAATGAATATGAGGTATATCATTGTGGGAGTTATATTTTCCAGTTTAGGCACCAGGTCAGAGGGGAAGACAATTTTAATAAAAAGTTGCTGGGCTGGAATCTTTCAGGGATTCTGTGGCTTTACACTTTAAAATCAAGTGGTCTGTAAAACCAGTGAGGAACCCAAGCTGATTAGTATAACAGTATTGTCTTGGTGTATAATGCAGAAAGATATAAAATTCCATGAACCTATTTGGTGATGTATATGTTACTCCTCTGCCCAACCAGAGCGACATGTGAAATTTTCCACTTTACACAGCAGCCATTTCTTCCATATCCTATGTACCCATACTTACAGAACAACTTGATCAAACTATAACACAAAAGACTTACAATCAGTGCTTTTGAGTGTTCGGTTGCACAATCATTTCTTTGACTCCCAGCTGATCATGGTTGCTGCACATACAAAATGTTTATGCAGGCCAGAGTACAAACTGTGGGGAGAGTCACTCTTTTTTTAACCCATTGACTCTTCAACAGTAACAGGCAATGCATATTAAGAGAGCACGTTTTGTAGTGTTACAGTGAGATTTAAACGGATTGCTGCATTTAGGTCCAGCAGCTGCAGACACTTCAGAGAAATCCAACTCCTTTCATAAAAGTCTGAACATGAGCTGTTTAAAACAAATTAACTTGTTTGTAAACCTATTGGTGAAGGAAGTTCATTTGAACAATGCAGAATTAACAGAAGCAATGCTACTGCAATAGCTGATTTACATTTCAATCAGTCAACCTTTTGTGATGACTTCTTGGGATTCACACAGGAGGCACATGAATTTGAAACTAATTATGACACTTTTTCAAACATAGTACAACTTAAAATTCAATTACCTTTCATTTATTTGATGAATAATTCATTAGTGTTAAAATTCTAAATTATCAAAGTTTCTTTTTGAGAGCGAAGAGGAGAAAGGAGATACTTGTGCTCATCAAGCCCAGGAAAGGAACACTTCACCTGCAGAGCATCAGATGAAGCCCAGTAACACCCCTATATAACAGAAATTTCCCAGCTCAGTGGTACAATATCCTGATATTGTCCACTAGAGATTAACCCCAAAGAATTGTCTGGAATTTAAGACAGAGAATGTAGTGGTCATGTTCAGTATTGACTTAAAAGATGATGGTGTAGCTAAAAGGACAGCAGCTTACATTCCAGCTTAGTGATTTTGATATTGGAATGCAAAGGAAAATTTCAAAATTTGTCAATGATTCCAAACTTGGAGGATGAGTATGGTATTGGCTGACTGCAGGTGGACAATGGAATGGGCAGATGTGGCAATGGAACCTAATAAGGAGAAATGCCTGATAACGCATTTTGGCAGATCGGATAGGGAGAGACAGTGTGGATGTGGGGAACTGTTCTAAAGAATTTTCAGGGAAAGATGGAACTGGGTGTTCATGCAAATGTTTCTTTTAAGGTGATATTGAAAGCACAAGTAGCAAATGTGCAAGTGGTAATAACCTTGAATTAGTCACCTCGAAGGTTAACAGTGAAGGACGTGATCTGTGATTTCTGATGGAACTTGCACGGGCACCTGACAGAAATCTAGTTGCAGGGTTACAGAGATAGAACAGGAGAATGAGACTGACTGGATTGCCATACAGAGAGATGGTATGGATTTGATGAGCTGTTATGACTCTCTGAATGTGGAAATGACCGGGTCTTGGCGGCTGGCTGGAAAGCCAGAGAGAGAGACCACTTGTCACTTCTTTTTGGGATGACCTGCTGCATCTTGTTCAATTTAGGCACTTGACACGTCAGCCGTGGGTCCTTCTACAGGATCAAGAAATCTCTGGGAGTGGAGCCCCACTTGCCACTAGAATCCTACTACCTGATGCCAAATCATGGAAAGTCGCTCAGCAGCAGGATGATGTTGACAGACTGATGTGCTCACCACATTTACATTCATGTTCAGCTGCTTCCATTTTTACTGTGTATCAGGTGAACTTCAAACTGGAAGCCAAATTACCCAAGCTATCCTACTTTGCCTCTAAGCTACCTTTAAAATAAAACCCCAGAAATTGATGGAAAAACTCAACAGGTCTGGCAGAAGCTATGGGAAGAAAGCAGAGTTAACGTTTTGAGTCCGGTGAGCGTTCATCAGAGCTGATGGCAGTGAGGAAAAGGTGCTTTTTATGTTGAGGAGAAGGATGGGGAAGTGTGTTCGGGGTGGGAGTGGTGGGATCGGGGTGATGTGGAGGGGAACGGTGAACAATGGAGGTGAAGTGCAGAGACAGAGAGATTTGAAAGGTGTAGGCAGATGAGGGGATTGTTGCTGGCAGGTCAGGGTAGAAGAGAAGCTGACTAAATGATATTGAGAGCTGAGACCAGGAGAGAATGGGTAGGCTGTGTTGAAAGCAAACTGTGCCATGACAGGACCAGGATGTGGGGGTGGTTCAAAAACACTGAAGGATGGAATCAGGCTCAAAAATTATTGAACTTGCTTTTCAGTCCTAGAGGCTGCAGGTTCCCCAAGTGGAAAATGAAATGCTGTTTTTCAAGCTTGTGCTGATGCTCACCATGTGACTTTGATCTGTTCCAAAAATATGTTCAACATCTTAAAGTGCCAGTGTCTTATTGCACACTTTTAATCCTTACTCTTAATGAAAGGGCCTTATGATGCCTTTAAAACTTAACTCAAAGTTTCCAAAATTATTTGCGAACATAATTCTGAAGTCTGAATCTGAAGGACACTGAAATATTTTCACGTTTTACCAACTTGCTTTGGAAGATATGCAAATTGATTAAAGAAAATGTGTCTTATTTTTAACTCCTTTTCAGCAGGTATAATGGTGATATCAGCAAACTGAAATCCTGCCTGTGTGGTTACTGTCCGTTGTGTTTAAGGGTCACTCGAATAAACAACAGACAGAAGCATGGCACTTAAACTGCCAAACACATGAATATAAATCAGTTAGTCCCTTCAAGTATATTTATGTAAAAATTAAAATATACGTATGCTATATAACGTCCAAAATTTCAGCAAAAGGAACATAATCATGTCGAAGGAATTCTGAGCTGCAGCTATCACCACATGTGTTTCACATGGGAGTGTTAGAAGCACAGCAGGGTTTGTTTACTCTTTCCATTGGTGCTTTTTGCTTTGTTCATGAGCAGGATGGATGATACTGACAAATAATTCATTTTGGAGCTCCCACGTCAAACATAGGAATTATTTGCAATTTAGAGATATGCTAACCCCTTTAATCTCAAAATCAGAACACCCCCATAAACGCTTCAAATCTTGCAACAGCCAGCCAAAAGGCCCAGGTTTGATCAAGTTTTAGACTAAGTAGATTGCATTCAATCGAGAATGTGTTATTGAATCTAATTGGCTAGACATTTGGATCATGGTCACAGTAGCCTTTTCAAAGCCCATGTGCTCCCTCTTTGGAGTTATTCAACATCCCTGCAATGCAGGTTCTGAAATGGTTGGCTTCAATCTAATGTAGCTTTAATCTGAAATGGTTAATGTTAATCTAGTCTAGATTTAATCTGACTAGATTAAAGCTACATTAGATTGAAGCCAACCATTTCAGAACCTGCATTGCAGGGATGTTGAATAATCTAGTCTAGATTTAATCTGACTAGATTAAAGCTACACTGGATTAAAGCCAACCATTTCAGAACCTGCATTGCAGGGATGTTGAATAATCTAGTCTAGATTTAATCTGACTATATTAAAGCTACACTGGATTAAAGCCAACCATTTCAGAACCTGCATTGCAGGGATGTTGAATAACTCCAAAGAGGGAGCACATGGGCTCTGAAAAGGCTACTGTGGCCACAGTCCAATCTCACAATTTAGACACCAAACCAGCCCTTCTCAAACCAAGTTCCACACTAGTGCCATTGTCAGCTTGTGACTTTTTTGGTCAGTTAATACCTCTAGAGTTGTGGCCCATGTCTGCAGTAGCCTTCCGGTGTCATGTAAGTTACAAAGGGAATTGACAGCCTCACTGGATAAAAATGTTTTGTCATAAAAACGTGGAATATTTATTGTCAATTCTCCAATTACAGGCCAGAGATGGGAAAGCTCTCTTATGATGATATATTCAGGAAATTGTGTTGCATTGCTCTCGAGTCAATTTCCAAAGTCAATAGGTGGAAAATAGAAGACAATGCTCATTCTTCACTGCACTTACTGAATTGCAAGCTTATGCAGTTAGATCTCACTGTCATTGGTGACTTCTACTGGAAATGCAATAACCTAGTTTATTGGAAGACATCGATTTCCCACCCATTCTGTCAGCAGTAAATGTCTTTAGTCAGAGTGAAGGACATGTTAAACATCAAAGAAATTGAACCTGCATCTTGAGAAAAAAATTGCTAATGAGCTACGTTTGACATTTTTTTGTGTGTGTTTTAGAGACATGGACAACAAACGGACTATTAATCATCCGAATGGATTCTAGATGTGAACGTATCGGATGGTATTCCATTTATTCTATGTAGAATGGCAAATGAGGAAGTGGCTGGAGACAAGAGGAAATACATACATTAAGTCAAAAAGAGAAAGATACAGGGCTGCAGACACATTAGTGAAACAGACAGTAGACAGTGACAATTATTGGAAGGCAAGAGTGATAGAAAACAGAAGGGAAAAGCAGAGGTGAAAATGGATGACGGACATAAGATCATCTGGGTATTATCATAAGGCCATTAGGATATAAGATACACTTATACTAAAGAAGGTGGTGCCCAGGAGCCCAGGAAGGGACTGCTAAGTATTTGCAGACCAATGAGATTGGATCTCAAACCTCTTTTCGGTCAGTATCATTCAGTTTCTCACTTTGTAAGGTTGCAGAGACACTGAACCCATTTTTACATTCTTCTAAAATGTAGATGGTATAGTCCATCTGCCACCTGATGAACTCAAAGCTAGTTCACTGATCCTTTTGTAGCTTTGTTTTCTAACAACTTCAGAGTCCAATAGTTAGCTCATAGGGAGTACAAAAATGGCAGGTGGTTGAAATTTCCATTTATTTCAGGCATTTTTAAATTTTGGGAAACATCAAGAATTGTTCCAAAAATGTATCTTTATTGTTTGTTGGGTTTCAATAGAATGGGTGAAAGGTCTCATTGTTTGTTGAAACTCAGGGCTGAGGTACCAAATGCCTGCAGACATTAGAACAACTCCTTCTTACTGTAGTAGATAAAGCTCTGCTCCCTACTTTTGCAATGTTTATCAGGAAAAAAGGCAGTGCAAAGTTCTGGAAGTTGACATCTGCTGAAATTAGTCTGGATGAGCAATTCATTAAAAAGTTTGAATGCATGCATAAGACAAGTGAAAATAAAAGCAATCAGAAATGTAATTACAAATGCACTCTGGGTCATAGCACTGTATACCACGAGTTGCTGCCTCTTGAGCGCGCGCAGATTGAAAGCTGTTAAGTAGAAAGGTCAGAGCACCTTCTGCAGGTTGCTTGAAGATGGTGCAGCAAGAACCAAAATGAAGATACCTGTAAAAAGAATCTGCATTGTTGGGCAATTGTTCAGATAGACCCAATGTTGAATGCTTTAGTTAACCCCTTTTTGGTTCTATTTTTAAAAAGCTTAATTTCCCAGTACTTTGCAAATTCCAGATTAATATAAGCACTGAATAACAGTGTTATTGCACTCGGAATATATTTTGACTGACACATTTTGTCCCTAGTAGCGTATCACAAACTAGGTAAACTGACAGATGCTTTTGGAGCTCTGTAAATATTTCCTGTTACAATGTTGTACCAGAACGTATTATAATTCCACAAAACCTGACAGTTTATATAACTTCTACCAATCCCATCGATTGTGTATTTCCACATGCTACTTATAAACATAGTTGTTTTTGTAGAACATTAAAGAAAATAGTTGCATTAGTGTATTCCCAAAATTAATCAAAGGCAGAAAACCCCAGTATAAATTTCAATTGCAACATAATCTCTCCTTGTGGGTGGGCTAAATGATGACTAGCAAACTAAAGTTTTCACAGTTTTGTTCCAGTAACTGAAGCTGGCTGAAAAGGCTATTGAAGAACAAATGTGCCCATGTATCCATTTGCCAGTTTCTAATAGCTCTTTTTCTTTAATGTGGCTGTCTGACACAAGATTAGCATCTGGCAAAATTCTGTAAAACAAGCCAATACTTTTTGTTTGTGAGCATAACCTTAGGAGGGGTGCATTGAGCGTATTCTACACCTACCAGTTTCCAGTTACAAAGGAAAATTGCAACTAACAACAACACTTAATTGATTCTGGTAAATTGTTGGTCGACACAAAGCTTCTTCCCCAATAGAGAAGGGCTGCAGTTGAATAGCAGTCATGTTCACAACTTCTAAGTGACTTGAGTATGTAGTTGATCCATTATACAGTACTTAATTAATTTTTCTACTCTACAGGCACAATATGAATACAAGCTTTTGTTGAGGAACATCTCACTCAATTTAAATGGACCACATTCAGCCCAAGGACAATAACTGTTTGGAAATAATTCCATTACGTAAAAAGGTATGTTGTATTATTGCTAACAGAAATTGTGAAGGGTGACCATCGTGGATACATGAATCCTGATCAAAGTTAAAATTCAACAGATATTAGAGAAATTGGTGCTATTGAAACCTTTTACTTTCCATGTATCAACACTTTAGCAGCTTTTAATGATTCGACACAAATATTGTGAATGACCAACACTCTGTATATGGATTGCAGGGACATTTCCTCACACTGAAATAGTTCATGAAGGCTTATGGTCTGCGCAGTACACTCCTCCAAGATTTCCAAACATCATGCACAAGGGCCCTCCCATGGCTCTTTCGGTCAGATTAGGTATTCTCTTGATCTTGTGGATCTGTTGGAGAAAGACTTGTCAGTATGCTCATATGAACAAGCAAAAAGGGTACAGCACTCGGGCCAGATGAAGAAACTAAGAGTGTTGTTGCTATGTTTGGAGCTGATACAAAAATAGGTTGGGGAACAGATAGCATTGAGTTCATGGGGAGACTGCAGAGAGGCTTCTTAATGCATTTTTGTTTTCAACACAGTACAGGCCCTTCAGCCCACAATGCTGTGCCGACCTATTATCCTACTAAGAACAAACTACCCTGCATACCTTACATTTTACTATCCTCCACGTGCCTATCCAAGAGTCACTTAAAAGTCTCTGAAGTATCTGACTCCACTACCACTACTGGTAGCACATTCCACACACCCACCACTCTCTGGGCAAAAAACCCTATTTCTCCCCTATACCTTCCTCCAGTCATCTTAAAATTATGCTCTTGTTGTAATGTCATTTCTGCCCTGGCAATAAGTCTCTGACTATCCACCCTGTCTATGCCTCTCACCATCTTGTACACCTCTATCCTCCCTCATCCTTCTTCACTCCAATGAAAAAAGCCCTAGCTCCCTCAACCTTTCTTCATAAGACCTGCCCTCCAGTTCAGACAGCATCCTGGTAAATCTCCTCTGCACCCTCTCTAAAGCTTCCACATCTTTCCTATAATGTGGTGACCAGAACTGAACACAATATTCCAAGTTAACAAAGTGTAGAGCTAAGATGCTGCTTGGCCTGCTGTGTTCATCCAGCTCTACACTTTGTTATCTCGGATTCTCCAGCATCTGCAGTTCCTTTTATCTCTGATACAATATTTCAAGTGTGGTCTAACCAGAGTTTTATAGAGCTGCAGCATAACATCATGGCTCTTAAACTTAATTCCCCTGCCAATGAAAGCCAACATACCCTACACCTTCTTTACAATCCTATCAACTTGGGTAGCAACTTTTAGGGATCTATGGACGTGGACCCCAAGATCCCTCTGTTCCTCCACACTGCCAAAAATCCTGTCATTAACCCTGTATTCAAATTCGATCTTCCAAAATGAATCACTTCACACTTTTCTGGGTTGAATTCCATCTGCCACTTCTTTACTCAACTCTGCATCCTGTCAATGTCCTGTTGCAACGTACGACAACCTTCCACGCTGTCCACAACTCCACCAACTTTTATGTCATTGGCAAACTTACTAGCCCACCCTTTCACTTCCTCATCCAAGTCATTTATAAAGATCCCAAAGAGCAGAGGTCCCAGAACCGATCCCTGTGGAACACCACTGGTCGCAGAGCTCCAGGCTGAATATTTTCCACCTACTGCCACCCTTTGTCTTCTATTGGACAGCCAAATTTCCCTAGATCCCATGCCTCCTTACTTTCTGAATGAGCCTACCATGTGGAACCTTATCAAATGCCTTGCTAGAATCCATATATACCACATCCACTGCTCTACCTTCATCAATATGTTTTGTCACATCCTCAAAATTTTCAATAAGGCTTGTCATACATGACCTGCTTGTCTCAAAGCCATGCTGACTATTTCTAATCAAACTGTGCTTTTCCAAATAATCATAAATACTGTCTCTCAGAATCCTCTCCAATAATTTGCCACCATAGAAGTAAGACTGACCAGCCTATAATTCCCAGGATTGTGCTTATTCCCTTTCTTGAACAAGGGAATGACATTTGCCACCCTCCACAAGTTAGGACAAGTTAGGAGAATGAGCAGAGAAGCAGCAGGTGGAAAACGCTGTGGGAATGTCTGAGGTTATGCACTTTGTTGGGAAGGATAGAAGTGTAAACTATTTTCTAAATGGAGAAAGGCTTCTGAAATCTGAAGCACAAAGTGATTTGGGAGCCCTGCTTCAAGATTTCCTTAAGGTTAACATGCAGGTTCAGTTGGCAGTTTAGGAAGGCACTTTGTTGGTATACATTTCAAAATGCCCAACATACAAGAGCAGAGATACACTGCTGAGGGTGTGTAAGGTTCTGGCCAGACCGCATTTAGTATATTGTGAGCAGTTTTGGAGGCCATATCTAAGGAAGGTTGTCCTGCCTTTGGAGGGGGTCCAGAAGAGATTCACAAGAATGATCCTGGGGATGAAGGGCTTGTCATGTGAGGATCAGTTGAGGACTGGAGTTGGAGTTTAGAAAGATGAGGGAGGATCTCAATGAAACTTACAGAATACTGACAGGTCTGGATAGAATGGATATGGAGAAGATATTTCCACAAGTAGGAGAAATTCGGACTCAAGGTCACAGCATCAGAAGGAAGGGACAATCTTTTAGAACTGAGATGAGGAGGAATTTCTTCAGGCAGAGGGTGGTGGATCTATGGAATTCATTGTCACAGAATGCCACACAGACTAAGTCATTGAGTGTATTTAAGAAATAGATAGGTTCTTGATGAGTAAGGGGATTAAAGGTTACAGGGAGAATGACTCAATTTGCCAAATAGCCTAATTTTGCTCCAATGTCTCACGTTCACTTCTAGCCTACGCTGTTGCTCAACACCATAATGAACTTTAACATTAACTCTACATTCCTGAATATCCCCAATATTTCAAGATGACGGCACCAGCAGGGTAGGCAGCGTTCAGGCTGATAAGCCTGCCCACTCTTGACCGGCCGCTTCCTTCTTTTTTCTCTTCATCTTCTTTCTTCGGCATTAGCAGAGACAACAACATCTCAGAGGAGGGCAGCCAGAGTGGGACACTTGGGATTTGTGAGGCAGTGACAGCAGCGTGGTATGCCTGGTGCATGGACTTCTGGTATCAGAGGAGGCAGAGGATCTTGATCGACGCAGGCTTGGAGGGCCAAAGGGCCTGTTCCTGTGCTGTAGGTTTCTTTGTTTTTGTTCTTTGTTCTTTGAGGCAGCGGAGCCAGGGAGTCCTGGTTGTAGTTGCAGGAGTTCTGGAGTGGGGATTCCCTGGTTATCGTTGAAGTGGTGGCAGCAGCAGAGCTAGGGGCTTGTGGTTGTGGGGCTAGTGTGGTTCAACATGGGACCCAGCACTGGCATCAGCAAGATGGACCCAGCAGCAAAGAGATGATGCCTGAACAGTGGTGACTCCTATCTTGGTGAGTCCCGTGCACGCAGTGGGGGGAGTTTAGTGGGTGCAGGTTTTATTAGTGAGCCACAGTAGTGGCAGCAGAATGAAGATAGACTGTCTTCCAGTATTTTTTTTGTTCTTTTTATTTTTAAACTATTGAAAATGGTACCAGATTGTGGTGACATTTGAAGCTTTTCACCGTATCATTTACTGAAAAATGTGAGTAACAGTAAATCATTCTATTCAGTTCAATACTCTTTCAGCTTCTTGGTAATTAAGAATCCATCTCTACCTTAAAAACACTTAGATTCTGCATCCCCTTTTGAGAGATTTCCAAAGACTCTTAGCCCCCCAAGATGATTTATTTCTCTCATCTGCCTTCAATGTGCAACCCTTTGTTTTTAAACTTTGATCCCTCGTACTAATAGCCTTGATGCTATTTTGTCGCATAAATTCCAAACCAAACACTTACCTTTAAGTCACTTAGATGATATCATGACATGACATTCCCATATAAAGGTACCCACCTTGCCTTCAATCATTCTCTGAGTAATGGAATTAGTGTAATCAGTCAGCTGTATTTATGTGTAACATATAGAAACACTGATAAGCATAGAACCCAGACTGTGCACCTAAGAGACTTTGTGATATTGTAGCTTTGTAGTAATGTTGTAAATAAACTTCAAGACATTTGACTCACAGGAGCCCAACTCTTTGTGGTACGTTATGTTGACTAAAATATAGTAATCCACAAATAATTCTAATTGATACAATAGCAGAGGAATCCCTCTGATAGGCAAGAGACTTCAGTCTCTAGCATAAGCTGTAAAATCCTGAACAGTTCACCTTTTCTAATAGGTCTGAATATATCTCATCAGGTGTGCTATCAATTTGCTACCTTCATCTTCTCAAAGCAGAGAAATTGAGAGAGGTCTACGAATTCCTCCTTTTCAGTAATGGGCTTGTTATATTATTGCCAACATTTGTAATTTCGTGAACTACACATAGATTTTGCATCAATGTGTGTTTCACCTGGATGCAGGAGCAAGAAAATTAGTGTCATTTGTAGGGAATTCAGGGTCATACTTAAAAAGAGGCAAGCTTTGATTTCCAATTGAAACATATCTTGTCTTCAATCTTCCTCAGATCTCAACATGGAATTGCCAAAGTTGGTCTGAATTTGACTCCCAGGGACACGTTACGTCATCTCAAATTGTGCTTCAAAAGGTATGGGTTAATAATACAGTCCAATATAGAAGCTGGGCCTTCTGCAAGAACTACTTCTCTACTACAGCGAGCATCAACAGCTGCAGAAAAATAACAAGATTATTTATATGTAGTGCAAAGAGACACTTTTAAAAAATGCACATGGCTTTGCATTGAAAGGTGAAATGGTTGATTCGATCAGCACATTTATACATCACATATTGCATATGAGATAAATATTGGCATTTCCTTAGAGGTGCTTAAAATTATTAGGTCCAGATGGACGAGAACCAAGGGACATTTTTTAAAGGTGACTGGCAACAGCACCAAAGATGGTCTGACAATTTTTTAAATGCAATAAGTTCACGAGGTCTGGGATGTACTGACTGGCTAGGGTGGTGGAAACAAATTCAAACGTGGCTTTCAAAGGGAATTGGATGTTCTCCTGAAGATAAAGAAACCTGCTGGGTTACATGTAAAGAATTGAGGTGTGGGAATTTCTCTTCTAGAAAGCCAATGTGAACTCGACAGGTCAAAGTCCTCTGTGCTATAATCATTCTTAGGTTTGTGTTTTAGTTCCATCTTAAACCTGGTCAAATTAGAGTACATAAGTTATGGCACTACATTTTCAAATTTCATGGGTCAGAGCAATAATAATAAGAATTTTATCAGTGCGTTTTCCATTATTACTCCATATGCTTTTATTTGATAAAACCTTCTTAAGGAACAAATAACTTTTCATTAACTCAGGGGTTTTCAGTAAAGGCACACATTTTATTTCACTCCACTACAAAATTAATTTTTAACTATGTTACAGTGGACAAAATTTACATAAATGTACAATAGAGTTAACAATACATTGAACACATGAAGTTCTGTAAAACGTTTCATGTAACAGATCAGGCTAATGCGTAATCCAAACTTGCGTTACTGCGAACTAGCAATGATCAGTAGCTCAGCTGAGAATGTTGGCTGCAAAGTCACTGACTTTGTTCAGTTGGAGCGGGAATTGTGTTACTCTGTTTAATTACCAAGTATTGTTTAAAGTTCCGTTTATCTTCCAATCACCTTGAAAGTACTGGAAACCAACCATCATCCGAATACATGTCTTGAGGTTTAAAAAAAATCACCGCCTTCATTAATTCATCTTTAAAGACGTGCCAATCATTGTTTTAACACAAATCAGTCAATGTTTGAACTGAACCAATTTGGAAATAAATATAGCACATCTGTTCAGTTATGAGCAAGAACACGCAACTATTTCACACATGTTGTAGAAATTACTTATGGTTACATACATTTTTAGCGGTTAAGAAGGGATGTAGACCTTAATATTCAGACATAAAATTGCAATTTTAACCTGGAAACTGCTACTTCAGGAGATTAAACAAAAATCTTTAAAATGTGCTATTTGCACCAAATGCTGTAAAACCCTAATTTGAAGCCATAGAAATACTAGTGGCTTTGATGACTCTTTTAACTCTCTTTTCCCATCATTGACCCCAAGCAATTCTTCAAAACGTACATCTTGCTCTAGTTTTAAAAACAAATAACTATTAAGAGTTTAATAGAGGACAGATTATTTTTAAGTTTGTTTATTGCCCCTTCCAAAGGCGCAAATACTCTGCCCAACTTGTCATTTTTCATGTAAAAGTCTAAATGAGTATTTCAAACAAGCTATTAAAGCTTAAATTTAAACAGTTGCTCCAATTTTGTACAGTTTTAAAAGTACAGTGGAAACAAAAAGACAATTCATTAGAGCAGACAGAGGCAGTGGAATAATATCAATAGATCATGTTTAAAAAATCTTCGGGAATCATCATAGTTAACATTGCACAGCTTGTTTTAAACTGCAATTTGATACCAATGAGCAAGTGGAGAAACAAATATCTTCAAGTAAGTTTACAGGAAAATGACCACACCACATATGAATGGCATGGGTGTCCAGAACGAGTGTTCTCTTAACCATAAGAAATCTTTTTGGAAAAGGAGCAGTAAAGTTGTTCAAGTTCCTTCATGTTGAGAATATATTTATAAAACGTGTGAAGTAAATAAGCCTCACTACCAAACAAGGCATTGGTAGGGTCGTACCAAAAATAACGCACAGCTTTGGTCTCTTTATTAGCCACACTTGTTTCTTTCATTGCCCTCCATCCTGGGTGTGCAATGATTGGTCACAACATTGGTTCCTATGAAGAGATGATTTTCCTCACAAGAAAATAGCAAGTTGTCCAGGCCTCTATTTCATTTTACAGTTTAGAATGGGGAAAGAGGTGAACTAAATAAAACAGAATATTTCAAAGGCTTGGCAGAGTGGATGTTGAGAAAGTATTTTCCACAGCGAGGGAGTCTTGAATACGGAGATCACAGGATCAGAATCAAAGATTAGCCAATTCGGAGCAACATAAGGAGGTATTTCTTTACTCAAAGGGTTGTGAAGATTATGAATTCTCAATCTAAATTGCTTAGTTTTTAAGAATATTTAAGACAAGTCTCTAGATTTTTGAGTACTCAGGGAATCAATAGGAATTGAAATGGTGCAAGAAAATGGAGTTGAGGTAGGGTTCCAGCCATAATATTGCTGAGCTATACGGCAGGCTCAAAAGGTCAAATAGTTTTATCAGGCCTTTATGAAGTAACGGAGATTTTAAAGAATAGGGAATAAAAAGTTGCAAATTACCAGATTTCAAGTCATCTGATGACTGAAATGCACCGTCTGTCTTTGGCTAGAGAGGTTTACTTGTGCAAATGGGTCATAATTACTGGCCAGATTTTCTTTTCAATTCTTACTCTGATGTTGTTCCAAGGCAGTGATGTACATAGAAATTTGGTCAATTAACCTAAAGGTGAATTGCACAAAGTGCGTCACTGTCACAAAGAATACATACAATGTACACACAAAACCCAACGTAAGACAGCCTTGTTGAAGGCACTTGTTTTCCAAGCAGGGACAGAAAGTACCTTTCAAGCTTTATCTATGTTTAAATGGAATAATTAAATCTCAACATGGCTTTTAAAAAATGTTGATTTTTAGAGTCCTATTGTTGGCTTGGAATGTTTCAGTGTTAAAATGGTCCTTTGCAACATTTCTACTCAGTTCAGCTTTAAAATCAATTGAATTGCTCTGGACACAAACAGCTCACAACAATGCATTTCTGTTTGAGACGAAGTCTAATCTTCATTGGTAGAACTGGATATGAGTCAAGGTGATCCAATAGAATAAGCTATTGGAAAATATTTGATAATAAATAGTATGGGCCTGGTTAGGTGTGCAAATACTTGGGATAACAATTTATTTTTCAAATAGGTCAACAAGATTTTTGCTTTTAAGTAGTAAAGTCTTTGGCACCGCTGCTATGTGACGTCCTAATACTCTCATCCCACTCAAAATACCACGGTTAGCATGAAAAAGGATCAAGCGTAACTTCAATGTACATATTCTTGACATTCACCAGGTTTTGGTTGGGAATGTGAAGGAAATTTGTGCTAACTATCAGAACAGAATTTTTTTTTTTACATGTTCACTTTGAAAGTAAAAATAAACCCAGATTTTCATTTAGAAGAATATCACAACAATTCCAAATTTAGCTTTCAGTCTCATTGTAATCCTTATTTCTCAACCATCCCGTGTCTAATACGCAAATTATCTGCAATAAAGACACGAGTCATCAGTTATTGCTGTTACAGCAAAAAATGTGACTGAGAATATAGCATGCCTGTTTTCAACAAGGTATATTCAAGTTCTGCAAATCAAGGGGAAAAATTTCAGTAATTAAAGCTCCCAAACAGTGCTCAGTACTTCAGTGTATTTGAGTATGGTTAATGAAGGGCAATGTTTTCACCCAGCGTGCATTGAGTAGGGTTATGCTATAATACAAGCGAGCAACAATCTATTTCACTATTTAATACTTATACCAATGGAAACGCAATGGAACTATTCTCATTTACAAGTTGCCTTACTTCATCCACTTCAGAGAAATATGAAGAATTCTTGTATTTTTATCAGCATGTGGCTAGGAGTACAGTTTGCCTGTATTTCTGATATCTTGCAAGCAACAGAAGATGGTTATACATGTAACTCATTGTGACTCCATAGCCAATTACAGTTAACCTCTTACTAGAAGATAACAGGTATTTCTTGATGATCTAATTGAAGTGATGATGTAACACTTTAAATCATAGTGACAAAGTTCTGATCACGCCAAATCATGCTACTAGTTCCACTTCAAGTATCTATTATTGTAATGCAAACGGTTAAAGTGCCCCATTTACATTATTTGTACATTAGAACCCAAAAGTACATGAAAACTGTGACAGATATTGCCATTATTAGCAAAACCTAAACTATAAATTACAGGAAAATTCACTCCCTCGTGTCACTTTTCAGTACGATACAGCTAGGGATCCTGGGTATCTAATTACTTTCTTTATAAAGGTTTTCATATCTGTAGATGGAAAACATCCTACATTCAGAGGCCTAGTCCATCAGCTTTAATTGGTAAAGATGAACACATGTTGTCTCATCTTAGCGTCAAGCACCAACGTTGTCTAGCAATGGCCAGGATGTTGGGCTGTTCTATTGCCTTGGTGCCACGAAGATATCTATTCCTGCAGAGAACACTGTAGCTTAGCTGAACACATTCAGATATTAATGGGAAGAGTAACCATCAGTTAAACATAAAAGGGAGCAAAATTCCGCCAATCAATAATTTTACCATCCTGCTTTTTATTCACATTGACTATTCTGCTAAAATCACTTTCAAGAATTTAAGCCCAAAGAAGGCAAGCACAAAAGAAAATGGTACAAATCCTGCTATCAGAACTGCAGGCTATTTTTAAACATTGCTTTTTATTTGATGTACATATTTGTTATCTCCAAACTATGCAAGATAATACACTCTCTGGTAGAATGCAACTAATTTGACACATAGGAATGCTGAGAAACGCTTTTTTAAAAATCCTTGTACACATTATTTGTCAGGCTGTTGTCATACAAGATCCCTCCTCCCTTTCATTTCTTCACCTTATTTGCTGAACTGCATTACTGGTTGCAGCACCGACTGTGAAACAGCCTTTCCTCCCTCAGGATCTAGCAGAGAAGTTAATACTTGAGATCATCTTCTGGATCTTATCCTCATTTTTCAGTATATTTGCCTTGACAGCACAATTCTTATCCTGCTGATCCTTAATCAATTGCTCCAGTTCAGCAAGTTCAGTCTTTAATGGCTCCACAGCTGTGTCTGTGATGCTGAAAGAACAATAAATAAATTAACAGACTCAAATGTGTAATGTGGTCATAATCTCCAAGAAAATTAAAAAGCTAAACAGATTTCCACAAAGAAGCTGGTGAAAGTATAATAGCAGTTTTATTACTGTAGCTCAGAAGCAATTGCTTCAAGGGTTATGTGGGAATGCTGTCTCATTAAACCACACTACTGAGCTGGTGAGTGATTTTCTCACTTATGTTAAGAATATGAAAGATAAGGATACTAAGACACTGCCTATATACACTGTCCAGAAACTCAGTAAATCAGAGGGGATATTATTGTATTTCAGATCTGAAAATGCCCAATGATTGTGAAAACGTGGAATGCACACCTCCAGTGTTACAAATGCAAAATCATTTAAGATCTTTATTTGGAAAGCAATGACATGAATGGATGTGCAGAAATGGAAAGGAATTGGGTTCAAAAAGATGAAAAGCCACCTTTCATATAAAAATAAATGTTTAACAGCTGTTCCCTATGGACCACAGATATGTCTGAGCAGTAAGTCAGCCAAAGGCCACAGGTGTACAATTCAGCAGCAGGAATGTTTAAACTCTAGTTACACTACAATGAAAGTACCACTAACCACTACATCCAGTTTATAACACAAAGATTTAATTGCAGAGATACAATTAAGCTTGAGGTAGGCTAGAAATGTATCATTTGACTGATCTCTAGTAACACAGGACTGAGTTATGACATGGTTTTCACAGAAAATAACTGAAAGGTGGCCTTATAGAAGTAAAGAAGACGCAAAAAAAACTGATCTCAAGTTATATCTGGAACAGGACTTCAAACAGAGCCATGATAGAAAGACAAGCTTTAAATAATAAAATGCATATTTAGGACTATTATCGAGTAGTTTTTGGTACATGGAAAATCAACCTGGAGAATTAATGTGCTTCCATGAAGACCAATGGGGTGCACAGCTTGAAACTATTGAAGGAATAGATTAATACAATGATGGGAGGACCGCAGAGTTTTATGATAACTCAATGTAGACTAATTGGACTTTCTCATCTATATAAAGCATGTGATCCAGGAGAGAAGATTAAAAATCTTTAAAATCAAAATCTATTCTGCATGAAGATTAGAAGAATGAACATCAGGTCAGACTCCGTTGCCAATTTAACTGAAAAGAAAATGTTTGTTAATATGGAATATTAATAAAAATAGAAACAAGAGGAAACCTTTTGTCCGCTCAAGCCTGTTCCACCAGTCAACAGGATCATGGCTGATTTGATGTGGCTTTAAATCCGCTTTCCTGCCTGTTCTCCATAAACTTTTAGTCCCTTGACAATCAAAAATCTGTCAAAGTCAGCCTTGAGCATATTCGATGACCTTGTTAGCAAGCAACAACCCTCTGAGAATAAATTCTTCATCTCCTAATTAAAAAGAACCTCATCAGACCTGGGTAGATTGGGTGGGGAAAGTAGATTGAAGGCAGTGATGAAAAGAAAGCTCACTCATCTAAGCAACAGGTACATGAGCAGCACAGCTACTGTTGCATTACCAACCATGGGATTAGGGCATTTTTAAAAATTTTATTCCAGCTGAGCATGCGCAACATGAGTGCAAAACTGTATATTGACAAAACTGTATGGAGGCTAATTGAGGACAATGTTTATTGGTTTTAAAATAGCCTCTTTTGAGAATAATAGATGCATAGCGCCATCTGGAGTCCTTTTGTTTGCTTTCTAATTCCATATCAACCTCTAATTTTGAAATTGTAGAGAGCCTTTTTATTCTAAAATGCAAAACCATTATGCAACTATATCCAGAATATCCAACTCAAAAGAAGCACAAACTCCACACAACGTATGAATTTGTCTTCCCAGGAAGTAGTTACCATTAATCTTCCCTTTAATGGAAACTTACAGCCTGCACAGTCATGTGATTCTCTTCCCCATTTTAACAGTTTTGAAATCAAAATGAGGATCAAAACAACAGAGTACAACAGCTTTTTTTTTACTAAACAATGTCAATACAACAGCTTTAAAGCATGTATAGTCACAAAAAAAGCAGGATGGGACCACAAGAAACAAAAGGATTTAAACAAAAACTCAAAGTGTTAACATTGCTTTCTTCTCAGATACTGCCAGACCTGCTGAGTTTGTCAGCAATTTCTGCTTTTATTTCAGATCACCAGCATCCACAGCTCTGTACTTTGAGGCCCTTTGAGCTGCTTCTCCTTTCAGTACGATCATAACTTTTTTCTTCTTGCAATATCTCTTACTTCCCTTAGTGTCAATCTGTGTCTTGGCATAATCTCAACAAACAAACATCCT
Source organism: Stegostoma tigrinum (assembly GCF_030684315.1). Classification (NCBI taxonomy): domain Eukaryota; kingdom Metazoa; phylum Chordata; class Chondrichthyes; order Orectolobiformes; family Stegostomatidae; genus Stegostoma; species Stegostoma tigrinum. Next base: position 20,898,919 of record NC_081360.1, on the reverse strand, counting down.
CAGCCTTCTGGGGCAGAGAATGCCAAAGATCTGTAACCACTGGACAAAGATAGGGCATCATGTGGTAAAGAACTCATGTTGTCCCAAGAAAAAGAGGTCCATCAAACAAAGTAGCCAATGTTCTTTCCCACTTATTCATTATTAGATTGATGAAAGTGCATCAAAACTACACAGAACTGATGTTGATGTCAGATGACTGGTATCTTAAACTCGGCTTGAACGATAGCGGTGTCATAGCATGTATTATCCAGGATTGTAAAGTCAAGATCATCATTATGCTGAGGAAACCATGCAGATTCATCCAGACGACTGCAAAGGAACAGTAATGGGGGAAAATAAGCAGTTAAACTTCTTGAGGTGGTGTTTAAGGAATACATGTTGACCAGGGAATCAGAAATGGTGACAAATAATTCCAAGTTTGAGACTGCAGCAGGCAAGCACAGAAACAGAAGTAAAAATAGAGTAGAAAGAACGATTAGATCAGTGTCCTTCCAAGCTTTACAAGAAACTGGAAACTTATTCTTGGTTGGCTAGAGTGTAGAACTTTTCAGACTTGATGAGAATGCTAATAAATGGGATCCTAAATAGAGCCATATCGGAAATATTTCATAGAACATTAATGAGTTCTCAAAATCAAATGCAGATTCAAGAATTTGCCAATATTTTCTGATTTTAACCATTAGAATCTCTGTTTGGGCAGGAAGTTTTATTTATTTAGCTCCTAGAGAGGTCAAAGTTAAAATAATAACAGCCTAGCACCAGTTCCGACATGTTATGTCACGAAAGAGTAAAGCTTTGCTCTGCTATGTGCTTCAGTCCCTGCCTTACAACTAACATTTGCTGCATTTAATAAATGGGTTCACCATGGTTAAAAAATTCCATTCAGGAAAGTTTAGAAGAATAAACAACTCCACACCAGTAACTGTATCAGATATAATGGGAACTGCAGATGCTGGAGAATCTGAGATAACAAAGTGTGGAGCTGTGTGAACACAGCAGACCAAGCAGCATCTTTGTGTTCCTAAGATGCTGCTTGGCCTGCGGTGTTCATCCAGCTTCAAACTTTGTTATCCCACATCAGTAATTACCAGATTTTTCTGCAAACAGATTCACTGCAACTCCTAACCTTTGTTCTCTTAGAAGAGATTCTGCATGCTTCTTGTTTTCTTTGCGCCACATTGACAATTCATTCTGCATGGAGTCCATGTCTTCCTGGATGTAGTCCATTATTTTTCCCAGAGGCAAGGCACTACGGCACAGGGTCTGAATGGATGTGCGTAGTTTCTCTATTTCCTTGGCCACAAGCTCCCTTTCCTTCTTTTTTGCTGTCTCAGAGATGATGGTTTTCTCCTGGAAAACAATTTTTCAGCAACATTATGATACTTGCCTTCAACATAATTCCCAACCACGTGAAATAGTAATAATTTTAAAACTATGATTTGCAAAGAATGAAAAATACAGGAACAGGTAAATTTTAAACGCTATTTTAAAAAAAAATTACAACTAACAGTTTGCTTAATATTAGCCCATATGTTTCAATAGTATAATCAGGTGTTGCTGGTTTAATACATCTATTCTATCAGTGCATGTACAACATGATACAAAACGGGATAAGATAACTTAGACGTTGATTTTACAATACTTAATTGCTGTGGAAGTTTTATAATTATTAATCTTAATATCACTCAGGATTAGCGGAGGAAGGGACAAAGGGCACTACAAAGGAACTGAAGGCAAGGGCAAAGGGGAAGGTGGAAGAGGAAGGGGGCTGCAAGTGGGGGAGGGGACTGTAAAAGGAATGGGGAAAAGCGGACTGTAAGAGAAAGGAGACAAGATGTTCCAGAGGTAGCGGAGGAGGATGAACTAGTAATTGATGGATGAGGAAGAAGGACCGCAAAAGGAGTTGGGGGAAGAGGAGGACTACAAAAGAAGGGGACGAAGAAAGACTGTAAAGAGTGGCGAGAAGAGGGACTGCAAAGAGGTGGGATGTGGAGGTGCACTGTGAAAGGAACAGTGTATTTTATGAGCATGGCTACTGTAAAAAAATCATAAAGACGTCAGCCATTTGGCCCCTCAAGCCCTTCTCCACCATTCAGTAAGATATGGCTGACCTACTCCAGATCACAAATCCTCTTGTGTGTCAGCTAATCAAAGCATTCAACTCTCCAGTATTGCAAAAATTTATCTACTTCCTTGTTAAATACTTTCAATCGTTCAACTCCCACAACTCTCGAGGGTAGCGAATTCCAGACACACTCTACCCACTGGGGAGAAGAAATTCTTTCACAATACCCTTTCAAATGAGTGTTCCTTTATGACTGTGTCTCCTACTTCAAGGTTACCTCACTAATGGAAACAACTGTCAACATCTACACTCTCAAGGTTCCTTAGAATTTTGTATGTTTCAATGAAATCAGCCTTGTTTTTGTTTGAAGCTCTAATGAATAAAGGCCTGGCCTGTTTAGCTGTTCTTAATAAGTCAATCCCTTCATCCCAGGAATCATCCTCGTGAATCCCTCTTGAACTTCCCCGATGCCAGTATAACCTTTCTTACATAAGACGACCACAAATGTACACAGTACTCCAGGGAAGGCCTTATCAATGCCCTGTACAGTTGTAAAACTCAAAAACTTCAACCATTCAACACTAAATTCCACAACTCCATTTTCCTTCCTAATTAGTTGCTTTACCTGTATGCTAACTTTGTGTTTCATGCACAAGAATACCCATGTTACTTTGTGCTGAACTTTTTTCTTGTTTGGAGTTTCACTCTATTTAAATAATGATCTGCCTTTTGATTCTTCCCATCAAAATCCATGAGCTCACACTTTCCTACTATGAACTCCACCTGCCAATTCTTTGCCTACTCAACTTATCTATGTACCCTTGCAGATTTCTTATGTCTTCATCGCAACATGCCTTCCCAATTATATTAGCAGCAAATTTGATTTCATTATATTCTGCTCCCTCTTTTCCAAGTCATTCATATAAAAAAACAAATAATTGAAATGCTAGGTCTGATCAATGTGGTACTACACTAGTTACATCTTTCCAACCTGAAAAATACCACTTAACCCTGATTCTCTGTCTTCTGTGTTTATTAGTCATCAATCCATGCTTATATATTACCAACAATACTATGAACTCTTACCTTGTGCAATAACCTTTTATGTAGCACCTTATCAAATGCTTTCTCGAAATCTAAATACATACATCTACCGGATTCCCTTTATTAACTCTGTACATGACATCAACTCTAGCAAATTTATCAAATATGATTTCCTTTTCACGAGAACATGCTGACCTTGTGTAATTGTGTTAAGCTTTTCTAAATGTTCTGTTATGTTTCCTTAATAATGGATTCTAGCATTTTCCCAACAACAGACAACCACTGTTAATGGGTAATTTAATACTAATAGTTTTATTTCAAAAAGATTTACATTTATGTGTTATCACATCTTAAAGCATCTCACATACAGTGTTAAAGACAAACATGCAACTGTTTAGCTGCGATCTCACTGGTCCATGAAGAACATGTTTGTAATTAGGCATGTAGTCATACAGCATGGAAATAGACCCTTTGGTGTGGACAAGTTGGACTGGTGCATTTCTATATCAAGGTGCACTACAGTTCATATTCCCAGAAATTACAACATTAAAATGCAATTTCCATTTTTAAACAAACGAAACCAAATGATATGTTCAGCAAAAATTAGGTTACAATTTTCCCCAGTAAAAAGCACACATTCCAAGGTATCTAATATGCCCTTTTTAGTAACTTAAACTGTACAACAGACAAACCTCAGTTACACATTTTAACTCCATAGAAAACTGACTTTTTGGTAATGGTTCTTCCATTTTTAAAACTCTTTTCATAGTCAAGAGTACATTTCATTTAATTATTCTAATGTTAGACTCAAATCCAGGGAGACTATCATTTTTTTGTTACATCAATCAGTATAATCAATAAGATATTTATAAGCAGACGACTGATACTTTGAGGTTTAGCCTGCGCCAAGTCATGTCATTCTGTCATTCCTCCCTCCCCCTCTCCCCAACACCATTCCCTCGCCTTAGCCGTTTCCTACTCAAGCTCTGCACTATTTATACAGCTGTGTTTGTTGGCCCCAGGGAGACCTGCCAAGTGCACCCAGTGTTAAAGTTGCCTCCTGACCATTACCACACTAAGGCACACACATTTCCATTAAGAAATGAAACAAACAGCAGTGCAGACAGTATCCAGACTGAAGTTTATTCACTTGCCATCAATTTTATAAGCAATTCAGCAACACACTATTTCTTTCCTCATTTTCACACAAATATGTGGGATAGCCATGAAGCTGTTAATGTGTTTGGGAAAGTGTGTGGGTGGCTTTCTGTACTGAATTCCAATGACAGACACCCATTAAAATAAATCACAGTACATCTCCTTCTTATAACAAGGGAATAGAAATAATTCAGACCATTTATTCTCAGTCTATACTGCCTCCTTAAACCACCACTGTCCTGTCTGGACAGCAATAACTCAACCATTTATAGGTTCTTATCATAGCCTACAAATTCTGGGTTCCAATATTTTTATTCTCTTTCAAGAGGCACCAAGAAAAATATTTATGTTCAATGCAACAGAAACAGTCCAATTTCCCCATTACCTCATTCAATGAGAAAAACACTGTTCCCATAGGTGACAGGTGGCTAACAGACAACTTTTCTTTCAGAAAATGCTTCGAAGTGTCCCAATTTGCTTATTAATAACATATCCAGAACACTTGACTTTTAAAAATGAAACAACACAGTCATGTGTTAAAAGACCTGTACAGGGGTGAAGATCAGATGCATTGCTTTTCATTCGAATTGTTTTTGACAATTTTACAAAATGCTTCTCTATTAAAATTCATTCAGATAAAAGATTTGTGGTATTATTGCAATTTCTAGATAATTCATTCATTAAAAATCTTACGTCCAAACCTGCTCAGAATACTGCACCCTTCAATCAGCTATTCAGATCAGCTACCATTAAAAGCACCAGTCCAAATATATCACCTGGTGATGCAAACTATTGACACACACTGATTGATGGGAGAAAAATTGCAGCCTTAATATTTGTACAGCCTTCAAGCACAAACAAAAATGTTTACAGTAGGAAAGACATGAGATGGGCCAATGTCTAAGGAACCTCACATCTTATGTTCATAATTCTGGATAGTAAGACACGCATTATAGATGAATGTGAAGGTGCCAATTCTAAACTGATAATAAAAATATGCAACTTATAGAGTAAACATATTTTTGCACATTGATATGAATTAGTTGGTCATCATGTAGCACTAGATTTGCTTTTCTTCATAAGATAAATAGGTTGAATGAGTTCTTTCTATTAGCCACATGGGTCCAGCACAACATCAATTTAGATAATCTCATCTCAATTTTCAGAGATCAGATTCTATTCAGACAAGCTAAAAAGCATGATTTGTTTCAGAGCTTGCAATATCACACTGTTGTGAAGGGGAGAATCATGTAAGCCTGGACATAAGCCAGAGAAAAACGGCTTTCATCTGTACCCAGTCCGTAAAATATCTGAGCTAGAATAACTTGATGGTTACATCTGGTGCTGATGGTTTCATATGGTGGAATACTTCTCAGTTTCTTGGTACTGAAATCTTTCGCCTTCTGAGACATTTTCTCCATCAAACTATTGATGCCCAGACAGAAGCCAAAATAAACAAAGCCCCTTAGAGAACCAGGAGTCAGAAATAATAATGGGGAACCTAGAAATGGCAAGAGTTGGATAAATGCTTTGCGTTAGTTTTCACAGTAGAGCACACAAGTAGTATTTCAAATTTGCAAAATAATTAAGGGGCACGAGGAGGAAATAAATACAATAATGATCGATACAGAATAAGTCTTGAGGAAACTAATGGGACTAAAGGCTGATGGGAAGGGATGCATACTAGGATAGTAAAAGTAAGCAGCTAGAGAGATAGTGGATGCACTTGTAGGAATCTTCCAGGCATCCTTAGATTCTGGAAATAATCCCATAAGATTGGAAAACTGCAACTGTAACATTGCTATTTATAATGGGAAGTAGACTAACATCAGGTAGCTATAGGCTAGACTGCTTCACATCTGTTATTGGGAAAATGTTACAGCTACAATAATAGCAGAATATTTAGAAGTACATAATATGACCAAACAATCAATAAGTCGGGATGGCTTCATGAAGGGGAAATCATGCCAATCAAATTTACTAGGAGATAATAAGAATTGCTGATGCTGAAGTCAGAGACAACAAAGTGTGGAGCTGGAAGAACACAGCAGGCCAGGCAGCATCAGAGGATGAAGAAAGTTGATGTTTCGGGTTAGCACCCTCCTTCAGAACTCTGAAGTGGTAACAGAAAAATAAAGAGGTTACAATGTATTTGAATTTTCAGAAGGCATTTGGTAACATAATGCATATCAGTCGATATAATAACACAGAACCCATGATGTTGGAGATAGAAAGTTTTCAGGAAACTGCAACAAGTGCCCCAAACGGATCAGTGCTAAGGCCAGAAAAATACCAATGAAATGAATATGGAAAGTGAATGTACTACGGTCAAGTCTGAAGATGGCACACAAATAGGTGGAAGTGGTGAAGATGATATGAGTTTTCAGAGGGATATAGACTTGTTAAGCAGTGGGCAAAAACTTGGCAGATTGAATATAATGTGGGAAAAACGTGAGGTTATACACTTTGGAGGGAAAACAGAGGATCTGAATATTATCTATATGGAGAAAGACTGCAGGATGCTACAGCAGTTAAGGATGTGGGAGTCCTCATCCGTGAATCATAAAAATTTTGCAATCAAATTCAGCAGGTAATAGGGAAAGCAAATGGTATGTTGGCCTTTATTTCAAAGGGAATACAACATAAGAGTAGGGAGAGAGCTGTGTTCATCCAGCCTCACATTTTATTATAAGAGTAGGGAGGTTTTGCTAAAACTATACAGAGCACCAATTAGACCACAGCTGGAATACGGTGAACAGTTTTGGTCCCCTTATCTAAGGCATTAGAGGCAGTCCACAGAAGGTTCACTGTGCTGGTATCAGGTACGGAGGGATTGTTTTGTGAGGATTTTGACTATGCTGGGCCTGTAATTGTTAGAATTTAAAAGAATGAGAGGCAACATTATTGCCATTATTGCCACATACAAGATTCGTAGGGACACTTGACAGGGGTATATGCAGAAAGATTATGAAGAAAATAACAGTCTGGAAAGTGATGAGGAAAGCTAAACTGAATGGACAAGAATTTGATAGATGGAGTATGACAAGAAAAGTGACAGCTTGTCCATTTTGGTGGGAAGAACAGAAAAGCAGTATATTATTCAAATGCTGCAGTACAAATAAATCAGACAGTTCTTGTATACAAAGTCATAAAAACTAGCATACAGGTATAGCAAGTAATTAATGGCGCACTGCAAGTTTGCAAAGAGAATGGATTATTAAAGTAGGGAAATCCCGTTACAAACTTGCAGCGTGTTAAGACTGCACCCAGAATATTGCGTGCAGTTTTGGTTCTTTATTTCAAGACAGATGCACTGGAAGCAATTCAGGGAAGGTTAACTAGGCCGATTCCTGATAGGAATAGATTGCCTTATGAGGAAAGATTGAGCAAGCTGGCCGAGCATTTCTTTAAGTTTGGAAAAATGAAAGGTGATCGTACGGAAACATGGAAGATTTGCGCAGTATTGACAGTGTAGATGCTGAGAGGATGTGTCCCCTCAGGGGAAAATCTAGAACTAGGCTCACAGTTTAAAAATAAAAGGGTCTCCCATTTAAAATTAAGACAAGGAGGAATTTCCTTGGAATTCTCCACTGAACATTAGAGGTGGAGTCATTGAATATATTCAAGGCTGAATTAGACAGATAATTGATCTATGAGTGAGTTAAGGATTATGAATCAGGGAGGTGGAGTTGAAGCCACAATCAGACCAGCCATCATAATGAATGGCAGAGCAAGGTCAAGGGTACAAAGGTCCAGGCTACTCCTATTTATGTTTCTATTGAAAATTCATGATAGTTGAGCTCTGAATGCTGAAAACAACTTGAGCCTTGTTGCTTAATATTCTAGCAAGGCAAACAGTAATTAGTGCTACACGACAGTACTTGTTACTTTTAGTCCAGTTACCATTTTACATGATGCAGCTAATGCACAAATACACACAAAGTAGCACTTGTTACGGTTAAGAACTGAATATAAAGGGTTAAGGAGGGTCTCCACACTGGCATAATCACTCACCAGCTACAAATTATAATTTTGTTTATTTGATCTTCAAGGAACCTTCATCAAGTGTAATTTTAAACATAGAAGTGCCATATTAAGACATCGCCGCTGAAAATGCCTTAGTCTACAATGTGAAAGTTACACTGAGAACGTAGCTTATGATAATATACAAGTACTTGGGTCAGATTAAAAAGGTCACTTTTTAATTGTGTGCAAACATTGATTAGTTACACCAGGAAATAACTTACTTCAAATTTATAATGCCTAAATTTGTACCATAAAATACAAAGTACACATTTGGGTAAAACTTCCATAAAGTCATTTACTACATAAAGAGTTATAGATATCCAAAAAAAAATGTAAGTTAATTTTAGTATGTGTTAATTATTTGATCACAGATGAGAAAGCCTGCATAAGCATGCAAATCAAGTTAGAAGTGGTCAGAATGTTTTGAATATCTTTTATTACAATATTTGCCATCCATAAATATATAGTTAGAAAGAACCAGTTATAAGCCATCAAAAATCACCTGCTGACCTACATGCTGGGTATACATATGATTTTTGTGGGAAATTTATTGGGACCCCTTCTCATTGTTTTGCATTAAAATCTTACACAGAAGTCATAAGAACACAGTTAATATAAGAACTAGGGGGAGCAGGCCATTTGGTCCCTCAATCCTGCTCTGCCACTCAAACTCATGGTTGATCTGCCTCAATCCTCAATTTCTCTTTCATGGCAGCTCCTCATAATTTTTTGATACAATGGAGAGTTGAGAGCTATGTCTGCTTTAAGTACTTTCAGTGACCTAGCCTCTACAACTCTCTGGGTTAGAGGTTCAGGCATTCAGTAACCTCTGAGGAGAAATACCTTCACATTTCAGTTTTAAATGAGTATTCCTTTAGTCAAGATATTCCCATTGGTGGAAAAATCTTCAATATTGACCCCGTCAACCCCCTCAGAACCTTGTATGTGTCAATAAGATCCACACAGTGAGTAGCCTGTAGAATTCACAGCCAGAATACAGTAGAGGAAAAAAACGTTATATAATTTCATGAAGGAATTGAAGCACTTGGGACTGAAGGGATCAAAGAATAAGGAGGAAAAAGCAGGAAGAGGCTATGGAGTTGGATTATCAACCATGATCATAATGAATAGTGGAGCAGGTTCAAACTGCCGAATGCCTACTACTGCTCCTATTTTGTGTTTTTATCTCCCTCATTCTTCTAAGCTTTAATGAATGAAAGACTAACCTGCTTAGCTGCTCTTGGTAAGTTAACCCATTCATCCCAGTATTCAGCCTAATAAATGCCTCTTGAAATGCCTCCAAGACAGGATATCCTTTCTTAAATATGGGGACCAAAACTGTACACAGTACTCCAGGCTTCACCAACACCCCATACAGTGCTAACAAGACCTCCATATTTTTGAGCTCCAACATATAGCAATAAACATATAAATTTCATTTACCTTCTTGACTACTCATTGCACCTACAGATTAATAGTTTGTGTTTCATGCACAAGATCCCTCTGCACTGCACACTTTTTGATTCTCTTTCTATTTAAGTAGTCTGCCTTTTGATTCTTCACAAGTGTACGACATCACACATGCCACATTAAACTCAGTGTGCCAGGTTTTTGCCTCAGTTATCTATAATCCCTTTGCAAATTCATTGTGTTCTCTTCATAACATGACTTCCCACCCCACCCATTTTTATATCAAACCATGTGTTCTAGTGTCTGTAAAAAAAATGATATATAATCTGCTGAAATTGTTTGCATTAACCGGTGACTTTGAGATTCGTGCAAGATATTCAATTGTGAACTTTGGATCAAGAATTTCTGAAGGCCTGGTATCTATCTTGTGAAACTGTCTTAAGAAGTTGGGTAGAGTATTCATGAATTGGAACTCAGGAAGTTAGAATTTGTTGGTAAAAGGGATTGCGGGAATGAGAGTGCTGTGGTCCTTTTAAGAGCTTGTGCTTTGTCTGTGCTTGGAAATTTATGAATGCAGATGCACAGAGTGCCCAAGTGGAAACATTTTGTATATAACAGCCAAGCAGCACTTTTTCCAAGACAAGTTTAAATTTGGCTAATTAATTTAAACAAATCACTTAGATACAGGAAGCCAACTGATTTTGAATCTGATGGTGCTGACAAGTTGAAACCAATCATATTATAAGAATTTAATTCTGTCATTACAGGTACATAAGGTGAGGGCACTTGGAAAAAAGGATTGGAGAGAGCCATCCGCCACTTGTTAGAGTTAGCATCATGCAGCTCTCAGAGAAAGCCCATCTAACTAATTACCAGTACCATTGTATTTTAGCTCGAAGTCCTCATTGAAGAGATTATATAGATAAAACATCCCTGCCAGCAGAATTAAGTGAAGACAGGCGTCTGTGAAGACAGCGGAGGAGACAGAATATTCTAAGAGACAGTCTGAGCGAGTCTGGAGTGATTAAGTTTTAATTTGTTTCTTATTAAATTGGGTTTATATAAATGGGACTTGTTTATTCGAATAGCATTCCAACAGAATTTAGTTCTGTTAGGGAATAGTTAGTAATTAAGGGGAAATTGTTGGTTTGTTAGTAATTCTGTTGTTAATTTGTTCATTGTTAAAGTTTAAACAAATAATTACTTCTTGTTATTTATAAAGTGGATATCAGGGATTTTCTTTCTTGCAACACTCATTTAACACATATGAGGGGAAAGCTCCTCTGGCTGTTCCAAGGTAATTATTAGAGGGGAACCCCTGTGCTGATCATAACAGACTAGGGCTTCAGTTTTAGTTTAATTATCAGAGGGGTTTGGCTATTCCAACACTTGCTGTGGTAACACTGTATAATGAACTGGTAAATCACAAATGTTTTGTTGTTTTGAAGTTCTCTCAACTGTGTGCGCCTGTCTGGAAGAGAATAGTGGGAGGGATTATGATCAAAGATTGGGCTTTAATCCGTAGATATTAATTACATTGACTTGTTTGTCTGCATTCTGCTAAAGTGACATTATTAATAAACTATTAATTTTTGTTTCAGTTACAAACTTGGTGTCCAAAATCTGCTATTCATAGTGTCTGGATATGAACAATTAAGCAATTTTGACAGTCATTGCATATTTTATTTCATAGCATTTTGAACCATGTGACAGTGAGGCTGATTTGGTTTGGCTTGCTATCACTGTAACACCAGCCACAAAAACATATTAATTCCAACTGTCTGTGTGCTAACCAATCCTCAATTCATACTAACAATTAATTAAATAATAATTATTAATAACCATGAACTCATCTTGTGCAATAACTTTTTACATGGCACTTTACTAAATGTTGTGCCTCTGTTTCAACTGTGGGGTTACTACTGTCTGAAAGTGATTTAAGTACTATAATTGTAAGGAAATAAGTAACTTTCCACCATGCGCACCATTGCCAAATTGCATGCCATTTACACTTAAACTAAACTTGCTGTTGATTTTTGCATATTAGCAGAATAGATGTGCTTTCAATCGATTTGCTTTCTCTAAATTTAACGTCAATCCCATTTTTTTTAATATTTATGTCTACATTCACACTAGAGCACCAATCTCAATTTTTCAGTTTGCGTGTTTAAGATTATATTTGTCTTATAAGTTGGCACATGGCATCAAGCAGGTGATAGAGATAGTGCCGCCAAAAAGATGTGCAAGAGTTTAAGGCATGCTCACAAACAGTAGACTGCAAATGGTGCCTGAAGAACAGAACATTTTTTTTAAACTTCCAAAAATGGCGACCAGTGATTGCATTAAAGTTGAGGCTGGTTTTTGGAAATTTCAAAGATTAACAAACATTCTGCAATCTACGGCATGTTTTACGAGTATTATAATATCAGAAACTGCATGAAGATCTCATATATAGTACTGTCTGCCTCCATATTAGAAAAACATGATCAGCGAACTGGGTGCAAATATTTGTATTGAATACTAGCTTATTCTCAGGAAATATTTTCTCAACTACTAGTCCAGAAGAATTCAAACAAGGCTTCTCAATTTATTAGATTTGCCAAGTGCTACAATGACCTCCACAATGTCCATTTTAAATCTTTTACTGGAATTACATTTCTTCATCCGTTGTTGTGAGAGACTGGAGGGGGAAATGCAAGCACTTATTGGTGAAAGTTGTGAACAGTAATAATGTAATGTTAGGATGATTAGTGGAGATAAAGTGTTAAGAGGGATTCAGCAAATGTACCAGACTGCCAGGTGACATGCTCCTTTCAGTCACAGATGGTGACGACTAAGAGATCAAGAAGAAAGATCACATTTAGGGTCAGCAACTTGTTAGCCTTATGGGTTTCAGCTCATTGCATCTAACAAGACCTTTTTTCAAAAATAAAAAGAAGTTGCTGAAAGCACTTACAATTTACAAAAGAACTGATTACAAATTAATTACAAAATTTGTTTCCATTCACTCTTGTTTCAGTCAAATAGCAGGTTCTACCCTCATGTGCATCTAAACAAATAATTTGCACAGAATTCAAGAAGTGAAATTTATAAAAGCAAGTTAAATCCTCAATCTCCAAGCTATGATGATTAGCAATGTCTCTTTAGTGAGAGGATATCTACAAATGCACTAACATTTTTGGGTGTCTCTTAATTTATGGACTTCTCCTTGAAAGTTAATCTACAATTTCTGAACATTATGTGAATGAATGCATTGGGAAACAAAGCAAAACATTAATGGGTTTTGTATTTGACCATAATCTAATAAATCTCTTCGTTCAATTTGATCGCAATTAAATTGAGATAATTTATGAAAACAGAACTACCATATATAGATGATTTCCTTATCCTATAACTGTTATTATACATTACATCTGCATTACCATTGCACAAGATGTTTCATAATCACTTCACTGCAGTAGCAAGAAAGTGTACAGAGTGCAATTTGTCAGAGATTTTAAACTGAAGTCCAATCTGGCTGTTCAGATAGAAATGAAATATCCTATTGTTCTATGGAAGAAGTGCAGGAGTGTTCTGGTGTCACAGGCAACATTGTTGCTATATAAATGCTAAATAAATGCCCTTTTGTCTTCTCCCACTGACCCTTACCAAATAAGTTGTTTTAACATTTAACATCATGTAGTATTTACACCAGGCTAACAATGCTAGAATTCTCTCTGTATCCTGACAGACAATACAACACAACATTTTCCAAACTTAATGAGTATACAGTTGAATTGTACATTTTGTACGTAAATAGCATTTGAAAGCCAGAACCACCACGGAGCATGTACCTTGTGATATCCTAATTCATTAGAACACAGGTCTCCAAATAGTGACAATTTCAGCTAATAATATGGCCCAAATACTATGCCAGCAACATCTGCAAATAAAGAGGCAGCCCTCCCCTCACCATATAACCTGTACTGCAATGTGTCACATACCTTGCAATCCTTAGTACCTAATTACCCAGGCACCCACAAAATTACCTGTCCCAATGAGTTCAACCTTTATGTACATCAACATACTATGGTCTTAATGATTACTATATGCACCAATGTTATACCTTGTCCCCAAATAAAGTTTAATCCAAAGAATACAGTGAATTTGTTTATTATGTATGATATAGCTTTCTAATTTATTGCATATAATGATAAAATAAATTGCCCACTAATGATTATGATTTTGAGTATTTTGAGTGACAATATTGCAACCTTTCCAGGTTGATTAAGGAAAAAAATTCCAATGATACCCTTGTATTGGTGCAAAATGCTATTTCAACGTATAGCATAACAGCAACAAGTTTATATTTTACGACACTGACATACTTGTAATTTTACTTCTTTCCCAATTGTCTCTTCAATAATTCCATTACCTTTACACTCCATTCCAAGCTTGACCAACCTCTCTCTTAAAGCTATTATTTCTTGTCATTTTTAACTTGGTCCTCCAGGTAGTTCACATTATAATAACACATTCAATAGCTTGAGACATTTAGAGACTAATTTATTTAATCAACAGCTTACTAATAATCTTCTACAATGGAGTTCATCAGGACTTACAATACTTGGTCACTAAGTGCATGAGCGTCTATCATGAAACCATTTTCCTCTAAAATTGAGTACTTTACAACTGGATTCATGGGTTTTGATGTTTAGACTAATTAAAATGCTCATTAGTTCGTTGGTAAGTGTTATAGGCACACTGTGAATTGCTTTTTTACTGCTACTCTTATTAAAATTGCATTTTAAAACTCCCACTCACTAGTTTTCATTAACAGGTAATAAATTAAAATTAAGTATTTCTCTTTTTTATTTGAAGAGGAGAAAACCTAGCCTAGGTTATCCATTTTAAGTTTACCAACATCAACATACAGTATATTATTAAAGAAAATCTAGGGTTGTAGATGTGAAACCAGATTTGTTTTTAAAAAATATTGTCTAAAACGTCTATACACATTTCTCTCCCATTAGCAACCAAATGAGAAACTGAACTGAGACACGGGATATTTCAAGCAGAATTGAGAAACACAGATTTAGGGTTTTTGTTTTAAGAGAAAAGGGCCATGGTACCATTATATTGTAGCAAACTAATTTTATTCAATTACGTTTTACATTGGATCCTCTCAAATCAGGAAGGAAACAATTACAACCGCCTTCAGCTGACGACATGAAAAAAACTCCCCCAAATTCTCTGAGAGTGTAATGATCTTAATGAGGACCAGTTGTTTCCAGTCACTGATCTGCTAAACTTCTTTTTACAACTTATTTAAAGCAGAGCAGTCTCACCTCTGACCAATGCACTTGTAAATGTTTCCCTGTTTATCTTCTGTTTGTTTGGATCACAGCTGTCAATATTAGACAATTAACCCAGAGCACAAATGAACACAGTAAACTCAATTTAGGCAAACAACCAATTGCTGAATGTTTCAGTTGTACTAAATTCATAAGATTAAAAAAATTGATTATTCACAGCGTGATTGTTTGTTGCATTACAAATAAAAATTGGAGTTATCCAAATTATGAAAACTGGTAACACATTTGGAGCACAAGGTAGAATAGAAAATAAGTGATTGAAAATGACAATGAGAAGAAGGAAATTAAAGCAACAATAATTAAACACATTAGCTTTGTGATTCTCATAACTTTTTACACTCTTCATTAATTCAGCATCCTTACCCTGCTCTGCCTTCAGGCAATTACCAAATTCAATCAGTATGGTCAGTTTTCAAAAATAGAGCAAAATGATTCACCTTTATTAATCTACAAAAAAAAACCCCAAACATATAGAAGTATTAAAATCAACAGGCCCGTTGTACTCCATTTACCAATCTTTGGGGTTGACAAAAGAAATAAAATGTCAATGTGAGAAAAACTCAAGGAATTCCTCTCAGACCCTCTTAAATGCAATCAAGCAAATTCCAGGTATTACACCCATGAAGGAACGCATTGGTAATCAAACCCCACTTCTAAACCAGTTATGTCATTCGTATCAATGCGTCAATTCAATCAGCAAAATGGAAAATTGCTCCTCTTTTGTACTACTAGCCAGAATAAAAGACTTACGAGCTCAAACTGTTTATTAGAACTTAAAACATTTGGAACATAGAGGTAAATATCTCAGCTTTAAAACAAAATCTAGAAGTAGAACTGTATTCCCTTAATCTCAACAGACAGGTACAACACAAAATAAAACAAACAAACCAAAAGTCTCTGTAGAAATGATGCTCAAGAAAAAGGGCAAAAGAAAAAACACTCGTTGTCTGAGGATATAAAACTAAAGACGAGATTTGATGACTTCTCACTGTCCTTAGGCTTGTAGTTAACCAAGTCGAATTGCTGACAGCTGAAGACTGATGTAACATTCTGAGTTCTGACTGAAGTCAAGAAGGATCAGTGTCTTTGGAAATGGCCACAATACTGTTTTACAAGGTAGTCAGAAAGCCTGATATTTGGAAACTTTATTGGGTTCTGAGACTTCTGCCAAGATTGAAAGAGATTTGCTGCTTCTGACATTTCTTCCTTGTTGACCATCCTGGTTTGTGAAACAGAAACTAAGATAAAAAATGATGGTTAGGCAGCTATTAGTGTAGAGGCCCCCATCGATTTCTCCTAGCCATGTCCTCTCAGTTGGGTGTGAGAACTGATGCTCAGCAGTTCTGAGTAATAAAGCCAACGCAATAAAGCAAAATGGAATATGTACAGACAATTACAAGCGAGGTATGAAGATGGCAGGCAGTGACATCTGGGAGACAGGTGACAATGGTCATGATCTCTGGATGCCAAATATTTGGAGCGGCATTTTAAAAAGGAGAGCAAAAGTGAAAAGTTCAGCTTGTTTCAAAAGAGGGTGCAAAGAACAAGAGCCAGTGAATTGTGTACTCATCTACCTCAGTAGTAAACGTAGTAGAGACTGCTATGCCAGGGTGCGGCTTCTAAGTCACACCAAATCGATGCTCAGAGTTAATGATCACAACAAAACAAAACAAAACAGAAAGTTGCCACCACTAATAGTGCTGTATAAGAGGTTTTAGTCTTTTTTTAATTCACTAAACTTAGCTTTGAATTAAGAATTTCAGACTAAATATTTCAGCTGCAAGATAATAATATAGATTCAAAAATGAGACTTTAACACAAACAGTTTTCAGCTCTTTTTTAACAGAAATGTTCCTTAGTTCCATTTCAGGTGTGGCAAGTTCTTAGAGGCAATTATCTCAGATTTGTTACTGATCATTATTCACATGACAATATATATTTACGTTTGAAAAAGAATTGCAGAACTCTGCCGTCAACTTTTCAAACGTAACACTCAGACAGGCAATTTTGTTTTAATAAATCTATGATTTTTTTTAAAAAACTACTTTCTTTGGTTCAAATGGTTGACAACAGCTAAAACATCCCTGCTTTTAGTTTCTTTTAGGTATAGCATCGAATTTCATTTCCTTCTTTAACAAGAGCATCATCTAGAGGATCATCTCTGTATTGCAACATTTCTCTTCTAAATGTGAAAAGCTGTGAATACTTGTGATGTACAGCATTAACTTCAACCTTTTCCAAGTACAGCACCCTTGTCTACATGGACATGATCAAAACTATCATTTTATCTGCAAACCATCACTTATACAGCACCAGTTACAGCACGAAAGCCTCCTTACAGTATGAATATATTTAATCAAAACAAATAGTTTTAGTATGAACAGCTGTATTATAATATTAATAATTAGTAAAGCAAATAAATGTGGTAATTATTCCCTCATTATTCTGGTCATGAAAAGAATGAAGGAATACTTTTAAAAAGGAAACCTCTAGGCATCAGTGTTCTGCCTTGAGAGGTTAGGCACAACACAAGAGAAAACTTGACAATGCAATCTCAGAGGACAATCGCTTCCTGCATGGCTTACTTTCCCCACACAACCACAATCCTGGCTATCTCGGAATGCAAAAAGATTTGGATCAGACTTCTGGTACAAAACACATTACCAGAGACCTGAGCACAAAAGTTGTTTGTTCTAAATAGATCTGTATCGCCTTTCTGTTGGCTTGAAAGAATTCAGACCTGCTGCCCATAGATGAATTTCCCCTTTAAGATAAGCTAGTATACAGCAAAGCATGCATTACAGAACATTAATAACAAAAAAAGCACACAAAAAGTTTTGCTATTAGTTTGTTAGTTAAAAGATATTTGAAGGTTTTTGTGTCAAGTAGTAACATTAAGTAAGACAATTTTACATTACCCTATACCAACTTTGCAGGAGAAGTGTTCCAAGTGTTCCTTTGAGACACTGGTACATCTTAATGTTTTGGGCAACTTACTCCGCCTGTTGTCTGGAGAAATGACTGGAACAGGTGAAAAAGGCAGTGATATACAGTGAGATGTGGGCAGAATCTTAGTGCTGCTTGGTCAGGCTATTGTTTGTAATAAACTGGTAGGTCAGCATTCTTGTTGATTCGTTGGCTGTGAAAATTGAAGGCTAGTGTGTTTCTTGAAGGAGAATAGACAGATGTCATAAGAGAAGGTCACAGTATAACGATTTAAACTGAAAGAACTGTGGATGTTGTAAATCAGAAACAACAGAAATTTCTGGAAAAGATCAGCAGATTTGGCAGCATCTATGAACAGAAATCAGAGTTAACATTTCGGGTCTAATGACTGTTCGTCAGTGCCTGTTCAGAGGAAGTTCTGCGGAAGGATCACTGGACTCGAAATGTTAACACGGATTTCTTTCCACAGATACTGCCAGACCTGCTGAGCTTTGCCAGCAATTTCTGTTGCTGTGTCACAGTATTAGGAGATCGTGTAGTGTTGGGAGTTTTACATGGCCTCCCTGACATGTTTATGAAGGATATGTTCAGTACTGGGCCATTAGATGTGCTGGTTAAGTTGACAGCTTTTGATAACAGTGATAATGGGTAGTTGACTTTTCCCATTCTCTATCTTTTAAGCAGGTCTGATGTTCCCTAAAGACTACTGTGGTGACTGTTTCCCCAAGGTAGACAGGTCTGCATTGCACTGTGTGTCATAAATTCTTTGTTTACTATGAGATGGCTTCTTGTCTTCGTGGGTACGAAGGACAGAGTGAAGCTTATTGTGCTGGATTATGTCCAATAACTTGTGTATATTTTATCTTTTGGGTTAGGTGGAACCAACGTACTGGAGGCTGACTCTTACCTTAATGGAAATAGTTGTTATGGAGCTGATAAGAGGTGAGCATATATTAATCATACATGAAGCAGAAGTGAGTGAGTTAAGTGTAGATTTAAGCTGAAGTTCTTGTTGTAAGTGTTTCTTATGACTGATGGAGCAGGCTTTATTCTTTCATGGGATGTGGGCATCACTGACAAGGTGAGTTGCCTCAGAGTAAGTCACATTGCTGAGGTCTGGAGTCAAAGGCCAAACTGTGGAGGGATACTAATGAATGACATGGGTTTTTACAATGAATGATGATGGATACTATTATTGAGATTAGCTCTGAATTATAGATTTATGAATTGAATTTAAATTCCACCAACTGCCATGGTGAAATCTGAACTAATGTCTCAAAAGCATGAGCCTGGGCCTCTGGGTTACCTGTCCAGTGACATTACTGCTCCACCACCATGTTGTCTTTTAATGATGATTTTTGAAAACAAGTGGCAGGATGATGGTAAGATCAATAATTCACGATAGCATCATCTTCCTCTATAGTAATGTCAATTATTGTTACTTAACATCCTGTAAGACACTATGGTGTTCTCTCCTGTTATATTGCATGTTCTCAGAAAAGAGCCCCAGTTTATAAGGGAAAATGTGAATATTCCACAGAGCCTACTGGAAGCTGTTTGCATTGACCGATGACTTTGGAATTCAAACAAAATACAATCCTATGTGATTGTAATATAATGCTTCGTTCAAGGATTCCAAAAAGA
This sequence comes from Stegostoma tigrinum, assembly GCF_030684315.1. Classification (NCBI taxonomy): domain Eukaryota; kingdom Metazoa; phylum Chordata; class Chondrichthyes; order Orectolobiformes; family Stegostomatidae; genus Stegostoma; species Stegostoma tigrinum. The sequence continues at coordinate 20,879,272 of NC_081360.1, read as the reverse complement.
CCTCATTCTGTTCATTGAAACAGCTACTGAATTGACAAATTATAACTCTTATCTTCTTTTTTATTTACCCCTCAACTCCATCCATCTGTTTTCATGCGTGATTTGTGGGGGGGTTACGATCAGTGAAAATCAATGAATTTAAATCATAGACTGTAATTAGATTACCTGGTTGTTTAACTTTGCTCTGTTCAAGTTACAGTATTAATACTAAATTGTTCATTTCTATTTGAGTTATAACCTTGGTATCTCATGACTGTTATTCTTAAAGTCTGGTTAGGAACAACTGGGCAATTTTAGCGAGTGTGTTTTGGTTTGGCATGTTATCCTGGTGTCATAACAGAACTTTGGCTGTTAAATATAAACTGGAGGATAAGTTTACAGGATAGAACTCAATAATTAATGTGTTATTTAAGAAAATAGATCAAATAAAACTATACATGTGAAGTGAGCCATGTAGTTAAATGTAAACCTGAATCACAAAATGAGGAAGTGAAAAGAAAATAGATGATTTTCTTTCTAAACCATTATGAAAAACTTGTAGTACTCAATAAAAGGTGGAACATAAATGTATCCAACTTATGAAATGGTTTGCACAAGCACCTCATTAAAATTACAGTGGTTGTATAATTTTTCCTTACCTGGTCTTTGGATTTTATTGCAGACTTAGAAGATTCATAGTCCTTCTTTGTTTCTAAAATCTTCCTGACAAGCACACCTGTAACAAAAATAGATTGTTCTCCATGTTTCCTGTAGAATGAAATTTGCATTGTGTAAAATTCTTCCAGATGTTTTCACACATTTTTCCCCAAGATTAAGTTGATGAAAATACAAGAGACAGAGTAGAAGGAAAATAGATTTTTTTGCAGTCAGTAGCAATGTCATACATTTTCAATTCAAAAGCAACATAGGTTTATATTACACCTTTTACATAGTAAAACATCCCGAGGGAGGCTTCACAGAAGGTTAATCAGATGTTAAAACAAAAATACCCAGGTGTAGCACTGTGTGTAATTTAAAGCCCCTTCAGTCTTTGAAAATCACACTCTACTATACTATTTTCAGGTTACTTGGCAGAAATCTTACTGGTCTATCATCTTGTGGCTTATTTTCTTTGTAGATTCATACCAACTGTGAACTAAGATACTATTAAACAGTCATTTTGCTGAACACAGGCTAAGGCTGCTATCAGATTGACATGACCCAAAACCAGATTAGACGAGACCATGCCGGTAAACTATCAGACAACCATTAAAAGGTTCTTCTCCGCTCCACTCACAAAAAAAAAATACATGTTTAGATAGTCCAAAGTAAAACCGTGTTTAAAACTTATTTTGGTAAGATTATTATTTGGTCAAAACAAAAGTGTTTAAAAAGCTATAAGTCACAATATGGCTGGAACTGCACTTGGTTTTAGCAGCTACATGGCACTTGTAAGGCTGGAGATCAGAATAATTATACTTTGGCTTTGGACCCAGAAGTTTTCTCACTTAGAGTTTCAGTAAGATCAAAAACAAATTCTCTTATGATCACAAGAAGTTTGGATCCAGATCTACTGCAAAAAACTTCTGTTCTCCTCTTCTCCCAAAAAGAATTCCATGAAGATCCCAAAGAAAACACAATATACCAGGTAACTTAAAAACAATCACAACAAGATGAGTCATAGAAAGCAATAAATGCAACAATTACTTTTTTTGAGACAGAAATGAGGGTTGTTTAAAGGGTTGTTAGTCTTTCAAAATCACTTGCCTAGTGATTAACAGAGTCACTGAACATATTCAAGGCTGAGTGACTCAGATTTTTGATTGATAAGGGAGCTCAAATCATATCAGAATAATCTTACTGAATGGATGGGCAGACTTGATGGGCCAAATGGCTAACTCCTACTTCTGATAACCTTGTGAAAACAAGTACAATTCAGAAAAATAAAATTCCCCTTTCGAGTAGCTATACCTATCTGGTACAGTTATATAGGTTTTACCCAGTTTAGAATTACAAAAGGAGGATACAGAGAAATAAACATATCTTGGACAGCATATAAAGAGTGTTTCCCTTCTGAAAGGTAGGGGGAAACCCAATCATGAATTTATGACTTGCCCACAACACAGTCTATGGATTAACATTGTCTAGTGGAATCCGGACACTTTCTTACACATGGAAGCTATGGTAAACAGTGGCTACAAAAATATGTAGATGCATCTGGTGGCATCTTGCTCCTAACTCTACACATGGAATGATGTGCATTTTTTTAAACAACAAGTACCATTTTTACATCAAAACAGATTTAGAAAGGTATGAAATGTCTTTCTCCATGTTGTAGGAGATTGCCTGTGGCCTATTAGCTAAACCCAGAGGCTTAGATGTGAAATATATTTTCACACATCTCTAATCCAACTCATTTATGACCATTCAAATAAAACACTGCCAAATACAACTGACTAACAGATGTTTGATTATTCAACTGCACCTTTGTTTTCTGGACTTCATCCATGAGAGTTAATAAGTTGCAATGGAATGGAAACTTGTCACAACCATTGAATAAACAATGGCCATCAGTACATGGAAGTTCACCACGACTATTTAAATCACAGGGCTGGCAAAAATGGATGCTTAAGTAACAACTCTCAATTAATGCAACATTTGCTATTGGGGTCAAAAACAGAAATTGCTGGAAAAGCTCAGCAGATCTAACAACATTTGTGAAGCAAAAAAAAATCAGAGAAATGTTAAGGGGTAGTAGGAACTGCAGATGCTGGAGAATCGGAGATAACAAAGTGTAGAGCTGGATGAACACAGCAGGCCAAGCAGCATCAGAGGAGCAGGAAGGCTGATGTTTCGGGCCCTTTCATGTTTAGGATTACTTACATTAGCACGAACATTACACAAGGACAGAGTGACACGATTGATTTACTGTTGTCACATATACCGAGATACAGTGATAAGTGTTGGTTTGCATGCTATACAAGCAGACCACACCAAACAAAGTGCATCAGGGTAGCAGAACAGAGCACAGAATAGTGTTGTGGTCGCAGAGAGAGTGGTCAGAATTAACACTTGAGAAGTCGGTTCAAAATTCAAACTTCTTTAACAGTAGCAAAAGTAGGTTATTTGATTAGATCACATGTGATCTGTTCCATTATTTCACCCACCTGCTTTGTTTCCATAACTCTCAAACAAAAGTCTCTCAAGTCTTGAAACTTTTAAATGAACCACCATCGACAGCCTTTTCGGAGTGCGTTCCAGATTCTTGATATTAACCCACATAGCCGCACGAAAAATTTAAGATTATGTCCCTTACTCTGGTCTAGCCCATAACAGTAAATTGTCTCTCCGTACCTTACCAATTCCATGATCATCTCAAAGGTCATCTTTCCAATGTCTATATTTAAGGAAGTAGATGCCTGGTCCACATAACTATGTTCATAAATTAATCTTTTACCTCAGAGACCATTCTGCTGCATCTGAGATACAGTCCTCCAAGGCCAACTGGTCTTTTCTGAGGCGAGGTGCATAGCCTACACTTTTCTGCATTCCAGCTCTCTTGAAATACAGGCTAGCATTTCACTAGCCTTATTAATTATTTTGTACATGTCCAAAAGCTTTTTATAGTTTCTTTTCTTAGGATACAAAATGTCTCTGCTGATCCATAGTTCGTTTTTGATATTAAGGCATTTGATATTAAAGAAAATACTCTGATCTGTCTTTATTCAAAGTGACTGACTTCTCACTGAGCCCCAGCATGTGTTACCCATTTACTTAATCTACCAATGTCCCTTTATAATTTTCTTCTGACAATTACTCATTCTATTCACTGTGCCATTAATTTAATGTTGTCAGCAACTTAGATATAAAGCTATATATTCCTTTATCCAAGTTTTTAATAAATATAATGAAAAGAGGAGGATGCAGTGTGTGGGGCACACCATTAATACCACAAAAGAAAAAGAAATCAAATTATCAGATTAAGGAATGTATATTAGCTACACATACCATGGTCTTCACTGCCTTGCAATTCCACCACTGTAGCCTGAAAGAAAAAGTAAAAATGTCCAATTAATCATTTGATCACTGTAGGCCAAATACATTGCTAACAATGTTGGAGATTATTTATGGTTTTGAAAAAAAATTAAAACATCCAATCTGTGTGTCAATAACAGTCATTATTGTGAAACACATGCTTTTCCAGCCGAAAAGCTTATAAACCTTTTATTTTACAATCTTAAGAACAAATTGTTTTGCTGCGGCTGCAATGCAAGATAATACCTAAAATTTTCCTTCTGAAAAGAACAGATGACTGGCAAACATTCTTTTAGTTAAATGAGGTTTATGAGGGCACTACAGTCAAGGACAAGAGAAACCCAAGGTTTCCTGTGGTCCTTAGGCATACTTGTGTTCCTGACCCACAAAGTGTAAAAAAAAACTTCTAATTTCAGCTTCTTTTGCATCTGGTTAACTTGATGAGCTCTAAAATTGCAATCAGAACCCACTGTCTGCATTTAAACAAAGACCCTACACTCTTCTGCCACATGTCATGCCACTAGTGCAAGGAAGCATTTCAAATTGATCTAATCTGTTAGTTAGCAAGTTGCAACAAAGATGCAGGTATCTGTGTACTCGTGACTAAATTATTGATGTTTTTGTAATACAACATAACAAATTTTAATGAATGATCCCCAAAATATGTTTCAATCAGACTGTCTAACCAGGAACACATATTGGTTTGTCTTGAGCAGTTTTAAAAATAACAGCTAGAAGAAAATTGCAAATAAAAAGGCTCAGTGGTTAAGCACTGCTGCCTCACCAGGGGCCCAGGTTCAATTCCACCCTTGGGCAACTGTGTGGAGTTTGCACGTTCTGCCTGTGTTTGCATACATTTCCTCTGGGTGCTCCAGTTTCCTTCCACAGTCCAAAGATGTGCAGGCTGGGTGGACTGGCCACACTAAATTGCCCATAGTGTTCAGGGATGTGTAGATCAGGTGGGTTATAGGGGGATGGGTCTGGGTGGGATGCCCTGAGGGTCACAGTGGACTTGTTGGGCCGAAGGGTCTGTTTCCACACTGTAGAGATTCTACGATTCTATGAAAAATAATAAGGTTGAATTATACAAATTGTCCAGATTTACTTTTCTATTGTCTTTGGCTGCAGCAGTAGCATTTCCCCTTTGTTCCTTAATATTTTCTGGTAATATTCTCTTCCAAACTGTTAAATAGATTCTCAGAATGCCTACTCTGTTTTATGAGTGAGCCTTCATCAGCCTTTCATCTTTAACACTTTTCCTATTCATGCTCACTTTAAATGGTAATTTCTCAGAGTGTTATTAAGTGTTTATTCTGCTTCACAGTTATTTCAGTTAGCCTGCACCTTCTGCAACTGACTTTACACATTTTATAACTTCTTATAGCATAGAAAGACGGCATTTGGATGGTAACACTGGTGAAGTTATGTAATCTTAAAGAGGTCTCTTATTTGGTGTCCAGCCATATAAAATAGAAAATGCTAGAAATACTCATCAGTCCAGGCAGCATCTACGGTTAGAATTAAGGTTTCAATCATGCTTCAAGGACAAAATTAGTCCCTTCAAGGAAGTGTTCAATTACATTTTAAAACTGTCCATGGAATCTGATCTCAACACCCAGTAAGTTAGTGCATTCCAGATCTGAATAGCTCTCTGCGTAAAAAATTTTATTTTTATATCCCTTCTCCTTTTGTCATTTATTTTAAATCTATGACTACTAGTTATAAACCTACTTGAAAAATGAAACAATCACATCCTAATGCTTTATCAAAACCCGCTGTAGTGACTGTAATGACGTCAGCTATGAGCCCATAGGATATGAATTCCCTGATTGGGGTTGTTAATCTAGTCCAATCAGGGAGCCCTGGTGTGCCAGATATTCTGTTCATTCTGAAAGCTGACTGTGAAGGAGCCGAATCAATGTCGAGGACTCTCCACGTGTAAATCAAGGGTGACTTGGTGACAGGATACTGGTCTCTACAGACTTATGTCAGTGATGATGATAGTAAAGCAAGATCCTGGTAAAATTTGCTTGCAACAGTTGTCTTTGAGTTAGGGTAAGCATTTCTGGCATCATGCTACTACTATTTGGGAAAAATGCATTATTCTTTCTGGGCAAATGACAGTGTGGCAGATGAAATGCAACAAGTGATTGTCTCAACAGCTTGTGAGCGCCAGCCTTTTGTTTATTAGGAGCCTAACTCTTTCAAGAGTTGATGCATTTAATTAAGTAATATTATGATCCCAAGCCTCATCTAATTATAAGATACTATCGGTCTCATTCAGGAATTTGAGAAAAAGGAGAATCCTTATTTGGATTTTTGACTAGGTTAAATCGGCTGGCAGTTGCACGTGACTTACGTTTAACCCTTAATGAGATGCTGAGAGACTGTATGTGGCATTAATGACATAACCATGCAAAATCACCTACTGCTGAAACCCAACTGAACTTCCAGCAGGCACTACAACTGGATAATCATTGGAAAATTCGGCAAGTGGAACATGAGTTGCAGAGCATTCCAATGGAAGTGGAAACCCTCACCAGTCCGACCGACCTTGGGGAAGAACAGTTGAATGAAGGCAATTGCATAGCCTCACATAGGACATAATCCGAATGGAGGGACTCTAGGTCAACCCAAAGCAAACCCCAAAACAAAGCCAAGCCTTGATCAAGCGGTTAAAATTTTCTTCAGGATATGGGCTGGCAAGCCATTGCAGTTACTGCCGTGTGTAGACTCAAGACAGCAATAGAGGACACTTGACCTAAATTAGGAAAGAGAACTCATAGGTCGGGTATCCAGGAGGGTGCACACTCTGAAAAGTCAACCTACATCTGGTTTAGAACCTTTAAACTGCTTAGCAACATCCAAATCTGAATCAAAGTAAACACCAGGATATAATGGAGGTCGATACCAACACAGCCATTTCAGTGATCGCAGGACCAGTCTTTAACAAAATTCGCTCTGGACTCCAACTTAAGTTTGTGCAAGACGTCTGCTAGACTGAGAACCTATACTGGAGAACCCACATAGATTACGGGTATAACTTTGGGTTCAGTCTCTTATGAGAAGCAGTTGTAATAAAAGGCTCGGGCCCAAGCTTGATCGGGCAAAATTGGTTGAGTAAAATTCACCTAGATTGGGTCAACTCTTTCAATTAGAAAATGGCTGCCTGAGTGAAGTTCTGTTTGAATACCCAGAGGCTTTTCAAGAAGGTCAAGAGACTATCAAATGAGCCCAAACCACGTTGCATGTTGATCTGAAAGCAATTCCATGATTCTGTAGAGCCTGCCAAGTGCCATTTGCCTTATGGGCAAAAGTACAGACAAAAATCAGAAGGCTGGAAAGCAAAGGAATCAAACCAGCCCAGGGTTACAAACAGAGGGCACTAATTGTGAAGCCCAAAAGGATGGTTTGCCTTTGTGGGGACTTTAAACAAATGGTAAAGCGCTTTTAACAGCTAGGTAAATACATCAATCACTCGCAAAGAGGATTTATACACAAAGCTAGCAGGGGAGCTGTCCTTTTCACGAAGCTGGACATAAGCCATGCGTACTTGTAATTGTGATTATCAAGGATTAGAGCCAATGAGTGTACAGCATGGAAACAGACCCTTCATCTAACTCGTTCGTGCTGACCAGATATCCTAAATTAATCTAGTCCCATTTGCCAGCAATTGGCCCATAATCCCTCTAAAACCCTTTCAGATGCCTTTTAAATGTTGTAACTGTAACAATGTTGTCCATTTCCTCTGGCAGTACATTTCATACACATATCATCCTCTGCATGAAAAAGTTGTCCCTTAGGTCCCTTTTAAATCTTCCCCCCTCACCTTAAACCTATGCCCTCTAGTTTTGGACTTCCCTACCCCAGAGGAAAGACTTTGACTATATGACTTATCCATGACCCTCACAATTTTCTAAACCTCCATAAACGTCACCCTTCAGCCTCTCATGCTCCAGGGAAAATAGACCCAGCCTATTCAGCCTCTCCTGATAACTCAAACTCTCCAACCCTGGGAACATCCTTGCAAATCTTTTCATAAACCCCTTCAAATTTAACAACATCTTTCCTATAGCAGGGAGACCAGAATTGACAGCAATATTCTAAGAGTTGTCTAATCAATGTCCTGTCCAGCTGCAACACGACCTTCTAACTCCCACAATCACTGACCAATAAAGGCAAGCGTACCAAACACCTTCTTCACTATCCTAGCTACCTGCGACTCCACTTTCAAGGAACTATGAACCTGCACTCCAAGATCTCTGATATAATAAGATGAACACAGCAGGCCAAGCAGCATCAGAGGAGCAGGAAGGCTGAAGTTTCAGGCCTAGACCCTTCTTCAGAAATGAGGCAGGGGAAGGGGGTTCTGAAATACATAGGGAGAGAGGGGAGGCGGATAGAAGATAGATAGAGGAGAAGATAGATGGAGAGGAGACAGAGAGGTCAAACAGGCAGGGATGGAGCCAGTAAAGGTGAGTGTAGGTGGGGAGTTAGGGAGGAGATAGGTCAGTCAGGGAGGATGGACAAGCCAAGGGGGTGGGATGAGGTTAGTAGGTAGGAGATGGGGGTGGGAGGAAGGACAGGTTAGGGAGGCGGGGACGAGCTGGGCTGGTTTTGGGATGCAGTAGACTCCAAGATCTCTGTTTGGCAATGCTCCCTAGGACCTGATCATTAACTACATAAGTACTGCCCTGATTTGCCCTACCAAAATGTAGCAGCCCTCATCTACCTAGATTAAACTCCATCTGCCACTCCTTGGCCCACCTGATTGAGGTCCTAGTCTTTATAGATTTCTTTTACAGAATTCCTACAGGATGGAAGCAGGTCATTTGGCCTGAGTCCACACCAACCCTCCGAAGAGCATTGCACCCAAACCTAACTCCCTACCATTTCCCTGTAACCCTGAATTTCTGAAGGCTAATCCACTTAGCCTGCACAATCCCTGACACAATGGGCAATTTAGCATGGGCAATCCACATAACCTGCACATCTTTGACCTGTGGAAGGAAACTGGAGCACACGGAAGGAAACCCACACAGATGTGGACAGAATATGCAAACTTGACACAGGCAGTCACCCAAGGCTGGAGTCAAACCCGGGTCCCTGGTGCTCTGAGGCTGCATTGCTAATCATTATGCCACCATGGCACCCCAATGTCCTTTGAGATAACTTTCTTTGAGGTCCACTACACCATCAATTTTGGTGTCATCTGCTAATTTACAAACCATACATCCTATATTCCCTTCCAAATCATTTACTTGAATGGCAAAAAAGCAGTGGACACAGCACCGATCCTTGCGGCACTCCACTGATCACAGGCCTCCAGTCTGAAAAACAAACGTCTATCACCACCCTGTGTCTCCTACCATTGAGCCAATTTTTTACCCAAATGGCTAGATGAGGATTCTCAGAAGTATGCCACAAATAATACCCATATGGGTTTGTACCAATGTATGAGACTGCCATTTGGAGTATAGTCAGCCTGTGAAATTTTTCAGGGGGCGATGGAGAACATTTTACAAGGGCTACTCCAGGTTACCATTTGTCTAGATGATGTGCTAATAACAGAGAAGTCCAACAATGAGCACCTAGAGAACTTGGACACAGTTCTTAGATATTTCTCCCAGGCAGGCGTACACCTGAGGTAGAACAAAAACGTGTCCCCGGTACCCCATTGACCTAATTGGCCTATAGAGTCGATAAGGTCGGGTTACACCTGTTGGAATATAAACTGATGGCGATGAAAGGTGCCCCAGCTCCTATGTCTGTACCAGAGCTTAGGTCTCTCCTTAGGCTGTTGAATTGTTGTGGAAAATTCACACATAACCCTGGCCTCCAGCCTGGCACATTTGCATCAATTCTTTAAAAAAAAGGGGCCAGCCTGGAAATGGTCACGTTGTCAACCTATAGCTTTCAGGGAAGTGAAGAAACAGCTATCGTCCTCTGAAGATGTTTGTACATTATGATCCCAAGCAAAATCTGATATCGACATGCAATGCCTCCCTATACAGCATCAGGGTGGTATTAGCTCATAGGTGGCCCAACGGAGACGAACATCCAATAGGGTATGCATCCAGCACAGGCTAATGCAGAGCATAATTGCGCCCAGATACAGAAGGAAGGTTTGGCTATCATATTTGGAGTCAGGAAGTTCCACCATTACCTTTACGGACGTAAATTTATATTAAAAACAGGCCAAAAACCCCTGTTAGATCTACTCAAAGAGGACAAGGCAGTGCCACCCATAGCATCAGGCCAAACACAGCCATGGATTCTAATTCTAAGTGCCTATAATTACAAGTTGGAACACAATCCGGGGGGCCACGTGGCAAATGTGGATACATTTTGAGTCACCTCAGCTAGTAGATGCGTCAATGATGGTACTGCCACTAGAACAGCTCATAATGGTTTTAAATTTTCTGGGCATATTTCCAGTCACAGCTGACAACATCAGACTTTGGAAACAGAAAGATCCATTCTAGAAAAAACTGAAACAGCTGGTGATGGGGAAACCAAAGGGCCATCGCAACCAGAATTGAAACCAGATCACAGTAGAGGATGACATATTACTATGGGGAGCAAATAATTGTCTGAGCAAAGGTTGTTGCCATATATTGGCTGAACTCCACCAGGGTTTCCAAAACAAAGATGTTCATGAGAAGATATGTCTGGTGGCCAGGACTCGATGCAGTCTTAGCTGCATTGGTGGCTGCCCAGAGAGCCAATACTGACAAAAAAAATACCACGAGCAGCTCCCCCACATTTGTGGGAATGGCTGGGTAAACCGTGAACTCAGTTACATGTTGACTATGCAGGTCCTTTCATGGGGTCAATGTTCTCAGTCACTATGTACACCTACTTAAAGCAGCTGGATGTGCACAGAGTTCATTTATCAACCATTGGGATGACAATAGAAAAACCATGTGCATCTTTTGCAAACTCCCGGAAATGTCGGCCACAGATAACAGGCCATCATTTACCAGCAGGGAGTTTGATTTTTTCATAAAGTTGAATGGTATTCAACATGTTAGGACAGCTCCATTTCATCCATCATCCAATGGTCTGGCAGACAAAGCAGTCTAAGCTTTGAAGGCCGGCTTAAAGAAACAGCCCAAAGCTTCATTAAATACCAAACTGTGCCAGTTTCTATTTTAATACAGGCCACCTACAACTACAGGGATAGCTCCAGCAGAGTTGCAACTGGGGTGAATACTCCATACCGGGTTAAATCTGACCTTCCTGGGCCTGGGAGAGGACAGTGAAACAGCATCAGGAATGCCAATGCCAGACACAAGTGAGACAGACAGTTTACTTCAGGTGACAAAGTTTTGTGTAGGAATCAAGGAAATGGCCCCGCATGAGTAAGAGGCGTGGTTGACACAAGGTCAGGTCCAGTGCTGTATGAAGTTAAGGCAAGTGCAACCGTCCTGAACAAACACATGGACTATATGAAAGGTGCAAACTCACAAACAGTGCAGGAGCAAAATGTGTCTGGTTCATTGAGAGTTTTCCAATGGTTCCAGAACCAATGGGTTCTCCTTCTCCATCCAGTATTGAAGATACCTTGGAATCGAGATGTTGTCACCACCTGAAGAGGAAAATGAATTTCTTCCGAGATGCTCCAGGCGCAACAGCACCCACACGACAGGCGGAGTTGGAGAAACCTGACGTGGTGCTAAAATACTCCAGGAGGATCTACAAAAACAAACCAGGCTATGTCCTCAGACTAAAAGGGGAGGGATGTGGTAATTGTAAAGAAGATAACCTGGTGGACATCATTGAATACGAGTTTCCTGACTGTATCAGATTAACAGCCCTAATCAGGGAGCCCAGGCTGATAGGCAAGAACAGGAGGGTTAGGCATCCTGTCATCAGAGCTAGCTCGGAGAAAGCTGGGTCAGTGTCAAGGACTCTGCACGTGTAAATAAAGAGTGACCTAGTGACAGGATACCGGCCTCTTGAGTTATTTCACCCTCATAATTTTAAATAATTCAATTAGGGCACCCTTTAACCTTCCCATCTAATTTCTCAACAAATCAAAAAACCTTCATTCCTCATATCAGCTTGGCAATCCTCCTATCAATATTACCATTTCTAAAGTTCAAAGTCAAGACTGTACACATTACTCAAGCCGAGGCAAGGCCAGTGATTTGTAAAGGTCTGGTATATCATCTTTATTTTTGAATTCAGTGCTTCTACTTAGACACAGTATCCCACAGGCTTTCCTAACAGGTTCTCAACTTGGCCTGCCATATTCAAAGATCAGTGACTACAGTGACCCTGGATCCCCGGTTCTTTCACCATCATCCCCTCAAAATACTTCCAATTCCATTACATTGTCTCTCCCTGGTGTTTCTCTCCAAAAGCATCACACTAAAATGTATCCAACGAATTAGTGTCTAATTCACTAATTGATGTCCTGGACTCTGCTTCTGTTCAACTCACTATTTACATCATTGTCAATTTTAGTACAGTCCATAAAGCTAGAAAATGTTCTCTTTAAATATATTACAAGCGAAGTGGAGTCAACCTGCAGTTCTGCTGTCTCACAAATATCAGCAATAAGATGACTTATAAAGCCTAGAAAAATCCCTTTGGAAATGGGACGTTGACTTATATAACAAATATAAAGATTGTTACAATTAGGTGAGGAAGGGGGTCACAGCTCCCACCTTTTTTTAGCCCCTCTTAGCCAATCACAACATTTTTTAAAAAACCTTTTTAGCTCAGACCTATCAGACTTCAATTAATCATAATTAACCTGATCAAAAATGAAGGCGTGCCAATTCAAAAGGCTTTCTTGAGTGAAAGAGTGGAGTTTTATTACCAGAAAAATAATGAAATGTGACAACACAAACACAAAATCACAGGTAATGAGCTTACAAAGAAGATTGGGGGTGGGGTGAAGCAATGTAGTATCTAATGCCAACTGGAAGACAAAAGCTGTAACAGTTTATGTTCAAGAGCTTTTGAGTTGAGAGAGTGAAACCTCCCAACTGCAATGCTGGTCTCTCACTTCCACTGGAATGGAACTTCACAGATACCCTTGGCTGCTCAGTCAAATGAGGTTTGCCCACCATGTTTCTTTCATTTGCTCTGGCTTGCAGAGGTTAAGTTTAAGAGAAAGAGAAAGAGAAAGTGAGCACAAGGAAGAGAGCAGCTTCACTTTGGTACGCAAAGCAACCTACTGAAATATGCCACATTCCTACTTTCTTAGTCTAGCTGCATTTTCTTTTCCAACCAAACACTCGGCAGGTAACCTTTCATTTTTTATAACACCATAAGAAGTATGAGCAATATCTGACATTATTATACAAGTGACTAAAACAAGAGCTGAAAATTTCTTGCTAGCTCAGAGTTTGTGTTTCTTCATTAAAATGGAATTTTGAATTAGCTGGTTTTTGTACATTCTGTCTGAGTTGATTGTATTTAAGTAATCACCGCAGCCATTTCAGGGGAGCAGTGTCCTTTCAATGAAAATGACACTTTCAGTTCATGAAAGTATCCAGTATTAAAAGTCAAATGCTGAAAGTTCGTCATTGGTAGACTATTTTCAACAGTCTACATTCGTTTACAACAACATTTTGCGATTTCTTGAGAGTGAGCTTTGTTACAGGGCCAATATGAACGAACAATACAAAAGCTGGTATGAGACATGCAGCTATTCCATATTCACTCTTTATCCTAATCTGGTTTCAAAGCCTGTCTTGATGCAATTCGACTAGTTATCTGGGCTGTGCCACGTGTCCAGTCTGAATCTTTCAATGCCCAGTTCTATAATCCATGTACAGGAGCCAGGCATTTTTATGAATTTGATTTCCAGGAAGTTGATGAATAGTAATCAAAAGGTTTGCCCCTGTAGGTGTCTGAACCCGCATCCTGCACCTTATCCTCATTTTACTTTGCATCAATGATTTGACTAGTTACGGTCTCAGACTTGGTTCTGTTCCTTTGATCTCCTAACGGGCAATTCTGTGCTTAATAGCATGTCCACAGGGTCCTCAACAGTGGTGACTGCTGGGAGGTATGTTCCCTTCCCTTTGTTTTCTCGAATGGGTTTCCCTCTAAACTGTTCCACTTACACTGAAACATTGCACCCATCAAGTAGATGTTCAGCTTCTGCTAAACTGCCCTGCAGTTCTTCCACAAAGCTAAACTTAGACCATAAGACATAGGAGCAGAAATTAGGCCATTCAGCCCATTAAGTCTGCTCTGCCTTCAATCATGGCTGATAAGTTTCTCAACTCTATTCTCCAACTTTCTCTCCATAACCCTTGATGCCCTTGACAATGAAGAACCTATATATCTCCATTTAAATGTACCCAATGACCTGACCTCCACAGCCTTCTGTGGCAGTGAGTTCCACAGATTCACCATGCTTTGGCTGATGAAGGTTCTAAAAGGTCTTTCCTTTACTCTATGGCTGTGCCCTTGGGTCCTAGTTTCTCCTACCAATGGAAACATCTTCCCAACATCCACTCTGTCCAGGCCATTCAGTATTCTGAGATAGTAGGATTTTCTGAAGAAGGTTCTAGGCCCGAAACATCAGGTTTCCTGCTCCTCTGATGCTGCTTGGCCTGCTGTGTTCATCCAGCTCTACACCTTGTTATCTCCATTCAGTGTTCTGTAAGTTTCATTTAGATCTCTCCTCATCCTTGTAAACTCCATCAAGTTCACGTTCACTTTCTCTTCAATAGCCCTCTTGTAATTTTACTATGGAGGGTCTGTGAAAGAGAGCTATGTGTCTGGCCTGTCATTTATCGTCCCCTTCCCTGGCCCCTTCTGGCCCCCCTTTAGGCTACTGGTCAAATTCAGCCCTTTTACAACTCTCTGTCCTAACCCTTTCTGATATGTATGGCTTGGCTGCAGGCCTACTTAAAACTGGAGACCCTTCCTGGGTGTTGGATTAACAGAAAGATAACGGGGCCGACGAGAGGGCTAACAATGGGCTGCTTTGTGAATGGAAATATGCTGAATCAGCCAGATCTGCTAAGAGTTAAAACTGGAGGAAACCAGGAACTGCTGTTTCTATCAGATAAGGCATACATTTGGGATTGCTCATGTGCACAGATAAGACTAAAGAAGACATACATTTGGACAAAACATTCAGGGTTGGCAATGTGCATGCATAATTTCAAGTAAGGAACGTACTTGGCACGGGGACTTAAAGATAAAAAACCTGAAGAAATCCCTTTGTTCAACAACACTTTGAAGATTCTCATTGTAAGAAGATACCTGACATCAGAAGGCGTGCTGCAGTTTCAGCCTGGCCAGCTGTGAACTCTCCCAGGTAATATCATTTGGGTTTAGTTACAGAAATCAAGTTAGTGAAAGACATTGATGGAGATATTTCTAGCAGTCAAAAGTGTGTTATTTATTTAATACTTAATAAATGAATTATGGTTATATAGAGCTTTAAGTGTCTTCGCTGTATCTTTGTCTATGTATTAACTGTTGTCTCAGACACAGGCAACATGGGTGGCCTCGAATCTGATAGGTTTTGTTGTCCCACTAAGGCTTCCAAACCTCTCCCAGATCACAGCCACTTTGCTGGTTCCCAATGGTTTACTTCAGGTGACCTTCCTTTAGCCTTTCCAATCCTAGAAGGACTTGTTATTCTCTGTAAGGTTTCCCATTTTCCTGTCACTTTCTTTTGGCTTTCTCAAACCTCTTTGGACTGTCCTTTTCTGTTTGAAAGGTTGAGCTGCTACAAGACAAATGATTCCCTCAATAAAACATCTACCCCCAGTGTTAGAAAGCTTGGGACAACCTCATTGCTACTGGACTTGTTACAAATTCACTCCAAGTAAATATTGACCAATGGCATCTCTATACTCTTTCCCATAAGCTCTTTCATCAATACAGTGGAATTAATTTTGTTTCCAAATGAGAAATCTTTTCTTTTCCCAACAAACACCCAGTATCTTGGAAAATGTAATTTTTTCTCTCCGGCTGCTTAAAACAGTTGCCATTTCTTTTGATACAAACTTCTGAAAGCTGTGATGTTTTAGAGTAATGCCTAAACAGACATTGACTACCTGCAATGCTATAGTTACTGGTGTGGCCACTCAAGTTTCTGAGGAACACTAAAACCACTCATTTTCCTTTGCACACCCTGATTTCCCACAGTGGAAGCACTTGGAATATAGTTTTCCATCTGTCTCCAATCTCATTCCCTCATTTTAATGGTTGGAGGTGAGTCCTCCTTCTCTGTCTAGAGTCCCTTGTTTCTGGGGTACTTACCTCACAGTTATGTTTCTTCATTATGACTTTTTCCAGGACTCAGTTTTGTTGAGTTGATGGGCAGAAATTCTGACTAATGCCCATTTGTACTTTGCTACCCTCTGTTTCTCAACAGAAATCCAAAGTGTATTTTAATTCCTTCAGAAGAATCACTTTACACAGGTTTTCATAGGTGGTTTCAATTTTAAGTGTCTGTACGTACTTGTCAAGTTATCCTAACAACCATTTTAGTTCACGTCCCTAGAAAAATATCATGAAAGTCTTGGTGAAGGTCAAGTGATGAAAGTTGAATATTGGTAGTCAATTTTCACTACGATCATAACAAAGTGAGCCAACGAAGTGTGGGTGATCATCGTTTTGAAATTATATCAGCAACTGATATAAACAGTTGGTGTGCCTATAATTCCTATGTGATTTCACGACACTGGCCCTATCATCTGCTTGACCCCTTGCAATAAGTTAGGAGATACAAGTAAACACAAACATGAATTTGCAGGTGAAAACTGAAGCTCACCACAAATGCATGAATAGCGTGCAAAGCCGAAATGTGGACCCACTTATAAACCAAATAAATGTAAAACCGTATTTTGAGCAAGGTAAATTACGAAAGGCAACATTTGCTACCTTATAATCCATGCGGCACAATTTGGCTGAAGTGGACTTTAAAAAAAACCATTTGTGGGTATGCTGGAAGAGTCAACCATATTACTGTATGTCTGCAGTGATAGGCCAGGTAAGGATGGCAGATTTCCTTCCTTCAAGGACATTAACTAGATGAGTTTTTAATGACAATTGGCAGTGGTTATAATTATATTAACTTTAAATTCCAGATTTTGTTGAATTCAAATTCCATCGCCTGCCATGGTTGGATTCATACGTGCAGAACATTGGCCTGGGGATACTGGTTTGCTAGTCCAGTGACATTATCACTAAGTCACCACATTCCCAAATATAGTTAAAGGCATAACTGTACATAAGCAATGGATGGTCCTTAAAGAACTATTGCCTGACTAACAACAACAATAATTCCTTCAACTTTCAAAATCTCAGCGAACCATAGTTAACATAGGAAGCTCAGGATTGCATAGCATTAAAAGAAAAGGCCAGAAATAGGAGTAAATCTGAGGACTGGGAGGTTCATAGAATACATTAAAGGAGGATCAAGAAATTGAAAAGAGCAGAATAGAATGAAAACAATTTAGCAGAAAAATATAAAAACTAACTCTAAAAGCTTCTATACGTATATAAAAACATGAGTCCATTAAAGGCCAAGTCCAAACAATTTATAATGGCAGAGAAATCACAAAGCAGCTAAATTATTACTGCCTTTTTCACTGAAGATGTTAAAAAAAACTCCTAGTGGTACAGAACTAAGAATAAGGAGAGTGAGGAGTTGAAGCAAGTTAGTAGACAGGGTGGTTGAGAAAGCAGTTAGCACACTTGTCTTCACTGCTCAGACCTTCGAGTGTAGGAGTTGGGATGTAAAACTAAGGTTGCAAAGGGCATTGGTGAGGTCTCTTCTGAAGTACCGTGTGAAGTTCTGGTCGCCCTGTTATTGGAAGGATATTAACCTAGACCGGGTTCAGGAAAGATCTGCCAGGATTGGAGGGTTTGAGTTATAAGGAGAGGCTGGATAGGCCGGGACATTTTTCACTGGAATGTAGGAGGTTAAGGAGTGACATTACAGAGATTTATAAAATCATAAAGGGGTACAGATAAAGTGAATGGCATGTGTCTTTTCCCTAGGATTGGGGATTTGAAGACTAGGGGGCGTATTTTTAAGGTGAGAGGAGAAAGAGTCAAAAAAAAGACAAGAGGGGCAACTTTTTTTTTTAAAAACAGAGTAGTTCGTACATGGAATAAATGTCCAGAGGAAGTGGTGGATGCGGATACAGTTACAACATTTAAAAAACATTGGGTAAGAACATGAATAAGAAATGTTTGCTTGGATACAGGCCAAATGCAGGTAGGTGGGACTAATTTAGTTTGGGATTATGGTCAGCATAGATTGGTTAGATCGAAGGATCTGTTCCATGCTGTATGACTCTAATAGTAGAAAGAAAATCGTATTGAAAAGTGGCATTGAAAGTTGATAAATTCACTGGACATGATGGCCTTTATTCTGAAGTGTTGAAGGAGGTGGCTTTTGAGATTGTTGCTGCATTGGCAATTATCTTCTAAAATTTCATAGATTTTGGAACGATTCCCGTGGTTTGGAAAGTAGCAAATGTCGCCTTACTATTTAAGAAGGAAACAAGAGAGAAAACAGGGAACTACAAAACAAGTAGCCTCACATCAATAGTAAAGAAAATGCTTGAATTTATTATAGAGGATGAGATAGACATCTGGTTGATGATGATCTCATTGGATATAGTCAACATGGATTTTCAAATATAAAATCTTGTTTGATATAGTTGGATTTTCTGACCATGTTACTAACAGAATTGATAAGGGAAAGCTGATGGATGCAGTACACTTAGATTTTCAAACAGCTTTTGATAATGTCCCCCATGGGAGATGAGTTAGAAAGATTAAAAAAACATGGGAAAGGATGTAATGTACTGGCATGGATTAATAAATGTCTGATAGACAGAAATAGGGGAATAGGGAGAAAAAGGGGTCATGCTCACATTGGCAGGGAGACTAGTGGAGTACTGCAAGTATCAGTACTGGAGTACTGCAAGTATCAGTACTGGAGTACTGCAAGTATCAGTACTGGAGTACTGCAAGTATCAGTACTGGAGTACTGCAAGTATCAGTACTGGAGTACTGCAAGTATCAGTACTGGAGTACTGCAAGTATCAGTACTGGAGTACTGCAAGTATCAGTACTGGAGTACTGCAAGTATCAGTACTGGAGTACTGCAAGTATCAGTACTGGAGTACTGCAAGTATCAGTACTGGAGTACTGCAAGTATCAGTACTGGAGTACTGCAAGTATCAGTACTGGAGTACTGCAAGTATCAGTACTGGAGTACTGCAAGTATCAGTACTGGAGTACTGCAAGTATCAGTACTGGAGTACTGCAAGTATCAGTACTGGAGTACTGCAAGTATCAGTACTGGAGTACTGCAAGTATCAGTACTGGAGTACTGCAAGTATCAGTACTGGAGTACTGCAAGTATCAGTACTGGAGTACTGCAAGTATCAGTACTGGAGTACTGCAAGTATCAGTACTGGAGTACTGCAAGTATCAGTACTGGAGTACTGCAAGTATCAGTACTGGAGTACTGCAAGTATCAGTACTGGAGTACTGCAAGTATCAGTACTGGAGTACTGCAAGTATCAGTACTGGAGTACTGCAAGTATCAGTACTGGAGTACTGCAAGTATCAGTACTTGAGTCCCGCAAGTATCAGTACTGGAGTCCCGCAAGTATCAGTACTGGAGTCCCGCAAGTATCAGTACTGGAGTCCCGCAAGTATCAGTACTGGAGTCCCGCAAGTATCAGTACTGGAGTCCCGCAAGTATCAGTACTGGAGTCCCACAAGTATCAGTACTTGAGTCCCACAAGTATCAGTACTTGAGTCCCTGCAGTTCACAATCTATATCAATAATTGAAGGTGGAGGTCAAATGTATTATTTCCAAACTTGCAGATGCTGCAATGCTAAATGCAAATGTATGTTGTGAGCAAGATGTAAAGTGGATTCAGCAGAATTTTGGCAGACGTACTGAATGGACAAGAACATGGCAGATGGAACATAATGTGGAAAAAATGAGATTAACCACTTTGGTAGAAGAAACAGGTGTGCAGAATATTTCTTAAATAGTATGAAGTTGAAAAATGTAGATATATAAAAGGGACAAAATGTTCTTGTCAATGAGTCACTGAAGCTTAAAACACAGGTGCAGCAAACTATTGAAATGTTATTTTATTGAGTAAGTAGCATTCATAAATGACCTTTACTGCAAGAGGACTTTAGTACATGAGTAGTGAAGTCTTGCTTCAACTATGTAAGAGCTTCGTTCGACAACGCCTGTAGTACTATGTGCAGTTTTGGTCTCCTTATCTCAGCAATAATCATATTGTTACAGAGGGAGTTCCCAGGATGGCAGAATTGTCCTACAAACAGACTGGGCCTATAATCTCTAGAATTTCAAAGAATGTGAGGAGATATCATTGAAACCTACAAAACACTTAAAGCAATAGGCAAGGTAGATGCAAGTAAGACATTTCCCCTACTTGGAGAGTCTGGAAGGGGCACAGATTAAAAATAAGGGAGATACCACTGAGATCACAGATGAAGAAAAATTAAATTCTCAGAGGGTTGTGAACTTTAGGAATCTCTACCAAAGAGGACAGTGGAAGCACATTGTTTATTTTCAAGGTAAAAATTGACAGATTTCTGATTACCAGTGGAGTACAGGTTTAACGGGATGGGGCAAGTAAAAGGCATCAAAGTGTTTGATGAACTTTAATCATTTTGAATGGCCTAGTACTGTTCACATCAATTTGGAAAATAGGATTGCCTTATTCACCAGGTTGACTTACACGCTCTGATCTACAGTAATTCAGCTTTGAACTTGTGATTTAGGCATGCTACCTAATCAGTAAAATAACGTCTGGAAGTATTCTCGTATTAGTAATGTGGAATTTCTGTTTGCTTTTAGAGCAAGAGTTAATATCAAGAGACATCTTACACAACCAGGTCTTTTTCATAGTGGTGATGGAATCTGTACAGGAAATGCTTTTAGATCCAACTAAGCATGGATAATATTTTCATTACTGTACAACTTTTAAAAGGGCATATTCCAAATAAGGAACAAAAATCTGCAGGGTATAGATTATATCCACTACTCTCCCAAAATGACTACAAAGAAATAGTCCAGAAATGTGTAACAGCTGTTTTTTTTTAAATCTACATGTTTTCAGAACTGATGCAGAAGAAATAAAATCTACAAATCTTCAGGTGTGAATTCAGCATATGCTCTAAAATCACAAATAAAAAATATGCAATTTATTGTCAAAAAGTGTTTTCTTATTCTAAGCCAGGTGGCATATTTTCAGATGCATTCTAAACCAGGATTTTACAAGTAATGACCTTGTCATCTGTGGTACCATGTTAGACATAAAGCCATCACTGATCATCTCTTTGTAGCTCTCTGAAGACTCTCCCTGAAAGAAACATTCTTCTGAAGCACTTTCGAAATAATATTTCCTAGCCTTCAATCCTCCATTTATTATGACATTTCAGCCACATCTTCATCTTTGGTAAGGCACTATCCCGTTCTATTTTGTTAAAACTGTTTCCAACGCTAGATCATCTTGGAATGCAAAAATAATCCTTGCTGTTTTTATCTTTTGCACTCAATCTTCTTTATATTCTCTCCCACCTCCTCCACTCTCACCTCCATTAAGTACAAAGTGATGCTGGATTTCGTTACCACTAAAATTGAAATCATTGATTCAGCTACTTTTACAGTTTATTTGCATCTCCGAGCAAACCACGTAAAGCTTCTTTTAAAGTCTTCCCTGTCTTAACCCTGACTTCATATTATCCAGTCTCTCTCCTACTTCCCCTCATAGTCTCTCCAAGCTCTTGCTGTTCATGATATCCATCTCCTGCTTCCTCAATCCTATTTCCATTGACCTGCTGACCACTCAACTTCTATTCCTGGCTTCACGGTCAGCTGGTTTGTTGACGGTTCTCACTCTTCAGGTACTGTCCCTTCTCCTTTAAATCTTCAAGTCATCAATCCTTCTTCAAAAGTAAAAGTAGCGAACCTTGTCTTGGAAACCAATATTCTATTTCTAACAGGGAGATAGCAAGAACTGCAGATGCTATAGTCAGAGTCAATATGATGTGGAGCTGGAGGAACAAAGCAGGTCTTGAATAATGGTATACCATTCATCAGGACCTACTGTATGCCTCCAGCTTCATACTGTACTGACCCCCATTTCTAACATTTCTCTTCAACGTGCTGTTACTTCCCAAAACCATGCCTATATTTACTGCAACTCCATGACTGAGTTCTCCAAACAAGTTTCCAGCCCCAGCATAGTACTGAAATAGTTATCAAATTCACATCCTGTGTGATTGTGGCTATGATACTGAAAAGCAACCAATATGAAAAAAGGAAAACTGTGGCAGGTGTGTAAAGCGTCAACTGTGCTTATCCAAATATCTACTGGCTGTACTTTAATTCACATCAAGTCCCACTAACCTATCGATGTTTGCTTTAGAACCGATTACATAATTTTAAAATTTTCATGCCTGTTTTCAAATCTGTCGTTGACTTTGCCATTCACTTCCTCTCTCCCTATCCTTTTCCAGCTCTACAACTCCAATTTAGAATGCTGCCTGGGAAAGATTCTGCCATTCTCCAATTCTGGTCTCTTTCCTATCCCCAATCTTAATTGCTCCATCATTGCTTTCAGCTCCAAAGGCCCAAAAGCTCCAGATTTATTTCCTAAACTTCTCAATTTCACTATCTTTCTTTCCACCTTTAAGATCCTCCTTACCCCTTTGATCAAGCTTTTGGTCATCTTGCTCTAATATCACCTTATTGGCTCAATGTTAAATTTTATAAAGGAGGAGGAACTACCATTAATATAATGCTTTTCCAACCATTCAAAGTGTCAAAGTACTTTTCAAAATTTGGCCACTGCTGTAATGTAGGAAATGCAACAGCAAACTTCCAAACAGAAATGACCAATTTTTTTGATGTTGGCCAGGAAACTAAAGTAACATCTGTAGTCATTTTTGAAATCGACCTAAGATCTTTCACACTTACTTAAAGGCAGATGGGTTCTTGCCTGAAAATAACAACTTAAACATAGTACTTCTGGCAGTGTAGTGCTCTCTCAGTACTACACTAAGGGAACAGAGTTTGGAGACATGTGTTGCTTGCCTCCTCCCATATCCCACCTCCAGTCCTGTTATTAATGTCAGTCTCGAACCGACTAACGTTATAAAGGCTGCTCCACGGTGACACTATGCTGTGAGGGGGCAGAGGAGAAAGGTCAAAATCTTTAACTGTTAATACATAGGCTACTTATGGACCGTAATAGATTTAATGGTAGACGAATGTCAGCGCCTTACCCACAGACCATATTATCAGAACAGGATTTAGGGTGGACAGCAAGGCTACTCATCTGTCACATTTTACATGTCTCCCACTCCTACCAAAGCACACCTAGGAGGAGACTGTAAAACCTAGCCACAAGTGTTGAACTCGAACCCAGATATTTGCAATTCAGAGTGTGCTACAAAGAGCAACAGGGCTGACACCTTTCTCAGTAACGCTTCCTTGAAACGACTTAGAAGCAGCGTATGATTGCAACATGTTATAAGCATATAATTTTAGAACAGAAAATGTCTAATTAACCTTTAATATACTACAATATTTCAAAAAAGACAATGACAAAGAAACAATAGCAATTGGGTTTGGAGGCTGTATTAGATTATTTTGCTAGAACATTAATACATATCATATGACTCTCACTTGTAAATGCTTCACGAATTTAAAGACCCATCAGAAAAGACTCAGACACTTAAGTAAAAAAAAACTTAAGAATCTGTTGAGTCTGTAGCCAGATATCTGGAATTTGCAAGCCATTCTACTTTAGAAAAAAAAGTGGAAGAAAAACAAGTCACTTCAGAGTTTATTTGAAAATCAAATGAAACAAGTGCAAGCTTTCAAGTCTATAAAAGGCACATATTTTATTTTCTGGCACTGTAAACTGAAACGGAAGTTGGACTGCTTAACTGAGATAAAAGTAAATTTTTGCAATTTGAAAATCACACCGCATATTGTTGAGTTGTGCAATATAATGTTGGCATTAGGGAGCAAAAAGAAGAAAAAGACAAGACTGAGCAGCAGCAAGAATTTTTCAGGTTAAGGAAATTCAGCTGGTGACAAGCTGATTGGTTGAGCTAAAAGTGAGTTCCAAGAAGCAGGGAGTGAAAACATTCAAAACCTGCAAACAGTATGTGTGTGCAGGTGCATGTGGACATAGGGGAAACAGAAAAAACCAGAAAGGTTAAAAAAAAATTCAACAAGAAAAGACTTAAGTTCAACTGAGAGGACACCCAACACTATACAGGTAATTGCATTGTCATTGCTAATTCAAAGGGACCGAGGAAAATAAATTACATTCCACTTTGCGGTCTAGTCTTTTGACGTCTGACTTCTTATTTTACCCTGTCTATAATTTTCTTTCAGCCATATTATATGGATTAAGCCATACACGTTTCATCTGTCTTAATTGTGGTTCAGTATGTTTGGGAACGAGTATAGATTTTTAAAAATTCTTTCACTGACATTGTTAAAGCTGAATGTCTTACCGGTTTTGGGGGTCTCACTAGGATTTTTACACTTTTACATACTTTTTGCCAATTTGGGAAAGTGGGACTTGATTATCAGTGCACTATTTCCAGTTAGGTTTTGACATCGGCAACGTTTGTATAAAATGAAATAACAGGTTTGATGCTGAAGACAAGTCTAATTCACAGACAATAAATTTATTTGATTACACGAATCATGGAAACATTTAGACATCTAGAGTATCGATGGACAGGGCTCAGACTTACTAAAGCTTAATGTGTGTTGCAAAAACCAAGTTCAGCAACTAAATAAATGAATACGGTATTTGAATTCCTACATACATTGGGAAGACTGACAGTCGAGCATACTAGGAATGTAGTTCCCTATGAAGATGTGATGCATGAAGTGTTGGCATTTTATGCACTTGGATTGGTATCCAAATTGAAAGCTGGTAAGCAGCAGCATCTATTTTAAATGCAAAAGCTTTTGAATGCATTAGCAATTCCTGTGATGGGACTGTAGTCATAATGCTACAAAGGACTGTTCAGAAAATCAATTCAACAGTGAATTGTGAGAAAGATCCCACACAGTTTACACAGCTTTGGAGTAAATTATCCCTCATAGTAAATATTGATTGATTTGCACTGAAGCCTAAGTGACAATAAATAAAGGGCATCTGGCTGTGACTAAGGCATTCAAGATGTGATTTTAATAGCCTTTGGTGAGGCTGGCAGTAGAGCACTCAAACATAGTGATTAAGATCTGACTTTCATTATCTTCTTGAAAACAAGCATCTTATGTGATGTTGTGTCCTAGTCAAATGGATATAGCAAGTTCACAGAGACAGTTGGAGAAAATGAGCCAATAGGATCAATACAGAATTAGCTAACCCTTCCCTTTCATTAGTTCTTAGAATCTATCAGAGAATCATGAAATTTGGATCCTGGATTTGTGCCTCAGAGAATCTTATGACAGGGACACCATAGCAAGGTGTTACATTATTTTAATAAAATGTGAGGCTGGATGAACACAGCAGGCCAAGCAGCATCTCAGGAGCACAAAAGCTGACGTTTCGGGCCTAGACCCTTCATCAGAGAGGCTCTCTGATGAAGGGTCTAGGCCCGAAACGTCAGCTTTTGTGCTCCTGAGATGCTGCTTGGCCTGCTGTGTTCATCCAGCCTCACATTTTATTATCTTGGAATTTCCAGCATCTGCAGTTCCCATCATCTCTGTTACATTATTTTGATTGTTTAAACCTCCTCATCTAGAAAATTTAAAGATCATGTTGTTTCAGTTTTCTGTACTTTTGGTTGTGATATGAAATAGAAGAAAAAACAGATTTAGAACCAAGGACTGCCGAATGATTACTGTATCTTCGGACAGCATGTAACTTGACACTCCAAGCAAGTGCCATTTATACAGCTGCTTGTTCAACCAGTACTTGAAATGTAATTTGCAAACAAGCTGGAACAAAGGAAAGTGCACAAATGGAAATGCAGATAGCAATAAGTAACAGATTAGTCTATGGACCAGAGATTGATTCTTGGTTCTCAGGTAGCTAATCAGTTCAAGGCTATGAGCAAAATAGTGAAAAGCCATCAGACCTCCACCACCTGAGAAGCATTTCACTCTCGACAGTAAAACCCACTTAAGCCTGAAGAAAACAAGTTTATCTTTCCTCCAGCAGTTTCCATGAGCTGCAAATTTTTGCAAAGCCTGCAAACCAGTGAAAGCATCCAGAGAAAGACTGAGAAGCAGCATTCTGATCAGCACAAGAATTATGTCAGCAGATCCTGTGAACAGAGACCACTGAACTGCTTTCCCAGTTTTCCCTCCACCCATAACATGCTTTTCTTCTGTCTGCATCTGCAGGTAAGATGGGGGAACTTAGAAGGGCATTAGAGTTTAACCAGTGGAATTTTATGCTAACGATTCATAATTACTTATCTGTAGCTAGAGTTTACTTACTTTTAATGAAGAATAACCTATTCTTGTCAAGTACAAAAACCTGGTCTATGCTTTCTGTCAACTTGCATCTGAAAAATTGGGTAAATTGGGGAATTCTGCAGTTTTCAAAATTCTTTATCTTTGTGATAACTCTGGGAATAATGGTGCTTGATTTCCAGCAATGCTACCCTAGCAAGGTGTAATAAAAATCATTTCAGCATGCCTACCTAGCACATATGGGTTACAGTTTCTCTTTACTTTATCCCAACACCAAAATCTAAACAACATACAGCTGGAGCAGAGCACACCAGTAAGGCTATAAAACAACATGGAAAAAATGAAGGTTCAGTCAAACTTGCAGGAATACAGACAGCACAGAGGAAAAGCAAGAGTTTAGTCAGACCAGCACAAATCATTGAGCTGATCAGGACAACGAACAGCACAGAGAAGGAGGATGAGATTTCAGCCACAACAGCACAAACTAGCAAGGATTCACTATCGAGTGGGAGGCAAGAATTCAGTCAGAGCAGCTCAAACCTGAGACCACTGTGACTAGCTGTTGCCTGTAATTACTAACAGTTCCCAATTGAAAAGAGTATAAAAGGAATGTTACATCCCAGGGAAGCAGGTCGATGACTGGTGTGTATTGCAGCTCAGGTGTTACATTTCAACAACAGGCAGATTAAAATTTAGAAAAAAATACCAAGTATTAGTAATAAAGAACAATGAGCAGATAAGGAGTTATTTTTAAAGTTAGGTTTAGATTAACTTGTGAATTATGTGGAGTCCGATATCTATCACTATTAGTAAGGCTGGATTAATAGTTGTAAAATATTTTAGTTTTGACAAGGTTTATTTTTTAGCAGTAGCAAAGCATCAACTATTAAAGCAATGGCTAAAGGGCATCTCCCACATCCTGGGCAACGATTTGTGCAGGAAGTGTCATCAGTTGCAGCAGCCCAGAGCTCTTTGGAATTTGATCAGTCACTAGTATAATTAAGGTGCATCTGTTAAGGATGAACACTCGGTTGGCAGCATGTTTAAAGGTATGGTTACACACAGCTATTCACAGAGTATTCAAGGAGAGGGGGAATGGATGACCTGCAAATAGTTTAAAAAAAGAGCCCCGTGAGTGAATTCCAATCTCCAACCACTATCAGTTCTGAATACCGAGGAGAGTATTAGTTCACCTGGGAAGTGTAGTCACAAACAAATACATGGCACCACAGTAATCCAGCTGTAAAAAGGCAATACAACGAAGACTGGAAGAGCTATAGTGAAAGTTAGTGTCCCTGAATAGTCTAGGCCACCTTTGTTGGGAGGGGTGTTGTTGAGGGTCAACAGCCAGCCATAATGATCCACATTGGAACCAAATGCATCAGCTGAGAAAGGGATGTGATCCTAAAGTCAGAATTTAGGAGCTAGGTAGAAAATTAAAAGTGACTTCAAAAGTAGTCATCTTTCGATTAGTCTCAGTGTCATCAACAAGCATAGAAATAGGAGGACAAGACAGATGAATGAGTATCTGGAAAAATCAGTGCAGAAGGAAGGGATTTAGATTCTTAGGGCAGCTCTTGAGTAGATGGAAACTGTACAATTCAGTAGCTTGCACTTGAACAGAGCTGAAACAGAGTTCCTTGTTGGGCATTTTACTAGTATGACTGAGGAGAGTTTAAACTAACTCGGCAGGGATGTACTAAGACATAATAGTGGAAAGAAGTGCCAAGGAGTACAAAATACCAAGAGAGATGGATAACACTAGTATAGAGAATAGTTAAAATAATAGGTGGAGCCCGGGTAAGGGTGAAAGTAACAAAAATACTTGCAGAGTAATCCAGACTTAGACTTTGCTACTTTCTCCCTTACTCTGACCTAGCTATTAACTTACTATTCTTTATAGGCTTTTTCACTCAACAAGTAGTTTGGGTATGGAATGCACTACCTGGAAGTGTGGCAGCGGCAGGTTCAACCGATACATATTAATGATCCAGACCTTGGGGACAGCCACAATTCCAAAACAGGTGAATGATACAAAACTCAGAAGCATTGTCAACTATGAGGAGGATAGTTTAGAACTGCAAAAGGACACAGACAAGTTGGTGGTCTGGGTGCACACATGTCAGATAAAGTTATAGAATCACAAAGTTGTACAGCATGGAAACAGACCCTTCGTTCCAACTCGTCCATGCCAATCAGATATCCTAAGTTAATCTAGCCTCATTCACCAGCATTTGGCCCATGTCCCTCTAAAGTCTTACTAGTTATAGACCCATCCAGATGCCTTTTAAATGATGTAATTGTACCAGCCTCCACCACTTTCACTGGCGCAGCTCATTCCAGATGCACACCAGCCTCTGCATGAAAAAGTTGCCCCTTAGGTCCCTTTTACAACTTTCCCCTCTCATTTTAAACCTATGCCCTCCCGTTTTGGACTCATCTACCCTAATGAAAAGACCTTAGCTGTTCACCCTGTCCATGCCTCTGATGATTTTACAAGGTCACCTCTCAGTCTCAGATCCTCCAGAGAAAAATGCCCCTGCTTCTCCCTGTAAGTCAAACCCTCCAGTCCCACCAACATCCTTATAAACTTTTACTCCACCCTTTCAGGTTTAACAACACCTTTCCTATAGAAAAGCAACCAGAATTATAGGCAGCATTCTAAAAGTAGCCTCAGCACTGTCTTGTACAGCCAGAACCTGATGTTCCAACTCCCATACTCAATATTCTGACCAATAAAGGCAAGCATGCCAAATGCATTCTTCACTGCACTGTCTACCACTTTCAAGGAACTATGCACCTGCACCCCAAGGCTTTTTTTTTCAGCAACACTCCCGAGGCACCCTACCATTAACTATGTAAGTCCTGGCTGGTTTGTCTTAGCAAAATGCAACACCACACATGTATTAAATTAAACTTCATCTGCCACTCCTCAGTCCAGTGGCCCATCTGATCAAGGTCCCACAGTACTAAAATAATCTTCTTCACTGTCCACTACATCATATATTTCAGTTGACATCTGCAAAGTTACTAACCATGCCTCCTACATTCACATCCAACTCATTTATATAAATGATGAAAAGCAGCAGACACAGCACCACTCTTTGTTACATACAGTTGGTCACAGACCTCCGGTCCAAAAAGCAACTCTCTACCACCACTGTCTACCTCCTACTTTCAAGCCAATTGTGTTTCCAATTAGCTAGTTCCCCCTGATACCATGGGATCCAACCTTATGAACCAGTCCATCATGCAGAATCTTGTCAAATGCTTTGCTTGGGTCCATTGGACAACTGCTATTGCTCAGTCTTCATCAATCTTCTTTGTTACCTCTTCAAAGTACCCAACTTAAATTATGAGACAATTTCCCATGCACAAAGCCATGTTGACTGTCCCTAAATCAGTCTTTGCCTTTCCTAATACATGTAAATCCTGTCCCTCAGGATCCCCTCCAACAACTTACCTGCCACTGACATAAGGTTCACTGCTTTATAGTTTCCTGCCTTTTCCTTACAGCCTTTCTTAAATAATGGCACCACATCACTCAAACTCCAGTCACTCCACACCTCACCTGTGGCTGTCTGTGGTACAAATATGTCAGAAAGGGGCCCAGTAATCTCTTCCCACAAAGTTCTGTGAAACACCCAATCAGGGCATGGGGAGTTATTTCCTTAATGAGTTTTAAGATACCCAGCACCTCTTCTTCTGTAACATGAACTCTTTTTAAGACATCACTATTTATTTCCGAGATAATGAGAACTGCAGATGCTGCAGAATCCAAGATAACAAAGTGTGGAGCTGGATGAACACAGCAGGCCAAGCAGCATCTCAGGAGCACAAATTTTATTGTGAGTACAAATGATTAGTTGACGTTTCTCCCAACGTAAGTATTCATGTTACTTGTTGAATGTTCGGCTGACAAGTTTGATAAATTCTCTTGAAAGTATTGCTCTTGGGCTGTTCATCACCTCTCTGAAGAAGGGTCTAGGCCCAAAACGTCAGCTTTTGTGCTCCCGAGATGCTGCTTGGCCTGCTGTGTTCATCCAGCTCCACACTTTGTTATCTACCATTTATTTCCCCAAGTTGCCGAGCTTCGATGTCCTTCTCCACAATAAATACTGAAATGAGATACTCATTTAGTGTTTCCATCTCATGCAGTTCCATATATAGATGGCCACGTTGATCTTTAAGGGGCCTTATTCTCTCCCTAATTATTCTCTTGCCTTTAATGTACTTACAGAATCTGTTTGGATTCTCCTTAACTCTATTTACCAAAGCTATCACAGTCTCCTTTTTGACTTCTGATTTACCCCTGAAATATACTCCTACTGCCCTTATATTCCTCTAGGGATTCACTTGATCCCAGCTGTCTATGCCTGATATGTCTTTTTTTGTGTCCAGAGTCACAACTTCTCTAATCATCCAGCATTCCCCACACCTACACCCTTGTCCTTCACCCTAACAGGAATATACCATCTCCGAACACTCATTAGCTCATTTTTAAAGGCTTTCCGTTTCCAACCATCCATTTACCTGCATTTAGCCTCCCCCAATCAACTTTTGGAAGCAAGTTCCTGACCTTACACCAATTTAGAACTTTAACTTTTTGATCATTTCTATCCTTGTCTATAACTATTTTAAAACCAATAGAATTATGATCATTTGCACAAAAGTGGCCCCCTCTGACACCTCAGTCACTTGCCCCGCCTTATTTCCCAACAGAAAATCAAGAGCTGCTCCTTCTCTAGTAGATACATCCACTTACTGAATAAGAAAGTTCCCTTGTGCACATTTAAATTCCTTTCTATCCAAGCCATTAACACTACGACAGTTCCAGCCTATGTCAGGTAAGTTAAAATCCCCTAACATTACAACCCGATTATTCTTACAGACATCTGAGATCTCCTTATATGTTTGCTTCTCAATGACTACCAGATGGCCTATAATACAATCCCAACAAGGTGATCATCCCTTTCTCATTTCTCAGTTCCACCCAAATAAACCTCCCTAGACGTAATCTCAGGAATATCCTCCCTCAGTATAGCCGGAATGCTATCCCTAACCAAAAACGTCACTCCCCCTCCTCTCTTGCCTCCCTTTCTAACCCTCCTACAGCATCTACACCCTGGAACATGAATCATAGAACCCCTACAGTGTGGAAACAGGCCCTTTGGCCCAACAAGTCCACACTGACCCTCAGAGCATCCTACCCAGACCCATCTCACTTTAACCCACCTAATCTACACATCCCTGAACACTATGGGAAATTTAGCATGGCCAATCCACTCAGCCTGCACATCTTTTGACTGTGGAAGGAAACTGGAGCACGCACAGGAAACCCCGCAGACACAGGAAGAATGTGCAAACTCCACACAGACAGTTGCCCCAGGGTGGAATCGAACCTGGGTTCCTGGTGCTGTGAGGCAGCAGTGCTAACCACTGAGCCACTGTGAAGCTGTCAGTCCTATCCATCCCTGAGTCACATTTCTGTATCAGCTGTGATACCCCAGTTCCACGTTCCCAACCACGCCCTGAGTTCATGTGCCTTACCTGTCAGGCCTCTTGCATAAGTAAATGCAGTTTAATTGATCAGTCTTACAACGTTCTCTGCCAACTTCTTTGGCGTGGCTATTTGACTTGCTCCCCTTATCTACAGTACCAGCCTCAGACTTTTCTCTTTTCTCATTAGTGCTTTGTTTCTTTCTGACTGGAGCTTGTATACACTTGAGTTTAGAAGGATAAACGAGGATCTGATTGAGATATATAATATTATTAAGGGATTGGATACTCTGGAGGCAGGGAGCATGTTTCCGCTGATGCGTGAGTCCAGAACCAGAGGACACAGTCTAAAAATAAGGGATGGGCTGTTTAGAACAGAGTTACGGAAAAACTTCTTCAACCAGAGAGTGGTGGATATATGGAATGCTCTGCCCCAGAGGGCAGTGGAGGCCAAGTCTCTGGATACTTTCAAGAAAGAGATGGATAGAGCTCTTAAAGATAGTGGAATCAAGGCTTATAGGGATAAGGCAGGAACAGGATACTGATTGTGGATGATCAGCCATGATCACAACGAATGGTGGTGCTGGCTCAAAGGGCCAAATGGCCTACTCCTGCACCTATTGTCTACTGTCACCAAATAATCAAACTTTCCCTGATCTCCCACATCTGAGAGGAAGAGCGCATCACCCTACTAAAAGCCATTTCTGTCCCTTTAGGAATCTACAGACCCAAAAATTAATTAAAGCAAACAGCACACTTTGCTCAGAAATGCAACAATGGCACTGTTTTACTGCTTGAAAACAATGCTTTGGGATAACTTAATACTAATCCTTAATATTAAAAGTCAAATCAAGAGACAGATCTCAGTACGAACATTAAAAAAACCCTCAACTTACTTACTATTATAGATTTACAGAAAAGGACATTAAGCCATAGAAATCTTAAAATCAAACACTTAGCTGATCAGTCTCAAAAAAACAGAAGGTTGTCCTCTTCTCCTGCAGTTTCAGACAGTAAGTTTTTTTTTAAAAAATCACTAATGCCTCCGTAGGTGCACCATGAAGCTGGATGTTAGCCCTCCCATGTCAGCTACAAAACTGTACTGCTTGCTTGTTATTTCAGTGAAACCCCAACCCCACAGCCCTTGTGCAATTTCTCAGTCTGACAGCTGCGAAACTACACTTGTAAGTGGCTTTTTATGAAGCAAATCCTGAGCTTAATGCAATTCTTCAATCACCAACCTTGCCACATGGTCGCTCCCCTGAAACTCTCTCTCTTTCCTCCCTTTCAAAGAATCTTTGACTTTTTTCATAAGTTCCAAAAACAATGCAAAAACTTATAAAAACAGCAATTACTGGATTAAGGAAGTAAGTAAATCCAGTGGAAAAAAAAACTTCACTTACAGGTTCCACCTCAGGCATATCTGGCAGCTGAGAGACTGCTTCTTCCACCACAAACTGTTCATCATCATCTTCTTCTTCTTCAACATTCTTTCCTTTATCCACTATTAAATTAGAGACAGGTTTTGCACTACCAATTCTGGAAAAGTGCAATAAAACCAATCAAAAAAAATTTTAAAACAGGATAAGTTATATGGGACACATCAGACACTAATTATCTATTTCTGTAATATAGCCTTCTGTAAATGTCATGACAGCTGTCAAGACAATCCATTGTCACAAATTTTTTTAGAAAATATGCAGCAATACAAAGTATCTTAAAAAGAACCTTCTGGACCTCACCCCTTTATTATATTATCCCTGCCTATCATTCAATTAAATCATGAATGCCACCTAAAGTCTATTCCCTTTTCTGACAAATTATTACTCATTTTTGAAATAATTTCTTACTCTTAAAATGGCTATACACTTTTTTTAAACCAAGTTAAATTTGAACAATCATGTTCTTGCTTCCATTAAGATAATATTCTCAAGTTACCTTCAACTGCCAATAACTTGATATACCTTGATGATCTTTCTTGATTAAAAACTTTGTTTTTGCCTTCAGACTGGGCTTTTTCCATCGTTTGATAATAAAAACGGTTTATAAACTATCTCACCACCATCATGGCATAAAATATCCTACCATTATTTCAATAACATCACTATTGAATCTAATTCCAAATTTCAAATGATTTTTTTAGCGTATCTCACATAACAGTAGTTTATTTATGCTTTACTTTTGGGTGTGCCCCAGAGAAATCAATTACAATTCAGCAATTAGCAAAGAAAGCATTCCCAGCCTTACGTCAAAAGCATGTTCGCTTTCATGATGTCAGTCGAATAATCTCACTGGAAGGAGCGGTTTATTCATTCGAGTGATCAGATAATATATTCCAGTGAAGAGAAAGCGAGAACACAATCGCCAGGATTTTCTTGTTCAATTATCACCTTGCAATCCACTGATAACATTTACTGTACCAGCAGAAAAAAAACCTTCGTTTCATGATACAAGGGCCCTAGGATTTGCAGGATATTGTTCCTGTTTAACATGCAGTGAATTTCTAGGACATCCACTATATTACAATAATGATAAAAGAAAAGAAAATCTACCTTTCTGAAGGGGAGTCTGGACCTTCCTGCTTCTTTACTCTGGGAGGTGCTGGTCTTGCACTGCCTGGGCGAGGTATTCGTTTGCTGTTCAAGAAAACAACCTTTTATTTCAATCACATAATAATGAATAAAAGTTTGAAAACCAGCAACTGTGACATGAGGGCAAACTGTTCTACACTATGAGTTGTTTTATGTGATGTACTGCCTGAGAGTTTTGTGGGAACGGATTCAACTAAGGTTATCAAACAAGAATTGTGTAATTATCTAAAGAAAAAGGAAGTGCAGAACTATGGAGAAAATGTGGATGAGACAGTCTAGGTGAACTGTTCTCACACACAGTCAGCATGGCCATGTCAGGCCAAATAGTATCCTGTGCAGAAATCATATTTCATTCCATTTGAAATCAAATGGCAAAGAACTTCCATCATGAACAAAATCTCAACTATCCAAAAGTGAACCTCAAGCCAAACGCCCAGAAAAAAAACAGCAACTACGTCCGATCTTCAAACATGCAAGTTCCATCTACTCCAGAGGTATGTAATAACATCTCTGAACAGGTTGATTACAAAACATTTACCCTGAAGAGACCTTCTCTGGAAATAGTATCTAACATTAATCCACTCTGACCTCTTGCAGTAAAATATAATCAGAGAAAACGTGAACTTGTACATCTTTGCAGGAAGAATAGAAAAGTGGCATATCACTTAGAGATTGCAGAACCCAGGTAGAAGGTTCTTGATGTTCTGGTACATGTATCAGGAAAGGTTTGCATGCAGTTCAAAATTAGGAAGACAAATAGAATGTTGCCATTTATAGCAAGAGGAATGGAATTACAAAATATGGGATTGCTTGCTACAATTATAGAGAGCACTGATAAGACAACTCTTGGTAGCACTATATACAATGGTTTGAATTTCTTATTTAAGAAAGGATGCATTAGAAGCATTTCAGAGGAGGTTAATTCTGGCTTACAGTAGTTATCTGAGGAAGAAAGGTTAGATAGGTAAGCCTGTATGCATTGGCACTTAGAAGAATATGAGGTGATTTTATTGAAACATACAAGGTCCAGATGGGACTTGATAGGGTGGATGCTGGAAGGGTGTTTCCCCTTTTGGATAAGTGGCTTCATTAAATACCTTTAATTTAAAGGTATTTAGTTTCTTTACTGACAAAGAGCCAATTTCTTTGGGGCGGGGGGGGGAAAAGGGTGGGAACATGGATTTAAGGCCATAATCAGATCAATATGAGCTTAATAATTGGCAGAGCAGAGCAGCTGGACAGCCTAAGCCTGATCCTAATTCATGGCAACTGTCAAGGTGAATCAAGGGTTAATCTTGTCCAGATACTGGAAGGCACAGTGCTTCAGACATCAGTGATGATGCATTCTTGTGTGGATCAAAAAGCAGCCACAGTCCACTTGTTGATATATAACAAAACACAGCGATGCACTGCATCACTGGTACCTTTCAAAGCTAATAGCCTGACCAACCATGATATTGCACATCACTCCACCATCCATTCATCACAACGTAGCAAACCTCCAGAGAGTCCAGAAAATTTAGGAAGAACAATAGAATTGCATGCAACAGGACCTCAACTCCTGTCAATTCATTTTTAAGGGAGAAAAGTGCTGGCATTCTCGTACTGTCATTGGAAAATAACATCTCTGAACAGGTTCATTACAAAATATTTAGAGGCCCAAACTATTGCTTTGGAGACACAACTTAAATTCCACCACAACAGCCGGTGAGATTTAGAATCAGTAATGAACTTGGAATTTAACAGAAAAGCCAGTGTCAGTAACGGTGACCATGACAATAATTGTTGATTGAATAAAAACCCATCTGATTGACTCAGAGATAGCAAGAACTATAGATACTGGAATCAGAGTCAATACACTGGGGAAC
The DNA here is from genome assembly GCF_030684315.1 of Stegostoma tigrinum. NCBI lineage: Eukaryota > Metazoa > Chordata > Chondrichthyes > Orectolobiformes > Stegostomatidae > Stegostoma > Stegostoma tigrinum. The sequence continues at coordinate 20,842,843 of NC_081360.1, read as the reverse complement.
TGGAGGAACACAGCAGGTCAGGCAGCATCAGAGGAGCAGGAAAATCAACATTTCAAGTCAGGACCCTTCATCAGGACTCATCTGCCATTCTTACTTCCTCTGGTCTAGATGTGATTCCAATCACAAAACTGGTAATGCAAGTTACTCAATTCAAGAGAATTAGGGTATGGTAACAAAAACCGATCATGCCAGCAACATCCACATCCAATGAATGGATAAAGAATAAAATAAAAACTTAAGGCCTTTAGACTCACTCAATATTTCAACAATGCTACTTTCAAACCTGGTCAAGCTTGGAAAGCCAAATGAAGTTTACAAGAAACTGTTATAGAATTCAGGCCACTTGGTAAGATTGCAACTCAGCCACCTATATTGTCTTTTGTCCAGAGTATTTATTGACATCCCACAACCAGTGTTAGTGGTCCCTATTTATAAGTGCTCAGATAATTAATAACCACCACCTGTTTCTCTTAAATGAAGATCTCAATATTAACAATGCAAATAACTAAACATAAGCAGCTAGTGAAAAAGAGACTTCCTGGAAAATTATTGGTTTTCATGAACAACTCTAAACTACACCCCAATGATTCATGGAAAATAAAAGTAGTTGATTAACAAATAAAAAATTAAGTGTTTTCCAGTTTGTAAAGCAGTCTCTTAGAACAGAACATGGAATATAATACTGATTCACAAATATGAATGAGGCATTATAGCACTCTAAAAGCAATTACTTATCTTATTCATATGAATGCTAAAATTCTAAACAGAAACAGAAATTACTTAAGAAACTCAGCTGATCTGGCAGCAACTGCAGAGACAACGCACAGTTAATGTTTCAGGTCTGGTGGCTGTTTTTCAGAACTACTGGTAGCTAGGAAAAGGTGATACATTTGCAGAAGACAGGGCGGTTGGTAGGGGAAGGAGTAAGTGAATGGATGGAGATCTCCATGTATTCACTCACTTACTCCTCTCTACACTCGCATCCACCCTTCGCTGTCTTCTGAAAATATACTGCCTTTTCCTAGCTACTAATAGCTCTGAAGAATGACCACCAGATAGGAAACATTAACTCTGCTTATTCTCCAACAGATGTTGTCAGACCCACTGAGTTTCTCCAGCAATTGCTGCCTTTGTTTCAGATTTCCAACATCTGCTGTTTGTTATTTTGGTCTGAAATTACACTTGGGCTACGTATCTACAAGTATCAGGAAATGACCATCTCTGACAGGAATGAAACTGAGCTTTGACATTCAATGGCATTACCATCACTGAATGCCTCACCATCAGCATCCTGGGGGTTAACCACTGACTAGAAACTGAACTGATCCAGCTATATAAACATTGTGGACACCAGAACAGTTCAGAAGTTAGGAATTGAGCAAAATGGAACTCAACTTGCATCTCTTCAAAGTCTGCCCATCATCTACAAGGCATATGTCAGAGTGATGAAATATTCACCTGCCTAGACAGGTGCAGTTCCAGCAACACTCAAGAAGCCAAACACCATCCAAGGCTAAGGAGCTCACTTGTCGACACCCTATTCACCGCCTTCAATATTCATTTCCTTCACCGCCAATACACAATGGCAGCAGTGTGTGCCATCTACAAGATGAACTTCAGCAGCTCACCATGGCTTTATTGACAGCATCTCCCAAACACGCAACCTCTCCCACTTAGAAGGAAAAGGCCAACACATGCGCGATAACATCACTACTTGCAAGTGCCCATTCAAGCCACATGTTGTCCTGACTTTAAAATAAACCACTGTTCCTTCACAGACTTTGAGTAAAAATCCTGGAACTCCCTCCCTAACAGCATGCAACTATACTGCAAGGACAACAGCAGGTGACCATCACCTCAATGGCAATTAAGTACGGGCAATAAATGCAGGTTTTACCAGCAATCCCCACATTCCATGAATGAATAAAAAGAACCCTATGTGCCACATGAAAGAGGATTTATCAGCAATTTCAATAATTAAATGTAAACACATCAAACCTTTGCAAGACTTGAGTGGAAAGCTCATCAAAAATCTCTCCATTCACTTCTGTCGTATGTTTCTTCTCAACAGAATTGTGGGCAGCTTCAAGTTCTGAAAATGTTGATACAATCATGAAGATGTGCAATATTGGTAAGGAAGAGAGTCAAAACATTATCTTAATTTGATAAAATGCTGAATTACTGTAGTACTGAAATATGACTGGGTCTATCCAGTCTGTGTGGACTGGCAAATGGCATGTTTTAAAATTTGGAATAAAGTTAAAGATTTAGCCCTCAGAGTGCATGACTAAATTACAACGTATTAAATATTGGTACAGAGATTTGTATTCATTTGTAAAATACATAGCTAGTGGTTGAGACCTTTAGCTGCATTAAAAAAGGCTCTTATGACCCTATCCCTAGACAAGTTCAAGTGTCACCTGCTCCAGAGATGTATTATAACTTCTCTGAACAGATTAATTAGAAAGGATCTTAAATCAGTGCAAAATATGCCCTTCCTTGCTTAGCAGAGAATTAAAATTTAATTATTTTTATTTCAAAAATATTCCTCATTTTAAAAAAAAGCATTCAAGTGTACAGGAACAAAACTTCAAAGAAGTTGGAAGAATGGTATAAGCTATAGTACAATGAAGGGAGTTTCTTTTGTCACAATTCTCCGATTAATGGTCTAGCTGTGGGTGAGAGAGATACCTCGCCTGGGCACAAACCAATCAAGAGAACGGACTGGTGAGCTTCTGGATCTGCCAGAGGCCTCAACTGTACAGTCCCTCATGCCAGAAAGGTGATGTAGGCAGTCTTCAGTAGGTGGTTTTCTTTTGCTTTTTGTGGGATAGGGATCTCAGCAGGCACAGGATGAGTGGAGGCAATGGCAAGAAGGTGACTTTTTGAGGCCTGTGCCTTGCAACTTGGATCTACACTCTTTAAAGTTTAAGGTGCATAAAATCCCTAAGCAACTTTCAGAAGGATCATCTCTTCTGAAGTGCAATTTAATGGTGATCTTAGTGTTGGACTAACTGATGTCTAATTATTAACAACCAAAATGTTTCATTCAACTTAAAATCTGTGATAATATTATAAAACCTGCATTCCTAACACTGGAGAGGTAATAGTGGAACCAAGCAAGGACAGGTCCTCTCAGCTAGAAGAGAGGTATACGAAGGAGCCAGTAGTTGAGCATGTAAAAATCCGCTGAGAGCTCTTTGAGGAACGACATTTGACTGTAATCATATTCACAGCAGATAAAGAAGTTGTTACTTTGGTCAGGCACAGAAACTTGAATACAGAACTGAAAAGTGAAGATGAGCACGGATTTGGGAGACAACAAACACACAGTCACAGACTTAAGAAGAAAGCAAACTTACAAAAGGGCTGGTGGTTTGCAAGGCCAGAACGTTGAAGGTTTTCTTTTGAGGAATAGAGCTGATGGCGTTTGAAAGCAAGCAGCAAAGTACTTAAGGAGAGGGAACCATTTCAAATGCTATCAAATATGGAGGTCAATTTGGGAGGCTGAGTATTTTGCAGCTAAGTGTAAAGAGTTCAAGAAAGTAGCAGGCTTTGGTCTGACAAACACTGAGCTTGAGGAAGCTAAAAGGGGAAAATAGAAAGAAGCTATAGATATGTGTAGCTTCAGAGCTACAGCAGGTGGGAACTTGAAGGTGTCTGGAGCAGAATGCATTAGAGGATCATCAGCAGCAGCAGTGGTCCCTCACAGACAAGGATGACTGTCCACTCTCAGAGTGAGTCCATAGGTGGGTGTACAGACCGATGCAGCTTTCCCAAGCTCTGTTCCACTTAGGATAGAAGGTGGTCACAGGAAGAGGTGGATGGGGCGTTGAATGGCAGTGCACTTCGTTGTTTTCGTCTGGCTTCCACATTTTCCTGATGGCAAGTCCTTTGCAACACCATTGCAAAGGCTCCTCCTGCACTTTGGATGGTCTTGGACCAAATGATTCCCATGTGTTAGTGGGAATGCTGTATTTTGCCAGAGAGGTCCTGAGGTACACTGAAGCAGTCTCTCTGTCCACCTGGAGCTCACCTGCCATTTCAAAGCAGGGAGTAAAGCATCTGCTTGGAGAGTCTCGTGTCAGTCATGTGAACACCATGCCCAGCCCATCAAGGGTGGTCAGTGCTTCGACACAGGGGATGTTGGCCAGTTGAGGATGCTGGTGTTGTGTGTCTTTCTTCCCAGCAGATTCACAGTATCTTGCACAGGCAATGTTGATGGTACTGCTCTAGCACCTGGAGGTGTCTACTGCAGACACATCTCAGAGCGATACAGGAGGAAAGGAACAAGCCAGCTCTGAAAACCATGATCTTCGTGTCAGATTACTCTTTCTCATGAATTAAATGAGAGAGCATGAGAGAGAGAGAGAGAGAGAAGAAGGAAGAAATAGTTCATTGATAACCCTGACAGAAATTTCTTTACTGGGCAAAATGTCAAAAGCACAAATGTTTTCCAACAGATAACACAACGTGGAGCTGGAGGAACACAGCAGGCCAGGCAGCATTAGAGGGATAGGAAAACTGATGTTTCAGGTCAGGGCTCTTCTTCAGAAACTCATTTTCGGAAATGGAAAGAAATCAATAGTATTTCAATAGTCTTTCAACACATCTACAAGAAATGCTTTATATACAATGAATTAGTTCAGGAGTTGGAATTTCTGTATTGGCAATCAAGGTGTAACTTGTGCTTGAAATTGAATGAGTTTTTGCACGTGAAGTTATAGATTCAAACTTCTATTCACACCAATTTGCATAATAGTTTCCCATGCATTAAAAATACTCCAAGATGTATTTAAGAATGATAAGCAGGTCCAGTTTTACCAATACCACTGAAAATAGATTTGTCACAAAAAAAGTCTTTTAACAAGTGATCAACTTAATTAAAAAATACTTTAAAAAGCTATTCCAAACCAGCAAACATACTTAATTAAATTATACTGCCCAAGTTGTCTTTTCAATACATCTTTGCATCCATGTTTAATTTTGAACATTACAAATGGGCACAATTGGTGAAACTTTGGTCCCAGCATGTGTCCTGTTTTATGGGTGAGGTGTGGAATCTTATGGATATGAGCAACATGAACAAGGTGACATGTAAGGCAGATTTGGATGAGAAATGTGGTGAGGCTGATCTTGATGTCGAGATCATCTCACTCTATCTTTTATGCTTTTCACATGTGGCGTGGCAAGATTTTCGCAAGGCATTGGTCACTTGCCAAGTGATGGGTAATTAAGCTCCCTGTTGGTTGTCCAGCTCACCTCAGGATCACGCTGCTAAAGGTCCTACCAAACTCAGCTAAACTAACCATCAGGAAAATCCAACATGGAAATCAGAGCAGGTACCAAGCAGATTCAGCTCATCCACTTCCTCCAAACAACTTCCATGTTGCCCACAACCAACTTTCTCCTCATGGCACAGACTTGCCTAGCAGGCAACATCAGTTCCAGCTACCACACAGGAGGAGGCACCCAGCCCAGACTTGGGCCAAGCTGCTCCCTTGCTGCCTTAATGAGCATTCATTGGGCACTGATTGGCATGCCCAGATGTTTTTTGCCATCCAGTGCTAATTGGTGCAGTCACACAATCAGATAGCTTGTTCAGCTGCTCAGCAGTCCTCAGACAAAGGGCAGGGGGTGTGACATCAGCACCATAACTGAACCATGTGGCAGCAGCCCATAGGCTAGACACACTGCATATGTATCAAACAGCGAGCTGTGTCCCAAATTCAAAGGCTGTAGCCGTTATCAAGTCCATGGTGCCACCCGTCAGTCAGGGGAGCCCAACATGATAAGTCAAGCAGGCTCTAACACCAGTCCTGGACTTTGACCACAGTCAGTCATCCTGTCAAAGTGGATTCACACAGGGGTTTCATGCCTCGACATTCCACTGAGTGGGTCATAGTCATTCCTTGGGCTCCATCAAGATTGGTGAGGTTGCATGACGAGATGGGGCACAAAAGTCCAGTTGGAAGGGGCAGAGGAGGGACAGGGAAGGAGTGGAGAGAAAACAAAACAGTACTAGGCCATTTGCTGGGGCTAGGGGGAGATGAGTGCAGGGGGGGTGCAGATAGACAGAGAGCGAGAGCGAGATAGGAGAAAGGGAGATGGGGGTAGACAGAGGGAGGGAAGGGGAGAGGTGGGAGGTCAGAAGGTGAGGGGGGGGAATGAGAGGGTGTGACAGGGTGGGTAAAGGAGGGACGCAAGAATGTGTGGGAAGAGAGACGGGGGGGCGCGGAAGAGACGGGGGGGGCGCGGAAGAGACGGGGGGGGCGCGGAAGAGACGGGGGGGCGCGGAAGAGACGGGGGGGGCGCGGAAGAGACGGGGGGGGCGCGGAAGAGACGGGGGGGCGCGGAAGAGACGGGGGGGCGCGGAAGAGACGGGGGGGGCGCGGAAGAGACGGGGGGGCGGAAGAGACGGGGGGGGCGCGGAAGAGACGGGGGGGGCGCGGAAGAGACGGGGGGGGCGCGGAAGAGACGGGGGGGGCGCGGAAGAGACGGGGGGGCGCGGAAGAGACGGGGGGGGCGCGGAAGAGACGGGGGGGGCGCGGAAGAGACGGGGGGGACGCGCAAGAGACGGGGGGGACGCGCAAGAGACGGGGGGGACGCGCAAGAGACGGGAGGGACGCGCAAGAGACGGGAGGGACGCGCAAGAGACGGGGGGGCGCGGAAGAGACGGGGGGGCGCGGAAGAGACGGGGGGGCGCGGAAGAGACGGGGGGGGCGCGGAAGAGACGGGGGGGGCGCGGAAGAGACGGGGGGGGCGCGGAAGAGACGGGGGGGGCGCGGAAGAGACGGGGGGGGCGCGGAAGAGACGGGGGGGGCGCGGAAGAGACGGGGGGGGCGCGGAAGAGACGGGGGGGGCGCGGAAGAGACGGGGGGGGCGCGGAAGAGACGGGGGGGGCGCGGAAGAGACGGGGGGGCGCGGAAGAGACGGGGGGGCGCGGAAGAGACGGGGGGGCGCGGAAGAGACGGGGGGGACTAAGACAGAGGAAAGCGAAGGGGGGAAGAAAATGGGGGTGAACAGAAGGGGCAGGGAGAGTTGGGGGCAGAGAGCAAGCGTGAACAAAAAGAGAAAGAGAGAAAGGGAACAAGGTATGACACTTGTACATGCATGTGGCTGGCTTGAGAGGGGATGAGGATGTGTGAAGCCTTGTGAGATTGATGGATGGGGCACCCAGGAAGGGGATGGTAATGTTTTGCTGCTGACCAGCATATTCAGGCTCAAGTTGTAGGCTACTCTCAGCAGACTACTTGCTATCACTTGGTGAAGCAAATGGGGATTGTGTACTGGGGAAGTAAATGGACACGACTGCACTCACTGTGCACCAAAGTGTGCGGGAGGGGGCTTTAACAACAGCCGGTCACTAGGTTTTTACAGGAGTTGAACACTGACCAGAGACACATGCATTATTTACAACACAGTCATAGTGGATTTCTAAGTTAGTGGCTGTCCTGTGACATTGACTCTGAGTGCTGTACCTCCCTGGCACAGCAACTACTGTAGGTTTCAATAATGTCTACATTCATATGCCAACAGCCACCTAAGCAGTAAGAAATGTTGAACTTGGACACTGACTAAGGACAGTGATGTGCACGAAGTGCCCAACTCATCATATTAGAGCAGGGAAGGGTAATGTGTGTGTATGGCATTGAGTCATTCCTCTGCCTTTAGGCCTCTTAAAGTGATGCTGGATGGTGCAATGAAGCATCTGGATCCTCAGCACAGACGTGAACAACCACATGAATGGTGCAAAACAAACATCTGTAATGCACTCGTAAATTATTTACAGAAATGTGATTCGTGCCACTGACATGCTCTCAGCACATTTTTCTCTTCCTTTCCCTCCTGCTGCATCTTCGTGAACTTCAGTAGATGGACAAGGGAGACTGCTTGGTAGTGACATCCTTGGTCATAACTTCCAAGGGTCAGAGTAGAACAGGCAGGGTGAAGGTGGAGATCCAAGCCACCTTTGCAGTGCCTTGATTAGAAAGCAAAGAGAAGCCTGAATGTGGTTCCAGTGCTGGTTGGGTGCCTCCTGGCACCACCCTGCATCCTTGGAGCACTGGACTGCTGTCGAGGATCCCTGTCGCCATACTGTCAGTCCTGAGAGTGCAGGTGTGGTGTGCTTCTTCATCAGCCCTGAGGGTGCTGAGTCTGGCCCTACATGACAGCCACCAACCAGTCCATGGAGGCAGACAGACGGTTGCATGATTCGCTATACTGCTGCAGCTTTTTGGCACTACACCCCAAATACCTGTCTGCAGCTCCTACTCCTCCCTGTGCATGCGGAATAAGTCCCTCATCACTGAGCCCACAGCGTCCTTCTCTGTCAGGGGCTGAGCATGTGCCTGATCTCTGGGGGTCCTCAAGTGTCTGTGGCCTGGAGCATTGTTCATTTATCCATTTGTGCAGCTGTGTGGTGCTCACCAGCCTGCAATCCCACAATTTGGATTCTGCTTATGGATCCCATCGAAGTGTCATCATCTGAGCTGCTGGGGGTGCAAAAGGCAGCTTTGCCAATGCTTTCTCCGTTGCCTTGACCCTGTCACCAAGAGAGATTGAGGACCTGTCTTCTGGACGAGAAGGACTGGTCTCTACAAATGTCCTTGGGAGACAGGTGCACTTCTAAGGCATTCCAGACAGAAAGTATTGAGATCAATGGTTAGCAGTGGTATTCAATGACATTGATTGCCTGGTTAATTTGAGAGTTGTAGCACAATGACAAATGGTACTTATCAGTTGCCAGGACATGGATGTGTCTAGCTCCCTGGTCCGAGCAAGGTCCCTGTCTTCTATTACAAGCCCAGCCAAAGCTGGGTTCTGTTGTCATGGAGTGAGGACACAGATATTAGTATACCCTCACCTAGCATCACTTTGCCATGTCAGGGGTCTTCTTTTGTTGTGCCAGAAACGGGAAAATAAGTAAAATGTGTGTTGGCATAGCTATTAGTGCTGATGCATATGAGAGAAGCATATAGGGGTGGTCTGAGGGAGTGAGAAGACAGCAAGGAGGGCATGGTGCAGAAGAAGAGGGCTGACAAGAGCGTATGTTAGAGCATGAGCCTTGGTGGGAGGTGAGAGTGGTGGAAGGAATAGAGTGAGTGTGAGGTAGCAGAGATTAGTATTTACCTCTTCTGCATTGCAGCCCAGTCCTCTGCATCCTTAAGATGGCACTGACTCAGGTGGCAATCTCCAATAGGTTTCCGTGGTTTGGTGGCATGGCCTCTTCTGTGGGTCCTCCAGGAAGGGGACTCCTCTCCTCTAGACCACACCATTGACCAGGATCTTCAGATCCCTGTCACAGAAATATGGTGCCAACCTCCCTTTCTTAGCCCTCTGTCAAAATAGTTCTCCAAACTAGCTTCTACATGCCAATGTTCTTTGAGGTGCACAGTAGACTTTCAAAGATGGCACAGACCCAGGCAATGCTGGTCTTCAGACAGCCATCTACGGAGTGACGAATTCTTCCAGGAACAGCACATGACATGGTGGGTGGAAATTAGATGTGATTCACATCATAGGGGCAGTAACAATAATAAATATGGCACATTTGGTAAAGTGCAGTGAGAAAACTTGCCTGGACTCATGAGAGAATCACTTCACCAACAGATGCATGAACCAAGCCAAAAATCAGTTAGCTCAGATGGCTGGTTTGTGGTACAGAGTGATGACAACAGCATAGTTTCAATTCCTATACAGGCTGAGGTTACGATGAAGGGCTCTCCTTAACCTCCACCCTCAGGTTAAACCACCCTACAGTCCGACAGGGCTATGGTGACTTTACATTTTAATAACAAAATATTCATTGATTAATCTCATGTTATACTAGTCAACTTAGGTAGAACCAATGCAGAGTTTGATACTGTAGCCTCACGTGATCCTGATTAGCTTCATTTGACAAAGAAAGGCATCAAGGTATTCTGCATACAGTGAAGACAACATTCGCATGTTTAAATTACAGATACAAAAAATAGTATACTCCTGATTCATTTGTCCTTAATAAGAAATCACAACTACAGCATTGTCCTTATACTGCTGTATTTTAAGTAAATGTAACTTGTGTACTAGACTTAACTTTGTAATAATGTGTCTACGTTTGCAATTGTATAATCCTTTAGTCTATAACTATTTTCTGAGGTTAGTATTTTCTGTGTTAGTACTTTCTGATAAAGGATGCCAAACCGTTTCCAAGCATTCAAACATAGCAGAAACAAAAAGAAAAAATAACAAATGGCTGTAGGAGAGAAGCAAATGACAAGTGAGGAGTGTGTGTCTCCTTTAATGAGGACTTAGCCAAATTAAATGAGAACTGAGGAATAAGGTCAAGGATCTTTGAGTGCTGCCTGTATATGCCTGATTTTTCTTTAACAGAGGTAAAGAATATTTCAAATTACACTCTTATCTTGCTAACAGTCATAAAGTAACAACAACAAAATTTAATGGAGAGGGTAGACCCATGGTTAACTAACCACTTAAGGAACAAGTCAGGAGATAGTGGAAGGTAACATCAGTCAATGTCCATCAACCTTAAGAGCCAATTAGATATTCATCATGCATCAGATAAACCAATTAGCAATAAGCCCACCCAAGCCTAGGTCAATCAAAATGTAATCATATAATTGATCATGCTGTGGAAAGGGTTAATAAGCAACCACTTTTGGTGATAAAGGCAAAGAAGTTTGAAGTTAGCCAACCAGAAGTGGGAGAAAGACCAGAGGCTTACTGTCAACCTGTACCCTAAACTGAACCAGAATGCAAAATGAGTAGTATGCCTATAAAGTTGCTGCCCTGTTTTCATTGGTATTACTTATAATCTAAGGAAAGCATCTTCAGCTACTGCATGTTCTCCGGTTCCCTTATTGGTTAAAATCTCAAATGAAAAAATTAACATTGTGACTTGAGTTACCTCAAACTTAAAACAGTGAAACTTAGAAGGCCAGGATAATAAATTGTGAAGCTGGATGAACATAGCAGGCCAAGCAGCATCTCAGGAGCACAAAAGCTGACGTTTTGGGCCGAAGGGTCTAAGCCCGAAACGTCAGCTTTTGTGCTCCTGAGATGCTGCTTGGCCTGCTGTGTTCATCCAGCTTCACACTTTATTATCTTGGATTCTCCAGCATCTGCAGTTCCCATTATCACTGATACAAACTTAGAAGGCCAGTTTGTTTCCACTAACTGAAGTTATATTTCCTTTTGTCTGCTCAAATAGCAAAACTTTAGATATTTGGATCAATGATCTTATTTAGCAATTCACCATTTCCTTTCAATTCTAAAGCATTCAGTAGCAGCCAATGCTGAAACGTAAGTACTTACCCCCTTCGGCATCTGACTCATCTGCAAATAAAAAACATTATATACTACAGTGAGATGTTTGCATAACTGGCTACATTTTCAACTTCAAATCCAACACCAAAATTACAGCTAAATTATTGATAAGTCATGACTTAAATAATGTATGAGTTTTAAAAATACTCAGAAGGACAAGGTATCACATCAGACAGTGGATGGTTTATAGATTTTGGGGAGATCTGACAACATTCTGTATATGATTAAAAACAATGCTTGTTTTCTGAAGTGTAAGAGAACCACAAAAATTATCTCCATTTTCCTGCCAAAAGTCCAGAAGTGAGGTCACCATGGCTCTTCAGAGTGTGGCACACTTTATTTTTATGCACATTGAGTGCTTCTAGCATTGCCCTGTTCAAGAGCCTGAAAACAAAAAGCTGCAATCATCTGTTCAAGACTTTTTAAAAAATACATGTTTGTTCTATCCTCATTTAAGGCATTTCTTTGTTAAAAAAAGAGAATAGACATACAGAAAACAGTTCCATTTCAGAAGGGTGTCTTCATATGGTACATATTTGCTGATGGCTGAAGAAGCCAATTCTCAAGAGGTAGCACCTGCCAGAAGTGTCACACACGAAGCTAGGAAGCTGCACTATTTTGTTTCTCGTGTTGGAGTCTATTCCCAATCTGCAATAGCACAGTCATTGTGGTGATGTGTGCCAATCAACATGTGATGTCACCATTTCCCTCAGTGGTCAACTGGCGACTCCCAGACACAATAAATCGATATCTAGAACCCTCAGTGCACACTTGCACACATCTGAAATGAATCTTTGGGCATCCTACTGAACCTCTGGCTCCAACCAACTCACTGAACAAGAAGTCTTTGGTATGCAATTGTCTTTCATCTTGCAAAGTACCCAAGCCAATGAAGCTGCCTGTGTTAATTAATGCCAGATTACCTGGAGCTCTGCCTTTGAAAGGACTGCAACATTCACAATTTTACCCTGCCAGGACATAGGCATAATACACCACAGACAGCAAAGGTGAAACATGTTAAGCCTCTTTTCTTAAATTAATCATCCACATAACACACATACAGCAAGGTGCTGGGAAGACAGGATCAAGCTGATGGTTTATAAGGCCCATAAGTCAGCAATAGTCATCTCCAGAAAGAAAGAAACAAACAATCTAACCACTGCCTCTTGACATTCCCTATTCAAGCTTTCCAGTACAGTTACAATACTGGCAACTAACCAACAACGTGGAAAATATGAGTGCACAGGACAAATCTAACCAACCAAAACTGCCCCATCAGAGTATGCTCGATCATCAGTAAAGTGATGGAAGGTAACATCGACAGTGCTATCAAGCAGCACTGGACTTAACATAACCAACTCAGTGACACTCAGTTTAGATCCCACCACACAGTATCTGACTTTATTACAGCCTTGGTTCAAACATGGACAAAAAAAAAGCCGAATTCCAGAGGTGAGGTGAGAGTGATAGCCTTTCATCAAGGCCACATATGTGGCATCAAGGAGCCCTAGGAAAACTAGATTCAATGGGAATCGGGGCAAACTCTCCATTGATTGGAGTCAAATCTGGTACATAGGAAGATCGCCTTGGTTGTTCGAGGTCAATCATCTAAACTCCAGGACATCTCTGCAGGTTTTCTCCAAGGTAGGTACCTAGGCTGAATCATCTTCAGTTACTTCATCAACGATGTTCCCCCCATTATAAAGGTCAGAAGTGGAGATGTTCACCAATAATTGCACAATGTTCAGCACCATTTACAGTTCCTAAGGCACCGAAGCTGTTCATGTTTAAATGCAACAGGATCCGGACAGTATCCAGACTTGGGTCGACAAATGGCAACAAACAGCTGTGCCACACAAAAGCTAGACAATGACCATCTCACCAGTGCCCTTGACATTCCATGGGATTACCATCCCTGAATCACCCATTGCCAACATCCTAGGAGTTACCATTGACCAGAAATTCAACTGGACTTGCTATAAGAACAGGTCAAAGGCCAGGAATACTGCAGAGGGTAATTCACCTCCTGACTCCCCAGAGCCTGTCCACGAACTACAAAGCAGAAGTCAGGAGTTTGATGGAATACTGTCTACTTGCCTGAATGGATGCAGCTCCAACAACACTCAAGAGACTTTAAACCATCCAAGATAAAGCAGCCTGCGTGGCTGGCACCACATGTATAATATCCACTCCCTCCACCACCAACACTCAGTGCATAATGCTACGATTATCTACGAGGTACACTGCAGAAATTCACCGAAATTCCTTATAGGGTGATAGAGCTGCAATTTTTGTGTCCCATGATCATGGTTACAACCATTATTAAAACATGTTTCACATAATAAATCAGGGCATTGTGACAACGATTATTTGAGCATCTGATTAATACAAGACAAGCAATCTGCTATTACCAGAAATTAGGTAGAGGAGTAGACACGTTGCCAAAGTTTTTTGTCTTGTACAACAAATTACACGGCAGGAGAAAAAGTTGATTGTTTGGCAAGTCGATTCTAATCGACAGAGGCATTGATATGGAGAAAGCAACAGGCAACTATAGTGTCTCCCAGTGCCCAGTTATTTCAAAATATGTGTAAGATTTAAATATATTTCCTCTCTTTGCTGGATGTATGTAATGTCTAACAAGTGTATATAAGTTGTGTTACAAGCCAAGCTGATCATCCAGAATTGGCTGTTATTGTAGCTATTAGCACATTCGAGATTGTTCAGCAAGTGTTGCTCAAACTTTGAATTGTGCTCACATGTCATGAGTTCAAATTCAAGGCTGCCCTGTCAGAGTCTCTGATCCAAGGTCACCACTGTGGTCTCAGAGATGGTGATACACAATTTAGGAACCCAGAATTCACATGGAGTGAAGTCAATGTTTTTATAAGTGCAGGCTTTTTAACTTTGCTGTTCATACTAACGTACAAGTTGACAACACACACACCAAACTCTTTATTTTTAATCAGATTGCTACCTCTGCTGAAATATCCAAAGAAGTTAACATCATGAAAATCAAAGCTTAAATAGGAAAGAAACACATTTTGAATGAGAAATTAAACATTTATGGGCCAAATTTCCAAAACAATTCGGAGACTATGCAACAAATGTCTTTAAAATATAAAATTAAGTCAGTAGCTATATATCAAGAACAGTATGAACAATAAATTACCATTCACAAGATTGTTTAATTGTTGCCCTAACGTAGCAGCATTGCAAAATTATACACTCGCAGTTAGCTGTTTATCGCTACTTGTATAGTCTATCAATCTACCCAATTAATCTTACCTAGCTGGTTTATAATGGTCTCTTTCTCAGGTTTTTGATCTAACACCTCTTGCTGACTAACTGATGTTTTAGATTCTCTTTCTTCCTCTGACAGACCATGGCAAAAAGAATAAATTAGTGTTACAAGTTGCTCTTAAAAATACTTTACTAAATGATCTTAACATTTAGCAAAGGTTGTCGCAACACAGAATACAGTGAGGAATGCAACTAAAGTAAAATAGTTTAATGCTAGTATAGATGCAAAACAACAATTTTGTATTTTACGGAGCTTGCAGTTATGCAAAGTGGGCATGCATATCAAGTAGTAAGTTTTCAACTTAGTCAAACTTTCCAAGGAAAGCACTCCTGCACTGGAATGGAAACATTTCAGTCAAGTAAGCAAACTCCTAAAAATGTATTCAACAGCCTGGGCTTAAGCCCTGTAGCAAGTAGCTTTCTTAATCTCTTGATCAAGGTGCAGTATGTGCCTTAGGATACAGTGTGGCCAAAGTATAAGCACAAGAATATATAAATGAACACACTAAGTTTTGCATAGCAGTATGATCACTTTTGCAAACTGAAGGCATAATCTAAAGTTCACAGTTGAGAAAGGTGTTGAATTCTCTAGAATGTTGTCTGCACTTGACAAAAGGTCACAAATAGGCCACAAGACCATGACAAATAGAAACAGGTAAGGCTGTTTGGCCCCTTCAGCCATTCAATAGGCTCATGATTGATCTGATACTCCTCATGACCACTTTCCTTCCCTCTCCCCATAACTTCTGATTCCCAAACTGATCAAGAATCCATCAATCACAGCATTAAATATACACAAGGAGTCTGTGACAAGGATTTTGACACAGCTCTCTGTGACAAGGATTTCAAAGATACGCAGCTCAGAGAAGAAATTCCTTCTCATCTCAAAATTAAATTAGCATCCCTTATTTCTGAATCTATGCCCTCTGGTCCTGGACTCTCAGGAGTATTTATCCTGTCAAGCCACTTAAGAACTCTACATATTTGAATGAGATCACCTGTCATTCTTCTAAATTCCAATTAGTCCCAAACTGTTCGGCATTTGCCCATTAAGACAATCCCTCCATACCAGGGATAATGAGTCTTGACCCGAAACATCAACTTTCCTGCTCCTCTGATGGTGCCTAGCCTACTGTATTCTTCCAGCTCCACACTGCGTTATCTCATCATTCTAATGAAACTTCTTTGAACTGCCTCCATTGAAAAAGGATATTTTCTCAAAAAAAAGGGACAAAAACTGTTCACAGTACTCCAGACATGGTCTCACCAGCACCTTGTACAGATGCAGTAAGACATCCTTACTCTTGTATTCCAACTCCCCTGAAATAACTTTCCTGATTAGCTGCTGTATCTGTGTGCTAGCTTTCTGTGTTTTGTGCACAAATACCCTCAAGTCCCTTTGTGTTGCAATTTTCTACATTTAAATAATACTGTTCTTTTGTTCTTCCTTCCAAAATGAACAACATCATATTTACATTTTACTCCATTTGCCAACTTTTTTGCCCACTTTTTTAACCTAGTAATATCTCTCCAAACTGTTTGTATCCCTCTCTCAACATGCCTTTCCACCTATTTTTGTATCATCTGCAAATCTGGCTGCAGTACATTTGCTTCCTTCCTGCATGGCAATAATTTGTAATGTAAACAGTTGCAGCCCCAGTGTTGATCCCTGTTGAATCCCACTAGTCACAGGTCTCCAACCTGAACAAAAAAATCTTTTATTGCCATTCACTGTTTCCTGCACATTAGCCAATTCTCTATTCATGCTAATACACTACCTCCAATACTGTGGGCTCGTATCACAAAAGCTTTCATGAGGTACCTTCTGGAAGTCAAAATACAACACAAACTTGCATTTGTCGTACATGAAGCAGCAGGTAACAGTCTGTCCTGGACCTCAGAACAAATCAAAACCTCAGTCAAACAATGGTTTAACTACAAGGTAAATCAAAATCCAGCATAAGCCTAGTAAGGAACTGAGACACACACAAAGTCCTTAAAGCAGAGTTGGTAGATAAATGTTGACGCGGCAGAGATGATGAAATAACTGGCTTCAGTGACCACACTCCCACCATCCCCAACCAAATTGGGACTGAGGAGAAAGCTAACCAGAGAATCCTATTATGATTAAGCCACTCTGGACATTAGTGAACAGCAGAACGGGCCTCAACCAAGATGATCCTCAATAGCTTTTTTCCATTCACCATTTATGCATGCACTTTGAGCATGAAAGCTTGGTTCGGGTGCTGAAGTTTTAAAGAGACCACTGAACGGAAAAGTGGAACATAATATGTCAACTCATGATTATGAAAATATGTCAGCAATATACCCAAGCTTCCACAATCTGAAACTGTCATGTTCGAGAAGACATTTTATAAAGCAGAGTTAAAAACAGTTGGCCACTGCAATTTAAATAGTTCAGACTTATAAACACAAATCTATTCTCTCTTAAAATTAGTTTTAATATCTATGCCTGTCACAATAAACACTTTTTTGTATAACAGAGGATATGTTGGGCTGCTTGAAATGAACTGTTTCAACTCTCATCTTCAGCAAAATAAAACTGAGGGATGCCATTCAACCCATCTCATCAAGCAACATTCATTTTCATGAAGGATTCCTGATATTTTACTTCCTTTACTCAAAGAGTGAATGGGTGACTAATTCCATATTTTATGAAAACACGTGAAACATCTGTATTCCACATGAATTGTAGACAGTGAAATCTATTAAAGGATTTTCTTTGTCAAGGTGACAGTTGTTTACTATAAAACATAATACCTTCAACTCCTGATTTTGGTTTTCTCCTTTGGCCTTTTGCTGATGAAGGTCTGGGTATCCTGACCGGGCTCTCAGCCTTCAAAATAAAAAGTATCTGTAAATTCACAAATACTGCAGAAAGTGCCAATTATACAAGTAATGATGCCATCGACTATATGTAGCATATAGTCTAATTCTGGACACTTACAACACATCATTGGCAGTGAAAATTTATTCAATGACACATTTGAATCAATGGTACAACATCTAAACTCAGTTTCTAAATCAGCCTTGTGAGTGGAATATTAATCATTCCACAATAATTAAGTTCAGTAGGTGGTTAAATTAAGTTTCGTTGCACTTTGGTTTTGGTGCTATGCATTCTAACACTCAAAAGTGAGGTCTGAGATGGTAGTACACACGTTTGACAGGAAATATGCAGGATGTTAACTACAAAGGAGTTTATGACAAACAACAGCAATTTGCATTTGTACAGCACCTCTTCCTAGTAAATTATCATCACTCTGTGAAGACCCTCATCATAAGACAGAATATAGTTGAGGTACATAAAGAGACAGTAGGGAAAGTGACCAAATTTTAGACCGGAGGTGGATTTTACCAACATCTTAATGGAAGAAAGAGGCAGAAGGTTTGAGAAGGGAATCCGAAAATTTAGTATTCAAGCCTTGAACTACTTAAAACTCTAATGGTGGGGCAATAATAATCAGGGATGCTGAAGAAGGTATGATTAGAGAACTGCAAACATCTCACAGGACTGTCAGGCTAAAGGATATTTCTGATGTTGGAGAGGTCATGGAGTACTTTTAAAACAAAATGAAACCTTAATATCCAGAATTTGCTAAACTGAGGCAATCTAGGCCAGCGAACACCAGAATGCTGAGCTATGTTCTGTCTAAATTTTAAATGATGTTTTCTTCTGCTCAGACCTTCCATGTTTGTACAGGGCAATGACTTCCAAAATTGGAAATTAATGCTGAGAACAATGTTGTTACCCTGATCGGTGTGCATGGGCCTTCTGGCAGGCTGTGTGGCTGCCCATATGGGAATTAGAGTAGGCTCGGCAGCAGAGTTTTCAATGACAACTTTTCAACAGCACAGTATGCATTAGAATAGTCAAGTTGGGAGGCAACAAAGACCTTAATCAGAATTTCAGCAGCAGATGAATTGACATAAAGTACAGAGTTAGATGATGGTATGTGGAAATAAATGCTCATAGTGATGGTGCAGATGTATGTTTGGGAGCTCGTCTCAGATACAAATACGACCTTAACATCATGAGCAATCTGATTCAATTTCAGAGTTATCAGGGAGAGGGGTAAAGTTAAAGATTATGGAGTGGACATTGTCATGAGGACTGAAGTTTTGGATTTCCTAATAATTAGTGGGGAGAACACTTCTGCCCATCCAGTACTGAGATCAGAGAAGCACTTTTACAGGCACCGGAGTGGTTGTTAGAGAGGGCATGGTGAGCAGATCTGGAATCATCAGCATTCATATGGATACTCTTACTGCGTTTTGTATGATGTTGCTAAGCAATAGTATGTAATTAGGAAACAGAAGGAGGCGAGGATTTATCCAGAGGTAAAACAGTGAAAGAGCAGGAAGAGAAGTCATTCTAAATGATTCTCTGGCTATAATTAGATAGATAAGAATGGAACATCCCCAGCTGGACAACAGTACAGACAGTTGAAAGGGAATGTTGTAATCAAATGTGACAAAGTCAGATTAAAGACAAAGAGGGTTAGTATACTTTTGTCACAGACACAGAGGATGTAATTTATAACTTTGAGAACTGTTTCGTATCCGTGCAGTGATGAAAATCTGATTGGAATGATTCAAACAGAAAGCGCCATGATCAAAGGAGGAGATAACACATTCGAGCATTTTGTTGAAGGAAAATGTTGGGAAATGGCAGAAAATTTTGAAAGCTCAGCAAGGTCAAGTTTTTTTTTATTTGGGGAGAGTGGTCATAACAGCAGATTTGAAGGCGAATGGGACAGATTCTAAGATATTAGAACAATTGACCAAAATGGGACTCAGTTGGTACCGATGCTGGCTTCATACAGACAAATTACAATGCAGCAATTTGAATCATTGTAATTTTCACATGCCACAGTTCAGACAATGCACTTTGCTAAATGGCACAACTGAACAGACTGAAGGCATCACCTCAACTACTTAAATGGATTATAAACTACTTACTGGTTAGTTGCTCGATAATTTTTTGTGGGTATCTAGGTAACCATAGTGTTTAATTTTAATGCATCTCGCTCTTTCCAGTCTGCTTTTGGATTTATGAGGAGCAGTTTAAAGTACACTGCTGTATAAGGGACATTATGGAGAGTCTAAATAAAAAAAGACAGCTTCATGTCTCTCCCTTGTGCCAGAGACAAGTGTAAGAGTTTACACAGATTCCAGGTTTCCTGAACATGTAGCCTATCACTGAGTACAGACACATCTTGAAGACAGCTCATTTGTTTCTTAGCGGTTGGGCGTCTGAGGAAAACACATGCCTTAAACAGTTTTTTTTCCCAAGTTAGAGGAGAGAGGTTCTTATAAGCAAGAAGGTAAAAGGTTATACAGGTAAGGGAGAACATACAATAATAGGATTAGACACTACCTTACTGAATGGTGAAGGATCTGGAAACCAAGTAGCTTACTCCTGTTCCTGAACCAAAAAAATGATCTCACTCCCTCAGTATGCAACTACAGCAGGTGAATTCCTGTCATTCTGCTAGTAGTCATCATTCCTGTATTCTTTGGCAGTCTATTATTCAGTCAGTGTGTGACCCATTGACACAGTCTGACATTAGTGCTTGCAGATGAATCTTAGATTTGTCTGGCAACAATGCCATGTCAAAGAACAGCACCAGGAACTCTTCACTGCATTTATCAACATGAGCAAAGCATTTGAATTCAGCAAATGATGAGACTTTGTGGATTGTGCTCCAAAGATTTAGATTTCTAGTAAATGTCCATTATAATCCTGCAATTGCTTCATGATAATTTCACTGCAATGTGTCCCACAAGTAAATGAATGTCGGATTCTTCTTCAAAGGGAAACCAGAAATAGATGGCCCTCAAATTCCACAGTGAAGTAAAGCTGTTTGCTAGCCCCCATATTATTTACAATTTATCTAACAGTGGCTGTGCCCCTCATAAAAGATCAATTGCACTCTGGTGTCACTATTAAGCTCTAACATAGTCAACTCCATGCCAAACTAATCTCAGCACTCCAGCCATAAGTAATTTATAATTTCAGATGACTGAACTGTCATTGCAAGCCACTCTCAATTTCTTCGATTGTCCACACAAGAACTGCAGTCAGACCTCGAATGTTGCTAAAACGAGGCTCACCCATCAAACCACAACTGGCCATCCAAATATTGCACCATTTATATATGCGAAAGGACAGACTCAGGAACTTGTTAAGCATTTCCCGAACCTTAGCAGCCACCACTATCAACAAGGTCATAATTGATGAGGAAATCCAGCACCAGATCAGCTCCATCAGCTCAGGCCTGTACAAACTACAGCAGAAATTGCTTGACAACAAAGGTCTCCACAGGCCTGAGGAATCCTGTATTGCAGCATGGCCTAAACCTTATATCAGGAACAAATAACAGCACAGGAGAAATTCCATTAGCAATGCCTGTGCTGCATCCTCATAATTCAATAGGAGGACTGTCAAATAAACAGTGGTGTCTTTCTTAAACAACAAGTTCATTCTCGACAATGTGTAAAATTGCCCAAATACTTCCTGTACACAAAAAGCAGGATGAACTCCACACAGCCAATTACCTGAGGAAGGATCACTAAACCCAAAACATTAACTCTGATTTCTCTTCACAGATGCTGCCAGACCTGCTGAACTTTTCCAGCAACTTCTGTTTTTGCTCCAGCCAATTACTAACCCCTCAGTATACTCTTGATCATCAGTAAAGTGATGGAAAGTGTCATCGTCAGGGTTATCAAGAAGCACTTGCTCACTGATGCCCAGTTTGGGTTCAGCCAGGGCCACACAGCTTCTGACCTCATTATATCTTTGGTTCAATCACAGACAAAAGAACTGAATTCCAGAATATGGTGAGTGTGACTGCCCTTGACATCAAGGCCACACCTGACTCTCCACTGACATACTGGCACATAGGAAGATGGCTGTGGTTGTGGGAGATGATTCATCTCAGCTGCAGGACATCTCTGCAAGAATTTCTCTGGGTAGTGTTCTAGGCCCAACCATCTGCAGCTGCTTCAGCAATTACCAGCCCTCCAGCATAAGGTCAGAACTGGGGATGTTTGCCAATAATTGCACAATGTTCAGCACTATTTGTGGCTCCTCAGATACAGAAGCAGTCCATGCTCAAAGCAAAAGGATTTGGACATTATTCAGGCTTGGAATCAAAACTGGCAAGTAACATTCATACCATACAAATGCCAGGCAATGGCCATCTCCAATAAAAGACAATATAACTCTTGACTTTCAATGGTGTTACCATTGCTCCACCAACAACACCCTGGAGGTTGCCATTGACCAGTAGCTCAACTGGACTCATCACATAACTGCAGTAGCTACAAGATGGGGTCAGAGGCCAGGAACATTGTAGCAAGTAACTCAGCGCCTGGCTACCCAAAGCTGTCCACAATCTACAAGACTCAAATTAGAAGTGTGACAGAATACTTCTCACCTGCCTGAATTGGTGCAGCTCCAACAACACTCAAGAAGCCTGACACCATCCAAGATAAAGCAGTCCACTTGATTGGCACCACACCCAGAAACATTCACTCCCTCCACCACTGAAGTTTGGTAGCAGCAGTGTGTACCATCTCCAAGGTGTACAGCAGAAAAATCCTTCAAAAGAACCTTCCAAACACATCTAGAAGCTCAAGAGCAGCAGACACAGGGAAACACCACCACCTGCAAATTCCCCTCTAAGCCACTCCCCATCCTAACTTGGTAATATAATTGCTGTTCCTTCAATGTCACTGGGTCAAATCCCGGAAATCCCTCACTAAGGGTATCGTGGCTCTACCTATAGCACATGGACTGTAGGGGATCAAGAAGGCAGCTCACCAAGGCAACTGGGGTAGGATATAAATGTTGGCCAGCCAGAGATACCCTTATCCAATGACTGAATAAAAGATAGAACCACTATCACTCTGTTGGGGAGGTACCTCTACAATCCTCTGATCCATTAATAAACAAACAGATAGATGGACTGCTGTGATAGCCTGTAAACCCCTTTGAACAGTGGTAACCAGATCCATGACAGAAGTCTGAGCTTCCACTATTTCACTCAGATAGATGATGGAAGCTGCAATATTGTACATCAGATCATGAATCATCATGGTTCTACAGCTGTGTTAATGTAGGTGAACAAAGTTCCTTGCTAGAAAGGACAGACTCCAAGCTTTGTAGAAAGCCTCGTGAAAACTGGAGCTGGGCTCCTCCATGCTCCCTGACACTTAGCACAGGTTTTACCCGGAAGCTTTCCCTTTGCAACAATAGTAGTTGCAAATTTGAACTCCAGCAAGCTGGCACCCGCACTATCCGTCCTGCATGATCTTGCCTGATGTCTCCCTGTATATAAACTGTCTTCAAACCGAGCAATCTAAATAATTAATATTTGAAGAATAAGTGATGGTGTGTCCTCACCCTACTTCTTCCTCTTGCTTCACTGGCTGAGTTTTTCAAACTTTTCCATATGTGAAATGAAAAGGGACAAGGTTAACATGAAAGGAGGCAAGCAAAAGGGTAGTGAGTGAAGAGGGTTAGTTATGTAGATACCCTAATTGAGGAAACCTCCAGCATCTCTGGTCACTGTCTTCACAATGTTACTTCTCATGACAGCCAGTACTGTCTTGTCTCTAAGCTCAAAGCATGCAGCCTTGCCTCTCTTCCTTTACTTCTTTCTTGTTGCCTTCTGTTACATGCCAACTTCTCCAGCAAAAATAAGTACATGGGTGAATATCCTGCAATATACATGTAGTGAAACTATAATGGTTCAATGTATCTAATATGTCTGAGCTGAGAGTTGTGGTTGTGAGCTTTCCATCATGATGAGGCAAAGGATATGATTAAACGATTGAATACTGATTCCTAAAGACTGATGCCAGTAATGAGTGATGGAGTTGTAGTGAATTTAGCAGTGGATGGAACTGGTGATAAGATACACCAGTTGAAGATGAACTCAGCCACCTTGAAACCTTGCACAAGGTTGTTGAGCTTCTTCCTTTACAGCATTCATGTTGTTGAACCCACATTCCTAGCAGTGACCTCAGCCGTTACTTCATCCCTTTGTTTCCTGAATAGTCCAAAGGATCATCAGTCCCACTTTGGATGTAGATACATCACCTTTCCACGCGCTAATTAGATCTCCACTGCAGTGTTTATAATCTTTCACTCTCACATTCAGCTAGAGTTCAAAGCATAAGACCATAGAATGAGTTTTCAAATGACACCCACCCAGCGAAAACGCTGTCCACTTTAAGAAGAACAGGATGTAGTTCAGAGATAGTAGGAACTGCAGATGCTGGAGAATCTGAGATAACAAGGTGTAGAGCTGGATGAACATAGCAGGCCAAGCAGCATCAGAGGAGCGGGAAGGTTGACATTTTGGGCCCAGACCTGAAACGTCAGCTTTCCTGCTCCTCTAATGCTGCTTGGCCCACTATGTTCATCCAGCTTGACACCTAGTTATCTCAGGTTGTATTTCAGTAGTACAGGCCACTCTGGATATTGAGCCCTCTGATGACACATGCAGCCAATGAACAATGTGGATGCCACAGGTGTCAGATACAATCATTTAAAACAGCAGATAGCATAGTTTCATCATGCCTCCCCCAATGCAATGCATGGAGTGAGTTAATCACATGCTGCAATCCCCGCATTCATTTTCTGACAGAGGAGTGGGAGTATTAGTTAAATTTAACTTCCATTTGTTCATATGACTGGGCCATATTTCCCCCCGGTAAAAAATTGGGAATACAATGTATTGCACCAATTAGTTTACAAATAGTAATGTTGTATTTCAGATGGAGGCGGAGTGATTTATGTCAAACAGAAGTCACTGCTTAAAGCTTGGAGCTGCACAATTCAAGCTTCTTCCACATATATCACCATCTGATGACCAAACATTCCCTGCATTTGGCCGGTACAAATCCAGAGAAAAAGCCAATAGTCAAGCTCCTCTATCTACTTTAGTCACACCTCCTGCTGACTGATTAAAGATTCCTATCAGATGTGGCTCAACATGTAAGGCCACATTGTGGACTGAGTAATATGTGCATTAACATATAAATAACAGATTTTGGATAATTTGAAGTTTACCAAAGTTAATTGAAGCTTTATTTTAGAATGGCCGTCTTACTTATTAAATAAATATTCTAATGAACATCTACAGGAATTATGTAAACAGTGAAATACCTTTGTTCCAGGAATCTCAACTACTTTATCCTGCTTGCAGTAATTAAAATAAAAATAATTAAGTAGTGAGCATACAGAAAGTTAGCAAAACTATTTATTTTACAAACTGCAACAGTGCAAATATTAATATTAATGTATTTCCAAAAAGCAAACCTTGCAAATCTTTTAAATTAAGCAAAGAAGAAAAATTTGAAGGAAGTAAATTAAGCGTTAACCTATCACTAAGTGCTGGGAAATAATCAAAACCCAGAAGTCAAAATCAACCTGATTTTACAAATAATGATCCAGTAATGTTTTTAGTCTGAAACAAATAGTCAAAGCAGTTCTACAAATCATGAATCCCTAATGACAATAATCTTCAGCACCTAATCGAAAGAAAAAAAACCTTAAAAATGTTTCTAATTGTATACTGGAGGTATGAGTTTATGAATACTCCAATACCATAGCTTTTAGCAAGAATATGTAAAAGGGCATGAAAAGATCAGCTGATCTATCAAGCCTGTCCCATCCCACATAATGCAACCTTAGCTAGCCATTCACTCCGTTATCCGTTCTGCAGCCATACAATCATCTGGAGGAGTCAGTCGAGGATTTCCCAAAGATGGGGATCAGGGCCTCAAATGAAGTCACTAGCTAAAATTTTGGAGTCATGAGACCACAGAAAGTAATGGCCCGGTTGGAGCTCTAACCAAGGTACAATAAGTGTGGGGCTGGAGGAATACTGCAGGTCAGGCAGCATCAGAGCAGCAGACAAGTCAATGTGTCAGGTTTAAAACCCAATACGTTGACTTTCCTGCTCCTCTGATACTGCCTGATCTGCTGTGTTCCTCCACCTCCACACTGTATTTACTTTGACTTCAGCATCTGCAGTTCTTGCTTTCTCCACAGTACAACACCTAACAGGCTCTTGCTCTTACATCTCCTACTGTGGCGGGGTGGGGGAACAGTGACAATTTTCACACGTCAAAATGGGATCATAGTGGAATAGGTTTGGGAATCACTGAGTTAGTCAAAAGACATCTTATGCCTATTTCAGGAAAACAAAAGTTTTTTCCATGCCCCCAGCCCCCTCTTGTAAGCAAGAAATCTGTAGAAAACCACAGTGGTTGACACCACTATCGTTGTCAATCTTGCTACCTTTAATAACTTAAGATGTGTTCTGTTGTCAGAAACATATTCATCTGCATATTGAATGGTACACATATCCTTTGACCTTTATGGATTCAATGCCTGCTAGCTGGACCAGTTCCCTGATTGAATCAGATTAAACAGCTCCAATCAGTGAGCCTGGTTGACATATAACAAGGGTGAGTATCACGGAAAATGACACTCTGGCACCTGACTCTGAATGAGGCAGCGCTAAAGTCAAGGACTGTTCGCTTGTAAATAAAGGATTCACATGTGAATAAAAGTGAAGTGATATTGGCCTTTGTGGAGTTATTTCAGTTTCTTTGTACAGGCATGAAACTACACGATACAGCACTAATGTTATTTACTGTTACTGACCCAATCTTACAAATTTCTTTTCTGCTCATCAACAAACAACACAAACTTGGGCATGATGTGCCAAATGGATTCCTTTACATTATGACTATTGCTGCACTATATCCAGCCACTCAACTTCTAAAAGTTTAATTGCTTCCTTCAAGGCATCAGCAGTATTTAAATGGGCAGCACTCCCAAATCTGATTGAATAGGCTGTGAGTTAAGCACATAATTAACGTTACACTCCAGTGCAAAACTGAAAGAATGTTAGTGGTAATGGGAACTGCAGATGCTGAAGAATCTGAGATAACAAAGTGTGGAGCTGGATGAACACAGCAGGCCAAGCAGCATCTTAGGAGCACAAAAGTTCTCGTTTCAGGCCTAGACCCTTCATCAGAAAAGGGGGAGGGGGAGATGGTTCTGAAATAAATAGGGAGAGAGGGGGAGGCGGATTGAAGGTGGATAGAGGAGAGTTGCAGTGGGACAGAGATCCCCTGAGGTTTGTCCGGAGGGAGTAGGGTAACTTCTTCAGATTAGGTATCCCAGTGGTGTTGTCTTCCAGATAAGAGACTTCAAAGCAAAACCTTGCTTGCCCTCTCAAGTTAATATCTGAAATATTCCATAATACCATTTAAAGAAAAAGTGTTCACTTTAGTATGCTGGGCATAGCCAATAGGTGCATTCATGTCAGTTTCAGTGTAGAAACCCTCATCTTCCCCTAATCAACCCAACAGTGGCACTTCAGTTATACTTCAATAAAACAGGTACCTGGTATTTAATAGAATAAATCACCTCCTTCGTGTCAGTTCAGTGTTTGGCCAGGTATGGAGCAGAATATTTTCAGACAATGATCTCCAACCTTAGATTTCGGTCACGGTTATCATGCAGTGGACAGCTCACTCTCCTTTAGGCTTTAGAGATTTGAATAATCTAAAGCAGGCACCTTGAAGCACTGGAGAAGTACCAGGGGCGGTGCCTTTGCAAGATCCTTCAAATCCAGTGGGAAGAAAAGCATTTTACCAACAGCATTCTCTCTAAAACCAATACGGCCAGCAAGGATTAATGACTCAAAATCAGGTCCACTGGGCTTGTGAGGTTGCTTATATGTCTGACACCTGACTCCAGAAACACGTGCTCCTTGCAAACCTCGGTTGTGGCAGAAGATGACAGGAGACAACAGAAATGCTTTAGGGAAGTTCTCAAAGCTTCTTTGAAGAGGTTAAACAGCAACCAATTCCATAATTGCAGTTCCAACCAATCAAATGTAGGAACTTCACAGATACATTAAGAGACTTCATCAGGAACTTAGATGCATACTCGAAGCATAAGACAAAGTCCACACATTTCCAAACAATTCATCTACCCAATCCTTCAGACACTGTTTGCCCCACCTGTCAGAGTCTGTAGATCACTCATTAGATTTAAGAGAAGTCATTAAATTGGAGTGGAAACAAGTCATCCTTGATCCTGGCAGGGGGACCTATGTATAATAAGTAAATATATTAAGACTGTCAAGTTTGCTCCACAAAGATTGATCCACCCTGCTTGTATTTTCAAAGGAAGGTTAAAACGGTCTCAAGTTTTTCACTAAAGTATTCCCGATTGCATAATTCCCAACATGTAAACTACCTTCAATCTTTTTTCTCCAAACTTTTCCTGTCATTGAATTTGCAATACTTGACAACAAGTGAGGCCAATGCTTCCCAAACTTTTTTCACACTTCAATCCTAAAGTGAGAGCAAGGGGAGTTGTTGAACAGTGTTTTTACCCAAAATCTTTTGAAGAGTGATGGAACTTCACAGCCTGAAGCAATACAACTCAGCAATGAATCCCATCCAGCACAGCAAATGTTCAAAGAATCTCTTCCATTCCAAGTATACCAATGGAAGTCCCCTTTTAGCCAATTAGAGCACTGAAATCATGAACAAGTGGGGGACAGTGCCTCAGTGGTTAGCACTGCTGCCTTACAGCACCAGGGACCCATGTGCAATTCCACCCTTGTTTGTATGGAGTTTGCATATTCTCCCTTGGTCTGTGTGGGTTTCCTCTGGGTGCTCTGGTTTCCTCCCACAGTCCAAAGATGTAAAGGTTAGGCGGATTGGCCATGTTAAAATGTCCATAGTGCGCATAATGTGCTGTCCAGGTGAATCAGCCATGGGAAATGCAGGGTTACAGGGGCAGGGTAGGGGGCTTGTCTGGGTGGGATGCTTTTCAGAGGGTCGGTGTGGGCTCGATGGACCGAATGGCCTGTTTCCATGCTTTGGGGATTCTATGAACAACCAAACTGCAAAAAGCTGTCCCCTTGATAAACCTTCTGGAGAAAAAATATTCACAAAGGCATGACTCCACTGCTGTTTGAGTTGAAACATAATTCGGGAATCGCTGATCTTGTTCAAGACTAATCCTGTACTCCTCAAATGACCAAGCAAATACATTTCCAAAAAATATTTCTGGATGGTAAGCTTGAATCCCTTCAGATTAACTGAGGCCTACTCTAGTGCTACTACTGCCTTTCGGGCAGGATCTATAATTCAGCACTGTTCAAGGATCAACCTGATCAGCTGATCACAAAAACCAACAGAACAATCGATCTAATCTTTCAAACGAACATTGTTAGACTGTTGTTGTTAAACTGCCTTTCCAGCGGTGGCTTTTCTCCTTCTTGCTTCTACTTGGATCTCTATCCAAGATACTGCTCCTTTTACAAAGGACTTACAGATACTTTTATATCTTGGTGGCTAGAGGTAAAAAAAAAATTCTGCTTTTGTGTTCAATTGAAATGCTCTGAAGCAATGATACATGACATAAAACATACGTATTAGCACACGCAAGGATAATAAGGAAATATCAAAAGGTCCAAACCATCCAAGTAGCATGCAATTTTACATGCCATTCACCTATCCCTAATTAATTGCTGCCTGACAGTTACAAAATAATTGAGGAGAAAACCTGCAGCCAGTTCAGGAGAAATATCTGGGAAATTGCAAACTCTCTCTAAGCAAAGAAGCAAGATCCACTTAACCAACAAAATAAAATCAGAGCCATTTCTGGGAAGAGACTTTCCTTCCATAACTGAAGGCATCCTCAATAATTGCATTCTCCAGCTTTTAATTTTGAATTGAGGTTTCTTGCAGATACGGTGCAGTCAGATGCTGAATAAATTGAATAGAAACCACTATGCTATTTACGTTCGCTGTGGTGTGGGAGCAAATACATGATTTTGCTTTGCTTTTGCCACTGGAATTTAGAATGCACTGATGCCACTTACAGTACAAAACAACCAGCTAGATAGAGTTTGTGAAGAGCAAGTCCATATAAATATAGCAATAAAAATGTATTTCTTTTGCTGTAAAATGATATATGTACATTACAGGCATGATTTCATCTTGAGAATATTGGTAAATTATTTTTTGCCTGGTTCAACACCCTAACTGAATTTTTTGGAAACACCATAAGATTTGCTTAGAGGTAGAGGTAGCTAAAGTGGAGAGTCATCTACAGTAAATAGTTTGCACACAACAAATTTTCTCCCATGTTAAGCACAATTTACATACCTCTTGGTCTACATCAACTTTGTTGTCTTTCTTCATCACCTCTGGAGGCTGCTTGTGGGGTTTTTCCTCTGCTGCAACTTTAGGCTACAGAAATAAAAAGCAGTACCAAAGTTATCACAACTACTGTAGCTGTATGCAAGCGTCTTCTCAAGGAAAGCCAATGGATGGACAATAAATATCAGCCTCACAAGCAACACTCCCAAGAATGTTTTTTTTTAAAAAGAATAAAATATTTCAAACAAAAACAATAATCCATGGTATTACACAAATGACTAGATCTCAAAATATGTAGTGTATAGTCAGACTAACTTCTGATGAGCAAAGCTATTCAGCTTTTATTTCTTTATTTTTCTAATTTATTCTTTTTATTTTGTACTTTTGTACATAAGATGGCATGAAACCAATAATGCTGAACATTCTATTTCTTTATTTTACTATATTTTTCCTAAAAATTTGTACTTCAGAATCTGTACCTCGGTACCTTTGTACCCAAGATGGCATCCACAGTGGTGATGTGTGAACATTTCACTGTACTCATGTGATTACATGTGACAATAAAGCTAACTGTAATTCTAAGTCCTTTTGTCTACTTCTTCTCATTCTTGTAAGGTACCAGCACCTACCTGAATACCTTCCCATTTCAGTATCCCGCATGTTCTTGCACTAATCCATTTTTTCTGGCCTCAGCCACTTTTCCTGGCAATGTGTTCCAGTTACTGTTATCTTATGTGAAAAAAATACAGTGATTTCTGCCTTAGGTTTATCCCAATGTTAGTTGTGGCTCAGTTACCTGTACATTTCTGGGTTTTCTGGGTTTTCACCCAATTCTAGGACTTCAGCATCAAAATTCAAAATTAGCACTTCAGTTCAGCACTGAGACAGCATTGTATTGCTGGATATGCTATCTTTTGGATGAGAGCTTAAATCAAGACACCATATCTGCTTCAATTTAGATGGATTTAAAAGATCCCATCGCATTATTCTAAATAAGAGCAGACTTGATATCCCTACTTCCTGATTGACAATTATCCCTCAATCAAGAACACAACAAAACAGTTCATTTTGATAATTATTATATTGCTGCTTGTGGAGGTTTGCTGAGTGCAAATTAGCTGCTATATTCCCTATATTACAACTGTGATTACACTTCAAAAAGTACTTAAATGGCTAAAAAGTGCTTTGAAAGGTTTGGTGTTGTGGAGAACACTGCAGAAATGATTGTCTCTCTTTCTACATGCGCAAACCTGCAACTTATAATATCATTGTATTGTCACATTTAAAATAATAATTTGGGTTCATTATTTACCATATTCCATTATATACATTTTCAAAAATTTGCTCATTGGATGTAGGTGTTGCTGGCTAGATCAGGATTTTACTAAAGTAAAAGATTGCTGTCAGGTTAAAAATGTTGCAATAAGAAGAAAATCATTGTGCAGGGTACTCTAAAACCCCTTCAAGCTCAATGATGGATAGCTGATTTTTCATGTAATACCAAACAGGATAAAGTCAAGATTCCTGCTAGATTTTTCAAAGGGTGTTATAGAGAATTTGCTGAATTGATTACAGACAATTGAAGTTTGCTGTGAGCAAGTAAATTTAAGAAGGTCGTGGTGACCTGCCTCCTTGAACTGCTGCAGTTGGTTCTGCTGCAGAGGGGAGGGGTAAAAAGAGTGGCAGGCCAATAGTTATATGGGGCTCAACTGTAATAGGAATAGACAGGAGTTTCTATGGCTGCAAACATGACTCCAGGACAGTATCAGAGATAATGGGAACTGCAGATGCTGGAGATTCCAAGATAATAAAATGTGAGGCTGGATGAACACAGCAGGCCAAGCAGCATCTCAGGAGCACAAAAGCTGACGTTTCAGGCCTAGACCCTTCATCAGAGAGGGGGATGGGGGGAGGGAACTGGAATAAATAGGGAGAGAGGGGGAGGCGGACCGAAGATGGAGAGTAAAGAAGATAGGTGGAGAGAGTGTAGGTGGGGAGGTAGGGAGGGGATAGGTCAGTCCAGGGAAGACGGACAGGTCAAGGAGGTGGGATGAGGTTAGTAGGTAGCTGGGGGTGGGAGGAAGGGATGGGTGAGAGGAAGAACCGGTTAGGGAGGCAGAGACAGGTTGGACTGGTTTTGGGATGCAGTGGGTGGGGGGGGGAAGAGCTGGGCTGGTTGTGTGGTGCAGTGGGGGCAGGGGATGAACTGGGCTGGTTTAGGGATGCAGTTGGGGAAGGGGAGATTTTGAAACTGGTGAAGTCCACATTGATACCATTGGGCTGCAGGGTTCCCAGGCGGAATATGAGTTGCTGTTCCTGCAACCTTCGGGTGGCATCATTGTGGCAGTGCAGGAGGCCCATGATGGACATGTCATCAAGAGAATGGGAGGGGGAGTGGAAATGGTTTGCGACTGGGAGGTGTAGTTGTTTGTTGCGAACTGAGCGGAGGTGTTCTGCAAAGCGGTCCCCAAGCCTCCGCTTGGTTTCCCCAATGTAGAGGAAGCCGCACCGGGTACAGTGGATGCAGTATACCACTTTGGCAGATGTGCAGGTGAACCTCTGCTTGATGTGGAATGTCATCTTGGGGCCTGGGATGGGGGTGAGGGAGGAGGTGTGGGGACAAGTGTAGCATTTCCTGCGGTTGCAGGGGAAGGTGCCGGGTGTGGTGGGGTTGGAGGGCAGTGTGGAGCGAACAAGGGAGTCACGGAGAGAGTGGTCTCTCCGGAAAGCAGACAGAGGAGGGGATGGAAAAATGTCTTGGGTGGTGGGGTCGGATTGTAAATGGCGGAAGTGTCGGAGGATAATGCGTTGTATCCGGAGGTTGGTAGGGTGGTGTGTGAGAACGAGGGGGATCCTCTTGGGGCGGTTGTGGCGGGGGCGGGGTGTGAGGGATGTGTCGCGGGAAATGCGGGAGACGCGGTCAAGGGCGTTCTCGATCCTTCCCAAAATCCACAAACCTGCCTGCCCTGGTCGACCCATCGTCTCAGCCTGCTCCTGCCCCACCGAACTCATCTCCACCTATCTGGACTCCATTTTCTCCCCTTTGGTCCAGGAACTCCCCACCTACGTCCGTGACACCACCCACGCCCTCCACCTCCTCCAGGACTTCCAATTCCCTGGCCCCCAACACCTCATATTCACCATGGACGTCCAGTCCCTGTACACCTGCATTCCGCATGGAGATGGCCTCAAGGCCCTCCGCTTCTTCCTGTCCCGCAGGCCCCCTCCACCGACACTCTCATCCGCCTAGCTGAACTCGTCCTCACACTCAACAACTTCTCTTTTGACTCCTCCCACTTCCTACAGACTAAGGGGGTGGCCATGGGCACCCACATGGGCCCCAGCTATGCCTGCCTCTTTGTAGGTTACGTGGAACAGTCCCTCTTCCGCACCTACACAGGCCCCAAAACCCACCTCTTCCTCCGGTACATTGATGACTGTATCGGCGCCGCCTCTTGCTCCCCAGAGGAGCTCGAACAGTTCATCCACTTCACCAACACCTTCCACCCCAACCTTCAGTTCACCTGGGCCATCTCCAGCACATCCCTCACCTTCCTGGACCTCTCAGTCTCCATCTCAGGCAACCAGCTTGTAACTGATGTCCATTTCAAGCCCACCGACTCCCACAGCTACCTAGAATACACCTCCTCCCACCCACCCTCCTGCAAAAATTCCATCCCCTATTCCCAATTCCTCCGCCTCCGCCGCATCTGCTCCCACGATAAGACATTCCACTCCCGCACATCCCAGATGTCCAAGTTCTTTAAGGACCGCAACTTTCCCCCCACGGTGATCGAGAACGCCCTTGACCGCGTCTCCCGCATTTCCCGCAACACATCCCTCACACCCCGCCCCCGCCACAACCGCCCCAAGAGGATCCCCCTCGTTCTCACACACCACCCTACCAACCTCCGGATACAACGCATTATCCTCCGACACTTCCGCCATTTACAATCCGACCCCACCGCCCAAGACATTTTTCCATCCCCTCCCCTGTCTGCTTTCCGGAGAGACCACTCTCTCCGTGACTCCCTTGTTCGCTCCACACTACCCTCCAACCCCACCACACCCGGCACCTTCCCCTGCAACCGCAGGAAATGCTACACTTGTCCCCACACCTCCTCCCTCACCCCCATCCCAGGCCCCAAGATGACATTCCACATCAAGCAGAGGTTCACCTGCACATCTGCCAAAGTGGTATACTGCATCCACTGTACCCGGTGCGGCTTCCTCTACATTGGGGAAACCAAGCGGAGGCTTGGGGACCGCTTTGCAGAACACCTCCGCTCAGTTCGCAACAAACAACTGCACCTCCCAGTCGCAAACCATTTCCACTCCCCCTCCCATTCTCTTGATGACATGTCCATCATGGGCCTCCTGCACTGCCACAATGATGCCACCCGAAGGTTGCAGGAACAGCAACTCATATTCCGCCTGGGAACCCTGCAGCCATATGGTATCAATGTGGACTTCACCAGTTTCAAAATCTCCCCTTCCCCAACTGCATCCCTAAACCAGCCCAGTTCATCCCCTCCCCCCACTGCACCACACAACCAGCCCAGCTCTTCCCCCCCCCACCCACTGCATCCCAAAACCAGTCCAACCTGTCTCTGCCTCCCTAACCGGTTCTTCCTCTCACCCATCCCTTCCTCCCACCCCAAGCCGCACCCCCAGCTACCTACTAACCTCATCCCACCTCCTTGACCTGTCCGTCTTCCCTGGACTGACCTATCCCCTCCCTACCTCCCCACCTACACTCTCTCCACCTATCTTCTTTACTCTCCATCTTCGGTCCGCCTCCCCCTCTCTCCCTATTTATTCCAGTTCCCTCCCCCCATCCCCCTCTCTGATGAAGGGTCTAGGCCCGAAACGTCAGCTTTTGTGCTCCTGAGATGCTGCTTGGCCTGCTGTGTTCATCCAGCCTCACATTTTATTATCCAGGACAGTATGTTGCTTTCCTGGTGCTAGGGTCAAGGATGTCTTGGAGTGGGTACAGGTCATTCTGAAGGGGAGCGTGAACAGCTAGTGGTCGTGGTACACATCAGTACAAATAACATACATTAAAAAAAGGGATGAGGTCCTAAAGGCAGAATATAAGGAGCTAAGAAGAAAGTTAAGAAATCAGACCTCAAAGGTAGTGCCACGTGCTAGTCATAGAGAAATGACAGGATACATCAGGTGAACACATGGCTGCAAAGATGGTGTCATGGAGAGGGTTTCTGATTCCTGGGCATTGGGACCGTTCTGGGAGAGGTGGGGCTTATACAAATTGGACTGGTTATACCTGGGCAGGGCTGGAACTGATGACCTAGGGCAAGTGTTTGCTAGAGTATTTGGGGAAAGTTTAAACTAATATGCCAGGGGGATGACAACCTATGTAAGGAATTAGATAAGAAGGCAGCAAGGACAAAAACAAAAGCTAGAAAAGGGAGTAAGAAAAGTGATAGGCTGAGAAACCAAGGACAAGATTCAAACAGGTCTATTGAGAAAAATCAGGAGGAGACAAACACTGTTAAAAGGACAAGTTTAAAGGCTTTGTGCCTTAATGCGTGCAGCATCTGCAATAAAGTGGATGAACTAATCATGCAGATAGATGTAAACGGGCATGATATAACTGGGATTTCTGTCTGCATGGTGACCAGGGATGGGAACTGACTGTCCCAGGGTTTTCAGTATTTAGGAAAGACAGGCAAAAAGGAAAATGTGGCAGAGCGGCACTGCTGGTTAAAGAGGAAATTAGCACAATAGAAAGGACATTAACGCTGACAATGTGGACTCTATAACGGGTAGAGTTGAAAAATACCAACAGGCAAAAACGTTAGTAGCTGTCATATACAGACCCCCAAACGGCAGTGATGTCGAGAATGACATTAAACAGAAAATTAGAGAGTTGCATGTGATAAGAGAATATCGATGATCATGGGTGATTTTAGTCTGCACATAGATTGTGCAAATCAAATTAGCCACAGTGCCATAGGTGAGAAATTCCTAGACAGTGTATACAGGATGGTTTTCTTGACCAATATGTGGAAGAACCAACTGGACAGCAGGCCAGGTACTGTGTAGTTAGAAGGAAATCCTTGCTAATCTAGCTGTGCATGTCCCCTTGGGAAGAGAGTGACCATAACATAACAGAATTTTTTCAATCAAAGTGGAGAGTGAGGTTGTTGATTCAGAGACTAGGGAGTTGAACCTTAGTAAAGGAAACCACAAGGATATGAGGTGAGAGTTTGCCTCGATAGATTGGGGAGAGTTTCTTAAAGGGATGATAGTGGATAGGCAACGGCAAACATTCAAGGAATGCATGGGGGAACTGCAACCACTGTTTATTCCTATCTGTCATAACAGCAAAATGTGTAAGTGGGCCAATCCATGGCTTACAAAGGAAATAAGAGATAGTATCAGTCCAAGGAAAAAGTATACAGATTGGCCAAGAAAAACAATAAATCTGAAGATTAGGAGTAGTTTAGAATTCAGCAAAGAAGGACCAAAGGGTTGATTGGGAAGAGGAAAATATAGACGAAAGTAAGCTTGCAGGGAACATAAAGACTGATGCTAAGAGTTTCTATACATACGTAAAGAGGAATATTGGTAAAAACAAATGCAGGTCTCATACAGACAGAAACGGGCGAATGTACAATAGAGGACAAAGAAATAGCTGAGGAACTGAATACATGCTTTGAGATAACACAACGTGGAGTTGGAGGAACACAGCAGGCCAGGCAGCATCAAAGCAGTATCTGAAGAAAGATCCCGACCTGAAACGTCAACCTTCAGTCATCATTTTTACAGCTGATGGAAGTTAAGAACCAGCACGTCATAGATGTCACATTTAAAAGAATAAAATATCCCAAGGTGCATCACAGGAACACTTCAAAGCAAAACTCTATGCTAAGCCACGTAAGAAAATATTAGGACAATGGACAGAAACATGGTCAAAGGACTAGGTTTCAAGAAAGAAAGGAAGTGAGGACATACAAAATCTTGAAAGGTCTTGACAGACAAGATGTTGAAAGGATGCTTGTCCTTGTAGTAGAAACTAGAACTAGGAAGCACTACTTAAAAGTATGGAGCTCTCCGTTTTAGACAGAGATAATGAAATTTTAGACTAATAACAGGTCAAAAGTTATCAGGTTGATACAGGTGAACGTGGAGTTGCTGGCACACCAAATTAGTTTTGATGTTATTGAACATTGGAATAGACTTGCAGAGCCAAATAGCCAACTAAAATATTCAAAGAAGTGCAGAAAATTAGGGATGGTCTTCCAGAACATCGAGTTTCAGCAGCCGTGGCGCAACCACTAATGGCTGGGTAATTAACAGTGGAGCTGTTGAAACAGTAGAGATCAGAATTAAAGGAGCGCGGAGATAGTGCGGAGCTGGACACTGAAGCCTTTCTGAAGAAGGGTTCCGACCCAAAACGTCAACTTTTCTGCTCCTCTCATGCTGCCTGGTCTGCTATGTTCCTCCAGCTCCACACTATGTTATCTCTGACTCTAGCCTCTGCAGATCTTGCTATCTCTGAATACATACTTTGGTTTTATCTACATAAAAGTGGAAACAAATCAGATAGAATTGTTGGAGGATGCAAAATTTAGTGACAGGGAAGAGATGAGGGAGATTGACATTCGTAATGAAATGGTGCTGGGAAAATTGTTGGGATTGAAGGCTGATAAATCCTCAGGGCTTGATAGGTACTCTGGGATGTAGACTAAGGAAGTAGCTCTAGAAATACTGGATGCATTGGTGGTCATCTTCCAGGGTTCTACGGACTCTGGAACAGTCCCTGCAGATTGGAGGATGGCTAATGTCACTCCAATACTCAAAAAGGGAGGTAGAGAGAAAACAGGGAATCATACACTATGACCTGAACATTGATAGTGGGGAAAAATCAATTCCATTGTCAAGGATTTTATAGCAGAGCATTTAGAAAACAGAGGACCAAACAGAGTCAGTATGGATTTATGAAAAGAAAATCATGCTTGGCAAATCTGTTGGAATTCTACGAAGACGTAATTGGTAGAATTGACAAAGGGGAAGCCAGTTGATGTAGAATATTTGGACTTTCAGAAAGCATTTGACAAAGTCCCACCTAAGAGATTTATGTGCAAGATTGCAGGGAGTGTATTAAGATGGATAGGAAACTGGTTAGCAGAGAGGAAGCAAAAAGTAGGAATTAATGGGTCCTTTTCAAATTGGCAGGCAGTAAGTAGTGAGGTGCCACAGAGATTGGTGCTGGGAACCCAGCTATTCATAATATCTATTAACAATTTGAATGAGGGAACAAAATGTAACATCTCCAAGTTTGCAAATGATACCAAGTTGAGTGGGAGGTTGAACTGTGACAAGGATGCAGAGATCCTTAAGCATGATCGCGACAGGTTGGATCAGTCAGCAAATCAATGGCAGATGCAGTACTATTTAGGTAAATGTGAGGTTATTCACTTCAGAAGCAAAAACAAGGTGGCAGATTACTCCCTGAATGGCTGTGTGCACTGGGACCTGAGTGTCCTTGTGTACCAATTGCTGAAGGCAAGCATGCAGGTGCAGCAGGTGGTAAAGAAGACAAATGGTATGTTGGCCTTCATTATGAGAGGTTTTGCATGCAGGAACAGGGATGTGTTGTTGCAGTTGTACAGGGCCTTGGTGAGACCACACCTGGAATATTGTGTGCAGTTTAAGTTTCCTTTTCTGAGGAAGGACATTCTTGCTCTCGAGGGAGTGCAGTGAAGATTTACCAGGCTGATTCCGGGCACGGCAGATCTGATGTATGAGGAAAGATTGACTAGATTGGGATTGTTTTCGTTAGAGTTCAGATGAATGAGGGGGGGATCTCATAGAGACGTATAAAATTCTAACAAGACTAGACAGGGTAGATGCAAGGGGATGTTCCCAATGGTAGGTGTGTCCAGAACCAGGGGTCACAGATTGAGGATTTGGGGCAGATGATTAGAACAGAGAGGAGAAGGCATTTCTTCACCCAAAGCGTGGTGAGCCTGTGGAATTCATTACCACAGGAAGTAGTTGACGCCAAAACATTAAACGTATTCAAGAGGCGACTAGATATAGCACTTGGGTCAAATGGAATCAAAGGTTATGGGCAGAAAGCAGGATTAGGCTATTTAGTTGGATGATCAACCATGATCTTGAACAATGGCAGAGCAGGCTCGGAGGGCCGAATGGCCTTCTTCTACTCCTATCTTCTACGTTTCTATGTTTAATGCTTGAGGACGTGTAACATCCACGATGCTGTTAGGGGAGTACTTTCAAGATTTTGACTCAGTGACAGCGCAGGAATGGCAACGAATCTAAGTTAGGATGGTAATCTGGAGATGAGTCTGGGTGATATTCCATTACATCTGTTAGGTCTTGTTGTTTTATGTAGTAGAGAGGTTACAATTGACTGGATGAGTGGATTAAATTTGCACCAATAAAACAGGCTTTAATCCCTGTTCTGGCCTTATCAGATTCAGGACCTGCCTCTTTGGCCTACCCTCGCTGGAATTCGTGGCATTATAGACTGGACCTGCCTTTGGGTGGAGAACTCAAGACAATGAAGACTATGGAGAGCAATGAATCAGTTAAACATATTTTAGGCTTCTTTAAACTTTCACAAATGCATTCTCTCATATCCATAATGAAAGTAAAGTAGAAACTGCTGCTGAACTCTATTCTGAAGAGTCATCGCCAGACCAAAAAACATTAACTCTGTTCTCTCCTGTCCTCCCCTCTATTTCAGAATGTCTAGCATTTACAGTCCTTTGGTTTATTTCACTGTCCACAATGAAAGTTTAATTTACTCACAGTGAACTTCAATTACTACTAATCAAACCAAATAATCTCTAATGCCCATTGAAAGATCTTAGCAACAATTCTGATTGCATTGTCTGTTTCTGTTTGGTATTATGACAGGTTAACTATGCATAATTTAGATTGAAGGGAACTTAGAATACCCTGCAGTGATTTTCCATCTAATCAATCCTTTTTTTAAAGCCTAACAACAATATTTTAGTTTCTTCCCTTTGTCCAGATACTTATTCACATTCGTGCATTTTCCTTCATCACC
The DNA here is from genome assembly GCF_030684315.1 of Stegostoma tigrinum. NCBI lineage: Eukaryota > Metazoa > Chordata > Chondrichthyes > Orectolobiformes > Stegostomatidae > Stegostoma > Stegostoma tigrinum. The sequence goes on along the minus strand of NC_081360.1, from coordinate 20,802,909 downwards.
ACTTATCAAAACTGCGAAAGGAGCATGAAAATCATTATAGCAAAGACCTCTGAAGATTAAGGTGAACTATATCACATCACTTAGTGATTAATTTGGAATGTCAGTTTCTCCAAAATACCCAAAAGATCAAGCAGACAAAATTTATACGCTATAAACCCATTTGATAGTTGATTCTTTAAACCAGTTTGCAAACTTAAATGTCCCCCAACACAACAAAGTCATTTAAGCAAAAAATGTATTAGATTTACAACAACAGAATGGTTAAGACAATTTCACAGCTTTATTGCCTATCACTTCTAGGCAACATCTAAGTTGAATATGGCACTAGGAATAACAGCATGACTTGCAAGATCACATACAAAACCAACACTTGTCAGAAATGCTTCAGCGGAAATGTTTTTTATAATATTCATGATACGTGGGTGTTGCTGGGAAAGACAGCATTCATTGCCCATCCCTAATGAATTGGCATAATTGGAATTTAATTCCTTTGCAGAATGCCAAATATCACATGGAATTGTTTTGCACTTTTCTGCACACATTCTTTTAACATGTGCAAAACATCTGGTAAAACTTTAATTGTCATATTTTGTATTGTAAACACATTAACATATTCTACTAACTGAAACAAAGTCATGCAATTTAATAATTACCCTTCTATCAGATTTTTCCTGTTCTTTGGCTTTTTCCCTTTCTACTTCTTGATCTCTACTTGGGTCTTTCAAATGCTCACGCTCCTTGTCTCGCTGTCTTTTCTCTCTCACTTTTTCTCTATTTCTTTCCCTTTCTTTGCTTCGCTCTTTGTCCTTTTCTCCATCTCCTCTAATTTTGTCTTTTTCCATTTTTTCTCCTTCTCGGTTCTTGTCTTTTTCCACTTTTTCTCCATCCCCTCGATTCTTGTGGTTTTCCTCATCTCTCTCTTTCGTTCTTGCTCGGTCCTTTTCTTGATCCTTTACTTTTTCTCGTCTATCACCATCTTTGTGTCGGTCCCTTTCTTTGTCCATTGGTCTCCCATGTTCCTTTTCTTTTCGATCTCCACTGGTGTGCTTAATTCCATTCTCATTCCTTTCCTTCAAAATAAGTTCAGAAAAAATAAATGAGTTCATAAACACAAAGGTGGTTGAAATATAATACATATTTACAAGAATGGAGGTTGAGAGAAATTTGACCCAACCACCAGTCCCCAGTTCAGATAATTGCGTATAGTTAGTGGCAGCCAGGGTATACAGCAGTGAATATGTCTGCCAAGTCCAAAATTACAAATGATATGAAGGAGTGATCAACCAACATTGTGGACCCACATGTAAAAAACATAGGAAAAATTGAAAGAAAGAAAGGAAGGTGGAAACTCAAGGTTTGGTGGTGAAAACACCTTTCAAAAAATGTATTATTTCATGGCATGTGAATGTTGCTGACTAAGGCAACATTTATTGCCCATCCCTAATTGTCCTTGAACTGAGTGGTTTGCTAAACCATTTCAGAAGGCTATTAAGAGTCAAAATACATTTCTCTGTGTCTGAAGTCTTTTGTAGGCTAGCAGACTTCTCTGCCAAGTGGACATCATTAAAACACGTGATATTCTAGTGCAGAACAATGTCCACATTTTTCGTGACAGCTTTATTTCCATTAATCACACCCTATAAAATACAGAATCCCCAAATTAGTCATTCCCCACATTTATGCAACCAATTCACAATGAATTAAACCTGAACTAATATATCCATCACCTGTTACCTCATTCCAATAGATCTCAAGCATTCTTTCAGAGCATTGACGCTTCACGGGAGGCACACTGATGATGTTACCTAACAGGGTGACGAAATGTTTGCAACCAAACCCACCAGCTGGGCGAACATGTCTACAAGTTCATTCTCAACCCATGCTACAAATCTTCTTGAAAACTTTAAGTATATCTAACAGTTTCTTTAAACTCATTCCTTTCTTTGTCAAACAATCAAATAGCTGACTGCTGCAACCACCCATTTCAATTTGGAAATTAAAGAAATAATTGTTAGGTTTAAATTAGAATTCTGCAAATTATCTTCAGGAAGGATATTAAGGGTATTGTGTTGCAATGGTAGTGTCCCCACCTCTAGTCTTGAAGGCCTGGATTCAAGCCCTATCTGCTCCAAAAGTGTGCTATAACACATCAGACAAGTTGATTTAAAATATCTATAGGAAGGATATTAAAACCATGAAAATGTTACAGCAGAAATTCAACTGAACTGCACATGGTCAGGAAGGAGAGATCACATTTAGAGTGAGCCATGGCCAAACTGCTAATTGACCCAAGTATATAATTTGAGTAATTTTGAGGTAGCATAGAAATTCGGGGAAAAGGTGCTTTCTCGGTTCATAGTTTAGTTTCTCCTGGGAAAAAAAAACTTACAAAGTTCAGGATCAGTGGCCCAGCACAAAAGAAAGTGAGATCACAGGAAAACTGTTAAGTTCATTGGTTGGTAATAGCTACTAATTTGACTACCAATAGATTACTTTCAGAGTGAAGGTGAATATTGCAGGTATAAGGGTTACAATCTAAAAGTAGGAAATTTGAAAAATCAATTTAAGAACTAAGTAAACAAAATAGAAATACAGAGCCAGGCAATGCGTTGCCTGCCTGGTACCCGGGGTCAAGATCTCTCATCTGGGCTGCAGAGGAACTTGCAGTGGGAGGAGAAAGATCCAGTTGTTGTGGTCCCCGTAGGTACCAGTGATACAGGAAAAAAGAGGATCTAGATTTTGCTGAGGGAATATGAGCAGTTAGGGGCTAACTAAAAAAAACAAAGGGGTAATTGCTGAAATATTATCTGAACTGTTAATTGGCACAGGGTCAACAAGATTAACGTGCGGCTCAGAGATTGGTTTGGCAGAAGTTCAAAATTATGGATCCTTGGGACCATTACTGCGGAAGGAAGGAGCTGCTCCGATGGGACAGGCTCCATCTGAATCAGTCCTGGAGAATCGTATAACCAAGGCTGTAAATGGACTTTAAACAAAATAGTTGGGGGAATAGCTGCGTGGAATACTTTGCAGAAAAGTCAAGGGGGGAATGGGCCTGCAAAAGTTATTAAAATTTCAAAAAGAAGTAATAGGACACAGTATGGAAAGGCTCAGGAATCTAACTTCAAGCATAGCAGACAAGGGGACAACTATGAGAATGGGGACAGTCAATACAGGACTGAGGTCATTGTACTTAAATGCATGCAGTATATGAAACAAAATAAGTCAGCTTGAGGCACTGACTGAAATTGGTGGGTACAATATTGAGGGTATCAGCGAGGTATGATTGCAAGGGGATGAGGACTGGGAACTAAATATCCAAGGATACATGTCCTACGGAAAAGACCAGCAGATGGGCAGAGGACAACGGGGTTAGGGTCTGCATTGTACGAAATAAAATTTCAACAATGGCAAGAAGTGATATAGAGTGGGAAGGCACCAAATCTGTGTCGGTAGAGTTGAGAAACCATGAAGGAAAAAAAAACTCTCTGATGGGAGTTATCTATAGGTCTCTTAACAGTATTCAGGATGCAGGATGCAGAAAATAAATCAGGAGATAGAAAAGACATGTAAGAAAGGTACCATCACAACAAATATGGGGGACTTCAATATGCAGGTGGACTGTGAAAACCAGGTCGTTAGCAGATCTCAAGAAAAGGAATTCGTAGAATGAAAGAAATTCGTGGAACTTCTTAAGAGATGGATTTTTGGAGCAGCCTGTGGTACAGCCCACTGGGAACACTTGGAAGCTCACTGTCAAACAGGGCTGAACCAGCATAGATTCATCAAGGAGTGGTCATGTCTGAAAATGCTGTCAGAATTCCTTGTGTAACGTATTATCTCCTCAAATTAGAGCTAGTGGACGTGATCTGTTTGGAATTCCAGAAACCCTTTACAATGTGCCACACAGGAGGCTTCTAAATAATAGCCCAAGGTATTGGGGCAAGTTCAGATGAAAGAGAGTGGGAATAAAGGTTTTTTTTTCAGGAATGCAGCTGGTGATTAGTGGAGTTCTGTAAGGGTTAGTGTTGGGACCGTAACCATTCACATGATCCATTAATAATCTAAAAAAAGGAACTGAGGGTATTATTCCTAAACTTGCAGATGACTCAAAAGATAAGTGGAGGAGCAAGTAGTGTTGAGAAGCAGGGAGGCTACAGAAGGACATGGACAGGCTATGAGAGTGGGCAAAGAAATGGCAGATAGAATAAAATGTGGGTACGTGTGCGGTTATGCATATTGGTAGGAAGAATAAAATGGTAAACTATTTTCTAAATGGGAAAAGGGTTTGGAAATCTGAAGCACACAATGACTCAGGAGGCCTTGTTCAGGATTCACGATTCTCTTAAGGTTAACGTGCAGGTTCAGTTGGCAGTTAAGAAGATAAAATGTGGTGTTAGCATTAATTTTGAGAGTGCTGAAATACACAAGCAGGAATGTACTGCTAAGGCTGTATATGGCTCTGGTAAAACTGCATTTGGAATACTGTATTAGAGAGAGATAGCAAGAACTGCAGATGCTGGAGTCAGAGATAACAAAGTGTGGAGCTGGAGGAACACAGCAGACCAGGCAGCATTTGAAGAACAGGAAAGCTGACGTTATGGGTTGGGACCCTGCATCAGAAATGGGGAGGGGGAGGGGAGCTCAGAAATAAATAGAGAGGTGGGATAAGTGTACACAGCGCAGATGCTCTACAAAACGGTCTCCGAGTCTCCACTTGGTCTCACTGATACAGAGGAGGCCACATCGGGTGCAGCAGATGCAGTAGACCAAGCTGATGGGCAGCTTTCTCTGCGACTCCCTCATCCACTCCACACTCCCCACTAATCCCACCACCCCCGGCACCTTTCCCTGCAACCGCAGGAAGTGCTACACTTGCCCCTATACTTCCCCCCTCACCTCAATTCATTCTACATCAGTGGGACCAAGCGGAGCCTCGGAGACCATTTTGTAGAGCATCTGCGCTCTATATGCGATAAACACCACCACCACCCGGTCGCGAAACATTTTAACTCCCCCTCCCACTCCCTGGGTGATATGCCTCTTCTAGTGTCATAATGACACCACCCACAAACTGGAGGAGCAGCACCTTATATTCCGCCTTGGGAGCTTACAGCTTGATGACCTAAACATTGAAACTGGTAAAATCAAAATCTCCCTGCCCCCAGCCTCATCCTATGACCGACCAACCCTCCCTCTCATCCTGCCTCCTTGGCCTGACACAGCCTGTCCATCTTCTATCCCACCTATCCGCCACTCCTAACCACTGCCGACATGTACGTGCCTATCACCATCCCACCTACCTTCCCCAGCCCCACCCCTCCTCTCTCTATTTATTTCTGAGCTCCCCTCACCCTCCCCATTTCTGAAGAAGGGTGCTGGCCTGCAGCATCAGCTTTCTTGTTCCTCTGATGCTGCCTGGCCTGTTGTGTTCCTCCAGATCCACACTTTGTTTTCTTATTTTGGAATACCTTGAGCGGTTTTGGGCCCTGTAAGGAAGGATGTACTAACTCTGGAGAGGATCCAGAGTAGATTGACAAGAATGATCCCAAAGATGAAGGGCATTGTCACATGAAGAGTGGTTAAGGACTTTAGGTCTGTACTCAATGGAGTTTATAAGGTTGATATGGAAAAGATGTTTCCACTAGCAAAGATTAGGACTCGAGGGCACAGCCTCAGGGTAAAGGGACAACCCTTCAGAACTGAGATGAGGAGAATTATTTCAGCAAGAGGATGGTGAATCTGCGGAACTCATTACCACAGTGGGCTATGGAGGCTCAGTCATGTTCTGGGGGGAAGGCAGGAGAATGTCATTGAGAAACATAGCAGCCATGATTGAATGGCGGAGTAGACTCAATCAGCCTAAATCTGCTCCTTTTTCTTATGATCTTAATACCAGGAATAAATTGCTAATAACGATGGATCATTTCACTGTTTGCACAATTGACAATATGGGATGAAGAATGAAGTTAAGAATGTAAGACAAAGTTTAAAAAAGACTTTTTATCTCTGGAGGTTGTAGCTTTGAGACAGAAATTTTAAATTGGAAAGGAAATGACACAAGTGTTTGAACAATGATAAATTGAAAATAGGGAATAGGCACAAAAAGGGGGTTAAAGTACATAGCTTTAGTGGTCAAGACAAGGTGAATATAGGCATGGTGGCCCAAATAATCTCCTTCTCTGCAGCACATCAGAGTTGTTGTCTCTGGTTTGTTGCTTGTGCCACGTGCTAGTGAGGCGAGGAATAGTGAGAGAGACGAGTTGAACACGTGGCTACAGGGATGGTGCAGGAGGGAGGATTTTGTATTCTTGGATAATTGGGGCTCTTTCTGGGGTAGGTGGGACCTCTACAACCAAAATGGTCGTCACCTGAACCAGAGAGGTACCGATATCCGGGGGGGGAAATTCGCTAAGACTATCCAGGTAGGTTTAAACTAATTCAGCAGGGGAATGGGAACCAAAATTGCAGTTCGAGTATAGAAAAGGTTGAGAGTAGGGAGGTCCAAAATAAAGTTTCAGGGTCGCAAGACGGCACCGGCAAGCAAGAAGTTGGTTTGAAGTGTGTCTACTTCAACAGCAGGAGCATCCGGAATAAGGTGGGTGAACTTGCAGCATGGGTTGGTACCTGGGACTTCGATGTTGTGGCCATTTCAGAGATACGGATAGAGCAGAGACAGGAATGGTTGTTGCAGGTTCCGGGATTTAAATGTTTCAGTAAGAACAGAGAAGATGGTAAAAAAGGGGGAGGTGTGGCATTGTTGGTCAAGGACAGTATTACAGTTGCAGAAAGGATGTTTGGGGACTCGTCAACTGAGGTAGTATGGGCTGAGGTTAGAAACAGGAAAGGAGAGGTCACCCCGTTGGGAGTTTTCTATTGGCCTCCGAATAGTTCCAGATACGTAGAGGAACGGATAGCAAAGATGATTCTCGATAGGAATGAGAGAGACAGGGTAGTTGTCATGGGGAACTTCAACTTTCCAAATATTGACTGGGAACACTATAGTTTGAGTACTATAGACGGGTCAGTTTTTTGTCCAGTGTGTGCAGGAGGGCTTCCTGACACAGTATGTAGACAGGCCAACAAGGGGCGAAGCCACATTAGATTTGGTACTGGGTAATGAGCCCAGCCAGGTGTTAGATTTGGAAGTAAGTGAGCACTTTGGTGATAGCTATCACAATTCTGTTATGTTTACTTTAGCGATGGAAAGGGATAGGTGTATACCACTGGGGAAGAGTTATGACTGGGAGAAAGGCAATTACGATGAGATTAGGCAAGATTTAGGGAGCATAGGATGGGGAAGGAAACTGCAGGAGATGGGCACATTAGAAAAGTGGAGCTTATTCAAGGAAAAGCTCCTGTGTGTCCTAGATAAGTATGTACCTGTCAGGCAGGGAGGAAGCTGTAGAGCGCAGAGGCCGTGGTTTACAAAGGAAGTGGAATATCTGGTCAAGAGGAAGAAGAAGGCTTATGTTAAGATGAGATGTGAAGGCTCAGTTAGGGCGCTTGAGGGTTACAAGATAGCCAGGAAAGACCTAAAGAAAGAGCTCAGAAGAGCTAGAAGGAGACATGAGAAGTTGTTGGTGTATAGGATGAGGGTAAACCCTAAGGCTTTCTATAGGTATTTAAGGAATAAAAGAATGACGAGAGTAAGATTTAGGACCAATCAAGGATAGTGGTGGGAAGTTGTGTTTGGAGTCAGAGGAGATAGGGGAAGCACTAAATGAATATTTTTCGACAGTATTCACTCTAGAAAACGACAATGTTGTTGAGGAGAATACTGAGAGAACACAGTAGGCTATTGTACAAAATGCGGAGGAATGGCATTGTGGGAGATATAGCAGTTTGGATCAGAAATTGGCTTGCTGAAAGAAGACAGAGGGTGATGGTTGATGGGAAATGTTCATCCTGGAGACCAGTTACGAGTGGTATACCGCAAGGGTCGGCTTTGGGTCCACTGTGGTTCGTCATTTTTATAAACGACCTGGATGAGGGCGTAGAAGGATGGGTTAGTAAATTTGCAGGCGACACTAAGGTCAGTGGAGTTGTGGATAGTGACGAAGGATGTTGTAGGTTACAGAGAGACATAGATAAGCTGCAGAGCTGGGCTGAGAGATGGCAAATGGAGTTTAATGCAGACAAGTGTGAGGTGATGCACTTTGGTAGGAGTAACCGGAATGCAAAGTACTGAGCTAACAGTAAGATTCTTGGTAGTGTAGATGAGCAGAGAGATCTCGGTGTCCATGTACACAGATCCTTGAAAGTTGCCACCCAGGATGACAAGGCATACGGTGTTTTAGCTTTTATTAATAGAGGGATCGAGTTCCAGAACCACGAGGTTATGCTGCAGCTGTACAAAACTCTGGTGCGGCCGCACTTGGAGTATTGCGTACAGTTCTGGTCACCACAATATAAGAAGGATGTGGAAGCTTTGGAAAGGGTGCAGAGGAGATTTACTAGGATGTTGCCTGGTATGGGGGGGGGAAGGTCTTACGAGGAAAGGCTGAGGGACTTGAGGCTGTTTTCGTTGAGAGAAGAAGGTTGAGAGGTGACTTAACGGAGACATATAAGATAATAGAGGACTGGATAGGGAGAGCCATTTTCCTAGGATGGTGACGGTGAGAATGAGGGGGCATAGCTTTAAATTGAGGGGTGAAAGATATAGGACAGATGTCAAAGGTAGTTTCTTTACTCAGAGAGTAGTAAGGGTATGGAATGCTTTGCTTGCAACGGTAGTAGATTCGCCAACTTTAAGTACATTTAAGTTGTCATTGGACGAGCATATGGACGTACATGGAATAGTGTAGGTTAGATGGGCTTCAGATTGGTATGACAGGTCGGCACAACATCGAGGGGCAAAGGCCTGTACTGTGCTGTAATGTTCTATGTTCTATTTTATGATTTTCAGTTAATATGCACTCTCTGTGCAGAAATCCCTTATTTATTTACAAGGTTACTGACAGAGAAATGGAGATGGGAAGAACTTCAATCCATTACTTATATTCTTCTTCATAAATCATTGTTCATATCTTTCAAGATATCATCATAAAATCCTTAATCTATCAAGCAACATTGAAGACACAGTGAACACTGAGTTGAGCAAAAGAACAAGTAGCATGGTTGACTGGAAATATCCTGTGGGAGATTAAATAAAATGCATTATTTGCAAAGAACTGTGATGCAAAAGGCAAGCAAAAACAAATTTAGGATATAAAGGTCAGTTTAAACATCAAGGTGTTAAAAAAAACAAAAACTAGTAACACTTTGAATGATTCAGAAGACATGCAAAAACAAGTTTGCATTTAAAAAGCATGGATTTTTGCTCTGTTTTAGGCCTAGTGAAATCAAAGTATCCAAAATCAGTTTCACTTTTGGCTCAAATAGATAAGATACACAAATAATAGCTGCTTTACAAAGCTGATGTTAGGTTAAATGGTTAACAATCTGGAAGCAAAAATTTAATTAATGTTGTATATTGTCTGTGGGCTGTTGTGAAATGCTGCACATTGAACAGGTTACCTCTTGTTCTTTGTCCTTCTGCCTCTTTCGCTCATCATCTTTTTTCTCTCTGTTTTCTTTTCCCTGTGATTTGGAACTGGGCAGTGCTTTTGATTTAAGATCTACCTTTTCACCAGCAAGGACCCTCCTCACAGAATCATCACTGGAAAGCTGGAGAACAAAAAACTAAATGAATCAATATTTCTCTCCACTCTGCTTGTCTATGCAAAACTCAAGATCAGTGATGTACTGTGGACAATATTCTAAAAATTTACAAGCTTGGAGAGGAAATATTTTTGATGTTACTGTGTTTATGTTCCACTGGAAATATATGTCCAACTTATTTTGCCAGCATGTTGTCTCTGCTGACTAAAGCAGCGGTACAATCAAGGTCACAGATGTTGAAAATAAATGGCATCTTGCAAAAGTGTTATTTCACAAAAAATTCCAAAAACAAACTGGAGCAGTTACATCAAAAGTGACACGATTAATTCTTTAAGAAACTGCCAAGATGTGGTAGGCAAATTGAGAACTAAAAACAAAAAGTGCAGGAAATAATCATCAGATCTAGCAGCATCCATAGATAGAGAAACCAATTTAATCTCTTGGTCCACCATAGCCCACTTCTTTCCTGACACAATTTTCCCCTCTTCACCTCATCAGTTATGCTACCAATCTCTTTGGCACCTATCTCATGCAATCATATGGCAGGAGAAGCTCACTGCCGCCGGGACTTTGCAATCTTCACACTGCAGGCACCAAATGTGAAGTCCATCTTCACAGCATTTCAGAAGCTGCAAGTCAGGAGCTGCAATTTACAACTAGGTCCTGCATAGTTATCTCCAAAGAAGTGGCTGAGAAAGGCAAGTTAGCTTATTTCACAAGAAGGGACCTGGAGGTAGTAGAAAGGAGGGCAGAGTGCTTCCCTGCAGTCTGGAAAAGGAGGCCATATTACTGCATGCGTTATGTCTGTTTCACCAGTTCTCATGCACCTGATCTTTCCAGACTGAATTACATAAATGTTACAATGTAGAAGGAGATTATATGGCCTATCATGCCTGCTCTGGCTCAATAAATGAGCATCATTATCTAGTACCAATCTCCTCCTCTTTCCTCATAATCTTGCATACTAATTTCTTTTCAAATAATCATCAAATGCCCTCTTGAATGGCTCAATCAAATCTACCTCCAGCATACTACCAGACAATGCATTCCATGCCCTAACTATCTGCCGAGTGAAAAAGATTTTGCTCACTTCACTCATTTCTTTTGCAGATCACTTAAAATCTATTGTCCTCTTATTCTTGCTCCATTTAAGAAAGGGAAAAGTTTCTCATTACCAATGCTATCCAGCCCGCCAATGATTTTGAAAACTTCTATCAGATCTTGTCTTAGCCACCTTCTCACCGAAATGAACAATCCCAACTTCAATGTATCCTCATAAATGAAGATCCACATCTCTGCCACCACTCTTGCACATCGCTTTTGTACACTCTCCAATGTGTTCACATCCTCCCTATAATGTAGACAATACTCCAGCTGAGATCTAAAATATGTCTTATGCAAGTAGACATCGCCTCTTTGCTTCTGTACTCTCTGCCCTTATTAATAAATCTGTGGACACTGTATTCTGATTTACTTAATACTATCTCTACCTGTCCTGCCACCTTCAATGATCTGTGCACATTTACATCCAGGTCCCTCTGCTCTTACTGTCCCCTAAGAATTCTACCATTTTATGTTGTCTTTCAATATTCTTCCTCACAAAAATGCATCATCTCACACTTCTCTGCATACATATCTTACACTTATCTGCACACCCTACCAACTTGATTCTGTCCTTCTGAAGTTCTACCCTGTTCTCCTAACAAACACAGATACTCCTCATGTGTTGCAGAATATCTAAAGTATGGGAACCTGCCTACCCAATTTTTAGTTCTTTCACATACTCAGGCTTCACCCTCCAAAAGATAATTTACCTTATTAAGGCAACATTTTGCAATAGTTTGCAAGAGTTCATTTGTTTTCTCAGGTTCATGACCAGCCACAACACGTGCAGGTTTCACAGACAAAGAATCACCAGAAACCATCATCACGACATCAATAGCCTTCTGCAAGAATGCAATTTTAGCATCTTTATCCTGACAAGAAAACAAAGGAAAATAAAATTAGTTAGCAAGCTAAAATCACAACTTCCAATTTATATTATCTGTACCCAGAAAATGCAAAGAACTATTTTGCATTTATATCGTGTCTTTTACAACATGTAGAATTTCACACTGACAACAATGTTCACACAGCAATTGAAATATGTCAACCTTCATTTTTGGTGGCATTAGTGAGAGATAAATGAAAGGCAGGACATAATGAAAGCCATTTCTTTTCATATTGTGATTTTTTTTGACCATCTTTAAAACAAGGTGGTTAAGCTCAATGCAATGTGTGAGTGATAATGGCTCTGATGAAGGGTCTAGGCCCGAAATGTCAGCTTTTGTGCTCCTGAGATGCTGCTGGGCCTGCTGTGTTCATCCAGCCTCACATTTTATTATCTTAAGCTCAATGCAATGTCTTGTGCAAAAAAAACTCCTCTGATTAAGCGTACTTTTTCAATAAAGCACTGAAATATCAGCCTAAATTATGTACTCAACTCCTTGCGCACAATCTATCTATTCTGAGTCATGGTGTCACTAAGTTAAGTTTGCAATAATGCTCTTGAATACATGTAATTTTTAACTCAAAACTTAACTGAAGGACCAAAACCAAACCTTAAGTCCAGATTTAAACTGAGATTTTTTTTTAAAAAAAAGGAGAACCAAAATTACACAATGTAAATGGGGAACAACAGAAGAGGAAACATTTTAAAATAAGTGTGATTTCAAGAAACACAAAACCGTGTGTGAAACAGCACAAAAGTATATAGGTTAGGATAACTGGAGCTCTGAAGGAATAAAGGAGGAAAGATCTGCAGGACAACAACTACAAAATGCAAGACAGAAGAACTGAAATTATGAGCTGTATTTTACACTTGGACATGGTATTAACCATTACTGTAACAAAGCAGAAATGTGAGACAATGTCCACTGTTTGAGAAGGTTCTAGCTCTTTCAGTTCCCACAAGCGGAGGAGAAATTGAGCCACTTTGGAAAACTGCTAAAAACAACAGAAATTAATTTTCCATTTTTTGACTAAAATGTGCAAAGTAAATGTTGTTTCCAAATCATAAATTGAGCAATTAGCTTTTCCAATACTGTCAGAACCATATCATCATCTACTATAATTGAGAAATAATGGCTTTCTCACTATAAATAAAAAAAACTCACCACTTACGTGCAAGAAGTTGACCCTGTCATGGATGCAACCAATTTATTTGTTTAGTTCTATCCTAGCTACACTTTGTTTGAAATCATTACACTGTTCCTATATAACGAGACACTCAGTCTGGAATGATTAGCTCAGTTGACTTAATAGATGGTGTGCATTTCAGAATAATACCAAGAGTGGAGGGTTTAATTCCCATTTTGGCTGAGGCCCACTTTCTCACTGTTTCATACTAAAATCACAATGCAAGCCATAGTTAAGTGGCCCTCGAATCAGAAAGAATACTCTCTGGAAAAGATGATCATGGTTAATCTGATTATACCAAAAATCCACATTGCCACCTATTCTCAAAACCATTCATCTCCTTTTTTAGCAAGAATCTATCCACCTCTGCCTTTGAAAATATTCAAAGACTCTGCTTCCACACATTTTCTGAGAGTTCCAAAGATTCACAACTCTCAGAACAGAACTTCACCTCATCTCCACTTTAAACGGTCCAACTACTTTTAAACTGTAACATCTAGTTCTAGATGGGAAACATCCTCTCTACATCTGTCCCAGTCAAGACTCGTGAGGATCTTGTATATCTAAATTATGGCACATCTTATTCTTCTAAACTCCACCAGAAACAACATTTCCTGTCCAACCTTTCCTCAAAAGGACAACCTGTCCATTCGGGGTACTAGCCTGGCAAAATTTCTCTAAGCTGCTGTTTATTCCAAAAGAGATTAGTTTTTATATGCAAAGTTCTGGATTCTGTGGGACAAAAGAGTATCCTTTGTTCATCAGAGACCTGTTATGAATATATTGAGAATATCAGGACTAACCAACCTCCTCCTCACTGTTTTATGTATGAACAAGCACACACACATTTGGATTCATATTCTCCTAATTGCAGGCTACTTGTGGACATGCATCTTTTGCCAGCAGGTAGTGCAGACACCTGTAGGACATATAGCTCTTTGAGCCTCTTTCATCAGTCAAATGGATCATGTCTAACCTACAACTCAATTCCATTTACCTATTTGGTTCTATATCTCTTGATAGCTCAAGCCAATAAAAATATACAGAATTGTACTATTGTGTTATTTTAACAAGCTAATATATGCCACCCATCAATTATTTTTCAACTTAAGAAAATATAAACCAAATTAATTTTGCCTAGCCTCAAAGATTTAACGTCTACGCCCAAGCATCATTATTATGCATTGTTCCCCTGTCAAGCCAAATATATATCTTTTGCACTGTGGAAGCCCCAAACTGAACTCCGGATGAGATATACAAAACTGAAGTTAGACTTGTGACAAAGCCAACATTCCATTAGATTTTCTGATTCCTTTATTCATAAGATGACAACATTGCTGGCTAGGCAGCAGTTATTGCCATCCCTAATTGCCCAGTTAAGAGTCAACCACATTGCTGAGTCTGCAGTCACATGCAGACGGAACCAGGTAAGGATGGCAGCTTCATTTCCTAAAGGACATTACTGAACCAGGTGGGTTTTTTTCCCAACAATCAGCACAGATTTATGGTCATTATTAGACTCTTATTTCCAGATATTCTATTGAATTCAAATTCCACCACCTGCCATGATGGGATTCAAACATAGGTCCCAGGGACGTTTTCTGGATCTACGGATTAACAGCCAGCAACAATACCACTAGGTCATTGCCTCGCCATGGTTTTCTGATTCTTTTATATACTTATCTACTTTGTGCATCTATTTCAAAATCCTTTTGTTCCTTCAGTTCTTAACTTCTTGTTGTTTAGAAAATATGATTTACTGTTCTTTGTTCCAAAGGAATTTATCCACAATAAACTCCAACTCAACCTGCCTTAAATGCCTTTGAAACGACCTGGTCATATCCCTCTCCTAATTTGGTGCTATCTGTCAACATGGGTATTCAATTCTTTATTGCTTCAAAGTCATTAATAATACTGGTGAAAAGTTGTGTCCCTGGTACAGATTCTGAGGGAATCCTCTTTCCCCTATCCTGCCAACTGGAGTACATGTCCTTCATCGACACACTGTCTGCTAACTCTCAAATAATTTCCAAATTATTATAAAAGGTTATCTCCAATTCAATGTGCTCTAATTTTTCAAATCATCTTGTGTTTAGGACCACAAATGAGAAGATCAGCTTTACAACGTCATAGACTTACCTCCTGTCCACATAGCTTTCCACTGGAAGTGCAGTATTTGTCAATTCTCTCTCATATCAATTATACTGCACTAGGGACAGTCTAGAGTGGCATGGTGGCATAGTGGTTAGCACTGCTGCCTCACAGCCCCAGAGACTTGAATTTGATTCAAGCCTTCGGTGACTGTCTTATGTAGAATTTGCACGTTCACCCACTATCAGCATGGGATTCCTCTGGGCGCTCGGTTTCCTCCTACAGAGATATGCAGTCCACACTAAATTACCCTGTAGTGTTCAAAGATGTGCAGGCTTAGTGAATTAGCCATGGTAACTGTGGAGTTACAGGGATAGAGTGGGTGCAGGTGGGATGCTCTTCAAAGGGTCAATGCAGACATGATGGGCCAACTGGCCTCCTTCTGCACTGTTGGGATTCTGAAATGCTGTGATTTTTTAAAAATAATTTTATCTAGACAGCCTAACATATAAACTCTGTGCATGCAATTACTTTTCACATACCTTGACATTATCAGATTTCAGCTCAAACTCTGTATACAGTCCTTTCAAAAAACCAGTAGTCCTTATCACCTGTAAATAGAAAAAAAACAATAACCTAAATGCATTTATTCAATTATCAATGATTTATTCTCTTAAGACACCAACCCCTTTACCTTTTAAAAACTGCGGCCATTACTCCATCTTCAATAGTCCCATTCTCAGCTATTACAAACATGCTGTTATATAATTTTGTAAAGAAAGAAGAAGTCACTCAAAGTACCGAATCCCAAAGCAACACAACTTCTCTTGTGTATTCAATTGCAGCCAAAAGCAGGTAGACAAACAGATTGTGTGACCTTAAGACCAAATCTCAAAATGTCATTAAATAATTCAGGGTTTTCAGGATTGAAACCCTCAACAGGTGTGAAGGCGCAAACATTTTTTCCGTAGTGCTGAACTAGAGATAAGCAGATCATAATAAGCAATTCTAACATGAAGACTTTGTTTTGTGGAAAACTTGTTCATCAAAATTAACCATTGCAGGTATTTTGTCTGGCTGTGATAAAGCTGGCAAGTGACAGTCATTTTGAGGAGAATCAGCTAACCACTTTGAGAGAGACACTGCAAAACTGCAACTGCTTTTCAACATGGAGACTAGAGGAGGCGTCCAGGGCTGCTCTTTTAATGACTGTAACAAGGTAAGTCAGGTGGACCTAATAGAATATGAGTTCCCTGATTGGGACTGTTAATCTGATCCAATCAGGAGCCCTGGCTGACAGGTACCAACCGGAGTATCAAACATCATCTTTACTCAGAGCTGGCTCAGATGGAGCTGGATCAGTGTCAGGTACTCTCACGTGTAAATAAAGGGTAACTTGCTGACGGGATATCAGCCTCTGTGGAGTTATTTCAGTCGTGATGAAAGAAAAGCACATTCCTGAAGAAATTTGCTCGCAATAGTCATCTTTGGAGTTGGGATAAGCATTTCTGGCATCTTGCCATTATTTGGGAAGCTTGATTTGAATGATCTGCCATTAGAGACTAGGCCCAGTATATGGAAAGAATGTGGTTTTTTTCGGGCAAATTACATTGGGGCAGATGAAAAGCAACAAGTAATTCTCCCGATAGCTTGTGGGCCTGCAGCTTTTTCAGTTACTAGGAGCCTAACTTTCCCTGAGATACCAGATACTAAAACCTTTCAACAGTTGACAAATTTAGTTAAGAAATATTATGACTCCAAGGTGCCTCTAATTCTGAGGTGTTATTGCTTTTACTTGGCAATTCAAGAACCAAGGGAATCCACATTAGGATTTCTGATTAGGTTAAGATGACTGGCAGAGGCATGTAACTTCGGTTTAACCATTAATGAGATGCTAAGAGATCATATAGTATGTGGGATTAATGACATAACCATGCAAAAGTGTCTATTTGCTAAAGCCCAACTGAGCTTCAAACAGGCACTACAACTGGCTTTATCATTGGAAAATGCAGCACGTGGAGCATTTGTACTGCAGCATGTTCCGAAGGAAGTGGACATCCTCACCAGTCAGACTGAACTTGGGGAACACCTTGAGTGAAGGCAATTGCACAGCCTCACTTAGGACATGTTCTGAACAGAGGGGCCCTAGGTCAGCCTACATCAAAATCCAAAACAAAGCCAAACCTCAGCCAAATTAGTTAAAATTTTCTTTAGGATCCAGGCTAGAAAGCCATTGTAGTTGCTGCCACGATGCAAACTCAAGATAGCAAAAGAGTCCTACTCAACCTAAATTGAGTAAGAGAACTCATATGCCAGTATCCAGTAGAGTGCAAGCACTGGGAAGTCCACCTACATTTGGTTCGGAATAGTTAAATTGCTAGCAACGTCAAAATCAGAACCAAAATAAACATCTGGTTAAACAATCACCCGGTTATAATCGAGGTCAACACTGGCATGGCCATTTCAGTGATTGCAGAACCAGTTTTTAATAAACTTTGCTCTGAACTCCAACCTTTACGTTTGTGCAAGACCTCATCTAAACTGAGAACCTATACCGAGGAACCTTTACAGATTAAGAATACGACTTTGATTCTAATCTCTATTGAGAAGCAGCTGGTTCAGTTATCACAATTGTAGTAAAAAGCCTGGGCCCAAGATTGATGGTACAAAATTGGTTGAGAGAGATTCACATGGATTGGCTCAACATTTTTCAATTAAAAAATGTTTGTCTGTGTGAAGTCCTAATTAAATACCTGGATATTTGTGAGGAGGTATAGGGACAATCAAAGGAGCCAAGGCCAGCTTGCATTTTGACCAGAAAGCAGGTCAATGGTTCCACAAAGCCCACCCAGTGCTATTTGCCTCATAGGCAAAAGTAGAGGTAGAAATCAGACGGCTGGAAAGCAAAGGAATCATCAAACCTGTGAAGATTGCAGAATGGGCCGCACTGGTCAGACCAGTTGTGTAGGCCAATGGGACAATTCGCTTTTGTGGGCATTGTAAACAAACAGTATGCCATTTTTCGCAGCTGGATAAATACCCAATTCCCCGCATACAGGATTTATACACGAAGCTGGCAAGGAGAGTGACCTTCACAAAGCTGAACATGAGCTCTGCTTACTTCAAATTATGGTTAGACGAGGATTCTCAGAAGTGTGCTACAATTATGATGCTTAAGGGTTTGCACCAACATACAAGACTGCCGTTTGCGGTATTGTCCTGTGAAATCTTTACTGTCCTGGGGAACATTGTACAAGGTCTATCCGAGGTTGCTATTTATCTTGATGACATGCTAATAACAGGGAAGACCAATAAAGCACACCCGGAGAACATGGACATAATCCTTAGGCATTTCAGTCAGGTGGGTGTGCACCTTTGAAGGGAAAAATGTGTGTTCTAGACACTCCAAGTGACCTACTTGGGTGAGGGTGATCAAAGGTGCCCCAGCTCCCACGTCTGTACCAGAACTGAGGTCTTTCCAAAATGGTTCACCATCCTAAGGAAAATTCATACATACCCTGGCTTCCATCCTGGAACCTTTGCATCAACTTTTAAAGAGTCAATCTTGGAAATGGTTGCATAGCCAAGCCATAGCCTTCAGAGAAATAAAGGACAGCTAACATCCTCTAGGTTGCTGGCACACTATGATCCCAAGCGAGATTTGGTACAGACAAGTGATGCCTCCCCATTTGGCACAGGGGTAGTATTAGCTCATAGGTGACCCAATGGAGAGGAACGCCCAATAGCATATGCATCCAGCACTTTGGCTAATGCAGAACGTAAACATGCCCAGATACAGAAGGAAGGTTTCACGATCATATCTGGAGTCAGGATATTCCACTGATACATTTACGGATGTAAATTTATAATAACAAACCACAAACCCTTACTAGGTTTACTTAAAGAGGATAAGGCAGTGGTACCCATAGGTTCAGGATAAATTCAGCAGTAGGTTCTAACACTAAGTGTGCATAATTATAAGTTGAAAAACCATCTGGGAGGCCACGTAGCAGATGCAAATACATGGAGCTGCATCCCACTGGCAGATACACCACTAGTGGTGCTTCCACTGGAAGAATCCGTAATGGTTTAAATTTCCTGGACATATTTCCAGTCACAGCTGACAACATCAGACTTCAGACACAGAAAGATCTGGTCCTAGCAAAACTGAAACAGTTGATGGTGATGAGGGATACCGAAAGGCCGTCACAACCAGAATTGAAACTTTACTGGACCTAAAGAGATCAGGTCACTGTAGAGGATGGCATTCTATTATGGGGAGCAAGAGTGATTCTCTTCAGCAAAGGTCACCATGAGATTCTGGCTGAACTCCAGCCGGGCAATCCAGGAGTTTCCAAAATAAAGATGTTAGCAAGAAGTTATGCCTGGTGCCAGGACTGGATGCAGACATAGTCGCACTGGCGGGACAGTACCCAGAGTGCCAGCATCTACCCCACATTCATGGGAATTGCTAGGTCAACCCTGGACTCAACTACACATCAATTATGCTGGTCCTTTCATAGGTTCAATGTTCCTAATCATTGTGGATGCCCACTCAAAGTGGCTAGACATGCATAGATAACAAGGTGTAGAGCTGAATGAACACAGCAGGCCAAGCTGCCCCAGAGGAGCAGGAAAGCTGATGTTTCGGGCATAAACATCAGCTTTCCTGCTCCTCTGATGCTGCTTGGCCTGCTGTGATCGTCGAGCTCTACACTTTGTTATCTCAGATTCTCCAGAATTTGCAGTTCCTACTATCTCTGGACACACAGAGAGTTCATTTGTCAAACACAGGGACAACAGAAAAAAGTGCGTTTTCTTTTGACAATGCATAGAGTCCCACATAACGGGCCATTGTTTACCAGCAGGGAATTTGAGTATTTCCTAAGGTCGAATGATATTTGACATGTAAGGACTTATCCATACTATCCATCATCCAATGGTCTGGCAGAAAGAGCAGTCCAAACTTGGAAGCCAGGCTTAAAGAAAGAGTCTACAGTTGCATTAAATACCAAACTGTCTCAGTTCCTATTTGATTATAGGACCACTCCTCATGTAACTACATGGGTAGCACTAGAAGAGTTGCTCACAGGGTGAAGTGTGGTACACAAGGTGTGCACAGTGTCCATGTCATGTGTACACAATAGCATCAGGAAAGCCAAAGCTGGACTCAAGACTCTAGTACGTGAGAGAGACAGTTTACTTCAGGGGACAAAAGTTTGATGTAGGATCCACAGGGTTGACCCTGCATGAATAACAGGCATCATCGTCACGAGGTCAGGTCCAGTGACATATAAAGTTCAGGTAGGTGCGACAGTCTTGAACAAGCACATGGACATATGAAAGCTGCAAATTCACAAACAATGTGGGAGCAAAACATGCCCTTCTAATCAGCCTTCCCTACAATTCCGGAAACTGTGTGTTCTCTCGCTCTGTCAAGTGTTGAAGATAGCCTGAATCTGAGATGGGCACAGCAGATGTCACCGCCTTGACATCTTGGCCCCCGACAGAGATTGAATGTCTTCCAAGATGTTCTAGGTGCAAGGGACGAGCTACTATGTGTTACTCACCACCTGCATCAGAGGCAGAGTGAGAGGAACCTGATCTGGTGCTAAAATGATCCAGGAGGAGCTACAAAAAAAAGAACTAGCCTATGTCCTCGGACTCAGAAGGGGAGGAATGTAGTGATTGTAAGAGGTCAGTCTGGCTAACTGATGAGAACAGGAGTGTCAGACATCCTGTTCACTCTGAGAGCTGGATCAGTGTCAAGGGCTCTCCACGAGTAAATAAGGAGTGACTTGGTGACCGGATATCGGCCTCTGTGGAATTATTTCAGCTATACTGGGCCAAGCTATCAGAAGCCACATCCTGGAGTCTTGTAAAAGGGAAACAAAGGAGCTTTCACTCACTCCAAGGACCTGTTTCATCAGTCCATCTGTAACAGGCAGCCTCCAACTATCTTCAGTTACAGAAGCCATTTTGGAAAAAGAATCTTCAAGCGAGCTAAGCCTACAAAGCTAGCAAATCTTGATTTCATTTTCATTAGCAAATGTAACTTTTATCTATACTTACTTCAAATTGTGATGTGTGTACACAGGCTTATATTAATAAATTAAACTTCATATTGATTAAAATGTAAAGCTGTGTTGCTGGGTATTTTTTGTAATTTAAGTTCTCAAAAACTGCAAAAGGACTACATATGAACTTACAGAAATTCTTAGTTCACAGGCTGCACAGAGAGCGCACTTGGTATGTGATCATGACACAATCCTTTAATTCACCAAATATCCCTCATCAAAAATCTCCCAAGGTCCTTCAATGTGTTGTCATGTCCTAGTAGCACACACTGTCCTAAAATTCAGGTTTGAATCCCTCCAGAAACAAGACCAGAGACTCCTTGGAATCAGTGGACTGGACCATATTTAAGTACTCAGCAGAAAACCTAGCTGTGTATGCCACCACCATCATGGACTTCATTAGCCAATGTGCGGAAGACTGTGTACCAAAGAAGTCAATCTCAGAATTCCCCAACAAGAAATCTTGGATGAACCAAGAAATCCACTCCCTAGACGTGCAGTATTCAAGTCTGACAATCCAGACCTATATAAGAGATCCAGATATGATCTCCACAAAGCCATCAGGGATGCCAACAGGCAGTACCAGACCATGTTAGAGGCCCAAAGCAACCAAACGGACTCTCGCTGCCTGTGACAAGGACTAAACAACACTAAGAGATACAAAATGATGCAGAGAAAGAAAGCGGACAAAGACATATCCCTCACTGATGCGCTCAATGATTTCTATGCTCACTTCGAGCAGAATGCCAGCGGTGCAATGTTACCTGCCCCAACAGCCCCAGATGCATTTGTGTCAACTGTCACTGCTGTGGACATCAGATCAGTCTTCCTGGGAGTCAACCCAAGGAAAGCACATAGGTCCTGTGCAGACCAACTGGCAGAGGTATTCACCAAGATCTTCAACCTCTTCCTCCTACAAGCCGAAGTCCTCACCAGATTCAAGAAGACCAACATTATCCCAGTACCTAAAACGGCACATGCAACGTGCCTTATTGACTAGTGCCCAGTGGCTCAGAGCTCCACAATCATGAAGTGCTTTGAGAAGCTGGTCACGGCTCATAGTCTCCCAACCAGCCTCGATCCCCAATAATTTGCCTACTGATGTAACAGGTGCACAGCAGAAGCCATTTCCCTAGGCCTGCATTCATCTCTGGAACATTTGGACAAAGACACCTAAGGCAGGCTCCTGCTCATCGACTCCAACTCCGCCTTCAACATCATTATCGCCTCCAGACCTATCTCAAAAGTCAGAGACCTAGGTCTCGGCTCTGCCCTCTGCAATTGGATCCTCAGCATCCTGACCCAAAGACCGCAATTAGAGAAGATAGGCAACTGCACCTCCTCTACAATAAACACTCAACACTGGAGTCCCCTAAGGATGAGTCCTCAGCCCCATACTGTACTCCCTGTACACCCACAACTGTGTTGCCAAATTCCGAACAGCCGTCATCTACTAGTTTGTTGATGACACCACCATGGTAGCAAGGATATCTAACAATGACAAATCAGATTACAGAAAGGAGGCAGAGGGCTCAGTGATGCGGTGCAATAAAAACAACCTCTCTCTCAATGTCGGCAAAACTAAAGAACCGATCATTGACTTCAGAAAGAAAGGAAGAGAGCACATTCCTATCTACGTCAACACAGCTGAGATTGAGAGAGTGGAGAGCATCACGTTCCTAGGAGTGACAATAACCAACAACATGTCCTGGGCCTCCCATATAGATGCCACCATCAAGGTGGTACAACAATGCCTCTTCTTCTACAGGCAGCTCAAGAAATTTGCCATGTCCATAACGATGCTCGCCAACTTTTACAGATGCACCACTGAAACGTACTGTTCGGGTGCAGAACAGCCTGGTATGGCAACTGCCCTGCCCAGGACCACAAGAAACTACAGAAGGTTTTGTACACAACCCAGACGATTACAGAAGCCAATCTTTCATCCATGGACTCCATTCACATGGCTTATTGCTGCGGAAAGGCTGCCAACATCGTCAAAGACCCATTGCACCCTGGTAATGCTCTCCTACAACCTCTTCCAGCAGGCAGGAGATACAGAAAGCTTGCACACACACACCAGCGGGTTCAGGAATAGCTTCACCCTGGTCATTATACTGACGAATAGACTGTCCAACTTCAAATAATGCTGATCTTGCTAATATTGATCTTGCCCAGCACACGGCCTGTGCAACGTAACCTGTATGCCTCTGACCGAGATTTTTTTCGCCCTATCGTTTGTATATCCTTGCTTACTATGGTCTGCCTGTACTGCTCACAAACAAAGCTTTTTGCTGTACTTAGGGGTACAAGTCACTATAAATAAATCCAATCAAATCAAATCAAAATCATGAATGACATCCAATAATGCTCTGCATCCCTTCTTCACCTCTCAAGAGAAAGTCAATGGGACTACTTTCCTATAATACTCCTCCAGTGCCTAGTTTGATGGGACTGCCCTCACTTAGATTATTCCACTCCTACATTTTAAAAGGTAGCCAGAATATTTCATTCAAGGCTTAATTTTAGCTTAGCTAGCAAAATAATCCACTACCAGAAACGTTTGGCCCTCTACCATCAATGCACAGCAGCAGTGTGTAGCACCTGCATTACGGACTGCAGAAACTCATCAACACTTTATCAACAGCATCTTCCAAAACAATGACTTGTACCACCTAGAAGCACAAAGGTAGTGGATACATGGAAACACCATCACATGTGAATTCCCCTCCAAACAACACAGCATTCTGAATGGGAGCTAATGCACTATTCATTTACTGTTGTTGGGTTTAGTAGAACTCTCTTCCTACCAGCACTTGCATGTATCACATGGAAGGCAGCAGTGTAAAGTAGCTGACCACCACTTTCTCAACAGCAACAAACGCTGCTCTAGCTGGCATTGCCCACATCCCTTAAATAAACAAATTACTCCATTCTAATGCTTTTAATTCAGATGTTACCTGAAGATTTATGCTTGTTCCTTCTCTTAAATCTATTCAATTCTCTTCATAACATTATCAACAGACATAGGATCACAGCCTCTCCCTGTATGCCAACAATTATTGTAAACCAGCTGTTTATCTCAGTTTCTCATCTCAATGAGACTGCTAATCTGCCATCAGGTCTCGCAAAAGATTCAACTTGCTCTAGCTCAAAAACAAAACCATAGACCATCACCTTTTACCCATTATAAGTTCCATTCTATCCTTCTCTTTCACTTTTATCTTTTTAAAACCCTCCTCAAAATCTATTCTCTCAGACTATGCTTTTTGTTGTCCCTCTGGTTCCACTCTTATTTTGCATGCATCTTTCTCTGTAATATCTTGAGACTGATTTCTATTAAAAGAACTACATAAAATACAAGTTACTATTCTTCTGCAAATGGGAAATTACTTCAGACCACAAGTATAAAAGTATAATGTCCACTTACAATGCTTTAAAAATGCCAAAAATAATTTGGTAATTTGTCATCCTCTCCAAAGAAATTTAAGACAGATTAAAAAATAATGTAAGCTGAAGTTGACAGGCTTTCTAATGACTAAAAAGAATTTTTTGAGAATTGGCTATTAGTCTTCTCACTTATCCTGTCCCAAACTTTCAATTTAGACCTCTTGAAAAATGCAACTGTATTTGTTCAGGAAGCCTTTCAAAATCCAAAGACTGTGCCTTTAAATAGCAGTAACTTAAAGGTACAAAGCTTTTTTGACAAGGAGAGAAGGTAATAGTGTCAGGTAAGTGGATGATGCTAAGTGGGTGCAGAGTCAGAGCATCAGGCTAGTGAAGGAATGAGATGGCAGACAATTGATTGACAGGATAGGGGGTGTTGGGGTCAAGAAGGGGCTGATGGTGATTATGTGCTTGGGAGGCGGTCAGATCTTTGGGATGTGGGTTGTGGTGGTTGGGTGTTTGAGGGAGGCTGGTGGACAAGTCAGGTGTTTGGGGTGGGGAAAGAGGTCAGTCCAAGAGGTTGTGAGTCAGGTTTATACTTAGCCATGAGTTTGAGCAGATTTTAATCCTAAAACAAGGTCTTGAATATTTTTCCAAATATCTGTAAGATTGTTCGAATTCTTCCCTCATTTTCTGGACAATCATCATGTGAAAACAAACCCTGATAAACAACACTTCATCTTTGGATTTCAAACTGTTCAGCATTTCATGACAATTTTTTTGTCGCTTACCTAAACTGCTGTGGCAATAATTTGGAGCTTCATTGCTCCTATGCACTTTGCCTCATCTTAATCTTCAAGCTCATCTGAGTCGTCAGTCACCTGGGAAAAAAACCTGGTCTTTTCTTTCTAATATTTGTTTATACTAAAATATGCACAAACTTGAAAGTATTGGTTACCAGATAGTAAAACAGAACCTACAGATGAAACAATAAGTACATTTGACCCATATCAAATCCTTTGAGTATCACAGGAAGCTGGTATCAATTGCCTGGTTACATCGCTTGAAACAGAGTCCAAATATAACTCATGGCATCCATGACAGAGCTGGATCAGGCAGGTGGCCTATTTAAAATTCTGTAATGCATCTTTAAAATAAGTGGATTTTAAAATGGTAATAAAAACACACTACACTGATTCAGTTTGGACTAAAACAAATGAAGGCCCCAAAACTATCGTCTTCTTAATTAAATCACACTTTCACTAATTCCACACAACCCCAAAACAACATCATTCCAAAACAGTGGTTCTGATTTTGTGTGGATAATAATGCTGAGACTAACACCACTCAACATGACTTTGGAGTTTATCAGCCAGCAACCTCTGGCATCTGCACACGCACATTTTAACATGGAAATCTGGATGCTATCAGAGACATCCCATTCCTCTAAAGGATGTGTTACAACAGCATCTCAAAAATAGGTTTGGCATTGAAATACACTTAACTAGAACTTGAGAAACAAGCCCACTTGTTCCCATCGAAGAAACTCTCAAAAGTGAGGGATTATGCAATTCAGGACTAAATGTTCCCAGGGGCCAGGTGAAATAGAGCACTTGGTTAGTCTCCAAAGAGATTGAAGAGGCTTCTGGGTGCATAAGATCTGCCTCAGTGTACCAGCACTTTGTCAAATATATCAAAAGAAAACAATAAAACAAAAAAACTGCCCTTATATAGGCTCAACCCAGCCACCCACCCTCACACACACTCCATTCCCCATGCATGTCTGCTCATGCCCTCCACCCACTCTCGTGGTTTCCTGTACCCTCCATGTTAATATATAACCTCTACTTATCCCTTTCCCATGACCTTCATTGCCAACCTATATCCTTCACCCATACTCCCTGGCCCACTGTGCCAATTTACGCCACTGTATCAATTCTTCCATGTCCTTTATAAACCCTATGAGAACTTGAGCCAACCCCAGTACACCACAACCATGACCTTTCTTCCTTACATCCAACATGTTGTGACATATTGTATTATAGGTCTCTTTATGATTGTATATGTTTCTTTTCCAACCCAGTCACAAGCATTCTATAATTACTAATACCGCATTCCCAGTCATTCATCCATAACCCTTTACTAACTTGCTGTTTACTATAACGTGTTTTAATTCATTCTTTCATAAAACCACAATTTATTATTGCATTAGTGCATTTTATTATTGAGATAGACTAAATTAAAACATTCCTTCCAAACCCATTACTGTTTCTTCACATCTTCAACCCTTATCAAACCTAATTAAATCAAAAGCTACCTCTAAACAAATATCAAAGACTACTAACCTATTCAGAAACAATACCCTCACCACCACAATGTCTCCATAACCCACCCAAAACTGTGGAAAGATTATATATCAATCAGCCCCTTAGCAACCATCTTTCGGTTGCAGAACATCAAACAAGTTTCCTCCACTAGTATGAGAATAACAAGGTGTAGAGTTGGATGAACACCGCAGGCTAAGCAGCAGCAGAGGAGAAGGAAAGATGGCATTTTGGGTCTGGACGCTTCTTCAGAAAAAAAATTGTCTACACCTTGTTATCTGAGATTCTCCAGCATCAGCAGTTCCTACTATCTCTCTTCCACTAGTTTGTACCTGTTAAATACATATTGAATAGGGCCTCTATACCCTTTAAAAAAGTTTCGATCAAAACAGCTCTGCGCTGAAATTGCATGATGAATGAAACTCACACTGGTAAATAGTAAACAAAATCTCACAGCCTGGTTGATTATCCTTTATACTTCTTTCTAGCGCATGAATAATTTCTAATTTATTTTGATCATATAGGTCTAATATTTTTACTAACATTTACTAACTTAAAGGATAAAAGGACCAACATGTCTTAATTATGCAAGCAGACTGGACGGACACTCTAATCCAAGGAGCAGCCAGCACTTAGCAAATATTTAAACTTCTGCTTCCCCAAAACCGATGTCATACAATCTTCTACATATAATGGATAAAACTGTGTTACACAATAGTGATCAAATTTTAATATATATAAGAAATGCATATAAAGAGGCTGTAAGAACAATACTTCAGGATTCCATCACTGCCTTGAACTGTGCTACTGTGAATGCTCAATAAAGAGGCTATTTTCTCCATTGACCAATTTTGATTGTTATTTGAAACACCATCCCACAATGTCAACCCACCCATTATCCATCATGGACTAACCTCAAGACCCATACTTAGATAAGACAAAATGATGTTCTAAAGTGTCTATTAAAGAATTCATTACTTTAAAATAAAAACTCTTCTTAATAAAAACCTATTTCACTAGATATAACTTCCTTTAATCTGTTACAAACCAGCACTGAAATTCATTGTCCCATTTCAAATGTATATACCATGAAACTGTCAAACTGTAAAATGACAGGCGCCCTGCTATGATAATGAAAGGATATGAAATCAATCACACAGCACTAATCCTTTAATGGGTATGTCAATAGCATGAAATAGCAGACTGATTTTCCAAGTATTTTAAGGGCAGAAGTTTTAAACACCTTGACTGATCTTTTACATAGCTCTATTTAGACAGTTTCACTGTGTTTATGCACTGTATATGAGCACTTGTGCTCATTTCTAATAATCCCAAACCATACATACCTCTCCCAAAGATGTCCCAGCAAAATATACAAAAGGGTATCTCATCTTTCCAAAACACTCCATCAGCTTTAAGCCTTTTCCTAAATCATTTTTGGACATCTCACCACAAAAATTATATTAACTTGAGGCAGCTACACTTAATTCTTTAGCAAGTCTCCACTTTAACATCTGTAATAACTTTAGTCCAGCACAAATTCTGACTTTAAAAAAGCAAGAACTATTTCTTTGCCAATCACTATTTGGTTTTATTGTTGCTTGACATTGTTATGTTGTCCAAGAGGGCCATTAGGTATTATATGCTAATCTTTTAGGAGTTAAGGCTATTTTGAAGAAGTCTTACTACAGTTGTATAGGGCCTTATGGAGACCAGACCTAGCAAAGTTGTATTTGTCTTACAGAAAATTGCAACAGAAGCTCATTATACTGATTATTTAGATGAGAACCCTACTTCAGGAGGACAGACCGAGTGCAAGAAGCCTATATAGTCTTGACTTAAGAAGAATGAGTACTAATCCCAATGAAACAAGTAAAATTCATCAAGGAGCTTGGCAGGGTAAATGCTGAAAGGATGCTTTCCCTTGGACTGGCATCCAGAACCAGGAGGCATAGTCAAAAACGAGGGAACTGAATATTTAGGATTGAGATCAGAAAAGATTTTTCAGTCAAATGATTTGGATCCACGTTCTAAGATATTTGCCTTTTCATTATTCATTCACGGGTTTTGGGCATCACTGGCTAGGCCAGTATTTATTGTCCATCCCTAATTACCCAGAGGACAGGTATATCAACCATATTACAATGTGTCTGGAGTCTAAAAGCTGTGAATGCTCTGTTGTTAAGTACATACAAGACAAAGACGGACAAACCTTTCAATAATAAGGAAATTGGAGGTATAAATGTAGGAAGGTAAGTTAAGACAGAAGATTAACCACAATCATGCTGAATGTAACGTAAGCTTGAAGAACTGAATGGTCTATTCCAACTTCTTATGCTCTTAATACTCAATCACGATAGTGGAAGGCGAGCATCAATAGATTATTTCAGCTTGGTTGCATTTTAATCAATTTCAATGCTCAGTAGATATTCACTTGCTAGATATTAAACAGTTGTTACAAAATTTCCATTACTAACCCAAATGTGGGCTTAACTTGTATTGTCCCAACTGCTATCAATTGAACGCACCATGAAAAGTTTGGAATATTATGATTTTCAGGAAGAAACATAACATTGGTCTCCCTTGTAAATAAATATCCCAAAAGATCATTTTAGCATAGCCTTAAATGTAATGGTACTGAAGGGATTCCTCTCTTTCACCATTCTTTGATGCAAGTCTGTTCTCCAGGTTTTTATACTGCAAATAAGTTCAGCGGAACGTCAGCATTTACTTTGTTATCCTTGAAACTATGACCCATTGCTCTTTATTTTTACCACATTGAAAAGCAATCTCCAAATCCACATGAAGCTAATAAACAGGACTACTTGTATGCCAAACAACATAAGCAGCAAGTGAAGGACAGAGCTAAGCAATCCCACAACCAATGGTTCAGATCTAAGCTCTGTAGTCCCATCACATCCATAAGTGAATGGTAATGGACAATTAAACAACTCATTGAGGAAGAAGGCTACAGACATCCCCACTCCCAATGATGTAACTCCAGCAATTTGGTGAAAAAGAGGAGATTGAAGCTTTCGCAACAACCTTCAGTCAAAAGTGCCGAGTGGGTGACCCATCTCGGCCTTCTCCAGTGGCCTCCAGCATCACAGGTGACAGCCTTCAGCCAATTCAATTCACTCCACATGATAACAAGAAATAGCTGGATGAACTGGACACTGCAAAGGCTATGGGACATGACAACACAGCAGCAATAGTACTGAAGACTTGCTGCAATCCTAGCTGAGGTATTCCTGCACAGCTGAACACTGGCATCTAACCGACAATGTGGAAAACTGCCCAGGTATGTCCTGTACACAATAAGCCAGGACAAATCCAACTCAGGCAATTATTGACCCATCAGTCTACTCTTAATCATCAACATTTAAAAAAAGAGGTAGAGAGAATAACAGGGAATTACAGACCAGCGAGTTTGACATCAGTAACAGGAAACACTAGAATCCATTATCAAGGGTTTTATAGCAGAGCACTTAGAACACAGAACCAGGCACAGTCAGCATGGATTTAAAAAACGGAAATCCCATTTGGCTAATCCATTGAAATTCTTTGAGGATGTGACTAGTAGAGTTGATTGGGGGAGCTAGTGAATGTGATTTATCTGGACTTTCAGAAGGCTTTTGACAAGAGCCCCACCTCAGAGACTAATGTGTAAGATTAAAGTGCATGGGACTGTGGGTAGTATATTCAGATGGATAGTAAATTGGGTGGCAGACAAGAAACAAAGACTAGGAATAATTGAATTTCTCAACACTTGATTAGTGAGGTACCACAGAGATCAATACTAGGACTCCAGCTATTCGCAGTACATGTCCATGATTTAAAAGGGGGAACAAAATAGGAATACAATACCTGCAGATGATAGGACTCTCCACTAGTTGGAGCCAAACAGTTGGAAATTAATTTCCTCAGTCCTATGATCATCAGCTGCTTCATCAGCATCATACAGTCAGAGTAAGAATGATTGCTGATCATTGTATAATGTTCAGCATCATTCAGAACTCCTCAAATATTGAAGTAGTCCACATTCAACTATAACAGGATCTATGCGTTATCCACACTTTTGCTGAAAACTGGCAAGTAACATTCATGCCACGTAAATGCCATGCGATGAAGATCTCCAATAAGAAACAATCTACCCACTGCCCCTTAACGTTCAATGGAGTTACCATCACTGATTCCTCCACTATCAACATCCAGAGGGTGACCACTGACCGGAATCTCAACTGGACTCACCATATAAATACGGTAACTACAAAAGCAGGTCAGAGGAATATTGCGGCTAGTAACTCACCTCCTGACTTCCCAAAGCCTATCCATCATCTATAAAGGCACAAGTCAGGAGTGTAATGGAATACCTCCCACTTGCCCGGATGGGTGCAACTCTAACAACACTCAAGAGAATTGACACCATGCCCACTTGATTGTCACCACATCCACTCCCATCACCACCAATGCTCAGTAGCAGCAGTGTGTTCTAACTAGAAGATGTACTCCAGAAATTCATGAAAAATCCTGAGACAGCACTTTCCAAACTCAAGACCATTCTATCTAGAAGGACAAGGACAGCACATACACGGGAATATCACCTGCTGCAATTTTCCCTCCAAGCCACTCACCATCATCACTTGGAAAAATAACACCATTTCCTGGAACTCCCTCCCTAAGAGCATTCTGAATCGACTACAGAACATGGTCTACAGCAGTTCGAGAAGGCAGCTCATCACAAATTTCTCAAAGACAACCAGTGCTGGGAAATAAATGTTGGACAGTGCGGAGCGGACAAGTATCGGAGGATGATGCGTTGGATCCGCAGGTTGTTGGGGTGGTACGTGAAGATGAGGGGGATTCTCTTTTGGTGGTTATTGCGGGGACGAGGTGTGAGGGATGAGTTGCGGGAAATGTGGGAGACACGGTCGAGGGCATTCTCAACCACCATAAGGGGAGTCCTTGCTTTAAGTCTACCCTTCTAAAGGTTTTATTTCACTTCAAAAGTTGTAATTTTATGTCATCACTCGTCACTGAAAGTGCCATCCCCATTTTTTTCTTGGTGACATCTCACATTATTACACTTGTCACATCAGCAGTGAGGCCCCCCCAATTGTGCTAGTAGAATTGGCAATGTGTCTATATCTTCCAGTCAATCATCATTTTGTTTTAAACAGTTCTCTGCTCAGATACGCAAATTAAACTTTGATATGCCTTTGTTTTTTAAATTCCTGTTTTTTTCTACCAGTACTAGGAGAGGAACTACTGTGAACATTTTTTAAAAATAATTCTCAGCTGTACTGTATTTCACTTAGTGTATACTAGGACAATAGTTGAGGAATTTGAACTGTGTCTATACTATAAATTTCTTTAAAGATTTCTCTGCAAGCCTGAAGACTGCTTTCTGCACTGAAGATTTTTGTTTTGTCTTGTAAGTTATTTCAGTTAGGCATGTATATATATATATGGCACAATATTTCAACTTTTAAATTGCTTTTCTGGGCTAAGGTTTCCTCAAGAACCTAATGTTGGCTTTAATATTGTCATCGCTGGGAAAACCACTGTTTACTTAAGGTTAAAAACCAAAAGAACTGCGGATGCTGTAAATGAGGAACAAAAACAAAGTTGCTGGAAAAGCTCAGCAGGATTGGCAGCATTTGTGAAAGAAAAACAGAGAGTTAACATTTCAAGTCCAGTGACGCTTCCTCAGAGGGTTCTGCGTTCTGAGGAAGGGTAATCCAACCCGAAACATTGAACATAGAACAGCCCACAATGTTGTGCCGACCTATTATCCTACTAAGAACAAACTACCCTGCATACTCTACATTTTACTATCCTCCATGTGCCTATCCAAGAGTCACTTAAAAGTCTCTGAAGTATCTGACTCCAGTACCACTACCAGCAGCGCATTCTACACAGAGAATGGTGGGTGTGTGAAGAACCTACCCCTGATATCTCCCCGATACCATCCTCAAATCACCTTAAAATTATGCCCCCTCAGAATAGTCATTTTTACCCTGGGAAAAAGTCTCTGACTATCCACTCAATCTATGCCTCTCATCATCTTGTACACCTCTATCAAGCCACCTCTCATCCTTCCTAGGCTTAACGTATGATGAACGACTAAAGATCCTGGGATTGTACTCATTAGAGTTTAGAAGGTTGAGGGGAGATCTAACAGAAACTTACAAGATAATGTATGGTTTAGAAGGGGTGGACGCTAGGAAGTTGTTTCCGTTAGCCGGGGAGACTAGGATCCATGGGCACAGCCTTAAAATTAGAGGGGGTAAATTTAAACTGAAATGAGACGACATTTCTTCAGCCAGAGAGTGGTGGGCTTGTGGAATTCATTGCCACGGAGTGCAGTGGAGGCCGGGACGTTGGATGCCTTCAAGGCAGAGATCAACAAATTCTTGATCTCAGAAGGAATCAAGGGCTACAGGGAGCGTGCAGCGAAGTGGAGTTGAAATGCCCAACAGCCATGATTTAAATGGCAGAGTGGACTTGATGGGCCGAATGGCCTTACTTCCACTCCTATATCTTATGGTCTTATGGTCTTCTTCGCTCCAATGAAAAAAAAAGCCCTAGCTACCTCAACCTTTCCTCATAAGATCTGCCCTCCAATCCAGGCAGCATCCTGGTAAATCTCCTCTGCACCCTCTTTAAAGCTTACACATCTTTCCCATAATGAGGTGACCAGAGCCAAAGACAATATTCCAAGTGTGGTTTAACCATGGTTTTGTAGAGCTGCAGCATAACCTCGTGGCTCTTAAACTCAATTCCCCTGCCAATGAAAGCCAAATGTTAACTGTTTTTTCTTCCTTCACAGATGCTGCCAGACCTGCTGAGCTTCTCCAGCAACTTTGTTTTTGTTCAGTTAAAGTTGTTTCACTGAAAGTAAGATTTAAATAGTTAAATGTTTGATTTAGCCCCATGCAGGTCTGATGGACGAAAGGGTCTTTTTCTGCGGCATTTACATCTAACCTTACAATTGCAATTTTCAGGAATGCAACATCAACTAACACTGTATTCAGCAGCGGTAGTACATTATGCCAGACGCTAGTCCCTGCTCTTTCCAAAGCCCCTCAGTGCTGTTCAAGGACCATTAGAGACACTATAATTAGATTTCTGAAAGATATACGTCCGTAGGTACTGAACAGCTTAAAGTGTGTGCTTTCTTATATACAATGGGTCCCATTTCCAAAGAGATCCTTACTGAGTGTGGTGATGATAAATTTTCAGTCAATCTTGGCAGCATTATAGTTTTTATTGTTCTGAGAATTTTGATATTATATGTGAACATTCTAACCAGGGAATCCGGGAGCAAGCAGTTTGGGGACATTTTAATTAGGATTTATATAGCACTGCCAATAATGTGACGATGTAGCATTGAGGAATGAGCTTGTGCAAATTCTCCCTTGCATACTGCAATCTAAACAGAGAACAAGGCAGGTTGTATGCAAAGTGTAATAGTGGGTGGGAGATTTAAAGGAAGTCCAAGGTGTGTGGATTAGACCCAATGCTGTCTAGCCTGCTCAGCAAGAAGCCCATCAAAAATAAGGAAAAGATGGGAACCACCATTTTAAAATGTGATGTAAGAAGGCATTGCAAGCAACAAAATTACCTAGTTGGAGTCATCCAAAACCTTCAGTATGGCAGATTTGGCCACTTTCCCAAGTTCCGTAGTTCCAGATCACATTTCAAGCGTAAGTAATACAAATTATCTTCAAAATAAAGGGAATTCAGTAAACTGAACACAAAGAAGGCTTAGATGTTAAGCAATTTCTTGGTCAAGTGGATATTGTTGGCTATACAAAAGATGACAATTTACATCAGGGCTACTGGTCAGTAACATCAAAAGTCAAACATTTCAGGATCAACAATTACTGTCCAATCAGATAATTTGAGACAGTTTGACACTGTGCGTCTCTGACCATCAGAAGTCAAAATTCAAGGTCTGAGAATTCTTTGAAAAATCATTTTGAAGTTATATTCACCTGCAATATTAAAATAATCAAGGAAATTTATTTATATATTTCAGAATCAGAACAAAATTTGTTGAATTGGCAAGTATATACACAACTAGGTCTTTTATGTATCTACTAGATACTCCAGCACAGTAAAAGACACTTCATACCAAGATGATGCCTATATTTGTTTCTGCGGGGAGTCGCCATGTGAAGACGATGATTATATTCTGTTTTGTGAGCAGTTATCTCAGTAGGTTCATGAAAACGACCCTGCATCTACAGAAGACTGGACAATTAAGATTTCCCACAGGTTTCTCAGCATGAAATTTAACGCTAAGATTAATTGAATTTTTGTGACAAACTTTCTCAGCTGTTCCTAGAATTTGATTAGCTTCATGACCCACGTCCAGTTGTGTTAGAAGAGGATGAGCCTCTTTCTTCAGAGATTCCTAACTAGGAGACACACCCAACAACTGAACCCAAATGCTGTTATCAAACCCAATTTTGTCATTTCAAGAAAAACATTCTGTTTTACTAGATTCTTCAGTCATTATGGAGCACATCAAGATCCCTCTGATTATCTACAGAGAGTGGGCTCCAGGTTTTCAACCACTTCTACATAATGTTAATTTGTGTCCAATGGTGTTTGTATGACACATGTAGCATTCCTTCATCAAGATGTAATGTCAACTCCAGGACTGAAAGCACTACCTACGCAGGAAAAGTCTTCAACACTATTGAAGCATGTGAATGATGTTCATCGTTTGTATAAGAGCCCAAACAACTCTTCTTTTTGATTCCGTGCTCCATAGGCACTATTTGTACGACAATTGTGAATGCTGGTATTTCTTTCATTTCATTTTTTCATCCAGAGTATTGCTTGCTAACTTCAGATGCTCGATTGCAAAGCTTCCAACGTAAGCAGCAATCGCCCAAACAATTTCATTGTTTGTGTTCCTTTGAAGTGAATCCATACTCTGCAGTACTGACTCCGCCTTCATCTTAAATCTGAAAATACTGTGCAAGAACCTCAAGATGATATAATCTTGCTATTGCAGTTTGGTAGTCTTCAGCCGTTCTTAGATGGTGCAATTTCACCAGCGGTCTTTCATGGTCAGATCATCCCTTCAACAGATATTGAGAAAGAGATAGTCCAGTGAAACAGAACTAGTACCATATCAATAAGCACCGACCAGTGTATATTCTGATGCTACAGCCACTGGCAACTTGTCCTTTCAGTACAATAAGCTTTAGGCTACCAACACCAATTATACTCATTTTGTTTCAGCTGCTGAAACTCTGGTCCAAGACAGGCTTCATGCCATCACTCTCCTAATTCATTTCAAATAACCAGATCTGGGAGAACTGAGATCTCCACAGTGCTTGAGTTGGTGAATAATGGACTTCGTAGCTGGAGGCTGGGGGTGATGATGGAATTGAAAATACAGTTAATTAAAGGGGAATGCTTTTCATTGAATGTTTCAGCGAACAGTTTAAAGAATATACTTTTAGTTAATAATGTTGGAAGCTGAGGAAATACATGGAGTGAATGTAGAGACAAGATTTACTGAATTATATAAATGCACCATGGTCGTTTCACCATTGTGTATAGACTGTTACTAAATGCTGTTTAAAAGTAATCTAGAAGTCTGGCCTGAGCGTAAATGAAGAACCAAAAAACCTACATTTGAATAATAGGAAGATCACATTGCACAAAGGTCACAAGGGCAAGGACGATGTGTAAACAGCTTGATGCAGGGCAGAATGCAAGCACTGAATCAGCTGAAATTAACAAAACACGAGGGATGGAAAACCAGGAGGCCATTAACATAGTTGAGAATGAAACTAAAAATATACAAGGCTTTCAAAACAGATGTGTTGTAGTAACAGCAGAGGAGGGGCAATGTTACAGAGTAGATAATAGGTGATCATGTTGAATATTTTACAGAATAAAGGATTGCAAATTCAGCAGGATCAAAAAGGCCAGTGAACAGCTGGTTCAAACCAAAAGAGGCAAGCCGAATCGGTGATACATTTACAGAGCATATAGTAGGATACAAGGTCAATGGTTTTGTTTTATTCATTGCTGAAGTGAAGGAAACTGCAGTTTACATCAGACAGGTAATCCCAATTAATGGATGGCACAACGCTAGGCACCTGGAGAGATCAAATTGGTGCGCTCAGTGTACCCACAAGAATACATTTTCACTTGATATCACGAAAGGACAGCATATAGTCGAGGAAGCAGCAACCAAGAATTGTTTCATGGAAATAAAGGGGTGGGTAGAAAAGCTACCGTTAATGATGTTCCAATGACAATTGGATGGCCAAAAGTAGAGAACTAGAACTGGTCATTCTATCAAAGCTGCCTTGAGAAGTGACAATAATGCATGCACTTCAAATAGTATTTTATGGTCTAGAAAGGACTTTCCCATGTCCTGAGATTACGATGGATGCAGTATATTTTTTCTTCTTTGATTTCAATAAATAAATAATTCCTATGCATCATTCCAGGCATCAACTGTTCACTGAGTTTACTATGACAGTCTATCTATAAAACAAGATCTTATTTCAGTTTGTAGGAGCCACAGACTTGCTCAAGAGTTCATGTTGTTAATATAACATACCTAGAAAAGCTAAAATTGTCACACAGCATGTTATAAAGCTCGAAGTGACAAAAAAATCCATATAGTAAACCAGGGTACCACGAAATGGTCTGATGAAGGGTCTGGGACCAAAACGACAGCTTTTGTGTTCCTAAGATGCTGCTTGGTCTGCTGCGTTCATCCAACTTCACACTTTGTTATCTTGGATTCTCCAGCATCTGCAGTTCCCATCATCTCTGATCACAGTAAATGTATACCCTGATTACAGAAATGCAAAGTGCTAGGGATAAAGTAAAATAAATAATTTTTACATGAACTTAATTGAAGTTTCTGAAGAAGTAAAAAAAAGGATTGATGAGGAAAGAGTGGTGACATGATCTACATGGGCTTCAGTAAGGCGTACGACAGTTCTTCATGGTAGACTGGTTAGCAAGATTAAACCACATAGAATACAGGAGAACTATTCATTTGGATATAAAATTGGCTCAAAAGTAGAAGGCAAAGGGTGGAGGGTTGCTTTTCAAACTGGATGCCTGTGACCTGCAGTGTGCCACAAGGATTGGAGCTGGGTCCACTGCTTTTTGTCATGTATATAAATGATTTAGAGGTAAGCATGGGATGTGCGGTTAGTAAATTTGCATTTCATACCAAAATTGGAGGTGCGGTGGACAGCGAACAAGGTTGTCTCAGAGTACAACAGGATCTTGACCAGATGAGCCAATGGGCAGAGGAATAGCACAGAGTTTAATTTGGATAAATGCGAGGTGCTGCATTTTGGAGAGGCAAATCAGGGCAGAACTTATACACTTAATTGTAAGGTCCTGGGGAATGTTGCTGGATGAAGAAACCATGAAGTACAGGCTCCTAGTTCCTTGAAAATGAAGATGCAGGTAGATAGGATAGTGAAGAAGGCATTCGGTATGCTTGACTTTATCAGTCAGTGCATTGAGTTGGGAGGTCATGTTGCAGCTGTACAGGATATTGGTTAGGCTACTATTGGAATATTGTGTGCAATTCTGGTCTCCCTGCTATGAGAAAGATGTTGTGAAACTTGAAAGAGTTCAGAAAAGATTTACAGGGATGTTGTCAGAGTCGGAGGGTTTGAGCAACAGGGAGAGGCTGAATAAACTGGGGCTATTTTCCCTGGAGCATCAGACACTAAGGGGTAACCTTACAGAGGTGTATAAAATCATGAGGGGCATGGATAGGGTAAATAGCTAAAGGTCTTTTCCCTGCGGTGGCAGAGTCCAAAACTAGACAGCATATGTTTGAAGTGAGGGGAGAAAGAAGTAAAAGGGATCTAAGCAGCAGCATTTTCACACAGAGGGTGGTGCACGTATGGAATGAGCTGCCAGAGGAAACTGTGGAGGTTGGCACAATTACAATATTTAAAAGGTATCTGGATGGGTATTTGAATAGGAAAGGTTTAGAGGGACATGGGACTAGATTTATTTAGGATACCTGGCCAGGACGGACAAGTTGGACTGAAGGGTCTGTTTCCATGCTGTACATCTCTATGACTCGAAGTTAAGTTTTAGTGAAGATGCCACCCAGGTTGACAGGGTTGTTAAGGCGGCATAGTGTTTTAGCTTTTATTAATAGAGGGATCGAGTTCCAGAACCACGAGGTTATGCTGCAGCTGTACAAAACTCTGGTGCAGCCGCACTTGGAGTATTGCGTACAGTTCTGGTCACCGTATTATAAGAAGGATGTGGGAGCTTTGGAAAGGGTGCAGAGGAGATTTACTAGGATGTTGCCTGGTATGGAGGGAAGGTCTTACGAGGAAAGGCTGAGTGACTTGAGGCTGTTTTCATTAGAGAGAAGGTTGAGAGGTGACTTAATTGAGACATATAAGATAATCAGAGGGTTAGATAGGGTGGATAGGGAGAGCCTTTTTCCTAGGATGGTGACGGCGAGCACAAGGGGGCCTGGCTTTAAATTGGGGGGTGAAGGATATAGGACAGATGTCAGAGGTAGTTTCTTTACTCAGAGAGTAGTAAGGGTATGGAACGCTTTGCCTGCAATAGTAGTAGATTCACCAACTTTAAATACATTTAAGTTGTCATCGGACAAGCATATGGATGTACATGGAATAGTGTAGGTTAGATTGGTATGACGGGTCGACACAACATCAAGGGCCGAAGGGCCTGTAATGTGCTGTAATGTTCCATATTCTATGTTCTATGTTCTAAGTATACATGGAACAATGAGTACATTGTGTGCAGGGCACTACATGGGCAAAAATCAATCTTCAGTCATCATTTTTATAGTTAATGGAAGTCGAGAACCAGCACCAGTCACATATGTCACATTTAAAGCAATAAAGATGCATTACAGGAACAAAGCAAAACTCTATGCTAAGCCACATAAAATATTAGGGCAATGGTCAAAGCGTTAGGTTTTGAGAAAGAAAGTGATAGGAATGTTGAAAGGATGCTTGTCCTTATGGGAGAGTCTAGAACTATGGGGGACAATTTAAAATATGGAGCTCTCTCATTTTAGACAGATGATGAGATTTTAGATTAATACAGGATCAAAAGTTACCAGGTTGGTACAGGTGAATGTGGAGTTGCTGGCACACCAAATTAGTTTTGATGTTATTGAATATTGGAATAGACTTGCAGAGCCAAACAGCCAGCTAAAATATTCATAAAAGGTGCAGAAGATTAAGGATGGTCTTCCAGAACGTCAAGTCTTAGCAGCCGTGACGCAACCACTAATGGCTGCGCAATCAACACTGGAGCTGTTGAAAGAGTAGAGATCAGAATTAAAGGAGCGCAGAGCTGGACGCTGAAGCCTTTCGGAAGAAAGGTCCCTACCCGAAACGTCAACTCTCCTGCTCCTCTGATGCTGCCCGGCCCACTGTGTTCCTCCAGCTCCACACGATGTTATTTCTCACTCCAGCATCTGCATCTTATTATCTTAGAGGAGCGCGGAGCCTGTACATCATGTGGCAAAAGGAGGCCACGGAGAGAGGCAATTCCACGAATAGATTTGAAAGGATGAGAATTTTAAAATCGTGGCGTTGTTTGTGCAGGAGACAATGTAGATCAGCAAGCATATGGGAAATAGAGGAAGGGCGCTTTAATTGAGCTCAAGACAGGAAAAGCGGTGTTTCGGATGCCTTAACTGTGAAGAGGATTGATTACGAGTATTACCAGATGTGTTGAGTTTGCCTGTTGTCATGAACAAGCATCCGTTTGAGCAGAAACATACTGCCATCGTTCAGAACTACTGAAAGATTCCACAAGAGGGTCCTTGTCCTACCAAAGGTAGGGGATTTGAGCCATCCACATAGAAACGGTACATTGGAAACTGACCCGCACACAAGCTTCTCAAGGATACTTAATATTCCTTGTTGGCTGCGTTGTGATAAAGGCGGGTCCCCGGGCGGATGTGCGCGACAACTAAGGATCGGAGCAGGCGATTGAGTCCCTAGCAACCAGGGTCGCCCCACCGGGCCTTGTCTCAGTGCTCGGGGAACTCGTCGGCGCTCACCTCGGTGAAGATGTCGTGCAGATAGCGGAAAGGCGGCTTGCTAAGCAGCTTCTCCGTCAGTGGCGGCTTCTTGATCACTTTTCCCAGGGTGTCCTGGGTCCGTCTGACGAACGGGTTGCTCATTGCGCTGGGTCTCTCCTCTGGGTCGGGATAAACTGATCCAACCAGGCCGTTCTCAGGCCCGCTCCACCAACCGCCGCCGTGCGCGACTACGTCACTAACGCGTGCCAACTTCGGCGTGACGCGGCTGCCTAGCAACAACCGCAACAGCGCTGTCAGCTGACACACTGCGTCCTTCCCCCAACCATTCATTCCCCACTCAGACCGTTTCCTTACCGTTTTATCAATATTCATTTAGGCATAGGTTTAAGGTGAGAAGGAAAAGATTTGCAAGGGACTGAAGGGGCAAATTTTTCACGCATGGATGGAGTGAACTGCCAGAGGAAGTGGTGGAGGCTGATACAATGACAACATTTAAAAGGCAATCTACATGGTTATATGAATAGGGAGGGTTTGGGATATGGGATGGCAAATGGGACTAGATTAATTTAGGATATCTAGTTGGTGTGGAAGGGTTGGACCGACTCTCTGTTTCCATATGGATCAAATTGGTGCCACAAGCATGGAAATTAATTCACATCCAGCTGGGATGGATTCAGAACCTGTCTATAATAAAGATGGGTGTGCCTTCAGCAGAGAGAATAGGGGAAGAGAAAGCAAACTTTCTGACTCCATTACAAAGTATGAGATGATTTCATTCATTGCTTAAATTTTACACTTCCAACATAAACATAAGTTAGCTTTTAATTGTGATTAACTCCAAGCTTACAGAGATAATAGGACCTGCGATGCTGGAGAATCTGAGGTAACAAGGTATAGAGCTGGATGAACACAGCAGGCCAAACAGCATCAGAGGAGCAGGAAAGCTGATGTTTCAGGACCCAAAACGTTAGCCTTCCTGCTCCACTGATGTTGCTTGTCCTGTTGTGTTCATCCAGCTCTGCACCTTGTTATCTCATTAACTCCAAATTTGTTTGAATTGAATTAGTTGAAATGAATATCAGTTTCTCAATCAGATGGACCATTCATCTGCAACTAAACTCAAATTTCCAAAACAAAAGTTATATTCTAAAACATATGAATAATGAACTAGATAGTCACATTGTATTAACCTATAAAGTGTATAATTAAGTACCATGTATGTGATTATATAAAGAATCTGAAGAAGACATATCATTTTAAAATTGAGACATGAAAAATACCTCTCATTAGCTAATTGAAGAGCATTATTCTTTTCAAGGAGGAGGTAAATATAGTCATGTGGCTAAAGAGAGCAAGGGATTTGGGGGAAGAGGGTGAGATTAGCCTACTGAGTCCAATGATCAGCCCACGAGGGGGTTGAATGACCTACTCCACTCTTCTTTGTTTCTACAATCTCTAGTGGTCAAGAAAAACATAATTAGTACCAATCAGTATTTTAATTGGAATTGTTCCCCAAGGAAAAGCACAAAATTTATAATTTGTTTACAGTTAAAAGCTTCAAGTGAAATTTGTTGTCTCAAGTATGATTGAGGATGATCATCACATGTAAACCCAGTCTAACAACAAAAAATGCTGTAAATACTCAGCAGGTCTCATAGTATCTGCAGAGAGAGAGGCATTTAACAGTTAACAGTTTAGGTTGTGACCTTTCAACAGAACTGGAAAAGGTTAGAAATATAATGCAGTATCTGTTGAAAGGTGAAAAGAGGAAGAATGGAAAAAGAACAAAAATGTCTGAGATGGGTTAGGGGTTACAAGATATATTAAATGACGAAAGATTTTGTGGGTAACAGCTAGAGGGAGTGGTAATGGTACAAGTAAAAATAATGTCCAGAGGATGTACAAATGTATACTGTCAAAGTTCTGCTCCAATACTCCGCTATAGGGCAACAGAAAGCTCAAATTGTATTTTTGAATCCAAAATAATTTTGATAATGAGCTCAAACCTAAAACACTAATATGTGATTCTTC
The DNA here is from genome assembly GCF_030684315.1 of Stegostoma tigrinum. Classification (NCBI taxonomy): domain Eukaryota; kingdom Metazoa; phylum Chordata; class Chondrichthyes; order Orectolobiformes; family Stegostomatidae; genus Stegostoma; species Stegostoma tigrinum. The sequence continues at coordinate 20,760,100 of NC_081360.1, read as the reverse complement.
CTAATGCATGTTGATAAACTGGCTGTGTTTTTCAAATATTATCTGCAGGAACTTTTGAATTCAGGAATTGAGGTTTCTGTAAAGATGAGTATACAATCAAAGAATGCAATAGCTGTTCAAGTCCAAAATGACTCAAAATTAACTCTCTCTCTCTCTCCCACTCCAAAAGATGCTACTAGATATGCTGAGTTTCTTCAGTGCTTTGTTTATTTCAGATTTCCAGAGTTTACAGCATTTTCCTTTTACCTTGGTTTTGGTATAACTTTAGCCAGATCCCTCCCCAATTCTTAATGGTACTGCCATATTGAAAACCAAATACTTGGCTCTTGCTCTTTGCCCTGTACCAGTTGTTCAAAGCAACTTTCTCCAACTGGCTATGCAGTACCTAACCCCAGGATACACACACCAAAACAGTGTGATGACCTTAAGTTCTGAAAATTCTACCCTGAACGAAAGTTGTTCCGAGAAAGTGGAAAGTAGGAAACAGAAGCTGAAGAGCTTGGACTGGGAAGAAGTTGAGAGAACGGTAAGCATCTGAAATTAAGAGTTGAAAATTATAAATGTTATTCTGGTAATAAAATCTGAAAACAAACATATGGTCAATAGATTTGAATAAGAAATTATATTATTTGACCATTTAGCTTCGGATCAATTGAAAGAGTGATGGAATGAGCAATCAAAACAGTAGTAGGCAATTGTTTGACCAGATAAATTTCAGATAAAGAAACTTCATTAAATCCATCAAAAATAAATGTTGGCTGAACTTTGTTACACTAAATAATACACTAAATAAAACATACTGTAAATGGGAACAAGAACAAAGTTGCTGGAAAAGCTCAGCAGGTCTGGCAGCATCTGTGGAGGAGAAGAGAGTGTTAACGTTTCGGGTCCAGTGACCCTCAGACTGAGGAAGGGTCACTGGACTCAAAACGTTAACTGGTTTCTCATCCACAGATGTTGCCAGTCCTGCTGAGCTTTTCTAGCAACTTTGTTCTTGTTCCTGATTTACAGCATTCGCAGTTCTTTTGGTTTTTGTACTGTAAATGGGCACTGGAAAAATTCAAATGCTGCATTATCAACATTAACTTTTTCTAAGCAGGAACTGAGTCACAAATAAATATTTTAGAACTTTGAATTTAGCATTTTTTCCCTCAACAAAGCATTTTCAATGATTGAGGTGGTGCAATCCTTTCATGTGTCAATGAAAATTTTAATTGTGTGTAAATACATAATCACAAAAAGGTTGTTCTGATTTTCTTCACTTTAAAGGCTGTGTTGAAAAAGTGTATGCCAACTGCACTAATAAAAAACAATGCAAAAGAAATTAAGTAACAAAACAGGACGTTTGTGCAAGGCAAAAGGAAATAGCAACAAGACAAGAAACAAAAGATGGGTGTAGAAAAGGTGTAAACAGAAAATACAGAACATATCTGCAGCTGATCTCTTTTTAACTAAGAAGCAGTACTGAATAGGAAGGAAAGAATGAGAATCAAGGGTTATGGGGAGAAAGCAGGTAATTATTGAGAAATAGCTGATCACCATGACTTCTTTCAGTAGCAGAGCAGATAAGATTGGTTGAATGGCCTACTTCTGTTCTTACATCCTTTGATTTCGTGGAAACTTGCACAGGTGCCAGTACACATAACTGCAGCAATAAAACCTTTGGGTTCCAAAAATAAAATCAAAAAGACTCCGCACTCCAAAGAGCAGCAAGCACAAAACGTTCAATAGCTGAAAATAATCTGATTATTTCATTGATAATGGGAACTGCAAATGCTGAAGAATCCGAGATAACAAAGTGTGGAGCTGGATGAACACATCAGGCCAAGCAGCATCTCAGGAGCACAAAAGCTGACGTTTCGGGCCTAGACCCTTCAATCACAAAACGGGTAGGGAGAGGGGGAGGCGGATCGAAGATGGTACAGGAGAAGATAGGTGGAGTGGAAACAGACAAGTTAAAGGGGCGGGGGTGGAGCCAGTAGAGGTGAGTGTAGATGGGGAGGTAAGGACGGGGATAGGTCAGTCCGGGGAGGGCGGACCGGTCAAGGGGGCGGAATGAAGGGTCTAGGCCCGAAACGTCAGCTTTTGTGCTCCTAAGATGCTGCTTGGCCTGCTGTGTTCATCCAAGTCCACACCTGATTATTTCATGCTTTGGTTCCCTCTTTGTTGAGAGATTATATTGTCACTGACTTCCGAATTTTAAAAATAATCCTAGCTGTTACTGGTGTGAACGATAAACACAAAAAAAGTGTTTATCCCTTTTCCATGTTATTATAGCGGTAGGAAGATTACACCCGCCCGCCAATTCAAACCAATAACCTCGCTTTCCTTTGCCACGATTGGACGGATATGTATGATTGACGGTGGTATAGCCCAAACAGATTGTGGACGGAGTATCAAAATAAACTACTAACGCTTACTAAAAACCGAAAGAACCGCAGATGCGATAGATCAGGAATAAAAACAAAGTTGCTGGGAAAGTTCAGACGGCCCAGCAGCATCTGTGACGGAAAAAACAAAGTTAACGTTTCAGGTCCAGTGACCTTCCTCCCCTGACGCTTTCTATTTGGCTTTTGCGTGTGATTGACAGGAAAGTAACCCAATCCAAAGAGACGACGTGCTGACGCGAGCGTCCGTGTAATGAACGTGGAACAAGTTTGACCGTCATTAGGAGGGTGGGAACAAAACCCGGCCCTGCTTTTATTGGACTGCCATGCGATTGATGGCGTGGCTTGTCTTATGGGTGGGAACTGTGTCGCTTGGCCTTATTGCTGTTGAACGAGTGCAAGTGATCGACAGTGGGCTGAACCAATCGTACGCGTCAGGGGATGGCCCGCGATTAGGGCGCGCGCGTTTCGGTTAGGCTGGGCGCTGCCTCGCGCCGAGTGGGTATGATGCGGAGGCAACGCCGGCGGTGTGTTGGTGGTACCGAGCGAGCTGTTTATACTTTACGGCAGAACAACTCTCTTAGTCAAGAAGAGGTGGAGAGCGCCTTCGGAGAATTGTAAGGATTTCTTCGCGCACTGCTTTCTCTGGTTTTTCCATGTATTTCGCTTTGTTCAGCAGGTGAACTGCACAGAGAGCAATCTCAGATCGATTTATTGTAGGCTTCGGTACTGGAGAAGTGTTGAAACTCAGTCAGGATGATCGGCCTCACCATGTTAAGACCACTAGATGGAGAAGCAGAAGTTGGCCACTCAGTCCTTGAGCCTTCTCTGTAATTCAGAGAGATCACAACTGATGTGATAATCCGCAACTCTACTTTCCTGCCTTTCCCCCAACCCTTGATTCCCTTACTGATTTATTATTGTCAATTTCAGTCTTGAATATAATTAATGATCCAGCCCCAATAGCCTGCGGTTAAAAATTCACGACCTTCGGAGAAGAAATCCCCCCCCCCATTTATGTTTTATGTATGTGACTCCTTGTTTTGAGACTATGCGTTCTGATTCTAGACTCTTCTCACAAGGAGAAACCACCTTTCTAGACTGACCCTGTCAAGTACTGTAAGAATTTTGAATGCTTCAATAAAGTCATCTCTCATTCTTCTAAACTCCAAAAAGTATAGGCCTAAACGCTCAATAAGACAATCCTTCCTTGCCTGGTATCAGACAAGTGAACTTTCCCTGGGTGGCCTCCAATGCCAGTATATCTTTGCTTAGGTAAGGGTGTTAAAACTGTTCACAGTATATAATCTGTGGCCTTGTATGGTCATAGCAAAACTTCCCTATTTATATTCTCCGTCACCTTAGAAATAAAAGTGAACATTTCATTGTTCATGCCCCATTTCCCCCATACCTGTTGAGCTTGTATGCTAGTTTTTTTTTGAGATTTATGCATGTGGCCCTGCAAACCCTGCAAAAGATGTTATAGTTTTCTGCAGGTTTTCTCAATTGAAATAACGTCTAGCTCCTCTATTCTTCCTGACAAAATACATTACCTCACATTGAGGTTATATTCCACATTGGAAGGCATCATTCCTCAGAGAAGATTCCCTGAGTAGTATGATGGGCCTGGAGCCTGGAAACGCCATTACTGATTTTAAAATTTTTTTTTCAAACAAAAACTGGAGGTGGTGGTCAGGGTGAAATTTATACTTCTGTTTGACGGTTGCTATATTGGGACCTGAAGTAAGATTTTATAAAGAAAGCCACTGTTTTTCTGCCTTTCATGTAACAACTTGCAAACATAGATGTGAAAGCATTGTTTTGCCATGCACTTCAAAGTAAATTTAAGTTTGGCTCAAAAGTTCCTTTTTCTTCTAACTTAAAATAGAAGTGCTTGCAGGAATCCTTGCTTCTATTCGGAGAAATAAAGTGGTTTTTCTTGTCACTGCATGCAGTCCATTGCAATTCTAACACTTTATGTGCCATAGTGTACTGTCTAGATGTATACAAAGTAGGTTTTGTATCTAAAATAGCAAGGTGTCGAGCTGGATGAACACAGCAGACGAAGCAACATCAGAGGAGCAGGAAGACTGACATTTCCGGCCTAGACCCTTCTTCAGAAATTTGTGTCTAAACATTTTCTATGTGTAAAAATAGTATTAGTCAGACTGGGATGTTCTTTTGTCTCTAAGGTTCTTCAGTGAAATATTTTACGATAACATGGTTTGACTACTTCACAATCATCTTCCAAGTGAAACTGACATTTTTGTCATTTTGGAGCCTTATGTTCCACACACATGCTGTCTTAGTTGGATATTTTCTTTCCTTTAACAGCTTCTGTGAAGTAACTCAAAATCTTTGCTGTTTCCAATTTTCAGTTTTTGAGTCACTTTTGATGTTAGTTTTCACAAATTTCCCATTCCATTGATATTAATGGTGTTTGTGCCAATGAGATTGTTATCCATGACCACTGTTCCATCTCCATCACTGTACATTACAACAGTCCTACTATTGATGTTTTCCCATTTAGAAACAATCTTCCACCCCTTCCTCCTAATTGCATTCATTTGTTATGAATTTTCACCTCTGTTACTATTGACTTGATTATCTGGTCCTTACTCGTTATTTTTGCCCTTCTACCCAGCAAAGTATAGTATTTTTCACCCCAACACAGCCTAAGTTCTGCTCATCAAACAAAATGAGAGCAAACCCAAACATGCTTGTTGAACAATTAATCTAATTTTTTTTTGGCAGTTCATATTTCACCAGATTGAGCATAATGGTGTTTGCTCTTGGCAATAAAAATAATGTACACCTTCAGAATTTTCTTGAAGAATAAATTAACATTAGCTGGTTTTCTCATAATCACACTCTAACTTAACACTTTTTGTTTTATCTTGTCAACCTTATTGCAAACAGCAAATTGAGTAGTTCGTATTTAAGTAAATGTCCATGATGGAATCCATTCTGCAGCTTTTAAAAATCTCTTTCCACCTCTGTAAACCTCCTTCCATCATTCTCTTCTAGTCTTCAATTATATTTTGGCTTCTCTCACTGCCAACTAACATTTCATCCATAGGTCAACTTCCTTCAGTTCTGTTCTTTTGTGGCGTTCTCAGTGGTTTCATATTATTGGGTGAATTTCTCTGTCTGTTTTAAAGTTCAACCCAGAAGGTGGGATCTTGGTAGGGACTGAAGGATCATCTTCAAGAAATGCCTGGAATACTCGTCCAAAGATGGATGTAAGGAAAGACTTCTGAACAATTCCCTCAAATCCATTCTCTTTCTTCCCTCCATCTGTTTCCTCTACAGTCCAGTTTCTTACCTTCTCTCCTATCCATGGATCTCTACTACTTCATTGCTTCCCAAGTATATCCCAACTTTGTTTAAAGAAGCCCTTAAATTCTTTCCAGTCTGAATTCCACAATTCTCAGTGCCAAAATGTCCAAATTCATGTGCCAATTACTCTTTTTTTTTCTATTAGCACATAGATTTGTTGGAAATCGGAAAGTAATCAGAATGTTGTCCTTTTCCTGTAGGAAAGAGGTTTAATTTGGGAGTGAACAGAGATATATTAATTGTCTTTTCTCATCTTTAACCCAGTTGTACTTATAGCCCAAGTTTTAAAACGTTGCTTCCCCAGTGTAAAATGTAGAAGAGAACTACTTGTGTCAATTCCAGTGAACAAATTACAGCAACAATATTCTGTTCAATCCCTGGACCATGCAATTACTAATGTTGTGTATACACAAGTCACATTCTCTTAAAGAAAGAGGGGTTTTTGGGCTTTCCTTTTTGAGGATGTGTACTGTGTAGCTCTACAGTAAATCTTGGCTTTGTCTTGCTCTCCAGCTTGAATTTAAGAATCTTGTGCAAGTGGTTCTAGTTAGTAATTTGAAACCAAACCAGCAAGAAAGATTTAATTACAAATGGAAACAGGTCACTAATTGAGTTACAAACTTTGGTCAGTTTTTCGTTTGCCAACCTGAAAGTTTCATTTTTACTGTTTTCTATTACATTTGCTACAGGTATAGTTCTTTGTTTGGGACCAAAGAGAAAGTTGAGAAAACAGCTCTCGACGATGACCATTTTGCTCCTACCACAACAAGCAGAGATTTGGGCAACTTCCTAGGATTGGAGAATTTAATAGAGTGTTCCACCCTACCTGAACAAGTGGTGCTGAAAAATAGTGACAGTGGCAGAGCCACCGCTAGCACTTGCAGCAGTGAATCTGAAACTGCGAGACTTCTTGCTGAAGAATCCAATCTAAAATGGAACCCTCTTCTGAGGAAGGCAAAAGAGAACCTGATGTCAAATGCTGACACTCTGTTCTTTACTGTAAAGCAACCAATTTCCCAGATAGGAGGTCCAAGTCCCCAAAACCATGATGGGAATGAGGAAGAAATTTTTGAATTATCCTGTGATGAACATGATGGTATCTCAACAAACTCTGGAGAGGATTACAGAGAAACTGTCACCTGCGAAGCTTGCTCAAATGTGTTTTGGAAAGTAATAAATAGAAAGGAAACTAAGAAGAGACGTGTATCACACAAGAAACCACCGTATGGTAGGATGATGCATTTACACAATTGTTCCTTAATGCTAATTATATGCAATGTATAATGTATGCATCATGTCCTAGTAGATGACAACACATGTGCCATTGAATTTTGCCTATGATAGATGTTTCAACCATCATGTCACCATTGTAAACCAGTTGTCTCCTTGGAATGGAAAGAGACTGATTTTTTTTAAGGAAGTTTTGATGACATGTTTCAGACCTGCCTTGTCCTTAAGCTATTATTAACCCAGTCTGTGCCATAATATAGTTGCAATGAATTAACATTTCTGAACATAACTTAGTATATTCAGACATTTGAGTCTGTTGTGCCATTCAATGTGATCATGGCTGATCAGATTGTATCTCTGCTCTGCCTGCTCATCTGTGGCCTATAACAATTGACATTTATCAAAACTTGTAACTCAGCTGTAAATAAATTTCACTTGGAACCACTGCTTTCTCAGGAAAGAATTCCGAGGCATAATTTGTTTCACATTCTGGAAATGTCATCCAATTTGCTTTATATTTATAGTTCAACATTTCACATTCTGGAAACATTTTGAGAATCGTATCCGTAGAGTGGGGAAAACTGTTAGAGAAAATGGCACCAGGTGAATTGTTTCTTCAGGGGGCAACACAAACATAACTGAACAATTGGCCTCCTGTGCTGTAATCATTCTGTGATTCTACTATTTGCATATTCATTAGATTCAAGAATTATTCTTGCACAGGTTTAACAGCTGGTAGGATTTCTGAAATGCTTTTGGGATTTTGCTTGTTACCTGAACATCTGTAGCCAACCTGATATTTAACCAGCATTTCAATGAAAATTAAGAATTGTAGCCAAAGAGTTTGTGAAAAGACTTACCTTTTATCAAGTTTCTTAAAATGCCTCACTATGAATACCTCTCCATGCAGTGACTATAATGTAGACCAGAGTCTGCCATTGTAAAAAGAAGCATAGATGAATAACCTACTGGTGTCTGAAGTAAGGGTGTTGACCACAGAATTGAGGAAAATTGTTATTTGAGTAGGGCAAGGGAACTTTCTTATAAATAAGAGGTTAATGATTTGGATGAGAATATAGGATGGAAGGTTAGTAAGTTTTTTTTTGTGGACAACACCAGAATTGGTGGTATTGTATAGAGTGAGGAAAGTTTTCTAAGATTAGAGGGATCTTGATCAAATGGGTCAATAGGCTGAGCAATGGCAGATGGAGTTCAATCTGAATTAATGTAAGGTCTTGCATTTTGGTACAACAAACAAGGGTAAGCTTACAATTAATGGTAGGACTTTGGGTAGTATTGTCATTAGAGACCTGGGGTGCAGGTACATAACTCATTGTTTGCATCACATACAGACACAGTGGTTAAAAAGCTGTTTGGCATGCTTGCCTTCATTGCTCACTGCTTTTTGAGTGTAGGAATTGGGAAGTCCTGTTGAGGCCATACAGGACATTGATGAGGCCTCTTTTAGAATACTGTCCAGTTCTAGTTGCCCAGTTTATAGGAAGAATACTATCAAGCTGGAGGGGGCTGAAGAGATTTGCCAGGATGATGTCAGGTATGGAACGTTTGAGTTACAAAAGGCTAGGATGTTTTTCACTGGGGAGTGTTGGAGGTTGAGAGATGCCCTAATAGAAGTTTGTAAAATAATGAGGTATAGCTTTGTCTTCCCTATAAGATGGGGGATTTCAAGACGAGGGGGTACATTTTTTTTCAGGGAGAGGAATCTTAAAGCTGAGAGGTAAATTGTTATCACGTGAAATGAGCTTCCTGAGGAAATGGTGAGTGCAGGTACAATCTCTGGTTAAAAAAACATTTGGATAAGTATATGAACAGGAAATTTTTAGAAGGATGTGGGCCAGGAGCAGGCAGGTGGAACTAGTTTAGTTTGGGATTATATTCATCATGGACTGGTTGGACAGAAGGGTCTGTTCCTGTGCTGTACAACGCTTTCCCTGAAGTGCCAGCATCAATTTAACATAGCATCCATAGCACACTCCAGCATAGCACTGAAGTGCCAGTGTAGTTCTTGTGTGCAGACATGCCAAAATAGATCTTAAACCTATAAATTTCTGCTTCAGAATTAGAAGTGGTACTGACAAAGCCAAGCAGACATTTTGGTAATAATTTGGTATGATTTCAAGTCTTGCTGTTTAAAGTGAAATATCGAAGTAACACATTGGTATGAGTGACGTTCTGATGCGATCAATTTCTTCAGTCCCCTGTCTTGTTGTGCATCCCAACTATTCTTTCTCTACTGATCCAGAGACTTGTAGCATCCTCTCCAATGCTGTGAAGTGCAAGAATTTCCAGTCCCTCCAGAACTAGTTGTGATTTTCATGTTTTTTAATTGACAAACTTGTATTGCAATTAATTACATATGAAAAATTCAGTCATGAATAGTAAATTGTAAATGCTCATTTACTTCTGGCTTTGCATATTGGCATGAAAATATCAAAAACAATTTGATCTATTGATATAGTTGACTATTTATTACTTCTGAAAATATGCCATTTGATGCATTTTCAACATGATTTGCGATAGCTGTCTTTGAAAGTGGCAGCATTCTTTTATGACATAAGAACAAATGTTAGAAATACTGAGAAGATCTGGCTTTATCCATAGAAAATTAATGTCAGTTTGATGGCCCTTTGTCAAAAAGCCTGAAACATTTAACTTGTGTCTCTGTCCACAAATTGCTGACGTGTCTGCTGAGTACTACCACATTGAATAAAGTAAAATTTATGTCATCTACGTTATTCTACTATCATATTTACATGAGTGCATTGAAGAATAATTTCAGTGCTGCTATTATGATTTGCAATATAATAAGTTCTAAGTCACTAAAGTTTAAAATTTGGAATTTGAGTTACATTGCATTTATGCATTCATGACCACTTTATTCAATTGAAGTTGAAATGTTCTGGTGGCATTCACTGGAGTAACTATTTTTCTAAAATGAGGAAAAGGTATATTTTCCTTGGACATGAAGAGGCAATCTAAAACAGGAAAACAGTGAATCAAATTCTAGCACAGCCATGCAGCATAGAAACAGGCCCTTCAGCCCACCATGTCGGCGCCAACCGACAAACACCAAACTAACTAGTTACATTCCCCTCCTCCTTTGCTTGTAACCTACTCTGTCCTGCTATTTAAGTGCTTGTGGTTATTGACTTGCTCGCTGAGCTGGTAACTTGTTTGCAAACATTTTGTTACCAAACCAGGTAACACCAGTGTGCCTCCAGCGAAGCTTCAGTGTTCTGTCATGCTTGCTATTTGTGTGTCTTAATTTGCTGGAGTGGGTGGCATCACTTCGGGATTTGTTTCTCAGTGGTTGGTATATTGGGTCCAGCTCCACATGTTTGTTAATGGCGTTCCAGTTTGAGTGCCACATCTCTAGGAATTATCTTGTGTCTTTGCTTGGCTTGGCCTAGGATGGCTGCATTGGGCTGGTCGAATTGGTGTCCCTCTTTGTCTATATGTATTGAAATCAGTGATAGTTGGTTGTGTCTCTTGGCAGCTAGTTGGTGCTTATGAATCCTGATGACTAGTTTCCTTCTGGTTTGTCCTTTGTAATGTTTTTTGGCAGTCTTTGCAAGGTATCTTGCAAATAACATTTATTCTGTTGATGTTGGATCCTTTTATTCTAGTCAGCAGTAGGTTTTTGGGCTACCATGATTCCCAGGGGGCAGAGTAATCTGATGGTCATTTCAGATGTCCTTGATTACATGGTGGCATGACTAGTGTCTCTGGATGTGTTGTCTTCCTGTTGTGGTTTGTTGTGTAGATATTGGTGGACTATGCTTTTCAGGTAGCTGTTCTTTTCTAAAGATGCTGTATAGGTGTTTTTCCTTCGCTTTAAGTGCTTGTCTAGATGATTAAATGTTGCGAGAGTACTTGCCTCCATCACCCTTTTCAGGCACTGTGTTCCATGTTTGTACCATCTTCTAGGTGAAACTTTTCTTCAGATCCCCACTAAACCACTTAAACACCTGGTGGTGAAAAGATTCCCATTACCTACCTTGTCAATGCCTCTCAATTTTGTAAACCCCTGCGCCAGGAAAAGCAAACCCAGCCTATCCACCCCTCTCGCCCACTCCAGCCTATCCAGCCCTCTCGCCCACTCCAACCTCTCCCATGCAGAACGTGCAGCCCTCCGCTCCAATCCCAACCTCACCATAAAACCCACGGACAAGAGAGGTGCAATTCTAGTATGGCACACTGACCTCTACATCGCTGAGGCCAGGCGCCAAGTCTCCAACACCACATCCTACCGCCCCCGGATCATGACCCCACCCTCGAGCACCAAACTATCATCTCTCAAATCATCCACAACCTCCATCACCTCAGGTGACCTCCCACCCACAGCCTCCAACCTCATCGTTTCCCAACCCTGCACCGCCCACTTCTATCTCCTTCCCAAAATCCACAAACCTGACCACCCTGGTCGACCTGTTGTCTCCTCCTGCTCCTGCCCCACTGAACTTATCTCCACCTATCTTGACTTCATTTTCTACCCCTTGGTCCAGGAAATCCCTACCTACATCCGTGACACCACCCACACCCTCCACCACCTCCAGAACTTTTAATTCCCCGGTCCCCAACACCTCATTTTTACGATGGATGTCCACTCCCTATACACCTGCATTCTCCATGCAGATGGCCTAAAGATCCTCCGCTTCTTCCTGTCTCACAAGCCTGACCAGTCCCTGTCCACAGACACCCTCATCCGCTTAGCCGAACTTGTCCTCACCATCAACAACTTCTTCTCTTTCAATTCCTCCCACTTCCTTCAGACAAAGGGTGGCCATGGGTGCCCGCATGGGCCCAAGCTATGCCTGCCTCTTTGTAGGTTACGTGGAACAATCCCTCTTCCGTACCGACACTGGCCCTAAACCCTACCTCTTCCTCCGTTACATTGACTGTATCAGCAGTGCCTCGTGCTCCCATGAGGAGCTCGAATAGTTCATCCACTTCACCATTACCTTCCACCCCAACCTTAAGTTCACTTGGACCATCTCAGACACCTCTCTCTCGTTCCTGGACCTCTCGGGCAACCACCAAGAAACCGATATCCATTTCAAGCCCATAGATTCCCACAGCTACCTAGAGTACACCACCTCCACCCACCTTCCTGCAGAAATGCCATCCCCTATGCCCAATTCCTTTTGCCTCCACTGCATCTGCTCCCAGGATGAGGCATTCCACTCCCACACATCTAAGATGTCCTTGTTTTTCAAGTACTTCAGCCACCCCCGATGCACCAACGCACCCCCCCCGCCCTGTGGTCAAGAACTCTGTTGACTGTATCTCCCGCATTTACCACAACTCATCCCTCACACCTTGTCCCTGCAATAACAACCAAAAAAAACTCCCCCTTATCCTCACATACCACCCCACCAACCTCCGGATCCAACGCATCATCCTCTGACACTTCCACCATCTTCAATCCGACCTACCACCAAAGACATTTTTCCCTCCCCACCCTTGTCTGCTTTCAGAGGAACCACTCTCTCTCTGACTTCCTTGTCCGCTCCACACTCCCGTCCTGCCCCACCACACCTGGCACTTCTCCCCCTGCAACTGTAGGAAGTGCTACACCTGCCCCCCACACCACCTCCCTCACCCCTATCCCAGGCCCCAAGAAGACTTTCCACATCAAGCAGATGTTCACCTGCACATCTGCCAATGTGGTATACTGCATCTGCTGTACCCGTTGTGGCCTCCTCTACATCAGGGAAACCAAGCGGAGGCTCGGGGAAAATCGTTAGGATTAAAAACAAAGTAGGATTTATTACTACATTCAGATCCTAGAAAATTTTTGGCAACATATTTGCACTTGTAACAAAAAAAGGAAAGAATTTGCAAATTATCAAAATCAAAGATGCTAAGTAAAACAAAACATCTCTAGCAAATGCTGGCGATCTGAAACAAAACCAGAAATTGCGGGAGAAACTCCAGGTCTGACAGCATCTGAAAGCACTTGATATTTCAAGTCCAGTGACAATTGCAGACCTTCTGACTCTCTCCAGCAACTTCTGGTTTTCATTTTATATTGGAAGTAGCTTGCCTGAATTAGAGTTCAGAAAATCCCATTCCAGAAGTCTGTTCACTTGAGGTTTATCACTTGACTGTGCACAGAAGTGCCGTGGAACTCCGTTGCGAGCAAATTGGTGGAGAAAATGTGGCCAATTTTAAACTGGGAATTGGTTCATTCTCAGCAAAACAGGGTTTTTTTTCCCTAAAATCAGACTTTTCTGACAAATTGAAGTCAGAGGCAGGCACTTAACTGAACCTGCAGCTGGTTATGATGAGTTTTCCTTTGTCACAAGAAGACTTGCAAAATAAGTCAAAAATTAAAGGTGATTTCAAATGAACCAGCAGTCTCAGTCATGTAACTGGTGCTTTGGATTGAAATGAAAACAAAATGCTGGAGATCACAGTCAGGGAGCATGTGGAGAGAGAGCAGGCTAAAGTTTGAGTCTGGATGACTCTTCAGCACTGACGTGAAGTGTGGTGGCACTATTTTATGCAGTAGTTGGGTGGGAGAGTTGTGGGGTCGGAATGCTGGAGGAGAAAGGATGTTGATAGTTCAAATTAAATGATTCCTCTGCCATTCTTGCATTTCAATGAGGTGTCTACTGCCAGACTGGAAAGAACAAACCCCCATTGGAGTTGGGGAGGGGAGAGAAGATGTGGTGACAAGGAAGGCAACAAGTAAACCTAAAAGGGAAGGAATGGGAGTGAATTAACAAATTGAAGGTGTCGAATTCAAATTTAGTTTAAATCATATGCTGGAATTTTCATTATTTGCTAGCTGCCTCCTCTAAATGTGGTTGTTCTGCAGACTTGTGATTGGAGTAAATCATTCTACCACAAATCTTTCCAAAATTAAGTTTGCTGATACTAAAGGAAAATTATAGGAAATAGACTTTCAGATGCCAAGAAATCTATTTTAAAATGCCTATGTACAAGATGTCACATTGTATAGAATCTTCTAGGGCCCAGAAGAATATGGGCTTTGGCAAGAAATCTTGATCTTCATGTGAGAAGTCCAGTAAGGCCATTCTTGACATCGAGAGCAACTAATTGCACTTTCCAATTAATTTGTGGGCAGTGAGATGATTCTCGGTGAAAATGCCATGAAAACCCCGATGCCAAAAGCCCTCCATGAAAGTCAAAGGAAGTACATGAAAACTCCAGGTTGCACCTTGCTCTGCTGGACTGCCATTTTGACCACCAGGCAACAGTTACAGAGTATACTATATGGGCCCCCGCTGCATGCACCCCTCTTCAAATGATGCCACCAGCCTCTGAGGACTTTCAAGGCATCAGTTTGATCCACTTTCAGTATGCATCTGTAATTTAAAGCTACAGTTTGGATACACTAACCAGCATTGCAATCCCTATTGTGAGGACACTTATTAGCGCCAGGCAATCAACTTGCAGATGGGACCAGGTACATCTCAAGACAGCTGACCTGCTCCCTTAGCAATCACTCAGTTTAATGGGTAACTAGATGACCACAGGATTTGTGCCTTGACATTTAACTGTGTTGGCACTTCTGTATAATGGCTCCCAATTCTGCCATATTGTCTTGTTTTAGTGCAGACTTTTGAGCCAGGCTCATTTTATAATGCTTATCAGTAATGATCACTCCAGGGGATAGTGATTTTTTTTTCAACCACACAGCCATTACTGATAGTATGTGGGGGTGGTTCAGGGAGATGGCTGCAGACCTTCAATGACTGTGACCAGTCACAGTCCAGGGTCTTGCCTGTAGTGCCCATGGTCATGGGATACATCAGGCGACACTCTAAATGGGCCATGATCCATCCTGTAGAGCCATGAGAAGCTGACAGGTAGCTTTAAGGAGAATCGTCAGGGTTCTGGTTAGTCATTATCTTTGGCTGTCTGTCAGAGTTGGTTATGGGGCTAGACAACAATCAATCTTGGAGGTCCATACCTTGATGCTGAGTTTAAAGGGGAATGGTGTGGAAAGGAGTGTTCTATGGTAGTGAGTAGGTACATATGGTGAAGAAGAAAGCCAGAAACATGGATTGATGTGGGGACAAGGATGGCGATAGAATGTTCGGGAAGTATGTGGTGAGGGGAGTGGAATGTGTTCCTGAATGAGCAGACAATTATCTGGCCTGTTGGAATGGGAGATTAATTACTACCAGATGAAAACAAGTGATAAGTGGGATGGTGAAAGTTTAAAAGGTTCAATTTGTGTAATTTGTAAGGATTTTCTTTAATCCCCTGGAGCCTGAGCTAGAACTGAATGATAGTCCATTGTGAATTTAAATTCCTCAATCTGGTAATGTAGAATCATAGCATGCTAATTGTTTGGATAGAGTCCATGAACCATCTGAACAACATCCCACTCGGGCATCCTGCTGCTTCCCACCATCTCCATTAAACCTACATTTCCCATGGCGAATCCACCTAGCCTGAATGCTTCCACAGTCCAAAAAGACAATCGGGAGCACTCTGAGGAAATCATGGAGACACCTGGACAATATGCAAACAGTTGCCTGAGGGTGGAATTGAGCTGGGTCCCTGGTGCTGAGGCAGAAATACTACTTGCTGAGCCACCATGCTGCCTATTGTGATCCCATGTAAGGAAACTTGAGGGGAAGTGCTGTACAGCTGTGATTGTGACCACATTCCTCGTGTTGACATTAGTGAGACATTTATCCTATTATTTGCTTTGAGCAATAACTCATTTGATTCATTATTAATATAATTCATTATAACTGGGATCAAGTGATGAGTATGAGGAGTTGGGGCATTCTTAAGAGGGAAATCGGGAGGGCAAAAAGGGGTTATGAGTGCCTTGACAGCAGGTTAGGGATAATCCAAAGAAATTCTACAGTACGTTTTCTTAGAGCAGAAGAGCAACTAGGAAAAGAATAGGCCCCTTAAAGATCAATGAGGTTGTAGGTGTGGAACCACAGGAGATGTGTATCTTGCATTTTTACTTACTGTGGATAAAGACATGGAGGCTTAGGAAACTTGGAAATAAATATATTACTTTGATATTCACATTACAGAAGAGGTGGTGTTAGAGGTCCGAGAAAACATGGGTGGATAAATCTCTGGGACCTGATCAAGTGTATCCCAGGATGTTGTGGAAATAAGGAAGAAACTGCAGGACCCCGAGCAGAGATAATTGTATCACCTACAGCAGGACTGGAGGGGTGGCTAATGTTGTGCCTTTAAGAGAAGCTGTAAGTAGAAACCTGGAAACTTTCGACCTGTGAATCTGACATCAGTGGTGGACAAAACAAATTGCTGGAAAAACTCAGCAGGTCTGGCAACATCTGTGAAGGGAAGAAAACAGTTTCAGATCGGGTGACCCTTCTGAGCTTTTCCAGCAACTTTTGTTTTTGTTCCTGAATTACAGCATCTGCAGTTTTCTTTGGTGTTTATTAGTGGCAGATAACTGAGAGGAGATTGGAAAGCATTTGCAGAGGCAAGGACTGATTAGAGACAGTCAGCATGACTTTGTGTGGGAAACAGTCTCTCAAACTTGGTTGAATTTTGTTTTTTGAAAACGTGACTGAGAAGGTAGATGACAGCATGGTGGTGGACACTGTCTATATGGATTTTAGTAAAGCCTTTTGAAGTTTTGCACAGTAGACTAGTTAGTGAAGTTAGATCATATAGGACTTGGGGAGAGCTTACCAATTAGACAAAGGGCAGTAATGGATGATTGCTGGTCACAGGCATCCAGTCTGAAAAATGGTGTTCTGCAGGGATCAGTGTTGTGTCCACTGTTCATTATTTACTTAAATTATTTGGATGAGAATCTTGGAAGCGTGGTTATTAAGTTTGTGCGCAACCCCTAAATTGGTGGTATGGTTGACGGTGAGGAACGCCAGGGTGGGAATGCTCAGTTGGTGCAGACACAGTGCCGAATAGACTGCTTTCTCACTGTGTAGGGGTTCCAATTCTAATTCGACCAATGGCCTAAGGAACGGCAGATGGAGTTTAAATTAGATAAATGCAAGTTGTTGCATTTTGATAAGACATCAAGCACAGGACCTGTGCAGTTAATGACAGCACCCTGGGGAGTGTTGTTGAACAGAGATCTAGGAGTTTGGATATGTAGTTCTTTGAAAGTTCTGTCAAAGGTAGACAGACTGGTAAAGGTTGTGTTTGGCATGCTTGCTTTCATTGCTGAAACCACTGAGTACAAGAGTTGAGGTTGTAAGTGAGGTCACAAGAGTACTGAGTACAGTTCTGGTTGCCTTGCTGTTGTTAAATTGGAGAAGGTGCAGTAAACACTTACAAGGACATTGGGAATGGTGGGTTTGAGTTAGGACAGGCAGGAGAGGCTGAATAAGCTGGGACTTCTTTCATAACAGCAGGGAGGTTTGAGGGGTGACCTTAGAGGTTATAAAACCATGTGGGGGATAAATAAGGGGAATAACAAAAGCCTCTTCCCAGGCTAGGGGAGTTCAGAGCTAGGGGGCTCATTTTAAGGTAAGGAGAAAGCTTTAAAAGTGACCTAAAGGCAAAATTTCTTTTTTAAACAATGGTTCCTATGTGGAATGAACTGTCAGAGGATGGAAAGTACAGTTAACATATTCAAAAGATATTTGGATAGGTATGTAGAGGGATATGGGCCAAACGGGGCTAGTTTAGTTTGGGGAAACTTTCTAAGTATGGACCAAAAGATCTAGATCCATACTGTATGATTAAGTGTATTAATACAGTACTTCCTGGATGATAGCTAAAGCTCCAGTTGGAGATGGGCATGTCTCATATCCAATTATTTAGAAAACGTGACCCCCAGCCAGCTTTGAATACAAGTCTTGAAGTGGCATAGGGTATCTGTCTAAGCAAGAAGCTCTGACCACAGGGGCAGACCGATTTTAGAATTGTGTCACACCAGTAGTCCCATTCAGTGATTGTGCTGGCCATATGATTCCAAATTTTTTAGGACCTTGCAATGCAGCCTCTACTTATGTACAGAGAGCATAGAGGACCAGTTATGCCTTTTAAGCATTTAGACCGAGCCTCTGGATCTACATAAATCTTAGCCCAGATGCCTTTTGTCCATCCAAGGTCCTATTGGAACACTTCAGGATACGTCCTAATGACTTTGTATGTAGCATGACTTTCTACTTTTAAGGTCTGTTGCCAATCCATGCAGATTTTCTGCAACTACTTTTTTTTTCCCCCCCTCCAACCAAAAAAAGTTGTACCACCAGAAAGGGGACTTATTGCGCATGCTTAACTGGAGTTACACTGGGATATACTGGGACTACAAGTGGCCAATCTAACCTTTGTTGTCTTGCATGCTTAAAGGCAAGATACCCGATCAGAATTTCCATAAGTTTTCTTCCCAACAATCAACAGCGGCACTTGTGTCAACAGGGCAAGGCAGATCTGCGTGACCTCCTACCACCCTTTCCCAAACAATCTAAATTAGGTGGTCCAGACTTTCCCAAATAGCATGAAAAAGTAAACTGGGGCCTATGGAAGCTAAGTTTGCATGTTTCCTCTTCAGCTCTAGAACAATACCATATGTGATAATGGACATAGCCCTGGCAGAACTATTGATGGACTGATGCCTTCAGATTAAGCTTAGGTTTTCAGACTTAACCAAACTAAAGTGGCAAGATTGAAGGAAAACAAGAGGCCCAGAAAAGGGGCCATGATGGGCATTGGCCAGCTATCAGGAAATATTGTCCATGTAGAAACGTCGGTGACTGCTGTCCATGCATTCAGGGCCTTGCACATTTGTTTTTAAATGAAATGAATATCTTGCATGGCAAAGCACATTGACCACTTGTAAGCAGGAACTCTTGAGAGGCAGTTGTTTAGACAGACCTGCCACCATCTGCATCCTATGGAGAGCAAACGCCGCCCATTAAAAGCACAAGAGCCAGTCCTGAGGACTACAAGGAATCTGAACCTGTGATAGAAACAGGGGGCAGAAGCTCAGTTGGAGATCACCACTGAAAACGAGACTCCTGAAATGGTGGATCTTCCCTACTAATTATACACCCCCTGACTAGACTGTGAAAGCACAGGAATGGAGCCATTGGCAAAGCAACACGAGAGGCCTCGGACAAGGGGGAATTCCCAGGCTTGGATGGGGCGGATATAAGAACCCCTACGAGGTCCATGGTGAACCACTCACTGATCTCCTTGTAGAGTTCATTTGAGTAAGAATTCCCATGGTAACAGACAATGGCCTTCCCAACTAGAACTTTTCACCTGAATCTTTTAAAAAGTAGATCTATGGGGCTCCTGTGGTGCAGTGGTAATGTGTCTATGCCTGGACTGAGTGACTTGGATTTAAGACCCATGTGTTCCAGAGGTGTGTAATAACACTTCTGAACAAGTTGTTTTAAGAAAAGCAGACCCAAGGGGCTCCTGTGGTGCAGTGGTAATGTCCCTACCTCTGAGCCAGCAGGCCCAGAGTCAGGTCTCATCTTCTCAACAGGTGTGTCATAAGATCTGAGCAGGTTGAGTAAAATCAAGGAGACTCAAGGGTTCCTTTCCAATCATGTAATTTTGTCTTGGCCTTACGTCTTGCAACACTACCACATTAATGGCATTATCACATTAATTCTACTGTGTCTGCAGGTGTTGTCAGACCTGCATTGTTCAGCAAACATCATGAAATTGTCACATTGCATGTGAAATGCTGTGTCTGGACTAAGGGTGTAGTGTATATATGCTTAATATCCATAGTTCCAACATTGATGTTTTCATTGTTTTTAAACAAATAGACAAAGCATTACTGGGTAGCAAGTGTTTCTGTTTGAATTGAACATAAACACTTGACGTTTTTCAGATCCCACCTCTTTATCATGTGACCAATGGATTTTGAAAAAGCCTTTGCTGCCTAGAAGTCATGTACAGAAAAGCAAAAGGTAAGTAAATCACAGCAATATAACCTTGTTTTCTTGCCACTAACACTTTTTGATGTACTCAACATGTAAGTTAAAGTTTCAACCACAAGATTGTTAGATATGCATTCATAGTTGCAAATTTTAATTTCAGAAATGCATGTTTTACTTCTGGTATTGGACAGAAGACATAAAGTGGGCAGTATGGGGTATGCTACAAAGAATTTTAGGCATCTCTGTTCTTTGTCAAATGCTGTGATTACATGTGCTAGTTCATCTTATACTTTGCATGTAAGGTCACTCCCTTTTTTTCAAAATTATTTTGGGGTTTCAGAGATCAATATCTATGGTAAGTCATATTCAAGGTAGTTTTTGTATTATTGAAAAAATTATATCTAATGTCTTTGCTTAATTTACAATTAAGTGCACAGTAAGTTCTCATTTTAAAGTTGAATCAGTCGGTGTTTTCCAGTTTTTAATGTTATTAACAAGCTAGTGACACTATATATATTTGTTTAAAGTTGAGAGTTTCAGATTGTTGTTTGCCACATCATGGTCTTCCTGTACTTTAGTTCTTTCCCTGTGCTTATACTCTCGTAACTCAATTCCCGCTAGCCTTCATCCACAGTTCCTGCCACTATCCTCAGTTCCTGCCACTATCCTCAGTCCTCCCTCTTGGTCTCCCCACTTCCTCTGACGCCTATTCCCACCTTTTTTGTCCTTGCCTTTCAAGAGTCCAGTATTCACTTCTGCTCTTGCTGCCATTCAGAACTTGTACTGAAGTTCTGGGCACCACCTAGTGGCAGAAGTTGAATAGTGCAGGTAGTTCTGCCAGTTCCTTCCATTTAACAGGAGCCAGGTTAACTAAAATGTGTTTAACTGGTAACTTAGTGCAATTGCATTTATGGTATTTTTTTTAACTACTTTTGTTTACAAAGAGAGGCATTTAGAAATGTATACTACAACTAAATTTTCTGTTGGGAAAAGTCCTAAAATAACTAACTGTGCAGTGCTTGTGTTTTTATTTTTATCTTATTTTCCAAATACCTCAGCTGGAACAACATAGTGTTTACTATACCGTACTTGTGAAGTAAAGTTGTACATTTTTTTCTTTGAGAGAAAAAAGTCTGCAGGAAACTAAGACTGGCTTTGACATACATTCCAATGGGAAACAGTGCTTCACTTTAAAGTCATTTTCAGGAATGCAGCCACAACTTAAGTGAGAATTTGCTGTATCTTGTATCATTTGCAGTATGCAACAGGCTCCTTTTAGAGTCAAAATATCTGTTTGTTTATATCAATTTTTTTTTAAGTCTGCACACACTTCCTGTCCATAAACTTCATTCCAACTGTTCTGTTTTTGTTCCTGTTGTACCTCATCTGTTGTGTTGCTTCCAGATTATACCTTCTCTCGGGCACACTTGTCTTAGAAGGGCCACAAAATAAATTTGTTGGAATCATTCCAGGGCTTAAAGGGTTCCTTTAAGATTGCATATTCTTGGGTTGAATTTTTAAGTGGTTGAGTGATCTAATCAAGAATTTAGTTATTACTAAATTATTCCATTGGGTAAATACAGAAACTACTGTTTCTGCTAACAAGGGAATGTAGAATGAGACTACAATTTTATATCAGAGGAGTAGGCCATTTATAGACAAAGGGCACAAAATCCATAACTCGTCTCCTGACGGCTTGAATGCTGCATCAGTTTTGGATTTTCAGACAGATAATAGTTCTTTTCTGTTCGGTTAATGTGCCAAGCAATATAAAACAAAGGTAGGTAAATGGTTAGCAAGAATTGCAGATGCTAGAGTCAGTCAATGCTGAGGTGCAGCAGAGTCTACATTTTGGGCCTAGACCTTCCTTCAGGCCTGGTGAGGGGTCTGGACCGAGACATCTGTTCTCCTTCTGGTGTTGTCTGACCTGCTGTGTTCCTCCAGTTCCACACTCTGTTGACCAGGTTAATGGAGTGATGGAACTGCGGTACAAATCATTCATAATATAACTGCTCTTATCCTTATGTAACAAATCTGCTTTTGAATCGAGACTTTCCTGAAGAGGTGATTTTGGGTAGGTCAAGTTAGTGATCAGAACAATCAATTCACTTTTTTTAGTTGATAACTGGCAGCAGCCCAGTGTCTCCCTTTTATGGTTTTAAGTTATCCCTTTTTATAATGTTTGCACAAATTCCTTGACATTTGGATCTCCTGTATTTTTATAGTGCATCTTCTAACCAATGTAAAGTTTTAATCTAATACCTAAACAACAAAATAACTCCATGGCAAAATACAGCTATAGGCAAATTATTATTCTATTCTAATGATGAAATTATTCTACAAGTAATGTGTAGTACTTAATATTTGTGCTTAACATTAAAATGCAGGCCCAGTACAGCACATTAGACAATGAGAAGAAACTTTGTCTTAAAAAGTAAAATGACTAAGTTGTTTACAAACTAACAATTTTTGTAAAAGAGCATTTATAAGAACACTAAGTTTCAAAAATGTTTAGGATCACTAAACTTTTAAATTTATTTTTCAATTGTATTTATGTTAACAAGTTTTTGTTTGAGACAGACTTTTGATAGCCACCTATTACGAAAATGGTGAACTGCATTTCTGGGGTTCCCCATATGATGCATTCCCAGTCTGCAACCAGTGAGAAAGAAAATCTGAGTTGAAATATTTTCTCTTCTCAAATTGTATACTTTTAGGGTGAATCTAATGAAATGATGGTACGGTGGCTTAGTGGTTAGTAGAGCAGCCTCACAGTGCAAGGGACTTGGATTTGATTCCTTGGGTGACTGTCTATCTGCGTGGAGTCTGCATATTCTGTGTCTGTGGGGTTTCCTCCCACACTCCAAAGGTGTTAGGTGGATTGACCATGCTAAATTGTCCGTAGTATCTGGAGATGTGTGGGCTAGGGGGTGATTTAGCAGTGGGAAATGCAGGGTTGCAGGGATAAGGTTTGGATAGAATGCTGGCATGGACTTAATGGGCCAAATGACCTACTTCCAAATGATTCTGTGGAAAATCTTAAATGTTTTTAAGATACACAACCACTTAGGTCAAAAGCTTTATTTTGAACACACTGGATTATAATAATGTGCTACATTACCAACGAACTAATCTGAGTAAGTTGCAAAGCTTTTGTATTCTAGTGAGGGATCACTAAAAACCAAACTGTTCACAACAGGAAACCAGGAACCACAAAATGTGACCACATAGTCTATTTTAGTGATTTTCGTTGAGGTATTTGACAGCATAGAGAAATCTCGTCTTCAAATAGTCCCATGAAATCATTCACATTCACCTGAAAAGGTTGGAAGAAGCGTACTTTTTCTCTGATGTCCGATCTGACAGCATGTTTTGGATTTGATTAACATAATTTTAGTTGAATGCCAGTGATTAATTAAAGTTTGGTATCTTAAAGTGCTGATTTTAGGACCATAATAGATGAATTAATAGATTACAAAGTGGCACGATTAGCTCTTCTGCCTTTTCCTGTCGCAGTTTTGAAGTTTCACATTTGTGTGGTATATTGGCCTTCATTGTGAGAGGTCGAGTACAGGAACAGAGGTGAAGTGTTGTAGTTGTACAGGGCCTTGGTGAGACCATAGCTGGAATATTGTGTGCAGTTTTAGCCTCCTTTTGAGGAAGAATGCTCTTTCTCTCAAAGTAGTAAGCAAAAGTTTATTAGGCTGATTCTGGTGATGGCAAGTTTGATGTATGAGGAGACATTGACTGACTAGGTTGGGATTGTTTTTCACTAAGTTCAGATGAGTGGGGTGGGGAGGGGAAGAGAAGGAAGAAAGAGGGGGCGGTGGAGACAGATCTCCGACTTAAAGTTCCAATTGAACTGGATAGGGTAGTTGTAGTGAGGATATTCCCAATGGTAGGTCTGTCTAGAAGCAAGGGTCACAGTATGGGGATTCGGGCTAGATTATTTAGGATAGAGATGAGATTTCTTCACCCAAAGAGTAGGGAGCCTGTGGAATTCATTACCACAAGACGTAGTCTATGCCAAAATATTGAACATATTCAAAAGGCATCAAGATATAGCACATGGGGCGAGTGATCAAAGGTTAGGGGGAGAAAGCAGGATTAGGCTATTGAGTTGGACAATCAGCCATGATCATGAAGAAGGATGGAGCAAATTCTATGGGCCAAATATCTTCAATGTTAGAATGGAAAACAAGTGACAAAACCAAATGTGCTACATTCAAAAAATGTAATAGAAAATACAAAGTTTTGCTTTCTATAATTCTAATCAAACACAGCTGAATGTTTTAATTGACCTGGCTCCTGTTAATGGAAGTAGTTTAACATTTAGTGATTTGTAAGTGGGGAATTTGAACAATACTTACTGAAAAATGAAATGAAAAAACCTTCAGAAGAAAAGCAGAACTTCAAGCTGAACACTTTTCATTGTTGATTATATGCTCTTAAATCTGTAGAATGTTACAGTGCAGAAGGAGATTGTCCTATCATACTCAACGCTGGATCTTTTGGTAGGATTAACAAGTTATTCCTAAAGCCCTGCAAATCTATCTTTTGACTGATCCTATTGAATCAGTGTCCAGTTTCTTTGGTAGCAATTGCCACATTATAAAAGCACACTTGGTAAAATAAAATCTTATGCTTTGAGTCCTTTGCCAATGACCTCAACTTTGTGTCCACTGCTCACTGAACCTTCTGCTGCAACATAGAATTCTGTTTAAAAGAAGAAATGCCTTTTCTTTGCCGTTTGAAGGCCAGGAAACTTAAATGGTACTGCAGTTATCCCAAAGTGAAACATTAGCTCAGAGCACCTACTGTTGTCTCATGTTTCCAGCATTTTAAACTTTATTTCAAATTACCACTATCTGCAGAACTCTACATTCACAACATAATCTACCTGTGTAAACACGGGCTTTTGCATCCAGCTGTCAGCCTGTATTGCAGGGAAATTTCTACTTTCTGGTTTTTAAGTTCTACTAAGCATTGCTGTTTTACCGTAATAAAATCCCAAGCTTTTCAAATAACTTCAGACTTTAAAATGAGACTGAACTTTTAGATGCCAATAATTCTGCCTTTAAAATTTTTAAAAAGTAGTTTAATTATCACTACTAATTATTGAAGGGAGCATGTTACTACTTCTGAGCATTGTCTGTCTGCCTACACACACCTCTATGTGGCTTTGTATGCAAGTCCTCTTATGGACCACATGGGTGCATGTATGAATTTGAAAAACTTTAGCCTATTTTAAATTTCAGTTGGATATAAATGTTTGTATAATTATGGGTGGGGAAGCAAAAATACCTCATCATTTTTTAATAGTTTGACTTGCTTTAATGTTCTTCCTATTTTCTCTAGCTGCAGTGGAAACCTTTAAACTACCCTGACAATTTTACAAATATTAAGCTACATAGTGCTATTCTGCATCTGGCTGCAATGCAGACAAATAGATCAGCTTCAAAAAGTGTGTTGGAGCTGTTTCTTATTCAAATGGAGTTTGTTGTACATGGTAAATCATTCCATGATTTCTGGCTGTAATTGCAGAGAAATTTGGTACCTGAAGAAATCTATTGGCACATCTACGCAGAGTGAAGTTAGTGGAAAATGGGTTCCACGGTGTTCCCGACCTCATGTGTTTCTGCAGAGGTAAAGTAAAATTCCTTCCCAAGAAGATTTCTTCATCTTGTGCAAGATGAGCTGAGCTATCAGTAACAAGCTTGGTCAGTTTTCTTTCCCTTACCAGGTTCAAGTCTCTAATTCAATGAACCCACAATTTCAATCATCTTGAAATCCTGCAATGCTGAAAGAGTTGTGATAACTGTCATTTTTAGGAATGATAAAATTGGTTGGGGGCAGAATGGATTTGTGAATTACTTTTGTGGCAAACAATTGCAATAGTTTTTAGTACCGCAGTTCACTTGTCATTCAATAACAACATTCCAATGTAATTAGATCATAAGACTGTAAACACCAAGAGCAGTAGGCCATTCAGGCTCTCATTTTCACTTGCTGCCATCACTCTCAATTCCCTGAATGATCTAGGATCTACCCCCACAGCTCTCAGGAAAGGAGTTTGAAAGATGCTGTTCTGAGGCTCAGTGAACCCAAAACATTAACTGATTTTTCTCCACAGGTGCTGCCAGACCCAATGTTTGTTTTTTATTCATTTTACAGCAACCCCCCCCCCCCCCCCCACCCACTCCTGCTTTGTAGGTCTCTTTGCCTATCTCACTCACTCTCACCCTCCTGTCCCTGACTAAATCAAACCACCAAGTGGTGTGACTACCTCCTAGTGCTAAGAATTCATGTAACTTCCCGTTCCTAATGTTTTATAATGTAGTTCAGCCACCAGCTCAAACTTTACTAATTGTTATGTTCATCTTGGATCAAGATGGCATTGAAACACCACAAGCTGTAGTATTGTCATCAATTGTACACCTTATGTTTTAAATTAGTCAATTGTACTACCTTCCTTATTAACCTTGATGAGGTGTGTACTCAAAATTTTAAAACAGTACTAACAACCTTAGCAGAGACTCGGGCAGGTAGCTCCTTTCTCTAAACAAGAATCAATTCCAATTTACTCCAATGAACCTAGCTGTTTGACTGCCTATCACTGGATTATTTTCCCCATCTGCAACTATGATGCTGACCACATCTTGGTTTTCATACTGTAATTCCTCTTCCTCAGTGATTAGCTGTCATTTTGACTGGTATGTAATGAGAAAACTGAATCTAGAGCTACCATTAAAGAAGCAATGCTGTAAATCATGAGTTTAATGCAGTTTAAGTATTACCAAGTATCTACCTGTCAGTAAGATAAATTTGGTTTTCCTCGACTTGCTTTTCATTTCTGCATAACATTAAATTACACTATATTATAACTGCAGGAATCTACGATCTTGTAAGAGAAAAGTAGATGCATTTCTGGCTGAGCATAGAAAAAAACCACCTCAAAGGACTAAGAAAAGATCAAAGAAGAAAGAGCTCTTCATTTTCAAGCTTCCTGAATCGCCATCTTCCATTGTAATCTCAGATAATGAACTTTCAGAAGTAGAGATTAGTACTGTCAAAAGAAAACTTATCTCAGCTGTCCTGAGCAGAGGAGACAGGACCAAAAAAGGCAGCTGTGATTTTTCTGATGACTCTATTACACATGAAAGTGGATTTTACAGCTCTGACTACAAATCAGTGCAGTTCGAGAGCAGCACCTCTACAAATGTAGATAAGTTTACATTTGATTTCAGGCCATTGAATTTTGTACCAGATGGAAAAGCTGCATTTTCAACTTCTACTTCACTATGTCCTGAAAATCAGTTGCATCCTCAAAATGAAAAAGGGAGAAAGTGGGCAGGATTACAAAACAAATCACATTCTAAGGTCTCTCCCAGTTCTTTTGGTTGGTTAAAACCTAGTGGTTTTACTTCTATGATTGCAAAGCTGAAGGCCAGACCTTTGACTTCTTCAGGTAGTGTTGTTAAAGAGGCATGATGTGGCTATTTCTTCAAACTTTCCTTCAGTTCACTACAAAGCTCCACACAACTGGATATGTATCTAATGTATGAGTCTGTTGTACTTTGCTAGATTACTGACTATTTTTAAGTTTGCTAGTTTAATAAAATGTTTAAACTGTAACTGGCAAATAATGCAAAAGTGACTAATGTACTCAAATAACAATGGTCATATTGCCTATGACCTTACCATTAAATTGTAAATCCTGCCCTTGTTTTATTTTACCAAGATGCAGTACAGCTATTTCTGTTAAAGTGAATTGACTGTAACATGCTTGACTAGCATGAACTGTCAGCTGCATAGTGATTTCTTTTTTGCAACTTTGATTTTCTACTGGTGATTTCTCCAGCATGAGGTCACACAAATGCAACTATTGACCCCCAATTGGTGAAGATTTGTCATGTATATAAATGACAAGTGGACACAGCACTGATTTATGGCTGGGAAAACAACCCTCTACAATCACTGTAAAGTGTTACATGTATCAGATCCAAGGTCTAGGGCAGATATAGTTGGGGTGAGTTGAGTTAAATGGCTAACTTTTCAGGAGGAAACATTTCTCTTTATTTGAAGAGCAGAACAAGCATTTCAGATGTACGATTCCAGAAGAATCCCCCTTCTGGCAGCTATACTTCTGGGGAATTCTTGTGTATAACCCTCACATGGACTGGCATGACAACATTTTGGGCAATACAAATCTAGTGCATTTTTTAAACAGTAGAATATCAATCCCATTAAGACAAAAGTTTAACACTTCCAGCTGAATTCCACAGTACCAGTAAGTTTCTAGGGGTAGCAAGCATAAAAGAAGCTTTACATGCACTACTGCTAAAATAATGTTTCCTCCTTTGAACCAGATGGCTCTAGTGCTTCCCTCCACTTTTAAATCTTTCGTAGTTACTGTGACATCTCTATTAGGGATCTCGTGCTCTGGTTAAAAAGCACTTGCTATAAAAACAGGCCAAGGAACTTGATTTTGTCCTAGTGTTAAATCAACTAAACAGTCTTCCTACCATTAGCAACTGTTTCTCTTAATTGCTTAAATTTCTCTGCCTTCTCATAACTGTTGTTTCAAGTCTATACACAATTAATCCCTTATCTTTCGGCCCTTCTTGAACAAGGGGAGTTCTTTCACAAAAGCTTGGGGAAAGTACTAAGCATATCTAAAGTTAAAAAGGTAGAGTAGTACATGGCCAACTGGTGAAAAATACATGCAGTAAATTCAAGTCACTGATTCCATTTCTCCTCAGGTTGTTTTGAACAAAAATTCCAGCCTCTCATGTACTGCAGTCCTTTTTGTTTTGCAGGTTGTCACGTCAAGGTGTTTCGGACAATGTTGTTAGGGGCAAAATACAGTATTACACAGATCAACAAGAATCCTAAAAGCTTCAGAATACATTGTTCTCAGATTGAAAATTTGGGTCTGGGGAAGGGAAACAGTTTTTGCTAAACTTTCAAAAAGAACCAAAATTTGGAAAAGTGATCGCCAGCAGTACATATGCTGTTCTTTGATATGCATAAATCTTGAGATTTCAGTACTAACATGATATTGAAAACATCCTGTATTAAAGCCTTTACACATTTAAAGCCAATTTAGTTCCAATGTTAATTCTTAACTAGTGCTGCATTCAGTGGAAAATATTTCATTTGTACCATTGTGAAACTCTACAGTTTCAATTGATACAAACAGCTTTAAGTTTATAAGATAATAAAATGTGAGGCTGGATGAACACAGCAGGCCAAGCAGCATCTCAGGAGCACAAAAGCTGACGTTTCGGGCCTAGACCCTTCATCAGAAAAATAGCCTTAAAATAAGGCATTTGTGGCTGTTTCATTGAACAGGAAAAAAAGACTGCTCTACACCCAGGAACCTTCCATACATACATTACAAAGCAATATGCATTAAATTCAAGAAGCCAGTGTTCTAGGCAGGTTGATTGATTAAAAAGTAGTTTAATTTTTGGTACATATATAACCAAAGTTAACAATTCTTTTAATGGGAAGGATTCTCCATCATTTAACACAATAACCGTGTAAAGAAAGGGTTTTCCAACCATGATTTCAGAAAACATCTTGCATCTCCCCCACTGGGTTCATTTAAGTTGCAATGACCACCAAAAGAAATGCACTTAAAGTGACAGAGCTGAATTGTTCTGAACCATCCTTCCTGTTTTGTCTATTACAAAAATGAGCCTCAAAAACTAATTGTATTCACAAGTTTCTCAAACCACAGGTCAAAAATTCATTGATCTAACAACCTGCAGTCAGTGTACATTTGAGGACTGATTGTGCTCCTTGGAGTAACAGGTTTGCAAAGAATACATAACAACAAAAGAACCAATGTGATTTAAACCACTCAGCATACTGGCAAAAGGGATTGTAGGACCACACAAACTAAGATGCACTTGAAATTCTCCATTCACAATGCAAGAAACCATTAAGACAACACCACTGTTTTAGTTGGGACTGAACAAGTACTCAATTTTGATTTGGACAGAACAACTGTGTAGTCAAAGGAAAGGGGACTGTAATAAAATAGTCTTATTTTCTGGACTTCATCCTCCTGTAAATTCTTGGTAACTTTCTGAACAAGTTGTATTAAGGTGTAATATAACCCAGGGTGGTATAATACGTCCTTAATTTAAGAAACTTACCCATTACAAGGCCCACAAGATACTGTCATTTAGCGGCAAGTGCTGAACCCTTTGAGGCTTAACTTAAGATAGTGTAAAATTTGTGCCCTTTGATATAACACCCAAGATTCATCAGGAAAGCACTGATTTACCGTTAAATCTGAAAATGAGAACCTCCCCAGAAAAATAAAGCTTCATCACTATGAACTTCAAAAAAAAAACCCAAAGTAACTGCAACTGACTTTTATAACCGATAATTTAAAAAGTCAGAAGATGTCTGCAATAACTTTATTATAGAAAACAGAATTAAAACAAACCAGTGTGATCACTGTAAAGCCCTTAATTTACATTTAGATATTACAGTAGAAAATACAGGAGGTAGAATGCCAAATCAAGACAATTTCTGAACTCCAAAATTCACTTCTACAACCCCTGTGGTTTATTAAAAATACAGAACATGATTTTAATTGACATTCGTCCAAATTCAGTCCTCTTCACTTTCAGACTCAGATTCTGTGGAGAGAAGATGGTGTTACCAGGTGGACACAATAAAATCAATGCAGAAATTTTTTTAAAAAGTATACTTTTGTGAATGATTTCAGGTTTCTTCTTGGAATATTCCAAGTAAATATACTGATGCCAGACTGACCACCGCTGAACAACCTACAACTGCATGTCTTATTCCACTTCCAAACAAATACTGTCATTATCAGCATAGTTCATCTATTAGTTTTGGACTTGCTTGTTCTGCTTGCTGTGAAGCATAACCAAATCTGATTGTTCAAATAATACAGACTGGCATAGGCTTGAATCATACACACTAGTATTCAAACTACATAGCTTATTTGCAGACATTGGCTGTGACTTTGAAATCTTCCTGTGTTAATCCTGTTCAATCTATTGCATAGATGTGTTCCTTTCATAATATAGCTGTGGCACAATATCTATACTTGTCACCAATATGTTTTGCTAATCCTTCAAATTTGATAAGTTCAAGTAATTTTTCCAGCTGTTCTTCAAAACATATCCAGATGAAATCAGCAAATGTATTCCGAACGGTGGGTTGCTATGTTGTCACTGCATTAGCAAAAGATGACAAAATAAGTCTCTGGCTTGGGCAGTATTTGTTTAAAGAAAGGCTGTAGCAGTAAAATTTCCTCCTCCCCCCTCTTTTTGTAATTGTACCATGAATTTTGTTATTCCAATTTAGGTGGCAGAAAAGGCCCTCAAAATTAGCAGATTGTTTGAAACAGCACCCCCAACAAATAAGCACTCCATTTAAACATCAAGTACTGAAGCAAACCCTACAGTAGAAGTTTGTTGCTCAGATTAATATCATTTGAGCAAGATACAAAAAGCAAAAATCTTACTGGAAAGTAAATTACCAAATATTCCAGTCTGCTCTTTAAACACTCAGTTGTAAGGATTCAAATTGCAAGACAACTCTATCAGCATTACTCAAAGTTTGGTTTGACCTGCCATTTACAATTTTAAAAAAGGAACAAGCATGGACCAGTCAAACCTCTGAACTTGTTCTGCTAATTGAAAAGGTCATGGCTAGCAGTTAAAATTGTGCCATACACATTCAGCCTCCATTATTACACAAAGTTAGTGTTATAAGTGTTGCTACATTTGGGCCAGGAGGCACTTGCTGTGGAGCAAATGGGATCTGTTTCAAATCCCACTTGCTCCACAGATGCATAACTACAATACAAGCCTTCATAAAAATACTGTACAATAGATCACACTTTATAACTAAGCAATGTTTCTGTATCAATGCCACAGTGTGACAAAAGGTATTTTATACTATTCAGGGCTTTTAAATCTAGAGAAAGTTCAGTTTTAACTAGTACTGCCCTATTTATACCAAAAGATAATTAAGTTGCAGGGTCACGATTAAATATTGCCTGTTCTTAGCTATGCATTCCCGCACCACTGTGAATCCATTAACCAATTATATATTACCTTCTTCAGCATTCTTGAGCCACTCGACAAATTTCTTCATCTGCTCCAGGAAGATGCTCCTTCCTTTTGCCATGTTTGGCTCTCGGTACCATTTCAGGATGGCTTCTTCACTCAGAACGTCAGCTATATAAAAAAAGTGGATGGAGGGAACGACCCCCCACCCAAAAAAAAATCACCACATTAAAAGAATAAAAATAAAAAGAATCTTCCTGTCTTCAAGGATCAATTTCTAGATGACAAGAAAATTCTGCTTCAGTTCCATGTCCAGTGATACAACATGGGCAATCCCCAGAGTCCCATAAATTCCGAGGGACTTACCAGAATGGTTACCACATTATGATAATCACCATAAAAGTGATCTTGCCAAGCTGCATGCTCATATATTGAATACAAGTTTTGGATGGGATAGGAGATGAGACAGACTAAATTTATAATCCAGCAATAATTTCACATTTCAGTTATCTATTCTATCTGCTGTTGGAATTGTAAAGTGGCAACTGAAAACTCAGGATTAAGTGCAGTCTCCTCTCAGAATGTTACCTCAAAATTTGCTTCTGCAAGTATAACAGTATAACTGTAACTTGACAGGTTATGTTTCATTTGCTGCTAGATGTTCCACAAAAACTGGTTCCCCAGTAACCAAAAACCCTTCTATTGAGCAAAATTTATATTAGAAATAGAAATCAGAAAATGATCTATAATAGCAGATATTTTGCTCCTTGTAGAATAATTTGCACATTCATTCTGGTAATTTTAAAAAAGCCAAACAAACAAATCTTTGTGCAAGCACCTACGAAAACTATTCAACTTATTTCCCAGTTTTGGAAGTCCACCTCTTGATACTTAAGACCTGCACTGCATCTATCAGTGCTAAATTGCACCCACGATACAAGGCAGAAATCTCACTGCCTATAGTCACTTGGAAGTAAGCAATTACATCTTGTTATAAAAGATTCCCAATTATTGCTATAAATCTCAATTCCCAACATAAATATTTGGTTAATGTTTTATTCCATTCTCCTTGCCGACCAATGAGGTCCCAATTATGAGATCAAAGAATGATGTAACACTGAAGGCAACTACTTCTTTCCCAGTCGCTCAGCAGCACACCTGCTTCAAGATTGGGTACAGCATTCTGCCCATGTACAGTTCTACAGTCAGAGTCATACAGCACAGAAACAGACCCTTCGACCCAACATAATCCCAAACTAAGACAAAGACAAAAAGGTGTAGAGCTGGATGAACACAACAGGCCAAGCAGCAAAGCTGACATTTCAGGCCTAGACCTTGCTCGGCCTGCTGTGTTCATCCAGCTCTACACCTTGTTGTCTCAGATTCTCCAGCATCTGCAGTTCCTATTATCTCAGATACAATTTTAATCCGAAACTATACTAGTCCCACCTGCCTGCGCTTGCCCCATTTCCCTTCAAACATTTCTTTTTCAGGTACTTATGTAAATGTCTATTAAATGTTGTAACTGCTGTATCCTCAGCCACCATTTTCCTCTGGAAGTTCATTACACACCACTGTGTACAAAAAGTTTCTCATGTCACGTAAATCTTTCTTCTCTCACCTTAAAAATATGTCCCATAGTACTAAAATCCCCCACCACGGGGGGGGGGGGGGGGGGGGGGGGGGGGGGGAAGAGAGAGAGAGGGAGAGAAGAGAAGGACACCTAACATTTCCTTTATCTGTACACCCCTCATGATTTTAAAAACCTCTATAAAGAAAGATCAAAGATCAATCTCCAAAGCTCCATTAAAAAAGTCCCAGCCTATCCAATATTTGCCAGGAATGGAGTTCTTTCCTTGAACCATCTCCAGCATGACAGTAGTTTTCATATAATAGTGCAACCACAGCAGAACACTGTATTCCAGAATAGGCCACACCAATAAAAACCAAAAAGAACTGCAGGTGCTGCAATTCAGGAACAAAAAGTTGCTGGAAAAGCTCAGCAGGTCAGGCAGGATGTGTGAAGGAATAAAACAGAATTAACGTTTCGGGTCTGGTGACCCTTCCTCAGAACTGGAGGAAGGGGCACTGGACCCAAAACGTTAATTCTGTTTTTGACTTCACAGATCCTGCCAGGCCTGCTGAGCTTTTCCAGATAATTTGTTTTTATTTTAGACCTCACCAACATCCTGTATAGCATCAATATGACTTCCCAACTTCAATACTCAAAAGGAGTGAGCAATGAAGGCAAGCGTGCAAAACACCTTAACTGCCCTGTCTACATGTGATATAAACCTCAAAGGATTATGCACCCAAACCACTATGTCTGTGTGCTACAATTCCTTTAGAGATTTTGCTGATGCCTCCTATTGCTTATGGCATCTGGTAACCATATGAAATGTAATTTTGCAATGACTAGAAGAATAATTAAAGAGCAATATTGACTCTAGTGAGAAAGAGCAAGATCAGGAACTCTTAAGTAGGAACAACAGTTTTTGTAAAGTTATTTCACTCATAGGAATTGGGTGTTACCGAATGCCCACCATTTATTGCCCATCCTTAGTTGTCCTTGCAGTGGTGGTGAGCTGTCTTTTTGAACCACTGCAGTCCCTACCTTTTGGAAGAGAGTTTCAGGATTTCAACCAAGCAACAATGAAGGAACAGCAATATATTTCCAAGTTAGAATGCTGAACAGCTTGGAAGGGAACTTGCAGGTGGTGGTGCTCCCATGTATCTGCTGCCTTTTGCCTTCTAGATGGGAGTAGTCATGGGTTTGGAAGGCGCTGCCCGATGGTTTTCAGTGAAATTCTGTGGTGCATCTTCTAGATAAAACAAATGCTGCCGAGTGTTGGTGGGGAGGGGCCAGTCAAGTGGACTGCTCTGTCCTGGATGGTTTTTAAAACTGAGTTTTGTTGAAGCTGCATTCATCCAGGCAAATGGAGAGAATTCCATTGCATCCCGACTTGTGCCTTGTAGATGGTGAACAGGCTTTGGAGTCAGGCAGTGAGTTACTCAGCACAGTATTCCTAGCCTCTGACCTGCTCTTATAGCCGTTATTTATACAGCACGTCCAGATGGGTTTCTGGTCAATGGTAACCTCAATAATATTGGAAGTGGGAGATTCAGTGATGGTTAATATAATTGAATGCTGACAGACAGTATTGCTTATTGGAGATTGTCAATGCCTGGCATCTGTGTGGCACAAATATTACTTTACACTTGTCACCCCAAGCCTGGATTTTGCTGCATTTGAATATTCACTGCTTCAGTATCCGAGGAGTGCCAAATGACAAAACATTGTTTAATCATCAGCGAATATCCCATGTCTGACCTTATGAAGGAGAGACAGTTACTACAAAGCAACTGAAGATGGTTAGTCCAGTACCCCAAGAAGCTTCTGCACAGATGCCCTACAGCTGAGATGATTGTGGTGGCTGGAAGTCAATCATCTTCCTCTGTTCCACAAACAACCTGAACCCGCAAAACATTTTCTCCAGATCCCCAGTAATTTCAATATTTCTAGGGCTCCTTGATGCCACACTCAGTTGAATGCACTGTCCTTGACATCAACAATCACTTTCACCTCACTTGTGGAATTCAGCTTTTTTGAATATAGTTGAACCAAGGCTATAATGAGGTCAGGAGTGACTGGTCCTGGTAAAACCCATACGAGGCATCAATGAGCAGGTGACTGCTGAGCAGGTGCCATCACTTTAGTGATGGCTGAGAATAGACAGCTTGTGGGGGAGGGGAGTGGGGTGGACCGGGCAACTGGTCAGGTTGGATTTGTCTTGTTCGTGTACAGGACGTACTTGAACAAATTTCCACATTGTCAGGTAGATGTCAGCGTTGTGACTGTACTGGACTAGCTTGGTTAGGGGAATAACAAGTTCCGAAGCACAAATTATCAGTACTATTACTATAAATGTAGCCAAGGCATCTAACTTCATTTTCCTTCAACCGTTTCATTCGACACAATCAAGAATTGAATTAGCTGAAGTTTGGTATCTGTGATGCAGGGAAACTATTGGAGGAGACTAAGATTGATCACTCACTCTAATTCTGGCAGAAGATTGCTGCGAATACTTCAGCCTTATCTTTTGCACATTATGCTGGACTGTTCCATCATTGTGGATGGGGATATTTGTGGGACCTCCTTCTCAAGTGAGTTGTTGAATTGTCCACCACTATTCAGAACTGGATGAGGGAGGACCACAGAACTTAGATCTAATCTGCTGGCTTATGTTGCTTGGCACCCAAGTAATCCTGTTTGGTAGCTTCACCAGCATCGACACTTCCTTTGTAGGTACACCTTTGTGCACTCTCCAGCAAACCAGCATTGCTCCTCTGGCTTGATGGTAATAACTGAGGGTATCGTGTTGGAGGATAATTCTCCTGATGGCTGACAGTGCCTCATGAATGTTCAATACTGAGTTGCTAAATCCTTTACTGTCCTTTTAGCACTGTAACATCACCACACAACATAGAGGGTATTTTCAATGTGAAGGTGGGATTTTGTCTCTATGGATTATACAGTGGTCATCTCACTAATACAGTCACAGACAGGTGCATGTGTCACCAGAAAATTGGTAAGGCGGAGGTTGAATGTCTTTCCCTCTTGTTGGGTTTCTTTACCACCTGCTGAAAACTGTGTCCAGCAACTAAATCCTCGAGAACCCAAGCAGCTCTATCAATAGTGCTACTGCCACGCCACTGGTGATTAAAATTGAAAATTTCCCACAAGTACATTTTGCACCCTTGCCATGTTCAGTGATTCCTTCAAATATTATTCAACATGAAGGAGTACGGATTCATCAGCAGAGGGAGGACAGCATGTGGTAACCAGCAGGAACTTTCCTTATTAATGTTTAACCTGATGCCATGAGACTTCATGATCGAAAAGGTGCAAACTCTAGGGCAATTCCTTCTTGACTGTATACCACTGTGCCACAAGCTCTGCTGGATAAGGAATGATGACGATGGTGCCTGAACATGGTCTGTAAGGTATGATTCCATGAGTATGACAATGTTAGGCCATTGCTTGACTAGTCTGCGAGACTGCTCCCCATGTTTTGGCACTAGCCCTAGATATTAGCAAGGACGACTTTGTCAGGTCACAGCTATTTTCATGTCTAGTGCCCTGTCTAGTTTTATTTCTTTGTTGATATTTTGTAGCAATTGTTAGAACTGAATGACTTGCCAGGCCACTTCAGAGGGCAGCTGATGTGGTCTAGAGACAGGTAACCCAGATCAGGTAAAAATGGCAGATTTCCTTCCATGAAGAACATTACTGAACCAGATGTGTTTTTCCTGACAATTGACAATGGTTTCACAGTTTTCAGCTCGATTCTTGATCCAGCCATTTCTAATGAATGCAAATTCCACCATCCTGCGTGGAATTCCACAAAATATATGCTAAATTTCTGGATTAATAGTCTACTGATAAGACACCAGGTTATGTAAATGTCATTACTAGAAATGGCATAAAACTTAGTTTCTTGATACTTCTCCTCCCCTACCCGAACACTGGATGTAAACATAATCCTTCATATAGCAAACAGTAAATTTAATTTTCATTTGGTACATATTCATAAACAGTTAAAACAGACTTTCATGCCCATGTCTGTAAGATATTGCCAGTGCCCTTAATACAGGTCATTCAAGCCGAACACTTACCTTTATAGAAAAGCACCACAATTTTCTGAAAGGCCCTCATGAATTGAATGTTGTCATAACAGTATTCCTGAATCTTCAGCAGCAAAGTCAGCTCAGACTGACCTTGGGCAGTGAAGGCAGAAAGGAGAGGACTGTATTGCTGAAAAATCATCCCCACAAGAAAAGACATTAGATTCATGCTCGATAAGACATTGAGTTTCACATTGTAATCACACATAATATTTGCTCCGATTCGAGAAGGAAGTTATATTATAGCAAATTATGTTTTAATTGGCACCTTAAGTCTCTTGACAAACCAAAAATTGTATACCTCAAATTTACCGTATTATTGCCAACTCAGCAATGTCTGAATTGTCAACTGTGAAGGCTCTCTGCTGGTAAGTTTTATTTAAGGCAAAGTTGCATTAACTGATTTATGCTGTAAATAAGTATATAACAGTGATTTGTAAACCCGCAGCATTACATTTCTATTACTGTGTAATTTTACACCTGATCAAGAAGTTCGTAATCAATGCACTTATCAACCAGCACACGCCCAGTCCCGTAGGTGCCAGTTAATAAAACATTCACTGAGTATCAACAAAATGAATTCATGTTAAGTGTCAAAAAAGAAAAATAACAGAAGCATGCTTTATAAAAGCTAAATAAACATGTTTTTTTTGATTGATCAAAAGTTACGAAAACACTAAAAAGTTTAAAAGAGACGCAATGCAGACAAAGTAATTATCAGATACAATTTAACCATAACTTGTATAAAAATCATTGCAAAAAAGTGGAAACGTCCTAACAGCTTCTGTGAAACATTCAATTTAGGGATAGCATTATTTCAGGGAGCACTGAGGTAGTTATGCCCATCCTTTGGGCATTCTGAACTGAGGGATTTACAACATTTAGATACAAATCAAAGTGTTGCATGAATAAATAGATATCAAACATCTGACTCCAAGGCTGTCCCACAAAAGGTCACCCAAATAAGAGAGGACAAGATTCCTCAAGGAGCTCCATATTCCTTTTCATGTCAATTGCAGACTTTTTCACAATATCAGTTTGCAGAATAATAGTGACTAAAATGGAATTGTATGAAAAATGAGCAGCGTAAATTTTACTGACGTCATATTTTGCTCATATCTTCGTTGCTCGCATGGTAAGACAAAAATAATTTATTAAGTTCATACTAGGGAAACCTTCAACATTGTTATTTGCATACTGATACAAGCAGGATTTTGCATAATAAAATGAAGCTTTAGAAAACTGCCCATACATAGAAACAGCAACTACTTCAATACTTTGGATAATTACTTAGGACAGCCTCCTGCCTCCAAGCAGGAGTGAGTCAACCATTGAAAAAAAAACTCAATCCACTGACACAGTGCAGGCCTTCAGGGACCAGTCATCTCGTAACTTAATTTTTGATGTTTCTGTTGCCCTTTTTTGGTTTTTCTGCTACAGCACCCCACCAGGGGGTGTCTAACTTGATTTTAAAAGTTTATTTAAGACAAAAAAAATCCTTAACTGTGAAGTTATTGCACAAGTCATAAGATTAGACTTTTCAGAAGACACCTTAACAGCAACACAAACACTATCTTAAATCTAAAGTAAGAGAATTACCTTTAAGTGCTTAATGGCTTGTTCTGTTAGCAATTCTTCTTTCTTGTTCCACTCCACTGCGCCCATTACACAGTTCCAGACAATACTTATCATAGTCTGTTCAGAGATGCTATTTTTCTTCATCTCTTCTTTGGCATAACTGATGATCTGTCAAATTTACAGCAATTTACTTAATTATATTCTCACCATCTCTGTCTCAAATACAAGCTTAATTCAATCTGAACTCATTTACCTAGCTGAGATTTTATACAACTCAACCACAGTCACTGTTGTAGCTCCTTCAAGACAGCATAGATTGAAACCAAGACACAAAAGTTAGGAAACAATGCCACTTGTTCAGTACTTCAAAAAAAAACTTAGTTGTTTCCACAAGTTTGTAAGTTATCATTTTAAAAAAGGCCCACAATATACAAATTAAACACAAACTCAGTCTTGCAGATTTCCTTCCCATAGGCTACGAATGCTGGACTGCTGGACTGCAACGGCAAAACTCCCTCTCAGCCGAGCACCCAGAGTCTGTGATAATAAAATGTAATTCAATAAACTGAACAAGCCACATACAAATTCCACAGTGGCTCCAACTGGTTAATATCAACAATTTAAACACCAATGCAGAAACAGTACTGAGAGAGACAAGGCAAAGCTAAAAAAAATCTGTATGAGTACTTTCATTTAGGAAACTAACATGTCTAAGCAAAAGATAGGAGCCCAGGAATCAGTGTCACAGAAATCATTTTCAACATTGAGTGTGTTTTCTGCCCTCCCACCCCACCCACACAAAAAAGGAGGCAACTAAAATAACCGAAGTCACTGCTAGAGATCAGCTTCAAAATTCAGAATGTGTGGTTACTAAGTGGTGTTCTGAAGCCAAAACTAAATAAAGAATTTACAAGTAGGTTTAAAAAATAGAAAATGAGTTTATATGGAACTCAATTTAAAAAAATTATGCTGATACAGCCGAAATATCATGCAGAATGAGCACAGCTTTAGAATTCAGCATTTTTGAGCCTATTGATAACTAGACACATGTTGCAGATCAACAAACTAGTCAAAATAATAAAAAAAAATCAATTGTGGTTTTTGCTGTTAAAGAAAGTGTTATGTATCTATTTTGCAGACAGAAACAAACATGCAGTGAAATATGTTGGAAATAAACCATATCTTACAATTTGTACATTTTCAATCCTAAACATACTGGCAGGTGTACATATTTTGTAGATTCATACGTTGCAGAAGAGTCCCTTCGACCATCGAGTCTGCATCAAAATTACTCAATCTACACTGGTCCCACTATCTAGCACTTAGCCCGCTGTTGAGGCATCCTGCCACAACTACCACTTCAGGCAGTGCACTTGACATTCCTACCACTTTCTGGGTGAAAATTCTTTTCCTTAATTTGATAGTAAACTATCTGGGCTTCACTGTGACCTTTTGTTATTGACCCACTCTCAACTGAGGGGAACATTTCCAAAGTTTAAACGCTAATAGATAATGACAAAATGAACATTTTAGGTACAAAGTTGACAACAAAACAATGTCACTCACAAATGAGTGAGCGTTATTATCACCCAGTTAGGTTCATGCAATTTTCAGGATCTTAGAATATTAAGAAGCAATTCTATAAAGATTGCAATTTAGCTCTACAAGGGAATTACAATTACGTAGCTGCCCAGTATGGAGCTGGAAGAACACAGCAGACCAGGCAGCATCAGAGAAGCAGGAAAGTTGACGTTTCAGGTCAGGACCCTTCTTTACGGATTTGTGAGGGGGTGGGGTGGTGTAGGGGCAGGTGGAGCATTTCCTGCAGTTGCAGGGAAAGGTGCCAGGTGTGGCAGGGTTACTGCAGAGTGGTGACCAGACAAAAAAAAAAGAGAGTCACGGAGAGTGGTTCCTACAAAAGGCAGGTAAGGGTGGAGAGTGAAGGAGTGAAATACCTCTTCAGTTGTGGGGTCCATATTGAATTGTCACCAACTCTAGCATTTGCAGTTCTTTCTGTGCAGCTGCCCTATTTGCAGGGTGTATACTGCATAGAATACTGTTGCCCACTGAGAAAAGTAGAATTTCCTCAGATGTCTAGGTCTGTTACTCACAGGCTAAATTCACTGGAGCTTTCCTCAAAAGAGGAAATATAGAGTGATGCAATTTTCAATAATGGATTTTTTTGTATTGCATATTACACCAGTATTTGTACGAACTTAAGTGTCATGGAGGTTTGGGCAAAATCTGTAAGCTTAAGCCACAAACACACAGTCAACCAATAGCAGCAATATCATTTAAGTTAACATGCTTTCAAATTTCAATGGCCGATTCTTCAACTAACCCTGAAGCAAGCAAAGGTTAACATCATTCAACTACCTCTTTGAGAGGATCACCACGGGCCATTTGGTCTTGGAGTTCCTTTTGCAGCTCCTTCCGTGCACCAAGAGATTGCTGGTTACGGACAAAGTCCGCAAGTTCCTTCAACCCTGCATCAGTAAAGTACTTAACGAAGTGATCATAACTCTGTTTATTAGCTGGGAACAGTTCCTGCAAAAGATTTAGAAGGCTTACCACATGATTTATTCTAAATATGTTGTGTAAGAACGTTTATAATAAAAGTTACATGCTGTGCATTTTGGGAATTTGGCTAGATTTAAGCCATAGGACAGTTACAACAGAGAAGGAAGCTATTTAAATCAATCATGATTGTGCTTGTTTACAAAGGGAAGTGATCCTTCTACTGGCTTCTTGTACCCCTCTATTCTTCCATTTCAGATAATCCAACTTTAATACTTTGACTGAACCTACCTCCCTCCACTGCATCCATTTCAGATCTTAATGACTCGCCTTGGAGAGAAGCTTTCCTAATTTCCCCATTGCTCTTTTGCCAATTCCTTTTAATATATCCCTTCTGGTTGTCAATCCTTCTGCCAATGAGAGTCCTTCCGTTCCATCTGCTCTGTCTAGACCCATAGTTTGACTACTTCCATCAAATCTCCCCTCAGGAGAAAAGTCTCAACTTCTCCAATATATCCACATAACCGAAGTCCCTCATCCCTGAAACCATTCCTGTGAATACAGATAAATTGTGCTTAATTTAAAATATAAACCGTGAGAACAACAAATCTTAAAAAGGATAAGGGTGAGGGAGAAAGCAAAATATCTCAAAAAGGCCAGGAATTGCAAAGAGAACCCTGAAAAAGGAAAGATGCATCTTAAAGCAACTGGTTGTATCTATTGTGGGTAACACCACCCATAACCTAAATTTTGAAGTCAGAGTGTAGAAACACCTTAAAGATGGTGCAAATTACTAATCAGACCTCTGAAGATAACAAAAGGAGAAACCAAGAATTCTATCCCTCAAGTTTGTACCAAAGTCAAACAATGACTATTAAATTGGGAATCCCTAGACTCATCTGTTTTAACAAAAAGCAGAAGTTTAGGGCAATAGGCATTGACTGAAGCAATGTAGACATCTATTAACTTAGAAAACAAAATTCAGAGAAATCTTCTCATCTGGGAACATGAAAACTAATGAGTCAGAATAAGATCAATGAAATAGCAAGTTGGAACATTTTTCAAAAATCTCAAGAGGTCTGGCCACAAGAAGAAAACCATTGGTTTATTCATCATTCCCAGTTGGATTATCTGATCAGTCGGGAGTGGCAAAGTCATGCAACCCAAGTTAAATGTGAAAATATCCACTATTCTGAAGGGTTAAGTATTTCTCCGTTTTAAATGACGCATTTTTTTTGTACCCACCAGTAATCTATTGTCCATGTTGACCTTTCGGAGACTCCCAGCCACTGCATTTATGTCCTTTTCAGATATCCAAGATTTAAAAAGTTTTACAGCAAATGCTGCTGAAACACCTGAAAAAAAAACCACAGAAAAGCTCAGAATGATCAAGTCTATTTAGGTGATGATGCAAGTACATGTGCAATGGAACCATTCTCAATACAAGCCATCCACACCACCGTTAGAGTCAACACATTATTGTTGATCAAGAGTCAGATGTAAACCAAACCAAGTAAGGATGGCAGGTTCCATCACAAAAGGATATTATCAGAAATGAACTGTTGCATGCCAAAAGAGGAAAATAAAGATAAATCACAATTGTCATGGGAATTATTGGGTCATAGATCCAAAGACCGCCTTATTTCAAAGATTTACTACATAAAGCACATGAAATCAACCAATCTTGACTTTACCTTCTTTGACCAAATTCTCATTGAAGAGGCTGCTCAAAATAGAGGATGATAAAGTTCCATTTCCTAACAAAATCCCAGTCAACATGGCTAGCTTGGTTCGTTCAGACTCTGTAAAACCCTTCAAGAACAGCAGCAGCTGAAACAAGTCAGTGGTTAAACGTTAATCTCTTCTAAGTACAAGTACGTTTGGAGAAAAGATATCAGCCTGTAGTTTAAACTTTCCTAAAAAGGACATCTGATCATGCAGAGTCAGTTTTTTTTAGGTTTTATTTGCAAGGTTGAGTAATTAAGTGCAAAACACCAATAGAATAATGATAATTATAAAGTCTCTTATACCCTTTCATAGATTCAAACCTTTTTTATTTCCTCTTCAAATCCTCTCTCCAGGTATTTGTAACGCCTGATCAGCTTATTAAACACCTGCAATGCAAAATTTCCAAGTCATTAAAGATATTTAAGCAAGTGACTGAAAGCTACAGCAAACTGATTACCAGGATAAAAGTAGGAGAAGAAATGATTAACAATTCATCCTTCAGTTGGTATCATTATACATGATTCTTGAACCACAATGAAGATTCAGCCATTTCGGAATATAAACAAATAGTTTCACACAGGATAAACAAGTTTACCTATTGAGGAGTGCAGCTAATCGAAGCAACATATTTCTGCAACTCAAAGAATTGTTGTAGGTTTCAGAACTCAAACTATTCATGTTCATATTACCTATGTAAAACACAGGTTAGCAATTTCAGAATGGATATCATGCAACAGACCCAAATCACCCAGTTTTTCACAGCTACAACCACTTAACCACTAAAATCAGCTGCCCACCGTTCAAAATAGATAACTAAGTGTTTTCTTGTTGTAAGCATTACAGACAATGAATAAGACTCTGACATTTGTGGAGATAAGAGTTGAGTACATTAACCCTTCAATCTTATTACTGGTCTTACATTCCACAGAAAGGAATAAAAGCACTCTTTTCAGTGATGCTTTACTTTGGAATGCTTGTAAAGTTTCATGTGTTTGAAATAATTTGCAGAAGTGCAGCATAAGACTTTTCTATTTGATTAAAAAACACAATTGTCGTCCAGACAAGAGGTTCAAGATTATAAAACAAATTTGCCTGTACAACATGAATATCCCTACTGCTGAACTCCCAATGGCTGTCAATTTGGCATTACCAAAATTATAAATCTTATATTCCAATAATTTTATATTCAGCTACACAATTCAGACGGTTACAAGATTAACTTTGCAGAGCTCAAATATACAAAACATGAGTCATTTATAACATACATCGGCTGAAAATCTCTATCCTTTCTAAGATGGCAATGAACTTGGCTGGAGCACTACATTTTGCACCATTAGAAACTGATAGTTGAAGTTTATCTAACA
Source organism: Stegostoma tigrinum (assembly GCF_030684315.1). Taxonomy (NCBI): domain Eukaryota; kingdom Metazoa; phylum Chordata; class Chondrichthyes; order Orectolobiformes; family Stegostomatidae; genus Stegostoma; species Stegostoma tigrinum. The sequence goes on along the minus strand of NC_081360.1, from coordinate 20,715,347 downwards.
AATCTGCAATAACTATGAACAAATTGATACAAGTTTTTGTGTGACTGAATGCAAGCCAGAAGGAAATGATTATCTTAATAAATGTAGCATAGTATCTGGTGGCACCAAAGGGTTAAGGAAATATGTTTGTTTTCCTGTTCAAAGAGGAACACACAAATGACCAGGTAACTGAATGAAGAAAGAAATGGTATAAGTCAAAATGAAGGTATTTTACATTGTCAGATAGTAAAAGGACATATCACTGCAAAGCATTTAACTCCTTTTCCAGGTCATTACTTGAGCCTCAAGCCAACAAAATAGCCTGAAGCTTCACTGACAATTTACAACTATGCTCTGACAAGTTAAAAAATTGGAAACTAGGAAGAAAAAAAACTTGCAGATTTATAACTTAATACCTTCACTAAAAGAATAAACATATACAACCTTTAATGAGATAATTCCATTCACACGTAAAATGTTGTAAGACACTTCACAACAGCACTTCACAAATTTGACACCGAGCCACAAGACAGGAAGGCAGATAGAGGTCAGTGTTAAGGAATATCTTTAAAAGGAAGAAAGTGAAGAATAGAGGCTTGGGCAAAAATTCCACGCTTTACAATGTTGGCAACTGAAGGTGCATCTGGCAATGGTGAATTGATTAAATTAGAATGCTCAAAAAGGCAAAAATTGGAATAGTGTGAATAAGAGTTGCACTGCTGGATATAGTTAAAGACAGGGAGGGATGTGGCCATGAAGCAGTTTTTATTTTAAATAAATGGAACAGTTTTTAAAAGTAAGGATGAGAATTTATAAGTCAAGGTGCTGCTAAACTGGGTACTAACATGGGTCTGTGAACACAGATTAATGAGATATTAGGAACTGCAGATACTGGAGAGTCTGAGATAACGAGGTGTAGAGCTGGATGAACACAGCAGGCCAAGCAGCACCAGAGGAGCAGGAAGGCCTGTGTTTTGGGCCTAGACCCTTCTTCCTCATTTCTGAAGAAGGGTCAAGGCCCAAAATGTCAGCCTTCCTGCTCCTCTGGTGCTGCTTGGCCTGTGTTCATCCAACGCTACAGCTTGTTATCACAGATTACTGGTTTGCTTTGCAGCCTGGTTAGATTATTGGACTTCAAATTTTACAGAAGGTATAATGTGGGAAGCCATGCAGCCAACCAGGAGGACATTACTCTCTTGAACAAACATACGGATCAAAGTTTCAGCAGCAACTAAGCTGAAGCACAGAGTGCTGTGACATTACAAAGGCAGTCTTAACGATGTCACGAATATCCAGTTGGACATTCATCCGAGCATCAAACAAGTCATCACAGTAGTTAAAAATCTGATTCAGTTTGATAGTTGTCAGAGGGGACTGGAACTAGTGGCTAGAATAAAGACAATGGCTTCCAGAAGTAAGCACTCCCAGTTAGTAAGATCCATAAATAAAGTGAACTTTGCATTTCTCCAACAGTAGGAGAAATGTAAAGGCAATAAAACTTGCCTGAGCATATGCACGTATGGTCTCTAGGTTTTCTTGAGCAGCAAACACACAGACATCGGTACGGGTCACGTTATCAGCAAGGGTACCACCTGGAGCTATAAAGTACAAGGAAATCAAGATTTAAAGGTGAATGGCAAAAGTACTAACAAGCATGAGGAAACGTAAGCCACAAGTGGTTAAGACCCGAATGCCTGACTGATGGAGGAGGCTCAATCTAAGTTTTGAAAGGGAATAGAATAATTATGATAAGTTTGCAGGTGTTACATGCATAAGACAGGACAAGCTACGTTGGTCACAGGAAGACTTGGCATGGGACATTCCAGGCTATATAGCCTCTCTTCTATACTCTAATACTATTATTCTATTAAATTAATTCAATATTACGCAAGATGCCACAAACAAAATCAGGGTGTACAAATCAGACCGTAAAAATATATTTCCTTGGTTTACACCAATCTGCAGCAAGCCAAGTATACGGCAGACTTCAAGTAAGGGAAGTGAAAGATATATCAGAGCCCTTATAATAAATAGGAAGTTAAATATTAAAAAAAGATTGGGAGCAAGGACAGTGCAGACAGTGGAGAGGAAGGACCATGTGAATAAAGCAAGAAAGAAGCAAACGAAAAAGAGAAACAGGAACAAAACAAAAATTCCCTCAATTTTTGTTTGAGGAAAAACCAAGAGAAAAATATACTAGAAAAGCAAGTGGCTCGTGCGTCAAATCTGTCTCTTCTGATCCCTTTACTCTTTCAAGTAGTTCTTCCCCAAGTTATTTTGCTCAAGCTCATCAGCTAGAGATTTCACAGAATTAACCATTATCAGTTCTGAATTCAAGGACATTGAAAAGAGTGAGGTGCCAAAAATTGAGTAAATGGGAAAAATAACTGCAAACAAAAGGAATCACTACACTCTACATAATTATAATGGATTGTAAAGAGTTGAAATATCTGCCTTACACAACCTTGCATTCAAACTCCAGTCAATGAAACTATTAAGTTCAGAATACCAGCTAAATGGCAGTTCAGTTAAAAACCTGGACCATTGCTCCTCCTGAAGGCAAGGTTCTAACTCAGTTTACGACAGACAGTACAGTTCCTTTTCGCAGCTGAAGCATCACTTTCCTGGAAGTGCAGAAAGCCATTCTTCAACAGACAAAATGGGCAAAGATGATTCAAATGGTTGGCAATACTTAAATGGAGCTCTTACCCAGCATCCCACCGGCCACCAGGATATCAAACAGGGTTTCGGCATAGCGACGGTAGTCGAGCTTTGCTCCAGAAGCATCAAGAAATTTTGCTACAGCCTCCAGATCACTGCCATTTTCATTCAAACCTTGGATAATAGAATCTTGGAACTGAGTAGGCTCAAACTTCTCTTTTTCATCTACCAAAACAGAATTTAAATTGTCAGCATTGCAAGTAAAGGAGCCAGACAAGTACTTTTCGTAGTTATTTCCCAGAAGTCAATTGCTGCAATTTGGCACTATCTACAGGCATAAGAAAAAGTGGCAGTGAAGGGCAAGTTGTGAACCAAAGCTTTTACAGTGCATCAACTGGTGAACATACTAAATTCAAGTATATTAATTGTAACTTGTACTACAGCACAAGATACAATGGCAGAAGCATAATCACACATTACTCACAAAAAAGTTATTTAACATTCCAACGGTTACTTTATTCTGAATACCACTTGACTGCACATCACCACTATCCTTCATGAAAGAAACTAAAAAAATACAAACACAAAGGCAAGTAGAACAGGCTCATCTAAACCATTTTTCCCTCTTGTCTTAAAGAAGGTTGGCAGTCAGCATCTTTCACTTAATGATACAAGAATAAGCAATTAATAGAAAACAGACATTCTTTTAATGCTAAATTTATAATACTCATACAGGACAGAAACAGGCCCTTCAGTCTAACTAGTCTACACCAAACATAATCCCAAACTAAGCTAATCCCACCTGCCTGCTCCTGGCCCATTTCCCTCTAAACATTTCCTATTCAGCTATCTATCCAAATGTCTTTTAAAAAAGTTGTGATTGTACCAACATACACCACTTGCTCAAGAGATCCATTCCACACACAAATCACCATGTAAAAAGTTTGCCTTACATGTGTTTTTCTTAAATCTCTCTCCTCACCTAAAAAGTATGCCCCCTAGTCTTGAAATCCACCAAAGGGAAAATATATCTACAACTATCTCTAGGTATACCCCTCAATATTTTATAAACTTCTATAAAGTCACCTCTCAACCTCCTAAGCTCCAGTGAAAACAGTCCCAGCCTATCCAGTCTTGCTTTGTAACTCGAACCTTCATATGCACCGACAAAGCAGTGAATCTTCTTCTGAACTCTCTCCAGCTTGATAATATCCTTCCAATAATACGGCAACAAGAGCACACAGTATTCCAGAAGAGGCCTCACCAATGTCCTGTTCCACCTCTACACAACTTCCCAACTCCTAGATTCAGTCCATTAAGGAACGAAGGCAAGTATGCCAAATGGCTTTTAAAGCACCCAGTCTATGTGCAATGCAAACTTGAAAGAATTATGTACCTGCACCCGGAGGTCCTTCCATTCTACAACATTACCCAGGAACTTTCATTAATGGTATAAGCCCTACCATCGTTTGTTGTACCAAAATGCAATAACTCATTTATCCCATATGCCATTTCTCAGTCCGTTGACCCACTTGATCAAGATCCTTTGGTAATCTTAGAAAACCTTCTTCACCATCTACAATGCCACCAATTTGTGTCGTCCGCAAACTTACTAACCACCCCCACTGTACTCTCATCAAAGGCTTTACTAAAATCCAAACAAATGATGTCTACTGCACTGCCAATCTTTTTGGTTAACTTCCTCAAAAAAAAACTCAGTCAAGTTTGACAGACACGATTTTCCTTGCACAAACCGTACAGACTATCCGTAATCAATTTTTCCCTCTCTCAATGCCCATAAATTATATCATTTATAACACCTCCAACAATTTATCCACAAATGAAGTCAGACTCACAGGTCTATAGTTTCCAAAATTATCCTTACAACTTTTCTTAAACAAAAAGGGTCAACATTAGTCATCCTGCAATCATCTACTACCTCACCCAAAAGTTGTAGATGATACAAATATTTCTGCAAGGAGTCTCACCATTTCCTCCCTAACTTCCCAAAATGTTCTGAGATATATCAGATCAGGTTCCGGAGGTTTATCCGACTTTATATTCTCCAAGACCTCCCAAATTTACTTTTCTGTATCGAGAACTGTTTCTAAAACATCAGTTAAGCAGTGGATCCACAATTTTCAAATTAGTATTTGATTTGATATGTTTTACTTGAGTAACATACCTCTTTTCCTAGTTTTAAAACGCTGGCCAGTTAGCGTTGGCTTCTGCTGCTTTGGATTATTCATAAAAGACACTCTAACAAGAGAAAGTGAGAATAGAAGGATTAAGTCTTCGTACACAAATGTAATTCTGTTCAGCAAATCTATATGTGTTATAGCCCAGAAAATAGAAACGCAACTAAAATACTAAAATTATATCAAAACCACTTCACTTAAAGCTTTAGATCAGTATGACATATAGACAGAAAGAAATAGAATTAATAAGGAGAAAGACTATGATAAAAGTAACAGTTGTGACTTCTCCCATCCTTTAATCGCACAGTATGATAATAGATCATTTGACTAATGCAATCTTTATCATTTTGTCTGCACGAAATCCAAGCGTGAACAAAATACAAAGTGGTGCAGTTTTACAAACCAGTCACCTTTTCATGTTACATTTATCATGTCTTAAATTGCTCTCACACTGCATCCCAAAATGTCATTTTGTGTTATATTTTTCTAATGTCTAGAATCCCAAATGCTTTAGATTTTGAACAGTGTTCCAAAGACAAATGCAGTTGATAAGACTGACAAAAATATTCATAAATATTACAAAAATAAACATTTAAAACCTACAGGAAAATGTCACAACCAATGGAGTGAGAAGACAGTTTCACTATAGCCTTAAGACCATTAAAACAGCGAAGTGTCAGATGTGGACCACAATGTCAGTAACAGGGATCTCAACCATTCTGCTGAGGCCAGGCCTGAATCCACAACTTCTGACAATAAACATTTGATTAAAAGGGCGTAAAATAAGTTACACATTTAAACTTTGGTTTTCTTAATTTGAAACTTGTTTCTAATGTCAAGCAATAGGCCTAAGACAGAAATATCTTCAAAAAATGTTTAAAAAGTGTGAAATGACAAACTAAAATGTTAAACAATACATGCAGAGTCTGAAGGGGGAAAAATGTTAATCAGAGAGGAGGAAAGTGATTAAAGACAACACTCTGATCAATAAAAAGTGGAAAATTGTTAATCAAAAACCAAAAGTAATTCAGAGATTAGATCCAAAACAAGACAACCTTGGAATCATAGTTCCTTGAAAGTGGAGTCCCAGGTAGACAAGATATTGAAGGCAGTATGTGGTATGTTTGCCTTTATTGGTCAGTCCATCAAGTATAAGAGTTGGGAGGTCGTGTTGCGGCTGTACAAATTATGCCACTTACTGGCATATCACATTCAATTCTAATCTCCCTGCTATGGAAAGGATGCTGTGAAACTTGAAAGGGTTCAGAAAAGATTTACAAGAATGTTGCCAGGACAGGAGGGTTTGAGCTACAGGGAGAGGCTGAATAGGCAATTTCCTCTGGAACATCGGATGGTTAGGGGTGACCTCATTTTTTTTAAAAATCGCAACGGATATGGATAGGGTGAATGGACAATGTATTTTTCTCCAAGGCAGGGGAGTCCAAAACTAGACGGCATAGGTTTAAGGTGAGAAGAGAAAGATTTAAAGGGACCCGGGGGGGGGGGGGGGGGGGAGGAGAGGAGAAGGAGGAGGGAGGGAGAAGGGTGATACATGTGTGGAATGGGCTGCTAGAGGAAATAGTGGAGCCTGGATGGGTTTAGAGGATATTGGCCAAATATTGGCAAGTGGGACTTGATGAATTTAGGATTTCTGGTTGAATGCATGAGTTAGACCAAAGGGTCTGTTTCTATGCTGTACAGCTCCTTGACTCTATTACTTTAAGTACCTTCCTGGGGGGAAAAGAAAAGTATTGCTCTCTCGCAGGGGCTGTAGGAGAAGGGAGCATTTGGCAAGGTCAGTTCTGTAATTACCATTGTGATGGGATTAATTTGCAATACCTTTACTGTACTTAAATCCAAAACAGTCACTGGATTGATCAAGATGCTGTCAATCTTCCAGCATATCCTTTTCACTGTACTCTGACAATAAAGCTCATTCTAATTCTTCCCGTATTCATGCCAATAATCTTTTGAACACTATAGAATTAATTGTTTCATTACAGCTGATTATTTAGTCGATATTGTCAATGTTTGTGGGTGCCTGTTATGAGCAATTGGCTTCCCCATTTCAAAAGCAGTGATTACACTTGACAGATACTTCATTGGCTACAAAGTACTTTGATATATGCAGTGGCTGTGGAAGGCACTGTTTCATTCAACAATTCAGAATAATTCACATTATGAATAAAATGCTGGCTAAGCCAGGATTTATTGCTCATCCCTAATTGCACAGAGGGCACTCAAGAGTCAACCACGTTGCTCAGACAAGACAAGGGTGGCAGTTTCCTTCCATAAAGAACAGTGAACCAGATGGAGTTTCCTGACAAGCAATGGATTGATGGCCACCATTAGAGTCTTAATTCCACCATCTACCATGCCAGGATTTGAACCTAGCTCCCCAGAATGACCTGGGTCTCTGAATTGTCAGCCCAGCAATACCACCACTAGGCCACTACCTTTTTAAAATTTATAAACAACCCAACTTCCCAAAAGTCTTTGGTTTAAAGAGAATTTGTTACAGGAAAGTAAACTATGAAATGCATTAAAATATATCTCACATCAACTCTGGCTCTTTTGCCAACCAAACTAAATCCTGGCCCTCAATACCAAACCCTTCAGCCATTGGAAACAAACAGTTTCCTTCATGCAATTCAGAATCTTCCTTGTCTGGCTTTAAGGACAGCACCATCTGATCCAGCTTATGTGGCTGCAATCCCTTACCCTTGAAGCATTCTAGTAAATCTTCTCTATATCTTCTTCAAATTTTTTTTCTGAAGTGTCCAGCTCCAAACAGAAAGCTCTAGTCGGGTATTTTTTTTTTAAAAAAGATTTAAAAATCAATTTAATACAAACTTCCTTTTGTACTTTATGCCACCATTTATTAGTTCCCAGGATGCCATGTTTGTTAACTGTTTTCTAACGCTGTTCAATTTGACTGTCAGCCATTTGTATCCAATAGCCTTCTCATTTTCCACAAATTTTGACCAAGATAGCGGACTTTGACAACACCAATGCAAAGTGTTCATCTGTACCTCAGCCATGCCTCAAGCCTGCACCAACAGTTCTCTAAATCAATCCCATTGCTCTCTGGGCAGCCCTTTCACTGTTAATATTCATACAGAAAACTTGAATTCACTACATTGCTAGTATTCAAGATGATCAGTGCCTGTCATTTTGTCCTTCAGATCTTTCTCCACTACCTCTGTATTCAGATTCACTTCTGCAATATAAAACTGATCCACGTTTCTAATGCAAAGCTGACCTTTCAGTCTTTTCTTGCATAATCAAATTCTTAAATCCTTCAAGACAATATACCAAAAACAATGAGGCTGCATAAATTAAAAAAGAATAATGATGATCTCAAGCCATTTCACTGGAGTACTTTGGAACACAATGAAAAACCACATAAGGAGCTATTTAGCCCGATAAGTTAAAATTTGGTCGAAGGAGGCAAGAGGAAAGCAAAAGGTGGGGGGGGGGGGGGGGCTTCAGAGGGGGAATTTGAAGGCATGACTGGCAATCAAAATAAGGAATTTCCTATAAGCCAGAATTTGTGAAGCTCAGATACCCAGAAGAGTGGTCAGAAGAGGCAGCACAGTTTAAGTGAGAGATTTGAAAACAAGATATATGACTTAAATGAATTACTTAATTGGAAGCAGTGGAGGTCAGCAAGCATTTTAAAACGTTTTCCTGATTCTATCAAGAGTAAACTGAAATTCTGGCACTTCCAATTTATGCAAAAAATCAATTTTGAGTGCAAACATCAATACAGCAATTTAACTCCAAATTGTTTGTTAATCCTTTGTTAAACAACTGGCTGATTATTCCCACTGATGTTGCAAAGTCACACTTCTTCATCACTGAATCAAAATCCAGCAAATCTATACTTACAGTTGACTGAGTACCTTCACTAAAAGGACTGCAGAGATTCAATGCAACAACTCATTATCACCTTTTCAAAAGTGACACAAAAGGCAATAAACACTTGTAACATCACTACAATAACAAATGGAGTCTAAACTAATCCCTAGGCCACTGTACCAGAAAGTCTGCTCTTAATTAATTGACATATTGCACACACAAAAATCTCCAAAGTTGTAGGTTTGTAAAAACAAAAATTTAGACTATACACTTGTTTCAAGTTGCTTGCACATTAGTGGCAGATGCAGCTCAAAATTTTATTTTAAAAAAATGAACTTTCAACTGTGTGCCATGCCTGCGGAGCGAGTCACAATGAAACGAGTCGGCCATTCAGCTCGATCCTGTTCTGCCATTCAACGAGATCATGCTTGATCTGAAGCTAAATTCAATCTACAACAGTTGACTCCATAAGCCTCATCTATGGCTAACCAAAAGCATACCAATATCAGATTTATAATGAATGGATAGTTGTAAGCAGGGACACAAGATAAGCCTTAAGATTATATTTTCAGGTGTAGTTTCACGTGATCTCTTCAACAACTGAATACAAAAGTGCAAACCTCAAACTCCAGATGTGCAGAGACTATAACTTTGCTTTTTGAAAGCAATTACTCTTCACTGCTCTCGTGAATGCCTTGGCTCCAATTCCAAAGCAAAGGCCTCTGTTCTAGACCCTCTAGTGAGGTGGGAAAAAACATCCAAATTTTATTCAAAGCCCTGTAAAGTCCAAATCATTCCTTAACCTCATATTTCAAAGTTTAGTTTATGCAAAATATGTTCCTAATCCAACACTTGGAGCCTTGATAACATTCTGGTAGACCTACATTGTACTTCTTGCAGGAAGATCTCCCAAGATTTGGCAAGAACTGTACACAGTATTCTAAGCCTGAGCTACACAGATGCAGCAAAATCTTGTATTATAAGTGGGATGCTGGAATAAAGCTTGGTTACCAGCTACAGAACTGGATCAAAGGTAGAGGACAGAAAGTGGTGGTGGAGAGTTGCTTTCCAGACCGGAGGCCTGTGACCAGCTGTGTGCCACAAGGATCAGTACTGGGTCCACTGCTTTTTGTCATTTATATAAACAATTTGGATGCAAACATAGGACACATGGTTAGTAAGTTTGCAGATGACATTAAAATTGGAGGTGTAGTGGATAGGGAAGAAGGTTAGCTCAGGGTATAATAGCATTTTGATCAGATGGGCCAATAGGCCAAGGAGTGGCAGATGAATTTCAATTTAAATAAACACGGTGTCACATTTTGGAAAGGCAAATCAGGGCAGGACTTATACATATAATAGTAAGGTCTTGGGGTGTGTTGCCAATAAAAAGAAAGAAGAAATCTCAGGATACAGGTTCACAGCTCCTGCAAGTGGAGTCACAGGTAGATACGATAGTGAAGGCGACATTTGGTAAGTGCATTGAGCATAGGAGTTGGGAGGTCAATTTGCAGCCGTACGGGACATTGATTAGGCCACTTTTGGAATACTGTGTTCAATTCTGGACTCTCTCCTATATGCTGTAAAACTTGAAAGGGCTCAGAAAAGATTTACAAGGATGTTGCCAGGGCTGGAGGGTTTGAAGTATAGGGTGAGGCTGAATAGGTTGGGGCTATTTTCCTCGGAGCATCAGAGGCTGAGGGGTGACCTTATGAAGGTTTATAAAATCATGAGAGGGACGAATAGGGTAAATACACAAGGTGTTTTCCCCCCACCCACAGACTGTTTATGGTAACAGGGGAAAAGAATCAAAAAGGGACAACTTTTTCACACAGAGGGTGAGGCCTGAATGGAACGAGCTGCTAGAGGGAGTGGTGGAGGCTGGTACAATTACAACATTTAAAAGGCAACTCGGACGGGTTTATGAATAGGAAGGGAGATGGGCCAAATACTGGCAAATGGGACTAGATTTATACAAGATATCTGGTCAGCATGGGCATGTTGGATTGGAGGGTTTGTTTCCGTGCTATATCACCATGACTATGATTATCTGTTAGCTGGACAGTTGTTTTTTGGATGCAGAGAGTGACTGCCAATAGCATGGATTCAATAACCAACTGAGGTTACCACAATGGTCTCACCTTCTCAACCAAAACCATTACACTCAGATTAATCTTACCACCAGTCGCTTCTCCAGTGAGAAGACTACCCTCTGGTCTTCTGGGACAATGATGATTTAACTTTCTAAAAGTTAACATGAGGGGGTCTCTTGTAGTGCAGTGGTAGTGTCCCTACACTAGGACCAGGAGGCCTGGTTTAAAGTTCTACCTGCTCCAGGTGAGCTGAACAGGTCCATTTGGAAATAGGTTGAATTAAGAGAAGGCTAGCATTCCATTCTCCTTTCATTTTTAACGTATCTGACTACCATACTTTAGTGATCTACATACACGGGCTGTCACTGGGTAGCATATCGGAAATAAAGACCCACTACCCAGGGTCATCACAAAAATTAAATGTTGAATGAAAGCGTGCAACTCTCCATGCCCCACCGCCATTTAAGACCTTGGTTGACAGAAAGGAAGAGCAGGTTTTATATTTAAGAAGAGAAGTATTTATTAAAAATAGATTCTAGCAACAAGTAATTATGAACCAACATAACTAACTGCCCTGATAATACTCCCCTACAAAAAAAAAGACTAACCCACAGGGTTATGGGCAGAGGAAAGACAAGGAAGGCAGTTCAAATAGTCCCTGTCCACAGATTGCACTGAAATTATGCTCTTCACCCCCAAAATTCTACTGGCATCTGTTTGTCATATCTTAAGACCACAAGACACAGGAGCAGAAGTTAGGTCATTCAGCACATTGAGCCTGCTCTGCCATTCAATCATGGCTGATAAGTTTCTCAACCCCATTCTCCCACCAGCAACATCCTTGGAGCAACTAATGTCTTTATCAAAGCAGCTACATAAATACAGTGAATACAAAAGATAGTCATAAGCTGGGAATTCTGCAGTGAATAACTTTACTTCCAACTTCCAAAGTCTGACCAACTACAAGGCAGAAGTCAGTAATACAATAGAAACATTCTCCACTTGCCTGAATGACTGCATCTCCAACAAACAATCAAGCAGCTCAATACTCAAGTTAAATCATCTTACATCAATCCCCATTCTCTAAAACATTTACTCACTCAACTATAATAAAAACAAGGAACTGTGGACACTGGAGATCAGAAACGTATAAAACAAAATCGCTGTTGAAATCCTAACAGGCTACTGAGCTGGAATCTTCAATTGTTTTCTCTACATAGATCATGCCAGCCCTGCTGAATTTTGCCAGCAATTTCTGTTGTCTCTCTCACTCTCTCCAAAGTTGGCAGATCATAACCGAATTGTTCAGAGATAGCAGGAACTGCCGATACAGGAGTCTAATATAACAAGGTGTGGAGCAGGATGAACACAGCAGGCCAGGCAGCATCGGGTCTGGACCCTTCTTCAGAAATGGTCCAGTCCCAAAACATCAGCTTTCCTGTTCCTCTGATGCTGCCTGGCCTGCTGTGTTCATACAGCGCCACACCTTGTTATCTTATAACAAGATTGTTGCTTTCGATAAGATGCACTATAATAGCAGAAATCAGGTGCTTTGTTTAGAGGTTGAAGCAGGTAGTGCTTACAATAAAGAGGCTCAGAAAGATTAAAATTAAATCTCAGATACTGATACAGCTACTAAATGACATTTTACGTAATGCTAATATTCCCATGAATGCGGGACTGGTGATTTACTGCAATGATGATAATGTGCAGGTTAATATCAACAATTGCTCTCGGTCTAGGTAACGATCTAAAAGATCTGTTCATGAATAATCGTGTTGAACGGCAGAGCAGACTCGAAGGGTCGAGTAGCCGACTCCTGCACCTACTGTACATTTCTATTTTACGACAGTCCAACAGATTAAAGTCAGAGTTTCTGGAGCACGGGTATGATTCATGTCAATCGGCCCATTGTGTTCGCGCTAGTCACCAAACATCTTGCCATTCTAAACCCGTGTGATCTAACACAGATGCTCCTGCTCCCGGAAGAGAGTGCATTTTGCAATTCCCGCTAACTTCTGCTGTAGCAAGTTTCTGGGAATCCTTCCCCTCCAATGCCCAGTGACGAGCCACCTCCAGAAATTGGGAGGTTTTATGTTTTTTTTAAAACATCTGGACAGAAAAGATGGTTGCAAACGTGCGAGTCGTACTCAACACTTAGTAGTAACGCAGTTACTCTCCACCCTCTATTTGTCGACTGGAAGTGAAACAGGAACAGCCAATGAATTATTTAAATAACACCGCACAGGCGCATTATTGATCTCACCCCACCACCACTACCCATCCAAATCAAAAAAAATGCAACCTGCATTGATTTAGTGCGATACCCCATCGCCAGCTAAGCGAAGAGGCTCATGCGACTTGAATCAACAAAAATGGGTGAAAAGGGAAGGGCGAGAGCGTGAAATAAACAAGACCCGGACCCAAAATTCTCTGATGGTGTTCAGGACGTGAACTAGGTCCGTCGAGGAGCACATGGCCATAAATTTGTTTTCGGCCTATATATAGATATGCATCTTAAAGCGAAGTGGGGGGGGGGGGATGAAACTGAAGGAAAGGGAACACAAGGGAAAGAAAAGGGCCCGTCAGCCATTTTGTCGGAGGCGGTGTGAAGACAGCTGAAGGCGGCAGTGTCACACACAAACGTGGGAGCGGGGTGGTGAGTCTCAGCGGTCACGGCCTTACCACAGGCCCGCCCGGAGGATTCTTCCCCCTCCCCCAAGCCACGTCGCGCGCTTCTCTCCTCCTCAGCAGTCCCTCACGCGCCTCAGTTCCATCAGGGACAAATGGACCATTCGTTCCAACTGCGAGGATCCTCCAACCGTCGCCTGGCGCGAGGACCGAGTGGGGCATCCATTCTAGTCCTATTTCCCCACTTCACTCAAAACACGGGCAACAGAAGAGGGCGCGCATCAGACCGAAACCGGTAACCAGTATGGGCTTTCTTCTGTTCTCTTCTTTCAATTTCCACACAGAATAACTGTACAAAATCCGTTTTCTCTTTTTACCTCAAGACTTACCGAGATAAATACTGCTGTGAAAGTCAGTGACACGCTAAGAGATGTGATCTAACGTTCAAATGATGTCCGGCAGGAAGAAGCTGAATTGACTGCGCATGCACAGTGTTTGTACCCTCTCCCCTGACGCCCACCACCGGCCAGGACTATTCCACTTGGTTTACCGTACAAGGGTGGGAGGGATGCCGTTCATGGTACAATCCACCCGGGTCGCAGATCATGCTCACACATAGAGGGGAGTCTAAGAAAATATATCGTTCGTAACTGCGGCTTGAATGGACTTCAAATGACACTGCCGATTATATTTTATTGACATGTAAAATTAATTATCCGTATTGATCTCTCCACTCGATATTGTGAAAATTCTCTTTTCTTTATCCTGAATCACCCTTATCTACCAACCCTCTTTGGTTCAAACCTTTAGCTCCGTCCACGGGTTGGTTACCTTGCTCTGCGTAAGTTGACTGTTGACGTGAAACCCCGGCAAGTCTCATGCGTCAGTGAGAGGGGCGTGGAGTGTGATTGAACAATGCGTTGCAGCACGGTGAGTGTGAGTGTATTGCTAGTGTTGCCTCGTAAACACCACAAGGTAGTCAACTCTTTGAGAATGAATGATTCGAGCAGAACCCACTCTCACCTTTCTGCTGCATACCATGTTAATGGTATAGGCTAGTGCTTCTCAAATCCAGATGTTTCGTTTGATTTAGAGGTAGGGGTGCATCCATCCACAAGACTGGATGAGGAGTTGAGTGTACAGTACCCCACCTCAATCACCTTGTCTTAGCCCAAACTGACTCCCTGCCCCTTCGCAAAAAGGGGGCGGGGGGCGGTATTTTCAGGCTGCCGACCTGTAACTGGTGGTGTTCAACATGGATCAGTGCTGAGGCTGCAGTTACTTACAATATAGTAATGACTTGGATCAGGAAAGTGAATGTACTCTAGCCAAATTTGCACGTGACAAAAATGGATAGGAGGACCAGTGATAACAAAGTGTGGAGCTGGATGAACAATGCAGGAAAGCTGACGTTTCGGACCTAGGCCCTTCTTCAGAAAAGGGTTTTCATTTTCATAGGCCCGAAACGTCAGCTTTCCTGCTCCTCTGATACTGCTTGGCCTGCTGTGTTCATCCAGCTCTACAGCTTGTTATCTCAGATTCTTCAGTATCTGCAGTTCCTACTATCTGTGCATGTTAGGTGGATTGGCCATGCAAAATTGACCATAGTCTCCAGCAATTTGCAGGCTTGGTGGAACAGCCATGGGAAATGCAGGGATAGGGTAGGAGGGTGGGCCTGGAGGGATGCTCTTCAGAGGATGGGTGTGGACTCAATGGACTGAATGGCCTGCTTCCACACTGTTGGGATAATGCGAAGTTGTAAAATTTTTTACCACTGAGGTCTGTTGAGGCTGGATCATTAGTATATATGAGGCTTGAGAGATTTTTGGATGATGTATAGTTGTTACCTCGAATACCTGAAGAATTATAAAAACCAAAAGAACTGCAGATGCTGGAAATCAAATACGAAAACAACAATTGCCGGAAACGCTCAGCAGGTCTGGCAGCATCAGTGGGAAGAAGTCAGAGTTAATATTAAGTGACCCTTCCTCACAACTTATCATAGCTAGGAAAATATAGGTTTTTATACAGAAGATAGGGTGGGGGAGAGGGGGTAAGGAGTAAAGATAGGTGGTGATTGAGCCTTAAAGAGAGAGATGGGCAGTTGGACTGACTAAGAATGGATAATGATCAGGCTGAAAGTACGAATAGCTAATGATGGAACTGTTAGTGGCTAACATTAAGTTGTGTGTAATAGCAGACTATATTAATGAGGCCTGGAGTGTAGGGGTTGGGGAAGGACATGGTAGAAGTTCAAGCCTTTAAAGTTGTTCAACTCAATATTGAGTCCAGAAGGCTGTCGAGTTCCCAAGCTGAAAGTGAGGTGCTGTTCTTCCAGCTTGCTCTGAGGTTCGCTGGAGCTCTGCAGTAAGCCTGAAACACATGTTGGCTGGTTGAAGTGGCTAGTGGTTGGAAACTCGGGGTCTTTTTGGCAGGCTGAATGTAAGTATTCTGCAAAGCAGTCACCTAGTCTATGCTTCATTTCTCCAATGTAGAGGAGAGCATGTTACCAGCCGTGAATATAGTGGACTAAATCAAGTTACGTGCGGGTAAAGTACTGCTTCACCTGGAAGCTATGTTTGCACTCTATGATACTGAGGAGGGAGGAAGTTAACAGACAAGTGTTACACCTTCTGTGATCACCATGGGGCTGTGGGAGGGTGTTGGGAGTGAAGGAGGAGTGCGCCAGGGTGTCCCAGAGGAAATGGTCCCTGTGGAAGGTTGAGCAAGGGGAGGGGAATATGTGTCTGGAGATGGCAGAAATGGCCACTAATGAACATAGCTAATCTAGCTATTCGTACTCCTAGGGTGATCATTATCTACTCTGTTACGTGTCCAACTGTTCTTCTGTCTCTTTGGGCTACGTCTCTACCTATTGTTTTCTCTTTAGCTCCTCCCTCCCAACCTATCTTCTACACAAAACCAGCATTTTTCTAGCTACCAACAGTTCTGAGGAGGGGTCACCAAACCCAAAACATTAACTTTGATTTCTCTCCACAGATGCTGCCAGACCTGGAGGGTTATCTCCAGTGCAGTCTTTGCAAAATTCTGCAAATATCTGTCTGGACAGGCGTACCAATGTCAGCATCCTTTCCCAAGATGCTATCCCCAGACTCACCAGACTCCCAATCTAAGTGTTCTACTCCTTCACTCCACAGTGGTGAGCAATTGCTAAGAGGACAGAGAAAATGTTACAAGGACACCTTGAAGACCTCCCTGAACAAATGCATAATCTCCACTGACATGTGGAAATTGCATGCCATGGAATGTATAAATTGAAGAAGAAACATCTGCAAAGGCACCGCCTATTTCACGTATCAGTGAGTGGAGCACATAGAGGCTAACTGAAAAGACTGCTCAGAATCCAGAGCATCCAACCCACCCGCCTCACCAAACATCACCTGCCTACCTGTGGTAGGGTCTGCTGGTCCAAAATTGCACTATTCAGCCACTGCAGAACCCACCACCCTTTGGGGTGGAAGCAATTCATCCTGAACTTTGAGGGGCTGCCAAAGAAGAAGATACAGATTTTTAATCAGTAGGGTGATCAAGGCTTATGTCTAATAGGCAGAAAAGTGGAGTTGAGGATTATCAGATCAGCATTGATCTCATTGAATGGTGGAGCAGACTCAGTGGGCTGAGTGACCCACTTCTGCACCTATGTCTTATGATCTAAAATCTCATTTCTGTTCAGGAAACCCCTACTGTAGCCCTTCTTGCTTCATTTCCGCCATCGAAAGGAGGCCACTTAGCATTTCAAGTGCGATGGTGTTTGAAATAACTCTTGCCCCATCTCCCTTTGGTGAAGAAAAATATTAATCTGTTTTAAAATGAAAAGTCAATACATCATCAATTTCCAGATATAAAAGGAAACTCCAAGCTTCTATCTAATGTTTCAACCACCATATGAGCTATAACTTCCAGCTCCAGTCCAATGTGTGCCATGTGTGTTCAATTATTGAACCAAAACTTGTGCCAGTGCTCTTTCCCTGCTTCAAGTAATTATGCAACTTCCCTTCAAAAATATGCAAAATAGTCTCTACCTCCCACTACTTCTGGGACACAGTCTACCATGCTTTAAAAAGCAAGTCTTACAATTATGTGTGATAGTGGGAACTGCAGATGCTGGAGAATCCAAGATAATAAAGTGTGAAGCTGGATGAACGCAGCAGGCCAAGCAGCATCTCAGGAGCACAAAAGCTGATGTTTCGGGCCTAGACCCTTCATCAGAGAGGGGGTATGGGGTGAAGGCTCTGGAATAAATAGGGAGAGAGGGGGAGGCAGACCGAAGATGGAGAGAAAAGAAGATAGGTGGAGAGTAGAGTATAGGTGGGGAGGTAGGGACGGGATAGGTCAGTCCAGGGAAGACGGACAGGTCAAGGAGGTGGGATGAGGTTAGTAGGTAGGAAATGGAGGTGCGGCTTGTGGTGGGAGGAAGGGATGGTTGAGAGGAAGAGCAGGTTAGGGAGGCAGAGACAGGCTGGGCTGGTTTTGGGATGCAGTGGGGGGAGGGGAAGAGCTGGGCTGGTTGTGTGGTGCAGTGGGGGGAGGGGACGAACTGGGCTGGTTTTGGGATGTGTTGGGGGAAGGGGAGATTTTGAAGCTGGTGAAGTCCACATTGATACCATTGGGCTGCAGGGTTCCCAAGCGGAATATGAGTTGCTGTTCCTGCAACCTTCGGGTGGCATCATTGTGGCACTGCAGGAGGCCCATGATGGACATGTCATCTAAAGAATGGGAGGGTCGTCCACCACACCCGGCACCTTCCCCTGCAACCACAGGAAGTGCTACACTTGCCCCCACACCTCACCCCTATCCCAGGCCCCAAGATGACTTTCCATATTAAGCAGAGGTTCACCTGCACATCTGCCAATGTGGTATACTGTATCCATTGCACCCGGTGTGGCCTCCTCTACATTGGGGAAACCAAGCGGAGGCTTGAGGACCGCTTTGCAGAACACCTCCGCTCGGTTCGCAACAAACAACTGCACCTCCCAGTCGCGAACCATTTCAACTCCCCCTCCCAGTCTTTAGATGACATGTCCATCATGGGCCTCCTGCAGTGCCGCAATGATGCCACCGGAAGGTTGCAGGAACAGCAACTCATATTCCGCTTGGGAACCCTGCAGCCCAATGGTATCAATGTGGACTTCACCAGCTTCAAAATCTCCCGTTCCCCCACCGCATCCCAAAACCAGCCCAGTTCGTCCTCTTCCCCCCCGCACTGCACCACACAACCAGCCCAGCACTTCCCCTCCACCCACTGCATCCCAAAACCAGCCCAGCCTGTCTCTGCCTTCCTAACCTGTTCTTCCTCTCACCCATCCCTTCCTCCCACTCCAAGCCGCACCTCCATTTCCTACCTACTAACCTCATCCCACCTCCTTGACCTGTCCGTCTTCCCTGGACTGACCTATCCCCTCCCTACCTCCCCACCTGTACTCTCCTCTCCACCTATCTTCTTTTCTCTCCATCTTCGGTCCACCTCCCCCTCTCTGCCTATTTATTCCAGAACCCTCACCCCATCCCCCTCTCGGATGAAGGGTCTAGGCCCGAAATGTCAGCTTTTGTGCTCCTGAGATGCTGCTGGGCCTGCTGTGTTCATCCAGCTTCACACTTTATTATCTTACATTTATGTGGTTTCTTTTTAAAAATCACCAAATAGCCTAAAGTACTTACAGCCAAAATATTTCTGAAGTGTGATCAGAGATAATGGGAACTGCAGATGCTGGAGAATCCACGATAACAAAGACATGAAGGATCTAGGCCCGAAACGTCAACTTCTGTGCTCCCGAGATGCTGCTTGGCCTGCTGTGTTCATCCAGCTTCACACTTTGTTATCCATATTTCTGAAGTGTGGTTATTATTGTACTATTAAAAGCATGGTAGCCAATTTGCAAACAGCAAATTTCACAAAGCAGTATCATGATAATGACCAGCTAATCTGATTCTGTGTTAATCGCCATTATTGTCATGTTCGCTCAAACGAGTGCAGTGAAAAATTTGCAATGCCATCTTAGCTACAGATACGTTAAGTGTTGTCACAGAATTGAAATAGTGAAAAAATAGACTAGCATGGGGATACAGAGTTTAGAAGTCCAGAATGAGAATACAAGGTGTCTTTGAAGTACTTAAGTTACAGTCCTTTTTCCAACATCAGTCCGTGCCCACCAGGCTTCAGAATACAAGGCCACTCCACCTCTGTACAGGACTTGGCCTCTACGATTTGATATCCCAGCTGGCCTAGGGTCACTCTGCTCCTGCTTCAGCCTAAGACTCAGCTCCCAGCTCGGCCTGCACCCACTCTTCTTGTCGCTGTGAGATGCAACATATGCCTGCCCTTCCTGTCGCTGTGGGACACAACCCGCACCTGCCACTCTGGGACGCTGCCACAACTCGGTCCGCGCTCACTTTGCTCCCCCTCAGCTCTACTTCATTTGAAATAGTGCTTTCAGAACTTTTTCAGCTGCCTGAGAGACAGTGAAGCCTGGTTTATCATTACGCCTGAGAACTTGCAAATCCTAATATCATAGCACTCCTGATGATCTCCACTTGATGGTTAACTTTAATTTAATGTTCGTGGATTGGAACTTGAATCCACAACCACCTTACTCAGAGCAGAGCTACCCACTGAGCCAAAGCTGACATTATAACCAATATGCTGCATAAAATAATGTTTCTTAATCCTGCCCTGTAGTAAATTGGTGGATCCTCTTCTCTGAATTCCCTAACCAGAGGAAGTAGTATTTCCCTATTCAATGTTTTAAAAATTTGATATTTTAAAAAATTGTATCACCTCTGTTCTAATAGGAATGTTTTCTACTTGTCAAGGTTTGTGTTATAAAATAGCCTGTGCCCCCATGCAGTGAGACCTGAATAACATTCAGGCTTAGACTGCTAAGTGGAAAGTTACATTTGTATCACAAAAGGGCCAAATAATGACTATCTGCAACAAGACTGAATCGGTCCATGTCTCCTCTACAGCCAGCAGTAATAAAACCTTGAATTCTCCTTAATATTCTGCATGTCCCCCTTGATCAAAAGTTCAACTAGACCACCCACATAAATACTGACGCTACTAGAGCAGATGAGAGGCTGTGAATTTTGGGGCAGTGTGTTTTATGCCATTGCCTGCCCAAAACCTGTTCATTCTCACGGCACAAGTCAGGAATGTCACAAATCATAGTCATATAGTGCAGAAACAGACCATTCTGTCCAACCACTTCATGCCAAACATAATCCTAAAATAAGATAGTCCCACCTGCCTGCTCCTAGCCAATATCCCTCCAAACCTTTCCAATTTGTGTACTTATCAAAGTGTCTTTTAAACATTGTAATTTTACCCATATTCATCACTTCCTCAGGAAGTTCATTCCACACGTGAACCACCCCCTGTGTAAATAGTTTGCCCTTCATGTCTATTTTTTCCTAAATCTCTCTCCTCTCTCCTTAAAAATGTGGCCCCTAATCTTGAAATCAACCATCCTAGCAAAAGGACAACTACCAGTATCTCTATGTATACCCCTCATTATTTTATAAACTTCTAAAAAGTCACCTCTCAACCTCCTGTGCTCCAGTAAAAACAGTCCCAGCCTATCCAGCCTTTCTTTAAAACTCAAACCTTCCATACTTGGCAACATCCTGGTGAATCTGTTCTGGACCTTCTCCAGCTGAATGATGATCTTCTTATAATTGGATGACCAGAACTGGACACAATATTCCAGAAGAGGCCTCACCAATGTCCTGTATAACCTCAATATGATTTCTCAATTCCTATACTCAAAGGACTGAACAATGAAGGCAAGCGTGCCAAATGCATTTTTAATCACCCTGTTTGTATGTGATGCAAACTTCAAAGAATTATTCACCTGCACCCCTAGGTCCTTCTGTTCTCCAACGCTACCCAAGGCCCTACCATTAATTTTATAAGCCCTACCCTTGTTTGTTGTACCAAAATATGATACTTTGCATTTCTCCAGATTGAACTCAAATCTGCCATTTCTCAGCACATTGACCCATTTGATCAAGATTCCTTTGTAATCTTCGAAAACCTTCTTCACTGTCTACTATGCCACCAATTTTTCACCTTCTTCACTGTCTACTATGCCGCCAATTTTGGTGTCGCCTGTAAACTTACTAACCATCCCTAATGTATTTTCATCTGAGTCATTTACATAAATGACAAAAGAAGATCCAGAACCAATCCCTGTGGTACACTGCTCGTGATAGGCCTCTGGTCCAAAAGGCAACTCTGATGAAGAGTCCAGGCCCGAAATGTCAGCTTTTGTGCTCCTGAGATGCTGTTTGGCCTGTTGTGTTCATCCAGCTTCACACTTTGTTATCTCTCCCTCTCACTCCACCACTACTTGTCTGTCTCTTACCATTAAGCCAATTATGTATGCAATTGACAAACTCATCCTTAAACCCATTTGACTTAACTTTGCTAATTACTCTGCCATGCAGAACCTTGTCAAAGGCTTTGCCATAATCCAACTAAACAACATTGACTGCTCTGCCCTCATCAATCATTTTGGTACCTTCCTCAAAAAACTCAATCAAGTTTGTGAGATATGATTTTCCTCGCACAAAACCCAGTAACTATCTCTAATCAATTTTTGCCTCTAAATGACCATAAATCCTACATTTTATAATCACCTCCAACAACTTACCCACAACCAAAGTCAGACTCAGTGTGTGTGTGAGGTCGTGCACTTTGCTAAGACAAATAGAAGGATGGACAATTTTCGAAATGGGGAGAAAACACAGAAGTCTGAAATACAAAGAGATTTGGAAGTTTTAGTCCAGGATTCTCTCAAGGTAAACTTGGAAGTTGAGCCAGTAGTTAGGAAGGCAAAGTGATAATGGGAACTGCAGTTGCTGTAGAATCCAAGATAACAAAGTGTGGAGCTGGATGAACACAGCAAGCCAAGCAGCATCCCAGGAGCGCAAAAGCTGACGTTTCGGGCCTAGACCCTTCATTAGAAGGGTCCTGGGATGCTGCTTGGCCCGCTGTGTTCATCCAGCTCCACACTTTGTTATCTTACGTTAGGAAGTCAAATGCAACTTCGGCATTTATATTGAGTGGACTTGAAAATAAATTCAGGGATGGACCTCTGAGGCTGTTTAAAGCTTAGTCAGGCCACATTTGGAGTATTGGGCCCATATCTTAGGAAAGATGTACTTACGGCAGAGTGGGTTCAGAGGAGGTTCACAAGAAAGGTCCCAGGAATGGAAAGCTTAACATATGAGAAATGTTTGGAGACTCTGGAGCTATATTAATGGAGTTGAGAAGGATGAGGGGCGGATCTAATTTGAAACTTGCAGAATACTGAATGAACTGGACAGAGTGAATGTTGGGAAGATTGTTACCATTGTTAGGAAAGACAAAGACCCGAGGGCACAACCTCAGTGTAAAGGTTGAAAGAAGGCCTTTTAGATTGGAGATAAGGAGAAACTTCTTCAGCCAGAGAGTCGTGAATCTATGAAATTCACTGCCACAGAAGGCTGAGGAGGCCAAGTCATTGAGTACATTTAAGACAGAGATAGATAGGTTCTTGATTGTCAGTGGGGTCAAGGATTACAGGGAGAATGGGGCTGAGAAACTTATCAGCTATGATTGAATGGCGGAGCAGATTCACTGGGCTGAATGGTTTAATTTCTGCTCCTTTGTCTCAATGGCTTAATTTTTGTTCCTTTGTCTCATGGTGGATAGTTTCCAGGTTTCCTCTTACAATCTTTCTTAAACAGAGGAACAACATTAGTTACCTTCCAGTCATCACATAACTCACCCGTAGTTGATACAAATATTTCTGCAAGGAGTCTCTCAATTTCCTCCTTTACTTACTACAACACTCTGGGATACATTAGATCCCGTTCTGGAGATTTATGCACCTTTATATTCTCTAAGACCTCCTGAACATCCTCTTCTGTAAAATGAACTATTTTTAAAACATCAAAATTTAATTCTCTGCATACTCTAGACTCCATTTCTTTCTCCACAGATGGAAAAACTGCCTGGAAATGTGCGGCTCCTTAATCAAGAAGCTCAACACCATCAAGACAAAACAGTAAATTAATCAACTCCCATTTACCAAATTAAATGTCTACTCCCTCCAGCACTGCCTTTATTGTGTTCTATTTACAGGATGTACTAGATGAACTTGCCAAGACCGATTCAGCAGCACCTGCCAAACCTGTGATGTATATCACCCAGAAGGATGATTTCAGCAGGACCATGGGAATGCTATTACCTTCAAATTACACACCATTGCAACTTTGATGCATAATGTTTCTTCACTGTTGCTGGGTCACATTCTTGGAATGTCTGTCTTATGGTATTGTGGGATTATTTTTATCACATGGATTGCAGCAGCTCAGGGAAGCAGTTTACCACAACCCCCTTTAAAGCAACATTGCATTGCAAGTAATTTATCTTTGATGTGGACATCCATGTCCTATGAATGAATTAAAAATAATTTAAAAATAAAGGACCTCAAGTGTCCTCATAATAAGTTTTCCAACCAGTCACTTTCCTAGTTAATATATACTACATACTTCCTATGATTATCATGCCCTTTGTATAATACGTGCCCCAAACTGCATTCACTGACCAACATTTTGCATAAATTACCATTACTTTTTTTGCTCATGTACTCCATGTGCCTATTTATAAAAACTCCAAATTCTGTTGAATGTTTATGACTCGTTTAAAATACATATTCAAAATCCTGGATGTCTATGTTTATTCATACCTTTGATATCTTTTTCCATTAAGTATGTTCTACTTTTGCATTTTGTCTCACAAAATACTTTGCACATAAAACTGCAGATGCCATCAGCCTGCCTGTTCTGCTAACCTGCTTTCATGATCATGCAGTAATTTGCAATCCCCTCACTGTTTCTCAGAAGTTCTACTTGTGAATCATCGGCACATTTTAAAACTGTGCTCTTGTCAATGAAACCCAAACTGCTCAACCTTTCCTCATATGATAACCCTTCGTTCATTGGAATCAGCCTAGTGAACCTCAGCTGAGCTGTTCTCAAAGCAAGTGTATCTTTCCTTAAGAAAGAAGAGCAAAAAATATGCTGTATTCCAATACCTTGTATGGTTATAACAAGAGTTCACTACTTTTATGTATCATTCCCTGAGGAATAAAACTGAACATTCCCATACAACACAGAAAGAAGGCCTTCGTTCCATTGTGTCCACATCAGTCATCAAACACCTATCTAATCCCATTTCCTAGCAGTTTCCTTTGGCCTCATCAAATATGCGGTTTCAAATGTTTGTCTAAATACCTGTTAAATGTTGCAATGCCCCCTGCTGCTATTAACCTTTCAGGCAGTTAGTTCAAGAAATCCAGAATTCTCCTCAAATACCCTCTTAAACCTCCTGTCCCTTGTCTTAAATTTAAGCACGTGGTAATTGATCCCTCCCATAAGGGAAAATAATTATTCCTATCCACTCTGTCTATGCCCCTTAATTTTGTAGACCCCAGTCATGAGTCCCTCTGCCTTCCCTGCCTCAAGGGAAATGCTGTAACCTGTACTGTCTCTCTTTGTAGGCGAATCACTGGCCCAGGCAACATCCTGAGGAATCTCCCCTGCACCATCTCCAGTGTAATTATGTCATTCCTGTAGTGTGATGGCCAGACTTACACATACTACTCCAGTTGTGGCCGAACCAACTTTCTACATAGCCCCGTCATAATCTTTAAACTCTAGTATTAAATTATTGCCTAATAAAAGCAAGTAGAGACAGCAGAAACTTCAGATACTGGAGTCGGTGTCAGAGTCAACACAATGTGAATTTGGAGGAACACAGCAGGTCAGACAGCATCAGAGGAACAGAAAAGTCGACATTTTGGGTCTGGGTGTAGTTCTGATGAAGGGTCCTGACCCAAAATGTTGACTTTCCTGTTTCTCTGATGCTGCCTGACCTGCTGTTCCTCCAGCTCCATACTGTGTTGACTACAAAATACAAGTATCCCATAAGGGTTCTTATCTACCTGTTCTGTTACCTTCAAGGATCCATGTAAATGCACATAAGGTACCATTGATCCTCAGTACTACCCAGGGTCCTACCATTTGTCATCGACTTCCTTGCATTGTTCATTATCCAGAAATGTATTTTTTCATACTTTTCAGGATTCAACTCCATCTGTCAGTTCTTTGAGAAGGTGACCAAACAGGTAGATGAGAGTAAACTGGTTGATGTGGTGTATATGGATTTCAGCAAGGCATTCGATAAGGTTCCCCACAGTAGGCTATTGTACAAAATGCAGAGGAATGGGATTATGGGAGATATAGCAGTTTGGATCAGAAATTGGCTTGCTGAAGGAAGACAGAGGGTGGTGGTTGATGGGAAATGTTCATCCTGGAGATCAGTTACTAGTGGTGCAAGGGTCAGTGTTGGGTCCACTGCTGTTCGTCATTTTTATAAATGACCTGGCTGAGGGTGTAGAAGGATGGGTTAGTAAATTTGCAGACGACACCAAGGTCGGTGGAATTGTGGATAGTGAAGAAGGATGCTGTAGGTTACAGAGAGACATAGATAAGCAGCAGAGTTGGGCTGAGAGGTAGCAAATGGAGGTTAATGCGGACAAGTGTGAGGTGATGCACTTTGGTAGGAGTAACCGGAAGGCAAAGTACTGGGCTAATGGTAAGATTCTTGGTAGTGTAGATGAGCAGAGAGATCTCGGTGTCCATGTACACAGATCCTTGAAAGTTGCCACGCAGGTTGACAGGTTTGTTAAGAAGGCATTAATAGAGGGATCGAGTTCCAGAACCAAGAGGTTATGCTGCAGCTGTACAAAACTCTGGTGCGGCCGCACTTGGAGTATTGCGTACCGTTCTGGTCACCGCATTATAAGAAGGATGTGGAAGCTTTGGAAAGGATGCAGCGGAGATTTACTAGGATGTTGCCTGGTATGGAGGGAAGGTCTTACAAGGAAAGGCTGAGGGACTTGCGGCTGTTTTTGTGAGAGAGAAGAAGGTTGAGAGGTGACTTAATTGAGACATATAAATTAATCAGAGTGTTAGATAGAGTGGATAGGGAGAGCCTTTTTCCTAGGATGGTGACGGTGAGAATGAGGGGGCATAGCTTTAAATTGAGGGGTGAAAGATATTGGACAGATGTCAGAGGTAGTTTCTTTACTCAGAGAGTAGTAAGGGAGTGGAACGCTTTGCCTGCAACGGTAGTAGATTCGCCAACTTTAAGCACATTTAAGTCGTCATTGGACAAGCATATGGATGTACATGGAATAGTGTAGGTTAGATGGGCTTCAGATTGGTATGACAGGTCGGCACAACATCAAAGGCCGAAGGGCCTGTACTGTGCTGTAATGTTCTATGCTCTATGTCACTGTCTAGCTGTCTATCTTTATGTAGTCTAAAATTTCCCCCTTTCTATTTACCACACCAGTAATGTTTGTCATCTGCAAACTTAGTGATAAAAACACCTATATTCATTTCTAGATCATTACATTACAAATAGCAAGGAACTCCACAATGAATCCTGCCATCTGCATTGGACAAAGGATTCCAATTATAAAAACAACCTTGAAACAACACTCTCTACCTCCTGCCACTATGCCAATTTTAGATCCTGGATCCCAAATCCCAATTTTCATCTCAGTTACTTCCCTTTTTTTGGGGGAATCATGTACAATGACACCCAGACTTCTTTACACCACTGTATTTTACAATCGATTCATTTAAATAAGATTCGGCTCTTTTTTTGTTCTTCCTGCCAAAGTGGACAATCTCAAAAGACTCCAACTGCCAAATGTTTGCCCAGTCAGTAATATCCCTTTGCAGACTCTGTTCTCCTCATAACTTGCTTTCCTACATATCTTTGTATCATCGTCTCTGATACAGATGCATAGCCCAGTAAGAGCTTAGCCTCTTAGCCTTTCTGAAGCCATTTTCATCATCTACAAATGTCTGGGTTTCCTCCTCTATCTCCACGTATATCTGTTCAGGGTGCATACCTTTGCAAGTTACAATGTGGTAGGATGTGCTGGATCTCAGTAGGCTCCCATTTTGAATTGTAAATGGCTCTAGAATGATCCAGGCATTGGCATTTCTGCTTCAAAATAAGAGAGAGATTCTCAATAACTACTCAAGTGGGAGTGTGAAGGCAGACCTAATGTCACTCATGCTTGGACCTGCATTTCAAAACCCATTAATCAGTGGGAGGGCACACTCAACAGTATCAATTAGATCCTATTGAACCTGAAAGATCATGCACTGAATTTTACGCCAATTGCTATTATTTTGTTCTGTCACAGACAGAATGTACATGCTCCCTTACCTCCTAAAGCCAGTATGTTTTATATAGAGAGAGGTGAGTCTTAGTATTAGAGCATGCATTTCATTTAAATAATTTAGCAACAAGCAGTTGTAAGTTTACAAAGAAAAGATCTTTATTCTCACATATTTAGCCAGAATGAATGCCATGTCACCCCATCAGGCTCATACACACAGACGCTGGGTACAGATAAAGGAAGTGGAATAGATTACAATTAATTCAGATCTCCAGTCAGTAGATCCAAAGTTTTTTGAATATATTTGTTTGTTTAAAATTGAAGTGAGGCAAGATCTTGTAAAGTAAAGCATTCACGGAAAGTTGTAAGTTTTGTTTTTAAATATTCACAAGATGAGGAATAGCTAGCCTGCCAGGATTTATTGCCCATCCCTAATTGGATTTGATCATTGCTGTGAGTCTGGAATCACATATAGGCCAGACTAGGTAAGGATGGCAATTTCTGTCCCCAAGGGGGACTAGTGAATCAGATGGGCTTTTCCAACAGTTGGCAATGAATGTGTAGTTATCATTGGACTCTGAATTCCAGATTTTCATTGCATTCAAATTCCACCATCGACCAAAGCAGGATTTGAACCCAGGTCCCCAGAACATTGATAATAAAATGTGAGGCTAGATGAACACAGCAGGCCCAGCAGCATCTCAGGAGCACAAAAGCTGACGTTTCGGGCCTAAACCCTTCATCAGAGAGGGGGATGGGGTGAGGATTCTGGAATAAGTAGGGAGAGAGGGGGAGGCGGACCGAAGATGGAGAGAAAAGAAGATAGGTGGAGAGGAGAGTACAGGTGGGGAGGTAGGGAGGGGATAGGTCAGTCCAGGGAAGATGGACAGGTCAAGGAGGTGGGATGAGGTTAGTAGGTAGGAAATGGAGGTGCGGCTTGGGGTGGGAGGAAGGGATGGGTGAGAGGAAGAACAGGTTAGGGAGGCAGAGACAGGCTGGGCTGGTTTTGGGATGCAGTGGGGGGAGGGGAAGAGCTGGGCTGGTTGTGTGGTGCAGTGGGGGGAGGGGACGAACTGGGCTGGTTTTGGGATGCAGTGGGGGAACGGGAGATTTTGAAGCTGGTGAAGTCCACATTGATACCATTGGGCTGCAGGGTTCCCAAGCGGAATTTGAGTTGCTGTTCCTGCAACCTTCGGGTGGCATCATTGTGGCATTGCAAGAGGCCCATGATGGACATGTCATCTAAAGAATGGGAGGGGGAGTGGAAATGGTTCGCGACTGGGAGGTGCAGTTGTTTATTGCGAACCGAGCGGAGGTGTTCTGCAAAGCGGTCCCCAAGCCTCCGCTTGGTTTCCCCAATGCAGAGGAACCCACACCGGGTACAATGGATACAGTATACCACATTGGCAGATGTGCAGGTGAACCTCTGCTTAATATGGAAATATTAATATGGAAAATATGGAAAACCTCCGGATACAACACATCATCCTCTGACACTTCCGCCATCTACAATCTGACCCCACCACCCAAGACATTTTTCCATCCCCACCCCTGTCTGCTTTCCGGAGAGACCACTCTCTCCGTGACTCCCTTGTTCACTCCACACTGCCCTCCAACCCCACCACACCCGGCACCTTCCCCTGCAACCGCAGGAAATGCTACACTTGCCCCCACACCTCCTCCCTCACCCCTATCCCAGGCCCCAAGAAAAAAAACCCTCCTCTCCCCAGAACATTGCCTGGGTCTCTGGGTTAACAGCCCAGCAATTATGCCACTAGGTCATTGCCTCCCCTTGTAGTCAAATAGCTGGGAGATTGGTCCTCAGATGAACTTCAAGTTGAAACATGTCATGGAGGCCTTCTCTGTTGGTATTCTCCAGATTCAAAGTATTGCTGATTATTACCTTGACTCCTTGTTGTCTTGCAGCTAGTTCATGGTCTGGATTTGTGACCAAATAACGACTGATGACTAACTGCAACCAACACTGAACTGATTTTTAAAATAGCCAAAGAAAACGTGGCTTTTCCAAATAAGGTATGGTGTTCAAGTTGAAGCCATATACTGTGTTGTGGATCAACAGTTTCAGCCCACTCAGTCTGATTTGGACAGAAAGGCCTTTGTGATACATTGGGAAGTCACTGATGATATTGAGTTTCCATATCGCCATTTGTCAAGTATGAACCATGGAGGGGTGATAGTCTCTTTTAGTGTTGGACCCTCTAAGAGATATGTGAATTCCGTGTATGTCTATGAATGGCCATGTTTAATTAGATATCTCCGGGAGACTTGGATTGTAGTTCAAATGCCAAAAGCAAATGATTTGCATCAATTGTCGTGAATGTTTTTGTACAATTTTTAAAACTATTAACTGAAAGTTCATAACATGACATGCGCATGCTGGGTATGACACAAACATACTGAATGCTTGAAGGACAGTGAACAAAACATCCGTGTGGGTTGGACTGATTGACCTGGAGCCCTCTGTTAAAGTAAGTGTGACCGTGTGAAGTAACATGGGCAAACTTGTTTGGAGCCATTTGACGGCCTTGTTTGTCTATTGGTGAGCGTGAGAATCAGAATAATTTAACTGGTTAAAGCTCTGTTGCAGCCTTTACTTGTTTGATTATAAATATTTTCAAGTTCAGGAAGTATATAAAGCTGTGAATGAGTTTCTTCCAATAATATCAACAATTTTTGTTTATCTAGCACTTAGACTAAGTATCTATTTATATAGAAAGAGCATCTCCATTAGGTGGGAGTTTGATCTTCAGGAGGAAGCAATAACTTGTTGTGGACTCCTCTCTGATTCTGCGTTACTGTCTTCCCTTGCTTTGCAGTTCTTTGTCTCTAGTAAGGTTTATAAAACAACTGACTTTGTGATCTTTAAAGATATTTCTGCCCCTTTAATGGTTTTCTCTTCTGAAGCTGGAGTTGGGGGCACTTTGAGCTGGATGGGGGATTGGAGGGGGTGGTGGGAGGAATTGGCAAATGTTGTGACCAGGCAATGGTGGACTCACTGTTAGTAGCAAGAATTACTCCTGGAACCAGTCATATATACAGCATGAGTGGTGTCAGAGGGATGTTTGAGGTCTCTTTCCCTTGGATCAGCATTACTGGAGAAGCTGTTGGCTGTAAAATTATAACATGCTGAAATGCAAGAAGGGAGATTTCAAAGTGGGGAGCTTGTTGAGTTGTGGTATATTATTTCAAAGACATACAATGGCAGCAACAAATACAATGGGAGGATGAATCAGAGGTTGAGAGATTGGTCCTATGTAATGTAACTGAAATGAACAGAAGATTCAGAATTCGGAGCTCCCCATTCAGTCCTTTGGGCCTGCTCTGCCATTCACTTAGGTCACAGTTGTTCTGGTTGTGTTTTCAACTCCTCTTTCCTGTCTGCATCCCTAACCATTGATTCAATTGTTTGTCAAAAATATATATGAACTGTTATAAAATTATATCCTTCCATGAATGGAAAGAATACCACACTCACAAATGTATATTTTCTTAGTATGAACAAGGCAGCTAACCTTCAGGTCTGCCTTTAGAATTCAATTTTTTTTGTGCTGGGAGAACTCCGTTTAGCTTATTATGCCCTAAGCTCTGGAATTTATTCTCTAAACTTCTCAGTTTCTCTCTCTCTCTCTCTCGGAAACAACATTTTCCTCCTTTAAATACACTCTTTAGACCTATTTAACCAGGTTTTTAGTCATCTGCCCAAATAATTCCTTACATGGCTTGATGTTAATTTTGTTTTAGTGATGCTTTAGTCCAAGTGCTAGATAAACAAAAATTGTTGATATTATTGGAAGAAACTCATTCACAGCTTTATTTGCTTTCTGAACTTGAAAAATTTATAATCAAACAAGTAAAAGCTGCAACAGAGCTTTAATCAGTTAAATTCTTCTTATTCTCACTCTCACCAAATAGTATTTAATTTTGTGAACATTCATTACAGCATACTTGCCTCTCTAAAAGGTTGTTTTTAAGTCCCTATTTAGAATTTAAGCATATAATCAAGGTTGACCCTCTAACTTGGGGAATGTGGCATTGCAGTAGTCATGATTTTTGGTTGGGTTATTATGGATTACTGTACAGACAGACATTATTGATTCCACGGAGAGGAAGCCAGGGAGTTTTCTTTGTTGCTTCCCTTAATAGCTACAGTTCCAGCAAAAATACATTAATTGTCATCATCACTGGCACAAAATGGTTGGTGTATTTAATTACAAAAAACAGTTAATTTGGTTCCTTTCTGTTTCAATCATAATTTAGTGTCCAAAGGAGTCTGAGACGGTTTAATCTGATGCTACATAAAAATACTGAGCAATAGGTTGTTCAGCTTTGGGAGTTTTCACAGAATGCTGTTTCAAAAATGAAACCGCAATGTTGGTATTAATGCACTGTCCATAATCTGATTTTCTATGTGGAAAACAATAATTCAGAAATATTTCTGCCTTTCAAAAGAGCAGGTGGAAGAATTACTGGAGAAAAAAGCAAAAATGCTGTGGTGCTGGAAATCTGAAAACCAGAAAGTGCGGTAAACACTTAGGTCAGGCAGCATCTGTACAGAAAGTTAATCATTCAGGTTTGTGACCATTTATCAGATCTAGAAGTTAGAGATTTAAAAGCTTTAAAGCAATTGTAAATTCAATGGAACGAGGGGTTGACAGAAGCACTAAATAGTTACAATGCACAAGATACCCATTCACTTCATTATATCCTCATCTGCTCTCTGAATCAGCTCTTCATTTAGTCCCATTGTCCTGTCTTCTCGCTGTTACTCTGTGCCTTCTCCCTTTGCAAATAATGGCGTCATTCCCTTTTAAAAGTTTCATTTGAAACTGTCATCATTCACAGGCCGGTTTTTTTTCCCAGATCCTGACCACTTTCTTCATGAATTTTTTTTTTCTTGATTTTGCTTCTGTCAATTACTTTAAACTGCACATTCTTTCTGTTGATTTATCACCCAGTGGGACCAGTATCTCCGACTATATCCAGACCCCTGGTTATTTTAAATACATTTAACTGATTTTTTTGTTGTCACATGTACTGAGATAAAAGTGTTTGTTTTGAGTGCTAGACGGGTAGATCGTACCATACAAAGTGCATCAGGGTAGCAGAACAGTGTACAGAATACAGTGTTATAGGTGCAACAAAAATTAGAATTGACAGTTCAGAGGTCCATTCAAAAGTCTTATAACAGTGGAGAAGAAGCTGTTTGTGTGTTCAAACTTTAATATCTTGTGCCCGATGGAAAAGGGTGGAACGAGAGTATAACCGGGGTGGGAGGGCTCTGTCATTCTTTCCCAGTTATCCTTTTACTGTTAATGTACTTGTGAAATAGCTTAGGATTTGCCTTTATTCTACCTACCATTATTCTTTTATACGCCCTTTTAGTTCTCCTAATTTCCCTTATTAAGCTTCCCCTTGCACATTCTGTACCCCTTTAGGGTTTCCATTGTTTTCAGCCCTCAGACTCAGCCATAAGCTTCCCTTTTGATTTATCTTTCTCCAATCTTGTGTATATCTCTTGATATCCAGAACCCACTGGATTCATTTGCCCCACAGCTAGAGTACTGTGTGCAGTTCTAAAATCCACATTACAGGAGGGATGTCATTGCACTGGAGAGGGTGTAGAGATTTACCAGGGCATTGCCTGGGCCAGAGAGTTTAAGAAGAGATTGGGTAGACTGGAGAGAGATAATGGAACTGCAGATGCCGGAGAATCCGAGATAACAAAGTGTGGAGCTGGATGAACCCAAGGGGCCAAGCAGCATCTTAGGAGCACAAAAGCTGACATTTCGGGCCTGGACCCTTCATCAGAAAAGGGGGACGGGGAGAGGGTTCTGAAATAAATAGGGAGAGAGGGGGAGGTGCATCAAAGATGGATAGAGGAGAGGATAGGTGGAGAGGAGAAAGACAAGTTAAAGGGGCAGGGATGGAACCTGTAGAGGTGAGTGTAGGCGGGGAGGTAGGGAGGGGATAGGTCAGTCAGGGGAGGACGGACATGTCAAGGGGGCGGGATGAGTTTAGTAGGGAGGAAATGGAGATGCGGCTTGATGTGGGAGGAGGGTATAGGTGAGAGGAAGAACAGGTTAGGGAGGCAGAGACTAGCTGGGCTGGTTTTGGGATGTAGTGGGGGAAGGCGTGATTTTGAAGCTTGTGAAATCCACATTGATACCAACCCTGATACTGCAGGCTTCCCAAGCGGAATATGAGTTGCTGTTCCTGCAACCTTCGGGTGGCATCGTTGTGGCACTGCAGGAGGAATGGGATGGGGAGTTGAAATGGTTTGCGACTGGGAGGTGCAGTTGTTTATTGCGAACCGAGTGTAGGTGTTCTGCAAAGCGGTCCCCAAGCCTCCGCTTGGTTTCCCCGATGTAGAGGAAGCCACAACGGGTACAGTGGATGCAGTATCCCACATTGGCAAACCTAGAATACACCTCCTCCCACCCACCTTCCTGCAAAAATTCCATCCCCTATTCGCAATTCCTTCGCCTCTGCCGCACCTGCTTCCGGGATGAGGCATTCCACTCCTGTACACCTCAGATGTCCTCGTTCTAAAAGGACCACAATTCCCCCCCAACGCAGTGGTCGGGAATGCCCTCAACCGTTTCTCCCACATTTCCCGCAACTCATCCCTCACATCCCATCCCCGCAATAACTGCCAAAACAGAATCCCCCTCGTCCTCACATACCACCCCACCAACGCATCATCCTCCAACACTTTCGCTATCTACAATCCGACGCCACCACCAAAGACATTTTTCCATCCCTACCATTGTCTGCTTTCCGGAGGGACCACTCTCTCTGATTCTCTTGTCTGCTCCACACTCCCCTCCAACCCCACCACAACCGGCACTTTCCCCTGCAACCGCAGGAAGTTCTACACTTGCCTCCACACCTCCTCCCTCACCCCCATCCCAGGCCCCAAGATGACTTTCCACATCAAGCGGAAGTTCACCTGCACATCTGCCAATGTGGTATACTGTATCCATTGCACCCGGTGTGGCTGCCTCTACATTGGGGAAACCAAGCGGAGGCTTGGGGGCCGCTTTGCAGAACACCTCCGCTCGGTTCGCAACAAACAACTGTACCTCCCAGTCACGAACCATTTCCACTCCCCCTCCCATTCTTTAGATGACATGTCCATCATGGGCCTCCTGCAGTGCCACAGTGATGCCACCCGAAGGTTGCAGGAACAGCAACTCATATTCCGCTTGGGAACCCTGCAGCCCAATGGTACCAATGTGATTTTCACAAGCTTTAAAATCTCCCCTCCCCCTACTGCATCCCAAAACCAGACCAGCTCGTCCTCCGCCTCCCTAACATGTTCTTCCACTCACCTATCCCCTCCTCCCACCTCCAGCTGGACCTCCATTTCCTACCTACTAACCTTATCCCACCCCCTTGACCTGTCTGTCCTCCCCAGATCTGAAACGTTAACTCTGTTTTTTCCTCCACAGATGCTGCCAGAGCTTTTCCAGCAACTTTGGTTTTGTTCCTGATTTACAGCTTCCGCAGTTCTTCTGGTTTTTATTTTGTATTTCTATAGCAGTTGTCGTGACGACCAGATTTCTCATTGTACTTTACAATCAATTAAGTACTTTGCAGTGTAGTCACCTATTTGAAATGTAGAAAGGCTCATAACACGTTTTAGATTAGATTCCCTACAGTGCGGAAACAGGCCCTTCGGCCCAACAAATCCACACCGCCCCTTGAAGCATCCCACCCAGACCCCTTCACCTATAATCCACACACCCCGAACACTATGGGCAATTTAGCATGGCCAATCCACCTAACCTGCACATTTTTGGACTGTGGGAGGAAACCGGAGCCCCCGGAGGAAACCCACGCAGACACGGGGAGAATGTGCAAACTGCACACAGATTCCCAACCCGTCATATCTCCTCTAAACCTTTCGGGATCCGCAAACCCACTGAGGAAGGGTGACCGGACCCGAAACGTTAACTCTGTTTTCTCCTCCACCGATGCTGCCAGACCTGCTGAGCTTTTCCAGCAACTTTGTTTTTGTTGCAATAGAAATGCAATTTGCTTTCAACTAGCCACAATGATTGAGGTTATTTAAGGACCTAAAGTGGTTGCAAATATTAACGGAAGTTTCATAGGGAAGCAAGCACCTGAAACCGCGGGAACACAAATAACAAGTCGACATCATGTAATCCAGGAACATCGTGTAACGTCAAGAACACAAAGTAACCTTGTGACCTGCCATAACCTGAATTGCGGAACACAATGTATCTCCATTCACAAAAGAACATAATGTAACCCCAATAACAACGTCTACTTCAAGAACAAAATGCAAAGGTCGAACACGATCTTATCCAGCGACACAAAACAGTAAACTAAAGCAAAGAACTGGGGATGCTGAACATGAGAAACTCAGCAGGTCTGGTACAACCTGTGGAAAGAAAACGATTCGATTTCATTGACCCTAAAAGCACACTCACTAGTAACCCCCGACTGTCGCTCACAGTGACATTCCATATTTCGAAACGCGATTGCTGCTTTGTTCAGCGATTTCTGGTCTGACTCGGCCACAGTACAGGCCGCACCGGGATCCCACCGTGGGACAAAGCTGATCTCCGCTTCCTGGAGCGGGAAGATCGTCTTCCTGAGCATGGGAGAGAACCAGGTGAGATTGCAGCCCAGGAGAACGGCCAGGGATGTCGCGGGGACCGAGAAGAAATCAGGTTAAGGCGGGTGTGAGTCACTGATCACGAGTGATAGACTTGTCCCCTTTATTGCTGTACACCCATGTAATACAGTGAGAGATCAGTATCCACCATTACTGTACCCACGTATTATAACAGCGGCAGACTTATATCCACCAGTACTATAGCCCAGTATTATACAGTGACAGAGCAGTTTCCATCAGTACTTTACCTCAGTATTATACAGTGACAGACCTGTACTTTACCCCAGTATTATACAGTGACAGACCAATGCCCACCAGTACTGTAGCCCAGTAGAATAAAGCGATAGACCTATCCCCACCGTTGTTATATTCCAGTATTATCCAGTGACAGACGTGTCCCCATCAGTACTATATCCCAATGTTATGCAGTGACGGAACTGTCCCCTCTATTACTGTACCTCAGTAACATACACTGACAGACTTGTCTCCACCAGTATTGTCCCCCAATGCTACACAGTGACAAACCTGTATCCAATACTGTACCCTGATATTGTACAGTGACAGACCTGTTTCCACCAGTACTTTCCCCCAATATTATACAGTGCAGACCTGTCCCCACAAGTACTGTACCACAACATAATAAAGTGACAGATCTGTTTCTACCACTACTTTAACCCAATATTATACAGCAACAGACCTGTCCCCACCAGTACTGTACCCCAGTGTTATAAAGTGACAGACCTGTCCCCATCAGTACTGCGCCCCAATGCTATATAGTGACAGAATTGTCTCCATCAGTACTGCACACCAGTGTTATATAGTGACAGATCTAAGCCCTCCATTACTGTACCCCAATATAATGTAGTGACAGACCTGTCCCTATCAGTACTGTACCCAGAATTGTACAGTGACAGATCTGTGTCTACCATTGTTGTACCCCAGTGTTAAATAGTGACAGATCTGTCTCCACCAGTACTGTACTGTAGTGTTAAAAAGTGACAGATCTATCCCCACCAGTACTGTACCCAAGTGTTATACAGTGACAGATCTTATCCATCAGTACAATGACCTGTATCCGGTAGTCCTGTACCCAGTATTGTACAGTGTTAGATGTGTATCCACCAGGACTTTACCTAGTTTGTACAGTGTCAGATTTATATCTACCAGCATGGTACCCCAGTGTTGACAATATTATCGTAAATCTTTTCTGAAGTTTCACAACATTCTTCCTATAGCACGGAGACCAGAACAGAACACAATATTCCAAAAGTGACTTGGCCTCATGATTGCAGTACCCCAGGGATATACACTTAGAAACTTGTCATAACCATTGCAGTACCCCAGTTTACATGGATGTATAACATAATGGATCTTCATCCATTAGTACAGTACTCCAGTACAGTACAGTGACAGACATGTCCTCACCAATTCTGTACCCTAGTGTTATCTAGTGATAGTCCTGTCCCCACCAGTAATATACTGCAGTGTTCTACAGCGACCTGCCTGCCCCCACCATTGCTGTAGCGTCATGATATTAATAGTGATAGACCTGTCCCCACCCATTACTGTACCCCATGTGACACATGGGCCAACCCGTCTCAGCAGTACAGTGCGGAGTTGCACACAGACTGACTCTGCTAGTCCTATGTTCCAATGCTATGTGGTGATAGACTTAGCATCATAGAGCTGTACAGCGTGGAAACACACCTTTCGGTCCAACTCGACTAAGCTGAACAGATATCCTAAATTAATCTTGTCTCATTTGCCAGTATTTGGCCCTTATCCCTCTAAACACCTCCTATTCACATACCCATCCAGATGCCTTTGAAGTTGTGATTGTACCAGACTACACTACTTCCTCTGGCAGCTCATTCCATACATGCAGCACCCTCTACCTGAAAAAGTTGCCCCTTAGGTCCCTTTTGAATCTTTCCCCTCTCACCTAAACCTATGCCCTCTAGTTTTGGATTCTGCTACCCTTGGGAAAATACCTTGGTTTTTCATGCTATCCATGCACCTCATGATTTCACCCCTCAGCCTCAGATACTCCAGGGAATTTAGCCCCAGTTTATTCACCCTCACCCTGTAGCTCAAGCCCTCTAACCTTGACAATATTATCGTAAATCTTTTCTGAAGTTTCACAACATTCTTCCTATAGCACGGAGACCAGAATTGAACACAATATTCCAAAAGTGACTTGTCCTCATGATTGCAGTGCCCCAAGGAAATACACTTAGAAACTTGTCATAACCATTGCAGTATCCCAGTTTACATAGTAACAAACCTGTTCTCAGTGGAACTGTACCCCAATGGAATATATTGACAGATCTGCCCCCACCATTGCAGTTTTCCTGTGTTAGAAAATGACAGACATGTCCTGACCCATGCTGAACCCCAGTGTTATACAATGACAGACCTATCCAATCCAGTGTTCTACCCTAGTATTATAGATTGAAAAGACCCAATCAGTACTGAACCTGTTTTGTACAGTGACGCATCTATCACGACTAATACTGAGTATCATACAAAAACTTAATTACTCTTTAACCTGTATCTATAGGCTTGTTTGCATAACATCTGTGATTGGAAAAATATTAGAGTCTCTATTATTATAAATGCTGTTATAGTAGACCATTTAGAAATAAATGATAATGTTAAAGCAGAGCTAGAATGGCTTCACCAAGGTAAAATCATGCCTGACAAATCCATCAGAAATCTTTGAGGCAGAATCAAGCAGGATGGAGAAAGGGGAAGTGCTCCTGTATTTAGATTTCCAGGAGTTGCTTGATAAGATACTACACATTAGGCGACTTAATAAGTTGTGTCCATGTTATTGGAGGTAGTGTATTAGCATGGATAGAGGATTGGCTAACAAGTAGTTCACAGAGAAAGAAAACATTTTCAGGCTGGCAACCTGTGACTAATGGACTGCCAGAAGGATCAGTGCTGGGGCCGCAATTATTTACATTACAGTGAATGAAGAACGTGAAATGTACTGTACTCAAGTTTGCAGAGAATACAATATTAAGTTGGAAAACAACTGAGAGGGTATCAGAGCATCTGTAGAGCTGTGTGGACAGGTTAAGCATGTAGTCAAAAAATTGGCATATGGAATGTAATCTAAGAAAATGTGATGTCTGCACTTCGTGAGGAAGAATAGAAGTACTGCTTCCTATTTAAACAGAGAAAGACTGCAGAAAGCTACAGCAACAGGGGAATTTTGGGGCCCTCATCCATAAACCTCAGAGAGCTAACACAAGGGCTCAGCAGGTAAAAGGAAGTGCAAATTGAATGTTGCCCTATGTTATTGGTTATTATAAAAGTGGGGAAGTATTGCTAAAACTATACCAGGTACAAGTTAGACAATACTTAGAATAGAGGAAACAATTTTAGTTCCCTTTTCTAAAGGAAATATATACTGTCTTTGTAGGCAGGCAACAAAAGGTTCACAGGATTGATCCCACACATGGACAGATTTTCTCATGAAAGAGGTTAAGTGTGTTCAACTACAATCTTTGGAGTTTAGAAGAGTGAGAGGAGACCTTATTGATATGTATGATATTCTTAGGGACTTGACAGGGTAGACACTGAGAGGTTATTTTCCATTGTGGGAGGGTCCAGGACTAAAGGGCATAATCTCAGAATGATGGTTAAAAACTGAGATGAGGAGGAATTTCTTCTGATGGTATTCTTCTGTGAAATTCTTTTTCGCAGAAGGCCTGTCAGTGTTAGGCCTTTCTTTCATATTCAGAGGTACTTTTACACAAAACTGAACTTTTTTTTTGTTCCCTCGCCAAAACATCTGTGGTAGTTTTTCATCTATCGACCAGTTGAATTCTCCAATTCATTCATTTACATGCAAAGCAGACCATCAAAAATAATGCAGGGTCGTTAAGTATATTTAGGATCGAGATATAAAGGTTTTTAATAAAGGAATGAGGAGTAATGAGGAAAAGGGAGGAAAGTGGAGTTGAGGATTTTCAGATCAGCTGGATCTCAATGAATGGTGGAGCAAAATTAGTGGCCTGAATGGCTTACTTCTCCTGCTAGGCCCTAGCATCATACACTCCATATTTTCTTCACTCTCTGGGTAAATAAATTTTTTCTCAATTTCCTATGGAAGTTATTGCTAATTTTCAAAACTCTATAGGCTGTAATTAGTTTTGCCTCTCCATGAAAAACTTATTATATCTCCATTCTGCAAAAACCTGTTTCATCTGAAAGACCTTCAATAGGTCAGCTCTCAGCTTTCTCCTTTATAGAGATAACAGGAACAGAATGTTCAGCTTTTCTTCAGTAATAAACTCCTGTGGTCATCGTTGAGAGTCATTTTTCTATTTGCCAATATCAATTTGTAATATGAAGACTACAACTATTCACAGTGCCCCCAAGTTTGATCTACCAAAGTTTTAAACAAGTTTGACATGGCTTTCCTGCTTTATAATTCCAGCTCTGCTGGGACAAACTCAGTGCTTGGTTTGTTTCTTTTTAAATTGCCCTGTTAACCTGCAGCATTAAATTTAATAACCTGTGCACTTGTCATCTTACATCCTTTTTCTTCTGAGTCAAATTTAGATTAATATTTCAAGCAGTAGGCAGCCTCTGTACCTTCCCGACAAAATGCACCACCTCTCACATAATCTGCTGACATTAATTTCACAATTACACACCCATGTAACAAGTTTATTCATGTCGTCTTGCATTTTGGCACATTCTTTCCTCATATTAACTTCACACCCTAATTTGATTTTGTCAACAAGCCCTAGGTTAAAGCTGTTGACTTAAGTTTTGAACAGCAGTGATTTTTTTCCTGATCATTCTGTCTATCTTTTTGCCAATCTGAGGAGTTTGCTACAACTCTCATTGCTGTTTGTAACCAACATGCTAACATGCTGTTAGCTATCTGTCCCCTGACTCTACATTCACTGACCCTGGGATTGGTTGCACTATGCAACAACGTCTTTTTGAAAATCTAAATATGTTAAGTCTGTGTCTTCTCTGTTTCTGTTCGACTAATTGAACTTCCAGTTGTCTTGCTGTGGTTTTGATTATGGTGATCATCTCCTGGGATTGGAAGTTTAGTCTGAAACATTCCTGCAATGCAGCGTTCTTTACTGTGTTTGTAGCAAGCAGCTTTTGAGCTCCCTTATGTTTATATAGCCCAAGTAATTCAAATAACCTGTCGGGCATTAACACATTGAATGTGAATGATCCAGGGAACATGTTGGTGGATCGAAAAATACAATAGGAGATTGGAGTGCTGTATTTTGCAGATGTTTTTGGGTGTCTAAAAACTTCACTCACGACAAGGAAAACAAATTTGTATGCAATTGGTTTTTAAAAAATTTATTCCTGGGCATTGCTGGCAAAGCCAACATTTATAGCTCATCACTTAACTCCCACCAGAGGGGTTAGTTTTTTTGACAACCTGAGCCTTCTTGCTGCCCTGTATTGAATGTACTCTTGCTGTACAGTTAGGTCAGCTTTATTCTTCTTAACCTTTGTTGCAGTAGTTTTATACATTTGATTTGTTTGCTAGGCCATTTCAGAAGGCAGGTAAGATGTACTCATTTTGGTACAGAAATAGAAATATTTGGGCTGAACTGGCTGACAAGTGAGTAACCTTTCCTAAGTTATATCAGGGAATCAGTTTTGTGATTTTGGCAACCCAACCATCTCGGGACTGCTTCATTTTAAACCAGCTCTAATTTCCAGTTTTGTTTCTCTTTTCAAAAACAGAACTGAAATTCTGAAACTGCCATAGTGGGTTTTCGACCCTTAATTTTAGATCATTAACATAACTTTAATATTGAGTGTGCATGTGTTTATTAAGATTGTTCTGTATTTTTGTTTTATGTCTTCCGACTTTCCAGAAGACTGTCACTCTTGCTGGGACAAAAAGTTAATATTTAATATTAAAACCCAAACA
This sequence comes from Stegostoma tigrinum, assembly GCF_030684315.1. Taxonomy (NCBI): domain Eukaryota; kingdom Metazoa; phylum Chordata; class Chondrichthyes; order Orectolobiformes; family Stegostomatidae; genus Stegostoma; species Stegostoma tigrinum. The sequence continues at coordinate 20,673,063 of NC_081360.1, read as the reverse complement.
GCTGCATTCATCTGTGGAGAAAGCATAGTAACACCTGATCCTATTTTTATTTAGCCTCTGTACATGCAGTCAGTGATCAAGATCAGAATCCCGGCTAATTTAATCCTTTCCCAAATCAGGGAGAGGGAGATGGTATTGTCCCTTTCTGCTACATTGTTGAGGCCAGTAACCTCAGTGCTGCTAATAGTTGGGACCCACAGTCCTGTATAGCTCACATAGACCCTAACTTATGCTGAACAAGTTGGCAGGCACAGCAGATGTTGTTGAAGAACTTTAGCAAATTTTTATGTTAAGTACACGGAATAATTCATTTATGTCCTTTGTGACCACAGCCTTCTGAAAATGATGGGAGTGGCTGGAGAAAATAAGCACTCATCAGTTTTGTGACTGACCAAGGAGGATTTGGAATGAGTGGTCTGGGATACTTTCCAAACCCAGCAAGATCTTGTCATTGATAGCAGCAGGAATTCCAGACTATAAACCAAGGGTGCGACAACCTTCATGGATGGTCCAGGTCTTTGAGCTGACCACAGTGCAGCCATAAGCAAACATTAATGGGAGCCAGCAGAGAGGGAGAATATGTAAGGTGGGCCATTGGGTCCATGGAGGAATAGGATATCAATAAAATAAAGAGGCAATTTTAAGATGGTGACAGAATTTGGAGGTTTGTGTTGAGGGAAGATGAAACATTCATTCATCCCACCCCAAGTTCACTGCCTGGTCTGTGATGATTAGAGGCTTAGGTTTGGCCTCAGCATATCTGGGCTAGCCTAAGGCAACAGTTGTTTAAATTCCACCTGTTAGACTGTATCTGTTGCATGTTTAGGAATATCAAGCGAGGGAAGCTGGGAGCTTTGGTTGAGATGTATTCCATGTAGAATTGTCATCTAGCCTGACTTGTGCAAAGTGGATGGAATGGTCGATGTTCTTGATAAACCATTGACTCCAGGAAAGGATCTAAGAAGTGTGAAAGGACAGGAAATAAATTGATGATTAAATTAATTTGACATATTTAAAAATGACCAGGAATGTATGAAAGACTTGAAGCTGATTGTGGTTTTCTGTTAATTGCTGTTGTTCACAATTTTTTTTTATTATACTGTCTTCAACATAGTAAAACACAAGGCATTTGACGAGCATATCATCAGACAAAAATGAACAAGCCTAATTAGGGCAAGTGACTCAAGAGATAGTTATTATAGACCTGATTAAATCAGGATCAACAGGTGGAAAGTTCAGGGAGGGAATTCCACAGCCTCGGATGCAGACAGCTACAAACACTGCTGCTAGTGTTGATATGTAGGGAATGTGACACAACAAGCCACAGTTGAAGGAATATAAGTTTGAGGGCAGGGTGGCACAGTAGCTCAGTGGTGAGCACTGCTGCCTCACAGCATCAGGGACACAGGTTCAGTTCCACTCTCAGGTGACTGTCTGTGTGGAGTTTGCGCACTCTCCCTGTGTCCGTGTGGGTTTCCTCCGGGTGCTCTGGTTTCCTCTCACAGCTCAAAGATATGCAAGTTAGGTGGATTGGCCATGCTAAACTGCCCAAAGTGTCCAGGGACACGCAGGCTAGGTGGATTAGGCATGGTAAATGTTGGGTTACAGAGACAGGGTGAGGGATTGGATCGGGGAGAGATGCTGTTCAGATGGTTAGTGTGAACTCAATGGGCTGAACGGCCTGCTTCCAGATTGTAGGGATTCTCTGAATATTGCTGGAATGGAAAAGGTTCCAAAGGTAGTGAATGCCATTGAGGAATAGGAAAACGAAAGTGTGATTTTAAAAATGATATAGTTTGTGAATGGGAATATACGTTGATGGACATAGGGCTGAGGGATGAACGTGATTTTCAGTGGCTTTGGGAACATACAGAGAAGCTTTGGTTGACCTCTCCAGAATGTGACAATAGACAATAGGTGCTGGAGTAAGCAATTCGGCCCTTCGAACCAGCACCACCACTCATTATGATCACGGCTGATCATCCACAATCAGTATCCTGTTCCTGCCTTATCCCCATACCCTTGATCCTACTATCTTTAAGAGCTCTATCCATCTCTTCTTGCAAATATCCAGAGAGTTGGCCTCCACTGCCTTCTGGGGCAGAGCATTCCATATATCCACCACTCTCTGGGTGAAGAAGTTTTTCCTCAACTCTGTTCTAAATGGCCGACCCCTTATTTTTAAACTGTGTCCTCTAGTTCTAGACTCACCCATCAGTGGAAATATGCTTCCTGCCTCCAGAGTGTCCAATCCCTTAATAATCTTATATGTCTCAATCAGATCCCCTCTCATCCTTCTAAACTCAAGTGTATACAAGCCCGGTCGCTCCAATCTTTCAACATATGATAGTCCCGCCATTCCAGGAATTGACTTCATGAACCTACGCTGCACTCCCTCAATAGCAAGAATGTCCTTCCTCAAATTTGGAGACCAAAACTACATAGAATACTCCAGGTGTGGTCTCGCTAGGGCCCTGTACAGCTGCAGAAGGACATCTTTGCTCCTATACTCAATTCCTCTTGTTATGAAGGCCAGCATACTATTACCTTTCTTCACTGCCTGCTGTACCTGCATGCTTGCTTTCATTGACTGATGTACAAGAACACCTAGATCTCGTTGTACTTCCCCTTTAGTTGACTTGACTCCATTGAGATTGTAATCTGCCTTCCTGTTCTTGCCACCAAAGTGGATAACCACACATTTATCCACATTAAACTGCATCTGCCATGCATCCGTCCACTCACCTAGCCTGTCCAAGTCACCCTGTATTCTCATAACATCCTCTTCACATTTCACACTGCCACCCAGCTTTGTGTCATCAGCAAATTTGCTAATATTACTTCTAATGCCTTTGTCTATATCATTAATGTATATTGTAAACAGCTGCGGTCCCAGCACCGAACCTTGTGGTACCCCACTGGCCACCGCCTGCCATTCCAAAACGGACCCATTTATCACTACTCTTTGCTTCCTGTCAGCTAGCCAATTTTCAATCCAAGTCAGTATTTTTCCCCCAATACCATGCGTCCTAATCTTGCTCACCAATCTCCTGTGCGGGACTTTATCAAAGGCTCGCTGAAATTCCAGGTACACTACATCCACTGGTTCTCCCTTGTCCATCTTCATAGATACATCCTCAAAAAATTCCAGAAGATTAGTCAAGCATGATTTCCCCTTCGTAAATCCATGCTGACTCTGACCTATCCTGTTACTGCTATCCAAATGAGTTGTAATTTCTTCTTTTATAATTGACTCCAGCATCTTTCCAACCAATGACGTCAGGCTAACTGATCTATAATTTTCTGTTTTCTCTCTCCCTCCTTTCTTGAAAAGTGGGACAACATTAGCCACCCTCCAATCCGCAGGAACTGATCCTGAATCTATAGAACATTGGAAAATGATTACCAATGCGTCCACGATTTCTAGAGCCACCTCCTTAAGTACCCTGGGATGCAGACCATCAGGGACTTATCAGCCTTCAGACCTAACAGCCTATCCAACACCATTTCCTGCCGAATATAAATTCCCTTCAGTTCGTCCATTACCCTCGGTCCTTCAGCCACTACTGCATCTGGGAGATTGCTTGTGTCTTTCCTAGTGAAGACAGATCCAAAGTACCTATTCAACTCTTCTGCCATTTCCTTGTTCCCCATAATAAATTCACCCATTTCTGACTTCAAGGGTCCAATTTTAGTCTTAACCATTTTTTTTTCTTTTTACATACTGAAAAAAGCTTTTACTATCCTCTTTTATATTTTTGGCCAGTTTTCCTTCGTGCCTCATTTTTTCTCTGCGTATTACCTTTTTAGTTATCTTCTGTTGCTCTTTAAAAGTTTCCCAGTCTTCCGGCTTCCCGCTCATCTTTGCTATATTATACTTCTTCCCTTTTATCTTTATACAGTCCTTAACTTCCCTCATCAGCCATGGCCACCCTGCCTCCCCTTTGGATCTTTCTTCCTCTTTGGTACGAACTGATCCTGCACCTTCTGCATTATATCCAGAAATATCTGCAATTGTTGTTCCACTGCCATCCCTGCTCGGGTATTGTGCCACTGAACTTTGGCCAGCTCCTCCCTCATAGCTCCATAGTTCCCTTTATTCGACTGCAATACTGACACTTCCAATTCTCCATCTCCCTCTCAAACTGCAGATTAAAACTTATCATATTATGGTCACTATCTCCTAATGGCTCCTTCGCTTTGAGGCCCCTGATCAAATCTGGTTCATTGCACAACACCAGATCCAGAATTGCCTCCTCCCTGGTAGGCTCTAGTACAAGCTGTTCTAAGAATCCATCTCGGAGGCACTCTACAAACTCCCTTTCTCGGGGCCCAGTACCATCCTGATTCTCCCAGTCTACCCGCATGTTGAAATCTCCCATAACAACTGTAGTGATACCCTTGTGACAGGCCAATTTCAACTCTTGATTCAACTTGGACCCTACATCCTGACTACTGTTTGGGGGCCTGTAGATAACTCCCATTAGGGTCTTTCTACCCTTAGAATTTCTCAGCGCTATTCATACTGATTCTACCTCTCCTGATTCTACGTCCCCCCTCGCAAGGGAGTGAATATCATTCCTCACCAACAGGGCCACCCCACCCTCTCTGCCCACCAATCTGTCCTTTTGATAGCACGTATAGCCTTGAAAATTCATTTCCCAGGCCTTGTAAACTTGAAGCCACGCCTCAGTTATCCCCAGAACATCGTACCTGCCAATTTCCAACTGAGCCTCAAGCTCATCCACCTTATTTCTAATGCTTTGTGCATTCATATATAATATTTTTAAATTGTTTCTCCCCTCACCCTTCCTATCAATCCCTATTTCACTTGGCCATACTGTATGATCCCTTCCTGAGTCTTCTGCTCCGTTGATTCTGTTGTCTTTCTTAACTTCTCTTATTCTCACTTTCCGTTTAACTTCATTCTTAAATTTCCAGTTTGGCCCCTCCCCCCCCACAACTTAGTTTAAACACACCTGTGTTGCAGTAGCAAACCTGCCTGCCAGAATGCTGGTCCCCCACCTATTAAGATGCAAACCGTCCTCTTGTACAATTTATCCTTACCCCAAAACATACCCTAGTGATCCAAAAATTTAAGTCCTTGCTTCTGGCACCAGTCCCTCAGCCACACGTTCAAGTCCATTATTTCCCTGTTCCTGCCCTCTCCAGCCTGAGGAACTGGAAGCAAACTGGAGATAACAACCCTGGAAGTCCTGCTTTTCAGCCTTCTTCCGACTTCTCTGAAGTCCCGCTGTAGAATGTCCTTCCTTTTCTTCCCGACATCATTAGTGCCGACATGCACCACCACCTCTGGCTGTTCACCTTCGCCCTTGAGTATTCCCTGCACTCCATCAGTGACGTCCTGGATCCTGGCACCAGGAAGGCAACACACCATCCTCAAATCTCGCCTGTTGCCGCAGAAACCCTTTTCAGTCCCTCTCACTATGGAGTCCCCTATTACCACAGCTCTGCGTGATGTCTGACTCCTCAGCTCTGCCTCTACAGCAATTTTTGACTCGCAGACCTATCGCCTCTCGGACCGGCAGTGTCATCTGTCTCGTCAGTTTCCAAGGGAATCAACCTCTTTACAATAGGTACTTCCCCGGGGTCTCTTGTCCTTCATTCATGTCTTTCTTCCTCATCGACATCCCCCTTGTCTCTTCTGGTATCCTCGATGTAATGACCTCGCTGAAGGTCCTGTCCAGAAAATTCTCATTCTCTCGGATGAGCCTGAGGTCATCTAGTTCTTTCTTCAGTGCTGCAACAACCTCCTTCAGAAGCTGAATGTGTACACACTTTCCACAGCTATAGGAGCCAGAAGCATCGTCAGTGTCCCTGACCTCCCACATCATGCATGCAGCACAGTGAATCAGTTTGGCAGTCATGTCTTCACCTCTTCAACAGTGGCGTAATCTCCTCACTGAGCCTCCTCGCCGAAAACTCCTGAGCCAAAAACTCCCACTTTACTCACCAGGCACTTCTCTCAACCCTTGTTTTTTGCTGTGAGTCTGTGGACTCTTAATTAGGTTAGAGGAGGAGGGTGGGAGGGCGGCCCTACCGTGTAGGACCTGGGGCCGAGAACACACCTACTTAAGTAGTACTCACTTACCTTCCCAACCGCCTTTCTGCTCTGACCTCACGTCTGCCTGGCTCCCGACGTTCTCTACTGCAAAAAAGGGAGATGTGAATAATGGGATGCTGACCATGAATACACTATTGTAGTCTAGACGTCACAAACGCACCGTGGATGACAGTTCCAGTTGCAGAAGAGCTAAGGCAGGGCAGAGTTGGATGAGACTATTGAGGTGGCAAGAGGTAATCGTAGTGACTGCCCTTCATTCTCAAACTGCTTGCAATCCCTGAAATGGTTAGCTGCAACATCCTTCTCCAGTATCTTCCTCCATCATTCACTGAGTGGGACTGCCCTTGCCTGGTGCCATCTCCTCCAGCCCTGTAGCCCCAGACATATCCACACTTGTCTAAATCTGGCCTCTTGTGCATACCCAATCCTAATCCCCTCACCATCGGTGGCCATGTCTTCAGTCAGCAAGGGCCCAAGCTCTGGAATTTCCTCCTTTAACATCACTACCTCTCTATCCTTCTTTCAAGATGCTGCTTGAAACCTACTTCTTGGTTTATGGTTTTGTCCATCTGCAGTAGTATCCTTTCACATGCTCCAGTGTCTTATTTTGTTTTATAATATTTCACCCAGTACACCCTTAGGATTTTTTTTTGCGTTGAGTGCAAAGTATCAATGGAAATAGTTATTGAGCTATGACCACAAGAGGACATCATTTGTCATTTCAGAAAAGCCTGCTGCAAGTTTGAGACAAGGCAGAAACCTAATTGTGGAGATTAAAACTTGCGAGTGGGAGAAAGATAGACACAAATTTGAGTGGTGACAACACATTTGATAACTTGAGAGAAGAAAGGGATTTTTGTGATCTGAGTAGGAAGTGTAGAGCCACTGAAGTCTTCTTGGAAGTGATGGCATTACATTAGCTGATTTGAGAGAGAAGAGTACTTGAACAGATAGACTGTTTTTATTATTAGTTAGGTGCTGGGATTTAAAATTGAGAGGTCAAAACTTTGGTGGAATTGGGGTTGAGAGAACTGGAGATGGGTCTCATGTGACTTGTTGCTCCATTCACATTAATGCTTTCTTCTCTCGAGGTTCGTTGGCATGGAATTTTATGGAGAACTGAACTGTCCAGGCAGTGGTGAGGGAAGGAGTTACTAATGGCTGGCCAGGACACAAGGTAACACTTGCATCTGAATGGGCTCTTTAATTCTGGATCTAAGAACACGGCAGAGTCCAGCACCAGGAAAAGTCACAGTTCATCCAAAAAGAAATTCTCCAAGTTATCCAGAACCCTCAAATATCCTTCAAAATCCTCAAACATCTTTTAAAATCCCTGCCCCATCCATACACCATGACTGCTAGACTATTTCACTCACATGCCACACTGTATAAGCTGTTTGAATTTAAATTGTCCACATCCCTATCATCCTTTTATGACTGATTTTGTCTTGTGGCTCTGAAATTTTTGTTCCTCTTCATTGTAGAACCAAAGTGATTACAAACACAATAAAACCAAAAGAACTCTGGATGCTGTAAGTCAGGAACAAAAACAGAAGTTACTGGAAAAGCTCAGCAGGTTTGGCAGCATCTGTGAAGAGAAAATCAGAATTAAAGTTTCAGGACTGGTGTTCTGTGGAAGGGTCGCTGGACCCGAAACGTTAACTCTGATTTTTTTCTTCACAGATGCTGCCAGACCTGCTGAGCTTTTCCAGCAACTTCTGTTTTTGTTCCTGGCTACAAACACAAATGGAGCCATTCATCCTAATGCAATAATGCAGGCTGCCTGCAACAGAAAATTGGCTAGTCCCACTCATGCCTTTTCTCATTTCCCTGCAAAAGTTCTCTCATCAGGAACTTATCCGATTCCTACTTGGAAGCCATAAATCAATCTGCCTGACAAAACTCTCAGGTAGACACTCTACAGAGTCAAACCATTCTCTGCCTAAAATGTTTTTCCTTAGATCACTTCTGTTGTCTTAGCCAGTCACCTTCAGTTGGTATTCTCTGGTTCTTGACCCGACAGTTAATGGGAATAGTTTATCATGATCTATTCAGTTCAACTCCCTCAAGATTTTTAAATACCTACATCAAAGTTCCTCTTGACCTTCTCTTCACTAACACTTCATTAGGATTCAGTTCACGGGTAGCAAGACCTTTAATAGTCTCCCCCACAATAGTCAGTCAATCCGAAGTTATTGAAATAGAAGTTCGCCACTCAACCCATCAAGTTTCCCTTTCATTTCAGTGGGACCTTAGCTGAACTGAATAGATTAGTTCTGTCCGGAAGCTTAGGTCTGTAACTTGTAGTATCCTTGCCTGAGCAAAGTCTATGAAAGTTCCAGAATTGGAGTCCATCATTCAAACAAAGCACCCACTTGATTGGCATGTCTTTCACCACCTTAAACATTCATTCCCTCCGCCACTGGCATGCAATGACAATGATGTGTGCCACCTACAAAATGCGTTGCAGCACTTCACCAAACCTGTACTGTTCATCATTTATATAAACTACTTGGATGTGAATTTAGAAGGAATAGTTAGTAAGTTGGTGGATGACGTCAAAATTGATGGTACAACTCTTTCAAAACTATGTTCATTCTTCACCCACTCTACAGTAACCAATCACAGGCTCGCCACACTCTCCAGGATAACCAATCACAGGCCACATGCCCTCTCCACAGTAATCACAAGCTCCCAGCATTTCCCAGCCTCTGCCATGCTCATTCTCAGAATTGTATTGAGTTTTTTGGTGTTGGGTATCAGGACTCAGATTTCTTTGAAACCCAGCAGCACCCTGACCGGAGAGTTAACTGGACGCCAAGTGCTGTTGCTACTGTTCATTTTGCTTTATTCACTCAGTTCAATAATGTATGAATGGAATTCTTTCCTAGTCCCAGGTCTGACCTGAGGCAGGAAGTTTAAGGAAATGGTTCCAAGGTACTGGGCTGAGAGTTTTAGGGAATGTCACTCTCCAGTTAAAATGGGGACAACATGCAGAATGCTGGCATGGACCCGACCAAACGAGATTTCTGTGTACAGCAGGCCAGGCAGCATCAGAGGAGCAGGAAAATTGATGTTTCGGTTTGGGACCCTTTTTCTGAAGAATGGTCCTGACCTGAAACGTCAACTTGCCTGCTCCTCTGTTGTTGCCTGGTCTGCTGTGTTCCTCCAGCTCTATATTATGTTATCTCTGACTCCAGCACCTGCAGTTCTTACTATCTCTGAGATTTCTGTACACAGTTTTCAACCTAAACTGCTTTGAAGAGTTGTCAGAGCATCTTGATTACCCCCAGAGGGGCAGGTGGCTGGAGACCTTTCTAGCAGCCACCATGGTCATGGTTTGTCAGTTAGAAGATTAAAACTTCAGGAATAAGAAAGGAAATCCAGCTGTGTCGATCGCATACCTAGAGAATAAAGAAAATTCCAACAAAATAACCAAAACAAAACAAAAAATGAAGTCGTTCAATTTTTATTGTAATAGTCTTGACATGTTGTTTGTGTTTCACAGTTTGCAAGAGGAGGAGACTCCCCATGAGAGAGGCATTTTGCAGGTCTGGACGGCATGTGGTATCTCTGGGATCCCCAAGCAGCTGCCTGGCCTTGGTGGCAAGGTGGTGTTACAGGCTGCTTTGGGAGCAGAACATGGTGTGCTCCTGACAGAAGGTGAGGGACTTGAGCAAAGCGAAGCTGACAACAAGAAAGCCCTTTGAATGTGGTGACTTTGCCATTCGCAGCAAACTGATTTGTTTGAGGCAAGAGAGTGGGTCATGAGGTGGAGGCAGCTCTTGGGCAGACATTGGGCATAATCCTGCTGGTAGAGTAAGGGCTGGGAACCACTGTGTTGGAAGAGTCTGAGTGAGTTGCTGTAATGATTCCTGATTTCAGCCCTGAATAGCCTGGCTCTGATGTTAAGATTATGTGCCCAAGTTCTGTCCGTCACCAACAAGGCGTAAATTGACAGTTCGACTGAAAACACTACTCTTGCCTGCATGGGTGCAACTCCAATGTCACAAAACATTTGACACTATCCAGGTCAAAGCAGCCACTTGATTAGCATCCCATCCACCAGGAATATACAGGGTGGAAAGTGTGTACCATCTACAAGATACACAGTGCAGTAACTTTACCAAAGCTCCTCCTTCGAAAACCATGATCACAATCATAAGAAAGACCAGAGCAGCACATGCATGAGAACACCGCTGCCTACAAAATTCCTCTCCAAGACATGCACCATCCTGACTTGGGAGTATAATCAGCGTTCCTTGAATGTTGCTGGGTCAAAATTTTGGAACTCCCTTCTTAACAGCACTGTAGACTGCAGCACAACAATGAAGCAGTTCAACACCAGTTAGTCCAGGGCCATTAGGGATGGGTAACAAATACTGGCTAGCCAACAGTTTCCATGTCTCATGAATTAAAGATAAGACTAGATTTATATTCTAGATTTATTCAAATTAATTTGAATTCCGCCATTTGTGCAGTGATTTGAAGAGATTTCTTTTGGACCATGGATTATGATTCCGGAACATAACAAGAGACAATAATGTAAAAGTAAAGGCAGAATGATGGAAGGGAAGTAAGTGGACATTAGATACAGATCGGAATGTTATAATTGAATAGTGGAACAGGTATAGAAGTTCCTACTGCTGTTTTGATAGTTTTCCTAGTCTTCTCTAGACACAGTTAACCACAACATTCACCTCTCCAGTTCCTGCCCCGGTGCCCAACTCATTGGGACTCGAATCTGGTTGCACTTGCAATTCATGTCAGAGCATCTCCAGCTGTTTTACTTAACTTACTACCACTGCCGTTCCCCTAAGAACCGTCACCCCATCCTTCCCCTTGGTGAAATAATTCACAAGCTTCCCCTCAGATCCGATATGTCCTCGTTCACAACTGCTAGTTCTATTTGAATGCAAAATATTGCAGATGCTGGAAATCTAAAACAGAGAATGGTGGAGAAATACAGCAGGTCTGGCAGCATCTGTGGAGAGAGAAACAGAATTAACGCTGAGTCTGGTACAAATCTTTTTCAGAAATCATACTGGACTTGAAATGTTAGCTCAGCTTCTCTCTCCATCTGTGCTGCCACAGCTGCTGAGTTTTGTCAGCATTTTCTGTGTTTGACCCATTTCTAATGCTTTCTGCCTTTTGCCAACCCCTTCACTGCTTGGCTTGTCTGACATCCAGTCTTGAAGGAGTCAAAATTGCTTTTTTACACCTTGAGGATTATCTTCATCCCTTGCCATTAACTGCGTCTTCATGACCGATGCTATCCCTCATTCTGATGGATGGCTTGGGCCAAATCAGACTGGTACCAACCTTGGGGATCTATTCAAATCTGAATCAACATTCCTGTTCCATATTCTTTACCCCGCTTAAAATCAATCCGCTTCCAAAATCCTCCGACATGGCTTGGTTACCTCTACACTTTACTACCCTGCTAGTCTGGGGTAAACCTATACTTATTTAAAATAGAAATCTGGAACCAAGTCCCATTCTCATTCCCTACTCTGACTCCCTGCCTCCATCTCTTTAATGTCTTCCAGCACTAACAGCACCTTGGGCCTAATCTTCATAATGCAAACTCCCTTGGTGAACTAATGCCTGAAATTCTTCTCATTTTGTTTTCAGATGGCGATGTCTACAGCTTTGGATGCCTTCCGTGGGGACTGGACTGTGAGGCTAGTCAGTCAACAGGCCCAATGCTGGAGCAGGCCTTAGCTGGCTTGCATGTGGTCAGTGTGGCGGCCGGTAGCTACCACAGTGGAGCAGTAACCGAGGATGGAGCTGTATACATGTGGGGAGAGAATTCATCCTGCCAGTGTGCAGTCCAGGGTCAAAGCCAGATCCCGATACCCACCCTGGTCATGATATCAGACTCTGAAACCAGCCCCCCAGAGTTGGTCAAGACAGTGCAGCTGGCTTGCGGAGAACAGCACAGCTTGGCTCTGTCATCGAGGAAGGAGATCTGGGCCTGGGGCAGCGGCTGCCAGCTCGGACTCGTCACAGCCATTTTCCCCTTGGCAAAGCCACAGAAGCTGGAGCACCTTGCTGGACGGGCAGTGATACAAATCGCCTGTGGTTCCCACCACAGTCTGGCACTGGTTCAAAGGCCCTGGCCCCATGAGAAGAAGCAGAACTCGGAAAAGTGCCACCACTGCCACCAGCTGCTGCTGACCATGATGGACAAAGAAGATCATGTGATCATCTCAGATAGCCACTACTGTCCTCTGGGCATGGCACTGTCCAACTCAGAACACAAGAACTCTGCCCAGAATCCTGATCACCACTGCTCCCCATCTGAGCAACTCCCTCACAATCATGTAACGGGCGCAGACAGATCCGAGCAGCCCCAGCCAGTGCATCCTGAGCACTTCTCAGGTGATACTGACAAAGTGGAATCAGCGCAATGCCCTGATAACTCTGAGGCAGGTGAACCTCCCAGCTCGCAGCAGGAGCCCAATGGAGTATTAAACCACACAAAACCCAGGAGTTCACAGTACCCCGATGAGGAGGCAGTAAAAGCATACCTCAGAAAGCTGTCTGACATCTCCCAACTGGACTCCTCCACAAAAAGCGTGCACCCTCCCAACCTGCCACCTTTATCCATGTCTGAGGACACCCAACCCAGCAGCCCTTCCTCTGCAGCACCTTCAACATTTAATAACCTGGTTGTCTCCTGTGCTTCAGTTGTTGGCGAGAGAGTAGCCGCCACCTATGAAGCCCTTTCGCTCAGAAAAGTAGTGAACTACTACTACCCATCTCAGGGTGCAATTGCGGCTTGCATCGGCAGCCCAGCCAGTGGTGGAATCCAGCACAAAGACACCAGAAAGGAACTGGTAAAAATGGAGGAGTCCATGCCTGACAAAAAGAGCTTCAGCCTGGGCGATATACGGGAGCAAGACTCAGAGGGCTTTTGTCGTCGACTCTCTCTGCCAGATCTTCTATCCCAAGGTACTGCCCAACTACAGGCAAAACGTGGTGCTCAGTCAGGTAGAGCTCACAGAGGTGCCAGAAATCACTCGCCCAGCTGAAGCAACACCAGAAGTCAGACGACACCCGGTTATAAAACTGAAAGAACTGCGGATGCTGTAAATCATAAAGAAAAACAGGAATTGCTGGAAAAGCTCAGCAGGTCTGGCAGCATCTGGGAAGAGAAATCAGAGTTAACGTTTCGGGTCCGGTGACCCTGCCCCAGAACTGGGGTTGAAATTGCAGTTTTGAACGCTTGTGATTTCAAATTAATCCGTTGGACTACAACCCGGTGTCATCTGACTTCTGACCTTGTCACCCCAGTTCAACACTGGCACAACAGCAGCTTCACCAAAGACAGATGAATGATTTGCATAAAAAGCGTCTGACAACAGTTAAATCATTCATCAATTTTTACAGGCTTGCCCTGTTGTTCTTGTTTTTCTGGATTCAGCAATGGATTGTTATTTGAACAATGGGTAGTAATTACTGGTGGTGGTTTAAGCTGGGGTTTCAGATGTGCTATATTCTCTCTAAACTGCTCTTGAATATTGTTTATTCAAGCCAGTCACTTTTTGGAACAACCCAGGTACTTGGGAAGCCTATTGTTTTAAATTTGGAATTATTGTATGTGTCTTCATGAACATAAGCCAAAACAATCTCAGCAGTAATGGACTTAGCATCAATTATTATAATGCTCTATGCCCTTAGTTATATAGCACAAGAAAGCTGGAACATTCATAAAAACAACAATGCCTAACAAAAATGTTTCAACTTAGAGATAAGTGCTCTGCAAATAAATCAAAACTTTTCACTCAAGGCCAGAAAAATAGGATTTTTACAGTTTTATCAATTCCATCTCCTACTGTCTGAAACCACATTTCTATGAAACTAATTCTGTTATCTCTTTACCAGTTAACATATGGTTCTGTGCAGGTTTATCCTCCAGTAATGCATCACCTAACATTTCTCTGGATTAATTCTCCTGATCATTATCCTGTGAATTTAAGTATGTTTAATCAGCTGCAGTATTGGTGAAGATGCATATAGATATTAAATCATGAGAATGTCAGACACAAAGTATGTATTTTTAGTGTTTTGTGTTCCAGTATATAATCAAAGAACTGTTCTATTCAAATCTGACTTTTTGCTAGCATTAAGACTGGTACCTTTATTCTTCATTCATTAACGGATGAGGGCGTCACTGGCAGCTTTGATAGTCAATCTCTAATTGCCCAGAGGGCAGTTGAGAGTCAACCACATTGCTGTTGGTCTGGAATCACATGTAAGCCAGACCAGGTAAAGATGGCAGTTGCCTTCCCTAAAGGACATTAGTGTACCAGGTGGGTTTTCCTGACAATTGACAATGGATTCATGGTCATCATTCGATACTCAATTCCAGATATTTTATTGAACTCAAATTCCACCAACTGCCATGGTCCCAAGAATGTTATCTGGGTCTGTGGATTAACAGTCCAGCGATAATACCACTTAGGCCATCGCCTCCCTAAGACCGCTGAGACTTTTTTGGATTTTTTGTGTTTTAAAATTCAATTTGTTGTGCAAGAGAAGTATCTTGCATGTGATAATCAGAACTGTAAAGTTTGACATAGTTGTCAATCCATAGTCTTAACTATAGTTTTAAAGAAAAATATTTACTGGTGAATATTAAGCAGATTCAAGGATCTGTGAATGATTGATGCGCATATTTACAAATATTGGACAATACATTAAGACCAATTCTTTAAGGAGGTAACTAAGTTAGACAAAGGAAAGTCAGTGCATGTGCCTTATTTGGATTTCCAGAGGCCTTTGACAAGGTGCCACACAGAAGGCTGCTAAAGAAATTAAGAACTCATGATGTTAGGTGCAAGATCTTGGCAGATGGACAAGAGTGAGGATGAAGGGATCTTTTTCAGGCCAGTGACTAGTGGAGCTCTGCACGAGCCAGTATTGGGACTATAACTATTCATGTTATACGTTAATGATCTAAACAAAGAAACTGAGAGTATTGTTGCAAAGTGTGCAGATGTCATGAAGATAAATGGAGGCACAGGTACTATTGATGAGGCGGGAGGCTGCAGAAGGACTTGGACAGGCTGGGAGAGTGGACAAAGAATTGACAGATGGAATACCATGTGGGAAGGCATGAGGGTATGAACTGTGGTCGGAAGAAAAGAGGTGGTCATCTACCCAGAAACTGCAGAATATTTGACTTAAAAATCGCAATTGTGTGAGACATGATAGTGTCATGGCACCAAGATCTTCTGTAGCCACCTGACATCCACAAGTAATTGTGTCTTTTTCTTTCAGTTTCCCCAAGACTTCTCAGAAGAGCAGGACGAGCAAGAATCAAATCGGTGAGCCTGACCCCAACGCCCGGAAGTGAGGCAGCTGCACACCTTCCTTCCTTACAGACAGAGTTATGGAGCTGGGGACGAGGCAAAGAGGGCCAGCTAGGTCATGGAGATGTCCTTCCCAGGTAACAGGAGTTCAGTCATCTGTGGATAAACCATGTTGTTGAACTAATGTTCGTTGTTTCCTGCCTTGTCACTTCTTCAAAAAAAAATTGTATTTCAGATCACCTCAGTTCAATAAAAGGTAACCAAGCAGAGTGCCATATAATCCTAAGTGTGCTGGTGGCACAGTAAGTGCTCCAGGTTAGGCAGTAAGGTACAAAATGACTTTGGCTGTCAAGAAATTAAATGATTAGGAAGACTGTGGTGCAGCTGTTTAATGTTGGGAAATAAAATCATTGACTTTAAATCGAGTTTGATCATGAATATTGCTGAAGAGAGGCATGTTGTTGAAGCTTTTCATCTTGCACTCAGAACAAACCCAAGAATGTCCAATTTGAAAAGATTACAAACAACTCTACAACAGTGAAAAAAAGGGGATGAATTGGTTGGCAAGGCCAACTAAAATTTGTCAAGTTGTTGCCATGGAGAAAGCAACAGGGAAACTATAGGCCCCCCCATGCTCCTGGGTTATTCAGAACAGACAAGGCTTGGATTTATTCTGTTTGTTTGCAGAAAACATATCCTGGCATATCAATACCAGTTAGAGCCATTACAAGCTTGACTATCTTAAGTTTCATTTTAGTGTCGTAAATAGTACACTCAGGATTGTTCAAGTGCTGCACAAACTTGCAATTACAGCAAACAGTGTGCGTTTTGATTTTGGCTTTGCAAGGTCTGGTTGAATATAGTCTTCCCTATATTTATGCTCCATTATCTTTGAAATATAGGTCAACACTTGATTGTCTTCTCTATTAACTAAGCTTGCATGCCAGCTTTTTGTGATTCATTTACAGGGAACTCCAAATCCCTCAGTGCTACAGCTTTCTCCACTTAAATAATATTTTAAATGTTCCCTGTGTCTTCTTCCTCCTGTTATTTCTGATCTCCACCATCCAGTACTAACTGAAGTACTTGCCTGCCTTTTTGAACAATCACATACCCTTGAATATTTAGTTCCCAATTTTGTAAACCATGTTTCTGTAATACCAATACAACCATTCATATTAACCCTTATTTGTGCTGTTAACTCATTTACTTTCTGAATACTTTGTGCATTCAAGCAAAGAGCCATTAATTCTACCTCTTGCAATTCTTTTCCCCTTTGAGCCTATTTGCTGACTTTTTCTTGTTTGTTTGTTTATAGACTGTAATTAGTGTTAAGGCCTTTGTACAACTCTTTTTATTCAATCTGCCAGAACACTGGTCAAAGTATGGTTTAAGTGCAGTCTGTCACGCTGAAATACTTCCTTTCTACACCTGTACTGGTGTTAGTGCTTTATGATCTGAAACCTATTCACCCACACCAACTTTGGAGCCATGCATTTATCTCCTTGTCTTTCATTGCCCAATGACAGTTTGTCCTAAAACTGAATGACTGACTGCCAACTTCTGCAAAACAAAAGCCAACAAATGAAACCAAAGGGACCTGTCTAAGCTCCACAACTCACCTTCTTGGCACCATATATTTTAGGATGTACCACTATGGAAATGCCAGATAACTTCTAAAACCACCAAATGTTTTGATTTCATTTTGGGATCCACATGAATAAGCCGTAACTCTAATGGAATTAATGACCCACTACTCCTGACTTGCTGATTCAGCCATTAAACCCTCTTATTTGAAAAGATGCTATTACCTTCTTTGATTTAAGAAATAATAACAATTTAAATCTTTTGTTGATTAAATTGCAGACCACCAGGCTCAACCAAAAGGCCTCTGTTGGTCATTGTGTTTTCTCCCTTCAAACGCTGACCTTTGCATTTAGCACTTGGAGTGATAGTCACCCTAGGTGTATGTGAGTTACACCTACACTGAGAGTTAATTGTAAGATAACATCTGATTCCCAAGTTATACCTCTAAAAACACATTAATTATGGAATGTGATATCTTAAATAATTGAGGGAACTATGTCCTTTCAAGGCGGAGACCAGAACAAAGCCCTAACCTTAAAATTAAGGCTAGGCCATTCAAGGATGATGTTTGGACGCAATTCTGACAAATCAAGTGGAAGTCTGGAACTCTCAAAAAAACAGTTGAGTCTGGTCAATTGAAACTTTTAAAAATGGAGGTGGATGTTTTTGTTGGGCAGGGTATCAAGGGTTTTGGAACAAAGGCAGGTGCAGATACAGATCAGAAAAATCTAACGATGTGATTGAATAGGCTGAGAGGGCTGAATGGTCTGCACCTGAGTTCACCAGCAATACAGCTTTGATCTTAATTAAAGGCATTAGAAAGTATTTGGAGAAGGATCATTGACTGATCTGGAATGGGGGTGTCATTAGGAAAGTTTATAAAGGCTAGGCCAGTTTCCATTAGAGTTATGAATGAAAGTCATATTGAGGTATAAAAAAAGATCCTGAGGGGATTTGACAAGGTGGACTCTCAAAGGACTTTTCAACTTGTGGGAGAGGACTAGGGGGATTCTGCTTGAAACTAAGAGGTCGTTCATTCAAGAGGGAGATGAGTATTATTTTTTCTCAGAAAATTCAAGTCTTTGGAGCCCTTCTCCAGAGTGGGTGAAGGCAGAATCATTAAATATTTTTAAAACGGAGGTAGATAGATTCTTGACATGCAAGGAAGTCAAGGGCTTGATTGCTTTGAATAGCAGAACAGGTTCAAAGGGCTTAACGGCATTCTGTTCCCAATTTGTATGTTCCGGGATTCAACGGTCTGCATGTCTGCAGTTTGGGTGCTGACCTCAGATCCTTATCTGAAGCTAATGGACTGTGTACAGCTATGGCTGATGTCCACCGAGGCTGCAAGTTACTTTGCAGGTTCTACTGTCAGAAAGTGCCTGAGTAGTTATTCAATAAGGAGAGGATCAGCCTTAGCAGAGAGGCAGTCTGCAGTTATATACTCTGTTGACATTCACTGTGCTTCTCAGTGTGGAAGCATAGGGTGACTAGGATCTGTAGGATTGTATCCGAGGTTGTTCCCATAAGTTTCAAAAACTTTTGCATTTATGCTTGAAGAACTAAGTCCTATGCATCCAGAATAGCTTGTCCTCTTATTGAATCATAATTCATCAAAATAGTTTCTGACAGTGATGCATAATTCACATGAGCTGTATCCATCCAGCCTGATGCATGGACAGTTTCCAGTTTTCCTTCAGTCACTCCATTTATTTTGCTCCTTTTTGAAACAACATAAAGGTTGTCTGCACATCCTTTTCCTCAAATTTCAGTAGGGCCCAAAGGAATTTAAATATTTCCTATTGCCTTCAGGTTATGACTAGGCTTTCCTCATTAGAATCATCCTCTGTACCAGAGGCCTCGTTATATAATTCCAGCCTTCATCTGACACTGTCACTTCAACTCCTACACTTTATTGCTCTATCTCCCCTGAACTCCAGTTCCAGCCTCTTAAGTGGTCTCTTTCACTGTTTTCATTGCCTGAAGTTCAAGTTCCAAGTCTTTCAAGTTCCCTTTCGTGTTTTTTAAAATCTCCTTTTCTATTTTAAGTTGCTTTAATTATACATTGAATTCTTGCAAACTCAAATGATTCACCAGTTGACTTGCCTTATTCCAGTCACTTCCACCAATCTCAGACACTCTGTCAGTGTATTAATTATCTCTGCATTCTTTGGAAGGAAATTCCACCCCCAAATCCTTTGTCAATTTTATTGGCTAACTGTTAGCCAACTATTGTAAATCAATAAGGGCTACTCCGTCTTGAAGGAAGTTTTAGCTGCTTCTATTTGCCATCATTTTTTGAAAATCAGAAAATTATCTGGCCCTGTTACTCTTTATGAATTACCATAGGCCCATGTTGAATTTCACATCTGCATCCGAAACATCCCATACCAAGCCCCCAGAGCTTTGTTACGGCCCTGGCAGGAGAAGTGAGCTGGACATCAATTCCCAGTATTCCACAAGCTGAATAAAAAGTTGAACTGGCTTACTTAAATCACCAAAATGGTCAATTTGTTTCTCTTTATTACTGTTAACTGGAACAAAAGTAAACTTATTAATGCAAACTTTATTCTTCAGAATTATAATGGGCAGTTGGGGGGTGGGGATTGTGGTAACAGCAAAAAGGGGGGAGGGAACACAGCAAAAAATGGAAAAAAAAGCAAACAGCCCTGTAGGCAAATTCAGATGAAAAAAAAGCTTGATTTCTGACAATTCATTTGAATTGTTGTTGATGAGATTTGCTTGCTGACAGTTGGAGAATGATGGAAAATCTTCAGACTAGATATTAAACTTAACTGAGGAGCAGTTAGGTGTCATGACATTTGAAACTTTAAACAGGCTTTTCAAACTATTTCACAAAAATACAGAGTTCATTGTTTTCAGCTCCAAGCTCTGACTCTTTACTGATAGATTAGGCTGGATGGAAAGGAGAGGAGGACTACACTCTTGTGAATTCTTCAACTACTGATCACAACTTCTAAGCATGTACTGAAAAAAACTTCCTCAGTCCAGAGACAGTTGCTGGGCAATGACAGCACAGATCCTAGGTTAGGGTTTCCCTGATATGTTTCTTCAATGATCAAAACAATAAATCACCATCCTTCTCTCTCTAAAAACTTTGCTGGACACTGCTTTTCAAAGTCACATTTTTTTTGTGAACAGCAGATAAACCATAGTCTCATTTAACTTTCCACTTTCCAGTTCCAGTCAACCACATGATAAATAATTTTCAACACGACAATCTCCAAACATGTCCGTGTTCCAATTCGCATTAGCCACAAATACGTGCATTCCCAACACGTCATGGTCACTGGGTCAAAGTCCCAGAAACTCCCTCTCTGACAGCATGTGGACTGTAGCAGATCATGCACCAAATGGACTGTAGCAGATCATGATGGCATCTCACCATCACCCTCAAGGGCAGCTAGACATGGACAATAAATGCTCGCCTAGGCATTGACATTTGTTCAAGAAACAAAAAAAAATAGGGAATTAGCACCAGACATTGTAGTATTGGTTCTGCAATGGAGTGCCTTGCTTTGAAAGGAAGGTGCGGACATGAGTTAAAGTGCAAGCATGGCTCTCCCTGAGGTGAACAAGCTTTGATAGTCTTTCCTGGTTTACGACATTCCTTCAATACAAAACAACTTTCTCTTCAAATTCTGTCTTTGGAATGTTGTCCTTTCCCTGTCTTTGCTGTTTTTGTTTCCTTTTATTCCCAACGTGGAGGTACAGACAAGCAGGAGATGGCAAGACTGCAGATGGTGGAGTCAGAGTCCATACAGTGTGGAGATGGAGGAACACAGCAGGTGAGGCAATATCAGGGGAGCAGGAAAGTTGACATTTCAGCTCGGGACTCAACCAGCGACTTTCCTGCTCCTCAGTTACTGCCAGGCCTGCTGCGTCCCTCCAACTCCACATTGTATGTATTGTCTTTTGACAAATAGGCTTTGTCCAGTTATTTTCTCAAACTGCCCTTGATCGCCCTCTCAGAAGGATACCTACCACTGCTCAGCAGCCCGATTCTAATAGTTCACTATTGGTGACTCTACCTTCAGCAGCTTGGTTTGGAGCTCTGGCATATCCTAGCAACACTTCTCTGCCTCCTTACAATGCTCCTTGAAACTTACCTCTCCAGCCTAATATGGCATCTGTTAAACTTTTTTTGATCATTCGCCTGTGAACCACCTTGACTTAAAAACAACTATAAATTCAAGTTGCTGTTGTAATTTTGTCATAAAATCCTGCACTTCCAAACACAGAAGCATCCCAATCACTTGTAAAATTTCAAACAACAGCTCCATCTGAATCAATCTGACCAGCAACCGGTCCAATTGGCCTGAATTGTATTGCACTATATCGAGTAGACCTTGGCTCAATCATAAACACCAAAGTGGGGATGCATTCTGAGAATTACATAACACTGAGCACTATTTGTGGCTGCTCAGGTACTGAAGCAGTCCATGTTCAAATGCAACAAGATCTGGACAATATCCAGGCTGGAGTTGACAAGTGGCAAGTAATACTCCCATAACACAAATGCCAGGAACTGACCATCCCCAATAAGAAATAGTCTAACTATCACGCCTTGACATCCCATGGTTTACGTCCTGGGAGTTATCACTGGTGAGAAACTCAACTGGACTCACCACATAAACTCAGTAGCAACAAGACCAGGTCAGAGACTTGGAATACTGTAGCACATAATTCACCCCCTGATCCCCTGAAGCCTTCTATCATTTACAAGGCACAAGTCAGGAGTATGATGGAATATTCCTCACTTGCCTGGATGAGTGCAGCCCCAACAACACTCAAGAAGCTTGACACCATCCAGGACAAAGCAGCCCACTTGGTTGGCACTACACCCACAAGCATTCACTCTCTCCACTACTGGTGCTCAGTAGCAGTATTTACAAGGTACACTGCAGAAATTCATTAAAGATCCTCAGATAGAACTTTTCAAACCAATGACCACTTCCATCTAAGAGAACAAGGGCAGCAGATACATGGGAGCAGCACCTCCTGCAAGTTCCCTTCCAATCCATTCACTATCCTGACTTGGAAATATATTGCCATTCTTTCAAAGATGCTTAATCAAATTCCTGGAATTCTCTCCCTAATGGCATTGTAGGTCAACTTACTGCACATGGATTGCAGCAGTTCAAGAAGGCAGCTCACCACCACCTTCTCAAGGGCAGCTAAAGATGGATAACAAATACTGGCCAGCTAGCCTGACCCATGTTCCATGAATGAATTTAAAAAAGTCACTGGATTTTCATAGCACCACTGTGAATGCTGAGCGTGATGTTTGCTGATGGATGTGATTATCATTTAGAGTAGTGAACAGTGCCTACTCACTTGCAATAACAAAGTTCTTGCCCTGTCTCTAGGCTTCAACCCCTGTGCATCAAGAGCTTGAGCAATAAGGAGGTGGTCCAGATTGTGGCTGGTGCATACCACTCATTGGCTTTAACTGCCAGGTCACAGGTAAGATTCATACTATTTGCTCCATTATCCTTCAGTGTCTCTAATCTGAGAGAACTAGGAAGTACTTTGTCAAAGCAACAAGGAGAGTTAAAAATGGACCACGGTATGACAAAAGCAAAGGTTATATGCAAGGACAGACATGGTTGGACCACACAAGAAAGGAGCCTTGAGGTGGCAGCCACATGATGGTAATTTTTCAAATTCATTCACGGTGTGGGTAAGAAATATGAATCTAAGACTAGTGTGTTAATTTGTTAAAAAAAGAAAAGGCACTTGAAGAAATACAAAGAGTTAGTTAAAGTGAACTGGGAATATACGTTAATAGATATGTCAGAGGAACATAGGATCAAAGAAAGTTTGCAATTTTCACCTGAACTGGCCAAAGTGTAACTACAGACAAACTACAAGGTGGTGGACTCTCTACTGCCATCTGAAATAGCTGAGCAATCTGCTCAGTTGTATCAAGCCACTGTGAAGTCTAAATAGGAAATAAAATTAGGCTCTAGGTACTGGAAAATTAAATGGTGAAAGTAGCCCTCTTGAGCCTATGAAGTCTTCCTGACTGTCATGTTCAATAAATTATATCTTTAAATACGCCATTCAGCATCCATCACCAACTTGGCAAGGCAGGGCAGAGCAACCAGAGGTGACTGCATAGTGGCATACAGTCAGGAGAAGTTACCCTGGGAATCACCAACATTTACTCCAGACCCCATGAAATCTTGTGGCATCATGCGAGCTTGCTAGGGGTGATTGTATCAAAATAAGGCATCACCTAGTTAAGATAGTGATAAAGAAAAAAGAAATTTTCTCAGTGGATTGAGAGTCTATGCAACTCTTCCCCTATAAGAGACAGTAATCAGAGAGCTTGAATATTTTTAAGGCAGATGTATAGATTTTTGATTAGCGAGGGGATCAAATATGTGTTAGGTCGCAACGTGGATTTGAGGTTATGGCCAGATCAACCAAGACTTTATTGAATAACAGAATATGCTCAAGGGGCTGAATGGCCTGTTCCAGCTCCGAATTTGTAAGTTTGTCTATGTGGCCAAGAAACTGTCTTGGCGTTAATGACCTACTGAATCCCATCAGCCAGTAAATCAGTACCTGTCCGTGTTGAGCGCAAATTGGAAGCAACAAAGGCCATGGGCACAGGATAACTCTGAATGGAAGATTTCAATATCCAGCAGAGAGTGGCTTGGTAGTATCAATGAGGACTTAGCTGGTTGAGTCCTAAATGGGCTGCTGGACTGACCTGTGGCAGGTGGCAGGTGGTAGGAGAACCAACATGAGGGAGAAACATACATGAGTTTGTCCTTACCAGTCTACCATTTGCACATGCTTCTGTCCAGTGCAATCATGGTAGGAGTGACAACTGCACAGCCCCTGTGGATGTGAAGCCCCATCTTCAAATAGAAGACGCCCTCCATGTTATATGACACTACCACTGAGCGAAAAGGGGTAGACTTTGACCATGTCTAGCTACCAGGAGGTGCTATGAGCTATCAAGAACAGAATTGTATTCAACCAAAAACTGTAACCACATGAATCGGCCTATCTCAGGCTCCAATATCACCATCAAGGTGATGGAATCAGTTCTTGTTTCATTGAAGAGTGCAGGAGGGAATGCCAGGACCAGCATCACATATACTTAAAAGATGAAATATGAGGGTACAACACAGGACTACTTGAATGGCAAGTAAAATAGGCAGAGCTAAGCGATTCCGCAACCAATGGATCAGATCTGAGCTCTGCTGTACAACCACATCCAGTCATAGAGTCATACAGCATGGAAACAAGCCCTTCAATTCAACCAGTCCATGCCAAACATAATCCCAAACTAAGCTAGTCCCACCTGCCTGCTCCTGGCCCATATCCCATGAATGGAGGTAGACAATTAAACAATTCACTAGAGGCAGTGACGTCACAAATATTCACATCAGGGAAGCCCACCACATCAATGTAAAGATCCACGCTGAAGTATTTGCATTCATTTACAGCCAGAAGTGTCAGGTGGATGATCCACCTGCTGAGCTCCCCAGCATCAAAATGTCATTCATTAGCCAATTTGATTCACTCTACAATTTAAAGAAATAGCTGGATGTTGCAAAGGCTATGAAGTCTGACAATATTCCAGCAATGGTACTGAAGACTTGTGTTCCAGCATTTGCTGCTCTCCTAGCCAAGCTGTCCCAGTACAGCTACAATGAAAGTATTTACCTGACACTATGGAAAATAGCCCAGATAAAAAATAAAGCACATCAAATCTAATTTGGCACAATGGGCCATCAGCAGCAAGAGAATTGTATTGAGAAGGCTGATGATATGATTATTGGATGCTCAGTGATGTTGCTAGATCTGTTCAAAATCAATCTTATTTAGCATGATACAGTGCCATACAATATGATAGAAAGGTATTAGCAGTGCGAAGGTAGGGCTTCACCTCCACAAGGACTGTGTGGAGGTCACTTTTACTGATACAGCCACAGACGGATGCATCTGCAGCAGGTAGATTGGTGAAAATGTGGTTAAGTATCTTTTTCCCTCTTGTTGATTCTCTCACCCCCTGCTGCAGACCCAGGTGAGCAGTTATATCCTTTAGGACTTGACCATCTCAGTCAGTATCAGTGCTAACAAGCCACTCGTGGTGGTGGTCATTTAAATTCCTTACCCAGAATACAATCTGCACCTTTGCCACCCTCAGTGTGTCCTCTGAGTGCTATTCAACATGGAGAAGCACTAATCCATTAGCTGAGGGGGTGTGGGATGTGGTAATCTGTAGGAGGTTTCTTTGCTGATGTTTGATATGGTGCCATGGGACTTCATGTTGAGTACTCCAAATACCTCCTGACTGCACAGCACCGTGTCTGCTCTGCCTGCAGGCTAGGACATTATGAGGAATGGTGTTGTCTGAATCAGCATGTGTGAGTTATGATTCCATGAATATAATTATGGTCAGGCTGTTTTTTGATTGGTCTGTGAAACAGCTTCCCAACTTTGGTACTACCCGCGTCAGATTTTTGTAAGGAGGACTTTGCAGGATAGGCTATGTTTTCTGTTGTTGAGTATATGGAATACTTTCCACTTGTTTGGATGAGTGCAGCTTATGAGCTCCATACCATCTAGAACAAAGCAGTTTAGCACCCAATCCACACCTTCAACATTCATTCTCTCGACAACTGATGCACGTTGGCAGCAGTGTGTACCATCTGTTAGATGCACTGCAGCAGCTCACAATGGATCCTTCATACACAATGTCCAAACTCATGACCCCTGTTACCTAGAAGGTCAAGGACAGTTGATGCAAGGGAATTCCACCTCCTTCAAGTTCCTCCCCAAAGCCACATACCATCCTGAGTTAGAGCTATTTCAGTGTTCCATCATTGTTGCCAAGTTAAAATCCTGGAAAACCCAAGCACAATTTTGGGTTTTACGAGGAAATGTGTGAGATTCATGAGGTGGGGCCATACGTAAAAAATGTTTTGCATATCTAGAAAATGTTCTGCAGTGTTTCAGACTTGTTTTGTATTCTGTAGAGATATAAGTATATATAAAGGCTCAAGTTGATTTCTTTTATCCACAATTTTCTTCCTACAGGTCTATTCATGGGGCAGCAACTCCCATGGACAACTTGGCCACACAGAGTCACCCACCATCATGCCTCGTCTAGTCAAGGTACAGTGTAGCACTCAACAAGTTGAACGTATGAACCTACATCTAAAATCTGTGATGGAGATATACTCAGAAGCAGTTAATGTAGACAAACCAGATAAAACATCTACTTTGAAAACTACTGCCCTAATGCATGGGAAATAAATCCCTAGTTACAATATGTGGTCAGCGTTAGATGAGGTGACTTTAGTGAACCTAAAAAATGGAGGGAAAAATCAGCCAGGGCTCCTCTTTGCTTGCCACTGTTGAGTTACATTGTGTTGAGTTACATTGTTGTTGGGTCAGCAAAGCAGTAGGTTTTGCTGCTACACAAAATTGATCAAGCTGTCAGCGCTGATGGTCTCTCTCCCAAAAGAAATGAGGGTAGCAGTAGCGGGAAACTCTACCCTGTGAGGGTTGACTTCTACGGGAAAAACGTAACCTGCTCAGTAACACCCAGTTTGAATTCTGCCAGGACCACTCAGCTTCTAACTTCATAACAGCCTTGGTTCAAACATGGATAAAAGAGCTTAATTCCAGAGATGAGGTGAGAGTGACAGCCAGATGTGGCATCAAGGAGCTCTTGCAAAAATTATTATCGGGGGCAAACTCTCCACTTATTGGAGTCATACCTGACACGTAAGAACATAATTGTGGTTGTTGGACTTCAGTCATCTCAGCTCCAGAACATCTGTGCAGGAGTTCCTCGGGGTAGAGTCCGAGGCCCAACCATCTTCAGCTGCTGCAGTGACTTCCTGCCCATTAGAAATGGGGTTGTTTGCCAAAGTTCAGCACTTTGCACAACTCCTCAGATACTGAAGCAGTCTGTGTTCAAATGCAACAAGATGTTGACAATAATACCCAGATTTGGGGCTGACAAGTGGCAAGTAACATCCACACCACACAAATGCCAAGAAATGACCATCCCTAATAGGAGACAATCTGACTGCCACCCCTTGACATTCAATAGTGTTACCATCACTGAATCTTCCACTATTAACATCCCAGGGGTTACCATTGACCAGAAACTCAACTAGACTCATCACATAAACACTGTGGCTACAAGAGCAGGTCAGAGACTAGGAATGCTGGAGTGAATACCTCACTCTCTGACTCCCCAAAGCCTGTCCATCATTTACAAGGCATAAGTCAGGAATACGATGGAATGCTCCCCACTTGTCTGGATTGGTGCAGTTCCAACAACACCCAAGAAACTTGACACTATCCAGGACAAAGCAGCCTGCTTGATTGATGGCACATCCACAAGCATACACTCTTTCTACCATGTTCGGAAGCAGCAGTAGTGTGTACTATCTACAAGATGCACTGCAGAAGTTCACCAAAGAACCTTAGACAGAAACTACCGAGTCCACGACCACTTCTAGAAGGACAAGGGCCGCAGATTTTTGGGAACATCACCACATGCAAGTTCCCCTCCAAGCTATTCCCCATCCTGACTTGGAAATATATCACCGTTCTTTTGCTATAGCTGGGTCAAAACCTTGAATTCCCTCCCTAATGGTACTGTAGGTCATCTAACAGCACATGGATTGCAGCAGTTCAAGAAGGCAGCTCACCACCAAAGACAGTTAGGGATGGGCAATAAATCCTGGCCAGCCAGTGATTCCCACGTGTGAATAATAAAAGGGGACATGGACATTGGAAAGTGGCATATTTTTTGCAGCTGTACGTTGGGTCAGGAAGTGATATGTTTACAGCAGTAAGTACCTGGGGAACCTATTTATTTTAGCATGCTGAAGATGGTCAGCCAGTACTGTTGATGCATTAATATCAAATCCACCTGCCTCACTGACAATCTGAGGTGACTGTGGACTAGCTGCAAGGTTTTCTTAGTCTTTGCTGCTTTGTTTTCAAGCATACACCTTGCACCAGATGATGTCTGGCTGAAACTCCATTTCAACGGTATTGACGTACTTCTGGAATTATGCACAGACCAGACTGGGTAATGTTGGTAGATTTTTCTCCACTAAAAAAAATATTCAAGAAGCAGATGGCTTTTATAAAAATATGTCAGTTTGTGGTCACTTACCAATATTATGTTGGGACAGTGTCCCTTTACGAGGTGGGCCAGTCAGTCAGTTTCATGGGCTTACTCAGATTTGTTTTAGGCTCTTACAAAGTGCACACCTGCAGAATAAAGACTCCTTTTTGGGCTGCAGCAAATGACAATACATTATGTTCTTTGGCTCTGACTGGAGCTTAGTAACTGCCTAGCACAGAATAACCAGTGCATCTTATTTCCAGATACTTTTAAAAACACAAAATTAAATTTGATTTCACTTTTTCTGAATTATGAGCTACGTGATAAACCATGATTGTTGGTTAATTACAGGTCAGAACCCTAGGAAAACCTTCCCTACTTTTCTTAAAAGTCACGTTACGGGAAGTTTTACTTTTATCCATACTGGGCATCGGCTTAATATTGCACCTGAAAGATGCTATCTGTAAAAGTGCAGCACCAAACTGTCAGCCTAGATTATAGACTCAAGTCTCTAGAAGGCCCTGCACCGACAATCTTCTAACTCAGAGGTCAAAGATCTCCCAGTTAGGAAGCAATCAACATCAACGAAGGAATGGAGCATACTCCTAGTGTCAGGTCTCTTGAGACGCTGTGGAAGTGGGTTCGAGTCTCATCATGCCTGAACAGGATGATTAAAAATATCCCCTCCTGTCTGAAAGTCTGAAATTAGCACCCCACAGGTTCAATCACCCGTAAATTCCAAGCAATGGAGGAGTTTGTGCAGCCTACATCCAGCCCCTCACTCAATGCCAGTTGTCTATCACCTCTACCCTTGTTGATTTGCACTGGTTTCCTGTTTCCAAACAGCTGTACGTTGGGTCAGGAAGTGATATGCTTACAGCAACGAGTACCTGGGGAACCTATTTATCCCAGCATGCTGAAGATGGTCAGTCAGTACTGTTGATGCATTAATATCAAATCCACCTGTCTCACTGGTATTAAAAATGTTCATGCTAACCCACTAATCTTGATGGCCTTACCTGACCACTGAATCTTTTCTGGCAATCTCAGATTTTTTTTTGTATCCCTTACTTCTACAGACTGTCCTTTCATTGATGGGACATTCAATTATCTTGGTCCTCTAATCAGCAACTCCCCATCCCAGTCATTCAATTTCTGCATCTCGCACCACAATTTCCAAGTTATTCCTGTTTCAGCCACGTGGGCTCAGCACTTGGTCTTTTTCTGTGAGCAGTCAGTACAACAGACCACCACATTGTTTAAGGTTGCTCATTTTGAGCTGGGTTTGCTGCTGCTGCTATCCTTGGGATCTACAGGCAATCTTGATCTGGTACGTTATGATCCCAGCTAACAGTAGCCAGATCCCAAAGTGAAGTCTGTTTTAATAGAAAAATACAACTAAAACTAAATGAAATCAAAAATAAACACAAAATAGATTTTAAAAACCATTGACTACTGTAATAATCAGTCACTTTACAAGAAGCTGTTCATGTAACTCTTGCAAAATAATAAAGCATGTTATGCACAAAAACAAAAATAAGCTATTTTACATCATAGAAGAGCTATGTGAAATGGTCATAGCCAGTGTCATACAATACAGAAGCAGCACTTCTGCCCGTCGAGTCAGTGTTGACGTATCTACACTAACCCCACTATCGAGCATTTGGCCCATACCTTCGAACGTTATGACATTGCAAGTGCTCATCCGTGTACTTTAAAGATTGTGAGGTTTCCCATCTCTATTGCCCTCCCAGATATCCAGATTCCCATCACCCGGTGAGTAAAAAAAATGTTTTCTCCCCCTCCATTCCCTCTAAACTTCCTGCTTTTCACCCTAAAATTATGTGCCGGTGTGATTGATCCTTCAACTAAGGGGAATAGCTACTTCCTATCTACCCTGTCCACGCCCCTCAATCAGGTCCCCTCTCAGCCTTCTCTGCTTTAAACAAGACAATCCAGGATTATGCAGCCTCTCTTCAAATCTGAAATGCTCCAATGCAGACAACATGCTGGGCTGCATCCATCCAGTTCAGTCAGATCCTTTCTATAACCAGAACTGCAGACAGTGCTGGGACCCCTTCCCTTCTCACTCCAGGGATTTCCCCGCTTCGTCCCCTCTCTGCCTCCTCTGTCCCCACCACTGGACCTCAGTTCAAAATTACGCCTTTCCCTGTTCATGCAAAGTAGTGCACTTGTGCATGACTCTGCATGTAAAGTTGATATGGTGACATATTGTGCTTGGAACCATGCACATGCACGTTCCTGAATGAGCGCACATACATTGTTACCACAGCTGCCAGTGTCAGCAAACACTGCCATACCAGAAGTAGAGGTTCAACCTTTTTACCCTCAACAACAACCTCACAGATAAGCAAACCTCAGTGAAGGGTCATCTGTCTGCACTTTACAGTTGCTTGTTCAGTCGGCAGGCCTGTTGGTTTCTCGGAGTTTTCTTTTTTCTCACTTCAAAATACTTGCAGACCAAACTTGGGTTTTCTATATCCTCAAGTTCCATTTCTCTATTTCTGGATATTTTTCTCTCAAGCAACTTGGTGTTCCTCCTCCTCCTTTTTCCCCCTAAATACTGAACTATTAACTTCAAGCTCTTCTGCAAGGTTACAGACCATCGTTCAAAATGTATGCATCAACAAACTTGAAGCAGGCCAGCACCACTCTCAAAACTAAAGTGGAACTAAAACCATGCCTCCCCTCTTAAAGTCCACAATGTATAATACAAATCAAACTTCAGGTTTTGCATGATAATGCAAATTTTCAAATAGTAGTAACAAGGTATTTATGACACTTCATCGCATGGAACAGAAAATGCTTGTCAGTTTAATGAGAAGCTCCTGTCATGATGAAATTGCCTGTTGTAAGTTAGTAACCACGTACATGTTACACTGATTGTGATTGATGTTACAAAAACTTAGGGGGAGGAACTGGACAGTAGGTCTTACGCTTCAGAGATCCTCAGCTGTTCTCCCACCAAATCTGTATAACATCACAGTAGGTGCCACTTAAAGCCCTCCAGTATTAACCCTTTCAGACCCTTACACAAAGGCTGTTTTCCTTGCAATCTGTCATCTTGGGATCTTTTTCAAGCTTAAAGTGCATTATATTAGGAGCAATTATCCATGAAACTGCACACCCAGCAAGCATGAGTGCACTGAGGAGAGGAGGAAAACATTAAATTATTTGCAGAGGCTAGTTTGCTGTTGAACATTGGTGTAGAACTCAGCCATTCTGAAAACAAATAAACTAACTTGAATATTTTCTTCATGCAGATTCCAGAGGGTGTCCGTGTGTGGGATATAGCAGCTGGACAAGGACATTCCCTTTTTTTGACTGATGGGGAATCCTTTCAGCCCAACGTCTATTACAGTGGACAACAAGCGGCGCACGAGACCAGCAACATTGAATGTGGTCATTCTTGCACCCAGCAACCAATGCTTCTATCAGCCTGTAGTGAGGCAAGTGAAACTCAACATTTGTTATTCAATTGTGTATGTGTGGTGAACCCAGACTATTACTCAAGAGAAATCACACCACTAGAACATTTAACCTGATTTTAACGGTTTGTAATGATCTGCCAGGAAAAGTGATAACGTAAGAATAAGAAAATGTAAAATGCAATTGGCTCTTGGCCAGGATATCTTGTTTATTTGGACAAGAAGGTGGTTCGCCTGTGGAACGAACTTCCTGAGGATGTGGTGAATGCGGGCACAGTTACAGCATTTGCAAGACATTCAGATAAGTATATGTATAGGAAAGGTTTGGAAGGACATGGACCAGGAACAGGCAGATGGGAATAGCTTAGTTTGGGATTATGTTTGGCAAGGATGTGTCAGACTGAAGGGTCTCTTTCCACGCATTAAGAATAATTGGATTGGATGGTTGCCCGGGAGAGAGGAAGATATCAGAAAGGAGTGATCTGCAAAGCAGACTAAGGCTCATATAGAGCACATGTGCGTAAATGCAAACACGCTAAGCAAATAACTTTAATAAGCTACAGTTACAATTACCTCCTGAGGTTGCCATCTAGTAACAGTATTGTAACAAATAGCTGGCCCAAACAAGGGAAGAAATTGATACTTCATATTCCTGCCTGCAGTGTGTCCAAGGAAGATTCGCAAAGAAAAAAAGGAAGGTGTTAGTTTTGATCACAGATGTCACTACAGTATTGAAGAGGAAATGATCTGAGAGATTCAAAGATCGAATCCATCTTGTT
Organism: Stegostoma tigrinum; assembly: GCF_030684315.1. NCBI lineage: Eukaryota > Metazoa > Chordata > Chondrichthyes > Orectolobiformes > Stegostomatidae > Stegostoma > Stegostoma tigrinum. Next base: position 20,640,703 of record NC_081360.1, on the reverse strand, counting down.
AGAAATAAGCAACAGTAGAGGATTTCAAACTGCAAGGTGTATGTTATAGGCCTCCAAATAGCAGAAAAGGAGACTGATGAACAAATTTCCAGGAAAATTACAGAAAAATGCAAGGAATTTAGAGTTGGGATCATGGGGTATTAAATATAGACTAGAAAACAACAATTTAAAAGGAAAAAAAAGGAGGAAATCCTGTTAGGAACTTTCTTCATCAATGAAGAATAGGAACAATGTGAAATTTAGTTTTAAGAACAAATTGAAACTTTTTTTGGGGTAGCATGTGTGATCATTATCAGGCATAGAGAAGTTATGAAAACCACAAGGAACAAAGATTAAGATACTTGACTGAATAAAGCACTAATTTTAACAATTTAGAAAGGGATTCGGTCCAGATGAACTGGAATCAGAAATTGCTGGGTGAAAAGGTAAAGAAGCAATAGTTTAGGTACAGACTAGACATATTCCCACATGGGGGGAAAAGGAAGGACATCTGAGCTGGAGCTTCTTGAATGGCTGTTGAAAGAAAATGGAGGCTTTGTTTAATAGTAGTTCTGTATTAAATTGTAAAACCAAGTTGAAATCATAAAGAAGATAAACCTAAGAGGAAATAAGAGGGTAAAGTAAATGTATGAGAACATTTCATAAATGACAAAGGAAAACCGAAGTATCTTAATCATCTCATAATCAAAATAATTAGGGAGCCAATGGGGAGTTTTCTTGTGGAGGTAGAAGTTATGATTCAAATACTAAGTAACTTGTATCTATGTTTGCTAAGGTGTAGATGCTGTCAAAGTCACAGTAAGGAAGAAGATTATAGGAGAAAAATAGAAGCATGTTGTTGAATGTTATAAATTCTGTGGAACCAACCACTCCCAGCTAGTAGTTAGGGTGGAATCTTGTCACCAACCTGATTAGATTATATCTGAGGAACTATTTGGTTAACAGTAATAGAGATAACCATTTGTAAATCTTAATAAGAAGACCTTGATTTAATAATATGCAGTTTATTGCATTGATTACAATCAATACAAGTTGCATATCCCTCTTTGTTATGTTGTTGTGCTAGCCAATCAAGAAACAATGATGACTCATCTATCTCCATCAAAATTAAAGCTCAACACCCCTTTTCCTTCCAAAGATTGATGACATCAGATTGGGTGGAGCCTAAGACAGACACCAACATTAACCCTTTCAAAACCATTACCTTATACAATAGTTTCTTGCAAGAGTGGAAGCTGTCAAGGTAGCAAAGTCACGTGGCCTTAGTGGGATAATCCAGTCATACCAAGGAAAGAAATTATGACTTTGACCATAACCATGACTTGCCAATCTTCCTTGGATATGGGGAAGTTGTTTAAGAATTAGAGGGTTGCAAGTACTGCTGACTTCTTTAAGAGTAGCTGATCAATCTGGTGGCAGCTGTGAGCAGTGTGAATAATCTGGGACAAAATTGATTTGACATTTGGAAATTTCCAAGCTAATGAATGAAAGTTACTGATTTAGATAACCGTTTTGATGGTGGTGGTAGTGGTGGTAAACTAATCACAGGCATGGAACAGATGATTATTTGGAGAATTTGTAGGGGGGAAGAATAAACAGCACAGACATGAACTGAATAGTCTTTGCTGCATGATTCTCTGTCATTTGTAAGGGGATAAAGAAACTGGGTGTCAAAGACAAATTGGCTTCATATGATGCACTTTATGCATTAAAAGGTGAGTCACCATCTTCTCAAGGATCAATTAAGTGTGGATTTCTGGTTTTTGTACATCACTACTATTTCCTGAAGTACTTTGTTCTATCTTTAACTGCTTAAACGCAAGCTATGTCCTGGCTTTTCAGTATAAAAAGGTCTTTGTCTTTATACACAGTCTTGAAGGATTGTAAACTGCTAGTTTGATGGTTTTATGGAAGATGTGTTTAAAAAAAACAAATTGACTGACAGGATCAAGCCTGACTGTTGATACTACAGCCTATGTATTCAGGGTGATGATGCATGTAGCTCAACCAAATGAAGTAGACACTGTTTATTGTGCTTGCACAGACTAGGCCACAGCTGCATCCTGTTGGGATGAGGTGGAATTCCTTCAGTGCATGCATTGTATTAATTGTTGTCCCAAGTAATTATCATCTGAGAACACTCCAGTTTTCCATGAGTTAGGTAACTACTGTAGGCTTGGACTTGGTGGAGACAAGGCATGTGACTGAATTGACCACTGACCACTGTTCTTGAGTGTGTTTTAAGCTGTCTAACTGCTGCTATGTTGTGAGAAAACTCATGCTGCATGCTTTGTAGGCCCCATCTCTCCCAAAAATGTTTTGTTTTAAACTTAACAAGACACAGATTTTCTGTTAAAACTTGAGCTGGAATTTTTGTTCCTCAGGGTTTTGATGGCTGTTGTATCTTGTTCTTTCTTTTTGAGCCTGTTTGCCTGTTGTTTAATTAGGCCCATAGTGTGTTCAATGGTATGTTGAGCGAATAAGAGTTTTGCTTGAAAGAATTGTGTGTAATAATGATGTATTCCATCTTTTGGGCAAAATTGACCTGAACCTGAAAAGACTGAAAACCAACAAACAGGAAACAACACTGTTACTTATTGATCTTTATTTAATATATGCCTGTCCAACCTGTCAGTTTTGCTGTTTGTTTTTAAACGGAGAAAGCTCACTAGTTCAATAGAAAAGCTAAGTATTTATTTTAACTTGAGCACATTTTAAACACATTCATAATTTTGTGCATTACATGAGCTAAGAGCAAAATAAACTAATGTCACAACGACCTTTTTGCTTTAATAATCAATTGAAAATTGCAGCACAACAATAACTTGAATTTACGTAGCTGCCTTTTAAATGTCATTGTCATAAGTCATTTCGCATCAGTACCAGAGAGCGAGATTTGATACCCAAAACATTTTTAAATGATATGAAGGCAAGTGATCAAAAAGGCAGGCTTTCTCAAGGGCCTTGAAGGATGCAAGCAAGCCAAGGAGATTTGGGGAGGGATGCCAAAGATTTAAATCTAGGCACCTTAGAAACCTGCACCACCAGTGGTGAGATGATTAAAATCAGGGTTGTGTATGCGGCCAGAATTGGTAGATTTGTGGCTATTTGGGAGGGTTGGGGGTGTTGTGCAGGTTGGGGGTGAGAACACAGGAGATACTTAGAAAGAAGAACAAGAATTATAAAATTGAGGTATTGAACAAGAATCAGTGCATGTCAGCAAGTACATTTGTTAATGAGTGAACAGACTTCTGTGTGAGTAAAGATATTGGCTGTAGCATTTTTTAATATTGTCAAGTTTATGGAGTATGGAATGTCAGATATCTGCAAGGATTGTGTTGGAATATGATGTGGGGTTTCTGGAGTTGGATTTGGGTGGATGAGGTCAGAAATGAGATGAGACAAGGCTACAGTCCAACAGGTTTATTTGAAAATCACATGCTTTTGGAGCATAGCCCTCTCATCAGGTTAAAAGGCTACACTCTGAACACTTGTGATTTCAAATAAACCTGTTGGACTATAGCCTTGTGTCATGTCATTTCTGACCTTGGGTTGGAATAGTAAAGCCGAGAGCTCACAAATGTATGGGTGAGGGTTTTAGCAGTAGATAGACTGATAAAGGGTGCAGTCAGGGACTGTATGGAAATAAGTGATTGTGTGAATGGTGTAGACGTGTGATTTGCAGTACCCCCTTGGATGGGTCACCAATGACACCAAAGTTGCAGACAGTATTATTCAGCATCAAATAGTCGCCAGGGTGAGGAATAGAGTCAGTAACTGGGTAAAAGAGTTTGAACAAGGAATTAAAGACAGTGGTTTGAAGGCACGAGGGATCATACATGAGGGGAGAAAACTGCCAACACGAGGAGCTTGGAAGAGGAAAGAAGCTTAATAAGAATGTGATCAAGGAGAAGTAAGTGGATCTCGTGGATAGGATGAGCTTGGAGAGGACAAGGTGAGACAGAAAAAATGAGTTCAGGGTTTGGACAGGGGTAACTCTGGAAGCTTGACCTGGGTTGTGGAAAGGAGTGTTCTGGTAGAGGTAGCTGTTCGGATGGCTTTCATCTTTGTGATTGAAGTTCAAAAGTTCCTCAGATTTACTGTGGTACTTATTGGTGGAGGAGCCCTCTTTTGAATTATCACCTTGGTGTGTTGGAGAGGCTTGTGCACTCCAATCCCTTGAGTTGTGCTCCCAGGTGCTCTTTACTCCTGGTGGGGCCATGCATCGTAGCAAAGGGCATTGTCTAACAAAGTGTGGTAGAAACAGTCCTCGACAGCCAAACAAACAAAATTTGTAGCTTCTTCTCTCACAGCCAGACAAAAGGCAAGGCTTTGACAACAGTGAGGCTTGTTATTGTGGTTTAACAAGATACAGAAATTTGACCAGCAACCTGTCAAGATCGTGTGGTAAATGATAAGATCCCAACTTCCCTGTGACAATCCAAGATATGTGTAGCTCTGTGTTGAGGTTGGACAAAAGAATTACAGGTTGAGTATTGGCTTGTTTGATGAAATGAAGTCCCATTGCATGAACTCTTGACCCTGAATAGATGTCGACTTTGAATCAACGGACGGATGATGGAGGAGGCAAGCGAAACACATTGTCCAAGAAATTGATCGCTCACTTAAGGTTGCCAGCTCTTCTAGAAATCAGGTTTGAGTTTGCATTCAGGAGATTTGAAAGCTGAATGATCAGAGGAAAGATCTTCCTGATGAAATGTATGCCCTGTCTAGTGGATATAAAAGATGCCAGAGCACTGTTGGAAAAAATAGCTGGTATTTCCCCTGAGTGTCCTGCCCAGCACTTATCCCACCAGTTTTTTGAAAGATTTCTTTTAGTCTTTGTGCAATCTTGTCTGTAAATTGGCTGCACTATTTGCAGACGTGGGTTCATGGGCTTTGGAAGTCTCTATGTTGTGGCAGATAAGCCTCATAAGTCTTAGTTCATTTAATGGGCTGACTAAGTGTTGCCTAAATGTGGATTTTAAACCCACAAGCTGGAGGAGCAGCATTTTATGTTCCACCTCGGGAACCTACAGCCCAATGGCCTAAATATTGATTTTTACCCCAAGCTTTTCGTAGGATACGTGGAACAGTCCCTCTTCCGCTGCTATATTGATGACTGTATCAGTGCTGCCTCATGCTCCCACAAGGAGCTTAAACGGTTCATCGACTTTACTAACACTTTTTACCCCAAGCTCAAGTTCACCTGGGCTATCTCTGATACCTCCCACTCTGTCCTGGACCCCTCTGTCTCCATCTCTGGTGATGGCCTCAAAACCAACATCCAATTCAAACCCACCAACTCCCACAGCTACTTAGCCTACACCTCCTCTCACCCACTTTCCTGCAAGAATGCGATCCACTACTCCCAACTACTCCACCTCTGCCACGTGTGTTACCAAGATGAGGCATTCCAGTCTCGAACACCCCAGATGTCCTCTTTCAAGAACCACAACCCCCACCCCTTCAGTGGTCAGAAATGCTCTCAACTGCATCTCTTGCACTTCCTGTACCTCTGCCCTCGCATCCTCCGCCCCAGCAAAAATAAAGACAGAATTCCCCTTGTCCTCACATATCACCCCATCAACCTCTGTATCCACAGTATCATTTCCCACCACTTCTGCACCTGCAATCTGACCTCACAGCCAAGGATATATTTCCCTCCCCACCCTTATCTGCCTTCCGTAGGGATCGCTGTCTCCACGACACACTCATCCGCTCCGCATTCCCCACTTGCCCCCCCACCTTTCCCTGCAAACGCAAGCAGTGCTACACCTGCCCTTACACCTCCAGCCTCCCCTCCTTTCCAGGCACCAAATAAACCTGCCACGTTGGATTGAGGTTCACATTCACATCTGTCAATGTGGTCTGTTGCATCCGCTGCTCCCAATGTGGCTACCTCTACGTTGGTGAGACCACGTAGGGTCTCGGAGACCGCTTTGTAGATCACTTGCACTCTGTATGTAACAAACAACAACAACTTCCTGTCGCGAACCTTTCAACTTTCCCTCCCGCTCCCTCAGCGACATGTCCATCCTGGGCTTCCTCCAGTGTCACAATGACGTCATCCACAAACTAGAGGAGCAGCACCTCATATTCCACCTCAGGAGCCTACAGCCCGATGGCCTAAGCATGGATTTTACCAGTTTCAAAATCTCCCCAACGCTCTGTCTCATCACCACTTCCTTGACCCAACATAAGTCGCCCATCTTCTCCCCCACCTATCCACTCCTCCCACATCACTGACCATTCCCTACCTGCACTCACCAGTCACCAACCCACCTACCTTCCCCAACCCCACCCCTCCTCTCTCTCTTTATTTCTGAGATGCCCCACCACTCCCATTTCTGTAGAAGTGCTCTGATCGAAACATCAACTTTCCTGCTCCTCTGATGCTTCTTGGCCTGCTGTGTTCCTCCAGCTCCACACTGTTACCTCTGACTCCAGCATCTGCAGTTCTTGCTGTCTCTAATTAAGTGTTCTGGGGTTTTTTTTTGTAATATTATTTATTCTCAGGACATGGGTGTTGCTGGTCATTTATTTCTCACTTCGGATTGCCCTCACAAGGACGGTGGTGAGCTGCTTTCTTGAATGCCTGCAGTCCATATGGTCTTGGCACATCACTTGTGCTGTGAGGAAGAGAGTTCCAGGATTTCGACCCAGCAACACTAAAAGGACTATATTGCTGCCCCAAGTCAGAGTGCCATGTAGAGGAAATTGCAGATGGTGGTGTTCTTACATATTCATTGTCTTGTTTTGGGTTGTAATGAATGTGGGTTGGAAGGTTATATCAAAGGAGGCTTGATGACTTTACACGGTGCATCATGTAGATCACTGTTAAAACTGTGTACTGGTGGCGAAGGGAGTGAATGTTGGAGGTGATAGTTTGCGCACCAGTCAAGTGGGCTGCTTTGCCCTAGCTGGTGTCAGGCTTCTTGCTTTGTTGGACCTGGGCTTATCCAGGCAAGTGGGGAGTATTTCATCACACGCCTGACTTGTGTCTTGCAGATGGTGGACAGGAAAGTGAGCTACTCACTGCCCAAATCCTAGTCTCTGTGGAATAGTGTTTAATTTGGCAAAATAAAAATATGCAGATGCTGAAATCGTGAATCACGCAGCAAATGCTGGAAATAGTCATCAGGTCTGGGAGCATCTGTGGAAAGAGAAGCAGAGTCTAAATGTATTAAGTTTCACATTGAGTGTTTGTATGTTTCTGGTGTTTTTTGTTTTTGTAACAATATTATCTTCTTGAGTCACTGTTTTGTTCCAGAATGCATGAATTTTTACGAGCATTCAATCCGTTGATTGGCTTTCTAGAACTGAAAGCCATATTTCTCCTGCTTTATTAGGTTCCTTCCCTGCTGGACACTGCCCTATGTGGTGAGATGAACGTGGACAAGTTGACCAGTTCTTGTCATCTTTCTTTTAATGTCATTCTCTGTTTGATTTCAGCTTGGATACGTAAACAGCTTGGTCGCAGGGGGACAGATGTGCATGGCACTCTCAGACAGGAACGTAATGGGCTACATTGCCAGCTTACATGAACTAGCATCATCAGAGAGGCGATTCCAATGCAAGTTGAGTGACGTGAAAAATCAGATACTCAAACCCCTGCTGGGGTTAGGTAAGGAAAATTCTCTTTCTGATTACCAATCCGCCCCCCCACCAACCCCGCTCTGGTGACTGACAATCTGCTCCTCTCCAGAATTCTGTGCAGTGTTTTCGGCATCCTGAGAATGAATGATTAAACAAGAATAAAATTGAATCAAAAGTAATCAAATGCTTGCGCAACCCCTCCTCGTTAGTACGATTTCAGATTGTCTTGCCAAAGCTGGATAGTTCTGAATGGAGTATTCTGAGTTTAATCACCCTATGTTGTTCTGGAATGACCGACCCGTATCCAACAGTTTATACAGGGACATAGCTGTCCCCGCCAATACTATACCCCGGTGTTATGCTGGAACAGTAAAAACCAAAAGAACTGTGTATGCTGTAAATCGGGAACAAAAACAAAATTGCTGGAAAAGCTCAGCAGGTCTGACAGCACCTGTGAAGGAAAAAACAGTGCTAGCATTTTGGGTCCAGTGCTTTATCTCGGATTCTCCAGCATCTGCGGTTCCTATTATCTCTGATATAATTTTAACCCCACTGCGAAGCCTCTTCTAAGGATGCCTACTTTGAAGAAGTTACCCTCCTCCCTCCGGACAAACCGCAGGGGATCTCTCTCCCACTGCAACTCTCTCGTACCTTTCTCCTCCCTACCTACACTCACCTTTACTGGCTCCATCCCCGCCTCTTTGGCTTGTCTGTCTCCTCTCCACTTACCTTCTCTTTTCTCTCCATCTTCGATCCGCCTCCCCCCCTCCCTATTTATTTCAGAACCCTCTCCTCCTCCCCCATTTCTGATGAAGGGTCTAGGCCTGAAACGTCAGCCTTCCTGCTCCTATGATGCTGCTTGGCCTGCTGTGTTCATCCAGCTCTGCACGTTGTTATCTCGGATTCTCCTGCATCTGCAATTCCTATTATCCCTTCTTCAAACTGTTTTTTTCCTTCACAGATGCTGCCAGACCTGCTGAGTTTTTCCAGCTTCTTTTGTTTTTGTTATGCTGGAACAGACCTGTCTCCACGCTTTTTTAAAAAAAAAGACCGACAGGACTGTGGGTGTTGTAAATCGAAAACAGAAGCAGAAATTGCTGGAAAAGCTCAGCAGGTCTGGCAGCATCTGTGTGGAAAGAAATCAGAGTTAATGTTAAAGGTTGAGTGACCTTTCTTCCGAACTGAGAAGAGGTCACTCGACCTGTAACATTAACCCTGACTTATTTCCACAGATGCTGCCAGACCTGTTGAGCTTTTCCAGCAATTTCTGCTTCTGTTTCTGTACCTCAGTGTCATTTTTGGACAGAACTGTCTTCAACAGTACTGTGCTTCAATTTGATGCAGCAAAAATATTGAGGCACTCTTAAGCCTGCCTTGAGGCTAGCATTAACCTAGGGCATGAATTGGTATTGCTGTGGAGACTGCACACGGGTACACAATCTCCGACAGTAAAAAGCTTGAAGCAAGTCATGAATATTAAGAAGTTATTGCAGTGCTGAAAGGAAGTCCGAAGCAGTGGAGTGGACTTGGGTTTAGCTTTTGGCCTGGAAGCTGCCTTCTGGCGCTGTGAACTCATCTGGCTTTTTAAGGATTGGAGTGCCATCTAATGGCCCCAGATGAATATGCAACTGTGATAAGTGGTTCTGTGACAAAACTAGTGAAGCATCAAGAGAATTATCTAACATTCAAAGAACATAGAATGTATAAAGAGTGTTAATGTTTCTTTTAAACTTTACTGAATGTTATTTTACAGATAACCTGACTTCCACTTTGGGTTTGACTTTGAGCCAGTTACTACAGGACACAGCCAGCAAATATAGCAAACTGTGCTACCTGATTGGACAGCACACTGTCGCCTTAAATAAGTTCCTGCACACTTCAAAGGATGTCAAGACCTTTGCCATGTTGGAGCACACGAATATCTTCCTGGACACGTTCAAAGAGCAAGTACACAATCCTGCTACTGTTCCTGAGATGGTGCATGTGTTCACAATGAACCAGTATGGGTAGAGCTGTTTATTGCATACAGGGAAGGGAAACAATGTGCTTCTAGCAGTGAGAACATGAAGGTTTAATTCTCCAACGAGGAGATACTGCAGGCACCCATCAACTGAAGGTGATCCAAACCTCTGCCTGTGGCCTAACTCTCAACAATCCTCATTCATCCATCATCTCTGTACTCACTGACATATTTCTTGCCAGCCAATTCTAGTCTCTTGAATGATTTTTAATCACAGCACCATTGGTGACTGCACCTTCAGCTAGACTTGCCTGAAGTTCCTGCCCTAACCAACCTTTCTGCAGTAAAGATGCTCCTTTATAATCTACTACTTTGACAGAGCTTTTGGCTATCACTCAGTGTTAACTCAGTTTTTCTCTTTCCACAGATGCTGCCAAACCTGTTGAGTTTCTCCAGCATTTTGTTTGTTTCAAACTTCCGGCAACTGCAGTATTTTGCCTTTATCCACAATTTGCTGCTTGTTGCCCTTCTGAAAGCAATATCTTCATAGACATGGGTCATCACCTAGCACCACTATTTTTAAAAATCAATTCATGGAATGCGGATGCCACTGGCTGGGCCAGCGTTTATTGCCTGTCCCTGGGTGCCTTTCAGATGACGGTGGTGAGCTGCCTCCTTGAGATGCTGCAATCTGTTTGATGCAGATACACCCACAATACTGTTAGGCAGGAAGTCCGTTGTGCACATCTTTTCATTAAGAGTTGTTGGGAAGACAAGAATGACTGGGTTGAGCCTAAATGGCAGCGCGTGCCTTTTTTCCCCTCCTGGACTCAGTGGCTAGTTACTGTACCCAGCTGTTGGCTTGGCTAAGGTCGGATCAGTTATCTCAGCATTGACCTGTGCTTCAATTTTCTGGTGTTTGTGTGTCACTCTCAGTTCCTGCCACTGAATACTTCAAGGACTGTCATGTTTCACCACTCCCAGGGTTGTTACAAAAATTGCATTTAATCGAAGTTCTCCAGTTTACCTGTCTGACGGACTTGGGTTACCAGAAAACACTGGCCAGGTTCCTGTGCTGAACAAGAAATTTTAAATAAATCAATTTGAAAGACAGGTTTTAAAAAAAATGAATGACCAATATAGCTCATTTAGTTGAACCTCTCTAATAACCTTGTTCTTAAAACCCTAAATCATAGACAAACAACGTTAGTGGTGTTAGAGGTGGGAAAGTACTGAGGAAGCACAGTTCAGGAGCACCAGTCCACAGAATCCAATGAGGCGTCTCTTTTTTGGCTTTTGTCCAGCAATCTCCTTATTTCCAGACTTTTTTGATATTTTGCAAAAGTCAAAGGCAGTTGACACACTATTTGTAAAGTGTTTCACTTACTGGTTAGAGACAACAATTTATAGCAACTAGTGGGAGAGAACCGCATTCTGGGCTATGGTTATTTCTCTAACGAGAGTGAGTGTATTACCACTAGGGATAGCTAACCAAACAGTATCAACCTTACAATCACTGGATTCATACCATGGTGAAATTAAAATATTTAATGATCCTCAAAATTGCCCACTTGTTCCTAACTATACTTTTTATAAATAACAGATCTTGGATGCAATGTTAATTTTTGTTTGTTATAAAATATGTATTATTAATACTGTAATTTTATCATGTCAAAGCTAAACAGCAAGGTAATCTGATTAATATCTATGATTTAAAATCAACGTTCTTTGATTATGTCCCTGACTCTCATGCAGACAAACAGCATTTAAATGGAAAAGAAATTAACATTTTAATTTGTCTGTTTTAATTCAACTGTTTCAAATAATGAGTGCTCAGCCTTCATGTGGACCTTTAGATAATGAGTTATTCACCGGCACATCATTGTATATGTAGTTTCAGAGCTAATAGTAACTTTAAACAGTTCTGGAGACTTCTAGAATTATTCACTTATTTCTTAGGGACTGGGATTCTTTTCTCAGCATGTTTGATGATTCTTTAATGAGACAGAAGACTAGAGACAGTAAAAGCCTGTCTTCAGCTTTTCAAAAACACTGCTCCTGCCAACACCAGTTAGAACAGGTTTTCTCCTTTTTTTAAATCAGTATTCTCTGGTTGGTGGCTTTGCACTGGCCTCTTTCGATTAACCAATTCAAAGTCCAGCCAGTTGCCAGACCTAGATATGGCAACACATGTTGAATTGTCCCATGTTCCTGAGATTAGTAATTAAGTTACACTACGCTTCAGGCCAGTCGCCATTATCCATGTCTGTTCTGCTCTCTTTTTTTTAAAACACGCAACTGTTTAAAGTCCGACCAACTCTAACCTCAACTCCCAATTCTACCAAATAAAAGAGACGAATAGTAGGGGTTTGTACTAGAGAGGCGTAATCTTTTCTACAGTTCAGAGGCTTCTCCCCCTGCATTGTAGACCAAGCCCAGGGGCCAATCGAAGTGCTGTTGCTATGATGACAACGTCTGAAATCCGCACTCGGCCCAATTGCATGTATCAGTCAGCAATCTGTAACTGAGTGAACTTGATTCATGCACACACACACTGTGTGCCAAGGCATCTTTGATCTCTTCCAAAACAGCACGATTAAAATGAATGTGTTCCAATAACTTGTTTTTAGAAGTTTAGCAACTCCTTCCACAGACCTTGGTTTTGAACCAGTCCTCTTCCTGTTGTTGTCCACCATCCAAAATAAAAAGATGTGGTTTTTACTACAAGAATGCCAGTATTTGTGTGTTAGTGACAGCCTGCTGCTTGTGCTGTTTGGGTCGATTCTGCAGAAAACACTGAAAAATCTCAGCAGATCCTACAGCATCTGTGGACAGGGAGTCAAGTTCACCTTTCAGGTTGATGCACTTTCATCAGCGCTGCTATACCTTACTGGGTACAGCACTGCAAATCAATTCTTGCTCTTCCTGGAGTTGTCATAAAAGTTGTTAATTTTGAAAAGCGTGCCAAATTACCCCAATTTACCTGTCTTTTAGACCCAGGTTGTTAGCATGGACCAGATTTCTGTGCTTAACAAAAATGACTATTTATTTAATACAAATAAATAGATTCTAGCTATAGACAAACAGTTATGAACTGTCAACTTAAGACCCAGTTAAAACTCTAGCTCAGTTATGAACTCCTCCATGTACACACACACAGACTGACATAAAATGTGTGTTATGGACAGAAGGAAAGACCAGAAAAGCAGTTCAGTAGCCACAATCCATAGGGTTTGCCGAGATGATGTTGTTGCTAATCAGAACGTTGATTCTTGATCCTCTTCCTCCAGGTACTTTCAATTGTTTGCAGGAGGCAAAGAGTGACTAGTTTGCATTTATAGAGGCCTCTGATTTATTGATTAAAAGTCACAGCTTATAGCAACTGATGAGGGAAAATAAACTATCGTCAGGCCTGAGATCCTTTTATCTACAGAGCTCTTTCTTTTCTGTGTGTCCAATGCTTTTACCCAAACATTCACACCCATAAATTGCTCAGCCTTCTGGGAGCCAATCACGTTTGTTGCCTGGCAGGAAGCCTTTGTCACCGTTAACTGGTCACTAGTCCACTGACCAATTAGTTACTTGTTGGTGGCCAAACTTTCTTTCATATTCAGCCTCCTGGGTCTGGCTAACCTATAACTAGGCTTTCCCCCCTACTTGAGCCAACAGCTACATAAACTCCTAATTGTGCTCCTCTGATGCTGCTTGGCCTGCTGTGTTCATCCAGCTCCATACTTTGTTATCTCGGATTCTCCAGCATCTGCAGTTCCCATTATCTCAGCTACATAAACAGCATTTGCAGCAAATGTCAGGTGACTTTGCTGTAAGAATCATTTAACAATCCTTGGTTTTTAAGTCAGTCCTTTTTCCATATTCATCCACAATCAATGGGGAAATGTTAGTAATACAACAGGTTTTGAACAAACAGTGAGTGAGGTAAAGATCAAAGGAAGGTCTGTGATAGGCAGGTGGCAAGAGAGATTGACAAGAATTAATCTTCCAGTAACATTCAATGAGATTAATGATGGGGCAAGAAATGGAACAAAGGGTGTCCCGAATACAAATGTGCTGCAGTATAAATGAAAATAGGAAACATTGAAACATTCAAAGAGAAGAAAGCAGACTAGGAGAGAGAATTTTGGCCTGAAATTGTTGAATTAAATGTTGTCCATGGCGATGTTTCACTGGAACAGCGCAGCGTCAACACAGAGAAATCATATGAAATTCTAGAGATAGCAGGAACTGCACATGCTGGAGAATCTGAGATAACAAGGCATAGAGCTGGATGAACACAGCAGGCCAAGCAGCATCAGAGGAGCAGGAAGGCTGATGTTTTGGGAGTGAAACTCAATGTAGCCTTGAGGAATACTTCATCGCCATGGACACAACATTTAATTCAACAATTTTAGGTCAAAATTCTGTCTCGTATTCTGCTTCCTTCTCTTTGAATGTTTCATTGTTTCTTATTTTCATTTATACAGCATTTCTGAAGAAGGGCCCAGGCCCGAAACAACAGTCTTCCTGCTCCGCTGATGCCGCTTGGCCTCCTGTGTTCATCCAGCTCTACACCTTGTTATCTCTAGTGTGAAGTTCTATCTTTTGTTACTTCTGCTGAACACTTCAGGCTTATGTTCACTGTTTTATATTCAGTTTTGACTGCATTCACCCTCGACCCATCTTTCCTTGCAAACGACTCCCTCATCTCCAATACAGCAAAAGCAAAATACTGCAGATGCACACGATCTGAAATAAAAACAAAATGCTGGAGAAACACTGCCGATCAGACAGTGTCTGTAGAGAGAAAGAGAAGATTAACATGTCAAGTCCAGATTGTCCGAGTGTTTCCCCAGCAGTTTCAGCTCCCCATACCCAATTCGTTTTAGTTCTCAAGGTTCTTGAATATATTGTCGCCTCCCAGAACTGCATGTTTGGTTTCACGTCTAATCAAATTTCTGCCCTGCCCCAAAACTGAAAATGGTCCTTGTTAATATAACAAATTGCAACTTGTATAATTGTCATAAAGTATCCTTTGCACTCTTGTGAACTTCATGTACCATTTGTTACGGTCTCTCATACATCCATCCACTCCTCTCTTCTGATGTCCAGCATGTTGGGGACTGACTTTACGCAGTTCCACTCTCGTCCTCTGGTGTTCCACTCTCGTCCTCTGGTGTTCCACTCTTGTCGTCTGGTTATTTCCAGGCAGATCTTCAGCTGTAGTTTAAGTTAACACTCCTAGATTGTCACCTCAGTGTCACTTTGAGATCAATCCTCGGCCACCTCCTGTTTCTCATCCTTGCTGCTGAATCTAATAACATCATCCAAAATACAACGTGGGTTCCACATGTTCAATGTTTTTTTTTTCTCCTCTCTTTGTTTTGTATTTTTAGTTTTGTTTCACTGGATTGTTCTTCATGTTTTTTTTCCCCCCATAATATTCCTTTTTGTTGCTTTTGGATGCCTGCTATATAGCTATAACCTCATTTGGATGCACCCTTTTTTTCTCTGACCCTATATATCGTTTCTACTGTCAAGACTGTCCACTTCCATTTCTATAATACTGTAACTGTCATGAGGCCTGTCTCTGCCCAACTGTTGCTGAGACCTATGCCTGTGTTTCTGTCTGCTTGGAGAACACCTTTTAACAGTTCTTGTCTGGGATGGTAATCGGAGCACAAATATTCCACTTAGATTTAGCGAGAAGTAGTTTCTTGTATGCTTTACCTTTTACTCTTTCACCCCATTTACTCTCTCAGCTTCCTACCAAAATGCACCACCTTTGCCACTTCGGTAGCCATTCTGCAAGCCTATGACTGGATGCCGTGTATTTTGTACTAGTCCCTCTCTGTTTTACAATATCCCCAGTTAGATTAGGCACAGTACAGAATTGCATCTATCCTGTTGCTCACAAGCCAGTTTGGCTATGCTGTAGAACTTCTCCTGTTTTTGTCCACTCAACATCCCTAGTTGCAACTTAGCTTAGGTACTACATGTTGCCTGTCAGAAAAAGGCAATTTTGGGTCCAATGGATAAAGCTCTCTACAATTAGCACAATCTGCACACGGTTAGCAAGGTTCTTGTAGTGCAGTGGTAGTGTTTTAATATCCACCTACTCTAGTTATGTGTCAGAACATGTCTGAACATGTTGATTAAAGAGACTACACTGTGTAGATCTGTGACTGAAGGGAGAATCACGTTGGTCTTGGGCTTCATGTTTCTGCTGACTCGTGTTCCTGCAGAGTGAGGTGAGCTCCCTTGTTGCTCGAAACTGCCTGGGTCCTGGATATTCGTGTCCATGAAACTGCAGGTGCTTTGGTTGACCATGCTATTCAATCTGGTTTCAGGTACTCGGACTCAGTGGGGAATCTTTTGGTGGTTGGTGGTTTTCAAGCACTTGCCAAGCCAACAGTGTAAGTCGAGCAAAGCATGGGGTGGTTTGACGGGAGGGACCAGGCGGGGGAGGGCGGGTGATATGCCGTGGAGATGGTTGGGGGGAAATGTGATGCACCAAACGTTGAAGGGCGATGGTGGGTCGGGAGGACGGAGGGCCCAGTGAGGAGGGGCACAGGTCGGGATGGTAGGGGAGTGGTCGAGGGGAGGGATGATACTGAAGAGTTGAGGGGAGGGGTATGAGCATAACTGGGATGTTAAGAGGAGGGATGAGGGAGGTGATGTTGAGAGAAGGAATTGTCTTACGCTGCACTGCCGCCACCGCCAACACCTCCCCCACCCCATCCTATTCCATGTCTGAGAGATCAGATCAGTACGTTTAAGTAGTCTGTATGGTGATTGAACAATCCTGTGATGTAAGCCCACTTTTTCACTGTCTCCTTCACAGTGAGCTCTTCAACAAAAGCTTGCAGACCCTCCTGCAGTTGGCTGAAGTGACAGATGAGAGTGTCCATGCTGCTGACCTCTTGCACACCCTCTTTTACATGCCCAACAGGCACCTGCATGAATACGCCCGTCTGCTGCTCAAACTTGCAACTTGCTTTGAGGTGGTAAGTGAAACTCTGTGCTGGCCCATGTCCAGAATTCATTTCTTGCATTTCACCTGTTTTAGCTTTGGCATGTGAGTTACCAAAGTATAACCTGCTTCCAGGGGCGGAAAAAAACTACAGAGTCCTCTCACTGACTGCCAGGAAAGGTTTTGATTGCAAGAGTACAGTGAGTCTAGTTATGGAGAGCCACAGGGTCTGTTGAGGAAAGGAGGAGGTACTGGTACTGGGCTAGAAGCTGGTGATGATCCCTCCCACCCCTTCGTTTGAGTGAACAACAAATGGCAGTAAAGACACATGCAGTCTTGCAGCGCAGGGTGATTTTCCTAGTGTGTCCAAGATTCCATTGCGCGTACAGGAAGCAGAAGCATTGGTCGTCTCTTTCTGATAGATCAGGACCCGAGAATAGCCGGGAATCCAGTATCTGCAATAATGTTGGATGATGGTCAGTGGTTGCATCTGTACAACTAGTTGGGCTTCTCTGAACAACTGTCGCGTCCTCATCTTGTGTAGGCAAATGAAAACTAACTTGGATTTATATAGAACCTTCCATAAGCCTGGATAGACCCAAGTGCTTTGACAATTAAATATGTCATTTTGAAATCACTGATGTCGTGTGAGAAGTTAACTGCACAGCAAGCTCCCACAAACAGTAATACATTTAATGCCTGGGGTGTATCTTCTGCCCTTAATTTGAGTTATGGTTCAATGGCCTATTTTTTTCCAATCCTTGCCTTACCGCTGTTGTTTCATGAAATGGTTATGACCCTGTCCCATGCAGTTGAATGCGTAATCAGGTTTTGGCTGGGCAATGTGGAACGGCCAGTAATTTTGGTGATGGAGATGTGAGGCTGACGGTTTGGCTGCAGTCTTTATCAGAAACCAGACCTTTAGACTGGCGAAAGTAGAGAGACACTCGCACTTTTGCCATGCTGATTGTGGGTTCAATTTGATTTTTGTTTTTGGAAAGTGGTTAGGGACAAGAGGTGCTCACTGCTAGAGAGAAAGCTTAACGAACAGAAGAGTAAAAGTTTTACTTCGGAAGGGAAATCAGGCTATCTTGACTTCCAGGGATAATGTGGAAATCAAGCCCCACTGTTAGCGGTGTCATCACAAAAATTGAAGTTTAAAATGATTGCACCTGCATGATTTTCCAGACCTACATTGATAGACAGCATACACCAGGTTTCTGTACTTAAGAATTGCATTTATTGCGAATAATTAAACGCTAGTTACAGGTAAATGCTTACAAGCCATCAACATGTAACATTTTGCATTAAACACGCACAGACAGAGAAAAAAATGTAAATGGAAGGAAAGTAGTTAAGTAATTTTTGTTCATACGTTCTGTTGAATTGGTTCTTACCTTTTCAGCCTTCCTTTTCTAAATGCTCTGACTGTTTTGTCAAAGGCACAGGGTGGCTGTTTCAGTTACACAACGTTTCTCTGACCTTTCAATTTAAGAAGTCAAAATTTAGCCACAGCTGAAGGAAAGATGAACTGGTTTTCTTCAGGTTTAAACTGGGCTTTGACAATGAAGAACAGAGACACGGCTCCTGAGCTGGTGGAGGACTGAACACGTCTCCTATATCTTTTCCCAGCTCAAACTGTTCAGCTACTTGAGAACCAATGCCCAGCTATTCACAGGCAAATGGCATTTCTCATTGATGAGATGTCACTGGTCCATAGACCAGTCATCATCTTGTTGCTAACTAGAGCTCCATGTCAATACAGAACCCCTCCGCTTCAGTTTGTCTGCCACTATTTAATTTACTGCTTATTTGACGAGACATTTAAATGATATTTTCCATGAGTGTCATGTAACCTGCTTTTCAAAACATGTGGCAATCCTTGCAAAAGACCTGTTTTAAAAACAATTATTTCTCACTTCAGTTCATAAATTTTAAAAAGCATAAAAATAAAAAAAAGTGGTTAATGTGTGAGTAAAAGCGAGCGCAAGCAGGTCACTGCAGCCTGATGTGGGAATGGCTTGGAGTGGGAAATGGGGGTGAGTTTGAGGCAATTTATTGTGTATCCTCAGCTGGGCCAGCTATGTGAGGTGAAGAAGTGCCCTCTCTAGTGCTATGTTAGAGAGGAGGAGATCGACCTTTTCATCCTCTTCTCGCCAATTCTGTCTTTATTTAGTTTTCATTTCTACAAGATCTGCCAGTTGGGCTTGGTCACAAAGATCCTTCCATTGGAACTCACTTTCTGCACTTAAACAATGGACATTTGAGTGAGCCACTCAAGGAGTTGCTGGTGTATGCTGAATCGCTGTGCAAAAACCATTGCATTGGAGGGGTAGTTGTGGAATTAAACAGGTTAATACTCTCCTGCTTTGTATCCTGTGGCAGGTCTCCAAAGAATACTACAAGCTACAGGAAGTCAGCTGTCAGTGTGAAGCCCTTGGCCTGTTCCTGAAGAAAAAGCGCAAAGAAGCAGAATACACCTACAACTTTTGGAAAACATTCCCAGGGAAAATGACGGTACAGGTTCTACTGTTTCTTAAATAAAACAAACCTTAACCCTTGTAGACTATGTTTGATGCCCGCTCCTTTAATCCTTTGGGGTGCCATCCAGAACACGCATGCTCACACAAAGTTTCCTTATCGCTGCTTTGGTGCCTATTTCTACTGGTGCTGCTGTACATGCTGTCATACTTGCTCTTCTATTTGTTGTTTTTCTTTCACTCCCTCACTGGCAGGTTCGCTGTTTGCATGGATAACTCACTCACTCAGTCTCGCTTGCGTGAACAATGTAAACAGTGTGTCACTGCTGGTGTTGGGTCGGGATGGTAGTTTGGGATCCATAAGATATGGGAGCAGAATTAGGCTATTCAGCCCCTGACTCTGCTCCACTGTTTGATAGTGGCTGATGTATTTCTCACCCCCATTTTTCTATCTCCCCATAATCCTTGATCCCCATACCAGTCAAGAACCTGTCAATCTACACTCAAGAACTTGGTTTCCACAGCCCTCTGTAGCAATGAGTTCCACAGATTAGCCACCCTGTGGCTGAAGAAACTCCTCATCTCAGTTCTGAAGGGTTGTCCCTTCACTCAAAGTCGATACCCTCAGGTCCTAGTCTCTCTGACTAGCAAAAGCATTTTCTCTATGTCCACTCTATCTAGCCTCTCAGTATTCTGCAGGTTTCAGTGATATCCTCCCTCATTCTTCTAGAGACCCTCAGGGTTGCAGACCCTGTCCACAAACTCACATGACAAGCCCTTCATTCTTGGGATCCTTCTCGTAAACCTCCTTTGGGCCCTCTCCAGTGCTACCTCATCCATCCCTGGACACAGAGCCCAAAACTTCTCTCAATATTCCAAGGTGCTCTAAATGAATGCTAGCAATACATATGCCTTCCTAACTGCAAAATGAATCTGCATGTTAAACTTAAGAAATTCCTGAACTACGGCTCCCAAGTTCCCTAGTGCTTTAGATTTTTGAAGCTTTTCCCTGTTTAGAAAATAGCCAATGCCTCTAATCTTCCTACCAAAATGCATAACCTTACACTTTCCCACATTGTATTCCATCTTCGACTTCTTTGCCTACTCTTAGAGTCGATTCAAGTCCTTCTGTAGCCTCCCTGTTTCCTCAGTCTGTCTACCTGTCCCTACGCCTATCTTTAGAACATAGAACATAGAAAAGTACAGCACAGTACAGGCCCTTCGGCCCACGATGTGTCTTGGAATAATTCTAATCCAAAAATAAAATAACCTAACCTACACTGCCCTCAACTCACTGCTATCCATGTGCATGTCCAGCCGTCGCTTAAATGTCACTAATGACTCCGCTTCCACGACTACCACAGGCAAACTATTCCATGCGCTCACAATTCTCTGGGTGAAGAACCTCCCTCTGACATCTCCTCTATACATTCCTCCTAACACCTTAAAACTATGACCCCTCGTGGAAGTCAATCCTGCCCTGGGGAAAGGTCTGTGGCTATCGACTGTATCCATGCCTGTCATTACCTTGTACACCTTGATCAGGTCACCTCTCTTCCTCCTTCTCTCCAGAGAGAAAAGTCCGAGCTCAGTCAACCTCTCCTCGTAAGACAAGTCCTCCAGTCCAGGCAGCATCCTGGTAAACCTCCTCTGCACCCTCTCCAAAGTCTCCACATCTTTCCTATAATAGGGCGACCAGAACTGGACACAATATTCCAAGTGTGGTCTCACTCGGGTTTTGTAGAGCTGCAGCAAAACCTTGCGGCTCTTAAACTCGGTCCCCCGTTAATGAAAGCCAAAACAACCTTATCCACAGCTTTTGTGCTCCTGAGATGCTGCTGGGCCTGCTGTGTTCATCCAGCTTCACATTTTATTATCCACTTGGGTGGCAACTTTGAGGGAGCTATGCACTTGAACACCAAGATCCTGCTGTTCCTGCACACTGCCGAGAATCCTGCCTTTAATCCTATATTCAACATTTAAGTTCGACCTTCCAAAATGGATCACTTCGCATTTATCCAGGTTGAACTCCATCTGCCATTTCTCAGCCCAGCTCTGCATACTGTCAATGTCTCGCTGAAGCCTGCAATAGCCCACGATACCATCAACGGCACCTCCAACCTTTGTGTCATCAGCAAACATACTAACCCACCCCACAACCTCCTCTTCCAAGTCATTTATAAAAACTACAAAGAGCAGAGGCCCAAGAACAGAGCCCTGCGGGACACCACTCAGCACTGACCTCCAGGCAGAATACTTACCATCTACAACCACTCTCTGCCTCCTGTCAGCCAACCAATTCTGAATCCAGACAGCCAAATCACCCTGTATCCCGTACCTCCTGATTTTATGAATGGGCCTGCCATGGGGAACCTTATCAAATGTCTTGCCGAAGTCCATATACACCACATCCACTGCTTGACCCTCGTCAACCTGTCTCATGACCTCCTCAAAGAACTCAATAAGATTTGTGAGGCATGACCTGCCCCTCTCAAAGCCATGCTGACTCCCTTTAATCATGCTATGTGTTTCCGAATAGTCATAAATCCTATCCCTCAGAATTCTTTCCAAAACCTTGCTGACCACAGACGTAAGACTGACTGGCCTGGTCTGTAATTTCCAGGGATTTCCCTATTCCCTTTCTTGAAAAGAGGAGCAACATTTGTCTCCCTCCAATCTTCCGATACGACTCCGGTGGAGAGTGAGGGAGCAAAGATCTTCGCCAGTGGCTTAGCACCTCCTTTCTCGCTTCCCGGAGCAACCTAGGATAAATCTGGTCTGGCCCTGGGGACTTAACAATCTTAATGTCTGTATCTCTGTGCAAACTTAGCAACAATGCCCACATCCAGTGCCTTTATCCAGGTCTTTAAATGTATAACATGAATCATTGTAGTCTCAGTGGCAGCCCCACTGAACTCCACTAGTCACTGGCTGCCATCCTGAAAGACACCCCTTTATCCTTACTGTCTGCCCTTCTAGCAGTCAGTCAGTCCTCCTTCCTTGCCAGTGCTGTGCCCCTAACGCCAGGAGCTCTAATCTTATTTAGCAACCTCTTGCCTGTCAAAGGAAATCCAAATAGTTCATGTTCACTGGCTCTGTATTGCTTCCACCTCATCAACTACACATTACATCCTCCAAAGAATCCAGCAGTTTTGTCCAGCAGTATTTCCCTTCAGAAATCCTTGGTGACTCTGTGTGATCCCGCACTGTGTTTTCCAAGTTCTCTGGTATTAAATCTTTTAAAATGGACTCCTGCGTTTTCCCCACTACCTATGCTGTTTTTAAGTACATGTCCTATATTAGTTTCTCTCCAATCTGTAAGCAGTGTTCCTGAGTCTACAGAATTTTGAAAGAAGATGACCAACAATGTATGCATTATTTTTAGGGCCACTTCCTCAAGTCGTTTGGAAGTGTAGATTATCAGGCCCTGGGCTACAATTGGGCTTTAATCCCATCAGAAAGCTTACTGTCATACTCCTATATTTTGCCTTTGTCCTCCTTTGAATTTTAAACTGCTCCCACTTCTCAGATCTGTTGTTCCTTTTCTGGTCAATTTGCATGCCTCTTGCTAGAATCAGATACCATCTCTAACTGCGCTTGTAAACCATGGTTTGGCCACCTTTCCTGTTTTATTTTTGCACCAGACAGGAATGAACAATTGTTGCAGTTCATTAGTGTTTGTTGTTGTTCCTCCACCATCATCCCTTCTTAGTAACATCCCCCCAATCTATCATAGACAGCTGGCACTCATAACCAACATAGATTTCTCTGTTTACATTCAGGACTCTAGTTTCAGAATCAACTGCATCACTCTCCATTTATGATGGTGCATTCCGTCATATTATAATTGCTTATCTCCAAGGGACCTCACAGAACTAGATTATCATTACTCCTTTGTCATTGCACAGTACGTAGGCTACGTTGACCTGTTCCCTAGCGGGTTCATCAGTATGTAGGTCCAGAAAACCATCCCATAAACTCTCCAAGAATTTCTTCTATGGTATTGTTACTTCTTGATTTGCCCAATCTATATGCAGATTGAAGGTTCCCATAATTACACATGTTCTTTTATTCCATGTATCTCTAATTTCCTGTTTAATTTCCCGACATTACCCCTGCAGTTTTCCTGTCTATACGCACCATTCCCTCCCTTTCCCCCAACTTATTCTTTTTGCCCCTTGTTGTTTTTTCAGCTTTATCCTTACAGATTCCACGTTCTCGGAGCTAATATCCTTCCTTGCTATTGTGTTGATTTCATCTTTAAGCAATGTGACTCCACCACCTTTTTCATCTTATCTGATCATCTTTAATACCATATACCCCTGGATATTCAGTTCCCATCTATGGTCACCTTGCAGCAGTAATGTCTCTGTGCTCCTGACTATATAATTTTCATCTGTCTGTGCAATTGATTCATCCACATAATCCGCAGAGCATTTTCAGTAAAGGTATGAAGCCTCAGGGCTTTATAACATTACTTGTCACATTGCTGCTGTTTTTCACTGTGGTCTGTTTGATTCTGGCCTTTGATTTCTTTGCCTATCACTTCTCATTTTTCCCTTTCTGTCTTTTGTTCTTATCCTTAATTCCCTTTCCTCTGACTTCTTGGAGGTTCCTATGCCCTGGCTATTTTAGTTTAAAGCCTCCCCAGCCACTCTAGCAAAGATATCCCCCAGGACATGAGTCTCAGTCCTGCCTCACTCTGCTCTAAATTCCCTGATACAGTCATTCAAGCTGTGTTTCACGTAGGATGTGCTTCCTCCCAATTGCTTGTGTGCAAATCAATCTTTAATGCAATACTTGTAAATATTTGCCAAACATGACCTTACATGGAGTTGAAGACAAATTATTGGTCTAGTTTGGAAATTAGCTGAAAGACTATAAAGAGAAAGTGGGAATAATAGGCAAATACTCTAACTGGCAGGAGGCATCCCACAAAGATTTGTGACTAGGCCTCAGCCCCTGTTTGCCAGAATTATTATTCTTTTTGAGGATGAGATAGCCATACACCCAAGTGTACATAGAACTGATAAAATTGTAGCGAGATATTGGTACATTAAATAAATAAAATGTTGGCTCATGATTTCAATATAGGCAAGTGTGGTGTCAATTTTGGCCTGAAAAGTATTCTTGAGATTAGAGTGGTTTCTAAATGGTGAGAAAATAGAAACAGTCAAAGATAAAGGAGAACTGAGGAGTCCAGGAGTGATAATCCCTCAAGCGTCATGAATAAGAACAGAAAATAATCGTAAAGACTAATGCGACGCTAGCCTTTATGTTTAAAGGTATAGAATAACAAGGATTAGAAGTCACGCTGAAGCTACACAAAACTCTGTTCAATTTCTCCCGAGTACTGAGAGTAGCTGTGGGAATTACACCATGAGAAGTGTATTTTGGCCTTGTGACAGCAGCAGATTTACTCAAATAATGTCTCAGTCCAAGGGCTAAATTATGAGGAGGGATCATGCAAGGGTGTATTCCTCAAAACTTAGATAAAATTGAGAGGAGATAATGATAGGGACAGTTTCAGCTTTTAGGCAGTCTCAGACTGGGACTACAGTCTAAAAATTAAAGCCGAACCATTCAGAAGTGAAATTAGGAAACAATTCTACACACATGGGGTGTTAGAAATTTGGAACTCGCTTCTGCAAAGGGTAATGGATGTTGGGCCAGTTGTTGATTTTTAAATCTGAGATTAATGGATAGCTGTTCATAAATACTCTGGGAAATGGGCAAATGTCAAGATATGGACTGCTTACAAATCAGCTATGCTCTTGCTGAATGGCAGAATGGGCTGAAGGAAATAAAACCCTTTAATGCAGTGAGAGAGTACCCACTGTCGGAGCATTCCCAGTATTGGGCCTTGGTCATTTGCACCTTGCCTTGGACTTTAAACATACTATGTTTGTCTCCAGCTTAAATTCAGTGTTTTAGTCAAATGATCTGAAGCATAGACTGTGAAAATTGGACAAGCATCATGTTTGGTTTTTTAATCTGGCGTTTATTTGCCGTATGCAATTGTACTTTAAAGATAAGCTTAACAAACTTGCGCTGGCTCCAGCATCAGGGCACTGTGGCAGAGGATTCTCCCTTTTTACTTGGTACGTGCTGCATTTTCTGGCACAGAGCACCCAGCAGGACAAGCCAGTGTCTTTTCAAACCTTCTACCTGCTGTGAATTGAGCCCAAGCCGTAAAGGCAGATTTTTTGCCCTTGATGTTTTGAGTTTGTTGTTCTGTGTGAAGCATATGTATTTCCTTGTTCAGTAGTGCAAGGGTTAATATGAGTTTAACTTTTTTAGGCTTTTCTGACGAGACATTTTTCCACTGTGAGTATAAATATATATGGAAACATTTCACGTTCGGCCTATGATGAAAGATGTGCTTAATGAGAATGCAGCATCCCCTCTCTAGAATTAGCTTCCTACTAGTACTGATTCCAACCAGATAAGTTAACCTGCGTTCCATTCCCGTCCCTTTTCATCCTTGTGTTTGACAGCTTCTTAATGTTTTGAAGTGTGCTCTGAGGTTGTTTCAGCCTGCTTTTGCTGTGATTTAACATTGAACGCAATGCTTTTGAAGCTGCTTTTAAATAGCTGCCTTCGTGCTGTCTTCCATTTAAGATGTTACTGCATGGAAACAAGGTTATAATGTACCAACAGATGTGATGGTGGGAGAAGGGGCTGAAGCAGTTATTTTGATTTCTGGACTCAGGTCGAGCTCATTTCAGTGTGTTGGGATAAATTCTTCTTTCCCTGTTCAACATAGACTTCTTGGTCAGACTGTTTCTGAAGTACATCAGCATTACCGAGTGTAAGTCAACCCCCGGAAATTGTTCCGTATCAAAACAGGAGGAAAGATAATAACATTCGAGACCTTGAGACTGAGAGTGTTTGACAGGAATTGCTCATGAGACTTCATCGATTACCAGCAATTTTAAGTCCTGTGTAGTGGAGTGCTGATACTGTGCAACAAGCGGAAAAATTTCTGATTCTCTGGTACTGACTTCTCTGGAAGCCTGGGGATTAGCCATGGTTATTTAAATAGGTAGGCAACCTAGAATCTCTCACCAGGTCTAAACATCGCACGCTTGAGAAGTGGCATTTAGAATGGACCTTGGTGTTGAATTGCATGGCTTCTGCAATAGAGGATGGATGTTCAAAAGGCCTGTGGAATGAAGATCACCTGTGGTAGAAGGGCTTTCTTACTTGTCCAAGTTCTTTTCATGACAATTCGTCTTGTACCAGTGACCGATATGTATCTGATTGTAAGCTTTCAGTCAGGGAAAGAAGGAAAGAACTAGAATTACAAACACCCCTGCATGTTTCTACTAATTAATAGTGTCTGTATTTGGCCATTATTATGAAAACCTTTGAATGCAATGAGTTGGGTTACTCCCTGCCATCCCCATTGTGTTCTAATTTGAACCAATGCTCACTATATAAAGGGCTTTTCTCGCTAATATCTATGACTTGCTGTATTCAGAAACTTAATTTTGTTAGGCAGCCACGAATGGCATGGCACTAGCATTCCTCAAGACTGTAATTGTGTGCCACTTGCTCAGAAAGCAGGTAGCCATAAAACTCATCAATTTGCACTTAATTTAAGGATGCAGCAGAACCAGCAGTTAATACTTGATTTGCAGGATACATAAATTCTTTTTAGAAGTTTTTTTGACTTTGTCTATGAAACTTCAGAAGGTCACTTACTCAACAGTGCGTCAGCTGTCTCTGGAGGATTTGGAGCACAGTAAAAGAGCAGCTACTATACCATTATACATCTTTCTTAGCTGAGACGTTAGCCCATTTGAAGGTGTAATCTTCATCTTGAAAGAGCACTCGTTGTTTCTCAACCACTGCCACTCTGCACCTCTCCCATTTTTCTACCCTTCAGCAATTACAAGTTTATCACAATGCTGACCCATGCTGTTCCCCATTTGCCACAGCATAACCACCTCCATCTTAATCGCCCTTGCTCTTCCAAAGAATTTGAGAATGATGAGGGTGCAAAGGAACATTTATGGCCTGTCATATTTACACCTGCTCTCCAAAGAGTAGTACTCCTTATTGCCATTCCCCTGCTTTCTCCCCGTAACCCTGCACATTGTTACTTTTCAGATAATCTAATTCCCTCTTGAATGATTTGGTTGAACTTGCCTCCAGTCCACATTTCAGGCAGTGCGCTCCAAATTCTGACCACTCAGTCTGTGATGAACATGGTTCTCTTTCCGTCACATTGCTGTTGTTTGCTAATTAGTTTATATCTTTGCCCTCTCATTCTTGATCCTTGCACAAGTTGGAACGGTTTATCCCCATGTCCAGACCCCTCACAATTTTGAATACCTCAGTCAAATCTCCTTTCAACCTTCTCCTCTTCAAGAAAAACAATTGCAACTTCTCCCAATTATCCAAATAATTGAAGCTCCTTGTGCCTGTGACCATTTCATGAATCCATTCTGCACTGTCTTCAATTATTTCATATGTTTAATTTCATGCCCAGAGCTGGATGCAGTACTTCTGTTGAAACCAAACCTGTATTTTATGCGAGTTAACATTAGCTTGTTGGTTTTGTACTATCTACCACAATTAATAAAATCTAGGCTTTATTAACTGCACTCTCAAACTGAATCAGAGGTTATTGCCTCATTTCCAGAATCTTTCATGCACTTGCTCCCTCTCTCTGTGATCTCTTGCAGATTTTTGTAGCTATTCACAGGAAATAACACTGCCCTTTCTCCCTCCCTCCTCTTAGCACATCAAATGCCTTTTTATCTGCCTACTTCGCAGTTTGTCTTTCCAAACCCCTCTATTTTAAATTGTGCTCCCATTTCTTTCTCCTCCAGCCCACTGCCAAACTGGCACTTCCTCCCTTTATGGCCCTAGGCCATTGTGCCTCTTCCAAACCCAATATCTAACAGCCCCATATCACACTCTGGAATGTTCTTATATCCGTAATGAAGTGATGTAGCAACACCAGTTACCGTTTGATTCCATGGCAAACTGTGGTCAAGTCCACAAAGATCTATCAGCTGACAGTTCTTTGTACATCAGCTTACCAAAATGTTTAAATTACACGGTGAAGTTTTATATACCTTATTTCCCAGTTGCAGTAATGTTTTCCAATCAGATGCAGAGCTAAATTGCCAGCCAAGTTCTAAGCCCCAGCTGTGGAGCTGAAAGCTTTCTGTGCCATTTGTAACATTTATCTGTCTGCATTTCCTCTTCCAGTTTAGGTAGAGTGAGGTATTGAAACCTTGGGAAGGATAGCATAAGCATCTTTACGTATATGTGAGGGTATATTGTGTCGGTATGTCCACACACTGTCTGTACAAGGCGTGTGCAAGTGAGAGCACATGCACAGTGAATTACCCAGTCAGCATGCAGTTGGTGTCAGTACAGGCATGAATGTTTACATTGGTCAGCTAGATCATAGTTCGCAAAGTCTCAACGTAGGAAGAGTTGTAGTTTATTGAGTGTTGAGTATCCATAGATTTGCTCAGCAGTAGCAAATAAACAGTTAGTTTTCTGTCCCAGTCGTGAACTGGCAAATCACAAGTAGATTAACACATGTAGCGAATTTTCTGTGTTGCTGGTTGTTTTTAACAGGGGAGAATCAGAATTTTATTCCGAATTGACAGAGAAGAGTAAACTGAACGCTACCATTGCCGTTGTGTTCAGAAAATGAGAGTAAAAGGATTTTTGTGAAATCAAAGCATAGGGTTTTTATTTAAACAATGTTTGAGTAAAAGGGTTTCGATTTTTGAACAAATGTGAAGTTTTACCATGTAGTGAATGCTGGACTTGCCATTGATGTTATAATTACACATTTTTGTGAACCTTGCATATGGGTTTCTGATTGCTGAATGCAAAAGTAATTGGATGAAAATAAAAATACTATGAGTTGCTTTCCCCTATCTTGGTAGCTGCATGATAACTGTTGGTCCAGGCACACTGGTTTGGAAACTGATCCTCCCAAGTGCGCAACAGGATGGGAGTCAACTTTTATTGGTAGCAGCTCATTAATATGAAGCAGGAGTAATTCATTGATCCCAGCACCTATCAGGTGGGTGAGTGAAAAGATAAGAGATAAATGTTGCTAAAAACACTTTTGTCTTGCTCTCAGCTAGATGATGTGAGATGCCCATTTTCAAAGGATCACAACTATGAGAGAGGAGGTGCTGAATTGTTGGAAAGGTGACTTTGAAGAATGGTGTGGAGAGAGCAGCGGGGAGCTGTGGGTTCACCACAAACACTTGATGAACAATCCTGAACATACGCACAGACACAGACATGCACCCACCTACCCCAGACATGCATCCACACACCCATCTGGGGACTAGAAGAAGTACTTATGATCGTGCATGCATTTATGTTAAATTGCTAGAGTCCACATTATAGTAGGGTCCTCAGATTGGAAAATAGTCAATGTGACTCTTCTATTCGAGGAAGGAGGGAGATGGAAAGCAAGAAACTGCAGGCCAGTGAGTCTAACATTTGCCATAGGGAAAATGCCAGAGTCAGTTATTAAGGAACTTGTAACAAGGCATGTGCAAAAAAATCTCAGTGCAATCAAAATCATCATGATTTTGAAAAAGACCAGTAATATTGGACTAAGATGGTAGGAACTGCTGATCCTGGAGAGTCTGAGATAACAAGGTGTAGAGCTGGATGTAGAGCTGATCCTTCAGAAAAGAAGGGTCCAGACCCAAAACCCCAGCTTTCCTGCACCTCTGCTGCTTAGCCTGCTGTGTTCATCCAGCTCTACACCTTGTTATCTAATATTGGACTAATTTGAATTCTTTGTGGAAGTAGCATGTCGATCAAGGGTATCTACAGATGTTATTGTGCCTTAGTTACATAGTACAGAAAACCAAGCACTGCTATTTCCAGCATTTCCACAGAGGTTAAAGACTTTAAAAGAATGCAGGATTCTCCAATTTATTTGTATTTTAGACACAGGTTGACAGAAAGCATGAACCAAGTTTCTGTACTTAACATAAAGTGCAATTTGGAATCTAAATAAAGATAAACAACTATCGACATATCCCTTTACCAGTTCAAATTCTAACCCGTTATAAACTCCCATTCTACACACACCCACACCCGAACTTTGTTTCTCACTCTTCCGCCTCCGTGTACTCAAAATTTTTGCCCAAAAACTAGGGTGACTAGCTCACCCTTACAAATGTCTCTGACTTTTTAATTAAAAGTCACAGCTTACAGTGACTGATGAGGGAAAATAGACTGACTGTCTTCAAGCTTAAGATGCTTTTAATGTAGAACAAAAACAGCTCCTTCCATTCCAGAGGTACAATGGCTTTCTCCCCCGCCAAACATTCACGTCCCCAAGCTGTTTGGCTACTTGGGAGTTAATCATAAAGTTATTAGCAGGCAGGAGGCCTTTGTTATCAATAACTGGTCATTAGTCCATTGACCAATCAGTTATTTGCTTCTAGTCAAAGTTATGTTCGTTCATAGCCCTTGGGAACAGGTCACCTGGAACTATGCTTTCCCTAATGCTTGAATAAACAATTGTGTAAACAGCACTTACAATGAGTGTCAAGTAACTTTCTTTTAAGAAATGCAGTAATGCTTTGACAATCTTTGGCTTTTAAAACAGTCCTTTTCCCATTTCGGTGCGCAATTTTAAAAAAAGTTAAAAAGTTATAGTCTTTGCAATGTTGTGTACTTGGATTTTCAGAAGACATTTAGTAAGGTGCCCATGGTCTGGGGACGAATGTGACCAAGGATGGAAAAATGATTAGATAAATAGAGGAAACGTTAGATTTCAATTGGCCATTTTCAGGTTGACAGGAT
Source organism: Stegostoma tigrinum (assembly GCF_030684315.1). NCBI lineage: Eukaryota > Metazoa > Chordata > Chondrichthyes > Orectolobiformes > Stegostomatidae > Stegostoma > Stegostoma tigrinum. Next base: position 20,609,883 of record NC_081360.1, on the reverse strand, counting down.
GTGACAGGTGGAGTGCTATTTACAAACTGAATCAATGGCTTGGATGAAGAGACCTCTTTTATGTTCTTGCTAATCGTGATGATGACACAATGGTAAGCTATGAAGAGTCTGTAAAGAAATCCTTATAAGTGAGTGGTCAAATGTTTGGCAAATTATAACATGAGAAAATATGAACTTTTCTACTTTGGCAGGAAGAATGGAAAAGAAGCATATAATTTAAATGGAGAGTGATTACAGAACTGTATAGTACAGAGGGATCTGGGTGTCCAGGTATATGTATCACAAAAGTTGAATCTTTAATTTTAATAATGCGGCAGGTGATTAATAGGGGAAATGGAATGCTGAGGTGTATGTTGTAAAGAGAATGGAAAACAAAAGGTGAGAAGTTTTGCTAGTTGGGTATTAGTCAGACCGCATTGTGAGAACTGTGTACAGTTTTGGGCTCCCTATTAGAAGCATTTCAGAGAAGGTGGTTTCAACAACTGATTCATAGGTTGAAGGGTTTATCTTATGAAAAAAAATTGGGCCTTTATCCATTGGTGTTGAAGGAATGAGAGGTGATCCTATTGAAAAATATAAGATCTTGATGAGTTGATGCTTCCCCTTGTAGGAGAAGCTAGTCTTGGAGGCAATTTAAAAATAAGGGGTTTCCCACTTACGAAAAAGATGAGAAATATTTTTTTGAGAGTCCCAAATCTGTAGAAATCCCTTTCCCAGTGGAGGCAGGGTCTTTAAGTGTTTTCAAGGCAGGGTTAGGTTCTTGACTGACACAGGAGTCAGTGGGTTTCAGGTAGAAACAGTGGAGTTGAGGCTACGATTAGAGTGCGTGATCTTATGAAATGGAGGAGCAGGCTTGACAAGCTACAGGGGCCTACTCTGCTCCCGTTTTGAATGTTAATAGTTTATTTTCAAATATGTACTAATGACAAATTTATAATCCTCAGTTGAGCTTGTAATCTGGCTGTCTTAACGTTTGCTCAAAGTGGAGCAGCCTGTAGTTCCTCACTGTTTCCTGTTTGGCATTGCCTCCATCAAGTAAAGTCTACCTGCCAATCAATCGGCAGCCTTTTTTTCTTGTACTGTATATTGTTGTGACCATTTAAAATTTGGCATTCTTGCATTTGTCCTGATGAGTGTAGGATGAAAAAGGTTTGGCAACACTTTTTTTTTAAGTAGATTCATATTCTGAATTATGAAAAGCTAATCTAGCCAAGACGGAGACGCTGGCTTTCATTTGTTCCTGGTCCTCAGGAGCAAGATGGATTAAAAACACCAAATGATGCTGGGATGGCTTGATGATAGATTGATCCCCATTTACATGGTTCAGTTTGACTGGGAAGTCAGAGGAGACATTGTGTTGAACTGTATTGGTCAGTGATGGTGTTTGTTCTTCTCTGGGGCAGGGCTGAGCTTGCTGCTGGTTCTAACCTTGATTGCGGTAACATCAGGTCTGTTTTCTTTCCACCAAGGATTCACTGAGGAAGCCAGAGCGACGACTCATATGTGAGAGCAGCAACCGGGCACTCACACTGCAACACGCTGGCAGATTCTCCATTAACTGGTTTATCCTCTTCAACGATGCACTAGTTCATGCTCAGGTGAGTCCATGTAGTGGGGCATGGAAGAGGCCAGGTCGGTCATTAACCCCTTTTAGGCTTTAGGGGTTTGTGGCGACAGTTACCGAAAATAAACAGTTAACCATTCATCATAAACTATCTGAAAATCTCTTAAATTTAAGAAGCAACAATTTAGATATAACAATCAGGAAAAAATGTATATGAAGTGTAAGAGATTGAAATGGTGGAGGCAGCAACCTTTTATTCAACTCAAGGATTCCATGGGTCATCTTCCTCCTTTCCTCACTCCCTTTCAATCTGGGAGAGACAGTTGAATGGCAAGTACTGCCCTCTCACACCCTCCATTGATTGTGTTGCCTGATTATTGGGGCTTGCAATCCACGGTGTACCAATCACTTGCCCAATCCTTTCAGCCAGCAAGCACTGGAACGCTACTCATGACTTCAGAGTAGCCGTGGTCCTACTGCACACCTTCATTGGAAGGTTAATTTTCATTCATTTTTTTTGTTTTTTGGGAGAAAGAAAACACTTTTATTTTCCTGAATGCTGCACCCATGATGCCTGATAAAGCTTTGTCAGCTTATGAAACATAGTGGCCTCCATGATATTTAGTGTCACCTACTTTTGTTTATTAGAAATTGTTTATGCTTGGGGAAGGCAAGTATCTGCTACATCACCAGTTACTGAAGATCACATACTACACAGGAAATGCTGGAAAAAATCTGCTTTAAAGGGACCCTGATTTCTGTCAAAGGGGTCAGGTGGGCTTGATATCCATTAAATTCTGTTACTGTGGTTCTGTTTTTTTTAAACTCTGAATGACGATACATTCCTTTTTCTGTTTGTGGCTTCTTGCGATTTCAAACTGAATAATTAATTCCGACCTCCCAGTTTCACTCTACAGGTAGTTCTCCTCAAACGTGACTGTTGCATTCTTGTGTGTCCTCCCACTACAGAAAATCAAGCTATTAAAAAAATTGCATTATAGGGAAGCCGCTATACCTCAATTACAGCAGAAAGTTTGTGTTATCCAAACAGCATCCATTATTCCTCAATCACATTACAGCCAATTTGCATTAATGAAACACGCATTATAGCAGAACTACTGGTCTTGATTAGTTAAAGTACAAAATGTGTGTTCGTATTGAGCTGCAGTAGTCACCATGTTTGGGTTGGCTTTGATGGATATTCTCTCTGGTCATCCTGTAAGGCATCCCAACCACCAACACCGCAAGGGCAATTAGGGATGGACAACAAACACTGGCTTTGCCAGTGACACCCACATCCTGTGAAGGACTATAGAAACCTTTAGCCTTGGTCTCAAAAGGCAAACAAGTGCAGAAACCAATTGATATTTTCATTTTTATTCTGTAAATTCATCCACATTTTGTAAGATATCATAATGATTTTTAAACGAGACATTCACAACCATGCGGGTTGATTTTTTAAAATTTTATTTTGTTGGAATATAAATAATTCATAACATGGTTGTATGCATTTATGATTGCTTGGTTTATATGTATCTTAAATATGCACCTACTACCATAATGAGTTTTCAAATAAATCTCCGTCCAACTATTTCAGCTTGAGCTCGAAGTACTGGCCTTGCCAGTGACATCCATTTCCTGTGAATGAAATTTTTTAAAAAAGAGCACTTAAAGTTGTTTTTTCTTGAATCCGCTGATTGGTACAGTCTCAGTCTCTAAACAATGTCTCTGCACAAACTGATCGATAGAATGCACGTTTCAATCTCCAGCTCAATCAGCAGTTAAAGAATTAACTGCTCTTCAACTCAGTGCCTGCAAAGACAGTTTGGAACCTGTAAGTACACTCAAATTTAAAATATATCTAGATAGATTTTTTTTTTTTACAGAAAGATCCTCCTCTAAAAGTGTCACCTGTGACGCTGTTTGATTCAGTGACCTTGCTGCCAGTTGGGTGAATTAGCTAATTTCCGTTTCAACAGGTAACGTTGCATTCCACCATTGAACGTAAGTGCTGAGTTAGTGATGGATTGGCACTAAGACCAGCTGAATACAGTAAATTAAGCAACCATCCCACAAAGCTTTTCAAATGAAACTATTGCTCTGTTGCCCCATTCCTGGACATGCTCCTGTATTATTCCCTCAACAGCTACTAGCTGTTTTCTGCTATGAGAGTTGAAGATTCCTGTATAACTCGTTAATTGCTAAGTTACTATTTGTCCCGTTTTCTTTCCCCAGTTTTCGACACATCACATATTTCCTCTTGTGACACTTTGGGTAGAGCCTCACATTGAAGAAGGCAGCAACCCGTGAGTATCAGAAGCGAAGTCATCACCACTAGTGGAAGGTCAGTTATAACGCTGACCACTGTGTGGGAGAAGTGCTGTTTTTCTTTCTGATCTCTTGAAGCATTCACCTACCACTTTGAAGCACAGGGCTGAGGGAAGGGTAGACTTTATTTTTATTGTCGGCGCATCTTTCACTTACTCCTGAATCGATCGGGGTTGGAAGGACTGAAATATTTAAAAACCACTTGTTGTACAAAGGGGAAAAAAAAATACAGAATTGGATTCTGAGCCTTTTTTTTAGAAACCTGATGCTAATTCCATGGATGGTCAGCTGGACAAACTGGTAGTGTTGCATTTCATTTGGGAGTTTGGGTTACTGTTGCAACAAACATGCTGTAGTCTGGATCGATGGATAATGATAGTAGGGACTGCAACATGTCACATGCCTGACCAGGAATCTCACTCTTACTGCCTGCCTTTGATATGTGGATGGATTTGCAGGTTGCTGATCAATTTGCTTGGCCACATTACAAACAGACCCTCCCAGGCCATAAAATCTTAATGATTGAGCCACAGCAGCTGGCTCAGAGGTTGAGACTTATCCACTTTGTCACAGGATCTCCTGGCCACACTGTAGGCCCCTCCAGTGCAAAGGAGAGAGAGAGAGAGGAGGCTGACCTAGCCTTTTTGCTTCCGTCAGTGTGGAGCGGGGAAAAAAGAGTGGGGCGGCACGGTGGCTTAGTAGTTAGCACTGCTGCCTCTCAGTGCAAGGGACCCGGGTTCAATTCTACCCTCTGGCCGACTGTCCGTGTGGAGTTTGCGCATTCTCCCCGTGTCTGCTTGGGTTTCCTCCGGGTGCTGTGGCTTCCTGCCACGGTCCAAAGATGTGCAGGCTAGGTGGATTGGCCATGCTAAATTGCCTACAGTGTTCAGGGATGTGTAGATTAGGTGGGTTATAGGGTAATGTGTCTGGGTGGGATGCTCTAAGGGTTGGTGTGAACTTGCTGGGTCAAAGGGCCTGTTTCCATACTGCATGAATTCTATGAAATTCTATCAAGACCAGGAAATTGTGGATTGGCAGATACGAGGTAAAAATTGTACGGATGGAATAGCCGGTGTCACTCAGCCCCACAGTTTTGCACTATTAGTTCAGTAACTGCTTTACGTTCTGTTGATTTGGCAAAACTACTGGTTCTGCTCACCAGTGGTACAGCACTGGGATGTGCTAAAGAGTGAACAGGTGCAGGTGGTCACTCTTGGAATGGCTGCTGATGGTAGCATGTGTGGTACTTAGTTTTCTGCCACTGGTACCTCTGATCATCTTATTTCTGTCTTTGTTTTCCATGCCTGGCCTATCTGCCTGTGCCTTTTTCAGTCCCCCTGTCCCTTCATCTGTTTGTCTCTGCCTCTGTTGTGGTGAGTGGCTCCCATTTCTGCCATTGCTGTCCTCTCTGTGCAGTTGCCACAAACCTACATGTGTGCGTTCTCTCTCTCGCGCGCTCACATTTCTGCTCTCTATCTCCTGCAGGAATTCCTTGAAAATAACCACAGCAGAAGAACAGTTTGTCCTCACTGCGGTCTCGCCTCAGGAGAAGGTAAAGTCAGCGACTGGCAAATGCATTGGGAGCTCCTTGGTGTTCAAGGGGAGGTAGACATTGTAGTCAGGGCCAGGGTGACTTTGGGCAGCAGTTGGATGACTCGGCTTTTTCTGCCCATGATTCTGAGAGTCGGCAATGTCAGCCCTGAGACTACTGTGATAGTCAACCTTAATGTGTATGTGGATCAAAGACCAATGGTGGACAAACCAGCTTTTTGTTCCAAGCACAGAGACCAACTGGGAGGGGAAGAGTGAACTTACTGTAGATTTTGTTTAAAAGGTGCAACCTCAGTTTAAAGCACAAAGTAAGTTTTCGGCCCTTCATTCTGAGGTGGATTTAATGCCAATGTGTTCGTTCAAGAATGATAGCCAAATCTAGTGTCACGGCTGCCCTTCTGTCAAGATCACTGTTCTAAGCACTGCTGAGTCCCCATCGCAGGAGCAGCGCTGCCTCACAACAATAGCGTTTCAATGAGGATGCGACTCCACACACTTGTGGCAGAGTGGAGTAGGGGATCAATATGTCTTGCCTCTTCTCGGGCAGGAGTTATTAAGTAGATGGGCATCACTTATTGATTTGTTATGTTTAAAGCTGAGTGAACTATCATTGAAATAATCCTTTCCTCCAGACAATCTGAGTAATTAGGACATCATCTTTCTTATTGCTACCCAGTAGTTAGTTTGTACAATGCATTTGCAATATCTCTAAATCCCTATCTCTGTTATAGAACTGACCAAGTGATTGTTGGTGTCCTCCAGTCCTGGTAGACAGAGTCTCCTCCAGTCCTGCTGGGTTATGAATTACTGACTGTTTTGCTGTGATCCAATTTCAGACCAAGTGGTTAAGAGCAATTAACCAGGCTGTGGACCAGGCACTGAATGGTGGTCAGGATTACCTGCCCCCTGGACCTGGAAATGCCACCCGAGCAGAACCCCCCATCTCACGTACAGCCAGTTACACCTTCTACAAGGACCCACGATTGAAGGAGGCAACGTACGAAGGTCGCTGGCTGGCTGGAAAACCACACGGCAAGTGAGTGTTTGGCTTATTCACACAGTGAGGGTCGAGCAGGCGCATCCACACAGTTAGAGAGGATGGGGGTCACACACACAGGCACACGTGACTGATTGGCTTTATACACAATACGTTCGCATAACTAATTGGCAGGGATCAGCATTATGCACACATAACCAGTTACCATCACTGAATACTCCACTACCTACATCCTGGGATTTATCATTTATCAGAAATTCAACTGGACTGATCACATAAACACAGTGACTACAAGTGCAGGTCAGAGGCTAGGAATACTGCAGTGAGTAACTCACCCACTGACTCCCCAAAGCCTGTCCATCATCTACGAGGCATAAGTCGGGAGTGTGATGAAATATTCCCCATTTGCCTGGATTGGGTGCAGTTCCAACAACACTGAAGAAGCTTAACAACATCCAGGACAAAGCAGCCCATTTGATTGGCACTAATTCACAAGTATCCTCTCCCTCCACCACCAATGCTTAGTAGCAGCAGCAGTGTGTACTATCTACAAGATGCTCTGCAGAAATTCACCAAAGATCCTCAGACAGCACCTTCCAAACCCACGACCACTTCCATCTAAAAGGACAAGGACGTCAGACATATGGGAACACTACCAACTCCAAGTTCCCCTCCAAGCCACTGACCATCTTGACTTGGAAATGTATTGCTGCTCTTTCACCAATCAAACTCCGGAATTCCCTCCCTAATGGCATTGTGTGTCAACCCATAGCAGGAGGACTGCAGCAGTTCAAGAAGGCAGCTCAACACCACCTTCTCAAGGACAACTAGGGATGGGCAAGAAATGCTAGCCAGCCAGCAACGCCCACATTGCACAAAATGAACAAATAACAAAAAGTTGGCAGGAGTCGGAAGTGCATACGCAGAGTCCTGGACGTGTCAATATTTAATCAGCAGATAAAACCACAAGTCTTGAGTATGGTCACCCCTGTTTCCACAGTAACGACTCCTCCTTCAACAGTGGTGAAATCTCAGGGGTGCCAATGATGTATCTCTCCAAGCTCCATGTGTCCAAGAGTAATGCTGATGCTGCAAGCCACAGTCCAGCAGGCCCCGGCAGAAACTCTATGTGAGGAAATCACGTTTGTGGTGCTTCCTAAACTTGGAATACCCTCCCAATTTCTTCAGAGTTACTCTTGTCAATTGACAAGGAGCAGGAAGGTGAAAGTGCTAATGAGCTTGATGCTCAGAAAGATTCAGCAACTCTGAGAAAAGGAGGTTAACTAGTGGTTGAGGACCAGGAACTGACTGGCTGATTAATTCTTAGAAATCAAATCTAGGCCAATGGGGAAATGCGGGGCAAGTCTGATGTGTTCCTGGGGTATAGGGGCAAGAGGGTATTTTTTTGGGGTAGAGAGAGGGTTTGAGAGGGGTATAGAGAAGGGATATAGAGTGAGGAGGACAATGTGATTTGGCATGAGGGATTGACAGATGTGGGTAAAATGAGACTGAGAGATGTGGGTGAGTGCACATAGACCTGCAGAGAAATGTACAAAGATCTGACCACGTTGGGTCTGATAATGGAGTATGGGGTAGCTGGAGAATAGCAGTTTGTTGGATGAGGGGTAGGATTTGTAACATCTGCTGTTGTGAAGATGGTGGGTCTCGTACTTTTGACTTGATTCTCAGTATCTTCTGATCTTTGTCTCCCAATCTTAGAGGCGTGCTGCAGTGGCCCGATGGAAGAATGTACACTGGTGACTTCAGAAACGGTTTAGAAGATGGGTAAGTTTCAAAAGTCAAAATAGAAATCTCTGATCTAAGTACAACTGAGATAGTTGACTTCCCTTGAGATGATTAGTATGGCTCTGAGATGGTAAGAGCTGGAGCAGCTTTTGCTGACTATCTAGCGCCTCCTGTGGGATGCGTGTACCCTTGTCGATGATGGTTGAGAGCAGACTTAGCTGTTCTGCAGTCAAATATCCTGTCAGCTCTTCATTTGTCCATGACAAACAGCCAAACAGTTAACAGTTCCAATCAGTGACAGCATGTTCCAGTGCCTCAGGCCCATAACCCAGGTTGAGACCTGAATCCAGTCCTGAGGGAGCACCGCACTGCAGGAGGAGCCATCTTTGGATAAAACCTTAAACTGTAAGTCCAACACCTAAGGGAGATAGGAAAGGTCCCGTGCTGAAATTTTAAGAGCAGCAAGGGACCTTCCTCAATATCCTGGCTGACAACAATCTGTTGAGCAATACAACTGGAAGAGATTACCTGGTTCTTCTCATTGCTATCTGTTGAACCTTGCTTTGGTTAGATTGACTGCTGTGTTGCCTACATTGTATCTGTGATAATACTTTAGCCTACATTGTATCTGTGATAATACTTTATTGGCCAGGAAGAGCTTTGGAAGTCTCCCTGGATGTGAAAGGCACTATAGAAATTCAAGTTCTACTTCCTTTTGCTTTGGTTGAGGGAACAAGAGGGGCTGAAACCATACAAACTCATTCTAAATGTCTTCGAGAAGACAGCAATATCCAACTGGATGGTGCAATTCAGGATATCTTGTTTCACAGGTAATGTGGACTTGCTCAGAGTGACGACTGCCACTGGGCAGTGATACTGTATTACAAAGGGCCTTGTCTTCCCTTGAACATAAGAAATAAGAGCAAAGGAGGCCATGCAGCCCCTCGGGCCTGCTCCAGCATTCAGTAAGATTGTGACTGAAATGATTCATATTTCACCTTCACTCTTCTGTCTGTTCCCCATTAACCTTGTACTTCAGGCAAAATGTTTTGGATATGTCTTAAATATAAGCAGATACGATTGCCCATGTATATTGTAAAACACCATTTAAGCAGACATTAAATACCACGAAAGCAGAACTTAACCACAGAAGAAAGAGGACATTGTTACTTTTCTGTCATGAGTCACCCTTTTGAATGGAACAGTTTTTAATCTGTGTTCTGAATACTTTATTGAGTTGTGGTTTGTCTTCTTTGGAGGACAATTTCCTTGCAATGAATATGTACATGGGGGCTCTTAAAGATTTTAATTGTCCTTCATAGGTATGGCGAGTACATCATACCCAATAAAGCTCTGAAGAAGAATGATCACTATCAGGGCCACTGGAGAGAAGGCAGGATGCACGGCCATGGAATTTACAAGTACGGTCAGGTCTCGCTTCAGTTATCTGTTGGCGTTGGTGTCTGGTTTGCTAATTTTTGAGAAGGTGTTTAGGTCCTGATGTGATCTGTATGTTGCCTTCGTGAGGCCCTGTACTCCTGATTAATGTCCATTTAGCTGATTTCATGGTAGGATCAGTCTGATGGCCAGCTGTTTGTGAATCTGTATAGTCTTGGTTAGATATGCTCTGCCCGTGCCGCTGCTGCCACCGCTCCTCCCAAAACCAGCTCCAGTAGTACTTTGACTGGTAGTGGATGTACAGTAGCATCTCACCCCCATCACTACCACTGGCCAGAGTTTGTGGGCAGGTTTGACCGAAATACCATCATCGAACTTAACAACTTTTAAAATTCACAGAAGAAGAACTAACTGATTATTTGAATTTGAAGGGTGGCTGTGGTGTGTTTGGGTGTACATCTCTCAGGAAGTGGGCTTAGAGCCAGAATGGATTCCGTCATCAAACAAATGTTGGTGGAGATGAGCAATCCATTCTGGAGTCTGGGTGATACTGACAGTTTTTCTTGAAAGGGCAAACACATCAGCATTTATTGTCCACTCCCAAGAGCATCAGGAATCACCTGCATTGGCGACTCCTTTCCTGAAAAGATTTTTAACAATTCCATCCTCTTGAAATTGAATTCACCCGGTTGTAATGGTATTATGTGGTAAGATTAGACAGGTCAGTTCCCCATGACTCCCAGCTCACTGAAGGACGGAAGCTGCATGAATGACTTAATGCCTCTTCACCCTGCTGGTTACAGCCCTCCTGGAACTGGGATTAAGTCACATAACGTAAACTGGATTTGGATTCTCACTGACTCAGGAGATGGAGGTGTGACCTAACCAAGGTAATAAAGGGATTTAATGGAGTACATGTGAAGAAACTATTTCCTCTCATTGGAGAACCCAGAACAGAATTTGAATTCTACGATTATAATTTTCCAATTCATAACTTTTAGGAAGCAATTTCTCACATGTAGAATATGTGAAATTTGGAACTGTCTTCCCCAAAGGCTGTTGATGCTGGGTTTATTGAGACTTTAAGACTTAAGTTTGATCATTTTAATGGATATCCAAGAACATAGAACAAAGGATGGTAAATGGAGTTGAGGCAAATATCAGTCATGATCTAATTGAGGGACAGAATAAAATTGAGGGGCTGAATAGCCTCCTTCTGTTTTTGTATTCCTGAGTTGGACTTGCATTTATATCGCACTTTTCACTGGCTGGTAGTTATGAAGAACGTTTGAGATGTAACCACTGTTGTAGTGTGAGAATCACAACAGCTAAGGTCCTCACAGCAAGCTCCTACAACTGGCAGTGTCATCATGGTCAGGCAATCCGTTGTCTTGATGTTGTTTTAAAAGAAAATAAATATTGATTAGTATACTGAGGATAACTCCCCACATCATCATCAAATAGTGGCAGGTTGGAGCTTTTACATAAATCCCCATCCACCTCTTAGATTAAGCATCTCATTCAAAAGACAGCGCCTCAGGTGGTGCAGCTGTCCCTCAGTATTGCATTGGAGTGTCCATCTTGATTTTTGTACTGAAGCTCCAGCATGTGACTGGAACCCGGAACCAAGAATCTGAGGTGAAAGTGATGATAACTGAGCCACAAAGAAGTATATTTCCTCCTCTGGTCAGCTTGGTATGCTTGTGTTGTCACTGGATGCATGAAAAGTATGAATGACATACTTTATTATAAACTTTAAAAATGTCAGAGCTGCAAACCAATGGTTTGGTGTTCGTTAACTAAATGCTGTAATAAACATGTATACCCCATGAAAAGTACAACAGGGGCCTAAAGGGGCGATTTTCTGATTAGTTGGCTGCATGTTATGTGATACAATGAGATTGACTAACCTTCTCCCTTTCTGTCTCCCCTCTTCCATAGATATGCCACAGGAGAGGTGTATGAAGGCTGTTTCCAAGACAACATGCGCCATGGTCACGGCTTACTCCGCAGTGGCAAATTGACGTCGTCCTCCCCCAGTATGTTCATTGGGCAGTGGGCACAGGACAAAAAAATGGGCTATGGTGTGTTTGATGATATCACGAGGTAATGCAATGTTATTTTCAATGTAAGTGTCTTCTGTAAGACTCTAATGTGACATGATAGTGTGTTTCTAGACTTCCGTGTTTGTGGTTCACTTGTCATGTTCTAAGGTATGTAATTGGAGTTCTGAGCTGTAACATTTTCTCTGTTGTGAAGTGTTGTTTGAAGCTAAAGGATTTGCAGCCCCTTCGCATTAAAGATTCAACTGGCTGCAGTGCTAGTAAGTCTGAGTTGTATTTGGTCACGTATCTAGTGGCAGCAAATATAATCTAAAGCATGGACCATATAGTGACCTGAAACCAAGTATGAAGAATCTTGCTTCATAGTATACATCAGTCCTTCTGGGTCTAGTAGAGAATGTTAAATTTATGGTCATAAAGTGTGAAGCTGAATGAACACAGCAGGTCAAGCAGCATCTCAGGAGCACAAAAGCTGACGTTTCGGGCCTAGACCCTTCATCAGAGAGGGGGATGGGGTGAGGGTTCTGGAATAAATAGGGAGAGAGGGGGAGGCGGACCGAAGATGGAGAGAAAAGAAGACAGGTGGGGAGGTAGGGAGGGGATAGGTCAGTCCAGGGAAGACGGACAGGTCAAGGAGGTGGGATGAGGTTAGTAGGTAGGAAATGGAGGTGCAGCCCAAACCCCACCTCTTCCTCCGGTACATTGATGACTGTATCGGCGCCGCCTGTTGCTCCCCAGAGGAACTCGAACAGTTCATCCACTTCACCAACACCTTCCACCCCAACCTTCAGTTCACCTGGGCCATCTCCAACACATCCCTCACCTTCCTGGACCTCTCAGTCTCCATCTCAGGCAACCAGCTTGTAACTGATGTCCATTTCAAGCCCACCGACTCCCACAGCTACCTAGAATACACCTCCTCCCACCCACCTTCCTGCAAAAATTCCATCCCCTATTCCCAATTCCTCCGCCGCATCTGCTCCCACGATGAGGCATTCCACTCCCGCACATCCCAGATGTCCAAGTTCTTCAAGGACCGCAACTTTCTCCCCACAGTGGTCGAGAACGCCCTTGACCGCGTGTCCTGCATTTCCCGCAACACATCCCTCACACCCCGCCCCCGCCACAACCGCCCCAAGAGGATCCCCCTCGTTCTCACACACCACCCCACCAACCTCCGGATACAACGCATCATCCTCCGACACTTCCACCATCTACAATCCGACCCCACCACCCAAGACATTTTTCCATCCCCACCTTTGTCTGCTTTCTGGAGAGACCACTCTCTCCATGACTTCCTTGCTCGCTCCACACTGCCCTCCAACCCCACCACACCCGGCACCTTCCCCTGCAACCGCAGGAAATGTTACACTTGCCCCCACACCTCCTCTCTCACCCCTATCCCAGGCCCCAAGATGACTTCCAACATTAAGCAGAGATTCACCTGCACATCTGCCAATGTGGTATACTGTATCCATTGTACCCGGTGTGACTTACTCTACATTGGGGAAACCAAGCGGAGGCTTGGGGACCGCTTTGCAGAACACCTCCGCTCGGTTCGCAATAAACAACTGCACCTCCCAGTCGCGAACCATTTCAACTCCCCCTCCCATTCTTTCGATGACATGTCCATCATGGGCTTCCTGCAGTACCACAATGATGCCACCCGAAGGTTGCAGGACCGGCAACTCATATTCCGCTTGGGAACCCTGCAGCCCAATGGTATCAATGTGGACTTCACCAGCTTCAAAATCTCCCCTTCCCCCACCGCTTCCCAAAACCAGCCCAGCTCGTCCCCTCCCCCCACTGCATCCCAAAACCAGCCCAGCCTGTCTCTGCCTCCCTAATCCGTTCTTCCTCTCACCCATCCCTTCCTCCCACCCCAATCCGCACCTCCATTTCCTACCTACTAACCTCATCCCACCTCCTTGACCCGTCCGTCTTCCCTGGACTGACCTATCCCCTCCCATACTCTCCTCTCCACTTATCTTCTTTTCTCTCCATCTTCGGTCCGCCTCCCTCTCTGTCCCTATTTATTCCAGAACCCTCACCCCATCCCCCTCTCTGATGAAGGGTCTAAGCCTGAAACGTCAGCTTTTGTGCTCCTGAGATGCTGCTTGGCCTGCTGTGTTCATTCAGCTTCACACTTTATTATCTTGGATTCTCCAGCATCTGCAGTTCCCATTATCAGTGATTAAATTTATGGTGTTGAGATGAGGCATCCATAAGGATGGGGCTGATGGGTAAATAGGACTTGGATCAGGTTAGGATAATGACAGCAGATTTTTGGATGAAATGAAGCTATGGAAGTTTGCCAGTAGACGTTTGCATTTCTTGAGTCTGGAGGTGACGAGCAAAGATGAGGTCTTCATTAGCAGATGGATTTTAAGAGAAGTGATATAATGAAAGCATGTGTGGTGTAATCATGACGGAGTGTAAAATCCTATAAAAACAACATGGTAATGAACAGATAATCTGATTTGGTGATGACAGCAGGAAAGATAAATATTGCTCGATACTCAGAATTTATGGTTCCGTTGGATCATTTACACCAAGTTAAAGGGGCAGACAAGGCCTCAAATTAACGCATCAACTGAAAAACAGTGGGCATATTTTTTAGAGGTCGTGGCCACTGTGCTGTTCACTGGCTGGAAAGCTGGTGGTAACTCCATTGCTGTCACTTCTGGGGCCCAGTCGGATCAACTCCCACATAGGAACCCTGCCAGCTGCAACTTCCTAGTAAAGGAGCTGCCACTCAGTCAGAGGCAGGCAGCTTTCCAGTGGAAGTGGTGGCCTCTGGCACTGCTACTGTCAGGCCCTGGTGAAGGATAATTATAGGAGTCCCTGGACCAAGGTAACCAGGATGGGATTGTCACTAGGGAGCAGTCAGGGAGGCGCCACTGAGGGGTGGGATTTCTTGGGGATGGAATGAAGGGAGTTGATGCTAGTGTCATTGTCAAGGATGGGATTTGACTTTCCATGAGTCACTGAGTGTAGATGAGACTGGTTTTTGATTAGTACGGAGAAGAAAGCAGGAAAATGGGGTTGAGAAACATATCAGCCATGATCAAATGGTAGAGTAGACCTGATGGCCTGAATGGCCTAATTCTACTCCTATGTCTTAAGGGTCTGTCCAGTTGGACACTCACTCTCCTAATTATATCACAGACGTACACACCAGGATAAAAGACCAGCAGAGGTTGGATGAGGTCTTTCAGGACTTCAGTTGACCTTTGTGCAGGGAAACTGTCCTTAACCCTTCCTGTCTTGGTTTGAATTGGAGTGGGGTGTCAAGAAGAGAGTGTCACAAAGGTGACTGTTTCTCCACTTCCTGTTACATTTTAGTACATGCACATGTACTTGCCTGCTCTGGAATACATGTGACTCCAGATCCATAGCTATGTGGTTGACTGTTAACTGCTCCCTGGGTAATTAGGGTTGGGCAATAAATGCTGTCTAGCCAGCAATGCCCTCATCCCTTGAATAAATTAGAAAAATGCCTCTTGACGATGCAGCACTTCCTCAGCACTCTACTGAAGAATCAAATACGAATGTGTAGTCAATTCTTGGAAGCAGGACTTGAATCCTTAATACTCTGAGTCTGACATGAGAGTGTAACTGATACAAGACTTAGAGACTCTCTGTGATCAGACATGATGAACGTCCTGCACTTGGAATCTGTTATTTTCTATATTTATTCTGTGTACTTTTGGAAGATGTCTTTGGACCTGTAATCTGCCTTAAGTCTCCGAGCTGGAGAAACCTCATCGGTTTCAGCAAGTTTGAAAAGCTTTAGAGTGTGCAGAGGTGCTTGCACCTGGAAGATTCTCTGTGTCTAGTGGCACATGAGGCAGACAAAGCATGCAGTGGAGTGGGACTTGAAACTGAAGCTCCTGATTAAAGGCCAGAGGCTGCCTACCGCCCCACAAGACCACTGACTGGTGCAGCCATTCACTATGTGAGGAATGCACTGGCCTAAACACTGGCAAGGAATGAGACACTGAAGAAGCTTATGAATTGGTTTTGTTGAATCCATTCCTTCAACAAATCACCCCACTGCAGCCTCCACTCTGGGTGCTCAGACTGGTGAACAACTGCAGCAAGAAGCCTCACGAGGTGAGCGTTCAAATCCATTGGTACTTCCGATTTCCGCTCGCCCCCATTCATCAGCCTTAAAGTTATTCGTCAAAGCGTACAGCCAATTGTATAACCAGACTGACTATTGCTTCCTAGTCCACATTGATCCGCCATAAATATCAGGGCAGATCTGCATCATTCTGTAAATTTACATATATCCTTTTGACCTTCATTCTTTGGTAAGCCTGATTTGTATCCAACTCCTCCTCTCCTAAACTTCAACCCTTGCAGTTGTGCTGGCTGTTGACCCAGCAGTCAGCCTCACTCTCACCCTGTCACTTGATTCATCTCGTAATCATGTTGTGCTTATGGTCATCCTTTTCTTTATCTGCTCCTTGTTTCACTCCCCACTATGCTCCCTTTGACTAGCTTGGCTGTTATATTCCCACCTGTCCCTTTCACTTCCTGCCCTTGCCCCTTCTATAATTCTAGCATCTGCTTCCATATGGAATTCTCTAAGTTTTGGCAGCAAAGTTCTTCTCTTAAGGACATTAGTGAATCTGATAGAATTTTTACGGCAAATGAAGGTAGCTTCGTTGTTACCATTAAGAAGATTAGCTTTCAATTCTAGATCTGTTGATGATTGATTGCATTTAAGTTTTACCAGGCATCCTGGTGGGATTTGAACCTGAGCTCCGAACATTACCAGGGACTGCTTGATTACTAGTCCAGTTATGTTGCCCCTATCACTATATCACCGTGTCCCTCTGTCATTATGGGCCCTGCTTCATCACCTGTAGATAGATTTTGGGCTCACCCACGGTGCTTATCAAAGTGGGATAGTTTTACTATGTTCATGTGAGCACGTCACTGGGGAGGAGCACAGGGTGAAGAAGAGAGGTTTCCAGGCAGCTGATGCCTGTGGGTCTGGTCCCCAGAGGGGACATGACACTTGAATGAGGAAAGCGGGAGTTGAGCAAAATCCACTCCTGGTGTTTTTGTTTCCTCTCCATTTTATTTCTGACTGTTCTTGTCCCCTTGCAGGACGCCCGCCGTCAAACGTCCTCCCCCTGCCAGGAGGGTGGGATGGTCCTGGCCGTGGACGTCCCAGGCGCCATCATCAGCACACCTCACTGACCAACCAGCTGGAGGCACAGGGTGAGCCCAGGCACCATCCATTTTTACCCTTTTCCTTCTCCTCCCTCCGTCCCATGCATGGACCACCTCACCTTTGCATGGCACCTTGTCCAAGAGCCTGACCTAGCTAAAGAGTAACGAAACCTGCCCTGCAGTGTGGCCCACAAGATGGAGTACACGCAGCAATTGTGACTATCTACTGGCTCAATGGGCCACACAGTCTACTCTTGCTCCTCACTTGCACGTTCCAAACTTGCTGCAGGGGAACAAATTATTCAGTTTAACCTACTGGCATTGAGATACATGTGTGAGTTGCATCAAATTGGCAGGTATTCAAGAACTCGATGTTCCCAGAAAATTCAACAAATTCCTACATCCTGCCTGCAGCCTGCCCTGGCTACTGTTTTGCTAGAGTGGCCATTGTACTTGTCATGAGCTGTGGTGGCAAATGTGAACTGATCATTCAATTTAATGTGCCATCACAGCCTGGATTGATAGGTTAGCATCGGTCGCTAGTTTACCCGTCTCTTTACATGAGGGCACAATGCCATCTTGATGTCCTGCTCATGACATCTTTTGAGAGCTGCTTACTTGTTGGAGATCCTGGGACCTTCCTTTTCTGGCCAGCCTAGTTTGTCTGCCTGCAGAGCCTTTGAGTATGGTTGTTTAACTTGTGTGTTTGCTCTGTTGGGAACTTTTGGGCTCATTAGTGACATCTCACACTGACAATTGTTGTTTCCTGTCTGATAATGCAGCAGGGAATGGTATGTGTTGTCTAAACATCCCAAAGTCCATTCACATGGATCAGTAAACAAGTTGAAAAGTTTCTGCAGCTAAGCAACAAGTACCTGTAATTCTTTTCCCTGAATACGTTCTGGTGGTTATTCTGGATTATTGTATTCAAATATTCAGCAGCCAGTAGGAAGGTCTGGTCTCCATTAACCCGTCCCTTGATTCACCTTGCCATATGTGGAACATAGCAACTAGTTGGGTTTAATTATTACTGTTCCCTGATATCAGGACTATTGGGCTTTAACTTGTAGGGCCTCAGGGGAGCAGGCCATTCTCTCGCCCACCACTCTGGAATTTTAATTTGTCTGGTTTTGGAGCCTTATCAATTGATGTATGCCAATTGGGATCCTGACCCCCACAACTCCTATGTGAGCCATGACTGAGTGAGTCATGACACTGTCACCCAGCCAGTAAAGCCAAGAGGAGCACATAGGGGTTCTCCTGCCATAGCTTCCCATCTCCTCGGTTTAGGATTGTTGTAATATCCCAGTCCCAGACTTCTCTCATTGCTGAATGTGCCACTCTACTCTGCCCAGTTTTCTTCCTACATCCCAATGAGTCAGCACCTTGATCAGCAAAAGGTATTGTTTTGTGTTTGATAAGGGCCTAGCAGTTTATTTTAACAGCTAATACCCCGGAGGCAGATCTGATCTTTCTGTTGTGCCTGTGGATATTGTTGGAATCCCTAAGAACACACAGGGAAAGCAGGCTCAGCTTGAACCAGGGATATTGTAGGATGTATCTGCTGGATTCTGGACGTGATCTTCGTGAAAAGATGATACAGCAAATTAACAAAATGCCCTGTTGTACATGAATAACTCCTGCCTTATCTCTGCCCAACAATCGCCTCGAACCTCTCATGGTTCCTTGGCTACTCTGGGACAGATAAGAAATGTGTCTGTCACAGTGGCCTCTCATCCTGTCCAGTGCAGTGAAGTTTTTGAGACTTTCCAGAGAAAAGTAGAAATTCTTTCATTTCTATAATGCCTTTCACATCCAAAGAGCATCCTGTATTATACAGCTTAGGAATTATTTTTGAAATCATTTGATAGCCCAGAATTTGACATTTCTGAAAGAGTATTGCCGATGTCTTTCATCTTGAACTCGTCAGGACTGACACAAGAATACAAAATTCTAAACATTTGCAACCATTTATATAACAGAAGAGAAGCATGCTGATAAGTTGCATACTGATTTTGATTGGCCAACATGTTGCCATGAGAAAGGAACTGTGCTCTCCCCCCCCCCCCCCCCCCCCAGCTGCGATTCTCAGATAATTCAGAAAATGTGCAGAGCTTCAACAGAACAGGTTCCTGCATCAAAGCACATCACTTCTTGCAAGTGTAATAGAGCCATATTTGGAGCTCGACTGTAGAGGTTTGGCAATGTGCCTTCCTTTTCAGCAATACTTTTGAATTAGGGTCGCCATTATAATATGGGCAACGCAGCCAATTAATGCACAGCCAGTTTCCATGAAAAGAGGAGTCCTGTGCAGAGAAAGGGGTGAACTGCAAGAAGAGTGAAGACTTTTTAAAACAGGAATGTGGCTAGTGTGGCATTTTTACAGGTAAGTTGATTGAGTTTTGTGCTTTTATCCAATTGAAATTTAGTTGGGCTGTCTAGATTTTGGGCAGCACAGTGGCTCAGCGGCTAGCACTGCTGCCTCACAGCGCCAGGGACCTGGGTTCGATTCCACTCTTGGGTGACTGTCTGTCTGTGTGGAGTTTGCACGTTCTCCCCGTGTTTGCTTGGGTTTCCTCTGGGTGCTTTGGAAGCCTCCCATCATCCAAAGATGTGCAGACTAGGTGAATTGGTCATGCTAAATTTCCCGTAGTGTTCAGGGATGGGTCTGGGTGGAATGTTCTGAGGTTCAGTGTGGACCTGTTGGGCTGAACTTGGTAGGGATTCTACATAATTATAATTAAAAGAAGATTTTAAAAGAACTGCAGGTCATTGGAGGCTTTAGTGCCAAACAGTTGTAAGTAGGTATTGATCTTTGGGTGGATGGGGGAGGATCTTCACTGGCCAGTGCAAACTGGTGAATGGAAGGCATCTACTAAGAGGTTATGCTTGCAAGAGCACAGTGGGTGAATTGTATATAGAGTGGAGGCTTTAAAATGGTAGGAGTGGGAATTAGGTGTGAGAAGGAAGCAGATGCTAATTAATATGCACCAAGAGACTGCAGTGAAACAAATAGAAAATCTGGAACAAGCTAAGTGAAAAGAACTTTAAATAGACAGTTAATTTCAGTGTAATGGCTAGACAGTGCAGACCTGTTGCCAGCACATTCTGCCCTATGTGGGAAATACAACATGTGTTGTTTATCCCAGACAGTGGGGTGCAGGAAGTGCCTCTATACCAGCACTTAAGAATCTTTGAACTTGTTACACCTCACTAGAGTAGCATGCTGAAAATCAAGTCCCACTATTGCTGCAGTCAGCACACAAAAATGAAAGATTTTAAAAGGATTCTGTAATTTACCTGTCTACAAGACCCAGGTTGACAGAAAAGCATGGACCAAGTTTTGGTAACAAGGATTACTATTTTCAATAAACGATTCTAGCTACAGTGAAACAATTTTCTTTATTCGTTCAGGCAATGTGAATGTCACTGGTTAGGCCAGCATTTATTGTCCATCTCTAACTGTTCACTGAATAAGTAAGCATCAACCACATTGCTGTTGGTCTGGAATCACACATAGGGCAGACCAGGTGAGGGTGGCAGTCACCTTCCCTAAAGGACATTAGTGAACCAGATAGGTTTTCCCAACAATCAGAAATGGTTTCATGTCATCATTAGACTCTTAATTCCAGGTTATAAATTGTCAACATAGAAATTCCACAAGTTAAAACTCTAATCCCCACCATATAAACTTACCAAATGCAGACTCGGGCACAGACGGGGCTTAAAAAAAAGGGTATTAAGAGTGGAGGGAAAGATTGGGAAGGTACTTCAATGGTCCCTGTTCACAGGGTTCACGGAGATGTTCCTTTTGTGGTTTCTCCCCCTCCAGATATTTTTACCTGTTTGCAAGTTGACTGGTTCCCACATTTTCTAGAGATCTTTGACAAATCAGTTGGAAGTCACCACTTACAGCAGCTGGAAAGGCACAAAACATATTATCAGCCTTGGGATGCATTTTTACTGCAGAGCAAAACTAGCTCTTCTTCCAGAGGTCCCAGTGAGTTTTGCCAAAATATTTGCTCCAAGGAAGCCTTTGTCATCAATAAATAGCTACTCCACAGACCAATTAGCTACTCATTGCTGGCTGAATTGTCCTTACAATGTGTGTCAGATTGTTTCTTTTTAATAAGTGCAACATTCTTTCTTCAATCTTCAGTTTTTTTTCAAAGAAACTATTTTCTTAGTCAAAAATACAGGAAAATAAACAGATGATTTTTACAAATTTGAGGAGTCATTGATGTTGTAAGGCATGGGAGTTTCTTGGATGATGCTCTCCAGGTAATGTTCACTTTAAAGCCCACATTTTAGTGGGCTTGGTGAAGCAGGTTAGGAAGATTCTGGGTTGTCACATTTGCAAAGTCAGTTTTGAAAGTGGAAGTCATTGTGTTCCCAGAGGACCATAAGCTTGCTGTTACTAAAGAGACACAACTGGTGAATATAACTTGAGGATCACCATGCTTCAAGTGAGAGGCAAAGCTTTCATGATCACCTCAGCCAACATGTGAACTGAGCTCATGCTGTTGGCATTATTCTACATTGCAGACCAGGCATCCAGCCATCTGAGGTCACAGGTGAGTATCAGCAATTTGGAGTGTAGTCTAAAGCTCATTCTTGGCACAGTAGGGCAAATGACAGCATGGAGTGTGATGGCAGGTGAGGGCACACAGCAGATCTCGGTGCCCATTTGGTGTGGGTAAAGAATATCACAGAGCTGATGGTAGATGCACTACCCAGGTGGGGGAATCAAATTTCATCGTAATTTTCAAAAGGCAATTGGACGTGGACTTTAAAGTTAATTTTGAGTCACCACTACATTAAGATCCTGGGATTACATAGCCACATCCATAGAGTTACAAGCAAGCACAGATTTTGATGTTGGCTGTCTCACAGAAGGTATTTCTCCTGTATTGTTGGGTTTGTTTAGCCCTGTCCAACAAGGAGTACTTGTCTCTGCTTCCACTCCTTTTTCTTTCTCTCTCACTTTGGTTTATTCTTTCTTCCTCAATCTCCCATCCTCTATCCCTGTCATCACTCTTCTTTCTTCTGTTGACTCTGGATCCATTAAAAGGTCCTAACTCAAATGTGAATCTATTCAGCTACCTTCCACAAATACTGAACACGCTCTTTTAAATAATCTAAAGCAGTATGTTTTGCCTTCTGTGTTAATTGTTTCTTTTTGGGAAATGGCCTGATTACATCCAATTATAACCATGGTTGTTAAATGAACTCTGTGCTCTCCACTTACAAATTCAGCTGTACTCCTTGTTTCAGAGGTGAGAAGTACATGGGCATGTGGTTGGATGACATCCGCCATGGGAATGGAGTTGTGGTCACTCAGTTTGGCCTGTACTACGAGGGTACCTTCAGCAGCAATAAAATGGTGGTGAGTCTTTGTTCAGGCTGTTTGGGTAGGTGCAAACTCTTAATGTTCTTAATGAGTAACCTGTTCTTGCTCGAATTGAAATCCACATCAATTTCTGGAATTGGCCAATTGTTTGGACTTTTTCTCACCTTCAATCCCATATCCGGCAGCTTGAAGAATCTCCCACTTGTGAATCGTTAATCTAAGTGCAGACCATACTTGAGGTAGCATTTAAACCAGGTGCACTCAACAGTCTCACATTTGCCACTTTTTATGGGTCGTGACTCCCAGTGGATTTGTGAAACCACCAGTTGTTGTACTGTAGCTCTGTCATTTTGTTGATATATTAACAATCCAGAGGCCTGTAGCCATGAGTTTAAATTCCACAAAGAGAGCTGGAGAATTTAAACAGCATTCAATTTATTTTAAAAAAAAGTAAAAAGAACGATCATAATTACTGGAGAGTGATTTTTTAAAAAAAAACTGCATTTGCTGCGACCAGAATATGCACGCTATTCCCCATGAACATAAGCATTCTCCTAACAGGGCAGACCGGGGTGGGAGGGAAATCTCAGAAACCCAGACCCCTACCTGTTCTCCCCATCACATACTCCATGCCCTGTCATTTCCCCAATCCACACCCTAAAACTGAGCCCTGTTGACTCTCTCTCCCACATGCCCTGTCCTCAGAGTTCCATCTGATTCCCATTTCAGAGTCATGGAGCCATACAGTCATAAGGCCGCACCTATTCTATGCACAGAGGAGACTTTGTGCATGACGCAACTATATTGAGGGTCTGGAACCATGTGTTTTGCCAAGTCAGCTCGCTTTTCACAGTTGCCTCTCAGTTGTGCTGTCAGCAGACACTGCTTAAAAGAAATTTGGTTCATTAAATTCCTTCGGGGTGAAAGTCTTCCATCCTTATAAAGTCTTGATTATGTGTGACTCCAGACCAACACTATTGTGTTTGACACTGAACCATCCAAGCCAGCAATTGAGGTTGTGCAGACATTGGCTTTCTTTGGAAAGTCAGTGACAACCAGTTATTAATTTAACATAGTCACCATGAGTGAGGCT
The DNA here is from genome assembly GCF_030684315.1 of Stegostoma tigrinum. Classification (NCBI taxonomy): domain Eukaryota; kingdom Metazoa; phylum Chordata; class Chondrichthyes; order Orectolobiformes; family Stegostomatidae; genus Stegostoma; species Stegostoma tigrinum. Next base: position 20,586,606 of record NC_081360.1, on the reverse strand, counting down.
AAGTTTCTCTAAACAGAGTCTTTGGAGCACAGACTGCTTTGTCCCGAGGTTAAATGGAATCGTAGAAGCTTTACAGCACTACATGAGGTCTTTCTGTGTCTATGTTGGCTCTTTGAAAAAACAGTCATGATCAATCCCACATCCTGAATTTTTGTTTATGACCCTCATCTTCCAGTATCTTTTCAATCCTTTTATTTTCCTTAAGGAAATCCCTTCCCACCACTGTTTGGGGTTGAGCATTCCAGGATTCCTCGCTGGTAGAAAATAAAATTATCATCTCCCCCCTGGTAAATTCTAAGATTCACCCTTCAAACTTAGGCACCAATTAAAGCCTTGATGAGGCAGCAATAATTCAGTCAGCATGAGAAAAGTGTGCTGATTGGCTGGCGTATTGCATCTGTTTGGGTTGCTGCCAAGAAAAATAAATGAGACTTCTTGTGTCCCACACTCTTTTCTTTAATTTATTAAAGGTACAATGCCTGCACATGTTCCTATTGTCTGCTGAACACAGGTCTCTGCATATGAATAAATATAGCTTCTGATTGCCTAAATGAGCTACATTGTGAACCTGTCTGAAAACCTTAAAGTGGTTGTCAATGTAATTCTTAGCAAGCTTGCAATTATTCAGCGAGCACTGCCTGATCACAATCACATTTAACGTTAGACATAACATCTGAGTTTGTAAGAACTTGAGTCTGGATAATACTCTGCCTGTTGTGAACAGCCAAAGGGATGTTCTGTTTGATATGATCCACACATCATTGGAATTGTGCTGATGTGCACAAGACAATAAATTTTGACACCATGTCTCTCTCTTTATCCAAGAAATACTAGCTGTTGAATTAGGAGGTGTAAGCTGATTATGTGCAGATCTTACTATAAAAGTGAAAGGGTATAAAAATTGGATTCTGGGGGCCTGTGATGGACAGGACCCCTACCCAACATTTCCTGGCGAGTGATCAAGTGTCTGTTTCATTCCTCTAGGGCTCCGGTATCCTGCTTTCTGAAGATGACACCAGCTTTGAAGGAGAGTTCTCAGATGACTGGATCTTAAATGGAAAGGTAAATTGATGAGAATATAAAAACAGCAGAAATTGCTGGAAAAACCCCTGAAGAAGGTGCACTGGACCTGAAACGTTGACTCTGCTCTCCAACAATTTCTGTTTTTGTTTCAGATTTCCAGCATCCGTAGTTCTTTGCTATTTTATGAGCATGTTGGCCCAGATGTAAACGGCTTGAACAATCTTCCAATAAATCCCTATCAAAGATGGTGCCAGGATTGGCGGATTTTAGCTGTAGGGAGAGGCTGAATAGGCTGGCTCTATTTTCCCTGGAATGTCGGAGGCTGAGGGCTGATCTTATGGAAGTTTATGCAATCATGAGAGGCATGGATAGGGTAAAACAGCCAAAGTCTTTTTTTTCCCAGGTTGGCAGAGTCCAAAACTAGAGGGCATTGGTTTAAGGTGAGAGGGGAAAGATTTAAAAGCGAGCTAAGGGCAACCTTTTCATGCATAGGATGTTGCGTGTATTGAACGAGCTTCCAGAGGAAGTGGTGGAGGCTGGTACAATTACAACATTTAAAAGGCGTCTGGATGGATACATCATTAGGAAGGGTTTAGTGGGATGTGGGCCAAATGATGGCATATAGGACGAGATTAATTTTGGGTATTTGGTCAGCGTGGAGGAGTGGGACCGAAGGGTCTGTTTCCATGCTGTACATCCCTATGACTCTTAATTATTTTCATGGCTAGAAGATTGTTCAAGTGGTAGAAGACACAGAGCAAGGATAATGGACTATGTTTTATATGAATTATTCTTTTGAATTGATATTGCACAGAATAGAACGAAGATAGCAATGTAATATTTAGCCCATTATTTTTACTTTTTGGAGGGATTCATACTGAGGCTTCAGTAATTCACTATATTTATTAATGATTTCATTAACACAATAGGTAGTCATACATCCATGTTTACTGATTACTAAGACGGGGGAACAAGGTAAGGAAAATGGAAGGAAGCATCAACTTACAGAGCCATCAATAGATTAACTTAATGAACAAAATTTGGGAGCAGATTTCAACATAGCTAATCCACCTTCCATCAAAAAAAGCTTGTGTGGAGCTTTTCTAAATGTTGAAAAGTTAGCAACAGTGCAGGTCCAAGGAGATGTTGAAATCCATGTATGTTGATTAGTAAACTGTGGAAGTCAAGCCCAAAGCAAAATCAAAAAGACTGATGTCAGTGTGTGAACTGGATTCCAGGGCAAGGGAACATAACCTTAAAGTCAAAGCAGTAGATATTAACTCTATGAACAATTTATAAGAGAAGATGGATTTACTTTTACTATCCAAGAGTAATAGGGAAATATTGATTGATTTGTTACAATTAGTGAAAAATGTTGTTTACTGTTGCCACTCTTGCACCATATTAAAACACCGAAAATGAGTAAAGAGAAAAAAAGCCTGAAAAATTAAACAATAAAATTCACCTCATAGTCTTATCTCAAAAAAGTTAGGCAGTCTTCCCACTTCTGGCTCAGTCATGGGCCTGGATCCAGTCTCAAGGCAGGTTTGTAGATAATGTTTAGATATTGGCCAGCAGTGTTCTCGTTGAATGATGGAAACTTTTCTTTCCCAGTGCCGATCTAGTACATTGTATGGACCTGCATGGCAGCTTCCTTCTGTTTTCATACTTGGTCTCCAATCTTTGTAATCTGTAAACATGGGCCGATGATTACCTATTTGTTTGGCAGGCTTCAATTTTCAGAGTTTTCAAGTTACATACTCCACTTTAATCGGATCAGTAAATGACACAACCTAGATAAAAGCCACAGGCTCTGAAAGCTGGTTAGCCATTGCCCTACTTTAGATGGAGCGACTGTCTGCTAGGCTGTGTGGAAAGTGGGCAGTAATAAGGACAAGAAAGACTGACATATATAGAATCTTTCACAGCCTCTTGGTCATCTCAAAAGCTTTTTCAGCCAATGCAACACCCGTGAAATGTAATTATTCTGAGGGAAATGTTTATGCTAATTTGTGCACAGCAAGCTCCCACAAACAGCAGTGTGATAATGACCAGATAATCTGTTTTAGTGATATAAATTGAGGGATTCTACAGCCCTGTTTTTGATGTTGCTGTGTCATTGGTGCTTAAATCGTATCTTTTAAACCCCAAGATCTGATGGTATCGGGGATTAGTTGTTGCACATGTGTTTGGAGCTTTTATGTGAGCTCTGAGACACCATAATACTTCTGAGGAAGACTTGAATTTTGAGCATGCTGTGCTTTATATCTGCAAATATTCGAGTCGTTGCAAATAAAAGTGACTTGTCCAGGTCTTTGTATCTGCAGGGAATCCTGACTATGCAAAATGGTGACTACTTTGAAGGAACTTTCAACGGAGAGTGGGGTGCAGGGATTAAAGTTGCTGGGACGTACTTCAAGCCTAATTTATATGAGTCCGACAGGGAGAAATCGCGTGTGCTGTAAGTTGTATTGGTCTTAATCACAGCTGTGTCTTATCCAGCCAACAGCTCTGTCTGTTGACTGTGTATTAATCATATCTCTCTGAGAAATACTCTCAAAATCTCTAATACCTGCATAGTTCTCAATGAATGAGCAGTTCTACAGTAGAAATCTTGTCTTATGGTTAGCAATTGGACTGTACTTCAGAGCAGAACCAGAAGTAGGCCATTCAGCCCGTTAAATGCTTTGTTATTCAACTGGATCATGGCTGGTCTACTTCAAGGTCATTTTGTCTGCACCATCCCCATTTTCCTTCTAATTTTAACATCTCAAAATATGTTGATCACAAGATGCTCTTGATGACAGGGGCTACCACAGGGTCTGCAGTAGATAATTTTGAAGATTCACCACTCTCAGAGAGAAAATGCTTCTCCTCATCTCTGTCCCAAATTCTGAGACTGATTTCCCACATTCTAGAACACACACCCCCTCCCACCAGCTGTTTTGCCGCCCCCCACTAGTCATTGTAAACATTCTACCTGTATCTATATTATCAAGCTATTGTGTGTTCTAATGAGATCACCTTTCATTCTTCTAAACTTAAGAATACAAGCCCAGTATTTTCAGTTTCTCCTTGCAGGACAACCCCACCATCCCAGTGAATCTTTGTTGGGGTCTCTGTGACAAATATATCCTTCCTTGGATAAGGAGTGCACTTAATTGCAGTGTGATGAGGTTTCTGTTGCACTGCACTGTAAACTCAATCTTGTTCATCTTTTCCATGAATTTATCCATATTTTCCCATTCCAAGCAGAATACACAAGCCTTGGTTGACGATAGCGAAGGGTGCATGTGCCTCTTGCTGGTGAAGCGCTCCTCTCATGTAAAGAGGGAGAGTAAAGTGATGTTCAGCAATATGAAGCACTAAGCAGAGCTGGATTCTGCTGTCTGTCATGCTTGATACTGGCAGAGGAAACTCAACATTAGGAATCAATTTGAGTGTCCCTTCTTTGGAAGTGAGACACTGAAGTCATTGTGGCATCACTGCCCGAACAGATGCACAGACTTGACACAAACCATGGTTTAAACCTGGGACTTGCCTCCTCATTTATAAAAGCACGAGCACGTCCATGTAATTATATCCCCCACTGGATGGTAGATGATAAGCTTTTATAGTTTCACAAATATTTGGAGTGTATGAGGAAGAAAGTGTGGTGAGCAGCAAATTCCTCTGTTGAACGCTGCTCCCAGAAATCTCTCAGTTGGTCCCAGTTCTGATCTTGTGAGTGACTGTGCATTTTAATGTGTTTACAGGAAGTTGGGTAAACTGGCTGTGCATCCTGATGAGAAATGGAAGGCTGTGTTCGATGAGTGTTGGAGTCAGCTTGGCTGTGAATCTGCTGGGCAGGGTGATGTCCTCAAGGCTTGGGATAATATTGCAGTTTGTCTCACCACGAGCAGACGGCAGCATAAGGACAGGTGAGCGTCAGTGGTCCAGAGGGGTCAGAAGAATGGTCTCAACCTCTGGATCGAATGGACACTTGTTACAACTTGATTCAAAGCAAGAGCAGGACCACTGACACGCACACACACCACCTGTTCAAGATTATGGTCCATCATGCCTTTGCTGCTGTCCACAGGAACAATTCACTTAATGCCATTTCTCATCACCCTATATCCTGCATGTTGTTCTTTTTTAATAATAATCCAATTCCTACTTGAATCATAAAATCACTACTGTGTGGAAGCTGGCCATTCAGGTTATCAAGTCCACACCAACCTTCTGAAGAACATCCCTCCCAGACCTAAACCCCTTACTCTATCCCTGTAACCCTGCATTTCCCATGGCTAACCTACCTAGCCTGCACATCCCTGGACATTCTGGGCAATCTAGCATGAATCTGCCTACACCCCACACAGGCAGAGCACTCCTGATCCTAGCCACTCACTGCTTGAAAGGCTTTTCTTTGTGTTACCATTGCTTCTCTTGCCTTAAATCTGTACCCTCAGGTTCTTGAACCTTCCCACAATGGGAACAGTTTAACCCTACTTATTTCATCCAAATGCCACTTGATTATAAATATCTTGATCAGTTTTCCCTTTTCCAAGAAAAACAGTTCCCTAATGTTAAGTCCTGTATTAAACAGTAGATTGCTACACTTAGAAACATTTCACATTCGTTGAATTAGATCTGAAGTGCCGTAAGGTGAAGAAGGAAAGCGCAGCAGGTTTGAAGAGCCAAATGTAGATCCAAATCCCCATTTATGTATAAATCCAAGTTTGTTATTTTACTATTTTGTCAGGTGAAGTTTATTTCCACTCTCTTCCACAACCTCTTCACTTTGGAAACCCAAATAGGCTTCTCATTTTCCAATGCTGTCTGTAGAGAATCTGCCATCCCCAGCCACCTCTTCCTTCATTCAAAAAGCTCATGATTTTGTCCATACCCGGCTCGGTCATTTTATCTGATGTAACTTTCCAGATCAGAAAGGTTCCCTTCTGATTGATCTCTGAATATTCAAATTAACATTTTATGACCACATTGAAAATGGTGTGGAACAGGAAGCAGATGATGATCAACAGGTGAGGAAGGGGGGGATGAATTTGGCCAGGAAAGTATGGCACACTGTCATTTTCTCCTGGTTAAGATGCAAGACAGCATTATCTGATTAGTAGTAATATATTCTGTATGTGCTTCTGTTTTGTCTCCTTTTCTCTCTCTCTCTCTTTCTCTCTCTCTCGCATATTCTTTCCTTCTCTTTTGTTTCTTTTTGTCTCTTTTCTCTTTTGCACTTTCTCACTTTTTTCTTCCCCTCCATTCCTATGTCTCATTTGCGTTCCAACACCAAGTGTTTTCTTTCTTGCTCACATTTCATACATTTTCACCGTGAATGTATCTCAAAAGTATTTCATGGATTGTTAAGTGCTTTGACACAGTTCAAACTCATGGCGCTGCTATGTAAATGCAAGTCCATTCATCCGAGCTTCATAGCTCTGGTCCTAAATGAGAACCCAAAGATCATGAGTTCAAATCCTTCGACTGTAGAATTTAGCAAATCTGTTAACAGATGAGTTGGCAGCAAGGAAAATTAGTCACATAAACTGCTGGATTGTTATAAAGCCCCATTAATTCACTAATCTCCTTTGTGAAATGGAACCTACCCACTCCTTGCTGCTCCAGCCTACATGTGATTACATTTCCAGTTAAGAAATGCTTTGATTTTTAAAGTTCTCACCTTTTTTATATTGGAATCCCACCAATCCCTACCTCTGTAATCTCCTCCAGCCCCACAACCCCCCAAAATATCACCCATCCTGTAATTCTAGCCTCTTGAGCATTATTGTTTTTAATTGCCCTACCAGTGATGGCCATATCTTCAGTTGCACAAGCGCTAAGCACTGTCTTTTCTGCCCTCAATCTCCAACTATATCCTATTTTTTTCTTCGCCCTTGAGACACTCCTCAAAACTTACTATTGTAATTTGATCGATCCTTTGGCCATCCACCCAAATAGCTCGACTGCAGCCCAGCATCACATATTGCATTGTAACCCTCCTGTAAAGTGCTTTGGAATGACTTATTACATTGAAGGCACTATAACGAATACAAGTAATTGTTGTTGGTCATCATCCTTCTCATGCGATTGGTTCTTGATAGCACAGACCTGCCAGAGATTGGTATGAAATGCATTTTGCCAAGGTCAAACAGGTTTTTTTTTCAACCTCCTGTGTTTGTTCTCAACATCTGATCCACCAGTGGAGAGCTTTTCAACCCAGTTTCTTTTATTTTGACTCAGCCCTGATTTCAGGAGTCGATCTCACACTCAAACTTTGGAGAGTTTGGAAGTTATCCCTCAGATTGTTGGCCCCATCACCTTGGATAAATACGAGACCATCCGGAAATATTTAATAAAGGTATTTGAGTCGCTGATCATCCATCTTGACGTTGTGTGGTTCTAGGGCATGTAATCTAAGTAGCTGAGTGGGAAACTGACACATCTCTCCACTATCCCTTTTAATCTACTGGAGAGCTCGGTATATTATTGTTTGATGTCCTATGTATGTCTTAGAAACTAGAAGCTAACTCCTGCCCTTAATTTAAGTAATCACTCGTGATGCAGAGAGAGATGCTGTTGAAGCATGTACAAACCAGACAAGAAAAGGTGCAGATTAGTTGTCAAGTGAACCCTGATTGAAGCATTCATATAGAGCACGCAGTAGGGAATAACTATCCTCCGTGAAGTTGTTTAATTCAAAGTAGGCACAGTGCCTAGACATGCTTCTTTTACATGCAAAGGATAAGTTCCTGTGTATGATTTTATAGACCTTCAAATAAGTGAGGGGAGCCACACTGGAATCCCTATCAATTATTTTAAATTTGTTGTTAATATTCTTCCTCGCCTGCTTGGGACTATTCAGAAAATGTTGTCCATCTGTGGAATCCCATTTAAAATTAAATTTTTATATGGTGTTTGCAAAATTCTTCGTACCATTGATATGTCCTCTGTAAGGCAAAGGATAATGTCCAGCAACTGCATCATTGTTTAAATGTTAGAAAACAAAATATAGTTTGCTTGTGACTGACCTTTGGCTCTGTTTGGCCACCTTGGATAGGCATGTGACACCCCTCTACATCCACTGGGGAAACTGCTAGAGACTCTAGTGGCCGTGTATAGGATGACCTATGTGGGAGTGGGTGCAAATCGACGATTACTGCAGCAAGCAGTCAGTGAAATCAAATCCTACCTAACTCGCATCTTCCAGCTGGTCAGGTAATAACAACAATTTTTAACAGTTCCATTGGCCTTTTGGGAGCTGAGAACCAGGACAGGTTTCAGCAGTTAGTTCACTCTTTGCTGAAGTGGTGGATGAGTGTCACTTGAAGCCACTAAACTTGATTTGGCCCTGCGTTTTCTTTCAGATTTCTCTTTCCATTCCTCCCAGATGGTGACGATCTGACATCAGGAACACACGATGACAAAGAGGTTGACAGCGAGGAAGGGACTTTGTCTAGCCAAGGGTAAAAAGATTGCTACTTGTTCAACTGGTCGTTAGTGGGATTGGGCTGTGCCTGTTTTAGCCTTGGATGAAATGCTCGGACCCAGTACATCATGATGTTGGAAATCAATTATCCTAGAAACCAATACATAGATGCCTAACCACTGGGAAAGTACCACATGGATACAATGTGCGCCGTGGTTCTCCGAATGACCCTGAGATTTGTTCTTTGCTATCTGAATGGCCTTGCCTCCTTTTTTGCCAGTGCTGTGTTGGAGTGGCACACTCTACCTGGACAAAGACCTGGCGTCTTCCTGTTCCACAGATAGCAGCTGTCCTGCTTGCTGGTTTGCGTCCCTGGCACAGGGCTAAGTGGAAGTTTAATCCTTTTATCTTCAAGAAGAGACGGAAGGAGCACCGCTGAAGCATTTCACATCCCCTGTCAGTTTACCCTTCGCCTCTCAGTTCCAAGGCAGTGTCAGTAGCATGGCTGTCATCCTCTTGTTGGATTGGACTTATGCTGTCGATCCCTCTCTATTCCCACTATCATCACCTCTGTATGTTGGCTGGAGTGTTCTTTTCATTGAAAGATGGGTCGGATTGGTTTGCAGATGCTGTGTGTATGAAGGTTAACCTCGTTCTTTATTCCAGCAGGGTCCCACTGGTTACGAGCTGTGGCCTGCTCCTTCCAGTCCTGTTACCCCGGCTCTATCCACCTCTCTTCACACTTTACGCTCTAGACAATGAGAGGGAGGAAGATGTTTACTGGGAGTGTGTGCTCCGACTCAACAAGCAACCAGATCTATCCCTACTTGGCTTCCTGGGAGTACAGCAGTTGAGTATTGCTTTAAAGGAACTCTGAGCTGCTGTTAAAGATGACAAAGGTGTTTAGCACATTAGAAATGCATGGCTGATAATGACCAACCATTAACTATCAGTATGCCAAACCTGAACCTTCTGTAAATTGCTGAATGGCAGTGCCAAAAGTTAGTCTCTGGTGCATGACCCCCATCTCCTCCTTATTATTTTGAAACTGGCCTTGGCAAATGGTTACTCCTACTGTGCCCAAAGTCACAGCATCAGGGATTCCAAATTCCTTTTGCCAAGATCAGCATGTGACCGGCAAGATTGCAAACAAGCCCATAATAGGTTCGAGAAATCAGGTTGGAGTTGATGCCAAAACTCTGCAATTCTGAGCACATTTGACAGGGACAGCAGATGGGGGCTACACTATGTATCAAACCCAAGCCTCAAGTCATGGATTACTGGACAGAAGTGCTCCAGTATACTTCAGAGACTTGGACAACCCCAGGGACCTAAAGGCTCTGGAGGAATATCATTGGTAATGCTTTCTCGAGGTCCTTCAAATCCAGCGGCGAGAAGAGCAGTCCGACAGCGTTGTTCTCTCCCGAGTCAGTGTGGAGGTGCTGGTCACTCCAAACCAGCTTCTCTTTGTTCACATGCCAGACATCAGCTCCCTGGAACAGCTACTCTACTGGGAATTTAGTCATAATAGGCGACTCTAATGAGGACCGTGGAAATGCTTTAGCAGTGCCCTCAAAGTATCCCCACCAATTCCTGGGAGTCCCTGGCTGGTTAAGAGACGTTCAAGAAAGCATTGAATGTACGAAAAGATGTTTTGATAATGTGCACGGATGGAGTTGAGGCATTAGAGGGACCGTGCAAACCTCCAAAAACCTCTTGTACCTGACCCTCCAAACAATATCTGCCTGTCCTGTGTGTGGCAGTATCTGCAGATCGAGCATTGGACTATCAGCTATCTCAAAAGGCACCACATTGGAGTGGAACAAAATCATCCTTATTCTAATGATCTAACAAACTGTGTTGTTGTGCTGGAGTGTACAGTTCTGTATTATAGAAGGAACCTCGCTCTGTATTTATCTAACTCTGTCCTTCTGAGGATTTACACCATTGTACTTCTGAAAGTTAAAGGGTGCGGTGTCCAACTTATCACTGGCTCCAGTGTGCAAATAGTACTGTTCTCCTGTCTATGGCCATGTGGTCTACAACAGTTTACCTCATATTGGTGATGCTTTACCACATCTAGTTAGTTTTAACCAGTTTCCTTTTTTTTTTAATTTTCAGGAAGTTTTGGCCTGTCATTGTCTCTATACTTGGAGAGAAGATGGAGGTATGGAAGCGACATTTCCTCCTATTACCGCCCTCAATTCTCCCCTCAACTTTTATTAGTCTTCCCCCTTTCCCGTTCTCTTTCTTCCTCCTCTTATTGGTTTCCTTTACCCTCCCGAGAGCAGCAAATAATATCGAGGTTTGCAGTAGTGTACCAAAGTGAGCTTCACAGAAATGCAGGCATGAGTGACATTGTCCAACTGCCATTCTCTATCCCTCATCCTTGGTTATGGAGGCCTCCTGTAGCTCTTCAAATAACTATACTGACATGGGCAAGCTGAATTCCAAGAATCAAAGTTTGAGACCCTTTTATTGATCTATTTCACAAAGTGATTCCTCCAGGCTCAAATAGCTTGCCTGCCTATAGGTGTCCTCAACTGAAATATGATGGTAGACATCAACGACCTGTTCCTGTTTAAAACTTAGAAGTAACATGGGTGGAGTTCTGGAGGGATGCGTTTCAGTAGAAATGATATAGAGGTTAGATTTACTGGACATGACCTGGACAGTAACGTTTCAGTTATGAGGAGAGATTGGACGGACTGGGGTTGTTGCCTTTGGAGCAGGAGAAATTGACAGGGGACGTGACTGAGATGAAGAATTATAAGGGGTGTAGACAGGGTAGACAAGAAGAAATAAATTTAAGTTAAAAGGTCAAAGGTTTAGAGGGGATGTAAGGAAAAATATTTTAATTCAGAGGCAGTTGGAATCAGGATCTTATTACCTGTTAGGTGGAGTCAAAAACACTCACAAAATTTAAGTATTTCAACGTATACAAGGCAAACAAGACTATGGGCCAAGTGCTGGAAAATGAGATTAGAATAGTTAGGTGGCTGTTTTTGACAGGTGTGGATGTGATGGGTTGAAGGGCCTTTTTCTGTGCTGTAGATCTCAATCATTGTACAAGTAGAGATTCTGCCTGCAAATGCCTCTCAGTCCAATGTAGATGGACCCCTTTCTCATGTTGTTCTTTTGATTCCAGTCTGTATGCTGTTAGTTGTGGTCTGAAATTAGATTCTATGTTTGGAGACAACAGTCATGTCTTCAGCCAGACTCCACAGGTAACTTGCTCACTGTCTGATGTTCAGTCACAGCTTATTGTAAAGAGGAAGGTGAATTCACATTGGGAATAAAACTTTAATTTCATGCCAGAACTCTGAACCTACAGAGTTTGAGATAGTAGGAACTGCAGAGTTTAATCTTTTATTGAATGTTGGTCAGAGGGAGATTGAACTCTTCACTTGTTAATATGGATCTTCAATAACAGGGCCCACTGTGAAAGATTGCATGGCAGACCTGAATAACATACAGTTTAATGATGTTTTCTCACAGGCTCAGCCTTTGAAAAGAAAGTAAAATTGTCACTTTCCCAGCTCTGACATCTTGCCCTTCGTCTGTCTCCCATCCATTTGCTTCCCAGCTGTGAATTTGCTTCTAATACTGATACATGCCCAAAGCTTGTGCCCACCATGCCGTACACCCAGCCATGACTCGTCCATGTCCAATCTTCAGCAAAAGTTATTCGACCAGAGGACTGACTTGTAGCATGAGGCGCGGGAAGATGTTCTGAACTGACACAGTAATCGAGCTGAGAGAGGATGTTAGCTATGATGAGCAGCTTCATCAGTCTTTCCTCTCTGTAACCGCATGCTATTCCCTGGAATTTATGCGGCTGGCACGGTATCTCCCTTCTTCCTTTTAATGATGTATAGTTCATCCTTCCCAGGTACAATCCATCACGAAGGATGTTTGCTACGCTTCTGCTATCGAAAGTTTACAGCAGATCAGGTAAATCAAGGGCACACTTGGCTGCTCCAATATTCCAAGGGTTTGTGTGATGATTTCAAAATGTTGTATAAAGAGGAACAAGACTGATGGGCTTCAGTAGATTAAATGCAGTTTACTGTGTCAAACTATTCAAGTTAGTTGACACAGCGAGACATTATCACCGCACTGGATGAGAATGATCTGTGTTAAGCAGCACTGGGAGTTTAAGTAATGTGTAACCATAAGCTCTTATCAGTATCCGCTGCCTGAATCTGAAAGTTAGCCCATCTCACCTATCCTATAAAGTCAGCAAATCGAGTGTTTATTTTTTAATGAGATGGGGAGAAGCACGACTCAGAGTCAAGGCTGAAACTTTCCGTTCCACATATGTGCATGAAGTCACCACTGCGACTCCCTCTATACACTTCCACACGCAGTCAGGAGAATAACTCGAAATGACTCACCAATCATGAAGAGGGTTGAACATTATATATATATATCCTGAGAGAGAGAGAGATCTTTGCCTTTTTTACTTTTGTGCAAAAACCTATATTATCTTAAAACCACATTGATATCATCATGTGAGCACTCTTGGTAACAGACCACAAGTTTCATGTTTGCAATTTGGCCACCATTGTTGTCAATCAGCTAGGTTTCACTCTTTACTATGGCTGATCTTGTCTTATCAGCTGGGATCATGACATTATGTCCTCCAAGCAATAGCCTGGGTCTTTTGGTTACTAACGCTGTGATGCTATCACTACAGTACCATCATAAAACAATTAAACAGCAAAGGTTGAGGCTTTGGAGAAAGACTGGAGTTGTATTAGAATGGAACCAGGTTTGAAAAACTTCAGTGACATGGAGAGATTGGAGAAGCAGGATTGCTGTACTTGGAGCTTTAAATAGGGGTTTTAGTAGATATCTTCAAACATATGAAAACATAGAGAAATTGTTTTCACTGACAGGAAGGTCAGTAGCCAAAGGATGACAATTTGAAATTTTTGTCAAATTTGAGGAGTAAGTGGGGGTGGGTTGGGGGTTGGGAGGGGTGGTGGTGTTTGGGGAGGTGTTAAGTGTGGAATTTCAAATGTTTCTTTTAGGCAGTGGGTTGATGTGAGCTAGAATGGGCCAAAAGGCTTCCTCTAGCTCTGTATTTGGGGTATATGTACCAGTGTGGCCTCCTTCTGGACTGGTTTCCATTGTAAAATGTTATGGAACATGATGGAGTTACATTCCCCAGAATCACCTGGTTATGAAAACTGCCATTTCTTCCAACAGCACCACCTTCACACCAGCTGACAAGCTGAATGTTATCCAGCAGACCTTTGAGGAGATCACACAGGAGGTCCTGACTATGGTGCAAGGAGACTTTCTTTGGTCAATGGACGACCTCTTCCCTGTCTTCCTGTATGTGGTGCTTCGAGCAAGGTGAGAGTGCTTTCCAACACACTAAGTAGCCCCCGTTTCTGTGCAAACCACACTTACACCCACATTGTTGCCTCTCAGAAATCTGTTTTGTCTGCGATTACTTGTATTCTTGAAAACCAAGCCTTCTTGCAAAATATCAAATGATTGATAGCACAACTCAGTACTGTCCCATACTGATTACGGTACTGGAGCCTCTGTGATGTCTCTCTTCATGTAAAGCACTGCAATGGAATTCTGAGCTAGGGTAGATCCCTACAGTGTGGAAACAGGCCCTTCGGCCCAACAAGTCCACGCCGCCCTTTGGAGCTTCCCACCCAGACCCATCCCCCTATAACTCTCACACCCCTGAACACTATGGGCAATTTAGCATGGCCAGTCCACCTAGCCTGCACATCTTTGGACTGTGGGAGGAAACCGGAGGACCCAGAGGAAACCCACGCAGACACGGGGAGAACATGCAAACTCCGCACAGACAGTCGCCCGAGGCTGGAATCGAACCCGGGTCCCTGGCGCTGTAAGGCTGCAGTGCGAACCACTGAGCCACCGTGCCGCCCACAAAAAGCTGGGTTTGTTCAGTTGTTTTTACCTACTTGCACTAGAATCCCTCAGAAGTGGTTGGTTTGTATTTGCCCCTGCCCTAATCTCCACCCAATAAATAGTTAGGCTTTATTCACTAATTGCACTTGGTCTAGGAGGAGTGTAGGGATGCTTCGGGAAGTGGAGATTGTACTCATTTCCTCTCCTCCTCTATGTAAATATGGCAGCACCATTCTTCTGGAAACTCTCCTATCCCTGCCCAACTGCTCAAACCTTGTGTGCCCTGGGTGTAAATGTGGGCAGGACAGTGGGACATCACCACATTGGAAGGTCCTGTTCATGAACCTCTAACATGACCCACATCTATCCAGCAGGCATCTTCCCAGTTCCTCAAACTTTTCCTTACCAGATACAGCCACTCAGCAGTGATTATCTGCAGAAAACCTGACTGTACTCTTTAACTATGAGGAAAAGAGAGACTTGCATTTTGTTGCACCTTTGGCAATCTGAGGATATCTCAAAGCACTTAAACACCATTAAAATACTTCTGAAATGAAATCGCTGTTGTTATGTGATAAATACAGAAGCCAATTTGTCCCTGATAAGTTCACACAAATATCATTATGATAGTGATCAGGTAATCTGTTTTTTTTAATGTTGTGTTAAGGATAGACATTGGCCAGGACACCAAGAAAACACCTCTCCTCCTCTTTGAGTAATAGCACAGGATCCCTTTTACATCCAGCTGAAAAGGCAACACGGGGGTCTTGGTTACCTGTAGGATGGCATCTTCAACAGTGCGGCACAGCACAGCACACCCCCAGTATGACATAGTAGCCTCTGCCAGGATTGTGTGTTTGAATCTCTTGAGTGGGACTTGACTTCCATAACTACCTCACTTGGGGATTGAGGTGCTGGCTACTGAATTAAGACTGAAACTTTGACTCTGACGTTCTGAGGAAAGGTCACCAGCCCTGAAACGTTAACTTTGATTGTTTTCCTCACAGATGCTGCCAGACCCGCTGTGCTTTTCCAGCAAGTTCTGTGTTTTGTTCCTGAAACTTCGGCTGTTCTCCATGCACGTGCACATGCCCTCACGTGCATGCCCTCAGGACAATTCCATACACACAGTCAGAGGACTAACTCCAAATGACTCACCAGTCATGATATATCCTTCTGAAACCTTTTGTTGCCTAGTTCAACTTGGGTATTGAAACCTTCCCTTCTGGTCAAACATCATTCCTGAATCATTTTGGGAAAGGCTGAAAATTGCTTTCTAATGTAAAGTTGCATACTTTTACCGTAGGATCAGGAATTTGGGCTCAGAGGTTCATCTGATTGAAGATCTGATGGATCCTTCAGTACAGCATGGAGAACAGGGGATCATGTTCACCACTCTGAAGGTCAGTATGAGACAAATACAGAGAGGTGAGGGCAGAAAAAAGGGACTCCCTCTGGGAGAGGAAAGGAGGGAGGGGAGAGATGAAGGGAGGGAGTGAGGCAAAGGGGGAGTGGGTTGCTGGGATCCAGGAAGGAGGAATGGGTCACTGTGTGGGAGGGAGGCAGGGAAGAAGGGAATAGGTCGCTGGGAAGGAAGACAGAAACAGGTTGCTGAGGCTGTGCTCCCCAAGTTGATGCACTATTACAAAGCAGTATTAAGACACAACCCACACAAGCTCTGTGCAAATCATTGGAACAAGGGACGGGGTGATATTTGCAGTGATACGCAATGTTTTCCTCTAGCAATTTAATATTGTTTTTGTATTGATCTGCAGGCCTGCTATTATCAAATTCAACATGAGAAGCTAACATAGGACAACAGATCTCTCCTCTCCATTCTGTTCCTCTGACTCAAAAGGACTGTGCAACATTTGGACAGCTGGCCTGTGGGTGCAGACTAGGCACATTCGAACACTCAGTTACAGACAAGCTCATTTTCATCTTGAGTGTGATCTGTCTCTCCCACTCATTCTCCAGCTCTCACATTGAGTCGTGTTCTCACTCTTCTACTTATTTTTCTCACCATCCTTGCCTGGCTTGCACACTCATTTGTTCATCTTCCTTGCACACTTATTTGTTCAGCCTCCTCACTGGCTCTCAACTTCTCACACACCTGAATAATCAGGCATGGGTGTAGACTTCCAATGTGATGGAATTTGATCTGAAGAGTTTTAAATTTGAACAGTTGAGGTTAACTTTACAGCTTATTTTACATGAAGTTTATTTATTATGGTGTTTCATTGGACGAAAAAATAAAGTCTAGGATAAGTCATACTCCAATGCACCAGAATGAAGAACTGAAATGACTGACAATGTATTTGTGTTTCTGCAGAGTAGAGTTATTGGAAAGTGAGTACAGAGAATCGTTCCAGTATTTGGCGGCATAATTCTGTCTACCATTGCACTGAGTATTAGGGACATGTGGACTGCCATTGGTCAGTCTCCTGGATCCCTCTCCTTTCACCTGTTGAGTAGAGACAGAGTGGGGAAACATTATGTCTGCACACTTTAGGATCACTGGAAAGATCACAATGTAATGGCAAGTCATTATGAAACGTTAATGAGACCACAATTGAAGAAGTGTGTACAGTTTCTGAGCTCCACACTATAGCAAGGATGTTGAGATATTGGTTAAATTAGCTTCTTTGGAAGCTGTATTGTTTGGTAAAATGCCAAAACTTGAAAAATCAGTTGTTTTCATTTGAACAGAGAGCATGGGAGATGGTAGACAAGACTATTTCCAATGATTGGTCTGATGTGGAATGATTTGGGCAGTGGGGGTGCAGTGACACAGAGAAATCACGATAAGTACATAGTTAAGCATCATAAAAGCAGAGAGAAGAAATCATGAGAAATTTCAGAAAAGGAACCAGAAGTTTTACACAGGGGCTCTGAGGCTGCAAAATTCACGAACTAAATCAACAGACAGCCATGTAATTTCCATTAGTTTTTACAAATTCCAGTTTTTTTTATTTGTTTCATGACTGGTTGATTGAGTTGGAACTTCCTTCTGCCCATGGTTTCTGATTTCCGTTATTCCTCCCCTTCATTGCTTTGAGCACAAGTAGGGAAACGTGGGTTCTAATTGTACAAGAGATTTGAAAACGAGAACAGGATAATTTTGCTGCTAAATCCTGTCCGCTTGGATTCACCTGAAACCCCCTGTTTTACTCTCTAAATCCATCTCTGCCTCTGTTTGGGGTTTCATTGTTCAAAGGGCCTTTTGATTAATTCTGGACATCACTATGTTTCATTATGTTGAAGTGGCAGAACTCCTGATTTATTCCTGCTTTCTTTTCTTTAGCCTTTTAGCCATCAAATGTGTGTCTTCGTAAGATTATCTGTACAAATCTACTTCATAATTCTGAAACACCCCCCTCCATGTGCTCTAAAATTCTAGTCTTGCCTCATTTTCAGACCTCCCCTCCATGTCCATCCCTCTCCTTCCTGTGACTGTCTGAATTCCATACACATTACTCCAAATGGGATTGACCAGTATCTAATCCATCCACAACATTTGACATGTAAAATGTGGAACTGCAGATTGAAAACAAAATGTACGGTACTGGAAATCTGGTGCTGCGCTCTCTCTTTCTAGTGCTCGCTGAGGTGCATGGGGATGGCGTTGCCCCTCTCAAGGTCACAGCTCTCCTCAAGGCACCCCTGCACTGCAAATCCCTGTGCGCTTAAGAAAACCTCCATTGTGTGATTGTCCAGTAGTCATGTGATTTCACCCTCTGCCAGGGGAACAGGGTACTAGCTGTGTGTTGATACAGAGAGTGCCATGAGAAAGCTCAATTGCCTCTGGCAACAGGCTGCCCAAGGTGTCTCAATATAAACTAGCTCCCCATTGCGAGCAGGTTGTGTTCTCTTGTGATCTGCACACACAGTGAGTGGTGATAGGGAATACTAAATGATTCTTCCTTTTCTTTTTAAGTGCCCTGTCAGTGAGAGACATGGCATATAGAACCTTTACTTAAACATAAGTGCAAGAAGCAGTGTGGATGACTTATGGCTGACATAAGCCCCCTGTTTAAACTCACTGCACAAATTGCTTCCCACCAGCTCTCTGCATTTCCGACAGCCAGTCATTGCTTGAGATCTGGAGGATACTTTTAAATTATTAAATCTGTAAAATTTTGCTCCTCTCCAGTTCTGCTTCCCAAGTTGTATCTTCTATAATCCTGTTATCCCCTTGATGAATGGGCCAGAGCATTGAAGAATCATTGTTGTAACTGTTTTCACTGGCTGTGGTTCAGTGGGTAGTTTATTTCTCTCGGAGTCTGAAGATTGAGAGTCAAGCCCCACACCAGAGCCCACAAAACAGGTTGACACTCTAGTGTGGTTCTGAAGGAGTGTTGCACTCCTGGAGGTGCCATCCTTCAGTTGAGATGTAATGAGATAGTCCCAAAGACCGAGTCAAGTAATTAAAAGAAAGTCCATAATGGTTTGTTCAGGAAAAGCAGGTAATTCTGAAGCACATGAAGAATCCCAGTCACGAACCCTGCCTTCGATACTGCTGCAGTGAAAGTGGCTTTACAGACTCAGTCCTGTAAAATATTGTCGCAATTGTATTGCAGTATCCTATTTATTAATAAAAGGTTTAATATTTTGTAGTCTTGTGAAGACATTGAAGAGATTGAATATAAATCTAAAATGTGTACAGAGAATTGTTTTAAAACTGACATTGTATATTGTGCTTCACAGTACATTGGATTATTGTGATCCACAATGGCTGCAATAAAGTGGAACTCGCGCCTCCTCAGGCACCTTTATTGTTTTGTTCCTGCAATTCATTTCTGTCTCCTTCACACACAGTTGACATGACATAGTCATTATGTAAAGGTTATGTGTATTTTGATAATTGTGAGCAGTTTTCACCTTAGCAGATTAACATTCCTTTTTTTAAAAAAAAATTGTATTTTCAACAATTATGAAAATTCCTTTAACAGTTCACTTTCTCCTCTTCATTTTTGCATGGAAATATTCCCCCTTCCCTCAGCTAATGCATACTGGAACTCGCCTTCCTCCACTTTCTCTTTTAAGTTCAAACCAGATCTCCGCTCAAATGCACCCCCTCCTGTTGCAGTTGATCCCAGAGTTCTCTGCCATTTTTGACACTTCAGCCTTTGACATCAGCATTCCTCGTGTCTTTTCCACATCCGCCTCCACAATCGTTCAACTGCTCAGAGCAGGTCCAGGGCTGAGAATTCTGTCTTGAGCAGCTCATTTTGTCACCTCCATCTATAAGGCATAATCAAAAAGAGTCTGATGGAATGCTGTTAGCTAGCTTGAATGATTACTGCTCGAACAACACTCCAGAAGCTTGATACCATACAGGACGCTTTATTTGGCACCCCAGCCACCACCACCTACATTCATTTCCTCCACCACTGACGTACAGTGGCAGCTGTGTCTACCGTCTACAAGCCTTACTGCAGTAACATATCCAACCTCCCTTGATTATATGTTCCAAATCCAAACACCTTCAGAAGGAGAGCAAATTGCACGTGCTGTTACTTTCATCAATGTCGCCTCCAAACCACGCATCATTCTGACCTTGAACCATATTGCCACTCCCTCACTGATACTGGGTCAAAATCCTGGAACACTCTGCAACAGCACCGTGGATGTACCGAGACCACATGGACTGCAGTGATCCAGGAAGGTAACTTCAGCATCCTAAGGGAATAGGCAACAAATATCAGCCTCGTCAGTGATGCTTATATCTTGGGAATAAATAATACCAAAAAATGTTGAATGCTCAAACCGCACCCCCTCCACAACTGAGTTTCTGTTAGCGTATCTCCTCTCTCTCTTCCCCCCAGCCGACTCCCTGCCTAAGCTCATTAGTCAGGGATAGTGCTGCCATTTACCTCTGCTCCCTTGTTTCCCAAGCAGCATTCTCAATCACTTCCCTTCGCTGCCATCTCTCTGTCATTGGGAACCAAGCTGGTAGGTGTACATGACTGTGCAAGACAATGTGCATAAACTGGAATTCGTGTGGAGAACTGCGAAAATGTAAAAGAGAAATAAGGGAGGAAAAGACAAGTGGAAATGATGACGTGGTGCAATCTGTACAGTGGAAATTTATTAGAATTGATGAATAGACCTAGCCAGGGTAAACTGGCTCCTGGTTTGAGGGAATTGTTCTGAGGAGAGCTTTAGTACAGCAGCCCTATATTCCCTGGAATTTAAAAGAATGAGAGGTGATCCCTCATTTCCTCATTAAATCCTATTGCTCCGAATGTTGATTTAAATCATGTTCTTTATTTGATTTTAATTATTCTTAAATTGTGTACATTGTTGGCTAGGCCAGCATTTATAGCTCAACCTTGATCACCGAGAGAAGGTGGTAATCAACAGCTGCTTTGAATGCAGTTTAATAGCTTTCTGGGCCACTACAGACCAGCCGAAATAAGGATAACAGAACACCTTCCCTGAAAGGGAACATCAAGCCAGTTGTTTCACATTGCTATTATTGATATGAGCCATTAACTCAGGATTTTTTGATTTAACTACATTTTAAATTCTCCAACTGTTTGATGGGAATCAAATTTGATGTCTCCAGATAATTAGTTGATGCCTCTAAATTACCAGCCTGGTAACATAGCCTGTCCCTACATCTCCCCCCACCTCACCCCAGGCCCTAAGAAGACCTTCCACATCAAACAGATGTTCACCTGCACATCTGCTAATGTGGTATCCTATATCCGTTGTGGCCTCCTCTACATCAGGGAAACTAAGAGGAGGCTTGGGGACCGTTTTGCAGAACACCTACACTTAGTTCGCAACAAACTACTACACCTCTCAGTCACGAACCATTTCCATTCCAATTCCCCTTCCCACTCTTCGGACGACATGTCCATCCTGGGCCTCCTGCAGTGCCACAATGACACCACCCGAAAGCTGCAGGAACAGCAACTCCTATTCAGCTTGGAAACCCTGCAGCCCAAGGGTATCAATGTGGACTTCACAAGCTTCAAAATCTCCCCTCCCCGACTGCATCCCAAAACTGGCCCAGCTAGTCCCCACCTCCCTATCCGTGCCTCCCACTTCAAGCCCCACCTCCATCTCCTACCCACCAACATCATCCCGCCTCCTTGAACTGTCCGTCTTCCCTGGACCAACCTATTCCCTCCCTAACTCCCCACCTACATTCATCTTCACGAGCTCCATCCCTGCCGCTTTGGCGGTCTGTCTCCTCTCCACCTATCTTCTCCTCTATCCATTTTCTATCCGCCTCCCCCACTCTCCCTATTTATTTCAGAACCCCCTTCCCCTCCCCCATTTCCGAAGAAGGGTCTCAACCCGAAACATCAGCTTTCCTGCTCCTCTGATGCTGCTGGGCCTGCTGTGTTCAACCAGCTGTACACCTCATTATCTTAGATTCTCCAGCATCGGCAGTTCCTACTATCTCTTTAACATAACCACTGTGCTCTTTTACATGTGATGTCAGAGAGTGCACATTAAGACTTGTCTCCCTGCTGCCATTTTTAATAGCATCTGTCGTCCCAAAGCACTCTGCAGTAATATTTCGAATATGGCAGATAGTTTGCACACAGCACGATGCCATAAATGGCAATAAGCAATCAGGTAATGTTTTGTGGAGATTTAAATCTCACTAAAATCATTGCCATTAAACTCTCATATGAAATGTGTGCAAGCCTGAAGAGAGTTTAAAACAGGATTGATATAACTTTGCTAGCTTTCTTATGCAGAAAGCAACTGAACAATCTATAACAGGCCATTTACAGCTAAACTATCAGAATCGAGATGCACGACTTCAACTCATCAAGCCTGTCCGAATTAAATTTAAAAAAAGACAAATGAGGTAATGTACGTCTATGTCATCCCTTTTCTTGGTATTTACACCCATGCTTTACTGACAAAATTACAGCTTTCTTTTAATTGTATGAACAGGAAGGAATGAACAATGCATACAAACTCATTTGTTCCAACCATGAACAGAGGGGCAGTGGCCAGTGTGAATGATAATTTAGGAATTTGGTGCAGTGGGAATCTCTGCTAAGTTTTTGTCACACTATAATTTAGATTCACAGTTTGAATCTTACTTGCAGTCTTAGTTCAAGTCAAAGAACATGGTTTATAGTAATGCCAGGCAGTTAACTGTCAATCAACTAAAAGTGAACAGGTGTTGATCATTAACAGGAAGCTGACAAAAGTTACAAATTGAATGTGTGTTATCAGCTCTCTCTATACGAGTAAACAGACTTGAGATTTGAGTGCTAACTTTGGAACTTAATGCTGAGTAGGGAGAACAAAGTGTTACTTGTTACTGCACTTTTTTCAATCTCCAGAAATGGGTGAGTCTTTAAGGTTTTAATGAGGTGAGCAGATAGACCACTCTTTTAAGATATTCATTTTCAGTGCACATAGTAGTTTAAACTGATGCTGAGGAAATATAAATACTACATTTAGATTTATAGCTTATCCAGTTGAACTATCTGGTATAACTGTACACAACAGCTGAATGATACTTCTATGCTGAAACATGATTAATTAACACAAAGACAGTGGGGATATATTATAGCTGGAGAATGGTCACCAGTATGATCCACAGAAACTACATTTGCAGTAAGTATCGACAGCTACTACAGGAATTTCACCTTCTATTTAATGAGCTGGAGTCTGGGCCTCAATGTTAGACATGAGGGCTGGAGACAGTTACCTGGTCACTTTGTTACAGACAGCGGTCACACTCCTCAGGCTAAGAACTTCAGATTTAATCTGTGTTTAGGGATTGGAAGGTGTGACTAAAAGTGAGCTGGGTTTCAGGGATCCAGAGTATAGCACTGCAATTGACTAATAGATTTGAGGCCGTTGCAATTTGCATGAAGAGGAGCAGGGCTGCAAGGAGGATAAGTATGAATAATGTACTGGCCATTCAAGTGAGGGGTGTTTAAAAGGAACAAAGGTGTATGTGGGACAGCCTAGTTGCGAGGGATAGATATTGGTCTCTGTAAATGAGTGCAAATCCTGAAGGCTGTACTGTGGTTAAGGACATCTTGGGATGGGAGGAGAAGGATCCAGTTGTCATGGTCCACGTGAGTACTAAGAGCATATGTAAAATTAAAAGAAAGACGGGACAAAATTTAAAAAGTAGAACCACAAAGGTAATCACCTCCAGATTATTACCTGAGCCATGAGCAAGTTAGAGTGAGGTAAACAAGAGAGAGTTCAGTGTTTGGCTCAAAAATTGGTGTCACAGAACGGGGGCTTGATTCTTGGACATTACAAATAGTACTAGGAAATGGGAAGACTACCTTTGGGAACCCTGAAACATGCTGGGCTCAACATTATTGGTGAGTCATATAACACAGGCTGTAGAGAAGGTTTTAACTAAATAATAGGGAGGAAGGCTCATGTGAGGGGAGATTTGGAACATTAAAAAAACCGAAGAGGCTGTAGTAGTAACCTCACCAGCCTAGTAATCCAGAACCTCTCGTGAATATTCCGTGGGCATGAGTTCAAATCCCACCATGGAGGATAGTGAAATGTGAATTCAATAAATAGCTAGAATTAAAAGCTATGCAAAATAATGAGCATGAGTCAATTGTTATTGAAACCTTATTGGTTCACAGATAACCTTGGGGGATGGGGGGGAAACAATCTGCTGTGTCTGGCCTGTTGATTCCTGACCTACAGCAGTTCTGGTAATTCTCAAATGCTGTTGGAATTGCCCAAGCAAGAAAGGGAATGAAACGGGACAGACCACCTGCAATTGATTATCAACATCAGAAACAATGATGACAAACTCAACCAGGGCAAAGCCCTCCTTACTAACAAAAGGGGTGTGTGCCAAATGTGGGAGAGCTGGCCTGTTCTGCTGTGCTCATGGATTAGTGCCCTACAGATTATGTCCCATGTGTTACTATCACAATCCCTATCCACCAGCAGGACAAAACCCACCAAAGGTGGTGATACCATGGTATCAAGTCAGGAACAAGGTATCCTGCAAGTCCAGTACATTTATACGAGGTCTATATACAGCAGCAATTTCTGGAACTGGAAATCAATGAATTAGCATGCCAACTGTCATAGGTGGCTGTGCAGCTTAGTAGGAACATTGACCACTACAACCTGTACATTGTCCCCCTCCAAGTCTCGTATTAAGTTGGTACTTGCTGTTCCTTCACAGTCATGAATTCAAAATCCTGCAACTCACTGCCTTAAAAAAGCCTTGTTTGCATCCCAACACCTCAGTGACTGTAGTGGTTTGAGAAGGCAGCACATCAACATGTTTCTCCAGGCCAGTTTGAGTTGGGCAGTAAATGTTAGCCCAGCCAGTGATACCCACATCCCTTTAATGAGTAAAAAAATGTGTAGGGTAGTATTGCCGGTAATGAGAGCCATAGTGTTGAAAGGAAGGGACAGTGTGAACAAACGTAAGAGTGCACCAGCAAATAATGTCAGTGTAGAGAAAACTGTTATGAAGACGGAATTAAAGGCTCCTCGTCTGAATGCATACAGCGTTTGTAGCAAGACGGACAAACTGATTGCACAAATGAGAATAAAATGGTACTATATGATAGAAACATGGATGTAAAGTGACCATGGCTGGGACCTGAACATTCAAGCATTTTTTGCTGTTTTGGAAGAACAGGAAAATGAAAAGGCGGCGGTGTGGCTTTCTTAATAAAGGAAGTTGTACGGATATTTAGTTGGAATTGGGAAGTGGCAAAAAGAAGCTCAATTATTATTACATTTTAACTTTAAGGAATGCACTTGGACCAAGGGAGCAAAAGTTCCTTTCATTGTCTCCCTTCCACTTGGCTCTGACTACCTTCCATGCCTCTTCCCCTATAGGTCTAGCCCCAGTCCCTCTTAGTCCGAACCACACACTCGCCCAAACCCCAGATGCCCCACTCCTCTATCCTGGTCTCTCTCATACTGACCTCCACTGATACGTACCACAACCTCAGAGCTGCTGTAAGAATTTCTGCTTTCTTACACAAGCATGGTTGTATTCTGGTTGACTAGGGATGCGAACCAAGGAGGGACAGGAGACTTTCCACTGTTGCCCTTCATTCTGTTCAGACTGGATTAACTGGAAATGGAAATGATTGATTTTTCAAAGCCAAGCTTCTTCCAGCTTATAATCCTCTGTTCTGTTCTCCTGATGGCAAACTCATGATGGACTGTGAGTTTCTCAACCCAACCTCACATCTGTTCTTCAGCCTTGTCTGAGACAATAGCTACAATATTAGGAGGCATAGCCCCGTTACAATTCTAGAGAGTTGACTAGATGTGATTTCCACCCTGTCCATGCCTGACATTCCTTCAACAATGGTCCCTGAAGTTCCTAACATTCAGTCTGTTTTGACCCACTGGGCAGCATGCCATAATTTGAGATGCTATTCCTGGACTTGTGCCAAATGTTAAAGTATTTGACTTTCAGACCAAGATGATACAAGTCACAGGCCAGGTTTCTGTGCTGAACCAGAATTATTATTTATTACAAGCAATTATACCATAGCTGCAGCAAAACAGATATAAACCATTGGCAAATATAAGACCATAAGACCATACAACATAGGAGTGGAAGTAAGGCCATTCGGCCCATCAAGTCCACTCCGCCATTTAAATCATGGCTGATGGGCATTTCAACTCCACTTCCCTGCACTCGCCCCGTAGCCCATAACACAAATTAAAACTAATGCCTTTATAAATTCCCCTACAAACACCCAAATGTGGAAAATAGATTATTAGCCAAAGTACAAAAACATGAAAGTCAGCTCAATGATCTTTGCTTTGCAGTCCTGACTTCGGCATGATCTTCCTTTGACATTTGTTATTTAGACTTTTTTTCTCTGAAAGCATGCACTGGTTTGTAAGAAATACAGAGTGTCTAATTCACCTGGAAATGTCTCTGCTTTATCAATTCACAGGCAAAGTCACAGCTCATAGCAACTACTGCAGGAAAGGTGACTGGTCTTCAAGTTTAAACTGAGATCGTGACTGTAGAGAACAGGCAGCTTCTGGGCTGAAAGAAGATCTGCACACTACTTCTCTCTGCCTGTGTCTCTGTAATTTGCTTCTCATTCCAAGCTGATCCAAGCCCCCTAAGAGCCAATCACACAGTTGTTAGCAAGCAAAAGGTTTCTGTCATTGATAAGACTGGTCACTAGTCCGTACACCAATCAGGCACTTGTTACCAACAAATGCGGCATTTGAACATATCCTCTGCCCCAAAATGACTGCAATTCAGACTTCAATTCCTGCTTGTTCATATAGTTATTTACAATGCCTATCGTGGGCATTAGGTGACTTGCTTTCAAAACTGCAGCCATTCTTCCAAACATTGGTTTTGAAATCAGTTCTTTTGCATTTCAGGCTCCAGTATTATAAGCCAAAAAATTAAAATATGTGATCCCTACACGTTTAAAATGTCTGGATCCTGTGTGATATTCACAATCACTGACAACGATGTCCCCTCTACAGAAGGCTACACCCTTGAGTCCTTTGACCTGTCTCTCTTGGTCGCTGCTGCTATCACTGACCATCACCAGGTCCTGTGGTCCAATGACAATGTAGTGGGGCTGATCCATCTTGCTTCAGCCAAACTTAAGAACCAATCGGCCGTGCGGGATGTAAAGCTGCGGCCAATGGCTGTCCTTGTCACAGACGTAGATGAGGCCTAAGCGATCAACAGCTACCCTCCAGGGGTAACCCACCTGCCTGTTGCTGGCACTTTTGTGGCCAAAGGCCCAGATGAACTGGCCCCAGTGATCGAAGAGCTACAGCCCTGTGGTTGTCACAGTCAGTGGTGACAATCCAACCCTGGTTATAGATGGCCACTCCAGCCAGGCAATCGAACTCCCCGTCCCACTGTCGTATGACCTAAGCTGTGGGAAGAAAAGACTTTTCCTGTCAAATACCAGTTTGGGGAAATCACAGGAGGGACAAACACTGTAACCATTGGTTAGCGTGGCAGGGAGATGATGAAGGGTGGTTATGAGAGAAAGGGGAGAATGAAAACTACAACAAATAATCCAAAACTTTAGTACAAAGCTGTTTCTTTTAAAAACAAGCACAAAGAAATCAGGGATAATGGGAACTGCAGATGCTGGAGATTCCAAGATAATAAAATGTGAGGCACTCTCTCCACCTATCTTCTTTTCTCTCCATCTTCGGTCCGCCTCCCCCTCTCTCCCTATTTATTCCAGTTCCCTCCCCCCATCCCCCTCTCTGATGAAGGGTCTAGGCCCGAAACGTCAGCTTTTGTGCTCCTGAGATGCTGCTGGGCCTGCTGTGTTCATCCAGCCTCACATTTTGTTAACACAGAAAGCCGGCTTCAGTTCTGTATCCTGAAGCTATGTGGGATACAATAGATATCTTGCAGAGGAGGTCACACAAGCAGACGAGGGAGAAAGGAACAGAAAGTTATGATGACTGATGTAAATGTGAAGATTTGGGATGGGGCTCAAGCGAGCAAAAGCACCAAAGGCTAGTTTCTGTGCATATATATCTGAGGTAATACAATGTGGAACTGGATTAACTACATAGACTACAGATATAGGATTCACTGTGTACTATATAAACAGAATTCATTGTGTATACATCAGATATTATGCGTAATGTAGATATTGGATTCACCTACGTACCTGGCTTATTGTGTGTATATAGAGTTTGTATGATAGATATTGGATTTACTGTTTTACAATAGATAACCAGATTCAATGTGTGTATTTTAACTAAAGCACTCACTGTGTGTACTATAGAAACTGAATTCATCATATGTTATACAGATACTGGACTCACTGTATTTACTGTTGTAAAAGGAGGTGCCTCGAGTATGGAAAATACTGGCCTCCCTATATTCTAGGAACTGGATGAAACTTGAGTTGCATGGGTACTTGATTCTGTGTGTACACTGGATACGGAAATTATTGTGAGCATTCCGAATGCTGGATTTACCACATGTATTATCAATGCTCAGCTGGATTTTCTATTCTGCACATAAACTTAAGTACTTAACAAGTGGGGCAAGGTGACTTTCCAGGGTCACAACCACCCCTCGTGATCACGTGAAGTGACCAAAGTCATTTCCTTTTGATTCCATCTTGTATTTCTTGCGTCCTTTTGTCTTAATAGTGGAGCTGGAGGCTGTGATCATTCAGTCAGAAATCTGAAAAATAGCTGCCAATCTCCTGCAGCTTGATTGCAGGAGTCTGGGAGTGCATGGAACTTAAAATATTTGCTTTTTGTCCTGCTTGTATAATTTTGGTTAAAATGTTAGTCAATGCATTGGGCAAGAGGCTGGGTGAGTTGGTTAGAATCAATGGGGGATACACATCAATGCTGAACCTCCTGACCCTTGGATAAAGGAGAAGAAAGGACTGACAATGCTGTAGAGTCTTTCGTAACCCAGGTTATGGTTTCAAAGCTCATGGCATTAGGGTAGAGAGCAGTACTGGGCACAAACATGAGACTTTGCAGCTGCTCCTGGCCAGACATCTCCAACTGCCCGATGTAGTCAATCAACTCTTTAGATTGTTGTTGCAACTGCCGGATCTCAGTACTTGGGAGGCATTGTTGTCGGCCAGCCTGCTGTCAATGCTGTCACATCGGCTGCATAAAATGGCGAGCCCGAACTCAAGGACGTCCTGCTTCCTGAAGAGAGTCCTGCTTGAGCTCTGTTCTAGGCTGTCCGCTCCTTTACCTCGGCTAGGTGCTGTTCCACCCTGCGGTGGATCTCGGCTCGCACCGCTTCTCCTTCAGTGAGGCGGACCTCTGCTCCAGCCAACACGAGGACGTCACAGAGTTTAGGAATTGACTTTCTCAACTGAAGCTCCTGAGGTTCCACTGCAGCCGCTCCATATGCATGAGGTGGCAGGACTGGCAAAGCTATTCACGGCAGTGGTGGTACGTCGCCAACTCTTCCTTCAGGCCAGTTGAGCTGCAGGTCAGAGCCCTGCCATAGGCCTGGCTAGTTATTTCCTCCAGGAGGATGTCCAGAAAAACCCAAGGATGGCCCTGTTGCTTGGGAACCCAATGACTTCCTTCTTGGTGGTGGTGGGGGGGGGGGGGGTGTTGGCAGGGACAGTCTGAAATTCGGGGCATTTCACCCGTCACCTTGATCCACCACAGTTCTTGGCAGAAGGTGTGCGTGGGCCTGCTGTAACGCTCACTGCAAACTGAGCAGGTCAGCCGCTGCTCAACCAGGTGACAGTTCGTTTCCTGTACTTTGAGGCCTGTTGATGACAGAAGCAGAGTTATAGCAGCTTCCCCCTAGCCCACATGATGACGCCACCATCCAGCGTCCAATTGAGTTGACAGGTGAGGAGATACCCAGGAAGGAGTCCCCAAGGAGCTAATCCACTCCATGTCAACAACTTTGGGGCTGTTCCTGACTTCCACACATTCAGGATAAGGTAGGGAACTGCCCAGGGGTTCCCACATGTGATTGATGCCTGAGCACCCTGATAGCACAGGCGCACGCATCAGATAAGATCAGAATTGGGTCAATTGTGCCACAAACGTAGTAACATGTAAATCAGGAGCAAGAATAGGCTGTTCAAGACCTTCAAGCCTTGTCCACTCTTCAGTAAGATCATGGCTGATCTGATGTGTCTTCAAATTCACTTTGCCTTTCTATATCTTTTTGTAACCTCCTTATGTCCTCTTCACTACTCACTTTCCTACTAAACTCTGTCAACAGTGAATCTGGCAATTTAACCTTCTGTCCCTACATCTCAGTCATTTCCATAAGTTGTGCATAGTTGAGCTCCCAGCATCAATCCCTGTGGCAAAATACCTTGCCAAGCTGAAAGACAGCATTTATGCCTACTGTCTGATTCACGTTAGTGAGTCAATCTTCTTTCCATGCCCATGGCTAGGGAGGTTTGTGTGGTATATGTCAGAGAAGGTAGGAAATTCATGTCCTGCCCAGAGTTAGGAGGAGGACAGAGGGATGAGCTTTCTCTGCGTTATGTTAAGCTGAGGAATTGCTGAATGGGTGGTGGTATGACATAATGGGGAATGGATGAAAATAGAGTGAAGGAATAGCTTTAATTTGAGACAGAAAATCTTATAGAAGCTGTAAACCCATAATGTAGTTGGGCATTTTGGGACTTGTCTGATGTGGCACAAATAAAATTTTATTTATTTTAATACTGCTTCAATGAAGGAAAGAAAATCTGCATAAAGGCTAATGGGAGTATTTTCATACTGCGGTTTCTTGGGTTCATATTGCCCACTTTTCAGGGAAACACTGTCTGGAGACATTGGGAAAACATGAAGCAAGAAGTGAGAAAGAAACAGAACTGGTGATTGGCCAGGAACTCTCAATTTTACCATGAGTGGGTTTTTTGATTTCTTTGTCCTGCCATAGCCGTGAACAGCCTCATGGCATTACTCTTGAACTGCTGATAAAATCCACAGGCTTCCACAGAGGTGGTGTGACAGCCAAGTGGATTCAGCTCAACGTTACTGGCTCACCCAGCACAATCGGGCACAGATCCAGTTTGTAACACAGAAAGAGGTCATTTGTTCAATCAATCTGCCAATACCTTGATTGAAAAGTTCTCATTGTAGTTTCTAATCCCTCCATTGGCATATACCTCCCCATCTCAGTAATGTCCTCCAAATTTACCACATTGTAAATCTCCACTTCTCCAATTCTCTTTCTCAACTTTAATTACACTGGTAGCTGTGACTTAGCAAAGCATTGAATTTCCTCCCTAAACATCTTTGTCTCTTTCTCCCTCTTTCAAGACACACCTTAAGACCAAGATAATAAAGTGTGAAGCTGGATGAACTCAGCAGACCAAGCAGCATCTCAGGAGCACAAAAGATGACGTTTCGGGCCTAGACCCTTCATCAGAGAGAGGATAGAACATTATCTCTATATTTCTCAGGTGTAATTTCTATGGAAATTCTGACTTCTGACAGGATCTGCAGTGCTTACAAAACCTATCTGGCTCCTGGTGTGTTTTGTAGCACTCTGTGCTTTTCTGTCTCCATGAATTTCATGTCTTAATTGCTGATAACACAGGAGCATATCAAGTTGAACAGTGATAAATGTACTTCAGATATTAACAAAAAACATTGGGTGGAACCTTTAGGGGTCTGAATGCTATGGGATTTGGCAAGATTTGTAGCAGAGTTGGATGAGCAGCCCCACGAAGCTGATCTCGACATCAGAAACATTTTGCACTGTCTTTTATGCTTTTTACAGGCAGCACAGCTAGGCAACAGTGAGTTGCCAATTAAATGGGATTACAGCTTGTTATATACTTCACTGATGGTTTAAGTCACCTCATTAATGTTCAGCTTCCTATTTTACCAAACTTGTTAATTAAACTGAGAAAACTCAACCTTGGAACCAGAGCAGGCACCTGGCAAAATTTGCTCACTGCTGGCTCCAAAACAAACTCCAAGTTGGACGTTGGGATCCAACATCTCAAGGCATGCTCCATAGGCTCCAGCCACATGCAACCTATATCCACAAGCTTTGGCATCCAACATGTGCCAGCCTCTAAGAACCCACATGGCACATCTCCCGATACATTCATGGGTCCCTTCTGCACTTTAATGCTGCACGTTAGCTACTGTGCCAGTAGTTATCACTTTAAAGCTGCAGCAAGGGTTGTACATGGTCAGGGACATGCACACTGCTCATGGAGTAGAATATCTGCTGATTGGCAAATTGTTCTAGAAACATTATGTGGTAAGATGTGGTTGCAAGCAGACATGAGAAATGCTGTGGGGGTGAAGTGCATGGATAATGAGGTGAGTTTAATGAGACAGGGACTAAGAACACTCACTAGACCTCGCAGTAGAACTCCCTCCAAAGAACCCAAAATAACTTGGTTTAGCCAGAATAAAAGGTATGCTTCATCTTATTGTATACTTACATGCCGTGTGTGTGTGCCCCAAATAAATCTTTCTGACCTCTAGACCAATAAGCCATGCACAACCTCATATGAGGGAACAACTATGAGAATGTGGGCAATCAATGCAGGACTGAGCGTGTTGACTGAAGTGCACACAGTATACAAAACAAGGATTGAAATTGGCAGGCACAAGGTTATGGATATCGTGGAGATGTGGCTGCAAGGAGATCAGGGCTGGGAACTAAATATCCAAGGATACACATCCTATTCCAAGGGCAGGCAGATGGTAAGAGGAGGCCTAGAGGTATTATCATTTGGTTACTAGTCCAGAGAAGCAAGTAACTTTCTAGGGACCCAAGTTCAAATTCCGCTATGGCAGATGGTAGAAGTTGAATTCAATAAAAAATTGGAATTAAGAGTCTAATGATGACCATAAAACTACTGCCAACTGTTGGGAAAACCCATCTTGTTCACAAATGCCCTTTAGAGAAGGAAGTCTGTCAGCCTTACCTGGTCTGAAGCAATGTGATTGACTCTCAACTGCCCTCTGAGCAATTAGGGATGGGCAATAAATACTAGCCTGACCAGCAATGTCCACATCCCATGAATGAATAAAAACAATTAATCCTATGGAAGAAGAAACATACAAAGGGGAGGATGAGGAGACTATGGCTGACAAGGGAAGTCAGAGACGGCATAAAACCATACTATATGGTGAAGATTAGGGGTACGCCAGAGGATTGGGAAGGCTTTAAAAACCAGGAGAGGATAACGAACAAAGCAATAAGGAAGGGGAGGATGAAATGTGAGAGTAAGCTGGCTAGTAATATGAAAGAAGTTTGCATGAGTTCTTTTTAAACATCTGAAAGGTAAGGGGCAAGGCAACAGTGAACATTGGACTGCTGGAAAATGAGGCTGGAGAAGTGGTAACGGGGAGCAAAGAAATAGCAGAGGAACTGAATAGATAATTTGTCTGTTTTCATAGTAGAAGACACCAGCAGCATAGAAGAGCTTTAAAAGTCAGGGAGCAGAGGTTAGTGTAGTGACCATCACAAAGGAGGAGGTGCTGGGGCAGCTGAGAGGTCTGAAGGTGGATAAATCACACAGACCTCATGCACTACACCTAAGAAGGAGATAGCTGATGAGATTTTGGAGGCAATGGCTGTGATATTCCAGGAATGCTAGAATCAGGGAGGGTCCCAGAAAACCGGAAAATGGCTAACGTAATACGTCTATTTAAAAACAGAGGGAGGCAGAAGACAGGAAATTATAGGTCAGTTAGCCTGACCTTGGTCATTGAGAAGATTTGAGAGTCCATTATTAAGGATGAGATCGTGGAGTACTTGAAACAGCACAGTGAAATAGGGCTGAGTCAGCATGTCTTTGTCAAGGGGAGGTCATGCCAGGCAAATCTGTTAGAATTGTTTGAGGAGGTAACAAGCAAGTTAGAAAAGGAGAGCCAGTGGATGCCATCTATTTGGATTTCCAGAAGGCCTTTGACAAGGTGCAGCACAGGATGCTGTGTTGCTCGGGCAAGATACTGGCAGAGACAAAGTATTATCTGTCTGGCAGAAGGCAAAAAATAGAGATAAAGGGTCTTTTTTGTGGATGGCAGCAGGTAACTAGTAAAGTCCCACCGGGCTCTGTGTTGGGACCACAATGATTCACGTTATATATTAACAATCTGGATGAAGGAGCTGAGGGCATTATTGCTAAATTTGCAGATGACACAAAGGTAGGTGCATGGACAGCTAGTGCTGAGGAAGCGGAGAGGCAGCAGGAGGACTTGGACAGGCTAGGGGAATAGGATAGAAGTGGCAGATGGAATATAATGTGGGAAAGTTTGAAGTTATGCACTTTGGTAGGAAGAATAGAGGCATAGACCATTTTCTAAACAGGGAAAAGCTTTA
Organism: Stegostoma tigrinum; assembly: GCF_030684315.1. NCBI lineage: Eukaryota > Metazoa > Chordata > Chondrichthyes > Orectolobiformes > Stegostomatidae > Stegostoma > Stegostoma tigrinum. The sequence continues at coordinate 20,552,488 of NC_081360.1, read as the reverse complement.
TCTGAAGAACAAAGGGACTTTGTAGTCCTAATTCAAGATCCCCTTAAAGTTAAATACAGGTTCAGTCGGCAGTTTGGAAGGCAAATGCCTTCATTTAAAGAGGGCTAGAATACAAAAACAGGGATTTACTGTTCAGGCTGTATAACACTGTCCAGACCATGTTTGGAATATTGTGAGTAATTTTGGACCCTGTAATCTAAGGAAGGATGTGCTGGCACTGGGAGGTGTCCAGAGGATTTTTACAGGGGGATGAAGGGCTTGTTATATGAGGACCAGTTGAGGACTGTGGGTGAGTATTTGGAGTTTAGAAAGGATGAGGGAGGATCTTACTGAAATTTACAGAATACTGAAATGCCTGGATAGAGTGGACATGGAGAAGATGTTTCTATTAGCTGGAGAGATTAGGACCTGAAGCACAGCTTCAGAGTGAAGGAATGACCCTTTAGAAGTGAAGTGAGGAAGAATGACCTCAGCCAGAGGATGATGAATCTGTGCAAATCATTGCCGCAGACAGATGTGGAGGCCAAATCATTGAGTGTAATCCACCTCCCACGACTCTTCCCAATTATCTAAGTATTCATCTATAACCACTTTAGTGATTAATTCTAACACCTTCCACACAGCAGGAGTCAAGCTAACCGGCCTACAGTTTTCTGTTGTCTACCTCCCAACCTTCTTGAAGAGAGGTTTTTTTTCCTGCTTCTTCCCAGTGTGTTTGAACCTTTCCAGAATTTAGAGAATTTTGGAAAATTAACACTGGCAGTTCTACTATCTAATTAGCCACTGCATTAAGACTAGGATGAGGTTTATCAGGACCCAGACACTTATTAATCTGCAGCTCCATCAGTTTGCTCAGTATCACTTCCTTGTTAATTATACTTCCATCAAGTTCCTGCCTTACTTCCTGATCCTGATTTACAGCTATTCCTGGGATGGTTTCATATCCCCTAATGGCAGAAATAAACGATTTGTTCATTTCATCTGCCATTTCTTTATTGTCTACTATTAACTCACAATTCTGACTCTCTAGAGAACCAATGCACACTTTACTTATTCTTTTCCTTTATATAATACCTGGAGAAATGCTCACTATCCATTTTCATATTTCCAGCTAGATTCACCACATTATTTGATTTCTTCAATGTATATAATCAATTATTTTGATTTGTTATGATTGCTATTTTCATTAAAATACAGAGCCTTGAGTTTTGTCATTTTGTACTCTACACCATTGCGGTACAGTGGCACATTGGTTTTGTTGCAGGACAAGTTATTTAGACATCTGGACCAAATCCAGAGAACATGACATCAAATCTGAATTCAGTTCCTTTTCACAAAGAAAGACAGAAACACACAAGACAGAAAGGCATGAAGATGGACACAAATGCACAGAAAGATAAAGACAAAGGGCGGCACGGTGGCTCAGTGGTCAGCACTGCAGCCTCACAGCGCCAGGGACCTGCGTTCAATCCCAGCTTTGGGTGACTGTCTGCGTGGAGTTTGCACATTCTCCCTGTGTCTGCGTGGGTTTCCTCCCACGGTCCAAAGATGTGCAGGCTAGGTGGATGCTAAATTGCCTGTAGTGTTCAGGATGTGTGGGTTATAGGGGGATGGGTCTGGGTGGGATGCTTCAAGGGGCGGTGTGGACTTGTTGGGCCGAAGGGCCTGTTTCCACACTGTAGGGAATCTAATCTAATCTAAAGATCTCATTCTGAATTCAGAACAGTAAGCAATCCTTCGGACAGATCTACAAATTCACTCCAGTTCACTAAAATGTGCCATCCTTGTTCAGATTGGGCCCAAATGTAACTCTAGTTCCATAGCAACATGGTTGACTCCTAAGCCATTCAACTGCATCAATGCTGTTAAGACTAATTCAAGAGGGAGGACCACCACCACTTTCTCAGGGTAGCTAGAGAATGGGCAACAGATGCCAGCATTCCCAGTGATACACACATCCCGAGAATTAATTTAGAGAACACAGTGCTGGAGACTTATTGACGAATAGGGCTAAAATCCATCTGAAGAACTTCAAAGGCCCGAGCAAGGATTTCATTGCCTTTAAGGGTAAAATGAGGAAGCGTAATGCAACAAGCAGCTTCAAGAAAAAAGCAGACATAACACCGTGCTCCAAAAAAAATAGTGTGGAATCCAGCAGAACTATCTCCCACATAAGGCACACATTCTCACCAACATGAGTCACCAACTGGAAGAAAAATCTTTTGTTCAAATTAAAATATAAATACCTCTCGCTGGTATACAAATACCCCTAGGCTTTGTTCTCGTCCAAGCCTATTTCTTCGAGTAAGTAGAGCCTAGATTGTTCTGATTCTCTGCTTCGGGCTTGTTGCAGTTACTTACCTTTTCTGGATATCTAAGCCACAACGGTGAGCCTGCTCTTGAAGGAGAGAAGCTTTACGTTTGACCTGACAGACACTGGATCTGGTCCTTCCATCAACTTCCCCAGAGAATGGGGCAGGCACTCAACTCAAGAGCAGAGAGAAACAGGGAGAGGGAGAAGCATGCACCAAGGAAGACAGGTGGTGATAGACACAGAGGATAACATGGGAGGAAGACGCACACATACACACATGCAAAAAGATAGAGACACACAGTGAGAAAGACATAATGATGGACACAAATACACAGAAAGACAAAGACACCAGCATTGTGCAAAGACAAAGTGCCAGTCATATAAGTTCTTAGTTTTAATTCCTTTTTAAATGTTATAGGAAGAGAGACAATTCCAAAGAGGGATAGAGAATTGTGGGGAGCTTCAGAGGCCCAGAAATAGGATCCTAGAGATGGAGGAGGGCTCCAATATGACATCAGAGAGGGTCATACAGAAAGAGATACCAAAGAAAAAATCTTACAGAGAGAGAGAGAGAGTGAACATCCTAGGGGTAAGGTCAGAGGGGAGGAAACAGACAAAGCACAAGCAGAACAAGCCATCAACAGTAATCCAGCCAGAGGCTATACATGTGACATCAACAGGCGAGATGGCGGGTGAAGGCTGCAGTAATAGAGAGATCCCCAGTCATCGAGGGTTTCTAGCCACTGGAACTGGATCTACCTTCTGTCAGGGAATGTGCATCCGCTGATGTGCAATAGCATTCCCACATTAAAAGTGCTCCACACAAGATTTCTACCATGCCCAGGGAGGGCCAGATTATACTATACCTACCAGTTACAAGTGTTATGATCTCAGTAAATGTTATTACTGATCGAGTCAGATCGCAGTCAGGAACCTGTCTTGACGTATCATATTTTATTTTGTTTCGGTGTAAATGAAGTGGTCTCTCACTGAAACACAGGCACACAATGCTGCAGATTTTGCCTACCAACAAAACAGAAGATTATTACAAAAAGGAACGTAGACAAAATAGAACCATCTGAACAACCTACTTAAAATAAACTCAAATATTTTAAATACACAGTTAAAAACATAATACCATTAATCCCAAAATATTCCCTTATAAATTAAAGAACTAAACAAAACAGCTTTTGTATAGTACCCAAAACCACTTCTGGTACTGTTCCCAAAATACTACGGCTGGTACAGCATCCAAAACATCATTAAGATAATACTTACCCCAGAGCCCCTGTATTTAACATCTCAGCAAGCTTCAGTACTTGGGACTTCAATTTTTAGACTGGAATTGTGATAGCTTCATCTGGGAGCAACAGATAACAAGGTGTAGAACTGGATGAACACAGCAGGCTAGGCAGCATCAGAGGAGCAGGGAGAGATAACCAGTCTGATCCAAGAACCTAACTCACTATTTTCTTCTCTTCTCTGGAATGCTGCTCTAAAGAGCCATCATTTTTCAAGGGACTAACAAAGTGACCGAAGCTAAAAATCAATCTAAATTTTCTCTTATTAGCCAAGGGCATCTCCCTAAGCTCAGAAAAAATAGATTAAGAACTCTCTGACAAACCTTCAAGGCCCCATCTCTACATGCTGAGTTGCAAATAACATAAAGTAAACAAAAATCTATTCCTCTGTGCACCAAAACACAGTAGCACTACAGCCAAGCTTCAAAAACATGTTTCAAAAGAAATTGTGATAGTTACAGAAATACCTACAAGGTCATTGTTAACTCTAGACACACAGAAAATCTCACCAGTTAGTAACTCAACCACAGAAATCCAAGCCCACAGCAACTAACTAAATTAAAAGTTTAATTTTTAATTATACGTGTAAGTCCGACAGTTTACATCACACAAGGTAAAGGAAAGTTTTGGGGAACTGGCACTTAAATAATGACAGAATATGGATGAAAAATAAAGTTGAAGCAATGCATCTAGATTACTGTGTAAAGTTTTGGCCCTCTTACTGAAGAAAGAATATGATTTTTTTTAAAGCAATTCAGACAAGGTTCATTCGACGGATTCCTGAGATGAATGATGTTATCTCAAGAGGAAAGGTTGAACAGGTTGGTCCAACATCTGTTTTGAGTATGACAGGCAATACCACTGAAACCTTAATGATCCTGACAGGGATTTGACAGGGTGGATGCTGACAATAGGCTTCCCTTTGTGACAGAGTCTTGGGAACACAGTTTAATAAGTAAAACTCTCCCATTTAAGGCCGAGATGAGGAGATTTTCTTTCTCTCAGAGGGTAATGAGTCTGTGGACTCAGTGAACGGTGGAGGAATATTTTCAAGGCTTAGTGAGAGATATTTTTGATCAACAGTGGGAATCAAGTTATAGGGGGAAGATAGCAAACTGGACTTGAGGCCTCAAGGTGATCAGTCGTGATCTTTTACTGAATAGCAAAGCACGCTTAGGGAGCTGAATGGCCTACTCCTTCTCCTGATTCTCTTCTGTCTTGGTAGGCAACTATGCATAATTGGGTGGTGTCTGCCATTGCCCAGCCTTTTTTTCTCATGGCAATTGTATTCTATTGGCCAGATTGGCACCCATCTCTGGGAGGCATTTACCAAACGCATGTAAATGTCACAACAAAATCCTCTGATGTACTTCACAACATTCAAAGCTGAACCTGTGAATCCCTACTGCTGATACAGTAACAAAGTGGGTTGGAGAATCTTCCCAATTTCATCACTAACAAACCCAACGCAACTGGATACTGCGTAATTGGTTGCACAGGCCACTGGAGCTTGGTTTTAATACTGATGGCAACACTTGGTAAATTGACCAGAACCTTACAAGCTGGTGGCAAAACTCTTGTTTCCTCTCAATCCTTGGTAGAAGCCAAGGAGCCAAGAAATACAGGAATGTCCCCAACTCTGGTACAATAGCCCGGTCAATGGAGTGTCAGATATAATTATAGAATGCCACATCAAAATAAAACTATCTGAAAACTCCATCCAGTTATTCTCACCCCAATCCCACTTTTTTTTATCATCCCATTACTTATACATTATACTTATATTTATCTAATTCCCATTCAAAAGATATTCCTATATCTGCTTTTGCCAGCCTTTCAGACAGTGCATCATGACCTTTAAAAACTTTTCATTATCATTGCTACCAATTGTATTTGATTGAGCTGGTGCTAACTACATAAATCTTAGTGAAGTATGAATGTTCATCTGTGATATTAACTTAACCAGATCAGAAATATAACACCATGCCAGATCTGCATCCTCTGGTTATTGACCTTCCAAACACTGGAAATACTATCCCCTTATTTAATGTAGCAAAACCACTTACAATCGTGAATGTAGCCATCAAACTCCTTTTCACTTTAATTGCTCTAAGAAGTACGACCCAGCTTCTTGAATCCCTCTATTTAACTAAATGCTTCAATCCCTGAAACCAATCCAGTAAATCTTCTCTGCACATTCTTCAACACCTGAAGTCTGGTGCTCAGAATATGCTTTGGATTATTCACTCTAAAAGATCTCCCACCACCAACAATGGGCTGACTGGCTCACAATTACCAGATTTCTACCTCTCTTTTTCTCTGAATGGAGATGCAATATTTACTGCCCTCACATCACTGGTACCAAGTAATATCCTCAGTGCTTTGGAAACAAATATCACTCTGGGTCATAAATAAAATGACAGAACCAAATAATGACAAATGAACCAAACTTGTATTCCCCACAATCTTTAACCTCATGGCTCAGCCAAACCCTCATCCCACTAGCGCAACCAAGCCAAGGACTCAACTCTGGGAAATGAGAAGCGCAGGACAGCATGTCAAGTGCAACATCATGCTCACCCAAAAACAAGGTGTTAACACGGTGCTACTTTCATACTAAATAGCAGAAGCAGCACGCTACAGACAGAGCTAACCGATACCACAAACAACTGTGCCACGTGCAATGCAGAAAAGCAAATGAATGCAAAAGACTGAAGCATTTGCAACCGTCTTCAGCTAGAAATGCCAAAGGCAGATACAGCACTTCCTGAATACAGAGTAAAGCACCCTCTACATTGTCCTATCAAATACTCCCAGGGCAGGTATGGCACAGATTGGATGTTTGGCATCAGTGATGAAGCTTAAATCTTAAGCCATGCACCATATTGCTCAGTAAATTTATACCAAGTATGCTGAACTTTCATGTGCAATGGGAGGAGAGGAGCCTGCTTGCTTTAAGTGGTGATAACTTGCTGTTGGCCAATGTCGGACGCTGATTTGAGAAAGGGTTGCTGAGGATCCTGAGAGCATTAAGAGATTACAGTGTCCCTGCAATAACAGACAGCTGTGGTGAAAGCATTGTGCAGGATCTGCAAGAGAACAACAGCAAATACAAAGTGCTTCATATCTCAGCGCGGATTCAATCAGGTCCATGTAACTAGGGCTCTGTCAGTTGGTAAGTAGGCCGGAACTTGCAACTGAAAATCCTTGGTGTGTGATAAATGGTAAATGGAGGGATAATGGAGAAAAGACTTTAATAATCTGATTGTCTGTTTAAGATTCAATTTGTCGCAAGGATAATTTTTTAATTTTACGAACAGCTTTTTTATTTTAAGAACAGTTTTTCATTTTAATCAGTACTACATCAACAAATCTGAAGTCTTGAGGGAAATTCCATCAACAGGCTGCTGTCTGTCTATTCTGGGTCGAGTTAACCAAACTCAGTCAGCTTCGGGTTGGGGTTCTGGTTCTCTTGTGAATGTAACAGAGATTTGAGGCACAAGTTAATGTTCCAAAGGCAGAAATTGAGTTGGACTGAGCTTATTCTTGGCACTGAATTGTGCAGTTTCTATTTCGCTTTCTCACCAGGTGGTGAAAGGCCCAAGCAGGCAGCACTAGCTGTGTGGCTATAATTGGTAATTGTCTCTGAACTGTGGTCTTGCCATCTAAAATCTTTCTTGCTTCCAATGCTGATTTTCTAGTACAGTTAGTCCGTCATTTTATGGTGCCTACAGGATGGCTTCCTTCAACAGAAGACTAAGCTTACAATGAAAGATAGGGGGTCGACATGAGAGAGAGAAGGGAAGATTCAAAACAAAACCCTGAGAAGAAACAAAGTGGAGTGCATGCTGTGGTGGCAAAATAACAAGAGTATCTAGATGCAGGATGGAAACACACAGCATTCCAGCAGTGCAATATCTCAAATTGCATCCATCACTCCAATTCACACTCCTTCGCTCTGTCATGATGCTCCATTCAGTCTAACCCAACACTTTATTTTCATAGTTTTAATCCGAGGTAAAATTTCAAATTGCTGGAGTGACATCAGAGCTTGCGTATTTCTCCAGTAAGGCAACAAACAAACTATACTAAGTACAAAATCAAAAAGTCTTGTTCTTTTCTCCAAGTTGTGTATTCACCTCTCCCTGATGATGTTTGTTCCATATTTCATTTCAATGTGGTCTGCCTTAAAATCACTGAACCATTTTAACACTCAACGGGATTAATTCATTGATTAAGACCCTATGAGATTGAGTTGATTAACTAATGTGAAGTAGAGGATGTGTCAGGCTTAATTACTCAAAGGATTACAGAGACACAGTCAAGCAGCGATCGCGCATGGTCGCCATGGCAGCTGGATTTCACCAGCTTGTTCGGTAAGAGTTAGTCTTAAGGGGTTGCAGCTGTGATGTTACCAAATGATGGAAAAAGGATTGGTTGTACCTTAAGGATGTACATTTGACTGACCTCTCCCAGGCCTCAAAGCCCAATCTTGGACTCACCCCATTGAAATAATTCAACGAAGGCTGATATCCTGTCACCAAGTCACCCCTTATTTACATGTGCATAATATAAGTCACTGACCCAAATCCTAGATTGAACTGAACTCCCGACTCTCCTGTTTATATCTGTCAGCCAGGACTCCCTGATTGCACTAGGTTAACGGCCCCAATCAGGAGACTCATACTCTGCGAGGTCCACCTGGCTGACCTTGTTCCAATCACTACATCCCTAACTCCTCTTGGGATGTAGGCCCGTTCGTTTTCCTGTAGCTTCTCCTGGGGTGTTTTCACACTATGTCCGTCCCTCCGATACTGGCGGCATGTACTGGACTGTCACCTGCCTCTTGTGCCAGGAGCATTTTGGAAGAAATTCATCTTCTTCTTCAGGTAATCGAGACTGCAACATCAGCCGTGTCCATCTTGTCCTCAAAGGTTTCTTAGATGCCAGGCAGAGGGGGAGAACCTACGAGTTCTGTCAGCCTTTGCTGGAGGTTCTGAGGGGCCCGGCTACGTTTTGCTCTGGTCCCGATTACGAGGTTGCAACTATCATGTGGTCCACGTGCTTGTTCAGGACCGCCTCTCCTACCTGAACTTTGCGCGTCATGGCACCTGACCTTGCTAGGCTTACAATGAAAGATAGGGGGTCAACCTCACCTCATACCCATGCGAGGCCATTCCCGTGGTTCCGAGAGCAAACTTTGTCACCTGAAGTAAACTGTCTGTCTCGCTTAGTGGAGAATTGTGTCGGCTGTGGCATTCCTGGTGCACCCTCCCCCTTGGGTCTGGGAAAATCAGGTGAAACATTGTCCAGGGTCTTCTCTCCATTTGCAACTGTGATGGAGCTATCCCTTGTAGTTGCATGAGTGGTGGTCCTTTAATCAAACAGAAACCTAGATAGTTTGGCAGACTGTTTCTTTAGGTTTGCCTTCGAAGCTTGAACTGCTCTTTCCACCAGGCCATTGGGCAATGGGTGATATGGAACTCTGTCCTTACACACTGAATGTCAATCAACTTTAGGAAATATTCAAATTCCTTGCTGGTAAATGATCGCCCATTTCTGTGACCAACACTTCCAGCAGTCCATGTAGTGCAAAAGACGCTTGCAGCTTTTCAATTATCATCCCTGTGTTTGATGAGTAAATGCTATGCACATCCAACTACTTTGAATGGGTGTCTACAATGATTAAAAACATAGATTCTGTGATAGGATCTGCATAGTTTACGTGCAACTGAGTTCAGGGTTTACTCGGCCATTCACATAGATGAGGGGTGGAGCTTCTGGTAATTTTTCTCCTTGTTGGTACTCTGGGCACTAGCCACCAACACAGCTATGCCATCATCCAATCCTGGCCAACTCCTTGCCAACCTCTTCATTTTGGAAACCCTTGGATGGCCCTAGGTGAGTTCACCCAGTGTCTGGCAGCGATCTCTGCTCAGCTCAATCGTGCCTGCTCCCCATAATAAAATGCCATCCTCTACTGGTCTTGCCACGTTCAGAAATGTTTCAGTGCTGGTTGTGATGGCCCTTTTGTTTCCCCCATCATCACCAGTTGTTTGAGTTTTAGGATGGGATCTTTTTGTGTCCACAGTCTTGACATTGTCAGCGGTGACCAGAAAGTTTAAAACCAGAACAAACTCTTCTAGTGGCAGCATCACTGGTGGTGTATCCACCAGTGGGAAGCAGCTCAAGGCATCCGCATTTACCACTCGGCCTCCTGGATGGTGTTCCAATTTGTATTTGTGCGCACTCAGAATAAGAGCCCACAGCTGAACTCAACCTGAAGCTACGGGCGGCATGGCCCTGTTCTCTTTAAGTAGCTTCAGCAGGGGATTGTGTTCCATTACTATTACAAATTTATATCCTTGAAGGTATTGGTGGACCTTTCTCACTCCAAAGACAACCACCTTCTCTATCTGGGTGTATCTTCGTTCGGCACCAGTCAAAGTCCAGGAAGCGTAGATTATCAGGTGTTCTTCTCTGCTGGGTCAGAGGTGAGCCAACACTACCCCCATACTGTATGGGGAGGCATTACATGTAAGCACCACATCTTGTGCAGGATCATAGTGTGCCAACGCTTTCGACGACGATAGCTGCTTCACTTCCCTAAGGCTACATCTTGGCTACCAAGGCTGACTCCTTTTCAATAGCAGGTACAATGGTTCCAGGTTGGAGGGCAGGCTATGGGGGTTGGGATACCTTTGATCGCCCTCACTATACGTTCCAACAGGTGTAACCCAGTCTTATCAACTCTGTAACACAAGTAGGTCCCTTAGGGTGCCTGTAATACACATTTTTCCCTTTTAAGGTGTACCCACCTTAGAGAAACATTTAAGCACTATGTTGAAGTTCTCCAAATGCTCTTTATTGGACTTTCCGGTTATTGGCATGTAATCCAGATAAATAATGACCTGGGGCGGACCTTGTAAAATGTTCTTCATCATCTGCAGGAAAATGGCTCAGGGTGATGATACCACAGAAGCCATACTTCATATTGGTACAAACCCTTATGGGTATTAATTGTGGCATACTTCTGGGAATCCTCAACTAATCACAATTGCAGGTACATATGGCTCATGTCCAACTTTGTAAAGGACGGCAGCTACCCCCCGCCAAAAAAAAGTCATTAACTTGCATTAACTTCCTTTATGAGAGGGATTGGATATCTATCCAGCTGCGAAAGGTGGTTTACCATTTTGTGAAATCCCCACAAAAGCAAACTGATCCGTCGGGCTTCACAATGGGTCTGACCGGTGATGCCCGTTCCACAAACTGTACCGATTTGATGGTTCCTTTACTTTCCAACCTCCTGATTTCTTCCTCTGCTTTTGCACATAAGGCAAATGGCATTGAGCGGGCCTTGCAGAATCTTGGAATTACTTCTTGGTTGACATAGAGTCACAGAGTAATACAGCATGGAAATAGGCCCTTTGGACATCTAAGGTGGCCTTGGCCTCCTTGATGGTCCTTAGCCCTTCCTGAAAAACTTCCAGGTATTTAATTAGAACTTCACTCAGGTGGCCATTTTCTAATCAAAAAATATTGAACCAATCAAATTGAATTTCAACACTGAGCCTTTAACTACAATCAATGGTAACTGAACCATCTGCTTCACATTTCTGAAGAAGGGTCCTGACCCTTTCCTGCTCCTCTGATGCTGCCTGGCCTGCTGTGTTCCTCCAGCTTCACACTGTGTTATCTCAGACTCTAGCATCAGCAGTTCCTACTATCTCTGCTTCTCATAATAGACTGGAACCATAGTAGTACCCTTAGTCTGTAGGGGTTCCCTGGTAATAGGTTCACAGCCTGGCTGTATTCTTATGCAAACTTAACAATTGGAGTCCAGAACAAATTTTGGTAAAGGCTGATTCCTCAGTAACTGATAAATCCGCACCAGTGTTGACCTCAGTTAGAACCAGCTGATCATTTAACCAGATGTTTATTTTGACTGGTTCTGATTTGAATGTTGCTAAGTAATTTACCTGCTCCAAATCAGCTGTAGGTGAGTTTTCCAAGGTGTGCACTCTCCTGTAAACCAGCCTACCAGTTTTCTTAATCAATTTATATCTACTGGGGACAAAAAAAGTGGAAACTGCTCGAAAAGCTCAGCAGGTCTGGCAGCATCCATGGAGAGAAATCGACGTTAACGTTTCAGGATGAGTGGCCCTTCCTCAGAACGAGTCTATTGGGACTCTTTTGCTGTCATGAGTCTGCATACCAGCAGCAACTACAATGGCCTGCCATCCCGGATCTTCGAAAAAATTTTAACTGTTTGGCTGAGGCGTAGCTTTGTTTTGGGCTCACCTACAGTCCTGCTGTTCAGGATATGTCCTAAGTGAGGCTATGCAATTACCTTCACTCAAGTTCCACAGGCTCAATCAGCCTGGCCAGGTTGTCCATCTCTAACTCAAGCTCCACTTGCTACATTTTTCAAATGATAAAGCCAACTGTAGTGCCTGTTTAAAGTCCAGTTAGGCTTCAGCTAGTCAGAGCTTTTGCATGTCACATCACTAATCCCACATAGCAAATAGTCTCTCGACATCTCACTTAGGGTTAAACTAAAATCACATGCTTCTGCCAGTTGTCTTAACTTTGTCAAAAATCCCAATTTCTCCTGGTTCTTGAAAGCCAACCAAAACCAATAGCATCTCAGAATTAGAGGAGGCTTGAGGTCATGTGAGAAATGAAACATGTTGTTTTTGCGGGTAAGGATGAATAGTGGGATCTTGCAGAAGCAGAAATTCACAAGATTTTGTAGCAGAAGTTTATCATTAACCAGAGATTAGGTTCTGCAAAGATGGCAGTTAGCACAACCAGAAACATTCTTTCTGCGGACAAGGACGTGGTAGAGATAAGGGTGTTGTAGCAGAGGCTTATTTCTGCAAACCTGACGATTCGCACGTACAGCATGTCTAGTGCTCTTTAGGATAGCCAAATAAGGATTGCAGTAAAAAAAAAGGGAATGGGGCCTTCGGCCGGCAGAAAAGGGAACAATAAACAAGGGCTGTCCGACAGGACGGGGAATGATAGGATAAGACCAATGGGAGCAGGGAGGCGTGATTCTGCAACTCGTAAAATTGTATAAGAATGTTTAACTTTGTGTGTGGTGCCTGTCTAGCAGACACCCTTTCTTACAAGATCATACAGAATAAAATTGTCTTGCTTCCAAGGCTTTGTCTCAGGCTGAATTTGTGAGCAGGGACTGTTTCTCACAGTCATAATATTCCTTACTAAACCCATCAACTCTTGAAAGGTTGTAGTAACTGGCACCTCAGGGAAATTTAGGCTCCCAATAATCAAAAAAGCTGCAAGTCCAAAGTTGTCAGGAGAATTACTTGTTGCATCCAATGTCATTTGTCCAGAAAAAAAATAACATATTCTTTCCACATACTGGGCCTGGTCTTCAATGGCATAATCGAACAAGTCAAGCTTCATGAAGCCAGAAATGCTTACTCCAACTCAAAGACAACTGTTGTAAGTGAATTTCTTCAGGGACATGTTTATCTCTTGTCACTGCTGAAATAACTCCATGAAGGGCAGGATGACATCACAAAGTCACCCTTTATTTACACATACATAGTACATGACACTGACACAGCTACCTCAGAGCTGACTTCTAGAGGGATCAGAAACATTGACACTCCTGTTTATATCTGTCAGTCAGGGCTCTCTGATTGGACCAGGTTATGAGATCCACCTGGATAACCTCATTCCAATCACTACACCTGTGAATGTTGACTGCTCAATAGATCTCTTGGTCTCTCTTGAGAACCTATTTGGCTTGTGTTAAAGCCATTAGGAATATATATGCCCCAGATTTGACACCTGGCCTCGGATTGCAGCCTCAGTGTGTAGAAATGATTTCGATTAGGACCTATGGAGAATGATCTCAAAATTAGTTGGTAATACAAATTAGACATTCAGCACATAATGAGCATTAGCAGAAGGACTGGGCTTTAGAAAATTAGATCATGTTGATTTGTACTTCAACCTCATTTATCTACTTTTAAGAAAGTAAGAACATAAGAAATAGGTGGCCATTCTGCCTTATCAAGCCTGCTTCATCATTCAATAAGATCTTGAATGAACTTCCACCTGAATTCTATCCCATCCAATAGATTGAGGCTTAACTTCACTTTTTTACATACTCCTCAGAACCTTGTAGATCAAAAATCTGTCTAACTCAGCCTTGAATATATTCAGTACCCTAGTCTCTGCTCCTCTTGGTAAACGGTAATTAAGAAGATGGAGAAGAAAATCCTCCTCATCTCCATCTTCAATGGGAGACCCCTGATTATGAAACAGTGCCCTGTAGTTCTAGGTTCCACCACAAGGAGAAGCATGGTCTCAGTACCTGCTCCTTCATGCCCCTGCAGATTTCATTAAGATCATTTCTCATTATTCAAAACACCAATGAATATAGGCTGAGCATGCTCAACATTTCTTCCAAAGTCAACCCCTTTTACTTGTGACTCATGCAATAATGAGCCTTCAGTGAATAAGTATATCCTCCCTTTTAAGTATGGACATCAAAACTGTACACAATGCCCTCAGTGTAATCTCAACAGAACCCTGTACAGTTCAGAAACTGTTTCCTCCAGCTAGAGAGTCTGGAGCCAGGGGTCATCATCTCAGGACACAGGATCATCCATTTCAGACTGAGGTGAAGAGAAAATTTTTGGAATCAGCCTCCTTCCAGGATTGCAATAAGAGGTCTTGAAAATAAATATTCATTGTTCCCCACTGGCAACCACAAAGCACAACAGTGGCATCTTATTAAAATGCATAACATTAAACTTGACCTGTTCCTTTTCAGATCTTTCTACGTGCCTAGAAATTGAAGTTAAGAAATTAATCTTCTCTTTGGATGGTTCCAAGATCATAATGGATGTCCTGCATGGATTGTTAAACACACAGTGGCTGCAGTCACTGCTGAAGGTAACAAGCATCTTGGGAAACCCTCGTATCAGAGAAACTCCTGTGGACTTCTTCACCAACACTGTGGGTCTGCCCTCCTAGTACCTGCAAGGAGTACCCTCTTTGCAGGGTTAACAATCTAGCCTCTTACCTGATCCAACAGATAAGTTAATCGAAGAATGAAACATGCTGTTGTTTCGATATTTGACTCATGTTTAAACATGCATTTTAGGCATTAGAAAGTTTGGTTGGACAAAGAAAATGGAGCAATGGTTCGTAAAGTACTTTTAGTTTAGCATTAAATAGAAACACACATTGTGCAAACTCAGGATTGACCCTGAATAACACAAACACAAAATTGGCTAAGGGTCAGAAAGCATAGAGTGAGAAGAATGGCTGTTTGTCAGACTGGATGGAGGTGCACAATGCAGTCATCCAAGGCTCACTGCTGAAACCACTGTTCTTTCTGAGATATTTTAATGAGCGATGCACAGGGCACAATTTCAAAATTGAAAGTGACACACAGTGTAACGAATAGTGAGGAACAATGATAATTTCAAGAGGACATAGACTAGGGTGGTGCGGTGGGCAGACTCATGGCAACTGAAATCAATGCAGAAATCTGTGCAATGATACACTTTGGCAGGATTACAAGGAGAGAAGTTACAGTATCTGCTATATAGTACAAATTAAAGCAGCTACACAAGATGGAGACAGAGGAAATCTATTTTAAAATTTATTCTTTCATGACTTTGTTGACAAGACCCACATCCAATTTGTTGCCCATCACTAAGTGTCCCTTCAGGGGAGTTCAAAGTCAACCACATTTTTGCGGGCCTGGAGTCACATATTGGTCAGATCAGGTGAGGATGGCAGATTTCCTTCCCTCAAGATCAAGTGATGACCGTTTTGTGTTCACTAGTCGCGTTTTCATTCCAGATTTGTTTTTGGTAAATTAAATTTATTCAGTCATCGAACTTAAAATTCCACCTGCTGATAATGTGGAATTGAAACCTTTGATTCCAGACCATAAGCTTGGCCTAGATTACTCGTCTACTGACAAACCTTTGGAGCTCCGCGGATATTTAAAGATTTCTGCCTTGTTTGTCCAGGTCTATGAGAGTCTTCATCAGTACCTGAGGAAGAGACCACAGCCTGTCCTGCCAAGAGCATCTGTACTTTGCCAAGAGGTGGGAGCAAGCTTTCTCATTTAACAAAAGGCCTTAGATTCATCCCATCTCACGCATTCCCTATGGAACAAAAAAGCCATCACTTTTCCAACAATGAAACTATGAAAAGATATCACTGAATAATTGCTTTCTGAGAAGGCATTTGGAACAGTCACACTCTACTTCCTATGAGTTGACCCAGAGTGAGAAACTGTGCCAGATGGCCATGGATGATGGAGTGGGGATGGTACATTGTCAGTAGGCTGGCAATGAGGCACCTTCTTGGGATTGTTTACAAGAAGCTTTATAAAGTATTTAATCCTGTGTTGTATTTGCCTTGGGAGAGCTTGTGTGCAGGGAATTTTATTAACCATTTGCTGTAACTATCCTTCAGTATTTGATGGGATGGTCTGGAAGAAGCTTTACTTGGTATCTAACCTACGCAACTTCTGCTCTGGGAATGTCGGATAAGATAGTTTTCGGAGAGCTTTACTCTAAGATTGCATTCTCCCTCCATAGGTAGGGCGCATATCTCACTTCATCTGGTGGAGTTGACTTTAGCCAAGGTTCACAGAGCTAAGTCTGACCAAGAGCAGGGAATACTAGGAAGTGTACATTGCTTGGTCGGGACACATGAATAGATTGGGAGACACTAGAGATTGGGAGTCATCAGGCTACATTCCAGGACCCATGCCTAAAATTGACCCATCTTTCTTGGTGGTAGACAAAGTGGTCCTATCAGGGAATGAGTTAGCTTCGAGTTCCCATCATCACTCACAGAATCATAGAACCATACAGCATGGAAACAGTCCTTTTGGCCCAAACAGTCCATGCAGCACATAATCCCAAACTATAGTAATCCCACCTGCCTGTGTTTGGCCCATATTCCTCTAAACATTTCTTATTCATGTACTTATCCAAATGTCTTTTAAATGTTGTAACTGCTTTTTCCATACCACTGTGTAACAAAAGTTGCCCCCATGTCATTTTTAAATCTTTCTCCTCTCACCTTAAAAATATGCCCCATAATATAGAAATCCCCCACCATAGAGGAAAGACACCTGCCATTCACTTTATCTACACCCCTCATGATTTTAAAAACCTCTATAAAGTCAACCTCCAAGCTCCATTTAAAAAACTCCCAGTCTATCCAGCCTCGCCAATAACTCCATTCCCAGCAATTTCCGGGTAAATCTTTTCTGGACCCTCTCCAGCTTGATAATATCTATCCTATAACAGTGCAACCACAGCTGGACACAGTATTCCAGAATAGGCCTCACCAATGTCCTGCACAGCATCAACATGACTTCCCAACTTCTACACTCAAAGGAGTGAGCAATGAAGGCAAGCGTACAAAACACCTTCTTAACTACCCAGGTCTGCTTCTCTTTCTTGCTCATCATTAAGTGTGAGTTCTCATTCTGTTCTTCTGACTCTGTATTCTACTTTTGTTGTTAACAAACACTTTCCATTTGAACTGTAGCCATGTGAGTGTATGGATCTGTATGTGTGCATGTGTCCAAATGAGTTTTGGTTCTGTGTTTGTGTACAGGTTTGTGTGTACATGCACGCGCATATGTATGTACATATGTGTCCTGTGTGTGAGTCTGCGTTTTGTCTGTATATGAGGGACGCTAAGTATGTGTATGATTCACTGCGTGTATGTGTTGTTCTGAGTGTGTGCACGTCCGCGTGTGTGGTTTTGCATCTTTGTAAAGTTTGTGTGTCCTGCGTAGTCTATCTTTGTCCTGTGTTGCAGATTTGTTTGGGTTTCTACATGCGTTAGTGTGTGTTTGTGTGTCTTGACCTTTATAGGTGACAGAAATGCTCAGAGAAACTTCTCGGTCTATGGACTTTCGAGAACTGCGCTGGCTCCTTGGAAAACCTAATTTCCAGGTAGGAGTATTCAGCATTGAACAACTCACCCAGAATCATTTGTCCAGCAGTAATCACGACTGTTAGGCCCTTACCCCACACCCCACCTTGGATCGTCCATGCTTCCATGGCCCTTCATAACCCCTTCATACCCTTTCTGTACCCCCTCCATTACCTTTATGTCACTCCATGCACTACCTACATTCCCCATATCCATCTTTTCAGTCCTCTATGTACAGAAACAATAATGCCAATAAGCCATTGACAAGTTTGTTAAGTCTTTGAAATGCTCCTGACAGTGACAACATTGGCAAATACACTTTGAAAACTATTTTGAAAAGAAAACTGCACATCATACAACCTCATAAAAATGTTATTCTCACAACATTTGCCCACTCTCCTCCTTCTTCAGCGGTCCCTCTCGACCAAGGATGACATTCTTCTAGTCAGATATTTTTGGTCCTCAGGTGACGAGCCAGCGCAATGCTGGATCCACAGGTGGGGCAGGCACCAACTGAAGAAGTGGCTGGGCGGGATACATGGGTTTTTGCACGCTCCTTCCATTGTTTGTACATGGCCTCCACCTGGACCTTTCAGAGATGCTGGAGATGATTATCACTTTCTTGGATACTTCTTTTCCAGATTGGGAAGATTCAGTCAAGCGGTTCCCAAAAGTTGGTGGAGATATTCCACTTTTCCAGGGAGGCTTTGAGGGTGTCCTTGAAGCAGTTTCTCTCCCATGGATTGGCTTTTCAGCCTCATGTTGGGCTGGGGTTATGCTGAGATGGTGATGCATAGCATGCTGTGGGATGTTATCCAGGACACTCACATTAAGCACTGAATTGAGGTTGAGGAGTTCCTCAAAGTATTCCTTCCAATCAGAAGCGGCACAGTGCCACAGTGGTTAGCACAGCTGCCTGCAGCACCGGGGACCCGGGTGTAATTCCACCCTCGGGTGACTGTGTGGAGTTTCCACATTTTCCCTGTGTCTGCTTGAGTTTCCTCCGGGTGATTTGGTTTCCTCCCACAGTCCAAAGTTATGCAGGTTAGGTGGATTGGCCGTGTTAAATTACCCCATCGTGTCTGGGGATGTGTAGCTACGTAGGTTAGAAGTGACTGCTCACTTGTCCTTGAAAGTTTCAATCTTTTCTTAGCCCTTAGTGGGGTAGATCCTTATGCCATACTCGGACTTGACTGCTTCGAGATTCTACACACATTATGGCTGGTGGTGACTTTCTGTATTTCCTGCATTCTTTCTGCTCACCATCTGTTCTTTAGGTCACAGGTTTGCTTTTATTGGATGTTAGCCTTCATTTGTCCGTAGACCTGCTTTCTTGCCTTCACGTTCCAGTGGTGCTTCCTATTCAGGAACTCCTTACTCTAGTGATTCCCATTAAACTAATCTTGATGTTTCTGGTTGAGAAACCTAGATTCTTTTGCGCAAGTGTTGTTAATGACAGATTTCAGGCAGCCTGGGAGCTATGGACATTCCATGGTTCCTATTCATTCAGCATCATCAGGTTTACAGTGACACATTGACTGAGTTACTCTTTCTTCGTGAAGCCCTTGAATCCATCGACATTGAACTGCTGCCACTGCAGTTTTTGGACTAGTTGATGAAGTCAGAAGACTGGATTAGGAGATGATTGGTCCAGCAATCATCAGCTCCTGTCATGGTCCGGGTGATGCAAGCATACTTGTTGTCTCTTGCTTGGACAATGATGTAGAGAAGCTGGTCCTGGGTGAGGGTGTTGCCATGAGGTCTTGTTCTTGCTTCTCTGATGAAATGGGGCATTCATTATGATCAGACCATGCTTTAAGCATTTTATCAGGAAGTGGGCTGTGTTGGTGCTTGTCTTCCATATGCCTTCTTTGCCAATCACACCTTTCCACAGATTTTATTTATTCATTAGTGGGATAAGTGTGTCGCTGGCCAGGCAGCACTTATTGCCCATCCCTATTTGCCCAGAGGACAGTTCAGAGTCAAACACATTGCTGTAGGTCTGGAATCACTTGTAGACCAGACCAAGGAAAGATGGCAGTTTCCTTTCCTATAGGGAACCATCTGAGTTTTTGTGACAATCGACAGTGGGTTCATGGTCATCATTAGATTCCAGGTATTTTATTGAATTCAAATTGGACCATCTGTCATGATGGGATTCGAACCCGGATCCCCACAACATTATTTGGGTGTCTGGACTAACAGTCAAGCGATAATACTACTAGGCCATCGCCTCCCTTCCAACTTGGGAATTGAAATTACCAAGGAACACAGGACAATGAGTGACTAAGGCTGGAGTAGAGATCCTCTTTCAGATCAATTGTTACTTCTAATGTTGGACGTGCACACTGATAACTGTGATGTACTGTTTCTGGGTTAGCATGAACTGAAGGATTATGAAGAATTTGGTTATCCCATAGGAGGGCACTGATTGAAAAGATCAATTAATTTATTTTCTCTTATGGTGAAACCAACCCCATGGAGTTGGCATTCTTTCTCAGACTTAGCTTTCCTGAAGAAGGTGTATCCACCAACCTTGTTTTTTGAACTGATCTTCTCCTGCTGTGGCATCTCACTCAGTGGAGTGTTGTCAATGTCTTAGCACTGGGGTTCCTGGGCCATGATAGGGGTGTGATGTTCAGGTGTGTCACAACTGAGGTTGTTCATGAGGGCCATGATGCTCCAGGTCACAAACTTCATTTCAAAGGGATGGAAGATGGTTGTGGGTATATGGAGTGTCCATTGTTCACGGATGACAAGATGATCCTTATATCTATATCCAAATCCGACAGCAGGGTTTGATGAGGTTCAGGATACAGGCTCTGGTGCTTGGATGGGAACACACACACGCACACATACTCATTCTGATTCACTCACTCGCTGTCAGTCTGTCACTTATACACACACAGACACACGGACACACATACACACACAGACACACACACACACACACACACACACACACACTCACGCACTCACGCACTCTTATACTCACACATACTCTCTCTCACTCTCTCATGCACACACTCTCACTCACTCACACTCACTCTCACACTCCCACACTCACACTCACACTCACACTCTCACACTCATTCATTCAGTCAGTCACTCATTCATTCACTCACTCGCTCATTCACTCACTCACTCACTCATCCACTCACTCATTCACTCACTCACTTACTCCTGTGGGCCTGAGGTCCTGCTTGCCTTTAAATTGGCATCAGAGTTTTAAAGGGCACCCAGCTCAGTCTGAGCCACGAAATCCAGAACTCTGTATTCACTCTATCAAAACCTTTCACAATTTTAAGAATCTCTATTAGGTCACCTTTTAGTCCTCTTTTTTCAAGAAAAAAGAACTTCATCCATCCATCTGTTTCTGATTGGGATAATTTCACAGTTTTAACATCTTCCTTCCCCACTTTCTTCTGTGGCTCAAAACCTTTTTGATAATACGGCCACCAGAATACGAATATTGGGTACAGAAGCCCACTGGCCATCTTGCCATATTGGTATTAGTCTGTACAACATGAGTTCTAAACCTGCTCCCATATCAGTTAAAGAAATTGGACGTACCAATACCTATAACATTTGGAAATATAAAAACTGGTGTTAGGAAAAATGATGGTTGGATTGGTGTAAAACAAACCTGATTTCCTGTTCTCTGTCAAGGACATAACCTGACATTCTTACATGGTCTGATCAAAATTTGACTTCAGCCCCACAACAAATTAGATGGACTCTTTACTTGATTATGAGGTAGTCAATTCTGTTTGCTGACCCTCTCTATTTCTGATTTCCACAGGATATAGGTGTCACTAGATTAGACCAGTCTTTGTTTCCTCCCCTGACTGACCTTGCAAAAATAGTGGTGAGATGCCTTCGTGTGTCACAGTATTCCATGCTGTGCAGGCAGGCCCACTGATATATCCTTTGCTTGTTCACGGTTGTTGTTCATTGAATTTTAACACTTGTATAGAGCTGAATTTGAATGCAGAAGTGTCTACACCACTACCAATCACCCTGACCAGGAACACCATTAAAATTCAAGAAAACATACGATAATACATATCAACAGTCACAGAAGCATTGTGCTAATATGCATGCAAGGATATATACACCTAAAAGGGCTCATGTTGTTGCAGACAAGGACACATATGCATGCAATCACACCTATACACTCAATTCCTCAAGTATTTGCAGGAATATAAATGTACACATATGAACATATATTCAGAATCATGTAAAAGCACTACTGTGGATGCATAATCAGCCAAGAACATATACATCACATATATCAGCATATGTATGTATGCATGTGTTGTTTCCATGTGTGCGAGTACACATGAAACCATGTCTGAAGATGTAAATTCAACTCAGAGAGGTCTTGAGGAACAGAATTGATACTAGTCATCAAACCCTTCAATTTCCTGCAAACACTTAACAGCTGATGGCTGGATTGATTGACAGGCCCTGCTCTCTGCTCATGACATCGTGGCTCAGAAAGACTACGATCCCATCCTGCCTCCACTGCCAGATGACATCCCTGAAGATGAGGAAGCCTTGAGGATAGTGTGCCTGGTGAAAAACAAGCATCCTTTGGTAAGGACAAATGATATATAAGGGTGATACAAGGAAGTGTATTGTGCTTGTTTACCGTTTTGTGGTCAAAAAAAATGTTCGAAAAAAATGCTCAAATCTAACATTTTAATTTCTCTTATCCTCTCACCTGGAGTTTCTCCCTTTCTGCATTTCACTCTCAGTCTTACAGTTTCACTCTCAGCCTGTTAGTCTTTGTGTTAATTATGTGTGTGGGTTTGTTATGTAAGTGTTAAGTCACATGTGCGAATTAGTCACTTACATGGGTGGTTAACTTTAGAACAGCTAGCTGTATGGTATTTGGGTTCGGCGACAGGGTTACAAACAATCTGAGTTTATTCGAGCCAGATTGTTTGGAGAAAGATATTGAGAGGGAAAGTAGGCTTGAGCCTCTGTCATTGCACCGGCCTATAAAACCTCATTGGGGCTACAAAGTCATTGGCTAGATCTTGAACAAAGATTGTCTCTTGGTACCTTGATACGTAAGCAATCCCTAGTGCAGCAACAAAAGTGATAAGTACATCAAAGGAAGTCATGAAGACAGAAAAGCAAATGAGCCACTGATTACACGTTGATCAGCCTGGTTGATATATCACTTCCTACTGTTTACACCATCCCAGGTGTTATCTGTGAACTTCCAGTTATGTCAGGGTGAACTGACTGTTAAAGTAATTTTGAAGCTCTCAACAATTCTACTGCCCACATACGAGGCTGTTTTCTCATCCTATACATGAGATTCTATACCAACCACATAGTGGTAATCAGCTACAGTGAAATCCGGGAGAGATCTGCAACAGACTCAAAATCTCTAACATCCCCTGTTTCTCTATGCAGGGAGCTACTATCAAACGTCATGAAGTGACAGGATCCATAGTGATAGCTAGGGTGATCCGTGGTGGTCTCGCAGATCGCAGTGGTGAGTAACTCCAAATGCAATTTGTTGGAGGCAGGGTAATTGTGCAAGAGTGTACAGGCTATGCTGTCAACACCCTTCAACAGGTGAAGATCCTCACTATCCGTGCATGCTTAGAATATTTGTGCCCTCATGATAGGCTTAACTGCAGCCAGCATGGAATTGAGTACCAAGGATTTCCATCCTAAACAGGCAGTGATCGAGATTTTAACTTGGAGCAGGGTTCAGGAAGGCAGAATGGGCAGTTGTCAAACACCTCTCAGCTTCATCACCTGTTGCTCCCGCTTCATACAACGTTGGGCTGGGAACTACCAGCTGGCCTGGTTGGCAAGTGTTGAAGCTTGGGGCAGAGAAAAATGCTATTGGCAGGAAAGTAAGTCATAGAGAGGGGTTTGTGGTGAACTCCCAAGACAGAACAGGGATGGCAAAGGAAAAGTCCAGAAAGGGGAGGCCTAAACTTTCTTTCTAAGGCCTGGGGGAGCACCTCCCACACTTCTTAGTCTCACTCTATCAGAAGGTCAAGAGTGAGAATGTTTCCTGATAAATGAACCTTCATTCCCATTGGTAATTCCTCAGATAATGAAACAGTCTGTGTACAAATGCAGCACGACTTATACAACAATCAAACTTTGGCTGATAGGTGTCATGTAACAAGTGCCAGACCTTGTCCAAGAAATAATCTAACAATCTCCCATTGATACTTAATGGTATTGCTGTTGCTGAGTTCCCTCACCATCAACATTCTGAAGGTTACCATTAACCAGATACTGAACTGGATCAGCCAAACAATTGCTGCAGCTACAAGAGAAGGTCAGACGCTTGCAATGAGTAACTCACCACCTGATTCCTCGAAGCGTGTATCATCATCTGCAAGGCAAAACTCAGGAGTGTGTGGAATGTTCTCCACTTGCCTGATTGGTGGCACTTCAACAATACTCAAGAAGCTCAATACCACCAAGGACAAAGCAGTCCACTTGATCAACCCACTCCTAAACATTTACTCCCTTTCGCAAGTGGCAGCACACGGTGGCAGCAATGGCTATGATGTATAAGTTGCACTGCAGCAAATCAGAAATGGCTTCTTAACAGCAGATTCTAAACCCACAACCTCTACCACTGAGAAGGTTGCCAGCATGGCTCAACACTGGGGGTGGTTTGGCTCTACACAGTGGGCCAGTTGTGAGTGGGTCATGGCCCGGATTAAGGTTCCACAGCCAGACTATAAGGACCAGCAGGTGGGTTGGGTATATTCTTTGGCAGAATTTCCATTTTTAGTCATCGTTTATACTATAAATTGTAGAATTGAGAACAGCATTTTCTTACCTTAGCTAGAGCCTGGAGAAGTGCATCTCAGGATCCTCAGCCTGGAGATACTGTTGCAACCCACTTCTTTCTTGTCTCACTGGGTATACTGGTCATCAATACTTTGTGGATGCTCTGAGAGGTAGGGGTGGTGATGCTTGCATTAGATAAAGCTGAGAAAGCAGCTAGTCACATACTAACTGTACACTCGACGATGTGAAAATCCCTGTCGTGGTGAGTACGGCAAAATTTGTGCCCAAGACTTCATGTGATCCTGGAATCTGAACAAATACCCAACTCCAGCTCCACTCCCCTGGACTCTATTCAGATTCTTTTACTTGCTTCATGGAATGAGCTAAAGGTGTTTGCATGACAATGTATCAGCCACTTGCGTGATACTTATGTGGACTGTAGATTAGCTAGTACTGATTATTTCCACTATGGCTGGAAGAATATGGAATTATGAAATGGTGTCATTTTGTGAGCTGCTATGTAAGTCGTGATATTAGCTGCGGACTCTAGGTATAGTGCAAAAAATAACTTCTTGCACCGACACACTCTAATAGACATTCATGATCTATTGTTTCAGGACTGCTGTTTGCTGGGGATCAGTTGGTTGAAGTTAATGGAATACCTGTTGCTGGGCTGGAGCCTGAACAGATCATTCAGCTCATGGTAACACTGGAAATGTAACAGCTATTTCTTTCATGGGATCTGTCCCAAGTGACAACCAGCACCTTCAGAGGAGGAGGGGCCTGGTATTATAATGAAAGTCAGCACCTTCAAGAGAGGAGGGGTCCTGTTCCCAGGGAAAGTCAGAATCTTTGGGGATGATGGGGGGAATAACAGAATCCTAGTTTTGTTTTAAGGCCAATGTCCTTAATACCTACAAACTACAGGGAAAGAAGGTTATTTCATAGAATCCCTACAGTGTGGAAACAGGACCTTTGACCCAACAAGTCCACACCGACCCTTGGAGCATCCCGCCCAGACCCATCCCACTATAACCTACCTATAACCTAACATTCCTGAACACTATGGGGTAATTGAGCACGGCCAATCCACCTAACCTGCATACCTTTGGATGGTGGGAGGAAACCGGAGCGCCCGGAATAAGCCCACGCAGACACGGGGAGAATGTGCAAACTCCTGCCCGAGGGTGGAATCGAACCCAGGTCCCTGGCGCTGTGAGGCAGCAGTGCTAACCACCGAGTCACCGTGCCGCACTAATGGAATACCTGTCACTGGGAAGTTATATTTTATATACCTATCGTCAAATAGAATCAACAATGCACAGATTCCAATGCCCAATCTTAATATCTTGAGCAGGTGATCAAAGTTTAGGTACTGTCCTTACTTCTGAGCCAGAAGTCCGGGTTTAAATCCTCAGGACATGATGGCCATGGAAGGTGGGAACATTGAATGGCCAAGCAGTTTGATTGTCAACCTGTGAATCTTTGCAACACACCTCCAGCAGGCAGTAACAGCAGGAGAGTCTCCTGGTCATCTGAAGACATTCAAAAACTGTAGCCTAATGCGAGCCCGTGATATGAGTAGCAAAGCTTTGGATGAATTGGGGCTTACAGAGGGTGAATGTTGAGAAACCAACTGGAGATCATTAGAATATTTGAAGAAGCAACCCCTCCACCTTAAAAAAACTCCACAGGTTTCACAAAAAGCATCCACTTCATTCCGAGTCGCTGCACGAGAGTTAATCAGGGCACCAACTGGGAGAAATCAGGCTCCATTCTTTAAGTATATAGGTATCATTAGGATGCAATCTGTGAATTGAAGACCAACTGGGGAGCGTCAGATAGACCTCACTATGTGGCTTAAGTTGCCTGGAGTCAAACTGAGAGCCATAATGATCTAACTAAGCAGCAATAGTGCATTTGAAGCGGGACAGAAAAAAAAGTTGTATTTATATTGCACCTTTCATATCCACTGGACATTCCTAAACGCTGTGCAGCCAGTGAGGTACCTTCTAAAGCTTGTTCCCAATAGTAAAGTAGGTAACATTGCTGCCAGTTTTTGTGGGCTGCTATGTGAATCATGATATTAGCTGCGGACTCTAGGTATAGTGCAAAAAATAACTTCTTGCACCGACACAAGCTCCCACAAACTGCGATATGACAATGGCCAGGTATCCATATTTTGTGAGGTTGACTGAAGGATGAATACTGTTCAAATACTGTTCAACACATTGGGGATAATGTTTATGTGAAACAATCTTGTATGTACCCACCTGAAAGAGCAGATAGGCGTTTAAAGTTCCATCCCTGACAGTGCAGCACGCCCCCAGTATTGCAGTGGAGTATTGGTCTAGATTCTTGGGCTCAGGTCTCTGGAGAGGGACTCAAACATGACTTTTCTGCCACAGAGGCAAGAATGTTACTGTCCCTTGGCTGACAGGGTCACTCAACCTGTGGACAGGGCGCATGTACAGTCCGACAAAGGTCTCCCAGCTAAAACATTATTGAGGAACTATTTTACTCCTATTAAGTTGTATTTTTTTATGACGTGTTTAATAAAGCTGACAATTAATCCATTGCTTCTTCATACAGGGCAAGTCTGAAGCCAGTGTTGTGTTCAAGCTTATTCCAGTGTCACATCGGCCAAAAAGCTCTTCACAAAACACAGTAAGGCCTGTATCAAAATGATATCCATGTGCCTCTACCCAGGTTTATTTTACCACAACTCTCTGGTATCTCTTTGTCGAGATATTTCTCACTGTCCCTGCATCTTACACTCTCACTGTTCCTCTCCAGCGTCACCTCTCTTCCCCATTATTATTCCCATTCTCACTCCCTCCAGCGCCTTGTCCTGTTATTTCCCAGTAGGATATTGCAGGATATGCTTCAGCAGCAATGTTTTAGATAATCTAGATGCTGGGGAATATATGCTGTGAAGAACTAGTAGTGAGTTTAGCTCAGCCAGGCTGGGAATGTGTGAGTGTGGCCTAATGCAAGCCATGATATGAGTAGCAAAGCTTTGGATGAATTGGGGCGGACGCTGGGAAGTTGTTTCCATTAGGCGGGGAGACCAGGACCCGTGGGCACAGCCTTAGAATTAGAGGGGGTCAATTTAAAACGGAAATGAGGAGACATTTCTTCAGCCAGAGAGTGGTGGGCCTTTGGAATTCATTGCCATGGAGCGCAGTGGAGGCCGGGACGTTAAATGTCATCAAGGCAGAGATTGATGAATTCTTGATCTCACAAGGAATAAAGGGCTACGGGGAGAGTGCAGGGAAGTGGAGTTGAAATGCCCATCAGCCATGATTAAATGGCGGAGTGGACTCAATGGGCCGAATGACCTTACTTTCACGCCTACGTCTTATGGTCTTATGGTTTCGAGCAAATCATAGCTGATCTGGCATCGCCTTGAGTCTACTTTGCTGCCTGTATCCCACAACTGTTCACTCCTTTGTTGGTCAAAAATCTGCTTTACTCTGACCTGAACATGTTCAAAGACTCGGTCTGCACTGGGTTTGGGAGTTCCAAAGACTAATGCCTTCTTGACAGAAGAATTTCCCTCTCATCTCTGCCTTAAATGGGCGCTGTTTTGAAATTATACCCTCCTCATTTTAGATTCCCCCAAAGGGGAGACATCATCTCAGTACCTCCACATGTAAAGTCCCTTCAGAATCTTAAATGTTTCAACCCTCATTCCTCCAAATTTCCTTGAGTAAAGACACAACCTGCTCAACTTTTCCTCATAAGATAACCAAGTGCAAACTGCACTGTCTCTTTCAGGATCTGACTGATCTGTTGTGCATTTTCAGCAACCTGTATTTCTTGATCAGATTTGCCCATTTCTTCCATTTAATTCTTTGTTTGATATATTTTAAACTGTCGATCACACACGATATTGCAGTTTCTCACAATTTCTCCTTCCCTGTAGCTTTATGTGAGATCACTGATAGATTACTGCCCGCAGTATGATCCTGCCATTCCTTGTCCGGAAGCTGGCCTGAGCTTCAGGAGAGGAGATATCCTGCAGATTGTCGACCAGAATGATGCCCTGTGGTGGCAGGCCAAGAATATCACAACATCCTCGAAGTGTGCAGGCCTGATTCCCTCTAATAACCAGTTAAAGAGGTAAGACAACCGACTGGAAGAGTACAACAGCAGTACTAGTGTGAAGGCATAAGTTGTGCAGTTTCAGGGCCAAGTCCTTTTGCTGTGCTACTGCCACATATAAGTGGAGATAGAGAGTGGCACAGTAAGCATTGTCCCAGCCTCTGAGACAGAAACTATAGGTTCAAGTCTCACTCAAGGACTTCACAGAAATCACAGAAGTGTTACAGTGTAGAATGAGACCTTTCATAGAAACATAGAAAGTAGGACTAGGAGTTTGAAGCAGTGTCATGCTAGACTAGAAACATTAACTTTGTTTTTCTCTTCATAGATGATGCTGGAACTGTTGAGTTTCTCCAGTACTCTCAATTTTCTTCCAGATCTACAGCATTTGCAGATTTTGCTTTTATTACATTTATATAGGGCTACTCACATTCTCAAAAATGTCTAAAAGGCCTTGAAATATAATATATTTCTTTGAAGCGTATTTACAATTTATTATCCTACCATTGGAACCACTTAGTGAGATATTTGTATTAGCTGGGTGATAAAGGGCCAGTTAATATATTGGAGATAATGGGAACTGCAGATGCTGGAGAATCCAAGATAACAAAATGTGAGGCTGGATGAACACAGCAGGCCAGGCAGCATCTCAGGAGCACAAAAGCTGATGTTTCGGCTCTGATGAAGGGTCTAGGCCCGAAACGTCAGCTTTTGTGCTCCTGAGATGCTGCTTGGCCTGCTGTGTTCACCCAGCTCCACACTTTGTTATCCCAGTTAATGTATTGTCTGGTCATGCTTCTTGAGAGTGTCCTCTTGATGCTGTGATCACACGCTGCTCTTCATTACATTGGGATTACAATAACTTGAGCATTCACTCAATCAGACAAAAGAGGCATATTTGGTTCATCCTATAAGATTAATATTACAATCTGGGACAGCACATGGTTACATACAGAGTAAAGCTCCTTCTATACTGGCCCATCAAATACTCTCAATGCAAGGTACAGCATGGAAACACATACAGAGTAAAGCACGCTTTATATTGTCCCCTCAACCTCTCACAGAATAGATTCAACACAGGGTTAGATATCATGATAAATCTCCCTCTGCAGGTTCCATCAAACAACCCTGGCAGATACAGTAAAGGTTAGAAAAGGAAAGAAATCATTACAATTCATTCAACCTTTTAAAATGCAGCCCTCCATTACATGAACGCCACATCAATAGCTATCTCTCTGCTATATTAGCCCTCCTGCTGAAGCTCATCCTCTGAAATTTACTTTCCCACTGTTGCATGAACACAGGGATTTGGTGGACTTGTTTTCTGAAAATATTTCAGCTTGCTTACATCGAACAGCTTTTTCATTTTCCAGAACTTCCACTGCCCCTTCCCCGTATATGCTGAAATGCTTCTCATTTACATTTGTTGTGTGTACTTTAATCTCTTTTCTGTACTCCCAGGAAACAGAGGGAGTTCTGGTGGTCTCACTCCTTCCCATTGCACATTTGCAACAAATCAACACTCCGTGAGTAATACCAGTGTGGATTATTTCAGTCAGTGTGGGGTTGTTTCAGTCAATGTGGGGTTATTACAATGGGTTTGGAGTTGTTTCAGTCAATGTGAGGTTGTTTCAGACAATTGTGGACAAGGTCAGAAATCAGATCACACCAGGTTATTGTCTAACAGGTTTATTTGAAATCACAAGCTTTCGAAGCATTGCCCCTTCATCAGGTGAAGTGGGAGAGTAGCATTTAGGCACAGAATATATAGGCAGACAGATCAATGGGTGAAGAGATCAAAAGATCAGACAAATAGTGTGAATGGAGTTCCAACAGGCTGAATAACAGGTTTGTACGGGTGATCAAGAGTGTCAGATGGTGTGAGTAAAGTGTCAACAGCTGAATAAAAAAATGAAAGGATGACCTATAATAAGGCAGTGCTGGAGACAAACTGAATGACTGGAATAACATAATATAAGAGTATAAGAGTCGCATGCTGAGGGTCTAACCAAAGTAAAAAATAATCCAAAACTGTACAAACAAACTAAGATAGAGAGACCATAACAATTTACCAAGGTGATGGTGTCAAAACAGGATAGTAAGGAAGATTTTACAGATATAGAACAGTATGGTGGGGTCACATGTAGTGCAGCATGAAATCAAGATCACAGTTGAGGCCGTCTTCATTCTTATGGAACTTGGCCATCAGTTTCTGCTCGGCGACTCAGCGGTTTACTGTACCTTGAGGCCGTCTAAGAGGATGCTTCCCCAAAGATCAGAGGCTGAATGACCTTAACCACTAAAATGTTCCCCAACTGGGAGGGAACATTCCTGTCTGGCGATTACTACACGGTGTGCATTCATCCATTGTCATAGTACCTGCATGGTCACGCCTTGGGGCATCCTTGCCTGCAGTGTATGAAATAGACCACATTGGCCAAGTCATACGAGTATCTGCTGTGTACCACCTTAGTGTTAATTTTTTGAAATTATCCCTCTGCCTCATTTAATTGGTTATACATCATCTATTCGCTTATTATTCAGTTGATGACACTTTACCCGCATCTGACACCCTTGATCACCTGTAAAGACCTATTATTCAGCCTGTTGTCACACCACTCACACCACTTGTATGACCTTTTGATCTCTCTGCCCATTGATGTCTCCAGCTATAAATTCTGTGCATGTGCGCTTCTTTCTCACTTCACCTCATGAAGGGGCGACACTTAGAAAGCTTGTGTTTTCAAATAAACCTGTTGGGCTATAACCTGGTGTCATCTGACTTCTGACCTTGGCCGAAACCAGCACTTCTGTCATCTGTCGTAGTGGGAATGTTTCAGTTGATGAGGTGCTGTTCCAGTCGGAGTGCGATTGGAACAGTTAGTGAAGAATTGCTTCGGTCAGAGTGAATTGCAACTGTCAGTGTGGGGTTGTTTCAGTTAGCACAGTTTGTAACAGTGTTTATGGGATTGAAATAGTCACTATGGTGTTCAAACAGTCAGTGTGGAGTTCTTTTCATCAGTGTAAGATTGTTGCAGTCAGTGAGAGGATTTTAGAGTCAGTCTGGAAATGTTAGCATCAGTGTTAGGACATTACAAACAGTTTGTGAGTGTTATGGTTAGTGTAGGGATCCTAAGTCAATATGGGAATTTTATGTCATGATGACGAATTTGAATGCAGAATACAGGGTAAATGGCAGGATTGTTGGCAGTGTGGAGGAACAGAGGGAACTTGGAGTCCAAGTCCCTAGATCCCTCAAAGTTGCCACGCAAGTTGACAGGGTTGTAAAGAAGGCATTTGGTGTGTTGGCTTTCATTGACGGGGATTTGAATTTAAGGGCTGTGAAGTTGTGAGGTAGCTCTATAAAAACCTAGTTAGACCACACATGGAATATTGTGTTCAGTTCTGGTTGCCTCATTTATAGAAAGGATGTGGAAGCTTTAGAGAGGGTGCAGAGGAGATTTACCAGGATGCTGCCTGGGCTGGAGAACAGGTCTTATGAGGAAAGGTTGAGGGAGCTAGGGTTTTTTTCATTGTAGCAAAGAAGGATGAGAGTTGACTTGATAGAGGTGTACAAAATGATGAGAGACATAGATAGAGTAGATAGCAGAGGCTTCTTCCCAGGGCGGAAGTGACTATTATGAGGGGACATAATTTTAAGGTGATTGGAGGAAGGTATAGGGGAGATGTCAGAGGTAGGTTCTTTACACAGAGAGTGGTGGGTGCATGGAATGCGCTGCCAGCAGTGGTAGTGGGTCAGATACATTATACACATTTAAGCGACTCTTGGATAGGCACATGGATGGTAGTATAATGTAGGGTATGCAGGGTAGTTTGATGTTAGTAGGATAATAGGTCGGCACAACATCATGGGCTGAAGGGCTTGTTCTGTGCTGTGCTGTTCTATGTTCTATGTTCATAACGGTATAATTATCTCAACAAGGGTTTAACTATCAGTACCATGCACGTGGGAATGTTACAGCTCTGATCTGTTCTCTGGGCACTGGTTTCTTGGCTGCACATTCCAATTGTACCTGCTCTGACATTTTGTTCCCTGTTATATTCTGACTTTCCTGATTTTAGACAATTTGATCCCTCCATAGAGCTCACAAGAATCAAACTTTTCCTTTAAGTGCTTTAAGTCTTTAAGGAGAAATGGGTCTCATCGAGAGTGTTGCCATTTCCTATAAAGATGCTTAGGACAGAGACGACTCTGTGCCTTGTATCTCTGACTATCTGTAAGATCTTGCGCACTGAATGTGATCTGTTTAACTTTCTGCTGCTGTGGGATTGACACAGTGAGCCCTGTGGAAGAAGGTGAGTATGTTCAATCATATACTGAACTGCTACCTGCTCATTACATTTCCTGACCTGAAGCTCACACCCTCACCTATGGTTCATTTGTGTGGTTTACAGAAGAGGACATGACAATTGCTGAGAAGTTTGTTGAAACAGGTAATAAAATTGTCATTCAATGAGTTGAAGGATATTAGAGAAGATGGTGGGGTTGAGGAACATGGGGAGAGTGTGGGGTATTTTTCTCTTTGTTCTTTCTGTACAGCATGTGAGCATCACTGGCATGGCCAGCATTTGTTGTCCTTGCTAGGCCATTGCAGAAGATAGTTAAGAGTCAACCACATTGCTGTGGAGCTGGAGTCACAGATAAGAGTCTGCAGGTTCTCCTCCCTAAAGTGCACACGCGATTCTGTTCAATTTTTGCAAAAGTTAATTAAGTTTCATAGTCACCATCAGCAAGACTAACCTTATATGAAAAATATATTTACTGAATTTATATCCCAACAGCTGATGTGATGGAATTTGAACCCATGACCCCAGAGCTGTCTCCTGGGTTTCCAAATTACTGGTTCAGTAACATTACCACTGTTGTTATTGGCCTTTCTCCCATTGGAAGACGTGCTTTTCTAACCACCCTATCTGTGCCCATCATAATGTTATGTGCATCTATCAGGTCCCCTCTCAACCTTCCTGTTTCAGGTAAAACAAACCCATTCTATCCAGTCTTTTCTCAAACCTCCAGCCCAGGCAGCATCCTGGTAAAACTCCTCTGCACCACCCCTAGTGCAATCACATCCTTCCTATATTGTGGTGACTGGTACTGCTTGCAGATCTTCAGTTGTGGTCTAAGCAGAATTTTATACAGTTCCAACATAACCTCTTTGCTTTTGTGCTCTATGCCTTGCCTAATAAAGGCAAGTATCCCATATGGCTTCTTGACTACCTTATATACCTGTCCTGCTAACTTCAAAGATCTGTGATGTGCACACCCAGGTCCCTCTAATCTTTAGAACCTTCCAGGATCCTGCCATTCACTGTGTAATTCCTCGCCTTGTTAGACCTTCCCAAATGCATCACTTGACATTTTCCTCGTTTGAATTCCATTTGCCGCTGTTCTGCCCAGCTGACCAGTCCATTGATATCCTTCTGCTGCTTATGACTATTCTTCACTATTTACTGCTCGACCAATTTTTGTGTCTTCTGTGAACATCTTGATCATATCCCCTACATTTTAGTCCAAATCAGTAATGTATAAACAGCAAGGGCCGCAGCACTGAGCCTTGTGAAACCCCCAGGAAACAAGCTTCCAGTCACAGAAACATCCCTCTGCCATCACTGTCTGTTTCCTGACTTTCAGCCAATTTTGGGTCCAATGTGTCAATTTGCCTTGGATCCCATGGGCTTTCTCGACCGGTCTGCCATGAGGGACCTTATTAAAAGCCTTACTAAAATCCATGTACACTACAAAGTATCCACAAAGGGAAAGGGGCCGGACCCTGAAGGGATGGGGTTGGTGTCAGTTTGTGAATCAATTATTGAATGATTAACAGTTAAGAGTTACCAGCCAATAATGGGAAGGTGTGATTTGCATGGTTTTTTAAAAAAGGATGATTTTGCGTGTTGTGTTACTTAGAGATGACTGACCTATAGAGGCATAAATTTCCAAGTTTCTAAGGTTAGTCTTCTTGCTAAGATCATCTAGTTGGAACATCATCCTTAATATCTGCATTTCCATATGTTGTGCTGAGGTTTTCTTTTCTATCTCCACAGATGAAGAAACCTTTGAATCAGGTAATTGAGCCTTGTCTGTTTAATCTACAGTGCTAGCAATGGTTCCAAAATAAACTGCAAACAGCCCAAATGACCAATATTCCCCATTGTGGTGCATATTTAGGGTAGAAGGTTGGGACCAGGAATCAGGCTTCCCTCTTTTCTCCCCACTCCATCCTTTAACTTCTCTTCATGGTCCTCCTGGGTTACTGATCCAGATCAGGAGATCATTGACAAAAATCTTGGAAAACATGAGATCTCCTTCATGTGTGTTATGCGTTCAAGGCTCAAACAGTAAGCAATGGTACAGTTCTACAATTGAGGTCAAAACATTAACTGTTTTTGAGAAGGATGGGAGGAGGTGTGGGTGGAATGTAAATGCCAACATAGACCACCTAGACTGAATGGCCTGTCTCTGCTGTACATCCTATATCATGGCTATGCTGCCATTTCCAATCTGTACAGCAGCTCTCCTATAGTGAATAGCTGCTGTAATGGCTTACGAGTCCCTATCAGTTTGAATCAGACCTCCTAATGCACCAAGGAAAACTGGCAGTGCATTAGGAGGAGTACCTGGAATGATTGTCAATCCACTCAAGTGGAAAAACTTCAAATTAGAGCCTGCAACCTCAAGAAGCTTTTCAAAAAGTGATTTACACAAGAATTAAACCTCCCTCTGCATGGCAGCCTGCAGGATTGTCAGGGAATGGAAGAGGGAGGGTGTAAAGTAGAGATGGGAAAGAGGAGAGTGACAGCATTTGTGTCATATTACCTCCTGCCCTGTCTAAATATTTGCAGGCCACACTGATTGTATCTTGAGGGAGAGTCTTTTTTGTGCGTGAGAAGGTGTAAAAGTGGAACCAGTGAAACAAAAATGTTTGTTTACTGCACGTAAACCTGCAACCAACAGTATCCAGACTGCTCTGGGGATGGCTATAGAAGACTATGATGGACTTGTAATACAATGTAAAACATGCATTATAGATCAGTCCTTCATTGTTGGAATGGCCTGATTGATATCTCCATTGACATTTCTTTTCCTCCTTAAGTGTTTTTAAATGATTCAGCTTATGATCACGACAGTGAAATCGTGACAGTGGAAAGCTTGCATATGGTCTTTCCATGATTAAATGCTTGAACATTAAATTCCCCATATAGGTATTTCTATAACAAGATTCCGTCGTGAATGTTGATTTAACAAGTGCAACAGAAATGAATTATGTGCAAACAGGAAGATATCTAGCTTATTTTTGTGATTACCAAACTAAATTGGAGGCTTTTTCACATGTTGCCTGCTATCAATAAACATGTTACTAATATTATGGGGCCACTGTTAATGCTGAAGACTAATTTTAGTCACAATTTGCTGTTGGCTGAGCCACTAAAAGCTCAGCACTAATTTTAGTTGCAAATTGCTGTTGGTTGGCGACAAGGTAACAGAAGAAATATCTGTACTTAATGTATTCTTTTTCCAAATTCTTTCCTCTTGTTTGCTTTCTGAAGAGGAACTGAGAGAAGGTAAATCTGCAAAGCTGTATTACCTGATTCCTGAGCCAATGTTAGAATTACAGTCACTGTTGGCCCACACTCACCAAAATTTGCTACATTCCCATAGGGCTGCTCTCACTTTAGAGAGACTCAGCAGATGGTCAATTTAAGCTGAGGGTCACCACACCTCAAGTGAGGGGTGAGGTTGAAAAGTTGGGGCTTTCATTGGTAACCTCAGCTGGTACAGGAATTGAACCCATACTGTTGTCATAACTCTACATTGCAAACTAGCCATTCAGCCACTTGAGCAACCTGATCCCCACACCCACTGCTACCAGGCCCAGCTCAAGTGCAGTGCTAGCAATGGACCAACTGAGAAAGCTAAACTTCTTTGCTATGTGAGGCCAAGCTGTTGTCTGAAGCTTATACACAAGATGTCAATGAGGTATGAGGGGGGAGTAATTCATCATAGCCCAGGCCAAACATTCAGGAGCAGTGATCATTCCCAGTGCTCAGTGAGTGTTAACAGAAAGATGTGAATTAATTTCCAGAACGGTACTTAAATTTATGATCTTCTGAACCAGACGAAGCAATGTTTGTCTGTCCATTAAACCAAGCTTTGTTTGGGAATAGGCCAGGGTTTTGCTGACCATCATCTCCCACAGTCTCTGAAAACAACAAAACTTTGTATTAACATTGCATTTTTGCAAAGTAAACCATCTTGAGAACTTTTAACAGTTGCATTATCAAAAGAAATTTGATACCTAGGCACTTAAAGAAATGATCAAGCAGAAAACCAAAAGATTTGTCACAGAGAATGGGTCTTAAGAAACATTGTTAAACAGGAAAGTGAGATAGAAAAATGGAAGTTTGGAAGGGGACTTTCAGAGTTCAGAGCTTTAACAGCTGAAGGTAAACCTGCCAATGATAGAACGATTAAAACTGGGGACATGCAAGAAACCAGAATAAGAGAAGCTTAGATACCTAGGAGGATTGGGTTGGAGGAGGGGCTGGAGAGGCTTAGAGAGGAGAAAGGTTTTGGGAGGATTTGAAATCAAAGAAGAGAATTTTAAGATTGAGTTGTTGCTGAACAAGGATCCAACGTATGTCAGTGATCTAAATTGATTGGAGAATGGGGCTTGGTGTGAATTAGGATACAGACAGCAGTGGTTTAGGTCAGTTTAAGTTGATAGACAGTGGAAGCAAGGTAGCCAGCCAGGTAAATATTGAAATAGTCAAAAAGGAACAAAGACAAAGCAAACTCACGAGAATTAGTCTCAGTTCTGCTTGAATGTTTCGCCTGTGCTCACTGGCCAATCTGGTACCTGGTTCAGTCATGTGGCTAACACCGATTGGGGTCCACTATTGTGAGACCAAAACAGCAGATGCTCTCGGAAGGGTGAATAGGGATATTGGGGGGAGGGGGGGAAAGGATGGAAATTGGCGTAGTTTTGGGGAACTGGCTACAAATAATTTTTTTTGAGGAATGAATCAGTATTCAGTTGGGATTATCTCACCCAAAAACTTACAGCCCCAGTTACTCTTGATAATGCTGGTGCTGGCTGAGTTACCAAGATCT
The DNA here is from genome assembly GCF_030684315.1 of Stegostoma tigrinum. NCBI lineage: Eukaryota > Metazoa > Chordata > Chondrichthyes > Orectolobiformes > Stegostomatidae > Stegostoma > Stegostoma tigrinum. The sequence goes on along the minus strand of NC_081360.1, from coordinate 20,514,888 downwards.
AACTGCCATAATTTAGGCTCTAGTGTGTGTAATTTGAGATCTAATGTGTGTGAATTAAGAGGTGATTTAACATCTGCCCTGTTCTGTGCTCTCTTTCCTGGTGATATCACCCTGGTGTACAGAAGATGCTGAATTCAATGGATATAACCAAGGATTGTACATTGGTGGGTCATAGCTCATTCACTCCCCTCTGCGGCTGCTTTATGTTTGTTTTCCATCCTGTCGCCTGTCCCTCAGATCTGTCTTTCTGCTGCATTCCTTGGCAGATGGATTCGAAATTCGCCCTGACTGCTGGCACCAAAACCTACCTGCTCAGCTTCAGCAACCAAACGGTGCCAGGGAAATGTGGGAAGATTGCCTGATTCCTAAAAGATTTGTCAGGGAAAGATGGAAGATTCCACACCACACCCCCATTACACCAATAGTATCATGAAAAGAGGGCATTTAGCCCATCCAATGCACTAGTCAGTGAAAGAGGATCACTCTTTATCTCTTCCCAAATCCCCACCTCTCAGAATCACAGAATTGTTATGGTACAGATGGAGGCCATTCAGCCTGTCATGTATGTACCAGCTCTCTGATCATTTTGATTCATTGCTCATCTCCTGCCTTTTTCTCATAACACTAGACATTGTTTCTATTTACGTAATCTTCTTATTCCCTCTTGAATATCTCAATTGAACCTGCCTCCATCATGCTTGCAGATAGTGCATTCCAGACTCGAACAATTTGCTGTGCAAAAAGGATTTCTCTCGCCTCACATTTGGTTCTTTTGCAAAACATTTGAAATCTGTGCTCTGCTTTTACAAGATGGAACAATTTCTCCATGCCTGCTTTGCCTAGATCCATTGTGATTTTGATCTGACAAACTGTTTGGGGGAAATGAAGCAGCAGTTGTCACTTCTTTGCCAGAATGGGTGGAGGGGGAAAGGCAGTGGAGAAATATATGTTTGGAGCTCACCCATGACCTGCAATTATCGTTAAGGACAAACAGAATGAACTTGGATTACTTTGGTGTCTCTTTGCATAACTTTCAGTTTGACTCATCCCTGCCCGTTAATATTGTTGTCCCTCTCTTACAGCGGGATTCAGGAGGAGCATGCGACTATGCCGCAGGAAATCGAAGAGCAACCAGTTGCTGACCTCTGCTCGCTGTCCAAGCAGTTGTTATACCAGCACAGTGTCACCGTATGAGGAGGTGATGAAATACCAGCGCAGCCCCAATGACAGACACAGGTTGATTGTCCTTGTGGGTGAGTAACCAATCATCTAGTTTAGAAGCAGATTAAGCCATCTCAGATTGAGGGTTCATAACCTCATGTGGTCTGAAGGTTAGCTACTTCCTCTCTGAAACCAGGTGACACCCTGACATTGCATACACCATGTGAAGGGTGCAGTTCCACAGCATGGCAGTAGGGGCAGACTCCTGTCCCACAATTACAGAGTTGAGGGAAAAAGCCTGGACGCAGTGTGTAGACTGGACAAAAGCACAGGGTCAGACAGGATTCAGGCAGCAGAGATTTAGCTGAGCTGAAATCCACATAAAACGGAGACCAGGAAAGCTGCAGGAGGGTAGCAATAGTCAAATCTGGAGATGACAAAGAAATGGATGAGGGCTTCAGTAGTAAAGGAGCTGAGGCAGGGCTGGAGGTGGGCAATGTTACAGTGAGGTCAGTGGTAACTCTATTGGAGGGGATATGTGGTCACAGGCTCGGCTCTAAATTGACTATGATGTTGAGGTAGTGAACAGTCTGAAGCAATAGCCAGGGTGCACTTCCTGAAGCAGAGGTGGGGTCCGATGACAATTTTTTTTTGCTTCCTAATGTTTAAGTGAGGGAAATTTTGAATCAATCAACAATGGAGGGGCAGTGAGGCGCTGGAGAAAATTTGGTGGAGCGATGCTGCTGTTAATGTGTAATGTGAAACCTTACTCCAATGCAAGAATTGCTGTTATTACAACTGAGTAGGAGAGTTGAAACAAGTTAGGGCAGTCCCACTGAGCAGGGCAGAGGAGATGGTTTCTTTTCAGTGTTTTGGTGACTTCCCCATGATGGCGAGTGGGAATTTGAATGTTCTATGGGTGGGCAATGTCCTGTGATAATTAGGCACATCAATGTCAGAGAGTAATTTGGTTTCCTTGTTTTCCGGACACATAGGTCCCTCAGGAGTGGGGGTAAATGAACTGAGAAGAAGGTTGATTGAGTCAGATCCACACCTCTTCCAAAGTCCAGTACCACGTAAGTCAAGTTATCTGTGTAGCATCACCCACAGAGGCAGAAAATTTGCACACCACTAGCTAATTGGCAGCAAATCATGAGATCCTTTAATGGGAGAGACAGACTTCACCATCTGTTCTGTTATGCAGGCTCATAAGACTCTATTTTCAGGAATATAGACACGGGGGTGGAATTCATTTGGGCGACCTAGATTCTGCTGGGTGAGATGGATCAGGAGTGACTGGCCCACTGTGAACACAAGGTGCCTGGCCAATAGGACAAAAGGCACCCAGTTCCCCTCCTGTTAGATAACAGGAGCAAGCTGCTCTTGCCTCTCCGAAAATGATGCCTCTGATTCCTGGGCCAATCCCTTTACCCCAGTTTCAATCTCTTGGCTATGCACTTCCATGACTCATTCATCCAATAATATTGGGGTGTGTGTGATCTCCACTGGACTGATTTTAGCCCTCTCACAAGTTGCTGCCCCTGTATTTAATGTGTCAACACATGCTTCTCAAACTGTACCATCAGCTCCACCCTCTCCAATGTATAGCCCTGAGCTTTTTTAAAAAAATTTTTCATACAGTGTAGTCATTGCTGGGTAGGCCATCATTGATTGCCTTTCCCTAACTGCCCTTCAAAAGATAGGGGGCCATATTCTTGAATTGCTGCAGTCCTTGGGTGCAGTATCCCCACAGTGCTGTTAGGAAGGTCGTTCCAGGATTTCAATCCATCAATACTGAAGGAATGGCGATATAGTTTCAAGTCAGGAGGGTGCGTGACTTGGAGGGGAACTTGTAGATGGTCCCACATATCCGCTGCCCTTGTGCTACGTGGCAGAGGTCACATAATTGAAGACAGGAGTTAAAGTAGAGGGGAAGAAGCCTGTAACTTTCCAAATGGCTTCTGGTAAAAATGTTTTGAGCTACCTGCTTGGAAAGACACCTGGCTTCAACATGGTAGCTTTAAACAGTACAGGATCTGATGGCCTATGATCCCCAATCACGACTTGCTTAATCCCAAGAGGTGCATTTACGATACTTTCTGTTCAATCTGTTCAGACGTGTTATGACACACCTCCGCAGCCAGGCCTCCTGGCTGAGAGGTAGAGACACCACACCTCTGCCACAAGAGCCTCTAAGAGGCGCATTTAAAGCTAAATGTCTCTGAACTACCTGCTCTACAGTCTTAATAGGTTTCTCGCTTTTTGCATGTGGATTAGCTAATTTGATCTCTTCCTGCTAGTCATTTAATGAAGCCATCAGGATTCCTAGTCTCGTGACTAATTCCCATGATTCTATATACATTCCTACATAACTTCTGCCTCTGATCCTGGCCTGTTGATTGTTCCAAATTTTGACTACTGTCCTATTGAGGGACCAATAGGTCAGCCAGCTCTGTAAATTGCTGAGATATTCTTAAGGTCATGGATGATCATTTACATTCAATTTATTTCCGTACCATCTCCTTGATTCTCTTAGTTCCCAAAAGCTGAAAAAGTTTTGGAATATATTCAACAACTGAGCATCTACAGGATTGAGGGTAGAGAATTCTAAAGACTTTGGATCTTCTTCTGGATGAAGCAATGTCTTTTCATCTCAGTCCTAAATGGCCAACCTCAGACAATGATCCCTAGCTCATTGACACTCCAGCCAGAGAGAAATAGTCTCTCAGCATCAATGCTCTAAGACCATCTCAAAATTTGATATTTGTCATTGAGAGCACTTTTCATTCTTCCAAACTCCACTGAATATTAGCCCATTTTGCTCAATATCTCCTCAAAGGACACTCCTCTCACACCAGGAATTAATCGAGCCAATTATTTTCAATGGCAACTATATCTTGATTTAGGTAAGGAGAACAAAATGGTCCACAGTACTCCAGGTTCAGATGAAGAATGAATTTGAGTGGAAGCTGGATGATGTGAGTCTAGGCCCTTCGGGTAGTTTGTGTATTTACCAATCCACGTTCAATATGTACAACTTCAACCCTGCTCTGGGTCAGCCTGGTTGTCCAACATCTTGTCCTTGCAGATACCACTCGGCCACCACTCAGCTACGAGGAAGATGGGCGAGAGTATTACTTTGTTTCCAAGGAAACATTTGAAGCCATGGCCTTGAGTCACAGGTGAGGACACACTGGGGTGAGATCAAAAATGGTGAATGTTTGTTGGGAACTATGATGGCTGAAACAACAGTCCTGTTGGGTAACAGGTACTGGAATGATATGAAATTCATTGCAATGACACTGCTATTGGAAACTCTTTCTCAGCTATCCATTGCAAGTGGAACAACATTGTCTTAGGGATGTGTTCTCATGCAGTCTAATGGTCACAGAACATCAGTGGCAATGGGAGTATCAGCTCATCCACCTGTCTGGAAGTTGACATGAATAATAGAGCAGCAGAAACTGTATCTATACACGAGTTTGGGAGTAGGGAGGAAGGAGATGAAGTGTGTGCAGTGATCATGCTTGGGTCATGTTGATAGGGGTGGAAGTGAAATGGTTTGACTCATCTTCAGAAGGATGACTTCAAAGTACACTCCCCACCACTTCCAGCAGCCTCAGAGTATAAAGGGAGATGCAGCACAGTGAGGCAACTACTACAAAGGTTCCAGCTGTTGTGGGCAATATTGTGTAGGGATGTATATATTCCAGTAGCTCATGGGTCTGAACAGTAGTCAGCCTAAGACCAAATAATTCTGTAGCTTTGCCACACGGTGAGAATCATGACAAATCGAATGGATTGAATGTTTTTCACCCTAGTGTTTAAATGAGGTTTCTGAGGAAATTGCAAATGCTTTGGTCATAATCTCTAAGCTTCCCTTGATGCAGGAATGATCTCTTTTCTATTCTAAAATTATAAAGGTAACTCGTTATTTAAGAAATACCAGGAAGCAAAGACAGGAAATTACAGACCTTTCAGCCTAACATCTGTTGCGGGAAACTTGTTTGAATCTATAATTAATGACACAGTGACTGAGAACTTAGAGAGAACTTTGCATTTATTACAGAGAGTCAACATGGATTTGTAAAAGGGCTGGTCATTTCAACAAATCTGATTGAATAACAGTTTCATACATCAAAGACAAATTATTAACTTGGTTACATGAATCGTTAGATAGTAGGACAGAAAGAGATGCAATGGATATGCATTAAATTAAATGTAACTGGAAGTGCTCCAAGAGGGCTTATTTTGGGGTCTTAACTATTCACTGCATCCATAAGTGATTTAAATAATATATATCCAGTATGTATATCCTTTATATCTAAGTTAATTGATAATACGAAGGTTAGTAGCATATTAAGCAATGTAGAAAGGGGCATAAATCATAAATAAACAGATTAAATTAATATACAGAAATGTGGCAGATCGAATTTGATGCAAGTGTATGTGAAGTCACCCCACGTGGATCAAAAAAATAGGATATTTTTTAAATGGTAAAAAGCTTGTAAATGTGCAAGTTCAAGAAAATATTAAGTACTCAGGTTATTAAATGTAGTGATTAAATACAAAAGGAACTCAAAAAGGTTTATGAAAATTTAGCCTATTTACCTAAAAACATAGAAAGTAGGAGCAGGAATAGGCCATTCAGCTCTTTGAGCCTGCCCCATCATTCAATATGATCAAATCTAATAATTCAACTCAATATCCTGTTCTCACTTTTGATCCCATTAGCCCTAATAACTATACCTGTTTCCTTCTTGAAAACATTGTGATTCGGCTTTAACTACTTTCTGTGGCAGAGAATTCCACAGCCTCTCTGGGTGAAGAAATTTCTCCTCATCTCAGTCCTAAATGGCCTATCCTGTATCATAACTTGTGCCTCCGTGTTTCCAGACTCCTTAATCATTGGGAACATTCCTGCCTTGTCCTATTAGAATTTTATAGGTTTCTATGTGGTCCCCTTCATTCTTCTAAATGCCAATGAACATAGTCTAGCCGATCCAGTCTCTCTTCGTATCTCAGTCCTGCCATCCCAGGAATCAGTCTAATAAACTTCTGTTGCATGGCCTCTGTAGCCAGAACATCTTCCCTCAGATGAGGAGCCCAAAACTATGTACAATATTCCAGATGTGGTCTCACCAAGGCCCTGTACAGTCACAGCATGATATCCCTGCTCCTGTACTCAAATTGTCCCATTGTGAAGGCCAACATATCACTTGCCTTCTTCCCCATCTGTTGCACCCGCATGTTTATTTTCAACAATTGATGTACAGTGATCATGGCACCTGTCCCTTTCCCAATCTATCATATGATAATCTGCCTTCCTGTTTTTGGAACCAAATTGGATAACCTCACACTGATCCACATTATACTTAATCTGTCACACTTTGCCCACTCACTCAACTTGTCCACATTATACTGAAGCATCTCTGTTTTCTCCTCACAGTTCACCCTTACACCCAGTTTTATAGCTAGGAGTCTTGAATATAAAGAGGAGGAAATTTAGCTGCAGCTGCACAAAACCCCGATTTGTTCACGTCTGGAAAACTGCCAACAGTTCTTGGGATCACAACTTGGAAAGGATGTATTATCTGTAAAAGAACAGCAGCGCAGATTCACCCGAATATTATCAAGGCTCCAAGGATTAGCTAATGATGAGCTAGGCTTTTATTCCCTCAGTTGACTGAGGCTTTTAGAATTTTGAAAGGAATCCATTGGATCGACAAGGAGAGACAATTTCTCCTGGCAATAAAGTCTGGGACAAAGGAACATAACTTTAAAATCAGGAGTAAAGTCATGAAACATGCAGTGGTAGAAATGTGGAATACAGTCCCTATGAAGCAGTTACGTACTAACTCAACTATCAATTTAAAATCTAAGATCAATCGATTTTTGCTAGCCAAAGGTATTTAGCAATTATTGAACCAACATAGACAAATGGAGCTAGGACAATATTAAATGCCAGAAGGGTTGGAAGGAACAGGGACAGGCCAATTTCCTAATTTAGGAGTCCATAGAGTTAATATACCAGAGTTTCATGCTTCTGTGGGAGAGTTAATATTTTAGTAGTCTGAGTTTCAACAGGAGACTTGATGTATCAGTGGGGCGAGTTTTGATGTGAGTTAATACAGTTTAGTGCTGGGATTCATGTGGACATTTAGGGTAATAAAGAGTGAAGACAGGAGTTAGTTCAAGAAACTGTGCACCCGAGATTTTATGAAAGAGAACAGTCTCCGATCACAGATATAATGGGAACTGCAGATGCTGGAGAATCCAAGATAACAAAGTGTGAAGCTGGATGAACACAGCAGGCCAAGCAGCATCTCAGGAGCACAAAAACTGACGTTTCGGCCCTAGAGCCTTCATCAGAGAGTCTCTGATCACATCCTGACATTGATTGTGAAATATGAATGAAAGTTGAAACTAATATCAATCTGTTTGTGAAGGGTCTTCTTCTCACTTCAGGTTCCTGGAGTATGGAGAGTACAAAGGCCATCTATATGGCACAAGCAGGGAGGCTGTGCGCTTGATTCTCGACTTGGGGTTAATTTGTGTCATTGACCTGGAACCACAAGTAAGTGTTCATGTAAAAATCGAAGGGTAAAGAACAGCTAGGCTGTTCTGCAATGATCATCTTGATCAATCACCCTTTAATTACAAGGGGGTGGCTTTATTTTCCATCTCTGGTTCTTACTTCAACCTACCACCTTACCCTTGAGTTGGTGCCTACATTAAAAAGCTTACCATCATATAATATTTTATTGTGTTTACAGCACCAAAACAAGTCATTTGGCCCAACTTTATTCTCCACATGGACCTCCTCCCATTCCTCATTATCTAACTCCATCAACCTCACTCAGAGTTGTAATGATCTGGGAACCCCCTGAAAAGGTAATAGGAGCTGATTATAAGAATCATTTTGAAAGGCAGTTGAACAAATACTTGAGGATAACAAACTTCCAAAGATATGGACAAAAGGTGGGGTTGTGACTGGATAAAAGATAGGGGTGTGAGACTAAACACAATTAGTTTTTCAAAGAGTCATCATAAGCAAAATGGGCCAAATGACCCACTTCCACACAATAGGGTTTTTGTCTCAATGAAGATACTGTTTTATGCCTTTCTCTCTCACCTGCTTATCTACATTAAATGAATCTGTGCTACTTGCGTCATTTATTCCCTCTGGTGGCAAATTCTACATTTACTCTCCTGACTTCCTATTAGATTTATTGGTGACTGTCTTACATTTATGATCCCGAATGGTGGTCACAGATTCATATAATTATTATAGCGTGGAAGGAGGCCATTCAACCCACTGTGCTTTCACTGGTTCTATTATCTAGGGACAATTTCCTGCCTTTTCCCCATCTCTCTGCACTTCGTTACTTTCCAAAACAAAAAAATCCAATGCCCTCTTGAAGGCCTCAACTGAACCTGCCTCCACCACATTTGCGTTCAGTGCATTCTATTGCCTAGCAAGTTACTTTGTGAAAATGTTTTTTCTCACATTACCCTTCCTTGGAAGTCTGTCTTGGAAGGGGTAGCCTCTTTTCTGCAGCAACTGTATCTATTCCTTTCAGAAACGTATAGGCCTCTATCCCATTAGTTCAAACTTTCCCCATGGTTATAAGTTCACAGTGCTGATATCATTTCAGTAAGTCTTTTTAGTACCTTCTTTTATAACATGGACACCAAAAATACGAACATTGCTCAAAGTTTACAATTTTATCTGTTTTTCAATGTTATCCCAGTGCTTGAATGAATGCCAGTGCTTTGTTTATTTATTTTTTATTGACTCCATTAACCTGCTTTGCAACTTTTAATGATCTGCTCCCATTTTCCAAAGAGTATATGTCTTCCCTGTGCTTCCTATCAAAATGTACCATCACTTTTCTCCGCTATAATCGCAACTACACTTCCAGTGTACTTTGTTGGTTGTATAGCTGCCTGAACCATCCTTGTGCTGTGAAATGTGTCACAGAAATGCAAGTATTTTGATTCTTCAATTTTGAACAGATTCACCAATAATGTGCTCATTCTTCGCTTTTATCCATGTCTCCATGCATCTGCAGTTCCCATTATCTCTATTATATTGCAGTACTTCTTTTTTGTTACTACCTTTTTGTTAATAATTGTTTGGTGTTGATCACAATTGTGCTTCTCATTCCTGAGTCCAAACTGTTTTATGTGCATGGTAAACAACAGCTGTCCCAGCTCTGATCTTGTGGTAAAGCCCTCTCATCCTAACCTTGATCTGTGTTTTCCATTTTTTGCAGTCAACTTGCTATCCATAATACAAATTATCTCCTGACAGCATATGTGAGCACTTTCTGACATCCCCCTTCAAACTTCTCACTTGTCACACTCCTAACTTTCCTGGCAGTGTATCACTGAAATACTCTTCTCCTTTTCTCACTTAGTCAGCTCCTCATCCACTGTGAGGTCAAGCTCCACTCAAAATCCCTCCACTTTGCCCTTGCATTTTCTCCCGGATCCTGTCCTCACTCAATCTCTGCTTGTCTGAATCTGCTTTGCTCAGGAAAAAACCTACTTCCTCTGATTCAACTTGTTTCTGTCTGCCCATCCCACCTATCACAAGTCCATTGTTATCACTGTCCTGCTCAACAATTCCATCATGTCCACTCCTAATCCCCTCAAAGTTGCTCCACATCCACTCTTCCCTTGTACAATTTCCATTCTTATGCTTCTAAATCTGAGAATCAATATGTAGATCAGACAATCAATGAACTGCACCATCTGGAAATCAGCAACAAAAACAGTTCTGAAGAAGTGTCACTGGATCTGAAACATGAACTCTGCTTTCTCTCCATAGATGCTGCCAGTCCTGCTCAGTTTTTCCAGCAATTTTTGTTTTTCTTGCATTCGAATGAACTGGTGGTTCAGTGCAAAAACTGCTGGGTGCTTTATGCTATTAAGTATCTCAGTCTCCACTTCCTCCTGTGACTACAAGATTGGTATGGTGGATGAGGACAATCCCCAAGCTCCTTTCCTCAGCAGCAAAGTGCTTCTCCTAGTTCTCTATTCTTTGTTTCCTTCTCAGACTTGCTTCTAATCTCAAATATGGGATGCTGATGGATTACTTAAATCAATAAAATTGGGATCATTTGTACAGATGCCTCACCCACCTAATTTTCCCTTACCATCCTACAAATCTGGCTTCACTCATACCATTCTACAATTGAGGTGACTTAGAAACCAATCGGCAACCTTTCTCTGAGGTGCAAATTGTTGTGACTGTTTGAAATTTGGCATTCTTGGATTTGCCTGATGAGAACAAAATAAAAATCTTTTTCAACAAGATTCAATGGATTTTCTAGACACACTCCATGGTCATCTTGGATGTGCCTATACCATCTCATCCCTTTGTTCCTCCCAAAGCTTTTGCCAACTTGCATGCTGTCTACTGATGACAACATCTTGCATCAATATCTTTGACCACTTATACAGTGTTTCATAAAAGGTCGTCTTTAACTTAGACACTGGCAGCACTAAAGAGATCCTATCTGGCTCCCATTAAAATCTCTACATCCTTGTACCAGCCTTCACCCCTTGCACTCTCTCCAAAGCCTACACATCTTTCGTTAAGCATGGTGTCCAAAAGCAGATATAATACTCCATCTGAGGCTGAACTTAGTTCAAATAAACTCCTTCTCTTGTACTCCATGCCCCAATTAATAAACCCTCAGATTTTGAGGGTACCACATGAATTATCAGCCACTGTGTGTCCGGCAACCTTCTGCCATTCCTTCCTCTATTGTTATAGGTTTGCAAGCTTATTTCCCATGAGAGCTGGTTCAATTTCCTTTCGAAATCACTGATCCACCCCTTATTCCTTCTCATAGCTTTGTGTTCCAAAATATCTTCATTTTTTTGATTTGATTTGCATCCTCATGACTCCATTACAATTGCTCAGCCTTCGTCAGTCTTGAACCCACGTTCTTCCTAAATTACTCCACCTCACCATGTTTCTTACCTCTTCCTAAAGCCTCTGAGATACCTTGCTCAATTGCTAGGCCTCCAGTAATTTTCCCTGTCTCTTCCACCACTGTGTTTTTGGTGTCAGCTCTTCAAACTGCTGTGAAACATGGATTACTACGTTAAAGCTGTTGGAAAAATGCAAGCAGTGTTGTTGAAAAGAAAGCGGGTTACAGAGAATGGACCATTCAAGATGCATCTCTCAAGTTAAGATCACTGAAAGGGCAAATAAAATGTCAGGATGTGAGAAGATTTTCTTTCTGTCGCAAATTCTCAAATTGGAATGCAGCACCAGCAAAGGTGGAAGCAGATTCAATCATTACTTTCAAAATGGAAGTGGATAAATAGTGAAAAAGACAAAAAAAAATGCAGGGCTGTAGGAAAACAGCAGGAGGTTTGGAAACTATTGGATGATCCTTTCAAAGAGTCACAACAGACACATAGCTAGATGGCCTACTTCAGTGCTTTATGATTCTATATACAGCTGAATAAGTGCGACATAATTTATGAGGTGATGGTGGGCTTTACAATGTAAAGACTTAACATGAATTTCTATGTAAAATACATGTGAGTGGGATGGTGGTCTAGGCGAGTTGGTGTGTAGTTTGCCAATACTAGATAAGATTCCTGCTAAATTCAAAACTGTGTTGACAAGTGCTTTGACTTTCTACTTTACAGAGAATTCCAGAGGCACGAACAAAGGAATTAAAACCCTTCATTATATTCATCAAACCTCCAAGTGTCAGGCGCCTGCAACAAACACGAGCAAAAAGCCGTATCATCACCGAGTATTATGTAAACAGATCTTTCAAGGTGGGTTTGCATTTCAATAACCTTTTTGTTGCCATTGACACTTAGCCATTAGGGGAAGATTTTGACACTGATGTTCCAATACTAGAAGGTATTTCCGGACATCTCACTGTAGTCACTGGTACATCGAATAAGGTCATCATTCTGACACCTGAGGCTGACCAATTCCAAATTTAGTCTGGCTGGATGTGACCAGGAAACAGAAACTAGAAATATTAATCAGCACCTGCCAGTACATTCAGCAGGATCTGCGGGATATCCATTCTTTCAGGTTCCCCGCATGGAAACCAAAACCATCATTCAACATTGCCTTCCTATGAATATCAGTGCCACTATCTTCCCATTCATGTTAATCACTTGCTCCTTTATCACATTCTCTCTCTCTCTCTCACTATCTCTCTGTGTTTGTATCTCTTTAATTCCATCACTCCTCTTATCTCTATTGCTCCCTGTATATCTGTCTCTCTCTCTCTCTAACACTGTCACGCCCTGTATCACTCCCCTACTCCTGTATCATAGCATGGCCTCTCTCCATATATAAAATATATATTTTGCTTTCACAGGAAGAAGATTTACAAGAGATGGAGGATGTATCTGAGAAGATGCTAGACTATTTTGGACATCTGTTTGATTGTGTGATTGTGAATGATGAGCTCCCAGACACCCACATGCAGCTACTTTGTGCTGTAAAGCGAGCTCAGTCTGAACCATACTGGGTGCCAGCAGCTTGGCTCAATTCAGGCACGAGTGCTTAATTCCTTCTCCATTGGTGTTAGCTGTGGGCAAGTTTGTGAAAAATAGATGGTAACTGCCATATGGATATTTGATAGGACAGTATAGCGGAAGGTTTAACTTGTAACCAACCGTGTGCTATGTCTGCCTGGGCATAAAATTGAAAGTTTTGTGTGGTGAGAGCCTTTCTATCGGTCAGTAAAATAATACAGATCAAAAGTAAGCCTCAAAATTTAAATGCAGTATCCTGTTACACAGGGAGCAATATATCATAATGCAAATTATCTGGTGAGTGCTAGATACTGTATAAATGTTGTATGATAAATAATAAAATCATGTTGGTCATCTGCTTCACCTGTGATGAGCTGTGGTTCTATGATTATTATTTTTCCATTTTTTCCGCTTCCTATAACCTCCCTCATTTTAATGTTAATGCTTTTCTCACAACTTGTGGGACAGAGCAGTTTGCTTCCTCAGTACTCCAAACTCAACATCCAATCTCCTCAGTCACAAATTCAGTGTGAATCCAATCTACAGGACACACTACAGCAATTTGAAAAGATCTCTTCAACTCCCTTGAGACCTCCATCACTGAAATGCTTGGTATATTGACTTATTCCAATATCATTGAGGACACCATCACCTTCAAATCACACCAACCCCAACTTGGAAGTAAATCAGTGATCATTCACACTGCTACGTCCTGAAATTCCTTGCACTACTCCATCATCAGGGCACTATCATCTTAAACAGAAGGTTCATTACCTACTCCTGGGGCAAACCAAGGATGGGTAGCAAATGTGCCCATGCTAATAGCATCCACATCCCAAAAAAGAGAAATGAATACTGCATTGCCGTAATAGTAAATAAGTACAACCCATTCCCAGCACCGAGGAGTGTCTTTTTCATATTTATGTCAGTGGTAAATTACACAGTGCTGCACATCATTGTCACTCCCCTGACTGATACATAATACAGAGTGTTCGGTCATTCTCAGATGACATTATGTTTCGCTGTGCTAGACACAGCCACAAAAGCAATTGGAAATAGGTGTATGGTCTGTTCTTTCATCCTGTAGTTATCAAATAGCACTGTGCAGTGATTGGTCTGCATTTCCACAGTGATACATCAAACACACATCCTGAGATTGCTTGATGCCTCCCCAGTTCCGGGGGATTGTTATGTCCCACTATTTACAGTGAATGAGTTCCCAGAGATTACAGTACATTATCCCCAGTCAATAAATTACCCTTCCAGTTTACAGTACATTACCCACAAAGTTAATAGTACTTCACTGCAATCATTACATTACATTATATTACCCCAGATTTTGCAGTACATTACCCCATTCAATATATTACCCACAGTTTACAATACTGCAAGATTACAGATTATTACCTCGACAATTACAGTCACTATCCGGAGAGACTATATTGCAGCAGATTACAGTTTATTAGTCCCAGAATTAAAGTACTTTACCATAATCATTTTAGTACACTATCCCATTCATTACATTATATTGTCCCCAGAAATCACAGAATATTACGCCCAGAAATCACAATACATTTTGCTCAGAAATCACAGAGACTTCGGTATGTTATTCCCAGTTTTCTTGGTACAGCATCCTCGAGATTACAGTACATTACCTCCAGTA